>NC_069390.1:22830000-24080000 GCF_027475565.1 Acinonyx jubatus | reverse complement strand
GATTCCCAAACGTTGTGTTCACAGAGGACAGTTAATGTGCACCAATAATATTTAAATGAGGATTGCTGTCTTAAGGCAATTACAATTTAATTTGAAAAATACAGGGGTGCCTGGGTGGCGCAGTCGGTTAAGCGTCCGACGTCAGCCAGGTCACGATCTTGCGGTCCCTGAGTTCGAGCCCCGCATCAGGCTCTGGGCTGATGGCTCGGAGCCTGGAGCCTGTTTCCGATTCTGTGTCTCCCTCTCTCTCTGCTCCTCCCCCGTTCATGCTGTCTCTCTCTGTCCCAAAAATAAATAAAAAACGTTGAAAAGAAAAATACAGTGGTCAGGAATGTCAAATCCATTGGTTTTCCTATTGTTTGTATAATTGATTCAAGTTTTAAGATTAGAAATAGAAAGAGATATTGTCATGAAATAAACTTACTTGAATTTAGGCTTAAAGAAAAGGAAAAAAAACAGGGAAAAAATATCTCCTTCTTAGAATTTCATTAAAAGGCCATCATTAATTTTCAAACTTTTCCATTTGTTTTGCTGGACTTTGCATCAAAGAGAGAAAATTGATCAAACACTAGATAACCAGTGGATACTTTTATAATGCTGTGAAAGATAAAATAAAGAATAAATAAGTTCTAGGATCTGAGGAACACACCAAATTGTTCATTATAAAATGCAATTGGTTAATTTTTCATATCTTATTTTATTTCTGGATTTTAGAGGAACATAATTGTGTGTTATGTGAAGGCTTAATCAAAAGGAAGAGAAGCAGAGAGTCACATAATTTTAACAATCCAAATTGTATTATTTTCCCAGGGAAGCAGAGGATCTCTTTAGATTTTATCTAATATTCTCTGTGTCACCCTTCCATGACACTGTGAAGTCTGTAGCTTCTAGTTACATAATACGATTTACAATCATCAGGCTTATGTTGTGATCCTTTCTCACTGCATGAAGATTTACAAGCAGAAGATAAGTCAAAGTCATGCATATCGATTCAGCAATGATAAATGAGTCTGGGTGTTTTCCTATTTACAAAGGAACTAAGTACATTTTTGATCAGGGGAAAGAAAGTTGAGAGGTTGCTTGTGTTTCTTGTTGCTCATTGCTATTGAGTAAGATTATGTAATGACTTAAATACTGCGCAGATTTTACAAAGCATATGCATGTCAAACATGCAAATTTAGTTCATTGGAAGCATTACAAAATTCTGTTAGTCTGGTATAAATATAGTGCTGATGAAAGATTGCCAACATGGATAATGAAAGGGTGTTTTCCTATAGAACCATGTGTTCAAGTAGCCATTTAATAAATATTCCTCTTTATGCTATTATTATGCATTGGTGATAGTCTGTGTTGCTTTGCCAAGTCTTTCAGTTATGCCATATCTGTAATTTGGAAGACTTTCTATTCAAAATTATAGATAAATTGTTATAAATAATAATAGAACAATAATTAAAACTGCCTTATTAAAATACATTAAAAACTATGTAAATTCAATTGTTTTCATAACTGCTATTCTTCCAAGAAATATTTTGAAAAATCAAAGAATATGATAAGCATTGCAGTAGGTAAAAAAAAAAAAATCAATCTGATATTGTGCCTGACCTCAAGGCTATATAAATGTTTTAATATAGAACAGGAAGTTTGATGGGTGTTAATAACCATAAAACAAGGCAACAGAAGAGTTCGTGACCTCCACAGCCTTTTGGTCTTTTTTGTTCTACTCTGAGATCAGCAGAAAGATCTTAAAGCACAAAAAATGTAATGGCCTCCCCTTTTGGGACCCTTTCGGGACCCTTTCACTGGTTTCTTGGGTCATTCAGAGTAAACTCCACAAACTCTGATAGGAACCTCCCCCTGCCCCTCCCACAAAGGCCCTATCTAGTCTGGCTTTGTAGCAGGCTGCTCTGTTGACCCTATTTTAAGCCCATTCTTTCCATTCTTTCTTCTTGAGTTACAACTAGGTTCATGGTGTTCCTTGAACATTTCAACCATAGCCTTGTTCCTTTTTCCCAGGTTTCCCCATGGCAACATTGTATCTTAGTTGAGGTCTCTGTATATTACCCTTGGAAGGGGATGATGTATGTAGGCCAGACAACACACATTGTCAACACCTCAAGTGTTCTTCATCGTTGTGAATCAAGGGAGTCAGTGTAAAATAAATAAGTGGGAGGCGCTTGGGAGGCTCATTTGGTTAAGTGTCTGACTTCAACTCAGGTTATGATCTCAGGGTTTGTGAGTGCGAGCCCTGCATGGGGCTCTGTGCTGATGGCTCAGAGTCTAGAGATTCTGTGTCTCCCTCTCTCTCTGCCCCTCCCTCTCTCAGGCTCTGTCTCTCTCTCAAAAAATGAATAAACATTTTAAAATATTAAAAATAAATAAACGGGTGGGGAAAAATCACAAGAGGTGGGAGAGGGAAAGGTTTATATGGGATTGGTTAGTCCCACCACCTCAGAAACTGTTAGTATGGGTGTAGTGGGATGGCCTCAGGCATCTGAATTTCAGTTTTTTCTTGGCACTAGAGATTGGAGCTCCTTGTGTGACTGAATCACTGTGCATTTGCTTCTTGGTGAGTCAGAAACTGTATCAGGTTTGGTTGTCATGCAAAGAAAGTTTTACTTGCAGGAAATCAGGAGATTGTGGGGAATGACTTCCAACACCCTGACTTTCTAAAGAAGGGTGAATGGGTTCTTTTTATTTAGGATTAAGATTTAGGATTAAGATGAACATTTAGATAGGGAGCCTTGTCATCGTATGTGGGGGGGGGGGGCATAAGGCCACAATGTGCCTTAAGGAAACATTCCTATATGTACATTCACTGTATGTTATACAACTGAGGCTTGTGCTTCTCGTTAGGTGGAGATTTTAGTATTATAATGAGGTAAAAGTAGTTGTCGATCATTCTAGAAGTCACTCCATGGTCCATCTGCAAAGGTGTGAATCAAGGGTTACACTAAACTGATCTTGGTGGTCTGGGCTGGCTGGAAGTCTTGTCTGTCACTGGTTTCCATTTTCTTGAGTTAAGAGAGAAGCTGAAAAGAAGAACTTAAGGAAAAATGTGGGACAGAGATTGGTGAGTACAAGCAGGTGGACAGTCAAGGTGAGGTGTTGGAGTCTAACTGGTGATACTTGTCCTAGTGAAGGAAGGTAACT
Organism: Acinonyx jubatus; assembly: GCF_027475565.1. Taxonomy (NCBI): domain Eukaryota; kingdom Metazoa; phylum Chordata; class Mammalia; order Carnivora; family Felidae; genus Acinonyx; species Acinonyx jubatus. Next base: position 24,076,850 of record NC_069390.1, on the reverse strand, counting down.
TTCTAAAGAGTAGAATGTAAAACCTCAAGACCCTGCTTAGTGACTAGTTGTAGGTGAGAAGAATTTTATATATACATATATGTATCTCTAGCTATATCCATCTCTCCTCTATCTATAAGACAACGTCAGACATAAGGTTCTAATCTGTTCAATGTATCCTAGTGCCTCATTAATATCAAATGGAAATGATATATATGTATTTTCTCATAAAATCATCATCCATTGGATAAGTACTTGATGAACACTGCCATGGCATCTAGAACACCATTGGCAGACTATTTTGTGACAATCCAGTGTGAGTCAGAATGAGCTCAAATTCATTGAATGCTTTCTTTGAATTTGGGCTCATTCTTTTGACATTACAGCCATTATTCATGTGTCAACAATAAGCAATTACTATTGGTTTAGCACAGCTTAAAGAAGGTAAAATCCTTAAAGACAAAATAAATCAATGCCTGTAAAACCATTACTAGTTTACAAGAGAGGGTAAAATAATTTAAGCATAAAGGATGTGATATTAATGATCGAGACCCAAAGATGGTAGTGAGGATAATTAACACATAGTAAGTATTTACTATGATCTATGTATTTTTATTTATTTAATTTTTTAAAGTAAAATAACAGGTTTTTTTATATTTTATTTTATTTTGTTTTATTTTATTTTATTTTATTTTATTTTTTAAATATGAAATGTATTGTCAAATTGGTTTCCATACAACACCCAGTACTCATCCCAACAGGTGCCCTCCTCAGTGCCCATCACCCACTTTCCCCTCCCTCCAACCCCCCCATCAACCCTCAGTTTATTATCAGTTTTTAAGAGTTCTTATTGTTTGTCTCCTTCCCTCTCTGTGCATTTTTAAACAAAAATTACTTAATTCTCAAACAGTTCTGTAGTATAGATATAATTATCCCCATTTTACCAATGAGAAAAAAAAGAAGCACAGAGAAGTTAAATAACTTGACCAGAGTTGCACAGGTAATGCTCAACAGAATCAGTACATAAATTAAGGTAGTCTCTCTCCAGATTCTAGAAATTTTGACAGATTTATTCTGAATTATCAAAATGATAGCACATTTATGAAGTTAAGTGACACTGGAATATATAGAATACATTTTTGATAGGAATATTTACCAGTGACTGTGTTGTATTCCCAGTAGTTTAATTAGGGAAACTATTAGTTCTGAGTGTGATTGATTTTATACAGAATAGTGATCATGAGGAGAAAGGTGGAAGGTGGAGACATGATTGGCTGACCTAAGTAATTTCTGGTTCCAATTACCATGAATTTTTAAACTCTCAGGAAAAGCATTTTTATTTGAACTAGCTGATTTGGAGTGAATCACTCTTTGGGAACTGATCCTAAAAGATAGTCTCAATCACTCTTGGAGGCAGAGGGACTGATGCTGTTTGACATACCGCTGGCATGTTCCAAATCCACACGCCTGTCAAGATTGTGAAAGACGTAAAAGTAGTTTTCAAGATTCAAACCGGGGCCCAGAGGAGAATGTGAGTCTCACAGTTTGAAAGTAAATAGTGTCAAGTGTTTACTAGTCAAATCCTCTCAAAATTGGCAGTCAGATTTGCAGGAGAGGGTGGACCCTTCATGTCAGTTTCCAGGGCTAGTAGGGGAAGAGCATTTCAGACCTGCAGCACTTAACACACAGAAGGGGTGGAGGTTCTGCTGCACAGATTGGGTTGTCAGCACTGAAAGGGAGCAGGGCAGTGCCAGGAAAGTAATCCGATTTTTATAAATGTATCCAGTTTCTACTTTTGTTACTTCAGATGCTTTCAACTCTGAAGCTAACAGCAGGCATTTCACAAAAGAGTTAAACATGTACAAAGTGACTCCCAAATAATTTACTAATATGAGGTGTTATTTTTTTTTAATGTTTATTATTTTTTTTTTGAGAGAGAGAGAGAGAGAGAAGGGATGGGACAGAGAGAGGGAGACAGAGGATCAGAAGCTGGCTACCAGTGTAGAGCCTGACTCAGGGCTCAAACCCATGAAGCACGAGATCATGACCTGAGCTGAAGTTGCATGCTTAACCGACTGAACTACCCAGGCACCCTTGTTTTTCATTATTTCATATTAAAAATTATTACTGCATTTTCACATTGTGAATGATCCAAATACTACAGAGGCATGTAATACACATAGTATACAACCTCAAGACCTTGCCTAGTAACCCAATTGTGGGTGAGAAGAATTTTATATATCAATATATGTATCTCTATCAATATCCATCTCTGTCTGTACAGAGAGCTTCAGACATAGGTTCGTAATCACTTATACTTTTTGAAATAACCATGCATTAGCAATTTTGAGTTTATCCTTGCAGTTTTCATTCTACAGTTTTGTGGTTTTATGAACACTTTTTTTTTTTTTTTAACAATGTGTCTTAGACATCTCTCTATGTCATTCATTTCAAAGGCAGGATGGAATTCAAAGATAAGTATTTGGCATGATTTATGTAACCTATAACATTTTAATGAGTATTTAGTTTGTTTCTAATTTTGTTGTTGGTGGTGCTTTTGTTCTTCAACACAATGCTTTATATATGGCATGTCTGGCCACGGTTGGGTAACTGGTTCCAAACTTACCCTTCTGCTATAAGGAACTAGAAAGCTTCATGGAGTGTAGGACACAGTTCTGTTCAGGCCTTGGACAACCTGCAATGCAAGATGGTGATGCTTGGGAGAAATCCCTACATGTGCCCTGACTTGATGCCTGAGGGCACTTTCTGGAATACTGTGTAGTGGGCTATATCCCAGAAGAGCAAGGAGGTCTTGCTGAATTGAGACATTGTAGGCTGCTGAGACCACTGGAATTTGGAAAGAAGGGAGTTTTAAGGGGAGAAGGTCTTCAGAGACAGGGTTCAGAAGCTTGATGTGTTCTCTGAGGATCACTGCCGTAGTTCTGAGCTCTAACAGACACAAGACACGACTCCAAGAGACCTAGCAGAGAGTGGCTGCATGGACCTGAGTGTGGAGCAGTGGTACTGGAGGTGGGGATGCTGGTGGGCACCAGAGTTCCACCTCAGACAGCGTGGGGGAGACCTTGCTGGCTCTGTGCCTCAGACCCCAGAAAGGACACACCTCATCAGTAAAGACCCAACTGTTGAGTAAAGTTCAAACACAGAAGCAAAATAGACCGGCAGCGACAAAACATAAAGCCAGGCACATCTGCCGGTAGTTTTGTTCTGACAGGCAGATCAAAGGTCAACATCCTCCAAAAGAAAGTGGGAGTCTGGACTCCCTAGGATGATGTACCATCCATGCTTTTCAAAATGTTTATGTTGTCTTTCTAGACATGGGAAAAAATAAGTTCCATCCATTATCGTAAAATGTGTTCAATATAAATAGGTCCTGAGATGACCCAGGTGTTTGCAATTATCAGATACTTCCCTCCTCCCTCCCTCCCTTCTTTCCTTCCTTTTCAGACATGCACTTTAAAACATAGGGTACCTGGGTGGCTCTGTCTGTTAAGAGTCAGGCTCTTGGTTTCAGCTCAGGTCATGATCTCGCGGTTGATGGGTTAGAGCTCTACATAGGGCTCTGCGCTGACAGTGTGGAGCCTGCTTGGGATTCACTCTCTCTCCCTTCCTCTCTACCCCTCCCCCACACACATTTTGTCTTTCTCAAAACAAATAAAGACATAATATTCAAGGACTTGGAGAAACAGATATAATGAATAAATACATAGGAAATATTAGCAAAGAAAAGGAAACTATAAAAAAAGAACTGCTTAGTACCAAATGAAAGACAATTAGTAGGAATTACTCAATCTGTAGAACAGACAGCTGACATTTTCCAAAAATAAATGAACAATGATGCATGGAACAGTATTATGCTATCTAGCATATGTGTAATAGGGATATTAGTATGAGAGAAGAGAAAGAGGGACAAGGAAAAATGAAGTCATGTCCCCAGATGTTCCAAAGTTGTTGAAAATATCAACCTTCAGAGCCAACAGTGTCAGAAAAATCCCAAGCGGAATAAATACAAAGAAAAGAGAATGGCACCTTGGTGACATATATAACATTATAATGCGTGAAAGATACTCAGTTCTGTCAAATTATTTTAATACTTTTTATTCTGATTTCAGGGTAAATATGAATAAATACTTGATTCTTCTCATTTTGCAGCATCCTAGGTTGAGGCAACTCTGTGTGGGAAGCAATCCACCCTCTGTATAAGGGGGCTGTATGCCTTTGTAAAGTACACTTTTGCAGGTCCAGTCTGGTCTCAAGAGGTCTGTGTGATTCCAAGTCTATTAAGGAGTGTTCTGTCCCATGAAGATGGAAACAAAAATCTGGTGTTTGAGCAAAAAACACCACGGACAGGGAACTACACATCCAGCACTTTCACATATGAGTGCCACAAGGACTGTGCTAAACATTTTAAAAGCAAGTTTAGTTTTTCAAATGACCTGATTTTTGAGCTTCATCAGATCATTAGAAGTTTGGACAGTTTGATACCGTCTTTTCAGTTTCTCAGCATTCTCTCTCACTTCCTAGTGTGAAATTGTACCTCACATCCATATGTGGCATTTGGTTTTGTGTTTTTACCTGAGGTCTAAAAAAAGCAGCACTTACAGAAGAGAGATTACCTGCTATTATTTTAAGGGATCCTAATTGCAGAGAGGAGTGGGAGTGTGGGACAAGGGAAGTGTAGAAAGAACAGAGAGTCGATGTGCACATTGTTATCTGGCTGCTGCTAAGTGGGACTTACAGATTCATTTCTGATATCATGCCTCTGAGCAGCCTTATACATTGCCTATCTGTATAGCATTGCTGTGTCTAAGGCAGAACTAGGAGGGAGAGTTAGAAAGGAGAAAGAAATTTGTCAGATTTACTGGATTCTGTTCCCCGTTGGTAAAGAGTTCAACCCATGCCTGTGAACTTCCCTACACTTCAAGGTTTCATTTGCATCGGTGTCCAGAAAGATTCTACAACACTAACTCTGTTCCTCATGTTTAACAAGGAAGCCCCAGGACAGAGGCAGGAAGCAGACAAGCATTTAAGTAGGTGACAAGTATTGTGTGGTCAGCTGGTGGGCTCAGTTAGGTCCTGTCTGGGTACTCAAGAGCTACTAGGAATAGAAACACGAATGCCTTGATCATTTTCACTCTTAAGAATCTCTTGTTAGCTTGGATTTTGGACCCTGGAGAGAGTCCAAGTAATCATCAGAGCCATTTTGATCACAAGGTATGTGATCCTGGAGATTACATAATGTAGTCTAGTAGATTCTGGTTTCATTTTCCTGTAGAGTACGTTTTTTCTTTCCTTCTCTCTTGAGAACCGATCATCTTCCTCCGTGTATATACATGGATGGGTAGACATATTTCTAGTTCTTTTATTTTCATGGAGCTAGTAGCTTTTTTATGCTCCAGGTTTTATGCTGAATGTCAAAATTCCAGATTTCCTGCCTCATCTCACACACAGGTACATTTGGCAGGCCATTGTAATGAACCAAGGGAGAGAGGATGACATATACATTTATGTGTAAATTCCCTACCTCATAGGGAATGATTGAATAAGCAATGTAAAATGAGATGTGTTTGATTTTTTAAAATTATAGAATACTATGTACATCTTTCTTATTATATTGGTGTTTATTAATTTATGAAGTTTCAAATAGAGAAGTTTATATTTTTTAACACCCCTCAGTTCCAGTGACAATGTCTTGGTGCATGATTTTAGGCATTATCTCACCCAGTTTCTAGTAGACAAATGTCCTAGCTCTATGGTTAATGTCACTCAGACATTTTGGATATTTTAAAGTCATCTGAAGAAAAATACATAAATAATCAAGACAGTGTTATTTATTTAAAAAGATTTTATCTAGTTTTTTAAATTTAAAAGTTTAGTTATGTTTCGTTCATGTGGGTCTCATTGCAGATACATCTGCTTCTGTTTTGTGTCAGAATTGGAATGCTTCCACAACTATATAAATTGTACAGCTTCCAACATTAGGGACTAGAAAAGTTTGTAAGTTTCTAAAGTGTGAATCAGCTAAATTAATATTAAAATATTTAAAATAGTATACTTGATGTGGAAATAGGACACAAATTTGAGTAATTACTTCTATTAACTATGTCATGGCAGAGAATGTAGCTGGGATATTGCTAGAAAAGACAAGAGAAGTGATCTTTACCTTTAAGCCAGAGCTAAAACACAAAGTAGGAGTAGACTTACTGACCTTCAAGTAAGAACAATAAAGTGATTTTCTATTTAATTGCCTGTTTCTCTCCTTCACATCAAGGTTGGTTCTATAAGCACTGCAGATCATCAAAGTTCTTTGTATTTTTTTTCTCCTTATTTAACCACATTGATGCCTTTGCAAAGTAGCCCCAGGGAGAAGGTCTTCCACTGGTAGTCTGGAATGAATAAGCAATTATGACTAATAAATACAGATTAGTGTGCATTGCACAGACAGTTGCCTTTCTGAAAATTTAGGAATGGATAGCTTTAGGCAGTAAAGGACTTAAAAGCCTATGGACAGCAATTAAAAAATAAGGAAATAATATTTCCTGACTATGGAATTGTAACAAGAAGACATGCCAGGATGCAAACCCAAATTTAGAAACTTGAAAAAAAAATTGAAGGCAACTAAGTCTTGTTTGGCTTATCAGTACATATGGCTAGGGTTTTCTAACTTGTGATGGCACTTTGACTTTGAGATGAAGCCTTCCCAATTCACCTCTTATTGTCACCCTTCTTGCCACAGTCTTACAGAATCTTCCAGTATCAAATTCTTTGTTTAATCCAGTGAGAGGAAGGGAAAAATAAGTTTGTTTCTGTGGTTTAGTTGGCAAGACGAACATTTGCTTAGTAGCTTTTAAGTTAAAGGGAGAGACCTAGCAAAGCTACCAAGCAAGACTCTTCAGTTTTATTTTATTTTTTTAAATTTTTTGATGTGGGGCGCCTGGGTGGCTCAGTCGGTTAAGCGTCCGACTTCAGCTCAGGTCACGATCTCACAGTCCGTGAGTTCGAGCCCCGCGTCGGGCTCTGGGCTGATGGCTCAGAGCCTGGAGCCTGATTCTGATTCTGTGTCTCCCTCTCTCTCTGACCCTCCCCCATTCATGCTCTGTCTCTCTCTGTCTCAAAAATAAATAAACGTTAAAAAAAATTTTTTTTGATGTTTATTTATTTTTGAGAGAGAGAAAGAGAGAGAGAGACAGAGAGAGAGAGAGAGAGACATAGCATGAGTAGGGGAGGGGTGGAGAGAGAGGGAGATACAGAATTGGAAGCAGACTCCAGGCTCCCAGCTGTCAGCACAGAGCCCAACATGGGGCTCTAACTCTCACCAACTGCGAGATCATGGCCTAAGCCTAAGTCAGACGCTTAAGCCACCCAGGCACCCCAGTTTTAATTAAATACAGTATTCTATGGGAAGAAATTGATGGTCTTTGGAGTTATTATATTTATGGACAATAACTTTTCCTCTTTAATATGAGTTAAAATTAAGTAACACTGTAAAATTGGCCGTGTATTGAGCCAGAATTCTCACTCTGTCCTAAACAGATATCGTTGCAAATGAGAGTACTCAACAGTGAATGTACTTGTCAGTGCTGAACTGTACACTTAAAAATGAGTAGGATGGTGGGGCACCTGGGTGGCTCGGTTGGTTGGGCTGCTGACTTTGGCTTAGGTCACACTCTCTGGGTTCAGGCCCTGCATCGGGCTCTGTGCTGACAGCTCAGAACCTGGAGCCTGTTTCGGATTCTATGTCTCCCTCTCTCTCTGCCCCTTCCCCACTCGCACTCTGTCTCTCTCTCTCAAAAATAAAAACATTAAACAAATTAAAAAAAAACGAGTAAGATGGTAAATTTTATGTTATTATGTTTGTTATCACAATTAGAAAAAACACACGAATGTATTTATTATCCTGCACAGGTTTTGAGGGCCACGAATGCAAAAGCAACTTAAGTGAGTATTTCTGCCTTTGGGTCTCTCATGAGGTTGCCATGAAGCTGTCAGCTCAGGTTGCAGTCATGTAAAAGCTTGACTGAGACTGGAGGATTCATTTTCTTTTGCTTAAGTGTTTTTTTTATATGCGTATAGTTGACACACATTCATAGTTTCAGGTTTCTAACATACTGACTCAACTTCTCTACACGTTATGCTGTGCTCACCACAAGTGTAGCTACCATCTGTCACCATACAGTGCTACAACTCACTGTTCCCTGTGCGTTGCCTTTCATTCTCATGAATTATTCATTCCGTAACTGGAAGACATTGCCCTTCACCCATTTTGCCCATCCTGTACCTCCTTTCTTTCTGTATTTATAGGTCTGATTTTGTTGTTTGTTTATTCATTTGTTTTTTATTTTAGATTCCACATATGGGTGAAATCATATGGTATTTGTCTTTCTCAGACTGACTTATTTCTCTTAGCACCTACTTTCTAGGCCCATCCATATTGTTGCAAATGGGAAGATCTCACCTTTTTTTTATGGCTGTGTAACATTCCTCTGTGTGTGTGTGTGTGTGTGTGTGTGTGTGTGTGTGTGTACCACAATGACTTGGAGGGTCCATGTTTAAGATGACTTATTCATCTGGCTGTTGACAGACCTCATTTTCTCCTGAGTCTTTGTAGAAGGCCTCAGTTTCTTACTTGGCCTTTTCACAGGGCTGTCTGTCCGTATATTGACTCCTGGAGCAAAGATTCAGGAGTGAAGCAGAAGCCATAATGTGTTTCATAACCTAGCCTCAGTGAAGTATCACATTTGTGCTGTATTCTAACTCACAGACCACAAACTTCATGTACTCTGCGGAAAGACAGTATAACGGTGAGAATATCAAGATATAGGGATCATTTGGGCTCATCTTAGAGGCTGGCTATGAAATCATTCAAACTGACATTTGTTTTTCTTTCTTTTTTTTAATTTTTTTTCTAACGTTTATTTATTTTTGAGACAGAGAGAGACAGAGCATGAACAGGAGAAGGGCAGAGAGAGAGGGAGACACTGAATCAGAAGCAGGGTCCAGGCTCTGAGCCATCAGCCCAGAGCCTGACGTGGGGCTCGAACCCACAGACCGCGAGATCGTGACCCGAGCTGAAGTCAGACGCCTAACCGACTGAGCCACCCAGGCGCCCCTCTTTCTTTTTTTTTAATTGTGAAATAGTATATTATATTGGAGTAGCTTGTCCATCAAATATATTTCTAAGAACTACATACAATGCAAAAATTATTTTTTTTTAATGTTTGTTTATTTTTGAGAGAGGGAGCGTGCAAGCTGGGGAGGAGCATGGAGGGAGACAGAGGATCTGAAGCAGGCTCCATGGTGTCAGCACATGAGACTGATGTGGGGCTCAGGAAGTCAAAATTTGAGAGGCCAGGATACCTGAGAGTGGAAATACTTTGTGCTGAGACCTACTTTTCTCCTTAGAGCATTTGCTGATTTGTGGCATTGAGCACAGAGGACAAGTGAGTAGCAATGATAGTTTTCCAGGGTAGAAGAGAAGAAAATTGGAGTTTGGGGCAATATGCTGAAGCAAGGGTCAGCATATATCCAGTGGGATAGCCATAGGCATGGAGCAGACAGTAAGACTTGGTCCTGTGTTCTGCATACTTTATCAGGATACTCACCCCTCTCTTCAGACCTATTTCACTTCTTTCCCCGTGTGATTGATAAGTATGATTTGGGAGACATTTTTGTATCAGATTGGAAATATATAAGAATTAATTTTGTGATTAGAAGAAAAAAAGCACATAAATTTTACAATGAAATCAAACCCCAGGTAGTAATAATAATAATAATAATAACTATAATAGTATTAATATTACATAATGTCACATATATAATTTTAATATAAATATTATAGTGTTAATAATAATTAATAATATTATAGTAATAAACACTCTAATTTTTATGTTGGTCTTATCCTATGTACTCCATTGGAGACCTCATAAGGAGAGGTATTGAAGCATGTAAGATTAAGACCATATACTGTCTTTATTTATATAAACAAGCAAGACTTTGGCTTATTTTATCAGGGCAACAATAATGCATGGGTTTTAATCTACTTTGGAAAGTATATTTGATATTAATATTATTTATATTCTATATATAATGATTGATGTAAAATTCACGTTGGAGGACCTAGGTGCACTTCATAGAGAATTTCTAATATTATCTATGTAATATGTAAACATATCATTATATGATACTTATAAATATATGTTAACATTTATATGTAAATATATAAATGTAATGTGTGTAATATATAAATATATAATTATGTATGTAATATTATATATAACAGCACATAAACTCATACATGAAATAGTTATACAAACATATAACTAGTATATATATGATTGTTTTTATATGTATCTACGTGTACTTGTTTTTTAATTAATTTATTTATGTGTTTACTTGGGGCAGGCACTTCCAGCACTTCATAGGCATTACATCATTTAATCTCTAGAAACATCCCTGAGAGGTAAATGTATCCATCAAAGTCAGGCTTACCTGCTATATAGCACATTGAAAACGTATGTAGAAGGAGATCTCTCTCTAACATACTAGTTCTAAGAAAGTGTTCCAGGTCAGAAACTATTTGCACTTCATATAGTCATGAAGAGACCTAATTCATTCCATTTTTTCTGTTCTTCAAGTTGCTGTCCTCACTTACATAAAATGTACATGGCTTAAAATTCAGGTTTCAGCGGCTGAAAGAAACAATGTAAATTGCCAGAACATGGAGGAAGAATACTCTTAATCTTATAGACATAGGACTATAAATAGCACTTACCGCGTTTACTCAATTTCAATGGTGAGAACATAGTTTCAGGGTTAACACCTAAATGCAGTGGGGCTTGGGAGTGTACTCCAGATATCGGTGGAAAACTGGCAGTCTTTCCTATGATAGGTATGATACAGATGCTGGTTGTTTCTCAATATATTCTTCCCTTTTACTGTAGTGATAGAATCTCTACTTGTTGGTTTTAGGGAAGTCCATCTAATGTAGATACCATATTTTCCAGCCTTTTTTGCAGTTGTATATGGCCACGTATCTAATTCTGGCCAAGGACATAAGCCCTTTGTGCCATATATCTGTTTTTTTTTTTTGTTTGTTTGTTATTAAGAATCAACATCTGTTTACCCTTTAATTCTCCATGTTCATTCACTCTTTTCTTCTTGGTCTTACATCGAAATGCTGCTTCCCTGATCTATAAGATAGTGGCCATGAAAGGTAGAACAAGATCAAAGGATTCTGGTCCCTTGATACCATTAAGCACTATATTAATCCCCATCTGCTTTTGAGTGTTTTATATGAAAGAGCATAAAGTTCAGTCTTGTTTAGGCCTTTGTTACTGTTTGGATTTCTGTGTCATTAACAGCTAAATATAATCCTAACTAATGCAATTTGGTATTATTATCCTTATTGTCATGACAAATGTGTGCCCAGTGAGGTAAATGATCTTGATTTAGGTTATAAACCCAAGTTGTTTTGCTCCAGATTCAGTGCTTTTGCCCCTGCACCTGTAAGTCAAGACACAAATGAAAACAAGTCACAATCTTTTTTGGTAATAATGGGAGTATACATCTATCTCTCGAGGGGAGAATGTTAGCAAGCTATTTAGTCACATCTCTGTGTGCTGAACCAACTTTCTATGTCAGTGTGTCAAAACAGCGCTAGCTTTCCTTTCCTTAGGAAACCTCATCCAGGTAGCTCTGTATAAAAGCTCTAGAATTCTGAGCCTCAAAGGAAGGAATAAAGAAGAAGGATTTTTTGAGCTAAATTAAACACCAGATAAAAGCAAACAAGGAAATGCCATCAGTTCAGGGAAATAATAAACAGTGTATTTATTCCAGTCTGTGTCTCCAGTGTCTTAGGATGGAAGGATACAAATTGAATCTCTTCTCCCTTTATTTTCCTTTGTTGACAACAAATGTTGTGAACATTAAATCAGTGAGATGCTTGTGGGGAGATAGGTTAGCTGATCCTTCCCAATGATTGACATCTTTGAGTTGCAGAGAATTGACTGATGTAGAGATGATCTAGTCTTTTGACCTTGAGGCTGTCATATTGATAGTGTCATGGTGTTTGCACTGGCTACAAGTTGCTGACTGAACCTGATTTTTTTTCCCTTATGAACTAGGATTATGCAATAAATGGGGGCGGGGGGAAATGGAAGCTTAAGCTGCAATAATAGCCTTTTCTCCTAATAACGTTAGTATTCTTAATGTGTTCTGAAATGCACATTAGACATGTAGTTACTGATTAATCCATTATCTGTGTTATAAAATATTCTCTTTTATACAATAAAAAATAATATTGCAGAGACTCACTTTGGCAGTGTGGAAAGAACATAGAAGGATGAAGATATGAGTTCTAGACTAAGCCCTGCTGCTAATTCACAGGATGACCTTGGAGAAGGAGATCACCTGAACTTTCTGAATCTCATTTTCCACATCTATAAAATAAGAGCAAACAACCTCTAAGGGGTCTTTCAACTGTAAAATTAAAAGGGGAAAAATCTGGGCTTCCATTATCTCAATTCTAATATAAACCCTTTCTTGTGCTAATTTCTGGGTACAGGAATAACTCTCAATAGAACTACTTTGATCAGTATTTTACCATATGCAGTTATTTTTGATTGAGGGGACATGATTTGATGTCTAGTTTTTTTCAGTTTTTATAGCAGCAAACTATGTAATAATAACCAGAGTGGATTATCACAATATCTGCTAGGAGTTTTCTGGCACTTTTTGAGAAATTGAAGGTAATTATTTGCTTTAACCTTGAATATCATATAATTCTGTGTCCACAGTGTGTATAATTAGTCCCCCATACATAAGACTTAAAATTTCTGGAGATAAAATGTTATTTTTTGACTGTTCCACCCCCTGATTCTGTGAACAAAGATGGGAAATAGAAATACCCTCAGAATCTTCTAGGACTGTATGACCCAGAATCTAATACTGTGAAGCTCAGTTTATTAATTACTATTAATCATTATATGACAATTTATTACACTATAAATATAAATATATAAAATGTCAAATGAATGGAAAGTTACTTGAGTATAATTTAACCAAAGCAAATATCCCCACCACCCAGTTTATAAACCGTTGTATTTTTCTAGTTTTAGTTCTCCTTTTTTCTTTATTATGACTTTACTAATACACTTGAAGCTTCCTTTAAAAAATTTTTTTAATGTTTATTTAATTTTGAGAGAGAGAGACAGAGCTGGAGTGAGGGAGGGGCAGAGAGAGAGAGGGAGACACAGAATCCAAAGCAGGCTCCAGGCTCTGAGCTGTCAGCAGAGAGCTTGAGGCAGGGCTCGAACCCACGAACTGCGAGATCACGACCTGAGCTGAAGTTGGCCGCTTACCCAACTGAGCCACCCAGCCGCCCTGAAACTTTCTTTTAACTCCTTATGTTTCTTATTCCCCTCCTCATCTCCCAACTATAAACACCATCCTAAAAGTGTTATGAGTTATTCATACCTACGAACAATATATATACTAGCTTTTTAATTTTTTCATCAAGATTATTGTTTTGGATGCATCTTTCCAATTATTGTTATTTAGTGGGTAGAAGATAGGGCTGCTGCTGAACATTCTCTATTGCACAGGAAAGCCAGCCCCCATGACAAAAAATAATTAGGGCCAAAATACCCCCACATACTGCTGAATTTGGGAAACCTGATTAACCGATTTAGGTATTTTTATCTTATTGTATTATATTAATTGAGTTAAATTGAATTGAAATACTAAGTGTGTATAGTTAGGGGAAAAAAGTAGGCATTCCATACTGTCTTGCTTCTCTCAAGTTCAGAAACATAGTGCCTGTAACTTGTGAAGAAAAAAAAAAGTATGTGAAAACATTTTATTGGTGAACTCTTCTCCATACATATCTTGGAGAGCATTCTAAACTTTAAGTTTGAAATGCTTCCTCCACCCCCCCCCCAACTCCTTGGTTTCAATATGAAAGTTGCGTTTTTGTATTTAACTGTCTGTTAAGTATCTATTTTAACTTAATTGTCAAAATGTGTTAATCACATAACAGCCAGAAATAATGTGTTCTTACATAGTACTAGCTGTCTTATTTTTTTTTCCTTTGTGTTAACATCTGGATGTGTGAGGAACTAGATCCTAATTTAGAGAAGCACTGAGTACCTTCACTACTCAAACAAAAAATTATATTTTATTGAGGTATAATTTACATACCATAAAAATCTACCCATTTTAAGTGTACAATTCAGTGATTTTTAGTAAGCTTACCAAGTTGTGCTATCACCAGAATCCAGTTTTAGAGTATTTATTATCATCCTAATAATATCACTCCTTTCTATTTATGGTTAATTCCTCTACTTCGCACCATGCTCAAATTAGGCAAGCACTAATCTATTTCCTGTCTTAATAGATTTACCTTTTTCATATATTCCTCATAAACAGAATCGTACGTATGTAGTCTTTTGTGCCTGGCTTCTTTCTCAAACAGATTTTATTTCTTTTTCACAATAAACAGCAGAAACTTAACTGTAATGGTTTTAGTATGAGTCCTTGGTGGAAGGCACTGAATTTTAGGGTGGGATTTTTAATTGTGATGGTTTAATGAGCTGAACATGGATGGAGGTCACTGAATAATAATTGGAAGCCACATGTTGAGAGCACAGCTCCTCAGATCAAGCCCCATGTCAGGCTCTGTGCCGATAGCACAAAGTCTTCTTGGGATTTCTAACATTAGGCATTGCTTTCTAATTCTTGCCATAATGTGACATTTAGGATCTCTAGTACAATTTTGCCTAAAAATTGTGAGAGTAAAATCCTTGCTTTTTCTTGATCTTACTAAAGAAATTTAAAATTTTTAATTGTTAACTATGATATTATATATAGGTTTTTGATAGATGTCTTTATCAGATTGGGGATGCCTTCCATGTAGATTTTTTTCTAAGAATTTTTATGAAAGTATGGAATTGATGAAGTAATTTTTATGCATCTAACTAAAATGAATATACAGTTTTATCCTTTATTCTTCTAATGTGATAGATTTCATTGATTTATTTTCATATATGAAATTAAACTTTTATTCTTTAGATAAATCCCACTCTTACATATTTTATTTATTATTTTTGTGCATGTATGAGCTAAATTTCCCAGGATTTTATTAAGGGATTTTACAACTATTTTCATTAGGGACATTGGTATATAATTTCTTTTGAAAATATCTTTTCTAGGTTTTGGTGTTGGAAATGTGGTGGCACATGAAAGGATTTTGAGAAAGTGATTTATTTTCTATTTCTTGGAATAGTTTTTGTACGGTTTATGTATTCCTTAAAGTTTGATAGAATTTAACATTGAACCTGTCTATATCAATAATTTTCTTTGTTAGGATTTTTTTTATTCACAAGTTTTTAAGTAAATATAGGTATATAGAAATTTTTAATTTTTTCTGGTATCATATTTACTGTTCTATTTTTCTCAAGAAATTTGTGCATTTCTTTTGAACTGTCAGCACTATTGACATCAAGTTCATAACATCTACATATTGTTGGTTTAATTTCTCTAAGATCTGTGGTGATAATCTAGTTTGTATCTAATGTTGGTAGTTTGTGTTTTCTCTGTTTCTTCTGAGTAAGTCTTCCTAGGGATATAAGGATTTTTATTATTATTTTAAAGAACCAACTTTCCCAACAAAGGAAAGTCCAAGACTAAATGGCTTCACTGGTGCATTATATAAAACATTTAAATTATTAATACTGATCCTCAAACTCTTATAAAAAAGAGAAGAGTAGAGAACATTTCCAAACTCTTCTTACCAGTCAAGCTTTAACCTGATACTAAAACTAGATAAAGACACTGCAAAAAAGAAAATTATAGGCCAGTATGCCTGGTGACTATAGATGCAAAAATCCTCAACAAAATATTAGCAAAGGGAGTTCAAGAATATATTAAAAGGATCATATACCACGATCAGGTGGCATTTATTCTAGGGGTGCAAGAATGGCTCAACATACATAAATCAACATGATATACTACATTAACAAAATAAAGGATAAAAGTCATATAATCATTTCAATAGATGCAGAAAAATTATTTCACAAAACTCAACATCCTTTTATGATAAAAGCTCTCAACAAGTTGGGAATAGAAGGACCTATCTCAACATAATAAAGGCCATATATGAAAAACCCACAACTAACGTCACAATCAACAGTGAAAAGCTAAAAACTTTTCCTCTAAGATCAGGAAGAAGATAAAGAAGATCACTCTCACCACTGTTATTCAACATAGTATTGGAAGTCCTAGCCAGAGCGCTTAGCCAAGAAAAAGAAATAAAAGTTATCCTGATCAGAAAGGAAGAAGTAAAACTAATGATCTGTATCTTTTGTACAAGCATATTGCTTATTTTCCAAATGTTCAAGGGGTTTTTAGATGTTGTAATGTTATTGATTTTAAATTAATGTTTTAGTAGTCAGAGAACATGATCAGAATGATTTCCATCCTTAGAAATTTATTGAGATATATTTTATAGCCTATAATGAGGTTTGTATAGGTGAGTATTCCATGCACACTTAAAAGCAATATGTTCTATGCTGTTGTTGGTTATTGTTTCTAGAAGTGTAAATTGGGCAGTCTTGCATATCGTTACTGAATGCTTCCTCCACTTGTTAGTTAATTATTTAGATTAGGTGAGATAGATGTTTCACCATGATTTTGGAATGGTTTGTTTTCTCTCTTTTTTCTGTCCATTATGGTTATTTATTTGAAAGATCTGCCATTAGGCACTATATTAATTTTACTAGAGTTACCATAACAAAATACCACAAACTAGGTGGCTTAAACAACAGAAGTGTATTTTGTCAGTTCTGGAGACTGGAAGTTCAAGACCAAGGCTCTGGCAGAGTTGGATTCTTTTTTTTTTTTTTTTTAATGTTTATTTATTTCTGAGGCAGAGAGAGACAGAGCACGAGTGGGGGAGGGGCAGAGATAGAGGGAGACACAGAATCAGAAGCAGACTCCAGGCTCCAGGCTCTGACCTGTCAGCACAGAGCTTGACGTGGGGCTCGAACTCACAAACCGTGAGATCATGACCTGAGCCGAAGTTGGTCGCTCAACCGACTGAGCCATCCAGGCGCCCCAGAGTTGTATTCTTTGGAGGCCTTCTTAGCTTGCAGAAGAACAGCTCTCCCACTGCCTCTTCACATGGTTGTTTCTCTCTGCCTCCACACCCCTAGTTTCTCTTCCTCTTCTTATGAGGATGCCAGCCATATTAGATTAGAGCCCCATCCCAATGACCTTATTTAACCTAATCAACTCTTTAAAGACCTTATCTCCAAACAGAATTATCTTCTGAGGTATTAGGGGTTGAAA
Source organism: Acinonyx jubatus (assembly GCF_027475565.1). Classification (NCBI taxonomy): domain Eukaryota; kingdom Metazoa; phylum Chordata; class Mammalia; order Carnivora; family Felidae; genus Acinonyx; species Acinonyx jubatus. The sequence continues at coordinate 24,059,510 of NC_069390.1, read as the reverse complement.
CTTTTCAATGTGTGAATTTATTCACAGTTCAGTCCATAACATTGTGCATATACATTAAGGATTGCTAATCCTCTTGATGAATTGATCCTTTATCATTATAAATGTGCCTCATTATCTCTTGAAATACCTTTTATCCTTAAATCTATTTTGTCGAATAATGATCTGGTAAAACCATGTTTCTTATTCTTAGTGTTTGCATGGTATCCTTTCTCATCTTTTTGTTTAGACTGTGTATGTTTTTATATTTAAAATGTGTTTCAGGTAAGCAGTACATAGTAGGATTTTGACTTTTCTCATCTTGGTGGCCAATCTCTGCCTTTTCATTAGAATACCAAGTCTGTGTACCTCAATGTGATTACTGATTATTTTGAGTTTAAGTTTTGGCACATGATATTTCTTGTTTCCTTTTTCCTTTTTTTCTTGCCTTTTTAAAACGTGAATAAAGTATTACAGTATTTTTTTATGTTTGTTTTTCATTTGTAACCTTTCTTATACCATTTTTAACGGATACTCCAGAGGAACACTGTCTAATGCAACTTTCTGCAGTGCTCAGAATGTTCTATACCATTGCTATTAAAAACAGTAACCAATAGTCACATTTGGCTTTTGAGCACTTGAAATACAGCTCGTGTGACTAAGGAATTAAATTCTTAATTATTTTAATTTTAACTAATTTAAATTTATGTTAAATAAACAATGCGGATATCAGTTACCATATTTGTCAGTGCGGCTCTAAGAGATTACAGTGAAATCCTTAAGTCATCAGTCTGCCTTCAGATGATACAGTACTGTCATAAACATTCTGCATCTTACAACAGTGTGATTCCACATACTGAGTCCCACTATTTGTGTTTTCTTGTCATTTGTTATAAATCATAAACTATATATGAATTATAAACCACAATAATTGTATGGTTATTGTCTTCACTTAATGTAGTCAGTAGTTTTATATATACTGTATATATAAAACTGTGTTTATTAAAGTGTTTTAATTATAATTTAGAAAGGTCTTTCACATTCACCTATATGTTCTCTTTTTCAAGTGTTCTTTCTTCATTTCTTCCTTTAGGGGCAAGTTGTATCTGGAATTATTCCCTTCAGTCTGAAGACCTTTTTCTAGGATTTCTTATAGTGTAGTTCTTTTTAAGAGAATTTTCTTAGTCTTTACTTATCTGAAAATATCATATTTTCTCATATTTGAAGGTATAAATGATGGCTATAGCATTCTAGACAGACAAGTTTTTGTTTATTTTCCTTTTTTAATTTTTTAAGTTTATTTATGCTGAGGGAGGCAGAGATAATGTGAGTGGAGGAGGGGTAGAGAGAGAGGGAGAAGAGAGAGAATCCCAAGCAGGCTCCATACGGTCAGCATAGAGCCCCATGCAGGGCTCGAACTCACGAAACCATGAGATAGTGGCCTGAGCCGAAACCGAGAGTTGGGCACTTAATGACTGAGCCAGCCAGGCGCTCCTTTTCTTTTTCTATTTTGCACTCTAATGATACTTTCCCATTGTCTTCTGCCTTCATTTTGTTGTGTCTGTGGGAATCACATTACCATTCTGTATTAGCATCTGTTGTTGCATAACAATATAACTACTAATTTAGTGACTTAGAACCACACAAATTTGCATCTCACAATTTTTGTGGGTCAGGATGTTCTGCTTTAAGATTTTTCATGTAACTGCCATAAAGTTGTTTGTCCTGTTGGAGATCTCATGTGAGGTTCCAGCTGGGGACCTTCCCTTCTGAACTCAGGAGGTTTCTTGTGCATTGTTAGATTGAACACCTCAGAGTTTTGCTGGCTACTTGGCTGGATGCTACCCTCAGTTTTTTTGTATGTGGTCTTCTCAGTATGCCTCTCAGAGTCTTGTAGCAGTACAAACAGCTATTACAATCAGGTAACACAATCACACAATCTAATCGTACACACATATTCACATATACGTTGTCATCTTTTCCGTATTTTATTGGTTAGAAGCAAGTTACAGGCCCCACCCACACTCAGGGGAAGGATTAGCAATTGCGTGCTTAAGAGGATATGGGATCATCGTTCACTACGTATTTTCTTATTGCTGTTTCCCTATGTATAATTTGTCTTCTGTCACTATATACTCTAGTTTTCTCTTTGTCTTTGATTTTTTTTTAGCACTTGGACCATGTGTCTTAATTAAAAAAAGATTTTTTTTAATGTTTATTTATTTTGGAGAGAGAGAGAGAGAGAGAGAGCGAGCACAAATGGGGAAGAAACACACAGAGAAAGGGAGACACAGAATCTGAAGCAGGCTCCAGGCTCTAAGCTGTCAGCCCAGAGCCCAAGGTTGGGCTTGAACTCGTGCACCGTGAGATCATGACCTGAGCTGAAGTTGGACACTCAACTGCTGAGCCACCCAGGCACACCCCCCCCACCATGTGTCTTAATTTTGTTTAGAGATAGCTGAGACAATTACATTTGTGGGTTGTAGTCTTTCATGAATTTTAGAAAATCTGTCATTTTAAAATACTTCTGTATTCTCTCTCTCTTCTTTCTTGACAGTGAGTCACTTTCTCATGCTTTTTCTTGCCTCCAGTAATTTGTTTTGTGCCACCTATTATGTAAATAAGAATGTTAGAGATTAAAGTAAATGGTTTTCACACTGAGATACCACCTCATGCCAGTCAGAGTGGCTAAAATGAACAAATCAGGAGACTATAGATGCTGGAGAGGATGTGGAGAAACAGGAACCCTCTTGCACTGTTGGTGGGAATGCAAACTGGTGCAGCCGCTCTGGAAAACAGTGTGGAGGTTCCTCAAAAAATTAAAAATAGGTCTACCCTATGACCCAGCAATAGCACTGCTAGGAATTTACCCAAGGGATACAGGAGTACTGATGCATAGGGGCACTTGTACCCCAATGTTTATAGCAGCACTCTCAACAATAGCCCAATTGTGGAAAGAGCCTAAATGTCCATCAACTGATGAATGGATAAAGAAATTGTGGTTTATATACACAATGGAATACTACGTGGCAATGAGAAAGAATGAAATATGGCCCTTTGTAGCAACGTGGATGGAACTGGAGAGTGTGATGCTAAGTGAAATAAGGCATACAGAGAAAGACAGATACCATATGTTTTCACACTTATGTGGATCCTGAGAAACTTAACAGAAGACCATGGGGGAGGGGAAGGGGAAAAAAAAGTGAGAGAGGGAGGGAGGCAAACCATAAGAGACTCTTAAAAACTGAGAATAAACTGAGGGTTGATGGGGGGTGGAAGGGAGGGGAAAGTGGGTGATGAGCATTGAGGAGGGCACCTGTTGGGATGAGCACTGGGTGTTGTATGGAAACCAATTTGATAATACATTTCATATTAAGAAAAAAAAATAAACTGAATATACTAAAAAAAAAAAAAAAGTAAATGTTTTTTATCCCCAGAGAAGAATACATTCCTTTTACGTCAGGCCACTACTGTGTGTTCTGGGTTGGGTCTGGGCTGTGTTACAACATTATTTAGGGTGGAGTCGTCACTGGTGGCAAATGTTATGAGGGCAGCATTTGGCCTTACCCTTTCCAATACAGACTCTGGTTTTCTGAGCTTGACAGATTTACCTTCACCCTTTTGTATGCTCCAAGCCTTTAGCAGCCACTCTAGTGTATTTCATGAAGACTGGAGTTTCTCTGAGGCTTTTCTCTCCTATTTCCTGCCACACCAACAGTTTTTGGTAGACACTTTCTTGCCCTCAGGAAAGTTTGGAGTGCTATGGAGGGATCTCTCTTAGCTTTTTTTCTTCTGTCCTCAAACTAAGCATATTACCCACATATACATAGTAAAGACTTGCCATGAACCTGTTGACCACAGTGTGTGAGACTCTGGGAATCTAATCCATTATTCTGGCCCCCTTGTGGTCATGAACGTTTTGTGGCAAGTCCAGTGTTTTTTGTTTTTTGTTTTTTGTTTTGTTTTGTTTTGTTTGTTCTTTTTTGGGTTTTTTTTGGTGCCTTCATTGATGGTAGATTTCTCCTCTACAGCAGTGATCTAGGAAGGGCTTTCTGAGTCTGAGAAGCTTACTTTATTAAGCTTCTTTGTATCTTTAGCTATCTAATTGTCTTAACTGTGATGTATTTTATCAGGTTTTTTCTGTTGTGACTTTTTTTGTGTGTTAAGCAAAATTGAAATACCATAAACTAACTTCTGATATGCCCAGAATGGGCAACCAGAATGTCTCCAGACATTGCCAAATGACTTCTGAGGGGAAATATCTCCTCTGGTTGAGAACCTCTGAATTAGACACATGATACATAAATTCTTCTTAATAAATGTGTCAAATAAAAAAATTACCTACTTCTAGAAATCATTCACTAATAGATGGCAACTCCAGTTCCCACCTTTCAAAGCTGTGTGATATAGAACAAGTGACCTAATCTTCCTCTACCTGTTTCCTCATCTTTAAAGTATTTAATTTTTCATAATTTTTTTAAGTTTATTTATTTATTTTTGAGAGAGAGTGTACATGCACACAAGTAGGGGAGGGGCAGTGGGAGGGAGGGAGAGAGAGAGAGAGAGGGAGAGAGAGAGGGAGGGAGGGAGGGAGAGAGAGAGAGAGAGAGAGAGATCGATCGATCTTGAGCAGGCTCCACACCCATCACAGAGCTCCACAAATTGTGAGATCAAGGCCTGAGCTGAGATCAAGAGTGAGGGACTTAACCATCTGAGCCACCCCTATGGCAGCAATTTTATTACGTGCCCAGTAAAATCATTTTTTTAAGTTTATTTATTTTGACAGAGAGATAGGGAGAGAGAGAGAGAGGGAGAGAGAGAGCACGCAAGTATGGGAGGGGCAGAGGGAGAGAGAGAATTCCAAGCAGGATTAACATATCAGCACTCAACCTGGTGCAAGACTTGATCTCACAAACTGGGAGATCATGAACTGAGCCAAAACCAAGAGTTCAATGTTTAACTGACTGAGCCACCTAGACACTGCCAAAATTCCATTAAAAAAAAAAATCATTTAATTTATGTTTTTAATTTACATCCAAGTTAGTTAGCATATAGTGCAACAATGATTTCAGGAGTAGATTCCTTAATACCCCTTACACATTTAGCCCACCCCCCCCTTTCCACAACCCCTCCAGTAACCCTCAGAGTCTCTTATGTTTTGTCCCTCTCCCTGTTTTTATATTATTCTTGCTTCCCTTCCCTTATGTTCATCTGTTTTATATCTTAAAGTCCTCATAAGAGTTAAGTCATATGATATTTGTCTTTCTCTGACTAATTTTGCTTAGCATAATACCCTCTAGTTCCATCCACGTAGTTGCAAATGGCAAGATTTCATTCTTTTTGATTGCCAAGTAGTATTCCATTGTGTGTGTGTGTGTGTATATGTGCATATGTATACATATGTACATATATACGTATGTACATATATACATATGTACATATATATGTATGTACATATATATATGTATACATACACACACCACATCTTTATGTGTTCATCTATAGATGGACGTTTGGTCTCTTTCCAAACTTTGGCTATTGTTAACAGTACTGCTGTAAACATTGGGGTAGGCACCCCCAAAAGTATTTTTTTTCAATTTTTTATGTTTATTTACTTACTTTGAGAGAGACAGAGATAGTACAAGCGGGAGAGGGGCAAAGAGAGAGGGAGAGAGAAACCCAAGCAGGCTCCATGCTGTCAGTTTAGAGCCTGATGTGGGGCTCGAACTCATGAAACATGAGATAATGACCTGAGCTGAAACTGAGAGTTGGATGCTCAATTGACTGAGCCACCCAGGTGTCCCGGCACCCCCAAAATTCTTAAACATAGGAACAATTTAGGAAATTCTTGTCTCTTTAGAATGCTTTTCCATATTACAACCTCTAGAAATTTGATGCTAATAGTCACAGAAGGCAAAGCAATAAAGTAGACTGAAGTTAGGGAGATAAATGCAAAGCTACAAATAAATGAACACAGAAATGTAAATCTTCTAAGACATATAATAATCCAATGAGGTGGAAAGTTTCATTTTTATGTATTAGTTGTCACTCTTTACTATGTTTACAAATATATTTAGCTCCCTCTGATCTCATTTGTAATTGGGAAATATCCTTGTTCAGTTTGTTTTCAAACTGTGAGCTTTTAGTGCTCACTCTGGCAGCACATATACAAACTGTGAGCTATTAGAAATTATTTTTCTATTTACATTATAATGAGAGGAACTGAAAAATAGGTGAGCACATTTCCTAGCTAACACTGGCTGTTACTCCACAAATTGTAGGCCTGTCTCCCTTCTTGCAGAGATCAGGATTTCCTCGTCTAAGAGTTCTTGAAGAACAAGTGGTGTATTGGCCAATGGCCTTTTCTCAAAACAGGTTCTCTGACTTAGGCCTTTTTGCATTCTACTTAGGAAGAATACACAAATAAAATCACCAAATCAAAGGGCCTCTTTAGGTTTTATAAACTTGGTCAACTCAGTCTTTTCATACATCACTTTTCTCATCTATAAATAGTGTTTGTATCTCAAGGCCCATCTTGGTCTAAGAAATGGTAAATAATATATCATTTACAGCTTTTTACATGACTTAGTAACTTTGGGGGTTCTGCTCTGAATGCTTTGATACAGTACATCACTAAAGAATAACTTACTGGGTTGTAGCATTTTCTGTAAGTGATACATATTAAATTGATTAAATAGTAACCTCTAATTATTGTCCATATATTTCACAAAGTAGCATATTGGGACATTATGTGTAAAGAAGTCATACTGGGGCATTATTTTTATGTCACATATTTTAAAAATCCAAATTATTTGGGGGTGCCTGTGTGGCTCAGTCATTGAACATCCAAGTCTTGATTTCACCTCAGGTCATGATCCCAGGATTTTGAGATCAAGCCCTGAGTCAGACTCCGTGCAGAGTGTGAAGCCTGCTTAGGATTCTCTGTCCCACTCTCTCTCTGCCTCTCGCCCTCTAAAAGAATTCCAAATTATTTTGACCTCATACATATCATCCTCTATTGTGTCTAACATCCTCTTTGTATCTGTTTTAACAACTTTCTTTATCTACATCCTTTGTCTTCGCCAATTACCCTGTTTTTTAAAACTCCTTTTTTAAAAAAATTTTAATGTTGATTTATTTTTTTTTAATTTTTTTTAACATTTATTTATTTTTGAGACAGAGAAAGACAGAGCATGAGCAGGGGAGGGTCAGAGAGAGGGAGACACAGAATCCGAAACAGGCTCCAGGCTCTGAGCTGTCAGCCCAGAGCCCGACGCGGGGCTTGAACTCATGGACTGCGAGATCATGACCTGAGCCGAAGTCAGACGCCCAACTGACTGAGCCACCCAGGCGCCCCAATTTTGATTTATTTTTGAGAGAGAGAGAGACAGAGCACGAGCAGGGGAGGAGAGAGAGAGGGAGACAAAGAATCGGAAGCAGGCTGTAAACTGTCAGCACAGAGCCCGATGTGGGGTCTTGAACCCATGAACCATGAGATCATGGCCTGAGCCGAAGTTGGACGCTTAACTGACAGACACCCAGGCACCCCATTTTTTAGCTATTTTATAGTTTTATTGTTGTTATATTATACTTTGATTTCTTTTTTTAAAAATTTATTTATTTAAATTCAAGTTAGTTAACATACAGTATAGTATTGGTTACAGGAGTAGAACCCAGTGACTCATCACTTGCATATAATACCCAGTGCTTATCCCAACAAGTGCCCTCCATAATGCCCATCACCCATTTAGCCCATTCCCCACCCAATAGCCCTCCAGCGACCTTCAGTTTGTTCTGTATTTAAGAGTCTCTTACTGTTTGCCTCCCTCTATGTTTTTATCTTATTTATCCTTCTCTTCCCCTATGTTCATTTGTTTTGTTTCTTAAATTCCACATATGAGTGAAGTCATATATTTGTCTTTCTCTGACTGACTTGGCTTAACATAACATATTCTAGTTCCATCCACATGTTGCTAATGGCAAGATTTTGTTCTTTTTGACCTCTGAGTAATATTCCATTTTGTGTGTGTGTGTGTGTGTGTGTGTGTGTGTGTATACATATCTATATATACCACATCTTTTTTTTTCCATTCATCAGTTGATGGACATTTGGGCTCTTTCCATAATTTGGCTATTCTTGGGGTGCATGTGCCCCTTCAAATCAGCGTTTTTGTATCCTTTGGAAAAATAGCTATTAGTGCAATTGCTGGGTTGTAGGGTAGTTCTATTTTTAATTTTTTGAGGAACCCCCGTACTGTTTTCCAGAGTGGCCGCACCAGTTTGCATTCCCACCAACAGTGCAAAAGGGTTCCTCTTTCTCTGCATCCTTGCCAACATCTGTTGTTGCCTGAGTTGTTAATTTTAGTCATTCTGACAGGTGTGAGGTCGTATCTCATTGTGGTTTTGATTTGTATTTTGCTGATGATAAGCGATGTTGAGCATCTTTTCATGTGTCTGAGGTGTCTAGAAACATGTCTATTCATGTCTTCTGCCCATTTCTTCCCTGGGTCAATTATCCCATTCTTACAAGTTTCATACCCAGCACTCTACAATCCTGATTTTCATGACTGATTACCTTATGCTGCCAAACAACTGATCATATTGATGTTTTTGCCTTATCATATCAATGCCCTTATCTTTTCTGACCTTTATTAGACATTCATTGTAGATGATCTGATCTTTTCCCCCGTGAAGACATGGGATTCAAAGCTGGAGGGATTAGTTTAGGAAGAAGAAAAAGTAATGGTGTACAAACAATAATTAGGAGCAAGGAGGACACATTAACATATCCTTGTACCGCCAGACAGGGTAGTACGGGAAACATGTTCAATTCAAGAGCGGAAGAAAATTCCACGGACAATCAGGGAATACCCATGTTTCAGTTTATACAAGGTGCTGAATTGAATATCTGAGACGTGGTTAATGATACAGGGCAAGTTCAAGTTGACATAGTTTAGATAAGGGAATATATCCATTGGAAAATTTCTGATGGGTCATTTAGAAATCCATGCTTTAATTTCTCAACCTATAAAATGGAAATTACACTTGCTTACATCTTTCTTCATGGGCTTATTGCTGGGTGTGTGTGAGAAATACTCCATCTAAATATATTTGTAAATGCTAAAGCAATAGACACTTATAGGCATTATTACTAATACTTGTTTTTATATTCATTTAATTCATCTAAGCTAAAGATCATTTTTTTTCAATTTTTGAACTCTGTAAGCCAGAAGGTATGCGTGTGTGTGCGCATGTGTGTGTATGTGGTAATTTGCTACTGATATATGTTTGCTAAATCATTATTTTTCAAGTGAAAAAGATTTACTTATTTTTGAAAAGAAATTTTTGAAAATAAAAATAAAAATGATGAGAAGGACAAAAAGGACAGTCTTAACACTGAATGTATTAGCTTCATGAAAAATACCCTTACATTTTCATATTTCTCCTCCTTCATCTCAGACCAGTGAAACCTTCATCATGGAACATAAGACCAAAAATGATTGTTTAGGAGCTACCACTTCAGATGCTGCCTTTAAGACTTATAAAATTTTTATTGCTTCAGATAGTAATATCACAGAAGATGATTTTGTAGATTCAGAGAACATTGAAACATTAAAAAGTGACTTTAGTCATGACCTCTGAAATGCCACAAGCAGTGAACTTTGAATGCAACCCTCTTGTCAAATTACCATTTTAAATACTAGTTTATTTGACCATTCGAAGTGTGAAAATACTCAGAGAATTAACACATATCCTTCTGCCTCTGTAGTAAATAATAAAAAGAGGAAATCTTCTCAGATTCTAGCTGAATCTGTTTACATTTGCCTCTGCCTCTGTATGCACTTCCAGAAGAATAGGACTATATCTCAGTCTTCTGTGCTTTTCACAATAACAACTAGGGCATTTTTCTTTTTTCTCCTTATCAAAAAATGCACCTATAAGTGTTTTGGAGGCCAAAATGCGTCTAGGATCAAGTGTAGCTCGTTTAAAATTAGTAGTAAACTGATTCATGGCTCTCAAATAAACCCACATCCTAATCCCTAGAATCTGTGAATGTTACCTTTACATTAAGGATTTTGAGATGAGGAATGTCTTGGATTATCCAGGTGGGCCCTTTGTAATCGTAACTGTCCTCATAAGAGGAAAGCAAGAGTCAGAGGAAGAAGGGGATGCAGTGAGGCAAGCAGTGATTGGAAGGATGCATTTTGAAGACAGAGGAAGAGACAAGGAGCCAAGGAACACAGGTGGATACTGAGAGAGGAAATAGACAAGGAAGATTCTCCCTCAAGGCCTTCTAGAGGACCTCGTCCTGCCAGCACTGACTTTAGCTCAGTGAAAATCATTTTAGACTTCTGACTTCCAGAACCATAAAACAATAAACTACATTGTTTTAAATCACTAAGTTTGTGGTGGTTTGTTATCATAGCAATAGAAAACTGATGCAGGTAGTAAGCAATATACAAACTGTTTCAAAGTGAAAACCTAAGATACTTGTAAATGATGCTATTTGAATTTGTTCTTTTTCACATACTGACCATCAGAGAATATTTAAAAGCCAGTTTGGCCCACAGAGCCATAGCTAAGGGACTGACAAGGGTTGTTCTCTTGTTTGCTTTCTTGATTAATTTTTCCTTTTTCATTTCTGGGGGACACTGTATTCAAGTAATGGCTTAAATGTATAAAATATGCTTAAATCTTTATTTAAAATGTATTTATCTATAACAGGCCTACCACTTAGTTCACAGCTAGCTTTTACTGGTTTTGTTTTTGTTACTTTTGCATTTCAAATGACAAGTGAGATTATAATGTTGATCAGCTGAGATAACTCTTCCATGAATACTCTAATAGACCTATCAGAAATATTTAAACTGTATTTTTCTATAATCGTATCTTTCAGTTCTGTTCCTACTTGTTAAGATTTATTTTTTATCATGAGTAAATGTTGGTTTTATCAAGTGCTTTCTAGCATATTTTAAAATCCTAGTTCATTGGGGTGCCTGGGGGGCTGGGCTGAGCATTCGACTTCGGCTCAGGTCATGATCTCCTGGTTCTTGAGTTCAGGCTCCACATGGGAATCACTGCTGTCAGCCTATCAGTGCAGAGCCGGCTTTTGATCCTTTGTCCCCTCTCTGTGCCCCTCATCTTCTCTCAGTCTCTCAAAGAATAAAAAATCAGAAATCAACAAAAGCCTATTTATTTATTTATTTATTTATTTATTTATTTATTTATTTATACATATTTACTTTTGAGAAAGAAAGAGGGAAAGAGATAGAGGGGGGAAAGGGGCACAGAGAGAGGGGGAGACAGAGCAGGCTCCGTGCTGTTAGCACAGATCCCAGGAGTTATGAGATCATGACTTGAGCCAAAATCAGGAGTCAGACTCTTAACTGACTGAGCCACCCAGGTGCCCCATAACATCCTGGTTTGTCTTTTAGAATCCATTAAGATAGTTAAAAATATATACGTGTGTGTGTGTGTGTGTGTGTGTATGTTATAATCACATATATATATATATTCATATTCTTAAAAATACATTTACATTATTACACCAAACCCCAGTTGGTTGTGATTTATCTGTACATTACTTAATTTAACTCATGATTTACTTAAGATATTTTGTATCAATATTCATAAATAAGAGTTATAATTTTCCTTTATTAAACTGTGTTTGCCTGGGATTGGTATCAGTTTATAGCAGCTTCATTAAATACATTTGAATGTATTTTCTATTTTTATATGCCTTAGTAAGGGTTTTATAAAATAGACATTATCTGTTCCATGAGGGTTTGAAAAATTTAATTTTAAAACCTATGGATATAGAGTGTGTTTCACAAATGATATGTATAGATGTATATATAGATGTGTGTATGTATATCTATATCTATATCTATATCTATATCTATATCTATATCTATACCTATACCTATATCTATATCTATATGGAAGAGACAGAGAAAATATTGGTAGGTAAGTAGAAAAGGAGATTAATTACTACTGCAGTGATTGGCAAAATACAGCTTACTAGACATATGTGACCTGTAATCTATTTTTGTAAATAAAGTTTTATTGGTTATTGCCATACACATTGATTTACATGTTGTCTATGACTATTTTCCTACTACAATGGCAGCTTTGAGTAGGTATAACAGAGACCATAAGGCCCACAATATTCTGAAAATATTTACTGTCTGCCTTTTTACAGAAAAAGTTGATTCATTCCTGGATTATAGAATCGATATATTTCAGTATTGTATGTTTGTTCAACATTTCTATTTAGTATTGAGTCAACTTGACAATGTATATATTGTCTTGACAATTTTCCATACATCTGATTTTTTAATAAATACTTAATGAGTCTTTTCTAAGCACCAGATACTTTTCTAGACAGTGTAGGTATAACAATGGAGAAAGCAAACAAAGTACCCTTCCCTTGTTGACTTTTTATTCTAGAGTAGAGACAATTAAAATATACTAATAAATGAATGTAGTAGCTTCAGGTAATGATCAATGTTAGTAAGAGCACAATGGGAAGGCATAAAATGATGCTTTTGATAATGAAGTAGGAAAGGTCTCTTTGAGGAAGTTACATCTGAACAAACATGAAATAAAAGGAGTAAATCTTTTGACTATCTTTGGGGAGAACAGTACAGGGAGAGGAAACTTCAAATGCAGAGCTCCTAATTTGGAAACATACTTGTATTTATTGTACTGGAGAAACAGCAAGGAAATCAGTGTGGCTGGAACAGAATGACTGAGATGTAGAATGTTAGAAGATGAAGTCAGAGAGTGACCAAGGTGCCAATGTCAAGATTCATTTGTCTATGAATGATGGGATACTATTGGTATGTTTTGAGCAGAGTTGTGACATAACATGAAATTCATTTTTAAAAGAACAATACTGACCTTGTGTGGAGAACAAACCTTTGAAGGAAGCAAGGAGACCACATAGGAGGTTATTGTCTAGAATTGTCCTCAATGGAGAAGATGGTGGTTGGACCAAGGTATTAACAATGAAAAAGTTACATAAATATTCATTTGAAGTATATCTCAAAAATGAGATTTACTCATGGAAAATATGTGGATTATGAAATAGAGTGAGAAAAGATCATGACAACATTTTTGTCCTGAAAAACTGAGTGATATAAATTTTTGTTAATGTTTATTTATTTTTGAGAGAGAGGCAGAGTGCTGTGAGCAGGGGAGGGGCAGAGAGAGACAGACCCACACTCCGAAGCAGGCTCTAGGCTCTGAGCTGTTAGCACAGAGCCTGATGCGGGGCTCGAACTCACGAACCATGAGATCATGACCTGAGCTGAATGAAGTCAGACACTTAACCCACTGAGCCACCCAGGCACCTCAAAACTGGGTGATTTTAACGACATTTGTTGCAATAGAGAATACTAAAAAAGAAACACATTGAAGATTGGGGGAGTTATGGATTTTGTTTGAATATGTGGACTTTTTGATGGTTATTTAATGTCTAAGTTAAGGCATGTAGTAGACACTAAAGAAGGTCTGGGGCCCAGGTATTAGTCTGGGCTGGAGATAGTCATGAGATTTATTAGGTTATATTTTTATTTAGGTTACATTACCTTACATTTAGGTTACATTTATTAGGTTATACATTGTACTTAAAGTCAACAGACTGGATATGATCATCTATAGAGGGTAGGTAAGAAGCCAACCCAGGATTCTAGAGTATTCCAACACCTAGAGGTCAGGAAGAAGAGAAAGGAACAATTAAAAGATATTGAGAAAGAGTGAGTTAAGAGAAATAGAAAATAAATAGAAATCTGTCTTGGAAGCAAAGGAAAGAAATAATTTCAAAAGGGAAATCGTGTTTGACTATGTCATATACTCTCAAGACACTTTCTAGGTGAGGATTGAAAATGACCATTGGATTTGGCAGCTTGGAGATCATTGTTGTCTATGATAACAACATTTTGTGGCATGAAATGGACACCATACTGTTAAAGAAGGATCAAGAAAAATGCTAGGTGAAGAAATGTAGGCAGTACATTTTCTTATAATTTTAAAGCTTCAGTCATATATGGACCTATTTCCTTATTTTTAAAACATAAGTTTGTTCAATTTTTCTTTCTTGATTTACCTGTCTTTACATAGGCTATATATGTTGCATTTTCTAAGAACCAGCTTTTGTTTTGGCATGTATAATTAATGGCATATTTATGTAAAAAAACAAGTTGCTCTCTTCTTTTGTATGATTTTCATTTCACAGACATTTTGGGTAAGGGAGTAGAGGTTGGGGATTTTTTATTCCTACAGCAATAGATATTTACGTGTTGACTCTCCTCTTCTACCCACACCTATGCAAATCCATCATGTGAATGACCCATTAGTAAAAATGGATCTTCTACTTACTTGGTTTTGATCTTATAGACCCGTTTCTTGAAATAATTTATACAACTGGAAGTTTTTAATGATTAAAATTATCATCTGTTTAGATAGATGGGCAATATATCATGGCAGTCTTCTGTAATTATTTAACACAAATTCTTCGCCTGGAGAAGCATGGATTTATTGTGGTTTGTTTATGATATATGAGTTAATTTACATGTGATCAGAAAGATTTCATAATATATCTACACTTTTGATAAAATTCCTTAGTGATTAAGATGATATAATATAAAGTATTTTGAGAAATAAAGTAATTACTACTTTATCTTTTCTGTATACAATAATAAGAGGTGTTCTTCTTAACCAGTACATCTTTTGATTTAAGTAAAAAAAAAAAGAATGAATTAAAAATAAGGGAAATAGGAAGATTTCTGATTCTGCCAATGAAGAATTAACTGCTACAGCAACTAAAATTAAGTAAGCAGAGTTTATGGTACTTTTTTATAGAAGAAAGAAGAGTTCCATGGCATCAGATCTATGACACTGTTTGGACTGACAGCAGTCCGTCTCCTTATGCTGAAACCTACACCTTTACTCTGTGCTAGAACATCTGAAAATATATATAGCATAGCTTTTACTTTAACCAAAAAGCATACAATTCCATAATAGTTATGGAAATACTGATAGTTATATCAGTAGTTAACAAACCACATTTGAGACTGGACACTACACCAAATAGATGCAATATCTGTTTCCAGGCATTAGAAAAACAATGCAGGGCTGTATTCCTGAAAGGAAAGGAAACAAATATAGTGAGCCCTATGATTATAAAGTTTACTGCCTGGAATTGTTTCTGGCTGCAGGTGTGAAATGGAGCTCAGTAGTCTTGCTTGATCAGGAGCAAGGATGGGAATTTGGGGCGACCAAGATAGCTAGAATTTGCAGAGCAGAATAAAGGAAAGAAAGGAACTATGCATAGAGCAAACTCAAGAGATTTTTGGATGGACTCCCTTGGGTTCACTTTTTTTTTTCTGAAAACACTGATAGAACTGACTTGCTGAGCAATTTATTTAGCATCCTGTAGAACCCTTGAGTATAGAAAAATTCAATAGAACCGAATCTTTGGAGTTTGTATAGCTTGAATTTATAGCGTGTGAAATTCACGTCCATGTATTATAGTTTTGTTACATAAGAGAAAACCATGAAAAGTATCAGGGCATCTTGTGAATGATCACTTAAGAAGAATACCTATTATATTGTCCAATGACATTTTCATTACCTTTGGATAATTTCTTTTAGAATTTGGAATCCCCAGGATCAGTTACTCTCTCTACAAATTGATAGGCTCTTTCTTATCAAATAATAAGAAATATATCCATTTGGCCCTTCCCCCCCCCCCCCCCCCCGCTTTTCTTTCTAAACTGCTTGGATCAGAGGCACTCCTGATGTGATATCTGTGGACCCTGACATCCTCAGATTGTATGAGGAAGAGGCAGAAGGGCTCAGTGCAGATTATCTTCTGCTTCAGTATCATTTTATCAGTGGAAATTAACTTTTCATGTAGGATTTTTTTTTAAAACAACTTTTTGTTTCTATTAAAATATTAGGAACCACTCACTTTATGTTCGGCTGTAAGTTGATTAACCCTCTTTTCTTGAGTTTTTGGTGACAGTGGAAGTTGGAAGTAATACAGTCCAAATCAGGATTACATTACATATTCATCCCTTCGTCTCTTTGACTTCTGATAATTTATTTAACATTTGTATGATCCAGTTTTCCCACCGTATAAGAATAATATCTACCTTCTAAAGTTATGATAAGGCACTAATGAGACGATGTGGTTGGCACTTAGCAGTGATGCATTAGCTCTTTGTATAAATTTGGCCAGTGGGTCTCAACTCTGGCTATGGTTTAGGATCATCAGGGGAGCTTGTAAAAGTTAATGCCTGGGTACATTCCTTCATAGATTCTTTTGTAACTGTTCTGAGGAGTAGCCTGGGGAATGGGAGTTTTAAAACTCTCCAGGCAATTTTAATCTCTAGTGAAGTTTAAGAACAACTAAATTAGGAACATTATTTTCAAGAGAAAGAAATTTACTCTGGATCTGTATGTCAAAAAGGAAATTCATTGGAAGCATATGATATGGCTCACAGAGTTGAAATAAAACAGTAGGGTGCTACCTTTGGGTAGTCCTAGTGATCCAGGTGCATGGGCTTAACGACTATTTCTTCAGAGGATTACTCAGCCCTGGGATATTTTTAAAAAAACATTTGTCACTAAAGTTCAGTGTTTGAGTTTACAAACTCAAGAGAAAGATGGAGACTGTAATTAAACTGGCTTGAGCCATATGCTCGCTCCTTGGCTAGGAAAAAGTAGGATACTCTGGTAGATTCAAAAACCAGAAAGCATAGTGGAAAAGTCATTCCTCCAATGGGAAATGCTTTTAAAAGAAGAAAATGAGAATTGATGCTAGGCAACCAAAATAATGTCAACCAATCAATCAATACAGACAAACACACACATTACTACTAAGACATAATAACCTCCTATCTTTCTTAAGAGTTTTTAATTCTCTCTCTTTCTCTAATTCATTACTAGTTCATAACTCTTAGGAATAGTCCATATAGCTCCTATGGTACTGCTTTATAAATAGGAGCTAATAAATACAGCAGTGAACATCAGGATAGTGGCTCTCTAGGGCCTCAGTGACTGCACAGATTCTGTGCTCTGAGTGCTGTTGTTCTCAGTGCATTCATGATAGATAATCTGGATTATAATCCCCATTTCTATGGCAATTAAGTCTTGATATCCATGATTCACTTCTGTCGGAGTCTGTGTCCAGAAGCATTAATAAAAGATGGTATGAGTATGATGCTCCAGGAATCTTGGGAGGGTAATATTTTATAGAGGAAGGCACACAGACCATATGAGGTGTGGCAGAGTCCAGGCAATCATGATGTAAACCTCTTGTAGCAGATATTCAAGGCAAATAAACAAATGCCCCCAAAACCAATAATGGTACCCTGATTTATTCAGATATATAAAAGGGCAGACTTGAAATAAGTTTGTAAATCCTTAAAATATAAAAACACAGTGGTGTCCACTATTTTCATGGCCTGGAGAAAGTGAAGTCATAATACCCTTAGAAATAAAAATGAAATGAAAGCTACAAGGAACTCTAAATGTCTATAAAACATTTCCTTCCTGACCTTGGCACTATTTGATCAAAAGAAATAAAGAGGAGAAAATTAAAATCTGACTGCAAAATCAATTTGAGTATATCTTTTATGCATATCATGCTGTGGTTATCTTACAAACACCAATAATAATATAGCTAGTAATTAAGCCAGGTAATATTTTCATCTTTCATACAGTGTGATAATTAAGCATTTGTAATTTAACAACATGCAGGTAGTCTTTTGTAATATGGTAAATAGATGTTGTTTTGCATGAGAATAAATTAAATAATATCAGTTTTATTACCCTAGATTTTATTTCACAGATATTCTTTTCAAAGATAAAAATCATATAAATTAGGAATAATTTGAATAGATATGATATATATTCAGAATAACAGAGTTAATAACTAGTCATATTGGAATAATGTTATTTTGTATCAGGACAGATTAAAGTTAAGAAACCAGAAAGCATGGGGTGGGGAATATTATAGTCAGGAGAAAGTTGGCTCTGATTCAAATTTGAGGCCAACTCAATAAATAATTCTCTTGTGTTGTTCAAGCCATACATGAACATGCTCACACATAACTTTGTAATAGGTCATGTGAGACATGAAGTCCATTGGGGTTTTCAAATAAAAGAATTTGTTCCCACAATCAGAAGTCCACTGTCTTGTTCTGAGACATAAGCATATATGTTAGCTTCCTGAATTTCTTTTTCAAAACTGGAGTATGTGTGTATATATTTTCCATAAACAAAAAAAACTTAAAAAAGCAATTTGTGTTCTAACTGAAATGGCATCCACTCTGTATATTAATTTTAGGAGATTTTACATTCAGTAATTTGTTTTTAAGTCCAAACAAAAAATATTTTGAGTGTCAGATACTATGTTAATCACGGGGGAAGAAAAGAAGACTAAAATTCAATGTCTTCTTTCCTCTGCTCATGTTAAATACAGTTAAGCTATAGCACAAGGGATATTGAAATAAGCCTGTTGTTGGACAGGAAAGACAGCATAGAGAAGATGAGACTTTCCATTGATCGAAGATTAGCAGATTTTTTCTGTGAAGAGTCAGATAGTAAAAACATTTTAATCATTGCAGGCTATGTGGTTTTGGTCTCGACACCCAACTCTGCTTCATAGTGGTCTGTTATCAACAATACAAAAACAAATGGGCAACACTGAGTTCTAGCAAAATTGTGTTTATCGAACTGTGGATGGGGTGACAGGGATAGATTGGGCTCACTGGCCATGCTTTGCTGATCCCTGATCTTGGTCTTGATCTTGAAGAACCAGATGGAATTAAACAGCTGGAGAAAAATATAAATATATCAGGTAGAAGAAATAGAAGAGTCAAAGCATAAAGTGGTATGATGTGCTCTGGGAATGGTGAAGAGGCATTGAGTGCCTACTTCCATGTTATGTAGCTGGAGGGTAAATTAATAGATTGCCCCATTTATTCAATACAATAGCTATTCTTACTGATGAGACAGAAGTCCATATTAAGTCGTGAAACCAGGATTCACAGAGTCAAATGTAGGCTTGACTTCAGAATCTTGCTATTTGCGCCATAGTCTGCTTCTTTGGTCTGAAGAATACTAAGTACTGGGATGCCTGGGTGGCTCAGTTGGTTAAGCGTCTGACTTTGGCTCAGGTCACCATCTCATGGTTCGTGAGTTCAAGCCCCACATCAGGCTCTTCACTGACAGCGTGGAACGTGCTTGGGATTCTCTCTCTCTCTCTGCCCCTCCCTGACTCACACTTCCTCTGTCTCAAAGTGAATAAATGAACTTTTTTTTTTTTGGTAGTGATGATTTTTGTTTTTTTTTTGTTTTTTTTTTTAATATATGAAATTTATTGTCAAATTGGTTTCCATACAACACCCAGTGCTCGTCCCAAAAGGTGCCCTCCTCAATACCCATCACCCACCCTCTCCTCCCTCCCACCCCCCATCAACCCTCAGTTTGTTCTCAGTTTTTAACAGTCTCTTATGCTTTGGCTCTCTCCCACTCTAACCTCTTTTTTTTTTTTTCCTTCCCCTCCCCCATGGGTTCCTGTTAAGTTTCTCAGGATCCACATAAGAGTGAAACCATGCAATAGCACTGCTAGGAATTTATCCAAGGGATACAGGATTACTGATGCATAGGGGCACTTGTACCCCAATGTTCATAGCAGCACTCTCAACAATAGCCAAATTATGGAAAGAGCCTAAATGTCCATCAACTCATGAATGGATAAAGAAATTGTGGTTTATATACACAATGGAATACTACGTGGCAATGAGAAAAAATGAAATATGGCCTTTTGTAGCAACGTGGATGGAACTGGAGAGTGTGATGCTAAGTGAAATAAGCCATACAGAGAAAGATAAATAAATGAACTTTTTAAAGAAGTTTAAATACTAAATACTTAACAATTACAAGTTCTGCCTTTTATATGGGAATCACATTTGGTGGATCCACAAGTAATTAGCATGTATGATAAGCTCCACTTGCTTAGAATGCTGGGGAAGAAATAAATAAATTTATCTGTGATTGCGTAGTTAGTTCCATGTAATTAATCTTCCTGGAAATACCAGCTAATTATGAATTAAAGGTTGCCAAACAGACTGAATTTGAAATAGAGTCACTTTTTAATTTTTTGTTATTGTTGTTGTTGTTCAACGTTGTAGTGGCCATTCTGCTTTCCTTCACATATGATTGGCTATAAGTGGAAATGAATCTATTTCCTTTAACACTTCCCCACTGCAAGGCCATACGAGCATATGTTCTCGTGAGAGTCTCCATTAATTACAAGAGAAACCGTGAATCACCCTCTGTGCTTCTTCTAGAGAAGTAAAAGCTATCAATCATTTTTGCCTGTTGCCTTGAGAAAATCAGTGATGTGGTATTTAGGCTAAATGATGGGAACGTTATTAGGCCTCTGTATTAAAAATAAATAGGCGAGATCACCAACAGGGGCTTTCAAATTGCAGGCAGTGTAAACATACAAAATGGGATAAAGTAATGACTTCTAAACATGTGTCATTCATATGTTTAAACATTTCATAAGATCAGTTAGCCATGTCAAAAGTGAAATCTGGAGCTGGTTATACTTCATTAGATCCATTAGCTGTGATGTCAACATCTTAATATAAATTAGTCTCTTATGAGTTCTCAAGAAGAGAATTAAACACTTTTCATAAAAGATAAAAAAGAAGAAAAATAATAGACTGCATGGTTTCCAGTCTTGTGATCATTAATGAGCCACATATCTTTTGTGCTGCGAAATCACCTCTAATTAGTCTGAATGTTACAAGAAGTATACTCCTTACCACTGATCTTTCTCCATGTAAAAAGCCTCCTCTCTACACAAAAATAGAGCTACAAAGAACTTGAAGATTAGTACATTCTACACCTTCATTTTGCAGAGATGGAAATTGAGGGACCAAAAAGTGCTCATGTGGTTGGTTAACAGCAGAGA
This sequence comes from Acinonyx jubatus, assembly GCF_027475565.1. Lineage (NCBI taxonomy): Eukaryota > Metazoa > Chordata > Mammalia > Carnivora > Felidae > Acinonyx > Acinonyx jubatus. The sequence goes on along the minus strand of NC_069390.1, from coordinate 24,038,536 downwards.
AAAAATTACCTGAGTCCTAATTTAGTACCCTTTATACTCCAACATACTTCTTTGCTCCTCTTTCTTGAAGGGTATTTTGAACTTGGATGTACACTGTTCTAGCATGTAAGTATGATGTCATAGCAATGTTAATGTCTTTCTTAATTTTATAATTTATTTTTACCAATTTAACCTACTTTAATTTAGTCTTAATATATGAAATTCGCTCTTTTCCCTCCTAGAGACATTATAGTCCCAAATCTAGAAATCAGATACTATTCCCTTGATCTCAGAGTCACTGCTTTATATGATCAAATTGGATATGGGATGGGCATCACTCACAGGTGTTTTAACTTTGCGTCAGTGTTTTAACTTTGACATTTTAACTTGGTACCTAATCATGTCTAGATATGTCAATCATTTGAGTCTACCGCCTAAATCAAATACGTACAATGATCTATGTTCCTTGCCTGGTGAGCGACCTCCAGTTGGCTGCTGAAATGAATTTATACTTTAAAAATTCATAAGCTACTTAGACCTACCTTTTTAGTTTTTTTCCCTTTACTGCTTCTCTCCCTCACCAACAAATACTCACTCTTCTTTTCCTATCTTTGTTCAAGCTGATTTCTCAATTTGTATTCTCCTCCTTAACCTCTTCTCTACATATTTTGCATGGCTCAGCAATAAAAAATTTCCTTGTCTGAGCAACCAGTGATGATCTCCCCTAGATCGCCCCTTCAAAATCACACATTATGATGTGTCCGGAATTTGTTCAATGTGATATTAGTACTGGAATTCTCCTAGTAACTCTAGCTGATTAGGCTCTTGAATAATACAGATTTTGGGTATCAGAATCATAAGGGGCATTATGAGAATGTTCCTTCAACACAGTGTCCCTGTTTGGCTCTAAGGTACAGAAGAAAACTTATGTGGAAAGTTTTTAGGATTGCTAATATTACAACAGAGTTTGTATACTCTAATTGCAGTATTGCAGTATATTATAAATAGTCTTTTTTTCTATTTTATCCCTTCTTTGTCCACATTTATAATATGAACCAAATTACAAGCAGAACAAAAGGGTTTTCTGTTATTTTATCTTCCAGGATTATATCCAAAAGGATTGTTGGCACTTTGACTAGATCTCCTAAAATCAATAGTAAGCAGAGTTAGAGATGCCTGGACATTTTCTCTCTCCTTCTGTAGACTTATCCAGTGACTTACCACTCTGGTAATACAATGTTGAATGGGACAACCATGTGACGGCAGGTGCTCTAGTACCACATTGGTCCATCATAGGACCAGTCTGCATCCTTACTGCAGGGACACTGCTTGAAGTGGCTACCATGTTTGGCATCTGTTCCATTGCCAGGGTGTTCCCTACTTTCTCTTTAACACATCACTTGTCTCACTGTCCACTTTAAGGAAACTAGTCTGAGGTACTCCCTTTCTAAGTAGAAGTAAGGCACATATTTTTTCAGGATTTATGAAGACATAGCCATATTGTGCTAGCAGTTATTACCTCAAGAGCCCATGGGAAAGGTTGGAAATTCATTGGATGTGAAATTTATTTGAAGTAAATTCATAGGGACGAAGCACACTATGGAATTTCCCTCCTTTCTCCATGGAGATCTCCATCTCCATCTCCAGATGAACATACTTCCCATCTCCAAAGCAGGGAAAAGGATCGCAAAAGAACTCCTTACAGAGATTGGAAGGGGACTTCTCACAAGAGGAGACTTAGACATCTTACTATAGATGATGGAAGTTTTCTGAATTACAGGGTCTCTGTGTTTCCTGAACACAGATTTGAAATAGTTCTTGATACATTTTGGTCTGGATGTAAATTTGGGGACAAAGATGCTGGTTAGTGTGTGACTCTACTCTGGGGAAGTTTTGGTGGAAGGAGTCTGTCTGGAGATCTTCTGATGCCAGGTGTTGGATAAAGCCCACTCTTACACTAATTGGCAGGGCCAGAGTATGTAAGTATTCCCAGTGCCAAAGTGGGCATGACAAAAAGTAGCCGACTTTGAGTCATCTGGAAAGGACCTCATGGAAGATGACTTCTGGCTGTGTTCACTCAGGGGCACAGCTGGGAGGCAGTAGTCAAGGAGAAGTTGTAAGACATGTGTGGGGATTTCTACTGACCATGTCAGTTGAATGGTACAAAGAACATACTTCCTAGTGGGGAAGGGGGAAGTCCCACAGGAATGCTTCAAAGTGATTTTATTTGGCATGACAGGGGGCATGGGATAGCTAAAAACAACAACAACAACAAAACAAAACAAAACAAAACCTATAATGAGTGGGTGGCATTTAAAGAAAACTTTGCTAGGCAAGTAAAATTTACCTTTAACTCTATTTTCCTGCCCCCAAATTGGAAACACTAGCAGAACAAAAGGAAGTTGGGTAAGGGAGAGAGAAAGAATGGACCATACCTCACCTTCCCCACTTTGGTCAGACATGAGCTTGTAGGGTAGGGAAAAGGTTAGAATTGAATGAAAGAGTAAAAATAATATTATTTTACTAATTTAAAATAAAAGAGTTATAATGCCTGAGCACCCTGGTACTTTTGTCCCTAGAAGGCTAACAACCCCATCCAAATTATTGTCTAGTAACGAGCAAAAGGATTTATGACAAAGTACAGTTGAAGGCAGAGATGAAAAAATATTGGGTTGTTATCTGATCCTTCCTGATCATATTGACCTCTTTCACAAGACATTTGCAGTCTCTAATATCAGTTGTTTTTTTTCCAGAGTATCCAGGGCAAAAACCAACAATAAATGGAATTCTGTTTTTACTTTTGGAGACCATGTAATCTAAATGTAGAAAACATTATGAGAGGGAAGTTATTAGGGAAAAGAGCAGTTTAAAGTTACCTGTAGGGCACTGGTATTAAAGAGGGTGGAGAGAGTCTCCTGTCTTAGTCCTTCGCATGGTCATTGAGTTATCTTCTGACTCCACCTAGCTGAAGAGGAGAGTCTTTGTAAGACAGAAAGCTGATTAAAGCTGCAGTTGTTTGTTTAATTGTTTTATTTCCTCTTTCTAAGTTGTAAGAAACCTGAAATGTATAATATAGCTTGTCTTTTATAGAGCAAGTCCTCAACAAATACATGTTGGGTTGAGTTGAAAACCAGCACCTTGGCTAAGATTTGGAATCCAGTCTCAGATGAGATGTGCTTCGTTAACTACTGATATAACTATCAGTATTGCCATAACTGTTATGGAATTGTATGCTTTTTGGTTAAACTAAAAGCTGTGCATATATATTTTCAGATGTTCCAGCACAGAGTTAAAGGTGTAGGTTTTCAGCATAAGGAGATGGACTGCTGTCAGTCCAAACAGTCTGATGCCATGAAACTCATCTTGTTTCTATAAAAAACTACCATAAATGTTGTGTGGTTAATTTTGGACTTGTGAGTCAGAACAACCATAGTCCACAGATGAGTAGAAGCTATTGCTAATAATTTTTAAATATATATCTGCAACTCTAGCTAGTAAAAAATAGAATCATTTACTTTGTAGTTGCAGTGTGCTGTTATCATACCAAGACTTGACATGTATAATCTGACCGAATATTCAAGATAGGAATAGAATAACACTGAGACTTAATGCCACAAAACCTAAGGATTAGACAGAGGTCAGTTGTTGCTTCCTCCTTAATTGCAGTTCTGCACTTCCCAGCTTGCTACACAATTTCCCCACTCAGTTCACGCACTGCACCTGCTCTTACAATTTTGTTAAACACCTCGTTCCTGTGGTCATTTGCTTTTTTATAATGCTCTACCTAAGAGCAGAGGGTGTTTACTGGAAGAAATTTTCCAGTACAGCCAGTAGTTATGTTCGGCCCCACTCTCTAACATAAAGGAGCATGCATATAGCTCTAGCCCTGCCCCAAGTGACAGCATGGGTCATTGCCCTTCTGAGAGCATGAAACACTGTTGCCACATCATAAGTAACCTGCCACAGGTCTCCGGGTTCTCTTATCTGCCAAGTAGCAGTACAGCTACAAGAGATCTTGTTTCCTTTCTCATCATTCTGTGTATTTCTTGGGAATTCCTTATGGGTGAAAACATGTGCACACACCGTGTTTTTCATATTCCCTTAGTTTTACTTTGTTTTCTTTCACGCCCTATGTATTGATCTATTAATTTGTCCTATAATCAAAAACTCCTCTTCCCTTTCTTACAGTGTAAAATAAGGTCAAGTCCCCATTTAATCTTCTTTCTGCTATATTGTTCCTCCCCACAACCCACTTGGTGCTCAGCCAGAGGTGCTCTCTAAGCAAAATAACCTGGATGACTTGTGGAATCATTCTAAGGTTGTGTTTTAGGGTGTTTATCCAAGCCCTTGATATAGGCTCAAGCATTTGCCTTTATGGACCTATTTCTCTTCTATCTTTGCTGTCATGTATCTGAACTCTGTCAATTATTTCTCTCCTGCATTTCAAGTCAATTTCCATATAATTTCCAGAATAAGCAACATTTATTTTAAGAAGGGAAAATCCTCAATGAATTGCATAATTATCTTCCCCCTTGAGTGGTAGTTGTTTCTAAGCATGTCAACATAGCAATAGTAAGGAAGAGGCTAAAATAACAAAATTATAATCAGTAACTAAACTTGAATGCCAGAAACATCACCATTCTGAGACTTCTACATCAACACATTTGTGTATTTGGTATCTAAATTGTGCTGATGAAAACAGACCAGGAAGTTCCATTTGTTCACTGCACAAATCTGAAGCCAGAAAGATTTGGTTACTGCCATTACATATGTCAGGAATACTGATCTATTATGGAGGAAGACTGATTTTTCTAAGTTTATTTATTTGAGAGAGAGAGAATGTATATGCATGAGAAGGGGAGGGGAAGAAAATAGAGAGAGAGAGAGAGAGAGAGAGAGAGAGAGAGAGAGAGAGAGAAAATCCCATGGAGACTCTGAGCTGTTAGCCCGATGGGGACTTGATCCCACAGACCTCGAGATCATGACCTGAGTCAAAACTAAGAATTGGATACAACAGACTGAGCCACCCATGCATCCCAAGACTGATGATTTTTTTTTTTTTTTTAAATCAAGCTCTGGAAGATTTCCTTAACCTGAGGCTTTGGAACAGCTCTAAACACTTACAGTGATATCTTGTTAATCTTTTACAGCATTGATTATATTTGCCTTTTGGAATTAAATAAAATAATTTATTTGTTTTGCAGAAGGTCAGATGAATAGGTTTTCAATATCCTCAATTTTTTTGAATTCACCCTTTCATTCTGCAAACATTTACTGAATACATACCAAGGCTTAGACATGAGGATACAAATTGAGCAGGAAAGCAAAAGTCCTTGCCAACAGGGAGCTTAGTTTCTGGTGGATAAGAAAGATGTTAAATAAGTAATTGCATCAAAATTTAGTTTATGGTGTGGTAGGTATAAGTTATCTAGAAGTAGTTTTTTATTTAAGGTGCCCAGTCATTAAATGCTATAAAATAGTTAAATACAACATATGAAGGGTACCATACTTTTTCTATCTGCCTGCAATGAGCTAGATGCTTCCTTTTTGCCAAGTTTTGACTTTAATATCATATTTTCAAAGGAAATCTTCCCTGTAAAAATGTCATCACCTTGTCATGTTATCCCTTCACTGTATTTTAATTCTCCGCCTTTCTTCCTTCCTTCCTTCCTTCCTTCCTTCCTTCCTTCCTTCCTTCCTTCCTTCCTTCCTTCCTTTCTTTCTTTCTTTCAATGCTTATTGCATATATTTTTCTCCTGGTGTTTGCCACCATGTTCTCAGAGCTGTGTTTGGATCAGTATTAGGCAAATGAGAGTTGTTCAACTAATATTTATGGATTAATTGAATAATAATGATATATAGATATGTGCCTTTGAACGTAAGTGTGGATAATCATTAAAAAAAGCCATTATTGGTTTAGCAGTATGGTTTTCGTAACCTTTAAAAACTATATGTACAACTGATTCAAGGTTATAGGCCATCTCTGCCTATACTACTAGCCTGCTGAGCACCCATTCAACCTTACTTTGGTAATATCATCGTGTTTTTTCTTGGGTACTGGCATCTCTGAAATCTTATTTTCATTGTTTCTGGTTTACCCAGACTCTAAGGACATTAGCAGTTGACCCAGATGTGGCCAGTCAGAGCACCGCAGAGTTTGGGACTTTATTGGAATTCTCAGAAAGTGAAATTCATCTTTCCATCTAAATTGGATCCATAAGGTCATTAAACCAAAGCCAGTGTGGGCCACCATGAGAGTAGAACCAGTCTAATAATGGCAAGCCAACACGTAAAGAAGTAGAAATACAGTAAAGCTTCCTGCTATAAGCGTTTTGGTGCCTGGATTCAGCTCTAAGTTAGAACTCCCCCGTGGACTTCTCCATTGTGTCAGCCAATTTAAATAGAGTTTGAGTCACTTGCAACTGAGAGTCCTTGCTGATAATATATCATTTTGTTGACTGATGTGTCTTCATACCTGTAGACTTCAGCTTCCATCTATTTGGTACCTAATGTCCTCCCATGTATTCTAAGGCTTCTTCTCACAGCTTTTGTGTACCACTTACTGCTGCTCACTCAAAACTTACATTTAAGCATGATCTCTCAGGTCTGCTCTAGCATTATTCCCCATGATGCCTTTCCAGCTCTGATTCTCCTGCCACTTGCCTCATTCTCATGCTATTTCTAAGCTCAATTTTATAAACCAGGGAGTATAGTTGGCATAGCTTTTTGTTCCCTAGAAGTGTTACAGATTAGGTATATAGTTTGTGAGTTGGCTGTGTTTGGATGAGGTGACCTTATTTTGCCAATCTACTAAAAGGATGGACATATTAGAATTATATATGATATGGCATAAAATTTGACTATGTAAAGGGTAGGTAGAGAGAAAGACTTAAAGATACAATGAATATGGTAGGCAATGCCATATTCAGTGATAATATTGATTCATGGATGCAACACAGTAGGTGCTCAGTTAAATATTACTGTCATTGCTTGTCACTAGAAGAGAAGCTTTAGCTATTATGTGAAATTATATATATAAAGTAAGCAAGGTGGTGGCACAAAGATTTCCTTGCTGCTTTTCTCTTGAGCTGATGTGTCATTCAAAGTGAATAGCCAATGGCTGATCACTTCTTTTTCACCCAGATTTTTCTTACTTTCAATCCAAAGATCTCCAAAGATCTCTGTTTGTCTTATTCTAGTGGTCATACAACCAAGACTGCAGGGGAATTTGAGGAAGCTATCATTTCAGTAATGGGAAACTATATTTGCCAGACATTTTATCTATGATGGTACTGCTGATAAAGAGCTCCCACATTTGTCAACTCATTTTATTTAATAATTTAAACTTTGAGGAAGGTATTACCTTTCATTTAATAAATGAAGAATAAGTGGGTTTTATATAATTATAATGACTTTTAAGTCTGTGTCTTATAGAGTGGTTAATGCTACTCTTTCTGTTGTTCCCCCCCACCCCCTTTTGGAGCCATAGGGTAAGCAAACTCTCCTACTTAGTTTAGGGATTCTAGGCATGATTCTTCTTTTCTACTTTTTTACTTGTGTGAATTTGTTACTCATAACAACTGATGACTAATGTTAATACACTTTTTGTAGGATGCCGTTATAAAAAATATCACATTTTATTTTAATATGGAGACATTTCAGTGCAGTAAGAATTATAGTCACAAATTTTCACAGCCTCGAGAATATTTTTTGTTAGTTATCAATCAATCATTATAAAATATTAGTTGATCCTCTAGGATATATTTCTGTTCTGAATTATAAGATTTTAAGAATATGTTGTACAGCTGGAGGTAAAAGGAGGCTAATTTATAACTCAAATGCCAAGTAGACACTTCAACCTTCTCCTGTAAAATGAACTTATGTCTCCTTATATTTATTAGTGACAGCCATCCTTTGCTGTGAAATTGAATCACATAATAGACATCAATCTTTTGTTCTTTCCTGATTGGAAGGGAGACTTTGCTGCATCTAATACTCCAATTCTTTCCTTGCCATTTTGCAGTGGATATTAAAAGCAGTAGTACTATTCACATAATTAAACATTGAATTCTCCTGTGATCTCTGGTCTTTGTGTAGGTGTTTATACTACTGAAGCATGAAAAAAAATGTATTTCGGTTTGCGAGGAAGATAAATACGTGAAGATTACTGGTGCAAAAGTAGTTAGTAGTACATTCCTAGATAGAGTTGGGTCCCTATTCGTACAGTACAGACAAATCTGGTGAAGTTTTATAAGACCATTTTTCTTACGCTCTTTAGCCCTAAAAATCTTTAGATAGGGGCACCTGGGTGGCTCAGTCGGTTAAGCATCCGACTTCGGCTCAGGTCATGATCTCACGGTTTGTGAGTTCGAGCCCCGCGTCAGGCTCTGTGCTGACAGCTCAGAGCCTGGAGCCTGTTTCAGATTCTGTGTCTCCCTCTCTCTGACCCTCCCCCGTTCATGCTGTGTCTCTCTCTGTCTCAAAAATAAATAAACGTTAAAAAAAAAAGTTTTAAAAATATTTAGATAAAAGAGCACTCCAGGGGCCCCTGGGTGGCCTAGTCAATTGAGTGTCTGACTTTGGCTCAGGTCATGATCTCATGGTCAGTGAGTTCGAGCCCTGTGTCGGGCTCCGTGCTGACAGCTCGGAGCCTGGAGCCTGCTTCAGAGTCTGTCTCCCTCTCTCTCTGCCCCTCCCCTGCTCACACTCTTGTTCTGTCTTTCAAAAATGAACAAATATTAAAAAAAATTTTTTTTTAAAAGAACAATCCATGGCATCTGCTAACATAGGAAGGTATGCAGAGAAGTACAGTATAAATGAGGTCACATTTGTCCCCAGGGCCACATTCGCCCTGCCGAGTGGCAGAGGAAAGAGGCTTCATTCCCTGTGGGAACAGACTTAGCCTTTCAATACATGGAAGGAAACAGCAATAGATAGATGGCACGTAGAGACAGATAAAGATCATGAAAAACAAGAAAGACTATGAAGAGAACATGCTTATTTCCCTGCCGTAGGTGGAGTAGAGAAGAGCACCAGAGGAAGATTCAGAGAGCCTCCTTTGTGTGTGAGATCTTTTTCTGTGCAGTGACCTTATGCTCTAGCAAACATGGCCCAATCAGTATTTGGAATTGAACAACAGAGGCTGACAGTGTCTCCTTTTGGTGATGATTTAGAGAAAGGTGGAGGCACTGCTAGAGATTGCGTCCTTATCTCTGCATTTCCATTCTAGGAAATGAAAATGATGCAGTCCTGGATCTTTCTTAGGAAAAGGGATGGTGACTGTCTTTTATTTATTTATTTATTTATTTATTTATTTAATTTTTAAAAATTTTTTAATGTTTATTTTTTGACAGAGAGACAGAGCATGAGCGGGGGAGGGGCAGAGAGAGAGGGAGACACAGAATTCAAAGCAGGCTGCAGGCTCCCAGCTGTCAGCCCAGAAGCCCGACGCGAGGCTCGAACTCACAGACCAGACCGTGAGACTATGACCTGAGCTGAAGTTGGACGCTCAACCCACTGAGCCACCCAGTCACCCCTGGTGACTGCCTTTTAGTATGACATTCTAGCTTTGTGATTGAGGAAAGTGATCAAGTAATGTTAAAAGCGTTAGAAGTCACCCACTGCTTTTATATTTTTATGGGTATGCATGTAACAGTGAAGTGCATGGTCATATTCCCACAGGATGCTTAAACTTAGATTCTCACATAATGACCTTCTGAAGAAAAGATTATTTTTTCAAGGAGTTAGGCACTAGAGTTCTTCTTTGTTCCCATGACTATATGGGTGAGAAACAGAGTTTCATAGTGGCAAATATGAAAAGATTTAGAGGCTCCTGGGTGGCTCAGTTGGTTGAGCATCTGACTTCGGCTCAGGTCATGATCTCACAGCTCATGAGTTCGAGCCCCGCGTCGGGCTCTGTGCTGACAACTTGGGGCCTGGAGCCGGCTCCGGATTCTGTCTCCCTTTCTCTCTGCCCCTGACCCACTCTCATTCTGTCTTTGTCTCTCTCAAAAATAAATAAACATTAAAAAAAATTTAAAAAATGAAAAGATTTATGAACAACACTATTAATTGCAGAACTGTTTGTAATAGCAAAAGGTGAAAAATATACCAAATCTATATCCATAAGGATTTTGCTGAATAAGAAATAGGCTGTCCCCATGCTGAAGTATGGCATGCAGCTGGAACAAAAGGAGTAAGGCCATCTTTACATATTCCTGCAGAACGATTGCCAGCAATTCTTGTTAAATAAAGCAAAGAGAGTATGGATGCTAACCTAGGTTTTTATCTGCCTGTGGAAGAAATGAATACATCTATGTATTCGTGCATACATTTTTAATGTAAAGGTAAGCCTTGCAATATAAAAATTGTTACCCAAAGGGGCAACAAAAATAGGGTAGGGGGAATAGGGATACAGAATATTTTTTACTGTATCTTCTTTTGTGTATTCTACTTTGGAACCCTGTGAAATTTTTACATCATTATAAAATTAACTTACATGGGCTTCACACTGGGTGTGGACCCTGCTTAAGATTCTCTCCCAACTCCTTTTGTGCCCTTCCCCACTGGTCTTCTCTGTCTGTCTGTCTCTCTCTCTCAAAAATTAAAGCAAAAATAACTTACGTTAAAAATCACTAAACTCAAAAGTTAAATGAAGCAAATGAACCTAAATATGTAGTTGGTAGAATTAAATGCAACTAATGAAAGGATTCATCAGCTAATTAAATAGTCTCCCACTAGCCAGAACTGAGACCATTTGAACATCAGTTAGGCTTATAATTACAACACATCATATGCTTCATCTCGTGAGTGGGAGTAAAGAAGACCTAAAAGTAGCCACGAGCTGATAAATTTTAAAGCTGAATAATGAGGAAATGGTGTTTTAATATACTATTCTCTTTGCTCCTTTATATGTTTGAGATTTTCCACAATACAGCCAAAAAAAAAAAAAAAAGAAAAGAAAAGCCATTTAAATTTGCGGGGAACCCAATGCTAATTTATATCACGATGTTCAATTACAAAACACTGTGTAATATTAACCACAAGTGATTTCTCTCACCTCCACAGAAGTAGAAGACAAGATACAATGGTCTGTCAGGCAGATTTCTTTCCTATTTGGTTTCCACAAATCATTACAAGAGCTAAACTGTTACATTAAGCTATTTACAATGCTAGAATTGTTCTGTTTCCAGATGCAGAAATGCAAAGTATAACTTGAATTGCAGTGCATATGTTTGTAAAAGATGAATCGAGAGCAGGAAGGAAACTGCTGTCTTAAGGCTGTTCTGTGACGTGATTAAGAGGGTGGCTCCCAAAATTACCAATATGGTAGCCACTAGCCACACGGCACTTTTTAAATTTAAATTAATTAAAATTAAATACGTTCAAGAGAGTTCAGTTTCTCAGTCACAGTGGCCGCACTATACATGTTCAGTTGCCGCATGTAAATAGTAGTTACCTCCCAGGAGAGTGCTAATAGGAACGTTTGTGTCATTAGTATAAGTTCTTTCAGTCAATGTTGGTCTAGAGGTCATCTCCCTGTATTCAAATATTGCTCAGCGTATTGACTGTGTGAACTTTCTGCCCTTCAGTTTCCTCATCTTTTAAATGGTATTGAAAATACCGTAGGAGAACTACCTTCAGAATGGCAGTGGGGATTAAAGATAAAACACTTAGAAAAATACCTTCTATAATGTGAATGCTCAGTAAATACCATTTCTTTGATATAAACCATCCCTTGAAATGGCTATTAGATGGATTACACAGCCTTGCCTCTGATCACATTGCACACATAACCTTTTGGTAAGTGAAGCCTTCTGCACATTGCTTAACTGATTTTAGTTCAGTTCAGACAGAGCTCTAAATACAAATTTTAAAAGTTGAAAAAATCCACAGTTCACTTTTCTTACATTTTCGTGAGGCATCATTTTGCTTAGCTTTTGTGGATGAAACTGTGTCTAGTATTCAGACAACAGGTTCTGTCTGGAGAATCTAGGAGATATTTTATCAGTACATTTTACATCTGTGAAATAAGATGGAGGTAGAAACAGGTGTGATTTGAAGCATGAAAGGGACTCAGTCAGCTGTTGCTAGCTTTGAAGACAGGGGAAGGGGCCACCAGTCGTGGAACATGGAAGTCCTCTAAAATCTGGATATGGACTTCAGCTGGCAACCAGCAAGAAAACAGGAATTTCAATTCTGCAACCACAAGAAACTGCAATCTGCCAATAACTTGATTGAGTAAGGAATCGGATTCTCCCTTAGAATCTCTAGAGAGAAACTCAGCCCTGCTACCATTTTGATCTTACCCCAATGAGACCCATGCCAATATTCTGACCTACGGAACTATAACTGGGAATTTATATTATTGTAAGCTACCAAGTTTTTGATAATCTGTGGTGGCAGCAATAGAAAACTAATACAGTCAGGATAATTGAAAATGCATTTAAAAGCCGGCAAAACAAAAACCTTAATTTTTTAGTATGTTACTGCCATGTTCCCATGACAGCAGAATGTAAGTACTTATCAGTTAAGATCCTTATGAAGATAAAACTTGATAAAAACATGCACTATATTCTTAGAAAAATACCCATGAATTTCTCAAGTGAAACAAAGAGAAAACATAGAAAAGAGTAAGAATTGCCTGGGATAAATGTTAAAGATACTCTACAGTGTTAGAGTCAGGGGTGGGAGTATGGATAGCATAATGAAATCAAGTTTCTTTTCCCTATTATGTCACCAGACAAACAGAAATTACTAACATCTTGTGATAAGTTATGTCCCAAATTAACTCTTCAAAAGAGGAGGAACCCTAGAATATAATGGCAAGTAAAGTCAGTTTGTAAATTTTGATACATTCTTTTATGTTTTATTCTTTAACAACTTAGGACTCTCTTATCCAACTGAATTGTCACTTTCCTGACTTTTACCTTCATTTATGTGAAGTTATAATTTCTTAAAATTTTCCCTTGCACTTGGGGAATAATTTCCACATGGGACACAGTAACTAAACAGTTTATTTATTTTTTTAAAATTTTTTAGAAGTTTATTTGAGGTGAGAGAAAGAGCTTTTGTGCAAGTGGGGGAAGGGCAGAGAGAGAGGGAGACCGAGAGTCCCAAGCAGGCTCCATATTTTCATCATGGAGCCCAATGCAGTGAACTCATGAACTGTGAGATCATGACCTGAGATGAAGAGTCGGATGCTTAACTGACTGAGTCACCCAGGTGCCCCAAGAGTTTATCTCTTTGTCTTCAATATGACTGTCCCTAGAATTCCATAAAATAGAGATCAAATGTTCAGTTTGGGCTGTAAGCTGCTGTTTCATATTTATAAATATTTATGTATATTTATTATATATATATGTATATTTTGCTGCAGGTGTGCTTCTAAAAGAAATGTGTTCTTTTAGAATATGCTCAAATTGTAATTTGGAAGTGAGTTGTTCACTTGCAATGTTTGTAAGAATTTTTCTGATCAGATTTTGATATTTGCTGCTATTTATTTTCCTACAACTTGGAAAATGCTCTCTTTTTTTAAGTTTATTTATTTATTTTGAGAGAGACCGAGACAGCATGGGCAGGGAGGGACACAAAGAGAGGGAAAGAGGGAATCCCCAGCAGGCTCCATGCTGCCAGCACAGAGCCCGATGTGGGGCTCAAACTCAAAACTGTGAGATCATGACCTGAGCCCAAAACAAGAATCGGATGCTTAACTGACTGAGCAACCCAGACACCCCAAGGAGAATATTATCTATTTTAATAAACTTGATTGTTTTTTACTTGTTAAGGGCTTTTGAGAGATAACATAAGAAGTCATGGTCTAAAGACAAATGTGAAAGAGTTTCATAGAAGACAGTTAGGAACAGATGATATATGTAAGTCTAGTGGTAGTTTGTGAGTGAGTATGTGGAGAATGAGGGAAGAGGGGAAATTGTGAAGTGAAATGATGGTTGTTTTTTGTGTACGTGTTGGGCATTGTTGAAGGCATATTAGAAAATCATCAGTGGTTACTGATTTACCTTGTTTGACACCATATTTTTGGTAATTCATTAGAGTGTGTTTTTGTTTTCTTTTTGCTTTTGTTTTTTGGAGGGTGGCAGTTAGTTACCAGTTAGTTTAGGGAGTTTTAATTTCCTTGACCTCATATAACTTTTATATAATAAAGTTAAGATTCAGGGGCTCTGGGTGGCTCAGTCAGTTAAGCATCCAACTTTGGCTCAGGTCATGATCTCATGGCTCATTGATGGCACAGAGCCTACTTTGCATTCTGTCTCTTTCTTTCTCTCTGTGTCCATGCCCCACTCATGCATGTTCTCTCTCTCTGTCTCTCTCTCTCTCTCTCTCTGTCTCAAAATACATTAATGTTTAAAAAATTAAAAAAAATAAAGTTAGGATTCAGATCCATGTCTTTGTGATTTCAAAATTTATCCCCTGCACCATACTATCAAGGGAATAATGGAACCAGCTAAGAGAGTTCAACTAAAATCTCATGTGCTATACTACAGAGTGGTCCTGGGAAGGTGTAAAGGCACATAACTTGGATTATTATAATGGCTGGTCGTAGAAAGTTATTCTTATTTTTTCCTATGTTGAGCTTTTCATTTGTTCTAATTTGTTCTAACCAAAAATCCATTGAAAAGTGTGAATCCCATATAATACTCTGGGCTTTTGCAAGTTTTGTGTACCAAATGGTCCTTTCTCATAGGGTGAAATAGAGAAGTATCAATAGAGTAATCAGGATTCCACTGACAGAAGATCCAGGAGAGATGATTCTAGTATGGAAAGTCATAGTCCAAATTCAAGAGCCAGAATTTGCACACTGATAAAATGAAAATGCTAGGGATTAGCATCTCAACTAGCACTTGAACAAGGAGACAGTTAAATGCATGGAGAGTAGGTGTGGCACTATTGGAGAAGGCCTCACACTGTCTGAGACATTTAGGGCAGTATATCTGACAGATGTGAATCTCAAGTCAGTCATCTGTCATGTGAATGTTTCTCAGTTATTCATTTCTTTCATCCAGGGATAATAATGGTACCTGCTTTATTGGATTGTTGTAAAGGATAAATGAGAGAGTAGCCATAAAACATTACATAGTTTCTGTCACGTAACATGTACTTGTTAAATGCTGGCCTCTCCTGCTTAAGCATTTCTTTGTCCACAAGTGAGAATAGGGGGAGAAACAGATAGTACTGTTGAAATCTAAGTGTTGACTTGTAAACTAGGAGTTCCTGGGCCCAGCACTTGGGTTTCATTGTGTAATTCTGCCAAATATAGTCACTGCAGTGTAGTAATAAATTGACCTTCACATGAAAGCCATTATTATACAACTTTATGGTTCATTTCCTGTGACATCTACAGCACAGGTGAACAGTGACAGTATCATATGGGATGGAGACATTTGAAAGCAGGGATGTGAGTGCTGTCAGAAAGTGCCTAGTCTCCAGATTTATTTGAAGGAGATGCATGCAGCTTTGGGTCACATTTTGCAATAAGCCACTAATTTGATATAATTCTTATTAAAATCAAGGGCACCTGATGCCTTCATTAATCTAATAAAGCCTTAGGGCAGATATGTATACAATTTCCATGAGGCTTTGAAAGTGGTAAAAATAATATGCAGCTTAGCATCATCTCTTTGGGAGACACCAGGCTGTAAGCACTGTTCCAAAGTCAGTAACTTGTGTTGATAATAATCTGATCTGCTCAGACTGAAAGGAAAACGAGGTACTATTTTTGCTCTGGTGGCCTGGAGTAAAGAATGTGGCCCTCCATGTTTGATGATTGTTCCAAAGGCTGAGTGTGGCAATAAGTAATGACTCTGAGCTACCTCCTCCTTGCCATTAGAACTGAAAGCATCCCGATTAAATTGAAGAACAGGGCTGTACTTTTCATTACAATGGGGACTGGCACTTGCCAAAAGGAGATTTCCTTAATTAATGAGCAAGTAGTCCTTTCAAGTATTACTCAATGAGGTCATTGCAGTACAACTTTCCCCACAAGGGGCAGTCAGCCTCTGAAAATCAGACTGAGAAGGAAAAGCAGTTTAGAGTAATTGCTGAGATACTAGGCTTTAGAGTCAGAGGACCTTGCTATGAGATCCTGGTTGTCAACCAATTTTTCAGTAATCTTGAACATGTTATTTCACATGTTGGTTTCCTTCTCTGTTAAAGTTGATATGCCAGTTCCTGTCTCACAAAATTATTGTTATGATTAAACAAGGTAAGCATGATAAAGGACTTAGCACAGCGCTTAGAACATAGGGGGTATTTATTAAGTGGTAACACTTTCCCAAAATTTTCACTATTAGTCTTCCCTTGATGAAGTAATGGAAGCTATGATTTTTCTCATGAAGTATGTGTGCGAGAAAAAATGGTCAAATCATGTTTCATTCTTTATCATGAGTTGATGTCAAACATTTCACTACCTTCTGCTTGGACCCCCACACTTTAGTTCCATAAAAATTATAATCTAACTAGTAGGGATGACAGATGAAGTATTTTTCTCACGAAATGTTGAAAAGGAATCTAAGACAACACCTAGACTCATTGAAATCAAGTACAATAATTAATAGTGATATCTACCAGAGTGGAAAGAATGAAATCTGAAGCTGCACATGCCACCCACTTTCTATAGCTGACCTGGACTGGCACAGCCTCCCCTCTTACTGGAATGAAAACAATGGAAAGTTGGCTCCATTTCCCAAATGTCCTTCGACTAGTGAATAAAGAAGATGTGGTCCATATACACAATGGAATATTACTCAGCATCAAGAAGAATGAAATCTTGCTATTTGTAAGAATGTGGAGGGAGCTAGAGTGTATTATACTAAGCAAAATAAGTCAGTCTTTCTCTGACTTCTTAAATGCTTCTTTGCTTATGCTAAGCAAAATAAGTCAGTCTTTCTCTAACTTCTTAAATATACATGGGATTTAAGAAACAAAACAAATAGGTGATGGGGATTAAAGAGTGCACTTGTGATGAGTGATGTATGGAAGTATAGAATCACTATATTGTATACCTGAAACTAATACAACACTCCATGTTAACTAACTGGAATTTAAATAAAAACTTAGAAAACAGGAAAATTGGCTCTGTTTAATTAATATTAACTTTATGTCACTTACGTCTCTGATAATTGTTAAGTCACCAGCTCTTTCAATTTGGGGTGGGGGGATTATTTCAGGTGATTGATGTGTGTGTTATAAGCCAAATCTGCGATTTTCAGTTTGAAAAACATTAAAAATTTTTTCGACCAATATTTATTCTTCACTTTTTAAAGACATTTTGAGTAATTGACATTGTTAAATGCTGAGAAAATGATGATAACTTGACCCTTCTTGCTGCAGCATCTCAATATCAAAGCACATTTGGATGGGAAAAATTTGCAAAGTTTGGAAATCCAGGTGGTTCATACCTGATTTGCAAATTAATTGTTTTCTTGAATCAGAATTTCACTAATGTTAGGCAGACCCAGTACATAAAAGTATAGAACTGGTATATATTTACCTGCTTTTCCTAGTTAGAGATTAATACGTTATTACCAGACAGATCAGTTTCACATTTAAAAAAGTAATCTGTGTTCGCACTTATTTAAAATACATAGATTGTCTATGATCCCAGTGTGTGTATATACGTATGTATGTACTTTATACATATGTGTGTGTGTGTGTATATATATATATACACACAGACCTTCACTTTTGTGTATGTATGTATATATATATGTACATATATATACATACATACACATATACATATATATACATACATACACAAAAGTGAAGGTCTGTTATTCCTCCCTCCCCATTTCGTTCTTTTGTTCATCAGTCAACATGTTTTAATAGTTTCTTGAGTTTCTTTCAGGAAAAAAAAATGCAGAGAGACACATGGATTTGTTTCTTAGCTACAAAATATTAATAATATATGCACTCCTCTGTGCTTTATTACATGATCCTTTATTACAAAATTACGTGGTTTTTTCCCACAGGAAAATGTAGCAAAATGCAGAATTGAGCTGGAAGAAGGGACTTCCTTTCTCTTTTATAGGGTAGATTTATTTTTTCTTTGCTTCTGTGTCCTCTGTTTTCATGTTTTTCTTTGTTGACACACTTTAACTTCTTAAATATATAACATGGAAGAAAGGAGCTCCTCTAGTAACAGCTTCTAAAATCAAAACCTAATTCCTTGTTCAAATTCTTATAAAAAATAATGTGATTGCTTTTGCCTCTTCTCTGGCTTGGTTCTTCTTCCATTATTCACCATTTGAAGGTCAATCAGCTGCCCATCTCAGGGCTAGAAGGCTTGGGGAGAGGAGTCATCAGATTGTTAGTAATAGATTTTTTTTTTCTAGATGGGTATAGACAAAGCCTACAAAACCCATTCTCTGTGGATATAGTATCTTTCCTTTTTGCCCTTCCACCCCTGTCTGTGACCATGGCTGTTCCTTCCATGTGCCATTGCTTCAAAATAGGTGTTCTGTATTTGGGTTTCTTTGCTTTTCTATAAATTGATTTTAATCTTACGTTTATAAACTTAGAATTTTTCCTGAATATTCATCCTCAGGGTCCATTCTGTTCTGTACTCTTAATTTTTTAAGAGCTTTCTAGGTTTTCTTTCTATACAACCTCCTCCCCCTCACACAGAAGCCTTACAACCCTGCTTCAAAAGCAGAAGAATGATAAACCAACTGAAAATTCAAGTACAGTTTAAAGAAATCATAATGCATCGTAGATAAAGGAGTATCTGTGTGTGAGATCTATTTTTTTTTAATTTCTTATTTGGCAGTTTTTCCCATATCTAGGTCCTGCAGTTTTTCTCCTACCAACTTTTAGTTTTTGATAAGTGCACTTGAAGTGAATAATAAACATATGGTTCAGGAAAACTATGTTAATTATGTTACAAAATTATAATTGAAAAATACCCATAACAGGAAAGTGATAGAGGGTGGCCTAAGCCTCTACTTACAGCAGGAGTCCTTGAAGAGCAGACCTGACCCCTGGATTCTGAGTCCTTTGAATAGTGACAGCAGTGACATACAGCTTGGGACTTGATCGGTTGTATCTCTAGGAAACACAGTATTAAAGAAAGGATATGAGCCATGACACAGCAATAAGTCACTGCAGCCTGAGGCTGAAGCTTCAATATGTAAATCTGTAAACTCTTTAATATGTCTAGATAATAAAACTGGAATTACACACAAAGCAGTCATTTGGAGTGGCCATTTTCGGACAGCTGAAGGACACTAAAGTGTATTTGAGTTTGAAGAATATGCATTGCCCTGATTTTGGTGGATTGGAATTGTCAGTAATCCACTTTGTAATAGATTGTTCAAATGGTTTTCCTAAAAGTTTCAGAGGCTGACATTTTCTATGCATTTCTCTTAACCAGGCAACTTCCTTTTCTTTCTAACTGAAATATAACTTGCATATAACATTGTGTAAGTTTTAAGGTGTACAAAGGGTTGATTTGATACACTTATATATTGTAGTTGTTACCGTCTTCGAGTTTTCTACCACTTCTGTCACACAGGCAACTTTCAAAAGTGTTACATAAAGATGACCAAAGGTGGCTGACTCAGTCAATAGCTCTGACCTAAACTCCAGGCTTGATTGGACAGAGGAGAACAGGGCAATGATCTGTGCTTTCTCTGACACCTTGAATAGGTGCTGCTTTCTGGAGCTTTTATACAACCTCAGAAGAAACCTAGGGCATAGACAAAACCAATTGGTTTCCAAATTGAAAGTAATTAGGGAAGTAATTTTTATTGGCTAGTTTTGTAAGTTTTGTATAGCTTTGCAGATTGGCACTGTGTTGGGGTACTTCTTAGTGTTGTGGCCTAATCTTTACGACTTACTTGCCTGGACACTGAAAGTCAGCAAGAGCTAGGGTTTCTTGGGTCTTTCGGGAACATGCATCTAGTCCTGAACAAGCATGTGACCTTCTAGATTTCTTGGAATATAAAGGAACTTCTCAAATCCCTTAATTTCCCAAGTGTCTCCTCCCCACTACCTTTTCTTTCCCAGGCTTTTCAGTCAGTGTATCTGTTATTTGCAGGACTGTGATCCTTTGTCCCAGATGCACTTGCTAGTTCATAGCCTCCTGGGGAGTTTCCTGGGTGTGATTTGAAACCTGCTACCATACAAAGAGGGTGTAGAGAAACTAAAGAAAGAGCCAGACCACTCCAGATTGGTAGGTGACAATTTTAATTAGCAAGCGAACTTAAGAGGTTTGGGTGGCCTCAAGCAGAGTAGTTTTTTGCACCTGCCCACCAAATCTTAAAAAAGTTTGTATAGAGACCTTCACAGATTCAGTTACATTTACTGTCTGGGTAGTCTCAATACCGCTTTCTATCTCAAGACTATCTTTTGGGAAGCTTCTGGGAATGGGGAAGAAAAGCAGAATCCACCTTCCAGAGGCAAGGGAAGCAGTGGGGAACCTCCAGTTGCCCTAGGTCCACCTCATGTCTAGTGGTCACCTCTTGAAGACCTCCCCCAACAACAACATCTAATACATTTGCCTTTTTTTGCTTATGACAAATGGCACCTGTAAGTGTTTTTCAGCCCTGGACAAGTTCCAAGGTGGGTGAAGCAAAGCCAGGTCCTGAGCCAGTTCTTCATGGAACCACCATATAGGTATTGAAGCATGCTAACACAGTTCTTCTAAGGTTATATATTGCTCCCTCTGGCACCAGCAGCCTCGTCCAGGAGTTCAGACTCCTTTATCCAAGACCGCTGTGGAGCTGAGGAGTGGGGAGAGTAGTAATCAGATAAGTCAACATGTCCTATTACTGAAATTCAGCATTTTTTTCCTTTTTCAAGTATGTCATTCATGGTATTTTTTATTAGGTAGCCGAAATCTAAAACAACTGATTCTGGCAGTTTTTGCCAGCTTAATTGTTACTCTTGGGGAGTGCAAATGTTTGAAGTTCTCTAATTTTTGCTAATGTTTTCCTTCACATTTGAAGCACATTTTTCCTGGATGTAGAATTATAGATTGATTTTCCCCCCAGCACCTTAAATATAAATATTTCACTCCACTCTTATTTTGCTTGCATGGTTTTTGATGAGAAGTCTCCTGTCATTTCTTATTCCTATTCCTCTATAGATGAGGTGATCTCTCTCTCTTTCTCCCTCTCTCACATGTACGTGTACTAATCTTTTAAGATTTTCTCTCTCTCTTTTTTTTTTTTTTTTTTGTAGGTTGAATAGGGTACACCCAGGTGTAGATTTTTGGCGTTTATCCTGCTTGGTGTTTTCAGAGCTTCTTGGATCTGTAGTTTGGCATCATCATTAATTGTGGAAAGCAGTAGACCATTATTACTGTAAATATTCTGTCCTTCTCCCTTTGCTATTCCAATATTACATGTGTTACACATTTAGAAACTGCAGTAATTCTTACTTGTTCTGTATTTTTTTCCTTTTCTCTAGTGTGGGTTTTTTTTTTTTTTTTTTTTTTTTTTGCCTCTCTTCTTGACTATGGCTTCCCTTAAGTATTCCTTCTCGGAGAAACACTATCATGCAGCAATTTCAACAGTAATCCACTATTATACTGGAGCCCTATTAATCTGATTGTTAGGACTTGAGGAGAGGAAGCATTCTACAATCTTATGATTAAATCCGAATCTCTTAGTGGACCTGTCTCCCTGCATTTCAACCTTCACAATGTTTATAAGTTTTCTTTCTTTCTTTTTTTTGTTAAACAACTTAAGTGAGCTAGGAGGTCTAGAGACTGCAGTTTGGTAAATGTCTTTCCTGCAAATGGGATAAGGCTCTGATAAAGTCTTTTCCCTTGAGGAATACTTGAGGCATATTTTACGTTTACGTCTTCCCCTCCACTGCCAGAGCCATGATCTTTCTTGGCTCTTCAATACGAGAACCTGGCAGAGTGTTCCATGAAGTAAATCCCACAAAAGTATGGGATTCCCCCTAAGCCTCCATCAGAAGGAATTTATTATTTTCACACTAGGTCATGTCCAGCCACCCGCCAGTTCATCAAAATTACCATGTAAGTGTCCTACCAGTTTATCACTCCAGATAAGTAGACCCCAGCTGTGAGTGTTCACCTGTTTCTATAGATTATGAGGTGGTGCTTTGCCCTACAATCTCAGTTCTCTGAACATCCAACAAAAGCTGGTTTTCAGTTTATTGAGCTTTTTTCTTGTTGTAAGAATGGGAATGATAGCTTCCAAGATATTTGGATGTTGAAGTTCATCTTAACATTTTCTAAAGTACTAAAAAGGAGTCCACATAGTCTGCACTGAACAGGCTGAAAAAAAAATCAAATTCACAAGAAGTGTGTACAAAAATTAAGTATAAAGAAGTCCTTTCCAAATATTAAAGAATTGAAAGCAGTCAGATCATGGTCACTGACCAAATTGCAACTAAAGTAGAAATCAGTGATCAGAGTAAATTAAATCTTAAAAATCTCCTTAAAATAAAAATTTAAAAAGTTGCTTCTAAATTTACAATTCAAAGAAAATATAATAATGCAAATTAGAAAAAAACAACTGATACAAAATATTAAAGTATGTCATATGAAGTACAATAATAGAATGGCAGTTTATTATGTGATTAATATTTGAATATTGATGAGTTAAGTGTTTAAAAGATTAAAAAAATAACTACAATAGTACATGCATATCTGAATTTAAAACATAAGCAGTACACAATAAAATATTTGTAACATATGTAAGTGTAATGATGTCTTACAATACTATAAAGAAAAATGCAAACAACCCAATAAGGAAATAGGCAAAGCATATGAGTAGGAAAAATAAAGAATGTAAGTAAATTGTCCTAAATCCATGAAGAGTTTACTAGGAAAGTACACCTTCAGCTTGAGCTCTTATTCTAGTTATAGGCTGTCAGTGGGCTTTGCTGGTTTCTCTGATAATTATTCAGTGGAACACTATGCAACTGAATTTCTTAGAAATGAAAGTATGAGCCATTGTTGTTGTCCTTTAATGTGGTATTGTGTCATATCTAATAGCAAATATCTTAAAGTTTTGGATATGGAATTGCTACCATACTCCATTTCCATTCTAGTGAACTTTTTCCCTAATTATTTTCTGTTTTTTTTTAATTGGTTTGTGGACTTAATATAAAGATAGTTACTTCTCTGATATTTTCTTATCTTAACCAAACAAAATTTGATTAAATTAATGACTCTTTTTTATTGGAGTAAAAGGTTATATTTGGAACATACGCTTTTTCTGATTAATATGGTACATAATGACAAATATTTTGATTACTTTGGTCAAATGTTAATTGATTCATTCGAACAGCAGGCCTATTGGATGTTCACTGATTGCTTCATTGTCCATAGCCAGGGAACTACAAAAATTGTTTGGACTTTTATAACATAAATTATAGTTATAATCATTCAGATAATTCAAACTCAACCAGTAACTTGCATTTCTCTTGAAAGCAATTCTGTGTCTCTTGCCAACTTTATGTTTGTGTTATCTATGGTGTCTATAAATCCTATTTAAAATTTGATACAGTTCAAAAGATTTAACTTGTTATTAAATCATATAATGTCAAAATATTTAAGGTGTGGTTTTCTAGTTTAGCAACATTGGCAGGCTATTCTTTGACATGCACTTCTAAACATATACATAAATGTAATAATAGCAGTGATTACAACCTAAAGATGCTTACAATTCAATAACTATTTCTTTTCAGATATAGTTGCTATGGAATCACAAAAGCAGCGTTATTGAAATTCATCACTTTTCTAAAGTAAATGTCATCAGTGTAATGACAGTAGAATCCAAACCTTTTGATCTGTCATACTTTGATGTTATACAATTTTTTACTCAAAAGAGAATTCAGTGCAATTCTTGAAAATAAAAAAAGAGCAACAATGTTTACTTTATTGTTTGTGCAGGAGAGATTAAAATTAGTGGACTGCAAATGGAATTCTCCTACATTTTCTTTTACTTTAACATTTACTGATCATTTACAAAGAACTCCACCCAAAGAGAAAATCAATAAGCCAAAAGAAACATCCAGTCGATAACATTGAAATTCACAGCTTAAAAGAGAGAACCAATGGAAGAGTTAACATCATAAACCTTTTGTTCAGGGTAATCAATATATAAAATTCTACACTCATTGAATACCTGCTGTGTATTCAGTTCTTTCACCCAATCATAAAACTCTGAGTAGTATGTGTTACTATTAGCCGAATTTCACAGATAAGAAAATTGAAATGCAGAGAGTTTAGAGAATTTCTCTAAAATCTGAGGCTAGATCGTAGAGTTGGGATTTGAATTCTAATATCTTTAACTACAGAAAATTTTGTTTTTCTGAAATAACACTGATAAACAAAATGTCTTTATACAAAATGTCTTTATTTTTATTTTTGTAAAGTTTACTTATTTATTTTGAGAGAGAGCGAGCACAAGTAGGGTAGGGTCAGAGAGAGAGGGCAGAGAGAATTCCAAGCAGGCTCCATACCTCTCTCTCTGCCCCTCCCCCCACTTGCACTCTGTGTGTGTATATCAAAAATAAACATTAAAAGATAATAAAACAAAATAATTTCTCAAGTAAATATCAACAGAAAAATCTGACTTGAATTCTCTAGCAAATACATAGATTAGACTGTCTTTGTGATGATCTCATGGATGATGATATCAACTTAGAACCCATGCACACATAGAAGAAAAATTAATGTCATTGAAGATATAAAGGAATTCAAAAACAACCCCAGGGAAAAATGACCTATTCAAAAGTCATGCAACAATATGTTCATATGTTTGCAATAGCTGCCTATGCCTATTTTGCTGAAAATTCATAAGATTAGAACAATCAAAGGTACTATATGTTAATGAATGAATAACTTGACCTTGTGCTAGTGAATTTTTATATATAATATTTGTATTCATTTTATTTTGTTAATATTTGAAGCCTGTACCAAATGCTCCTTATCTGGTCCCAGAGATGCATGAAGCAGTTATTTAAATAAAATAATAAAATTGGACATCAGGTAATGAAAGGACAATGACCCCTAAGAGTAGGAAACAAAACAGGTGAGTCCTATGATTGCCCCAACTTATTTCCTTTTTTAGTTTCCAGTCTGTGGCACAGGGAAGGAGAAATGAGGTGAACCCAGCAGAATTTCTGTGTTAAGGAGGTGAGGATGAGAACAGAATACCAGTGATGAGACGAGACACAGAGAGAGTCCCAGGTTTTCTTTCAGAGGGCCTCTATTTCCATATTCAGTTGTCTGCTAATCGGCAGATGAATGAAAACTTATCCACACAAAGACTTGTGCAAGTTAAAGATATCCCAGGATATATGGTAAACTTCAAGATTATGTATATATTTGAACTAATGATGATACTATATGGTTATAATGCTTTAAGGTTTATAAAAAAACCCTATATGATATTTTATTAGAACAATTAAATATAGGTTAGAAAAACAAACCATCTATCTCTGTAATGTATTTTTGTACATATGCTTTGATATTTGAAAAATCTACTTGCTCCATGTTTTTTTTGTATATCACCCTGGTAATTCTTTAATCACTTCTTATTTAAGTTTGTTAAACTTAAAAAACTTTTAAGTGTGTTGGCTTTGTTGAACTGTCTTTTCATTCAGCAGTAACCAAAAGCACAGACTGAATCTACCTAAGATGCATTTATTGACAGAATTGGTATTTTCTTTTTTAATTTTTTTTAATGATTATTTACTTTTGAGAGAGAGAGAGTTAGAGGGAGGGAGGGAGGGAGAGAGACGGAGCATAAGTGGGGAGAGAGACAGAGAGACTAAGACATAGAATCTGAAGCAGGCTCCAGGCTCTGAGCTGTCAGCACAGAGCCCGACGCGGGGCTCACACTCATGAACCATGAAAATCATGACCTGAGCTCAAGTCAGGCTCAACCGTCTAAGCCACCCAGGCGCCCCCCCCCCCCCCCCCGCCTTTTAAAAAGTTTAAAAAAAAAGTTTAAAAAAAAACTTTTTAAAGTTTATTTTTGAGAGAGAGAGAGAGAGAGACAGAGACAGAGAGAGCACAAGCAGGGGGAAGGACAGAGTTGGTATTTTAAAGAAAGTGAGATATATTCAGGAGTAACCTGACTCGGGTTCTAATCTCACTTCTGTCTTTTACTAGTTATATGGTTATGGAAGTCCAAACAACTTCTTTTCTGAGCTTCATTCTCCTCAAGTGTAGTATGAGCATAAAAAAATCTACCTGCCGAGGATGTTATAAAGACCAAAGGCAATGCTAGGTATAAAGCTTCTGACTCAGAGTTCAGTGTAAATAACCACTCTTATTATTAGGACCATGTGCTTTCCTTGCTTCTCATCTGAAAAACTCTTCTATAATTAGCTCAAACATCATTGACACAGGATCTTGTCACCTGTGACCTCCTCTTGGCTCACAGCTCATTTTGCTCCAGCCACCCTTCTGCTGTTGCTTTTGAATGGATCAGAGTTAATCCCATTGCCCAGAATGCACTGCGCCTAGGTATCGGTTGGCTGACTTACATCCTCTAAAACCCTCTTCATATATCGCCTCCAAAGTCAATTTATAATCACAATTTATAATTGTAAACTACCCCTTTCCTTTATGTAGCATTTATGTACCAAAGGCAGCATAATCCACTTGTTCTATAAATAAGGAGCAAATGGACACACCAGGTTTTTACTCTCTCTTACTTCAAGCAGTGAAATTGACCTTCCTGTGAAAAGAAAGTAAGAAACATATAAGATGTGAAGCTTAATGTGTTAGTTCAATATGAACATTAATTACCCTAAGGGACTAAAAAATCATTATCTAAATGAGTAATTTTGTTTAGGGTGACCTCAGAGCATAGAAAAACCTCTGCTTGACCAAATCTTACACTTACCAGTCAAATAATGGCACTAACTGACCCATGGAACTTTGAACCATGGAACAAGATATCCTAGGGATAGCAACACATTCCTGTTCTGTGGTTCATACTGATAGCAGGGTTTATGACCCTGGTGTTGCATCTCAGTACATCTTAATAGCATAATAGCTATTTAGGGCATGTTGTTACAAGTAAAGTTGTATGAGATGTGAGTTCGGACTGGAGTAAGTGATTTGAATGTATACCACATTCATTCAACAAAAGACATAAGGCCCCGTTTACAACAGCACCATACATTGATTAGATGGAATTATCTAAATTTGGTAGATAAAGAATAGGACTCATTAAAGCAGCAGAGTCAGATAATTGGTATACAAGTTAAATGGTAATCCCCAGAGCCCTCCACTCCAGCTCTATATCTTAACAATTATGTCTTTTCTCACTCTTTCGCTCCTTACTATCCCAATAATATTTGCCATAGTTTTTCTAACACTGACTGAATAAAAAGTAATAGGGCTGTGGTTGGCAAACTGTGACTCACCGGCCAAATCTAGCTGTGTTATTGTACAGTCTGTGAGCCAAGAATGTCTTTTTTTCCTTTTACATTTTAAAATGGTTTTAAAAATCAAAATAAATTTTTTATGTTTAGTAAAAATCATACAAAATTAAAATTTTGGTATCGGTATAAAATTTTGTTGGAATACAGCCATGTCTGCTTGTGTACATATTGTCTGTGGCTACATTTGTCATATAATGGTGGAGTTGAGTTGTATTAGACACTGCATGGCCAGCGAAGTCTAAAATATTTACTATCTATCTTTTTAGAGAAAATGTTTGCTGATCCTCAGTTTAGGCTAGATACAACTATGAAGAGAACCAGATACTATAGGTCCATACAGACTATTGCAGCCCAGCAGATGCCATAAGATTATATATTCATTAACTACTTTGACCTTTAGCTTCATTAAAATTATTAGTCATTCGCATCTATTCTATCACTTACTTTAGCGTTAACCATTAGAGTACTAATCCCAGCACTAAACCATTTGATAGGCTATTTTCCTTCTATTTGTATTGATTCTAGCTGCTGATTTGCATCCTATGATTGGAATAAACTTCAAATTCAAGGTATGCTTCCATGGAGGTCTTACCAGCAGTGATACAAAAAAAAAAAAAAAAAAAAAAAACCAGTTCGTAGAAGATTATATTAGCAATTGTTTTATTATCAGTGATACTAATTAATGGGTGGTCATTCAGTTTCTACCCTCATCATCATGACTCATGAAACCTTACCTTAATATGATTTATTTCAACCCAGACAGAAATGTATTTCTGATCTCCTTTGCTGTGTGCAGATTTCTATAAGGCAAATTTCTTCTAACATGCTACATGATTTATTCTTTATTATCTTCATTATCTACCATTTGTTTCTCCAGGCACTAGATTGTAACCTGTATGAGGGTGAGAATTTTATCAGTTTTTGTTGTTGTTCTTCATTCTCACTGATACCTTAGTGCTTAAAATAAGGCCTGACACATTTCAGGTGCCAACTACATATTATTTAATAAATCTCTCTTCTTAAAGAGATTATCTCTGAGAAGAGATATGAAGCTTTCCTTTGTTCTCAGAACATATTCTATATTAGAAGTATTTGTTTATATGTTGACCTCCTCAATATATCATGCAGTTTTTCAAAATAAGACTTCTTTTCTTTAGTCTTTGTTTTCTAGTAAATGTTTGCTGACACAAAGAATAAATGAATAAGTAAAATCTTGAACCACCGAATTAATTGGCTTCTAAATCTAAGGTCAGAATTAATTTGTACCTTACGGCTTCCTGAATAGTAATCATAACTAATTAGTAATAATTAGTAACTAATTAGTAGTAATAACTAATCAGTAGCAAAAATTGTTCTGAAGAAAAATAAAACTTCCAGATGAGTCTCTATTTACCCTTATAAAACTTTAGGTTGGCTGATAGCATTTTGAGTAAGGAAGCTGGTTTTACTTTCACATATACTTTGGAGCACCTTTTGTGTGCAAGGCTGTAGCTGGGACTAGGGTCTGGCATGGCCCACACGCTCAGCTCAAGTTGAAGTCCACATAGGTGGTGAACAGAGGAGTGTCATTTTCCAGCAAGTAACTTGTTTTCAGGAACTAAATTAAATCCTGGGAAACTGGAATATATTTTAAAATGTCCCTGCGAATTTTAGTTTGATAAATTAATACTGGCATTTTCTCCTCTAAAATGTCAGCAGTATCACTTGAAGCTGAGTTACTGTTTCAGTGCGAAAGCCCTCTACCCTCTCCTTGGCAGCTACCTTTTCAGAGTGAAAAGGTGGTAGGAAAATCTTGATTTTTTTATGATAATTGGAGCTATTTATGCTGCCTTGTACTCTTCTTGAGAAAAGGAGAGAAATAATTCAAGAAGTTATCATTTTCCCGGGAACAGAAAACATATTGATTACATTTGGTGAATCAAAGTCACTGAAGCTGCCAGAGTGTCTGTGGGGGCTATCTTTGTACAACCCACATTACAGTCACCTAGTTGTCCTTGATTTTGAGTACTCTCACAGTTAACTGTGCACAGCTAATCATAAGGTAGAATGAACAGCCATTTAATGATTTGCTAATAGATCATGTCACAGACCAAAGGAATAATGCCTCAGTAAAATAAAAATGCTTCCCTGAATTCATCTTACTAGAGTCTGCAAGCTGCAGTGTATCTACTTTGACCACAGGAACGGGACCGGTCCATCTGGTTATTGTTTTAACTCGGGTGCTGTAACAAAATACCATGGACTGGGGGGCTTAAACAACAGATATTTATTTCTCACAGTTCTGGGGCTGAGAAGTCCAAGATCAAGATACTGGCAGATTTATTTTTGGTGAGGACCCTTTTCCTGGTTTGTAGACAGCTGCCTTCTCCCTATGTCCAGGTTACATGGTCTTTCCTCTATGTGTGCTCCTCTTGTAAGGGTGCTAATCCCATCATGAGGTCCCACCTTTATGACTTCATTTCAACTTAATCATCTTCCAGAGGCCTACCTTCAATAACATCACATTGGGGGTTGGAGTTTCAACATGTGAATTTTGTGGGGGGATACAGCCGTTTTGTCTGTTGCAACTATGTAAACTGTGCAAGTGTACAAGTCTAACAGGATGCAGGAGTCAGCAAATTATAGCCTGTTACCCATTTTAGTAAATAAAATTTTATTAGAACACAACCATACTCATTTGTTAATATATTAATTGTGACTGCTTTTACACTTCAGTGGCAAAGATGACTACTTATGGCAGACTCTAAGGCCCACAAAGCCTAAAATGTTTGCTGTGTTATTTTATAATTTTTTTATGTTTATTTATTTTTGAGAAAGAGAGAGGCATAGCGTGAATGGCGGGGGAGGTGGGGGGCAGAGCAAGAGGGAGACTCAGAATCTGCAGTAGGCTCCAGGCTCTGAGCTGTCAGCACAGAGCCCGATGCGGGGCTCGAACCCACAAACCGTGAGATCATGACCTGAGCCGAATTCTGATGCTTAACTGAGCCACTCAGGTGCCCCTGCTGTTGCCTTTTAAATAAAAGTGTACAACGCCTATTCTAGATTAACAATTACTGGAGACAATCCTATGAGCATACCTATAATTCTGCTACTCTAGTTCAATGCTTCTCAAAGTCAAACATGCAGAAGGATTGTCTAGAGAAGTGGTTTACAGATTCCTGGGCCTGAACCCCC
Organism: Acinonyx jubatus; assembly: GCF_027475565.1. Classification (NCBI taxonomy): domain Eukaryota; kingdom Metazoa; phylum Chordata; class Mammalia; order Carnivora; family Felidae; genus Acinonyx; species Acinonyx jubatus. Next base: position 24,007,981 of record NC_069390.1, on the reverse strand, counting down.
AGCTGTTCTGACTCAGTAGGTCCGGGTTGCGTCCCAAGGATTTGCATTTCTCGCAAGTGTCCGGGGATGCTGCTGGTCCAGAGTCTACACTTTGAGGAGCACTGTTCGAGAAAATCATTGTCAAGAAAACTGATATTCTTCAGTGTTTGCGCAGTTGAAAAATTATTGGTGTACAAAATATTAAAATGTGTTGACAGACGGCAATATTTAAGATAAATATCATAATACAATAACAGTTTCAAACGATTGTGTTTAATAGGAGCGAGGCACAGTGCTTTGCATACATTGTTTGATTTAATAATTCTCATGGTTTTGGTTTACTTCTCACAATATTTCAATAAGGTGTAAGTATCTTGATTCACATTTTATGTGAATAAATTGAGGCTTGTAGTGTTGGAGAAATGTGATAGAAGCTACAAATAGAAAGTGGAGAAAGTGGATAAAACTGCTTCAATGCAAGGTCTCTTCACCCCAAATTCCATACTTTCAATCCCTTTTTTATATTAAAAAACTAAACTGTGATTCTTGGGCAGCTGGCAAATTTAGCTAAGGAAAAAAAACCAAAAGAACATTTTTGGCAATTGCAATCTTGAAACTAATGGAACAGGTGGAAATTGAATATTTTACCCAAGTAACTGTAGATTTGTTTTTATTTTCTCTAAGCCAGTAATTAATTTTTACTTTTTATGAAGTATACTGATTTTTTTTTTTTTTTTTTTTTGGTGTGGAGAGGAATATGTAGGAAGACAAAGACCGACCAAAGCATCTAAACTAGTTTGAATGACATGGTCCAGTTAATTTTGCTGCACTAATAATACCAAACCAAAAGTCTATTTCTCCAAGTTCACTGAATAATCTGCCTTCAGTCAGCATACTTATCATATTTATCAATAAATTCAGTTCAACACACACACACACACGTATATACCTTGAGGACTTACTATTTGGCAGGCATGCGTTTAAGCATCCTGCTGATGAGAGAGGTGGTGAGGCACAGATAGTACATGTGTTTTGACCTAGCCCACGCTACAAGAAAGTAGCAGTACCAGAGTCTGAATCTTTTCTTTTGACCACAGCAGTTACGATGCTGGCAGATTTCAACATGTTGGGAGAGGCAGGTAAAATACTCAATATCAGATTTAAGGTGGTCTTTCATATTTTCGAATTCTCTCCAAGACGGTTGAATTATTTTCACTCTATACCATTTCCCCTTGACATTGTAACTATGCCTACCAGGCTCTCAGGACTCCTATGTGGAAGGTCTCCAGTGACTTAGGGGGCTTTCTTGTCTAATGTCCTCTTACAGCTTTTGTGATATGTGACTTGTTTCGTGGTTTGTTATATTTGTGGAATGATACTTCTGTGCTAAGTAAAATACCCTATTATTTGTCCTAACTGCTAACTGGGTATTTAATGGATCCAATTTAAAGGAGGTCTACAAAGTTTCCAATAAATATTTTACAGGTTAAGAATTATATACATTGATATTTACATGATAATAATGGTTGTAAAAGCTCCCAATGTGCAAGTGCATGATGTATTCTTAAATTGCCTGACTGCTTGTGTTTTGTACATTGTCATTTGGTTAGCAGATAGAAACTGTAGATAAAGAAGTTTTATGTGTTTAAAATGGTAGAAATTAAAGCTGAATGGATTTCAGCTTTTAAAATTCCTAAGCTTTACTAATTACATTATTAAGAACTTATATGGTACTTTGTGTTTGCAAATACTTAATGGGAAGCATTTAACTATCTACCTGGGATAATGGTTGCTATTATTTTCACCATTTTCTATGTTTGTAAAGCTAACAAGCAAAATTAAATCTTTTTTGTGATGTGCGTGTGAGCATGTGTGTGTACTTTAAAGACATGTCAAATTCCTGATGACATTGATACTATAACAAATTTTCTGTCCCCTCAAATCACTGTGACTTTCATGGTAATTGAAATTATAGCAATTTGATCAATAAACAATCTCAGATTTTCATAGAATGTATTGCTGGAACACTCAGTGACATTTTTAGCATGCATTCAGTATCTGGAGGCATATACATTTTGTCTAATTCTTTAGTCCTATAGGGAAGATACTACCTCAGTAAGTGTCATCTGTGGCTAGTCCCCTCATTAGTGATGAAATGCTATGATTGGGATACCTTTTGGGGATTTTTATTATTTTTTTTAATTCGCTATTTGGTTTCTGGCATTGCTCAGGGGACAGAGGACAAAAAACTGAAGAAGCCCAGAGGAGCCATTTCTTTGTTAGCATACAGATTCATAATAACTACAGTTAAGGATCATGAACTGAATAATAGAGATAAATGCATTGGGCAAATCAAAAGTTGCTGTAGGAGTCTAAGCAACAGAATGACTTTTTTCCAGACCACAGAAACAAAGTTTGTATTTGATAGCCATGTATGTAATGCTTATTTTTTATTTTAAGCAGTTTACTGATATTTGCTCATTCTGTTCTCTTAACTCTTCCTGAAATAGGCACTGTCAGTATCTCCATTTGTATTTGGGATTCCAAGACACAGATTGACCAAGAGACTTGCCCAAGTCACAAAGTTAACAAGTAGCAGATCCAGGACTTAAACTCAGGCTGTTTGATTTAATTGTCCTTGTTTTTAACCACTACTCCGTGTTACCTAAGTATTTGTGAGGTGAACATAAGAATCTAATTTAATTTCAAATTTCCCAGCTATCGATGTAGGATAGATATTTATATTTTCTTTTGGTTTGAAATAAAATCAGTTCCATTTTTGAATATTAATATAAATGAAGTGGATGATCTAAAGATACTCCCAGGATAGCCTCCAATAGATTGTTAAGCATCAGTAGAACAAAGTTGATAGCTCTAATGTGCCCTAGGCTTAGACGAGTAACAAAAATGAGTGAAGCAGTTCAGGTAGAAAAAAATTCATCTTCACATCCACAAAGAAATATGGTCCTTCTCATTTTTCTTGAAGCCTGTGGCCTTCTTGATCACTCCTTTAGCTTCACATTTCCTGCAGAGAAATGAGCATAAGGAATATTTCACCGTCCTCTTGATGCTACAAGAAAAACAGCAGCTCAAGCATGGTGATGAATGGCAGCCAGTGATCAGCATCACTGTCAGGGAAACAGTAGCATGGCAGGGGCGACTTGACTCTGCAGATCTTCGCAATGGGCAGATACTGGCCCAGATGTAATAGATTTCCTGGTTTTTAAAAGAGGACACAGAAATGACACCCATAAACACTCTCTCTCTCTCTCAATACAAATACATACCTTGAATCTTGATTTTCTTTATTTAGCCAAAACCTAAGAAACACAGAAACGACAAACCCACTGTTCAAACCAATCCTGTGTGAACTGATATAAACCTGACTGCAGGCTGAATGTCAAAAACTGGACCGTGTTCAAAAGCAAGAGTGAAATCAAGGATGTGATATTGAGGCACACACCAGGGCATCCGAGGTTGAAGTAAGTGAAATGAATGAGCATATCTGCTTTCTCTTCTGCCATGACACTCTGAAGAATGGCACAGCCTTCAGGGTTTGAAAAGTCAAATACCTTCCCTCTTCATGTCAGCGTCTATATCTGGCAGGATGTGCTAGTCTGAGTGACAAAGAAAACAGTCTTCCAAATTGTCACAACAAAGGTTCGTTTTTTTGTTGTCTGTCCGTGGCCAGTCAGCTTGGCATTATGTCCAAGACTATGGAGCAGCAACTGTCTCGAATATTGCTCTGCCACAAGGAGGAAGATACATCTGGAGGAGCTTTCTCCTTAATTAAATGTTCTGGCATTTCCTTGATCCAAACTAGACACACCACATTCTCTAGCTATAAGAAAACCTAGGGGAAGGGGAATTCTTATACCCAGAATGGAGAAAGCTAAACATATTTGGGTAAGAACCCAGTCACTATTAGACTTTTCTATTACATAATTGAAGGGCAGGCTGCTCCTGATCAATTAACAAGCCAAACATACTTATTGAGTATTGATTATGTTGTGGTTTTCAATATGAGTGGTTAGATTAATCTTAAAGCACGGAAGGCCACGTGCAGCTTCTGGTTCCCATTAATAAACAAGATTTTTACTTACTCTAGTAGCAGTTAATCTATCATGATGCTTATAGTGGGAATGAGAGGGATTTTTCTGCAGTGCTAGTTGTTAAAAAGAAAAAAAAGTGGTACTATCAGAACTACAATGTATTAATCACTTTCTAATGTCATTCCAGGTCATTTATTGACATATCTAAAAAAAGAAATGAGAAAAGCCTCATTCTAACTAAATAAAGTTTTTAATATTAGAAATTACATTTAAATAGGGTTTCAGAAGCATTTACTATTGTTTATAAGGGATTTATTAGGTCTCCATATTTTGCATACAAAATAGCCTTATTTATTTAATGATAGAGTTAGTGAAAGTCATGTCATATTCAGAGCATATTAGTGCTATGAACCCCATAACATGAGACACATACACAAAAAAAATAGGAGAGAAAAATAAAAGATTGTTATACAATGGTGTGCAGACCCAGAAATGGAATAGAAGAGAGAAATTAAAATTTTGCCTGATATAGCAACAGCAGAAGTAAGCTCTTGTTATACGTTATATTACGAAAAAACTCTCTTAAATACATAATGCATGTCTATATGGCAAAGGCAAACAAGATTTAAAAATTTTAAAATGTACTCAGTGTTCAGCTGACAAGACAATTTTACTTATCATTTAAGGCTCATTTCAGATGCCATCTCTAAGAAGCCTTGCCTGGAAGCCTTCAGTAAAATTTCTTAATTTTCCATTCCCTAGAGTAAATATTTTCTGTCTCTCTCTCTCTCTCTCTTTTTTGGTATTGCCACAGCACTTGTGTATATTATTACCAAAGCACCTGTCACATCTAGCTTGGGCTGTGGTTGTTTGTGCCTCTATCTCCTGAAAAAACACCAGCACTGAGAGCACAAGGGTTTACCTTATTTGTTTCCACATCGACTGTTACGTTATGTGCTCCAAGTAGCTGTTGGGAATGCAGCGAAGTATCTATATAATCTCCTCCACCAGGGGAAAAACATTAGTTTAGTGCTATGAAAAGGTAAACATGAATTGTTTCATTTAGTTCTAGGTTCATCAGCTGTTACAGGTGATGGGAATATAGCAATGAATGTAACTGAAAGGAATTTACCTCACATACCACACATTGTCTATTCATAAATAAATTCTAAATACAGAGGGAACAGCTTCTTCAAGAGTGTTAGCCTTTCCCAGTGAAATACACCCCGTGGAGTAATAAAGCATAGTTAGCACTTGAAAGTAGAGAAGAGTTGTGGACTAGTTTATTTTTCCTAGGGAATAAAGTGCTTTAATACATTTCTGAATCTTTAACAGGCTATTTTGTTACAGAGTTTCTTCTATAGCAGAAGAAAAATATATTGCTCTGGTTGTAAATTTTGTCTATCTTTAAAATATATGTATATCCTACATGGTTGTCAAAAGACTGACTTGTAAGAATCAATTTCCTGCTATGCATCAGTAAAAGTCAATGAAAGTCAAGAAATCTTCTCTCCTAATTATATTCACATTGATCACCATTAAAAAATAGAAATATAATATAAAATATACCTATTAGTATAACTTTTATATTTTTGGTTTGCATAGTTTAGGGAAATTAAAAACTCTCATTTTGGTGGTATTCATGATTATCTGTTGCAAATTTTATTATAATCAAGGTATTATGTGCCAGTAGTTAAAAATTAACTTGTTCTGTGATACAGGAAATGCTATGACATATAATGAAAGGGAAGAAGTGGAAGTGGAATTTTTAAACCAAATTTTTCAGTTGTTTCTACTGGATAAGGTTTATAATTTTAAATAATCATAATGTGCTTAGTTCAAGGTGGCTTTGATAAAAAAATGATATATGATATATATAATTTCTCTTGACTTCACATTTTGATAAATGAGATTTTTCTTTATATTAAATCTCTGCTTTCCCTCTTCCAATCCTGCAGTTAAGTTATATCATGATTTTGAAGCAAGTTAAATATATATATGATATATATTTTTTTCCTATCTATAGTACCAAACACTGTTCATCCTGTTCAACATATAGCAATGTGATTTTCTAAATTCTTGCATATATTGGAAAATTAATTTGTTGACTTATTTCCTTGATTGGTTTGTCCTCATCCAACTGCTCTAAAGCAAACTACTCTCTGAGCCTATTGTCCCTTTTTATAGTGGAGATAACTTCCTTCATTTATACTTGTCCTCTGTGTTGAATCTTTTTCCTTGGTTCCATATTGTCTTTTTTGTTATTTGATTATTTTTCTTAGAAAATTCTTAGTAGCTTCTAAGAATGAAGTGTAAGAGTTTTAGTTTTTTTTTAAAAAAATTTAAAATATTTATTTATTTTTGAGGGAGAGACAGTGTGCATGCACATGGGGTGGGGCAGAGAGAGAGGGAGACACAGAATCTGAAAGAGGCTCCAGTCTCCAAGCCGTCAGCACGGAGTCCCGTGCGGGGCTTGAACCCATGAGTTGTGTGATCATGACCTGAGCTGAAGTCGGATGCTCAACTGACCGAGCCACCCAGGTGCCCCTTCATTTAAAATTTTAAAATGTCTTTTTCCCCATACTGTCATGCTTGGTTCATATTTGGACTGTAGCCATGTTTGGAGTACTTTTCTTCATAATTCTGAAGACAGTTCTTCATTGTTTTAAATATTCCCAAATTGCTGATAAGAAGTTCAAGCCATTATGATTACTGATCTTTTGCATTTATTTTACTTTATAGACACGCTGGTGATCTTTATTTCTTTGTGATGAAGTTCTTTGAGGAAGTTACTGTTTATTCATTGTGTGAGGGACTTGATGGGATTTCCAATCCAGAATTTTTTCAGATCTAGAAGGAACTGTTTACATATGTGTGTGGCAAATATATTCTAACCATGGAAAAATGTCTATAATTACATACGTAATTTAAGCAATAAAAACGTAACTTTTATATGTAATAATAAAAGTAACTGTTGGAAATAGCAGTTATGGGAAGAAATACTTCTAATAGTTTAGAAAAAGTCTCTCAGTACTCCAGTTTAGTCACATATCTCTCTTTCCACCAGAATGGCTATTATCCTACTTTTTATGCTGACGATAGCTTTGTACTTCCTTGTAAGTTCACTATCTCTGTATATGGCAATAAACAATATATTACTTAGTTTTGAAAAAAATAGGTGCTAAGCACAACCTAGATGTGTTAAGAAGTACAATGGCAATAGTGTTAAATGAAGTTTAGCAGGAAAAGATAAGGTAGGTGAGCAGAGCCTCTTTACTGTGGTGGCACTTTCTTGACAGTGTACAAACCTTTCCCTGGAGAAGTCAGTGAGCAAGGACAGAAGTCAAACCTCATACACAAATGATTCATTATGTTCATATTTATTACTTGCTTGGATATAGTGTATTTGCAACTTCCAGAAGTAAGTCACAACAGAGTGCTTTTGTGGAGTAAGTGGGGTGTTTTCAACCCTTCCAGAACATAAGGCATAGAGGGAAGAGGAAAAATTCATTTGCACATGGTCAAGACAAACCAAATGTAAATAAGATTCTGGAATCAACTAACCAGGATATTCTGAGCTCAAGCTAAAAATGATATAATGACGGCTTGACATGTGTGTTTCTCTTGAGTTCCTTCACATGACTTTCTCTTTCTTACTTTACTAATTCATGCTATTCGAACTTGGTCTCCTGTAGTATCTTGAGAAAAGAGTATATGGAGCGGGTAGGGTCATGGATGAAATAGGTGATGGGGATTAAGGAGTGCACCTGTCATGATGAACACTGGGTAATGTATCATTTATCACTATATGTTAACTATACTGGAATTAAATATTTTTAAAAGTCAAATCCAAAACAAACAAAAAAAGTAATGGAATGCGAATTTTGAGACTTGCTGGTTTTTTGTCTTACTTGCCCGATAATGTCAGCAGGTGGAAATTAATTTTCCTTCACAATAATGAAGGCATTGCTTCTAGCTTTATTGTTTATACTTCTGAAGACTATTCTGCTTTTGATTCTTTTATGTGATTGATTCCCCTTTGCTCTATGTAGGTCAATTATATAAAATTTCATAATGATGGGCATGGGTGTTGGTTTGTTTAAATCTGGGTTCTGTACACTCTGTAGGCCTGTTAAATTTGGTAACTTTGGTTCTTATGTCCCAGGACTTTTTAAAAATTTTTTTCAATTATTCCCCTCCCCCCCATTTATTTTGTTCTTTCTGTCTGGAATTCTGTTATTTCCAACTTGGATATCCGCAAACGGTACTCTAATTTATTTATATTTTATATGCTCATTTTAATAATTCTCTCTTTGTTAGTTTTACGCTTTATGAAAAATTCCCCTATTTAGTTCTATGCAGGTTTGAATTTTGACCACATTTTTAATTTTCAAAAGCTATTTGGCAAAAGTCACTCCTTTGGAAGTGGCAGAGTTAAAATTCATACTCTCATCTTGCTGATTCCTTTCTCTGAGCCATAATCTCAAAATTAGGTTTTGTATTACTTGTATATTTGCTTGAATTTATTAGTCTATAGATGGTAGACTATAAAAACATCACATAATGTTAGTATTATAGAATGGTGTCACATTTTATATGACGTCTGGGAAGGACTCTCATTATTAAATATGCTATTGGTGAGTTTATTAAACTGGAGGACTATTTCAGGCAAACAGACAATATCATACATTTCACTTTGCTTTATTGTACTTTGCAGATATTGTATTTTTTTACAATACAATACAAGATTGCAACTCTGTGTCCAACAAATCTGTTGATGCCATTTTTCTAGCAGCATTTGCTCCCTTTGTGTCTCTATGTCACATTTTGGTAATTCTCACAGTACTTCAAACTTTGTCACTATTAGTATATTTGTTATGGTGATCTGTTATCAGTGATCTTTGATGTTACTATTGTAATTTTTTTCGGGGGGGAGCAATACAAACCATAACTTTTGAAGACTGTGGACTTAATTTATAAATGTATTTCTTACTGCTTCACCACCTGGCTATTCCCCTGTTGCTCTTCCTCTACGCAGGCCTTTCTATTCCCTGAGATATAACAATATTAAAATTAGGCCAAATAATAACGCTGCAAAGGGCTGTAATTGCTCAAGCGAAAGGAAGAGTTGTGTATTTCTTAACTCAAAAGCCAGAAATTATTAACCTTAGTGAGGAAGGCATGTTGAAAGCCAAGATAGGCCGAAATGTAGGCCTCTTCCATCAGGCAGTTAGGTTATAAATTCAAAGGAAAAAAATTCTTGAAAGAAATTAAAAATGCTACTCCAGTGAACACACAAATGATAAGAAATTGAAATAATCTTACTGCTGATATGGACAAAGTAACAGTTGTCTGGGTAGAAGATCAAGACAGCCACAGCATTCCCTTAGTCCAAAGCCTAATCCAGAGCCAGGCCCTAACTCTTCAATTCTTCGAAGACTGAGAGAGGAGAGGAAGCTGCAGAAGAAATGTTTGAATCTAGCAGAGGTTGGTTTATGAGGTTTAAGGAAAGACTTGCTGCAAGGTGATGCAGCAAGTGCTGATGTACAAGTTGTAGCAAGGTATCCAGAAGATGTAGTTAAGATAATTCATGAAGGTGGCTACACCAAACAACAGATTTTCAGTGTAGACCAAATAGCCTTCTATTGGAAGAAGATGCCATCTAGGACTCTTCATAGCTAGAAAGGAGAAGTCCGTGTCTGGCTTCAGAGTTTCAAAGGACAGCCTGACTCTTTTGGTAGGGGCTAATGCAGCTGTGGCTCGCACTTGAAGCCAGTGCTCATTGACCATTCTGAAAATCGTAGGACCCTTAAGAATTATGCTAAATCTACTCTGCCTGTGCTCTAGAAATGGAATAACAAAGCCTTGATGTTCAGCACATCGAGTTTACAGCATGGTTTACTGAATCTTTGGAGCCTGCTGTAGAGCCATACCACTCAGTTAAAAAGGCTGGTTTTAAAATATGACTGCTCATTGACAAGGGACCTGGTCACCCCCAAGCTCTAATGTTTTCAGGACCACTAACACAACCGCCATTCTGTAGCCCATGGATCAAAGAGTAATTTCAACTTTCAAGTCTTATTATTTAAGAAATACATTTTGCAAGGCTATAGCTGCTATAAACAGTGATTCCTCTGATGGGCCTGGGCAAAATCAATTGAAAACCTTCTGGAAAGGATTCACCATTCTAGATGCCATTAAAATCATTTGTGATTTATGAGAAGAGGTCAAAATATCAACATTAACAGGGGTTTAGAAGAAGATTTTAACCCCCATGGATGACTTTGAGGGGCTTAAGATTTCACTGGAGGAAGTAACTTAAGATATGGTGAAATAACAAGAGAACTGGAATTAGAAGTGGAGCCTTAAGATATGACTGATTTATTATTGCAATCGCATGACAAGACTTGAATGGATGAGTTGAATGGAGTTGCTTCTTATGGATGAGCAAAGAAAGCGGTTTCTAGAGATGGAATCTGGGGAAGATGCTATGAAGATTCTTGAAATGACAACAAAGGATTTAGACCATGGTATAAACTTGGTTGAAAAAACATTGGCGGGGTTTGAGAGGATTGACTACAATTTTGAAAGAAGTTCTATTTTGGGTAAAATTCTGTCAAGCAGCATCACATGCACAGAGATATCATTCGTGAAAGGAAGACCCAACTGGTGAGGTAAACTTCGTTGTTGTGTGATTTTAAAAACTGCCATGACCACTCCAACCTTTAACAACCACCCTGATCAGTCAGTAGCCATCAACATGGAGGCAGAACCCTCCAGAAGCAATAAGATTGCGACTCACTGAAAGCTCAGATGATGGTTAGCATATTTTAGCAATATTTTTAACTAAGATGTGAACATTTTTGAAAGAAATAATGCTATTCCATACTTAATATATTATAGTATAGTATAGCATGGCTTTTATATGCACTGGGAAACCCCAAAAAACTTACTGACTTGCTTATTGCAATATTTGCTTTATTGTGGTTGTCTGAAATTGAACCCACAATATCTCCAAGGTATGGTGATAATAGTATTTTTAAGTCTATTCACTGAGTTTGAAAAAAAAATCTTTCTTTTTCTAAATTAAAGCAAAAAACATGTTCTGAATGACTCCTTTTAAGGGCAGCATTGGTAATGATCAGAAAACTTTACACATAAATGTCATTGTATGTTTTGTGTACTTGATGGTAATTATAAATGATCTGACATATTTTCATAGTGTATTTAATAATCAACATACAGAAAAGTTGAAAATAAACTGATTTATTATACTAGGTTTTGTGAACTGCAAATACAAAATTTCAAGTGTCTGTTTATATTACACCTCATTGAGGTTGGGGTTGGAAGTGGAGCAAAGCATCTGGCTAATTTCTTCCCTGATTATGCAAGGAAGAATCAATTTGAAGGCAATTTTAGCTTAACTCCACCTTCTTTATGGGAGCTTTTTCCATTGACCTCAAAGAATTGGAGAAAGGATTTCGTTGTATAATATATTAGATTTCACTTCTATGTGCTGTAAAACCTATCTGGAATACCTTCAATTTTCCCTGGGTCTCAACCTACAAACCCCTTACTTGAGGTTCTGTTCATTTTGCCCTATTGTATAACTCTGGAAGCTGATTACATGATTTTAGTTGAAATTTAGCAAGAGGTGGTTGATGCATAAATCACTCCTGAATCACCAAATTCCTCACCTAACAAATGTAGTAATTTCTGTCATGGCATATAGGTGTATGGAATACAGACTGCCTATATATGCATGATTATAAATCACTGAAAATCCTGAAATAAATATTAGCCCTTTGAGATTTAACTCACCCTGTTTGCCTAATGATTATGTTCTAAGAGAATTTGGACTACTCAACCTCAGTTGTGACCTGGGTCACAAAGCTGGGTAATTAATTTTGTTGAGGATAACATGTACACTTGTTGACATTTTTCTCCTATCTAATCCTCCTTCCAAATGTTCAATATAAAATAAACCACAAGCCTGTAAATTAAATTGAAGACTTAAAAGTAGTTCTGAATAGTTTCCATTGAGGAAAAGATAGGAAATAAAACGATGTGTACAGGTTTTATACACATATGTACTAGTATCAGAGGTATAAAATACACTATTTCCTTTTCTATCACTGCATGCATTAAATTATTTACTTGATAGAAATATCATCTACATATATATTTTATGTGTTAATGCTCAGCTTTACTTTCCTCAACTTAATTCTTAAGAAGGTATTAATTTTATAGTTGTTTCAGATAACCTGAACTATTTTGTGGGTAGAACAGAGTAATCTCTCCTTATTTACTTTCAAGGAAGATAGCAGCCTTTTGTATTCTTAAAGAAAAAATGAAGAAAATAGACTTATTTACTTTAAAATGTCTTATGTAAAAGTTGGCATTCAAAAATACTTAGAAAAGATATGTGCCCATTTTGCGTTATTTGCAGAAACAGCCTAGGTCTGCCCTATTGTTCATGCAATTTGCTCTTTCTTCAACACGAGGAAACACAGTCATGTGGGAGCTATATAATCTATCTTCCTCATCCTGCAGTCCCCCCATCTATAGATGATTATATAAAGTATTTCATTTCATTTCATTCATCATTTCATTATTTCATTATTACAACATGATGTATAGTTTCTTGCCAAAGCTGTGCTTCTCTCTCTCCTTCCTCTTACATTGCTTCATATTTCCCTTTGAAGGCACAATAGTTTTGAGTTTTCACTTTGGGGAATGAAAATTTTCCTTATAGTCTTTCAAGGGATACAGTACACATCTAGGAATGCAGACAACATATGCACAGAATATGCGTTGGAACATCTCCTAAATGTCCTTAAGAGGATGTGTAGGGTCCCTCTTCACCTGTGTTCCAGCCCTGTGGCGATTCCAAAACCTCTGTCCTGTTCCAATTTGGTCTATTAAAGGAGAGAGCCACATCTGGTTTTTCGGACTAGATCCTATCAAATTAAGAGGTCTCATACCAGCATGTCATTGTCCACTTCTCCCCAGTTTGTGGTCCTCAAGTTTATAAGCTTTCATCTGACATCATCAAAGAGTTGACATACCAAGTGAGAAAGACCCAACATATACTACCAATAATTTCATTACACCGCAAATGTCCTATACTCTGGCAAAATGGGAATACCTTAAGATAAATATAGCCCTACCCACCTTAATAACGTTGTCAGCATTCTTCCAATCCATCATTCTTCTCTATCCCTCCCAGTTCCTGTTGCACTGAATGGAAGGAGTATGACAGAGGGGACCAGTTCTGTATTGGACAGAGGATACTGACCTCGTAATTCATCTATCATATTGCAAACTAATTTTAATCTGTGTTGTTGGTATCTTGCCGTATTCCTTAGAAGTTTAGTAAATGTCAAAATACTGTTGGTTTTGAAAGAAAATTTATAAAACCAAAAGTTGTATAGGTAGCAAAGTTTGCCAAAAACACTTTTTCTTTATGCTTTAAAAAAATAAATGGTTAAAAATTAGGAAGGCAACATCAAACATAGCTTGCATATGCTCTGCCATGTTTTGCTTTAAAATCTTTTTATTTATTTATTTATTTATTTATTCATTCATTCTTCAGTAATTATTGGGCACCTACTGTGTGCCACTCATCTAGGCCTTGTGGATGCAGTAGTAAAGAGGAGACAAATATCCCTTGTGGTTCTGTCCCCATGGAGTGTATATTCTAGTGTGCCTCCCTTTTCTTTCTATGCTCCAAACTCTGGCATGGCCTATACCATATTCCAGAATCTGGCACAAATCTTCCACTCTAGAAGACCTGATATCAGATCTGGATTCAGGTATTAAGAAGCTGAACGTTAACAATCTCACTCACTTTTCTGAACCTTGCTATTCACATTTATTAAAAGAGAATAAAATACCTAGAAGCATGGAAATAATTGAATGGAGTAACATGTGCAAAATAGTCTGTAAAAATACCAGTACCCCTCCTGTGATTTAATAATGACTAACATTTTAGATAAAGAATAACTACATTATTATCCTTCCTAACACCCTTTCGTGTAGTATGGGATGGTGGTTCTAATGATTCATATTTTACCTTTACCAGGATAGAAATTCTTCCCTCTTTTTAAAATTATGACATCTATTTATATCAAAAAAGAGACTTCCTATCTCCTTCCCTCTGTCACCCCCAAATCTCAGAGGATATGAAAGGAACTCAAGTTTAAAAGCAGAAGAAAGGGAAACATGAAAGCATCGCTTCATCCAACCAAGTGCATTGTATTTTCTCCTAAAACTAAAGTTACAGTTCATAATGGCCTTTTGTCTAGATTAATACAAAGAACTGTGACTTTGTAAGCACCTGCTAGGCAGCTCTGTAATGAATAGCAGTCCTGCAGTCAGAGTCAGAGACAAATAAAATTGGACAACAGAATTTTGCTTCTTCAAAGTTGCTTAACTGATTGGAGGTCTTTTATATGACAGTCTACAGCTATTGATGCTTTCCTCTGAGACAGCCTTCCCCAAGTAGTGCAGAACTACCTGCTGGAGAATATCTTTCACAGCTGGTTTCTTCTCTCCTATTGCAGTAATTGTGTTCCAGGCAGGGCTACACATACAGATCCCCCAGCTGGAAGGGGAAACCATGAGAGAGAAAGAAGGAAATTCTAGTCTATCGATTGTGATTTTCCATGAATTTTTTTTAAGACCGGTGCCAAAATATATATGGGTGTCAGAGTCTTTTTAATTAATTTATGATATGTGATTGGGACCTATATAGAGTAAATGAGTTTAGAAGTGTTAGAAAAATAAGCAGAAAGTGTCTTGGGGTTCTTGCCAAGCTGTTGCTTGTTCCAAACAAGTGGTCACAAGACAGGAAAATGAGTGAAAATGAGTCAGGGCCCAATGGAAATGCAGCTGCTGACCCTACAGTGCCCAGAGGTCAACCAAGTCATCATCCCAGTCTCCTTCACGGAATTTAGGAGACAGTGTGGCTTGTCTCATGACCAAGACAAAGGAAGGGCACAGTACCTTTTTTTTTAAAGCAGCAAACAGACTCTCAGTTGTGAAATGGGCTGAGATGTGAAGTCAGTCAAAAGGCAGAGGGGGTAGTCTCTTACAGGAAGTCTGATTCCACAGACACATTGGTAAGAACTTGTTTGCTTGTGTTCTCAGTGTCTGGAAAAGTAATTCAGCACAGCTTTAGGCATGACCTTCGATGATCTCCCTAATCCTTGCTTGCCCAAGACAGAGTAATAAAACTGCCCTTTGCAGAATCCTTATCTCCAGAAGAAACCTCAGATGCCAACTTCAAAGGTGAGGAAGAATCAGGCTGTGATAGAATTTAATGATCTGTGTTCACTCCCAAGTGGTAAAGAAAAACACTCAGAGGAAAAATGAGAGTGGAAATATTATTTTGACTGTAGCTGTCCGCTAATTACTTTGCAAAGTGTTCTGAAGACATTAATATAAATACCGACCAACAGAACTTTTACATAGCAGCAGCCCATGTATGAGACAATGTGGAACAAACGTTTGAATGTTTTTATTTATATTTCATATTGAAGAGTGAAGGACATGGCTGGGAAAACCAACTTATTTTTAAGAATTATGTTCTATAAAAACTATGCCATCTGATTTGTCCTGAAACTCTGATGAACAGGTTTGTTTTCCTCTCTTCACTGGTGAAATGTGAGGACGATAGACAAAAGCCCTTGGTCAAGGGCATACCAGTAGCAAGGGCAAGAACCAGAATTTGAATATCATGCTGCCTATAAGCAAAAGGACAGAATAGTCAGTTGTGCAAACCGATGCTTCTCATCCTTTCTCATGAAGGAACCAGGACTCTTGGTATTCATTTTCTAAGAGGGTTATTGAGAGACCAAAGAAGTGCATTGCTTCAAATACTGGGCTGCATCCAGAGCCTAGGCATAATATAGTTGTCGACGTCAGGAGAGTAGTGGCCCAGTCTCAGATGACTGGTGTAGGATGGCTAAGAGAACTAACTGTGTAGTTTTGGGTTTGAATGTTACCATGAATAGCTATATCACCATAGGCAAATTTCTGTGTTCTGGGTTTGTAGACTTCTTATAGGGATTAAATGAATTAATACATGAGAAGAATTTGCATTATTCCTTGGCATGTGTGGCTTTTTATTGTCAGTGCTGTCATAGGAGGAACTCAGAGAAGTGTTTAGGAAATCAGAAATCATTAGCAATACCTGGGCAATATGGCCAGTGGAAGCCAGTGGAACTGTCCAGTTAGACTAGGTTACAACTATACAGAATAAGAGAAAGCCCTCACTTTCTACAATGTGTTCTCTCACCCTAAAGCATCTCATATGCCAGATCCTCTGACTTCTGCAGAAAGACTAACTGGCTAAAGAGTTCAGGGTATTAATATGCCAGATAACCAAGACTAGTGACATGCTGTTGTGTGCATGTTTACTGATTTTATCAGTTATAAGTTTAACCTTTTCTGTAATGCGTGACTTTTCCCATCAATTTAATTGCCTGCATCTTTTAATAGCAGATCCTTTCCTTGTTTTTATTTTATTGTTTTAAATGTTTATTTATTTTTGAGAGCACGGGGAGGGGAAGAGAGAGAGGGAGGGAGACAGAGGATCCAAAGTGGGCTCTGTGCTGACAGCAGAGAGCCCGATGTGAGGCTTGAACTCATGAACTGTGAGATCATGACCTGAGCCAAAGTCAGACGCTCAACGGATTGAGCCACCCAGGCACTTGTTTTTTATTTTGAATTTTTATATAGTCTAGTTATTTCTAATCCAGGCATGTGGATTTGTGTCTATTAAATGAGGTAAAATAACTTTCAGAAAATAATGAGAAATGTGTTTAAATTTAATTCTTCATTAATGAGAAGACACTATAATTGTGTTATCAATGATGCAGTCCATCGAAACTGATGCCAAATGTTCCTATGATGAGTTTAGTCACATGGATAAATCATTCAGCATCATTGGCTGTTACCCTTTTAATTGTGAATAGGACTTATACTTCTTTAAATAATATATTGAATTCATTTAATTCTGTGTTTTTTTGCATTAAAAAATTACTTACCTATGTTCACCAAAAGCTATGCTTTATGTTCTTAAGCAGAACTATTCCAAATGCAAATAATCAAATGCCCATTAACAGAATGGATAGATAACTCATAGTATATTCATAAATGGAATCCTGTATGGCAATAAGAATCAATATACTGCATACATAAATCTCACTGATATGTTGAGTGAAGGAAACCTGCCTCAAAGAAGTACATGGTATATAATTTCATCCAAATAAATTACAGGATGAGGAATGACTAATGGATGATTTTAGAAGTCAGGAAAGTGATTTCCCTTGGTATGAGTGGTTGGAGGTTCATCAATGGAAAGTAGTACAAAGAAGGGCTACTCTGGTACTAGTATTGATTATTCTCATTATTGGTGCTGGCTACACAGATTTATTCAATTTATGAAAATAACTGAATTGTGCACTTACAGTATTTTTTCATGAAATAGCAATTTTTAAAGTATATGGAATTTTAAGGGTGCTTACTGATGATTTAAGAATGTAAGAAAATTATTAGTTCTCTGGTGAAAAAAATGGCTTTACCTTGATTATACTAAACAAGGTGAAAGTGTGAGGTCTCACAAATTAGATTCTGGAGAAAAAGAAAGGTTTTGGACAAGTTTAATGGTGAAGGTTGATCATTTAAAAATAAAATGAAATAGAGTAATATTTATCAGGAGAAATGAGACAAGTCAGTGGTCTATTTTACATTGATTATTTTAAGTAGGAACTGAATTACCTACACTTGCTTGAAAGAGTGCATAATTAACTAAAGGTGACTCATTAGGAAATGTGTTATCAAACTTGATAAATAAGAAAGTTGTAGTTAGTTTGAAATTGAAATATGATTGTACTAGTTTAAAAGCTGAATGCAATTGCTATTTTTATAAGGTACACTATATATTTCATATTGACAAAAAAATCTGAATCCAAAGGAGAATTTATATTGAATGTCAAATTGAAAGTTTAATTGTAATAGTTTAGGGTGCTACATTTCACTCTCATAATACTCATTACACTATATACTAGTTTCTTATTTACCATCCGTTACCAGACAGCCCCTAAGGTGAGTCTACCTAAGCCTACTTTATTTACTTTGATGCCTAGAATATACAATAGTATGCATTACAAATCATCAGTACACCAGAATGGTGGCTACTAGGGTCTGGGGGTGGGGGAAATAGGGAGATGTTAGGCAAAGGGTTTAAACTTCCAGTTAGTTATAAGATGAGTATCTAATGTATTACCATGGTGATCATAGTTAATAATACTGTGTTATATACTTGAAAGTTGCTAAGAGAATAGATCTTAAATTTTGTTAACACACACACACACACACACACACACACACACACACAAAAGGTAAATATGTGGCATGATGGACGTGTTAGCTAACACTATGGTGGTAATCATTGTGCAATATACAAGTATACCAAACCAACACACTGTATACCTTATTTTTTTAATGTTTGTTTATTTTTTAAGAGAGAGAGTGAGAGAGAATTGTGGGCTGGGGAGGGACAGAGAGAGAGGGAGACACAGAATCTGAAGCAGGCTCCAGGCTCCAAGCTGTTAGCACAGGGACTGATGTGGGGCTCAAACTCATAAACCATGAGATCATGACTTGAGCTGACCTTGGAGGCTTAACTGACTGAGCCACCCAGGAGCCCCAGTACACCTTAAATTTACCCAATGTTATATGTCAATTTTATCTGATTTAAGCTGGAAAAAATTGTCATTACAAATAAACAGTAAAATAGAGGAAAAGGAAGTTAATTCAAAGCAAAATGTCTCTAATAAAAAAATCATAAATATTGATGGTGAGGTTATGAATGACAGATAACTTGAATATTTTCACATACAAAATTAAATATGCACAACTACCCTAATTCCAATAATCAGGTGACCATCAAGCTAATTGAGTAGAAAGTTTTGTGACTACAAATGACAAAGAATATAGGCTTTAGAAAATGCATACAAGATGGTACTGACAAAAAAACCACCACCACAACAAACATAGATAATAACAAACTTTTGGTAGGGGACAATTGAATATACAATATATGAAATAAAAAATTTACTAGAAGAACTCTACATCATATTTCAACTGGCAAAGAATCAAGTAACTTGAAAATAGGTCAATTGATCTTATCTAGGCTGAGAAAAAGAAGGAATAAAGAATAAAGAAACAGAGCCTTGGAGACCTGTATGGTTACACCATCAAGTGTAACAATACATGCATACTGGTAATTTCAGAAAGAAAGGAGAGGTTTAAAAAATGTATAGATGTATTTGAAGAAAGACTGGTTGAATTTGCCAGATTTGGTGAAAGATATGAATTTACATATCCAAGAAGTCCAACAAAATTCTCACTGGATAAACTCAGAGAATTATTTTTTAAGTTTATTTATTTGTTTTGAGAGAGAGAAGGGGAGGGGCAAAGAAAGAGGGAGAGACAGAGAATCCGAAGCAGGCTCTGTACCATCAGTGAGGTGTCTAATGTGGGGCTCAAACTCACCAACCATAAGATTGTGTCCTGAACTGAAACCAAAAGTTGTACGCTTAACTGACTGAACCACCCAGGTGCCCCTAAACTTGAATAATTTAATAACTAGACATGTCATAAACTATTAAAAGCCAAGGACATATTTTTGAAAGCTACATGAAGAGATCCATAATGAACAAGGCATCTTTAATAGGTTACCAAATGATACCTCATTAGAAACCATGGAAGCCTGAAGACAATGAAATGACTTATTAAAAGTGCTGAAAGATGGGATGCCTGGGTGGCTCATTCAGTTAAGAGTCTGACTCTTGATTTCACCTCAGGTCATGATCTCATGGTCATGGAATCTAGCCCTGCATCAGGTTCTACATTGCACATGGATCCTGCTTGAGATTCTCTCTCTCTCTCTCTCTCTCTCTCTCTCTCTCTCTCTCTCTCTCTCTGCCCCTCTTCCACTCCTGGACATGCACGTGCGCTGCCTCTCTCTCTCCCTCTCTCAAAATAAATAAATAAACATTAAAATATAGTGCTAAAAGAAAGAGTGTCACCAAAGATTTTATAAGCAGCAAAATTCTACCTCAACATGAAGGAAAAATTTGAAAATTTTCACATAAACAAAACATGAGAGAAGTTTCTATCAGATCTACCCTATAAAAATTACTAATGGGAGCCATTCACTCTGAAATGAAAGAAAACTAGGCAGCAACTGGAAACCACATGAAGAAATAAAGAACAACAGGAAAGAAAACTACATGGGTAAATATTATTTAGACTATATAAATATATTTTGTTTTTTTATTTCTCATCTTCTATCTGATTTTTAAGACTACTAAAGCAGTCATTATAAAACTGTATTTATGAACTTATGGCATATAAAGATGTAATTTATATGACAATAATTAATATGACAACTGTGTTTATGGACTTATAGTATATAAAGATATAATTTATATGACAATAATAGCACAAAGGAGGGGAATGGAAGCATGCTGTATAGTAGCAAATTTTTATATACAATTAAAATTAATTTAGCAATAATCTTTGTATATATTGTCATAAATCAAGATGTTTATTGTAATCCCGAGGGCATTCACATTTCTGATTCAAGTAACCAGCAGTTAGAATGTAAAAGGATATAAAATTGTGTACTTTACAAACAAGCCAAAAGAAAGCTGGAGTGGTTATGCTAATATCAGACAATATATGCTTTAAGAAAAAAAAATTGTTGTTAAAGGTAAAGGCATTTTATCATTAAATTAGAAGCGTAATTCATGAGGCAACTATAACAAAATATGTAAGCACCTAACCACAGAACTCGAGACTACCTGAAGCAAATATCTGATAGAATTGAGGAAAAATAGACTAAAATATACAGGAATAGTTGGAGATTTCAGCAGTTCAGTTTAATAATAGATAGAACAACTATATGGAAGATTAAAACAGAAATAAAAGAGTTAACAACATTTTAAACAAATTACACATAATAGGCATTCATGTAGCACTTCACCCAATCACAGTACATTCTTCTTAAGTACGTATGTATTATTCCCCAGGTAGATCATACATTATGCTGTAAAACAAATCTCAAGTATCTTAAAGTATTGAAAATCACTCAAATTATGTTCTCTAATCACAATGTGATGAATCAACAACTGCAAGAATTTTGAGAAATTAAGCAAGATGTGGAAATTACCTAAAACATTCCACCAATGAGTCACAGAGAAAATCACAGTGGAGATAAGAAAATACTTTGGGAGTACTGAAGAAAAAACTCCCACAATATTCCAGATACAGTGGATGAAGCAAAAAAAAATTGCCTTGAGGGAAATTAAAAAGATAATTGGTAACAATTAACCTTCTATCTTAAACTGGAAAATTAAGGGCAAACTGTATATCAAGCAGGAAGAAAAAATAATAAAAATTAGAAGGGAAGTAAATGAAAGAGAATAGAAAACAATAGAGAAGATCACCAAAACCAAATTTTAGTTACTTGAAATGATTAACCAAAGTTACCAAGCTCTAGCTAGACTGGTCAAAAGAGAAAGAAATAAAACTCAGATTGATAAAATCATGAATAACTGAGGTGACATTACCATTGAATTTATAGAAAAATAAAGATTAGGAGTATACTGTGAACAATTATATGCCAACAACTAGATAACCTAGATGAAACGGACAAAAATCCCAACAACGCACAAATTATAAAACTGACTCAAGAAGAAAGAAAATCTGAACAGGCCTATCACAAGTGAAGAGATTGAGTTAGTAATCAAAAATCTCCTAGCAAAGAAAATCCAGGAGTCTAATGGCTTCAGCAGTGAATTTTGGCAAAAATATAAAAAAGGAATTAACAATAGTATCTCACACATTCTTTCAAAAAATGAGATGAGACAGGACCACTTTCCTAAAACTTTGATCATACTAGCATTATTGGGTGCCAAAACTTGACAAAAACGTCACAAGAAAAGGACAAACCAATACCACTTAATATAGACCTCAAAATCCCCCAAGAGAACACAATGGGGGTAGGGGGGTCTCCTAGGTAGCTCAGTCAGTTGAACATCCAACTCTTGATTTTGTTATAAGTGAAAGGAGTCAGTCACAAAGGTCGCATATTGTTTAATTCATTTATATTGAATGTCCACAATAAGAAGATCCATAGCAACAGAAAGTGTACTGGTGGTTACCTAGGTCTGGCAGGGAGGGGAGTGACTGCTAATGGGAGTGAGTTTCTTTTTGAAGTTATTAAAATTTTCTTTGGTTACAAAATAGTTTTGGTTCCCCAAGTCTGTGAGTGATTTAAAAACCTCTGCATTGTATATTTTAAAAGAGTGAATTGCTATATGTATTATATCTCAATAAAGCTATTTAAAGAATTCCAAAATTTTTGGCCCCATATGACGTGGAACAATTTCTTTATGAAAATTTAGAAAAATTGGTAGATAAATATTATTTACATATTTATGTAAATTTATGTAAATATGTATGTAAATCCACATGTTTTCCCATCAAGACACAAAGATTTTTTGTATTTTCCACATCATATCTTTCCCCCTTGGAGTGCGGTATTCATCTCTTCCAAGTTTTTTATTGCCAAATGTACTATTCTTGGCACATTTCACATCTCTTAGGATATGAGAAAAAAAGGTAGCAATTGTTATTTTTGTGTCATATCTCTTCAGCAAACTGTTTTTATTAATAATGATCAATAAGTTAATACTGTTTATTAAGATAATTAATATTAAAAATAATACTGATCTTGCTTCTTTTGTTTCTTAATACTACTTATTTACTGCCGGTTACATTATTATTCATGGGATGATGCTGTATCATCCTTACTGGTACCCACGAATACAGGCTTCCAATGATTCTATCAAAGGTTGTTCTTTTGCTATTTTGGTAATGACCGGAAGTGCAAGTCTTACTCAGAACATGCAGGAAAATGAAAGCAGTGGTTTGCTTTTTGGGTCATTTTGTTTCTATCACTTGGAATTTTACAACATAAATACAAAACAGCACATGTTCCACCTTCATCTTCTGTAGGACACTTCAGACCCTCACCACTGCATCCTAGAATGTGAACTTTTTCCAGTATTAATACCCAATACCCCCATCAGGTGGCAGGACAGTTGAGCGACTCTGGGCAGAGGGAGAAGAGCAGTTAACATTTATAGTAATCCCTCCCTCATCTGTCTTGGCCTAAAATTAACCTGGCAGACTATGATGCTTTTGTATCAGTTGGAGATAAGAGAAGACACCACTTGGAACCTTCTAAAATGTTCAGAAGAAGTAGGCATGGTGACTGCTGGAGGACAGCCTGACTGACATGTGTCCTAGAGCCTTCAGGAATGTGATGACTGTCCTCTCGCCAGAACAAAGGAATAGAGGTTAAAGACCTCCTACTCCTCCTTACTACTACCCTTGAGTGCTGTGGACTAAAGTGGGTACTACACAAGCACTGACAGATGAGAGTTGACCAACTAGCAAAGGCAGATGCATAGACCTTCCAGTTCAAGTCCATGGTGCAGTGGATAGTTCCTAGCTCAAATCCCTGAACTATGTATGTAGGTGTGTGTGTGTGTGTGTGTGTGTGTGTGTGTGTGTGTGTGTGTGTGTATGTATATACACAGAGTCAACCAAAATCAGGATGACAGCAGTGTTCTGGCAGCCCTATTTTGTGCGGTCTCACACACAAAATTACCATGTACATCAGAGGAACTTAGTCACTTGCCGGGCCACCCTCTTGGAACTGAGCATGGCTTGAGGTTTCAGGGTGATCTCATAGGTGTGAGTCCTAGAGATTGTTAGAGCATTGAGTCAACTCTACATGTGGAATTGAGGGATGAAGAGTCTTGGAAGGAGTTCTCAAGGAATGACACAGTGACTGGGGCCACGTAGTGCTGATCTGGACTTGGATTTTCCAACTTAAATGGCAGAGCCACCCCAGTCCATCTCAGGCACTGGAAGAGGACTCAGAAAATTTTGAGAAAGTCAGTCCAAAGAGTGAGATACTGAAGTGTTGGGTCATGAACAAGAGTTTTTGTTTAGGTCTTAGAGCAATGTTGTCTAAAGTATAAGTATTACCAAGTCCTAATGTGGCTATTTTAATATTTTACTTCCTCTTAGAGCAGTGGAAAAAGTTTTTGTTTTTTGTTTACTGGACAAGAATAACTAAGATTGTGATGGCAAAGTCTATGGCCTCTGTGCCTCAGATTGTAATACTTCCCTCTTAGGTGTTGCTTAGGTTTGTCTGTATTATAGGCCTGATGGATAGGTGGAGTGCTGGGGGAGATTTGCACATTTAATACAGAGTTCTAAACTTTTCTGTTTTAGTCAAGGGATTATTTTGGTCAAGAATTTATTTGTGGATCTGATAAAAATAAAAATAGGTGTTCTGGAATAAAATAAGTGTCTGCTGGCATAAAGTCTCAGGCGGGGATTGAACTCTTAAAATCTCTCCTTAGACCCTAAACTGTAAGAATCTCAGTATTTATGTAATGTTGTGATATCTTTTACACAATATTTGTGTCCAACACTTGTCAGTGACTAACGTAAATTCTTTGTCCCTCAATAGCTTGACTTTTCTTTATTTCCTTACCTTTTAATCAATATTTTTGCCTATGTTTAGAAAGGATGGTTTTATCAGACTGGTTTAATGTTAAATTTCTTCTAATGTATATTGAAAGTAAATGAGAAAAATTGTAACTATCTGATAAGTCTGGTTTCTTTCCCTGTCCTATGACCTTTGAATTCCAATCAATATATGGTTACCAGGTAACCAGGATAGCTTTAAGTTATTCCTGTTTTGTGTTGTTTCTATGTCAACAGTTTTGCCTAAATCTATTAAGTGTGTAATTTGCACATAACAGACTCCTATATTTGCTAAAGATTACCAAATAATTTTTTCTTTATTGCCTATTTTAAGAAAAAAACCACAATTTTTTATTATAAATGATTTAAGTTTAAATTGACATAAGAACCACAATATCTTTAAATAGTTTACTTAATGACAGGGCAGTCTTTCAAAAGTTTAGAATATTTCTTCTGAGTAGCATCTTTCACTTAGACCTTGGAAAATAATCGTAGCTTATAAAAAATGGTACATGTGGACAAAATAGAAGAAAGGCAGAATTGGCGAAAATAAGGAAGTGTACATATTGAGTTTGTAAGATTTACTTCAAGGGCTTGGAGGTGAATAAGAATGGAGAAGATGGAGTAGAAGATCAATGAT
The DNA here is from genome assembly GCF_027475565.1 of Acinonyx jubatus. Taxonomy (NCBI): domain Eukaryota; kingdom Metazoa; phylum Chordata; class Mammalia; order Carnivora; family Felidae; genus Acinonyx; species Acinonyx jubatus. Next base: position 23,982,667 of record NC_069390.1, on the reverse strand, counting down.
AAATTTTAGTTTTAACTATGAATCATTCTTTCACAGGGGCTTCTGAGTGACTCAGTCAAGCATCTGACTCTTAATTTTGGCTCAGGTCATGATCTTGCAATTCATAAGATCGAGCCCCAAAAGGGGCTCTGCGCTGACAGCATGGAGCCTTCTTGATATTCTCTCTCTCTCCTTCTCCCTCTGCCTCTCCCCTGCTTGTGCTCTTTCTTTTAAAATAAATACATAAAATTAAAAAAAAAATTTAGTTAGCAACATTGCATCTCAATTCATGGCAAGCCCTATGCTAACAGTGGGGGACACAATATCATCATGGGAATTATAACCTTACACACAAGACATAGTATTTATAAAAAAACTGAAATTAAAAATTTAAATATGCAAATTGAAAATTTTTAATGTAATCTCTTCCCCCATAAGGCTCGCACTCATGATCCTGGGATCAAGAGTTGCATGCTCTACTGACTGAGGCAACCACATGCCCCAGTGGTAAGTGAAATGTTGACAAGTTTCACAATCTTCATGTGAAAGCATTTGACATGGATCTGGCACTACTACTGTGGGATGGGCATAAAAATCTTCCACAAAAATGTTACCCAGGAGCTTAAACTTGATTGATGAGAATGGAAGACGTAAGTCTGAAGGGAGGTGGACAGTTGTTCAATTATGAGTAATGGCAAAGCCTACATAGGATATGATCTCGGAAGTGAGTAAAATGAGTGGAAGTGCTGGTCTTTGGATAGTTGACTCACAGGGGCAGTGAAAACCCAGGATAATGCCAGATACTAAGGTGAAGATGTGCCATTTCCCAAAGACTTCCCTAAGGAGGATGTGGTATACAAACTCTAAAGGTGACTCCCAATTATCTCTGCCTCACTCAAACCCTTGTATGTTTCCTTTCCCTTCTGTGTTGGCAGGACCTGTAACTTGCTACTAACCAAGGGAATACAACAAAGGTGAAGCTATCAATTCTATTCTTTTTGAAGAGGCTTATAACATGGTTTTGCTATTACCTCATGTGTCAGCTTTGTTGGGACAAACTGCTGTGTTCTGGGCTAGTGTATGAAGAAGTTCATGTGGCAGGGAAATGAGAGTGGTCTCCAGCTAACAATTAGCAAGTAGCTGAGTTGCTTGGTTCTATATTCTATAAGGAATTGGATTCTGGCCAAAACCACATAAGTTTGGAAGCAGACTCTTCCCTAGGCATGACTTGAGATGGGACAACTGACACCTTGATTGCAGGCTTGTGAGAAGTGTTGAGCCAGAGGACCCAGCTAAGCTGTGCCTGGGTCCTCTGATCCATAGTGAGATAGTAACTTTTGTGATCATTTGTTACACAGCAGTAGATAACTAATACAGAGGGTACAAAGTGAGTGGATGATAAATACAAGAATGGTGAGTCTAGGCATAGCTTTGACACTAACACGTTTTTTGATTTTGGAAAAAAAAAATGGCTTAACTCTTTTAGACCTTACCAGATTCCATGGTTAATTGGTGGCAGTAAAATACTGTTTTTAGACTAAAATGAATTCACGGTATGGACTGGTTTTTGAACAGGCCTTAATAAATCTGTATTAATAGTATTAGTGTACTATTGATCATCATGATTATTATTCTGTATTGTGTTTCTGGAACAGTATGGTTTTTATATAGCCATAGCACTGTTAGAAAATGCCTGGCACATTGCCTGGATCTCATCTGATGAAAACTATTATTAGTTCCAAGGGGAAGGAATTAGTCAAATCTGAATGCTATTAGACAAACTACAATATAAAAATTGTCTGAATCCTTGCAAGGCTCACAACACCAGGTATGTATATTGTGGCAAATGCTATGCTCTTCATTAAGAGGTAAGTCTCTCTAACATCTACTTCCCATAAACCTCACACATCACATTGGAACATGTTAGCAACTAAAATTATTAACACAACCACAATTTTCCTAAATGTTTATCATCTCTAGTAGAACTACTGTGTAATTATTACCATTTCACAGCTTAAGGTTAAGCAGCATTTGCTGATTTTGCTATTAGGGTGATTTAATGGTATGTCAAATCTCTAGAATGGTAAAATACCTCAGGTAGGCAGTATCTTTCATCCACAAATCCCTGCTATTTACAGCTATCAAAACACATCATTACAAGCAAAAGGCAGGGAGATAGAAGGGAACAAATACATGCATTATTCATAAATTGTTTTTTTTTTTTTCTTCTGCCGGCTTTCTTAAAACCATCTTTTCTTTAGGAGATGGCCCGGAAGCATGCATTTAGATTAGTTTATTAACAAGATTGTTAATCAGGAATCCATGTTTTTAAAAATGTCTTGTTGATCAGCAAGTGAAGAAAAAACAGATACCTATAGGAAGATGTGGAATTTAGTATGTGGTAATATATTAGAAATTACCTCACTCACGATGTATTAATATAATAATTCAAAAATAAAAAATATAATTTACATGTAATTCACATATACTTTATAAACAAAAGTAATTATTTTCAAAATCGTAAAGCTTTGCATGTGTTCATCTCAGGAAAAATTAACAGTATCATTGACATCTCAATGTGATTTTACATTTATGATCATTATATCTCCTATTAATGATTGGCAGGTAAGACAGGGAGGTATTTTTAATCCTGGTGTATGGATAAGAAAGCTGAGACCAAAAGATTCGCCAAAGACTGAGAAAGTCTTTCAGTCCCATTTTTAATTGCTAACAATCATCTTTTCTTAACCACTGTTTTAGATTGCTTCCTACCTCTTGAAAACTTGACTTGAGCTTGGAAACACTGTGCTATTTTTGAACCTCAGTTTCCATGTCTATAGGTTGAAAGTAGAATACCCATTATTGAACTGATAGATCGCAAGAAAACATTGGACCTAAAGAACTTCAGAGAACATACATGCTTCAAGTATTCGTATTACTGATCACATAATCCTAATATTATAGTCGCAGTGACCTTCATTATTACTGTTCCTTGCTGTAATATGTAAAAATTTCATCAAACCTAACACCTTAAAAGATATGTAAGTTATTAGTTTTATAGGTCACTTCACATCATAATCCATGTTAAACTCAAACCTTCTGGTTCCAAGGAAAGGTACATAGAATTAAAGAAATATTTTGTTCTAATGATGCTGTATAATTACATTTTCTACAGTAAATGTATTATCTGGAAAGTGAAATTATATGGTATACATAAATCATGAGTTTGTATAATAATATGAATGTAGAAGAATGCAAAAGCTCTTTTGCTTTCAGTAAAGAATGTAATTGATTTCACATCTTTCAGTAAAGAACCTAAGGTTCAAAATGTATTAGTGATGTTATGCTGTGGTTGCTTATAAAAATTTTGTACTAATTATTTGCAAAATACTTGGCAATTATTGCATAATAGAAATCACTTGATAAATTTCTGCAAAGACATATTTAATCATTGTAATAATGGTTAAATTCTTATTTATGAACTGCACGTTATAGTTTTTGTTTTTAGTTTTAAGAAAAGTCTTTGCAGTTTCCATAGCAATTACAGACTTCAAAGAACTAGGAAAGGACTGAAAAATGTCCCAGGAGCTGATATAGCCAGAATGATAGAGAGATGAAAGCGAATGAGTTCTTCTTATTATTTTCTATTTCAAGACTGCCTGTATATGAGTTACTTTGCCAAAATTTAGTGATATGATCCGATTCTTATCCAGACACCTGCAAAGAATTTATTCCAACAGTAATTTTACATATATCTGAAGTATGCCTATTATTTGTCCATCTGTGAATTACATTTTTATTATTTTTATTATTAGTAAAAAGAAAATATGGGGGTCAAAATATCCATGATGAACATCTTCCTTTAGAGTAATAAGCAAGACCAGCGGCATAGCCGAGAGTCAGAAGACCAAGATTTGGATCTGAGACACGAGATAGCAATTCAATATGTGAAAGGACACAATTTCTAAAGGCTTCAGTGTTTGCCTTTAAAATTGGATACTTCATCTCTAATGCCATTTCAGGGTTGAAGATTCTGTGATCTAAAACTTAATTAGAAGTATCTGTCCAGAAATGTCAACAACTAAAAAAATTTTCAAGTGTCATTGCAGATACCTTCCATATGATACTCACTAGAAAATGTTTTTTTTTTCCTACTCACTGAAAAAGATATCCACCTCCTATTTCTTGGAACTTGGGAATATGTTACCTTACGTGCTAAGGGACTTTGCAGATATGATCAAATTTCAGCTATTGAGATGGGGAAACTATCCCAGAGTATCCAAGGTAGGACCAATGCAATGATCAGTGTGTATAAGAGGGCTGCAGGAGTATCATAAACAGAGAAAGGTATTAAAGATGCTATGCTGCTGGCTTTGAAAATAGAGGAAGTTGCCACAGTCCAAGGAATTGAGATGATTTCTCTACACTGGAAAAGGCAAGCAAATGTATTTCCCCCTGAATCCTCTGGAGGGAATGTAGTTCTGCTGACACACTGGATTTAGACTTCTGACCCCCAGAACTGTGAAAAGAATAAAATGGGGTGTTTTTAAGCCATTTAATTTGTGGCAGTTAGAGCTGCAATAGGAGATACCCTCACCCTAATAGAGTGATATAGACACTGAAGATGGGTGCATTTAGTGTCTTGAAAAATGTTAATACCCATTTGGAATATCTAGCGCTGTAAGTATCCCAGCTGTGATTTTTTAACTAATATTTTTCTATGGTAAATATTTATTTTGTGAGATTTTGAAACAGAGGCAACCAGAAGCAGCCAAACAATTTCCTAGAGTTCACTTTATTTTCAAACTTATTTTCCCAAAAATATCTATTCATATTTTATAATTTGAAGTGTGAAAAGTACATGAATAAAAGGGATTCAGTCATGTTGTAGAATAATTTCTCCAGTGTTTGAGTTTAGTGTACATGGTTTCCTGAGTGTTATAACGTGCAAAAATATTTTTAAAAAGAGTATATACAAAGACCATAAACCATGTATTGTTTGCCTTAAAGGAACTATTGATATTTTGTCTGTTTTTAATTTTTAGTAGGAAATATATTCTGAAAGTACCATAATTCTCATTGAACAAAAGATTTGATACAAGATACAGTATTTATTAGAATCTTTGGCAACACAGATTCTGGATGAGACTGTCTGTCACCAAAATCTACCTCTGCCATTTACTAAGTATGTGACTTAGGAAAAGTTATTTAAGTATTCCAAGCGGTATTTACTCTTCTGTAAAATTGAGTTCAAAACAGTATGTTGTTGGGAGAATTACAAGAATTAATATATGTAGCACTTTGATTAGTATCTGGTACAAGGGAAATAAAATTTAAACATGTTAGTTATTTTTATTGCTGCTGTTCTTATATAATCCCCAGTGGTCTGAGTGGCTGCAAGTTTTTACTATTTATAGAATGAAGTATTGTATCCCATTTTAAGATTATTATGTGTTCCATTTTAAAATGAATTAATTCTTTTGTCTTTAAGAGGTTCTGCAGAACCCCCTTCAATTGCCATCTCACTGTGCCTAAAAGAGCTTTTTTTAAAATGTTTATTTATTGTGAGAGATAGAAGTGTACATGTGCAAGCAGTAGTGGAGGAGGGGCAGAGAGAGGGAGAGAGATAATCCCAAACTTAACTGACTGAGCCACCCAAGGCCCCCTAAAGGAGTACGTATGTATGTGTATATATGCATGTATGTATGTATGTATGTATATACACACGCACACACACACACATGCAGAAACATAGTTGCAAGTATTGAGAGCTTTTACCCTTTGTTTTATAGTAGCTTGTACTAAAAGAGCAGTTTTAAATCATCTGATCTGAATTCTTGAAATAGGATTTCACTTTGAAACCAAAATTTCCTGACTACACAGATTTCTTACTTGGTAAGTTATTAAGTTGAAGAGAGTCCATGAGAAGCTCCCTCAGTCAGTTTAAATTGAGATTTTTTTAGTGAACAATTATTTTCAGATATTTTTAATATGAGGGTTTTCAAGAATTTCATTCAAACATTTCAGCTTCCATTTCAAACAAGTCATATTTTTGTTGCATGTTGGTCTCAAACTACAAGGTTCAGTTTCATCACAATCATGTGATGACATGGACATCATAATAATGATGGACATTATTTTGAAATGTTAACCATTATTTTCTTATAATCTCTTATCTACGCTTGTCCCTTTCTGCCAGCTAATGTATCTGGATTCCATTTTCCCAGAAGTCATGCCTTCCTGTTTGAGTTTCATATCGGTTGGACTCACTGTGCTGTAAAGAAAATAAAAGGGAGAATGATGAAAGTCTATGTGTCTCTCCCCCAGAACTGTTCAACGTTTTGTATACTGAAGCATGGGGAGATTCCGAGGGAAGCAGGAGATCTTAGAACTTGATGATTCTCCCTTCCTCTTCCTCTACTTTGCAGCACATTCCTGGGTTGGAGAATCATATAACACTCAGACAATTGGGGGATCTGAGAGCAAACAAAGACTGGAACAAACACAATATCCAGAATGTCTCGGGGAACCTGAGTGATATGGGATTAAAAGAAATGTATGTTTGGAGTGTCTTAAATCAGTCACTCAATGCAATGGTAGAGAAAGCAAAGAAATCATTGCTTTTTTATTGTATTTTATTTTTTATAAGGACTTTATCTTTGCATAATATTAATCTATATATGCCTACGCAAAAGAAAAAAAAATATTTAGTCTCATTTTGTTTTTAAATCAAAACCACCTGCAACTCTAAAGGTTTTTCACTTTCAGGCATTTATTAATCCATCATTCTTTGTTGGCACAGGGAAAGCACCTACAAGGGCTGGACCATGAAAAAAAAAATGTGTTACATTTTGACAACTGAAAGCAGTTGTCAGAGCAATGCTTTTATTCCTCCTGTCATGTGGCTCCATGTCTGTCTAAGGCTACTGTTCTCTGACAGGGAAGGAGTGGCTTAATTTCATTTGTAAATTAGGAGGAGGTGCTTGACTTGTGTATCCAATCATCTTGTTTCTGCTCCCAGGAAGTCCATATTCTGTACCACTTTTCCAGGCTGTTAAGTTTTGCAGTGGTAGATACTGATGTGTAGAGGTGGGGAGTGATGGTTTTCCAGTGCAGCTTATGGCTATCTGGGGTTCTTTTTTAGGAAATGTCTTTATCTCCTCAAAAAGGCATTTAATAAGGGTGATATTTAGGCATCTCTCTGGTTCCTCTCTATCCTCGTTTTGTTGCAAACTCATGCAGAAAGTATGACCATGATAATATTTAACCTTATAGCATATAGACTACTATGTGACAGGAACTGTTCTATATGCTCTAATATAACAGCATTTCCGAATTTTTCGTGGGAGGAAGCTGAGACACACACATGCTAATTGGGGTGCCCAAGATGACACAGTTAGTGACCAGCGGGGTTGACATTCAAACCCAGGGACCTTAGCTTAAGTTTGCACATGTGCTGTAAGGCTTGTAAGTGTTCCGTTTAAAGTCCCCTCGAATTCTAGTACTACAAAGCAGTGGACTTGTCATAGACAGGAGGGGCAGCCCAGATGTGACCTGAATAACACTGTTCTAGAAAAAGTTTTGTGACTGGGAAAAAGAATCTGGAAACAAAGTGTCCACACCTGCCTCCCCTTGCTTTTGTATTAAGAATTCTCTCCCAAAATTAAATGGAGCTTTTGGGGAGGTGGTAAGAACCCCTGAAATTCATGGGAGTTTGTTACAGGCATTAATATGGTTTACAGAAAAATACACTTAACATTTCTCATCCATCTGGATTCACAGGCTGATTTGTATCTGCTCCAAAGGGTGGTAACTCATAGTTCTTCAGTATTGCACTGGGCTCATTTAGCCAATTAAACCTCTCAGTAAGCCATGCATGCATGCATGCTGCTGTAACCATATTTAATAAGGTAGACATTTAGCTTTGTTGGCAAAAGATTACTGCTATTGACTCTTTTATCTGAAATATTAATCATAGACTTTGATTTGCTTCAATATTTCAGTAAAAATAAATACATAAATAAATGGAAATCCTAGACCACATTACCTACTTGATTACACATGAGTATAAATACCGAAATAAATGTGGCATTAAGTAAAAGTCATTTGAAAGCTATTGGAATCTTTAACAGCTAGTACTTCTCAGTATAACAAAAACGACATGACTGCATTTTGACAACCACTTTTATGTGAGCTTCTCTGTTTATAGTTTTCTTGCTATTGCTATCAGGCATCATTGCATACTTAATAAATAGTAGGTTAGTAAATGACTTAAGCACACATTTATCTTCTTTTGTTTATCACATAGTTTAAGAAGGTAATTAATCTTTCTCATATTCATCATTACACATATATTATGTGAAACTTATGGAGAGAATCAAAATATCTTTGTATTGAATTATAACTATTTTAAATACATTTAATCTTTATTTCTTCCCACCCTCCAAATTATGTATTTTGCATCATTCTGCTATCTAGTGTATTCATGAAACTAATATTTGTTTTTACATTATTTCATGAAAATTAATTAACTACTTTAAACCAGGGGTCGGTCGTTCTAAGTACTGAGGACACAGAGTTGAGAAATTCCCTTATATAATGAAGTTTGTATTTTAGCCCCGAGTCAGTAAGGGTAGACTTCCTTGTCTTATTTCTGACCTTAGGGGAAAAGTATTCCACTTTTTATCAGTAAGTATGCCACTAGCTATAGGATTTTCATGGATGCTGTTTATTAAGTTGAGAATTTTCTCTTTAACATTTTTAATGTTTATTTATTTTTGAGAGACAGAGACAGAGCGTGAGTGGGGGAGGGGTAGAAAGAGAGAGGAAGACACAGAATCCGAAGCAGGGTCCAGGCTCTGAGCTGTTAGCACAGAGTCAGAAGGGGGGTTAGAATTCACCGACTGCACAATCATAATCTTAGCCGAAGTTGGATGCTTAATTGAGGTACCCAGGCGCCCTGAAATTTTTCTCTTTTATGCCTGGTTTGTTAGTTTTTATCAGATATTGGACTTGGGTTTTGTTCAGATTTTTTATTTTACAACTATCGATAAGATCCTATTTTTCATTTTTATTCTGTTAATATGGTAAATAAGAGTGATTATTTTTTTATTTTTGAAGCCACTTTATTGAGGTATAGTCGACATGTGAAAAGGTATACATATATATATTTAATATATGCTGTTTGGGGATGAGAATATACTTAAGAAATCATCACCATCATCAAGGCTGTCAACATGTCCATTACCTCTCAAAGTTTCCTTCCACTACCATTTTTGTATTATTATTATTATTATTATCATTTGTGAGTGTGTGTGTGTGTGATAGGACCATCTAATATAAGATCTGCCCTTCTAGCGAGTTTTACATATACAATGCAGTATTGTTACCTATAGACACTATGCTGTGTACTGTATTTCCAGAACTTACTTATGTAACTGAAAGTTTATATCCTTTGACCATCATCTCCATTTTTCCCCTCCCTCTAATCCCTCGCAACTACCATTCTGTTCTCTTCTTTTATGAGTTTGATTATTTTAGATTTCACATGTAAGTGAGATCATACAATATTTATCTGTGTCTGGCTTATTTCACTAAGCATAATGTTCTCCAGATCCATCCATGTTGTTGCAGATGGCAGGATTTCTTTCTTTTTTTTTAAGCCTAAATGACATTCCATTGTATGTATATGTCACATTTTCTTTATCCATTTATCTGTTGATGGACATTTAGAAATGTTAAATAGACTTTGCATTCTTGGAATAAATTCTACTTGGTTATAATTCATTATCATTTAAAATATTTTTTATATTCCATTTACTAGTCTTTTTGTTTTTATTTTTGCATCTCTGTTCACACTGAAATGTAGTTTTCCCATCATCTCCGTCTTTTGTGCTAGGGCAACGTGGGAATGCTAAAAGGAGGTAGAGATATTTTCTCCTCTTCAGTTTTCTGGAAGAATTTACATAAAATGAGTGTTATTCTTACCTAATGTAGGTTAAGACTGACCAGGGAAGCCATTTAAATCTGGACGTCTCTTTATGACAAAGATTTCAAGTACACATTCAACCATAAGTTTTTGTTGAAAATTTCAAGTCTTATCTTTTGATTTCCTGTGTTTTGTTTTAAGATGCTTTAATTATAGATAATATAAAACTATTTTTGCAAAACCATGCACTGAAGCACATTAAGTCGTAGCACAATTCTTTGGACATTTTGTGAGAGTTTTGACAGATTGCTTTAATCCCATTTCTGATTCAAGTTTGTTTGATATGAGTTCAGATGGTGATTGTTATTTTATGATTAGTCATTTCTTCTGTATGATGAGTTTACAAGTAAAATATTAAAATATAAAAGGTCCCAAATTTCATAAATATAAAGTCAGACTCTACTACTTAGCATCCTCAAGTTATTAAAAGCCCTGACTGAGCATCCACTGAGTGATAGAACCATGACAAGCACTGAACAGATATATCTAAATCTTATCTGCAATAATACAGCATCTCCCAAATGTTTTTAGCATAGCTGAAACATATACTTGTTCATTTTAAAAAGCATCTTAGGGGCACCTGGGTGGCTCAGTCGGTTAAGCATCTGACTGGCTCAGGTCATTATCTCACCGTTTGTGGGTTCAAGCCCCACATCATGCTCTGTGCTGACAGCTCAGAGCCTGGAGCCTGCTTTGGATTCTGTCTCCCTTTCTCTCTGCCCCTCTCCCACTCATGCTCTGTCTCTCTCTCAAAAATTATAATTAAAAATTATAAAAAAAGGCATATTAGACTAATAGTGTATTAGTAGTAAACCAAGTATTATGTAAACCAAGTTTACATGCAAATGCAGACATAGCCTGAGAAGGTTAATTCTCAAGCCTGGATATAAAATAAAATAAAATAAAATAATAAATAAAAATTTTATCCAAACTTTATAATATTTGTGTTTTTTTTTTAAATTAAAGCCTGTAAAATAGGGGCACCTGGGTGGCTCCGTCGCTTGGGCATCCGACTTCGGCTTAAGTCATGATCTCTTGGTTTGTGAGTTGGAGCCCAGCATCGGGCTCTGTACTGACAGCTCGGAGCCTGGAGCCTGCTTCGGATTCTGTGTCTCCCTCTCTGTCTGCCCCTCCCCTGCTCATGCTCTGTCTCTCCCTGTCTCAAAAATAAATAAAAAACATTGAATAAAACATTTAAAGCCTATAAATATTTATAAACTTAAAATATAATTTACATCACAAATTGTGAGTAATCTTTGAAACACCTTGGTGAGATCCTGTGATTCCACAGAAAATAGGTAATAAAATCACCAACCTTGGCAATGGAAGTCAGTTGCATAATGAGTTGTCAAAAAGTTGTAGTAAATATCTTGAATCCATTCTGTTGTGTGTTTTTTTTCATTATGTTGTTTTTTAAACAGAATTTGTCACACATTAGAATGTGTGACTTCAACATTTTTGAGATGAGAGAAACAACAATTTGGTCTCAGAAATATTTGAATTAAAGATAATTATTTATAAAAAATAAAAATAAGGGAGTTTTGTCAGGAAATTCTTCTTAATGTTGGAAAGCTAACATTAATATTTTTACCTAATCTTTTATATAGATTTAGTTTTAACATATTTGAGAGTTTTCTTTTTTCATAAAGTTTGGTGGAGGGGAAAGTATTAAAACCAACATCTTTGCACTACTGCTGATTGAGTGGAATAAAAATTTCAGATATTCCTTGGAGACACCTGTCTCATTAACTTCAGTATGGATTTTGTCAGCATGAAGACCGTATGATTAGGCATTAAAATTAATTTCATAAGAAGCTCAAGTGAAATTAGATTTCACATGGGTTTAGTTTGGCAAAGTATTTTTCATCAGGGCTAAAGGGTCATTTACAAGAAGTATATGGATTTCTAAGTGAATATAACTGATGTACAATGTGAAGATTTTTTACTAAGAAATTGTTGCATGCTCATTAAAACAATCACTAGATACTAACTAACAGATATTACCTATTCAGCTGAGTACTTGTTGGTCAAAGTTCTTTTTTTTTTCTCTTTCTTGAATGAGTTTATTTTTTTCCCGTTTTTAAAAAAGATTATTTAAAACCAAGTTAGTTAAATATAGTGTAATAATGATTTCAGGAGTAGAATTTAATGATTCATCACTTACACATAATACCTAGTGCTCATCCCAGCAAGTGCCCTCCTTAATGCCCATCACCCATTTAGCCCATCCTCGCACCCAACACCCCTCCAGCAACCCTCAGTTTGTTCTATTTAAGAGTCTCTTGTGGTTTGTCTCCCTCTTTTTTTTTATCTTATTTTTCCTTCCCTTTCCCAATGTTCATCTGTTTTGTTTCTTAAATTCCACATATGAGTGAAATCCTGATATTTGTCTTTCTCTGACTGATATATTTTGCTTAGCATAATACATTCTAGCTCCATCCATATTGTTGCAAATGGCAACATTTCATTCTTTTAATTCCCGGATAATACTCCTTAGTGTGTATGTGTGTGTGTGTATAATACACACACAACATCTTCTTTATCCATTCATCAGTCATTGGACATTTGTGCTCTTTCCATATTTTGGCTATTATTGATAGTGCTGCTGTAAACATTGGGGTGCATGTGCCCCTTTGAATCAGCATTTTTGTATCCTTTGGATAAATACCTAGTAGTACAGTTTCTGGGTCATAAGGTAGTTCTATTTTTAATCTTTTGAGGAAGTTTCATAGTGTTTTCCAGAATGGTTGCACCAGTTTCCATGCCTATGAACAGTGTAAGAGGGTTCCTCTTCTCAACCTCCTCACCAACATCTATTGCTTCCTGAGTTGTTAATTTTAGCCATTCTGACAGGTGTGAGGTGGTATCTCATTGTGGTTTTGATTTGTTATTTCCCTGATGATAAGTGATGTTGAGCATCATGTGTTTGTTAGCCATCTGGATGTGTCTTCTTTGGAAAAGTGTCTATTCTGCCCATGTCCTGACTGGGTTGTTTGTCTTTTGGGTGTTGAGTTTTATAAGTTCTTTATAGATTTTGGATGCTAACCCTTTATACAATACGTCATTTGCAAATATCTTCTCCCATTCCGTGAGTTGTCTTTTAGTTTTGTTGACTGTTTCCTTTGCTGTTTCTGAAGCTTTTTATCTTGATGAGGGCCTAATGGTTCATTTTTGCTTTTGTTTTTCTTGCCTCTGGGGACATGTTTGGTAAGTTCTGCAGCTGAGGTCAAAGAGGTTGTTGAATGCTTTCTCCTCTAGGATTTTGATGGCTTCCTGTCTTATAGCTAGGTCTTTCATCCATTTTGAGTTTATTTTTGTGTATGGGGTGAGAAAGGGGTCCAAGTTCATACTTCAAAGTTCTTAAGGAAAATAAAACACTATTTTTTTCTATCTGCCACCTCTAACTTCTCCCTCCATATTCTAACAATGCACATAAACCTAAAATAGCTTAATCTTTTGTCAAATTATTGGCAAACTATTATAACTTGCAATATTATTGGGTCATATAAGCATAAAATTGGACTATGTTACTGCTTAAATGGAAATATGATAAGTTTGGTAGGAATTACAGAAAACAGTAAATTAAAGGCATAATCTCTACCTTGAAGTAGTGAAATAATTAAGAAGTAATGGGTTTTGAGTATTTATTAACTTTGTTTTATTATCATTTGAACTGTAATTTTTTAACGGCTCTGCCAGAATTTGCTTTCAGAATTCCTGAAAATGTAACAGCCATTTCTCAAAAGCTGATGTCAGCTGTTAGCAGCATACCAGCATCATGTAAGATGGATGTTTTATTGTGCCAAAGGATTTTGTCTAGAAATTCAGAGAGGACATTGGTGGATCAGCTTTCCCATGTTCCACTGTGTCTGGGTCCTGAGGTAGGGATCCTCAGATGGGAGAGAACTAGAAGAGTTTGGGTTGGAGGGTCCAATTCCAAGATGACCTCTTTTCTCACCTGTATGTGACATGGGCTGGACTCAGTCGGCACTGTCAGTCAAAGTGGCTTCTCCATTGTGATAGTCTCAGGGTAGTCTAACTTCTGACATGGCAACACAGGAGCATGGTCTTTTCTGACAAGTCTCAGGGGTCATATGGCATTATTTCCTCCACAGTCCATTGGTTGAAATAGTTAGAAGTCCATCCAGATTCAAGAGAATGGGTTTTATAGACCTTCCTTCCTAGTGGAAAAAAATATTAAATAATTTGAAGCCATGTTATAAAATCACTACACAGTGTACACAATTTTGTATTCTGCTTTTCCATTTAACATTATACTCTAAGACATAAAATACTTCTCTTGTAAACATCATTTAAATACCTGTTTGACATGATCTAGGTCTCCTAGCCAGCTTTTTTACTGTAGATACAAATATCAAGTTATAGTACTGTTGAATGATTTAGCTAGGAAAAATGTAGTGTCTGTTTATACAAGAGATATCTTCATAATAAGGAATCATGAGAGAATAAAACTAATTCATGGAAGTTTAGCCAGGTAAAATGATTCTGAAAGAGCATCTGCATATAGAAATGCCCCTTTTAGCATTTTGTTGAAAATTGCAGGGCATATTTAATTTCATAAAAAATATTAGATGTTGTGTGTGTATTTTAGCAAGTGCAATATAATAATCTCAGAACTACTAAACTGCAGAATTTCTGCTGCATCAGCCAATCCATGTTTACATCTACAACTTTGTCAAAAGCCAATAAAGCAAAAAAGCTTATTCATCTCGCTAAGGGGTTGTAAGCTCTATTTATTTAAAATGGAGTTTGGAGATTGGTTTTTTCCATTTTGTTATGAATCGTGTATCACTTTCATTTAGTGACATCAAATGTTAAGCCTCAGTAAAACTGCCTTATAGAAGAAAAAATATGATGTTGATTCGGTGATAAACAACTCCAGATGAAAGAGGATGCTAACAGTGAGATGCACTGATTTAAAAAAAAAAATTAAAATATTCTGGCAACATGTCTAGTTTAGAAAAGCTTCAGTTCAGTAAAAAATAGTTCCTACTTTGGGATGCTATCTATGATATTATACCATCTCAATTAAAAATCTTGGCTGGAATACATGTTATAACTGGTAAACTGGAAGGACACAAGAAACCAAAACAGCCTGCTAAAGTTGACCTACTTTTAATGGTTCTTCCTCCAATCCCATCATTTCCCTGCAATCCAAGTTTGGAAATGTTGCTATTATCATTGATCCATACATCATTCTAATTGTTCTTACATACCCAGTCCATACTGATTTTTCCCTAAGATATTCTTTGTATCCATTTCCTCCTTTTCACATTATAATTGTCATCTTGGCCATCTTAGAAGATAGGAGGGGGTTGATATTAATTTTCCAAGTCTGAAACTGCCTTTTTAATTTTTTAATTGAATGTAAATGCATTTAGGTAGGATAGCTCCCTTGTTCTTGGTTTTCTCTGTGTTTTAATAATTATGGTTGTGTATAGTGAGACCCATAAAGACATTTGCATTTGTGAAGCCTTACTGTCCAAATCATCTCACATATGGTGAAAGCTACCTTTACAAAATTTCCTGCTTCTGCCTACTCACTCCTTCACACTTTTGGGAACAAACATTTTATACTGATTCACACTATAGAAAACGCTACCATAAACTTCTTTGTATACCTACACTCATATGGCATCCCCCTTTTGTACCTTTTTTTTGAGTTCTAATAATCCAGTATCATGTCTGTGTTATAATCTAGTCCTATGGAACTTCTGCAAACATATTTCCTCTTCTATGTCATCATGGCCCCTCCCCTCAAATCAGAGCAGTTGAGCAGATGCTTTATATGTGCTTCAATTTACAGTTTTAAAGTATCTAATTCTGGGGGTGCCTGGGTAGCTCAGTCAGTTAAGCATCCAACTTTTGATTTGGGCTCAGGTCATGATCTCAAAGATTTGTGAGGTCGAGCCCCATGTCAAGCTGACATTTTGCTGACATTTCAGAGCCTGCTTGGGATTCTCTCTCTCTCACTGATTCTCCCCAGCTTGTGCTCTCTCTTTCTCAAAAATAAATAAACATGAAAAAAATTAAAAATAAAATAAAATATCTAATTGTCTTAATTTAAAGGAGTCGAGATAGGCTTATTTACCTCATTTCAAATGGTGTTCCAAGCACCAGGCACAGGGAAAGCCAGACAGGGATTGTGTAAGTTATGTCTTGTAGTATAGGGTCACAGGTCAAATCTTAGAGTGGAAAAATAATAATAACAGGTTACACTTATTGGGGACTTACAGTGTGCTGGTTTCTATACAAAACAAAACAAAAACATTTATGTGTGCTATTTATTTAGTCTGTATGACAAGCCCCTGAAAGAGGTACTATTATTACCTTCCTTTTATCGGTAGGGAAACCGAACACACAAGGTTTATGGAGCTTGTCCACAGCATCAGAGCCAGTAAGTAGCAGAACTGAAATTCCAGTTCAGGTTGTTTGACTTTAGATAGACATTACCAGTCACTATGCTCTATCACCAAATAATAATAATAATAATAATAATAATAATAATAATAATAATCCAAAAAGGTGTGAAGCTGCATAGATACTGAAAAGGAGAGGCAATTTTATTTTATTAACTCACAATTAGTTGACTGACTAGGAGTACTGTATAATGGTCCACAGTAGAATATATTGACACACACAACAAATACTTTTGACTTCGCAGAGCTTGTATGACAGTGGAAGAGGGTAGAAAACCCAGTGGGACCAAAGGATAGATACATCTTATGTTAACAAGGAGATTTTTTTAAAATCTCTGAACATGCTGTTAAGTGAATGGTTCAACCAGGTTTAAGTACAGAGCCATAGCTGAAACCATTATGTGAAAAGTTCTTAAACTTTCAAGTATTTGGTTAAATTTGGAGTAGGTTTTTCCCACTTAAATGTAAACTTACTAGCAAGAATTAACATTACTCTCAATTTCTTGAGAAAAGATGGTGCCTCTTTCTTTTTCAGTAAGTTACCACATTTGTTGTATATTTTGTGTTCAATAAATATTCACAATGACTGAATGGATTGTGTCATAAATATCAGTTATATATGTGCATGAGTGTATGTTTTTTATCAGTTACAAACATAGCTACCCTCTAATTGGACTTTTTAGTTTTATTGAATGGCTTTTCTGAGAATGTTCCTATTGTCTTGAGAAATTATAATTTTGCATGACTATCAAATGTTCTTGAGAGACGTTTTATCAATTTTTCCACTTAAAAGTATTCTGAACACGTGTATGAACAAGAACACTAGATGGAATTCTCTAGAGTGGCCATTTCATGATTTTTTTAATCAGGGTAATGACAGGCAATGACAGCTTTAGATATTGTTTTGGGCCAGAAGAAGCTCTTCAGCCTCAATCCACAATTTATCTTTCATAAAAGTAATGATCCCTGAATACCTTCAGACTTAAAGAATTCTCCAGTGATTTGGTGGAAGAGAAAACAGAATGATAAGAGGGATCTGAGAAGACTAATGTCTTGTATTGAGATATGGGAGATGATCATGTGTCTTGAAACACACACACACACACACACACACACACACACACACACACACACAGTTTTTCTTAAAGCATTTGAACTTAGCTAGCCCATTTAATGTGATTATATCAGTTCAATTCATTGGAAAACTATTATAGACTCGGAAACAGGGTGACAAATTTAAAAAAAATAATTAAAGTCTTAGTATTCTCCCTCTCCAACATTTTATCATAGTGTAATTAAAAACAACAGCAGCAACAACAAATGGCAGTATTTTCTGTGATTGGGAAAGGAATTTAGTGAAGGGTTACATGAATAATTTGAGGCCTAAGATTACATCACCTACAGACAGAACAGTAAGTTGTAACAACAACAACAAAAATCTAAGTTTTTTTTTTTTTTTTAGTAAAAGAACTATAAACTGAAAAGTAGACACTATGAGATTTTTCTGCAGTACTCAGAACAATACTGCAAGTACTCAGTACCTTGAGCTCAGTGTATGCCACTAAGGAAAATATGCTCTGAAGGTACAGTTTTTGTTTATAGGTCTGAATAGTACTGGGATTATGTTTGATGACTATTTGAGAGGTTGATTTCTTCAGCTTTTTGGTGAGGTTATATTGAAAGAAAACAAATAAGCTTTTTCTTCCTTATTTCTTATTTAAATATACAGTGATACTTTTTGAGCCAAAGGAATATAACAGGGTTGTTTATGGTGATGCATATGGTCCTAAGGCATCCTGAGTGGAGTCAGTGCCAAAAAAAGCAGTTTATAGAATTGGGTCGGTTCCAGTGATTCTGCATTTGGGCTTTAGAATTTTACTTGTATGCACAAAAGTGTATGATTGGCACTGGCTGCATCGTAAGTTCCTAGTCTGTTTCATGCACATGCAATACATTTGTATTGAGTATATTTGAAACTTAGACATAAAAAAATATTTAATACAGGAAAAGACCCACAGCATATTTCAGCTGTTTGCATTTATTTACCAAACACTTAGGTTTACAACATATCAGACACTATCCTAAGAGCTGTTCAAACAGAAATGGTTTTGGTCATTATGGCAACAATTAATGGTAGACTTTATGTTATCTCTGTTACGAAGGGGAAGAAACTGAAGCATCAGAGTTGTTATCTATCCAGAGTTTCATAGCTAATGAATAGCATAGTTGGGACTTTGTAAATATAGAGTCTGGTTCTAGAGTCTGTACCTCTAGCTTTCATGTTCATCCTAATTTCTGCTAAAGAATGACACTGAATACATTCCAGTGTAGTAATTTCATTACTCATTATTATGGTTAAATAAATTAAGTAGCTGGTAAAGACCTAGAAATCCCTGGATATGTTTAGATGGAAAAAAATCCTAGGATAGACATGCCTAATAGCAATATCCTGTATTCATTGTTTACTCTTCCACAACTACTACACTAGAACTTTTCATATAGCCTGTCATTTCTTCTTTACCACAAACTTAAGATAAATGCTGGTATCACTTCTAATGTATAAATTAGAAAATTAATTTTTTTGAGACATTAATGTGCCCAACGTCTTAGAGCTTGTAAGTGCTAGGGGTAGATGGACATTTAAACTCACAGTCTCCTAGTCCAGAGTCTGCATGACACATATTCATTTTTTGTAAATTAATAGTGAAACTTTTGGAAATTCAGTTGTCCTACTGTTACTAGTTTTAACTAAAATATATTCCTTCCAGAAGAAAAAATAAGTATAAATATCAGGATTAAACATTACTTTAAGTTTTTCCCAACGGTCAATTGAGGAAACAGGAAAAAAAATTATTTAGATGCCGCTATAATTGGTCCTTCTATTTTATATGTCCCTACCCCTTAGAAATAGTATAGTACACATCACAGAAGGAAGATGTCTCCCTCTGTGACTGATCTCTCTGGTGCAAATAGCCAAAAGAACTCAGCATTACATCATTTTTAAGTAATAGTGTCTCTAAATGTAGTGAGACTAAATTCACATATATTAAATTTCTCTTATTTTTCTTTCAAAAAATTTTTTTGGGCACCTAGGTGGCTCAGTTGGTTAAGATCCAGACTCCGGCTCAGGTCATGATCTTCAGGTTCATGAGTTCAAGCCCCATGTCAGGCTCTGTGCTGATAGCTCAGAGCCTGGAGCCTGCTTCAGATTCTGTGTCTCCCTCTCTCTCTGCCCCTCCCCCACCCATACACTGTCTCTTTCTCTCTTTCTCTCTCAAAAATAAATAAACATTAAAAAGTTTTTTTAAAAAAACTATAATATTTACATTGAATCAGTGCTAAAAGTAAAGAAGTCTTCAAATTCATCCCACTTCTTCATTGAAAATATGATTGAAGAGTTCCCAATTTAACACATTTCTTAAGTTAACATCCCTTTCAGCATTCTGTGTATAATCATGCCCGTAAACATGTTAGTAGGAGATGACAGAATGCCAGATAACTGGCAATCTTACTTTTTTGTTTATAACCTTAAACTGTTAACAGTCACAATTTGGAATCCCAAGTCTGTTTTCAAATTAATGGCATTTTAAAGATAAACATGTGTTTTTACATAGTGATCATGATCATATTCATTTAGAGTACCCTACATGCACCAAGTGGGGGAAAACCTTTGAGATTTTCCCATGCCTTTTTGTGGAAGGAGAAAGTGCACTGTCAAACCTAGTGTGTGTGTGTGTGTGGTGTGTGTGTGTGTGTGTGTGTGTGTGTGTGTGTACGCGCAAGCTGGCTGGCATGTGAGCATGTGTGCATGCTAATAATTTTACCTTCATGTGCCAGTGCCATGAAACACAATCTCTAAAACAGTCTGACACACTTCTGTGGGTCTGTTACAACACTGTAATTCACGTGAATCACATTAATTAACTTATGGCTGTTTCCCACCTCTGGATCTCTGTGTCACTCTTAGAGTTAGCCAAAATATATTTTCTGATTCTGTTGATAGTTATCATTTCCTGTAATATGTCATATCTTCTGAAGCAGAATCAAAGCAATTATTTCGCTGTGTATTTAATGGGAACTCAATAAACATCTTTAATTAAAAAATAAATTCTTTTGCTGTAAGTTTGAAATTTTCATAATGAACAACTGGGGGAAGAAATAACAAATCTCCTTAGCTGATCTTTGGGGATACAAATACTGGACTAAACTTAAGTAAATAAATATGTGAAAAAAATATATATAATTTGTTTAATATTGTAGCTCAGAAATACTAGTTATGGCTTTTTATTTTTTATTTATTTTATTATTTTTAATGTTTATCTTTGAGAGAGAAAGAGAGTGAGAGAGTGGGGGAAAGCAGAGAGAGAGGGAGATACAGAATCTGAAGCAGGCTCCAGGTTCTGAGCTGTCTGCATAGAGCCCAACGCGGGGCTTGAACTCAGGAACCCTGAGATCATGACCTGAGCCAAAGTCGGACCCTTAACCGACTGAGCTACCCAGGTGCCCCAGTATTGCTTTTTTAATGGGTAAGAAGAGAGTTAGCTACTGACAGACCATAGGCAACTTAGACCTACATTAGCCTATACAAAAAAATTCTCAAAATCCCTACATCTTTAGGAATAGAGCCTCCTATTGGAGAAATCTATTTTCCACAAACCATGACAATCACACTTTTTTTTTTCTAAGAGAA
Organism: Acinonyx jubatus; assembly: GCF_027475565.1. NCBI lineage: Eukaryota > Metazoa > Chordata > Mammalia > Carnivora > Felidae > Acinonyx > Acinonyx jubatus. The sequence goes on along the minus strand of NC_069390.1, from coordinate 23,961,570 downwards.
ACTCATTTTCCTTCTTAAAATTTCTAGGGTGTTATTCTTTGCCTAGGATATGTGAAAAACCATATGTATTACACTGAAGAGATGTTCCAGGTTGCATTTCCGAAATGCTGGAGACTGTAAGACCCTTTGGAATTTGCAGAGCCTAGCTCATGATTCCAGTGAAACAAGGATCTGCATCAGAAGGCAACATGCCCTGAGAAGGGTGATGTAGAGGATAATGTGGCTCACTTCTTCAGGGTTTTATGTACTAAGTTCCCTAAATAAACCAGAATGGGAGTAGTGGGCCTTGCCAGTTTTGCAAAAACCATATAAAGTAAGTTGCTTCCCTTGACTATTCTTTAAAAACATCATCGGGAAAAAATAACAAACAGGAATAGAGTCCCCAAGTGAACATATTTTGACTTCAAAATTCTGGAAGTGTTATGATGAGAGTAGAGTTAAGGGAAAAGTCTGCCCCCCTCCCACCTCCTATTTAAGCTAGTAAATGCTTAAAGCATTTATTCTGGCTTAGTTTCTGAAAGATGTAGGATAACATAAATTTGCAGCTAGATGAATTTTTATGTCTCTCTGTTCTGACACATTGGGGTTTTAGGTAAGACACAGCAAGGGTGCCAGATAGTTCTTTTCATAGTATATTAAGGCTTCTCAACCTGGAGCAACTGGACGAGCACCTAAAATTATATTCTAAATTATACCTGTATATATGTCTTTCTGAATAGAAGTGTCTATGTCTTTCTTCAGATTCATTAAGGGTCCTTGACTCCAAAACATTTAAGTCTTTGACTGTAAAAAGTATTAAAAACATATAAACCACAGCTTAAATGCTTAGCAAATTAGTAAATGTACTTGACATCTCTAGCATCTCTGCTTTTTGACTGCATTCTTATAATAGGCCTTTAGAAAGCTTTGACTTCTTAGCATTAGTAGCTTAATACTCAATAAAGTAGTTAAAAATAAAATTCCACCAAATATTTTATGGGATTACGGATTCAGTTTGTGGCTTCACACAGAATCAGTGCAATTATTCTGATTTTAGTTAATTTTGATCACCGGTACCTGGACAGAGGGAGCGTTGTGGCAGGTAAGAGAGTGTTCTCCAAAGCCCGGTGCCCTGGATGAAACCCAGGTTCTACACTCACTGTCCATGCAACTTCAGGCAAAGGATTTGGTCACCATCAGTCAAGTAAGAATGAAAGCAGAATCAATTTTGTAGTTGTATTCAGAGAATTAAATGAGATCATCCACATGAAGTTCTTAGAAACATCGTAAGCACACAGTGTTAGCTAATAGTGAGGGTTCAAAACATGTATACCTAATACTATGAGGTAAGCCTCTGAGCACTTTATATTAACTACTTTAACTTTCATGACAATCCAGCAACACGGGTTTTATTGTTATGCCTATTTTGCAAATGAAGGAACTGAGTCATAGAGAAATCAAGTACTTTGTCCACAGTTACATGGCTGGTAAGTGGTAATGTCAATTCAGACTCTGGTAGTTTGGTTCTAGGTGCCACATTTAACTACTACGATTTTCTCATATTATCATTACTACTATGTATTTTTTAGAAATTTCACAGTCTAGCTGCCTATTGTAATTGACATAATGTAGAATATCACAGTATGAGAATTCTTAGAAAAATGTACATATAATGGAGATTATACAAAGGCATGTTTCTTGATAGTACCTGGAGAGTTGCAATTTTTTTCTTTCTCCTTTTTTTTTCCCCAGAGAAATAAAAAAATGCCATCTAATGACATTTATAGAATGTTAGTACCAAATCTGTTTTCTAAAAAGAACAGAGTCACATTCACATCCACCCTCTAAACACTCATGTAGGGTAAAATAAACAACTAGTGTCAGTTTCATGTTAATGATGAAAGAAAACACAGTTTATAACTGATGAGTGATAGTTATGGATTATTTGCAAAAGAGAACTAGAGCTAATATTCAGCATAGCCAAAGTTAGAACTGAACTGACTCCTGCTGTAGTGTTTTAATTACTATATTAAATGTATCTGCTTTGCAGAAAATAAAATAATGTCTGAAAAAAATTCTGGGTTTTACTTCTGAAGGAATTATACTGAAATGATCAATCCATTTCCCTTTGAGATGCAGAAGCACAAATTGTATATTTTCTTGTTCAGCGATTGCAGACAACAAAATATGATGAAATATATAATCCACTGGTTTTTTTAGAAAAGAATTAAAAAGAGAAGAATGTACAAATTGAGTACTTTTTAAAGATCTGCCCGTGAGAAATGAATCCAGAGAGAAATTTACAGCACTTCAGTGACTGCTTAGGAGGAAAATAATGTGAATATACAACGAAAGATGCAAATTATTACCTGTTTTCTAATGAAGAACATCTTATTCATATGGAATACATGGTGAGACCGTTTTAAAAAAACATAGAAAATATGTAAGTGTGACATATAAACAGGCCACAAAACATTAAGCACATTTAAAGCAAAAACAAAACAAAACACACAAAAAACAAACAAACAAACAAAAAAAAACAAAACCAAAATAAAACTATCATATCAAAACCAATTGCTTTCAAAACATGTTGAAAGGACATTAAGCTTTGCTCTTTCAAAGTGGAAGTGTCCTCTCCTGTGACAGGGGTTTCTCTCCTCATTTGCATTTGCCCACTACCCTTGTTTCTACTTCATAAAATAATATTATTCTAACCATATTTTCTTCTCTTATGCCTGCTCCATTTTTGTGTTCATTCCTTTCTGAAATCTTAAGGGGATATTTTACTCTCACTGGCTTGTCTTCCAAAGTCCAGACCCTGCTGCGGGCCTCTTGATGTCTGCACTGGCCTCATCTTCAGGAAGTTATCGAAACTGCTCTTGCCAGCACTTCTGTAGAGTGCTACCTAGTGGCCTCCCCTTTCTCGACCTTTCTGCATTATCTGGTGTTTTGACTATTAAACTTTTTAAACCTGTCCTCTTTGCAAACCCACTGCCTGTGATTCTTACCTTCTTCCCTAACCACCTACCACTTCTGTTACTTTTGCTATGTTCTCTTTTTCTCGTGTTATCCTGGAAGATTGACCTCAGTTTTTCTCATTTGTATTCTCTCCTTTGGTGGACACACTCATACTTATGGCTTGGATTCTCTCAGTTACTACAAAACTCACAAACACCCCCATGTGGACCCGTCTTCAAGCTCCTAAGTGGTATTTTTCATCCTTCTCCTTAATACTGTCCTAAGAAAGACCTACGGACACTGTCAACTCCTCTTCCAGAAGATGGTAGTGGTTAGTTTAAGGTTAGCCATATGCATTCTCCTGATAGTCAAATTCAAATCATTTGTGCTATTGTGTTATTCACTGATTTCCCTACCGCCTTGCCAAATGGGTCTGTAGCAGGAAAGGGAGTACAATAAAGTAAAATCCTGTCAGCCTGGGTCTCTGTGTGGCTCTATAACCAGAGCCCCTGATGGTAAGAAAAATAAGTATATAACTTAGTATATAGTATAAATACATGTAATACTTACATTTGTGTTACATAACATGCTATACAATCTACATTATTATATTTCATAATTATGCATATAATGAACATATATAAGCTTGATAACTGTGAATACATATTTATTGTATTTCGGCCATGAAAACCTCAAGATTGTTACTCTAGCATGACCTTTCCTATTCTCACCAAATGTGCCTTTCTTAAGCCCATATTACATTCCAGCTAGTACTCCCTTTCGCATTTTCTGCAGCCTTTAGTAGCAAATGTCCTTGAAACTGTGGTGTACATTGGAAGTTCCAACTTTCTCAATTCTCATTTTCTACTTAGACTGAGTTTAAGTGCTCTTTCCACTCAACTGAATCGACTGTTCAAGTGACTTCTCTCGTCTAACTTGATGGTCTGTTCTCAGGGCTCACTGTATGGAGACGCTGGGTAGCATTTGGAAAATACCATTCCCTCTGCTTGTTTTCTTCTGCCTGGATGGGCTCCCACCTTTCCATCTCTGTTGGGGGTGCCTACTCTTCCTATCATCATATTAGAGTGATATGAAACCTTTGTCCTGTTCTGGCTGTGCTTCCTCTCCAAATGATCTCAACACCTGCTGTTATAACTACCCGTTATAGGTACTGAGTGTATATCAGTGAACGCAACAGACAAAAATCCCTGTCCTCATTGAGTGGCCGTTTTAATGGGAGGAAAAGACAAGATAAACAAGATTTTAAAAAGTAAATAAAGGAGGTAGAGAAGGTATAGAGTCAGTTAGTGTTAAGTGCCTTTCTGAAATTGGATTTCTACACTTCACTGGACATTTTAATTACCAAAATGTTATTCTTCCTGGCACTGAAATTCAGAGGAGGACTGAATTATTTAAGAGTATCTGAAAAAAATTGTGGACTATGTCTGACATTAGGGTTAGGGAAAGAGGTAGAACAGGTAAACATTTTGACAAATACAAAACCGAACCAAAACCCTTTATCCTCTGCTTGGAGCTCTTGATTTCAGTGCTTTCAATAAATGATTATAAGTGTAATAAGTATTGCTGTAATAATACTGGCATTTTTATGGTCTTTCGTGTTGTTTGTCATTTTGTTGCTTTTGGTGTGATGGTGTGGTGCTTATCAAGTGACTCTAAAATGGCTAATCTTATAATGTCATTTTGCTCTAGTTTTTGTCATTATATATATATATATATATTTTTTAAATTAATTAATTTATTTTGAGAGAGGCAGACAGAGACAGAGAGACAGAGACAGAGAGAACACAAGGGAGGGGCAGAGAGAGAGGTAGAGAGAGAGAATTCCAAGCAGGCTCCACACTGCCAGCGTGGAGCCTCAAACTCACGAACTGTGAGATCATGACCTGAGCCGAATGGGTAACAGACTGAGCCACCCACAAGCTCCACCATCATTATATTTTGAATAAAATCCAATTCCTTACTATAGCCTACACAATCCCATGTGATATGGCCCCCTGATTGACTCTTCAGTCTATTACCTGTCATTCTTTTTCTTTGCTCATTGTGATCCACACTGACCTTTCTATCCTTCCTGAAATATCCCCAATGCCTTATGTTTAAATAAGCCCCTGCCTCGAGGATTTGGAATTCTTCCTGGAGCATTCTTTTTACAGATATACCCATAGCTCATTTATTCAGATTCCTGCTCATTTGTCCACTTCTCAGACAAGCTTTTTATACAATACCACACTACCTCACCTGATTCAGTGTTATTTTCATTCTGATACCTTTTCTTAGAGGCTTTCTGGAAATAGTGTATGGTCAGTTTTACATCAATGCTAACATTCAAGAGTAAGAATAAGGAAGACATTGACTGAGGCATCTCATATAAATGGTAGAGGTATTACCATGAAGGAAAGACAAATGTTTATTATATACTATCAACTATTGCTTTGGACCTTCTTTTTATTTTTATTTTTTTTAGCTTTGCTGTCAGGAAGATGGAAAGCCTTAGTAGCACACTGGAAAGAACAGGACATATTCTTCAACTGTCTGACCTCTGGCAGGGTAGCAGATCTGATTCACCCACTGCAGTTACACAGAAATCACACTCATCTTGAGATGAGGGCTGGAAAGGTGTCTCTCCTTTCTCTCTGCTGACATGTCCTTGGGTTCTGCATCATCCTGATGTGATGGTCCCTGAGTATAAGCATAAGTGGCATCTTCCAGGACATTAAAGCTCTTTTTTTTTTTTAAATTCTGCTCATGATGTCCCATGATAACTTGTGACTAGGAAGAGGATCATGATGTTAAACAAATGAAGAATGGTCAGCACTATACACAAAGCCCAAGCATAAACGAAATCCTGAATGTAGAGACCCTGCTGTTTCTAGCATTTTGTTTAAAAATAAGAAAAAGGGGCTCCTGGGTAGCTCAGTCGGTTGAGCGTCCGACTTCGGCTCAGGTCTTGATCCTGCGTTTTGTGGGTTCAGCCCTGCGTTGGGCTCTGTGCTGACAGCTCGGAGCCTGGAGCCTGCTTCAGATTCTGTGTCTCCCTCTCTCTCTGCCCCTCCCCTGCTTGCACTCTGTCTCCCAAAAATAAATAAATATAAAAAAATAAAATGAAGAAAAAAAAAGCAAGGGAAAGAAAATTGTCCATAAGGGGGATCAGTAGATTTTTTTTTCTAACAGATTGGCTTTTGAAAAAACTGTTTTTAAATTCTCTTTTTAATTTTTGAGATATTTCTGTCCTTTATTCTGAAAAAATAATGGTATAATAAGTGACCATGCTCCACGACAAAGTGAAAACTTCTTTTAGCAAACTCTAAATTTGCATTTGTTAGTGCAGGCTAAGAGTTTAAAACCTAATTTCTTACGATAAACCTTTCCAGCAATCCATTGTTCATGTCACACTACAAATTGTGAATAGTGATTTCAGGGAAGGTGGATGTGAAGGTGTGAGAGTAATTTCAGACTCTTTGACTGTAATAAAAACACTATCTGGAATTACAAAAACAACAAAACAACAGCAACAAAACACCCATACACTTTAGTGTTAAAACAAAAGTAAGGATTCAGAGTTGGCAAAAATTGTTGTTATTCATCAGATTTTTGTTACTTTGTTTGAGTGTCTGCTAAATGATAGTGCTTAAAGTTTTAGAAAAGTATCATGATGGTTATAAATACAATAAATAGTTGTGCCACCCTCAGTTTAGAGAGATGGCGAAGGTACAGGGGAATAAAGTCCACCTTGCTATGAAATCATTGCAGTGTGCTTCTGTTAATGTAAATGTGAAAAAAAAGGGACCCAAGAGAAAATTATATAATTACTATGTCTTTCCTTTAGTATTCCATGTACTCCAGTTTTCAATCAATTATGGTAGCTACAGTTAATGTTTATAACAAAGTAGCAATTATATCAAATAATTGATGCTTTAATGCTAAAATGCCCAGATCCAATTTTTCACTCCTTATTTCTCAGTCATTATTCATGCCTTTATTCTTTTTGAGAACAAAAGCACCTCCTGAGTTTACCAGCTTAATCTCATCAGAAGGTTGAATGAATAAAAGAATTGCACAGATCTTATTATTTGTGTTAACTTTAGTTTCCTTACCTGTACAGACAGAAGAATGGATAGCAAGATCTGTGAATTTCTTTAACAACCTATAATCTATATTTCTGCAATTTATATTTTCCTTCAGTCCATCTCTTGGATTATGTGGATAGTCCCACATTAAATGTGCCCATCAAAAGCAGTGAACGACAGCTTTGGTGAGCTTTTATTGTATCTGTTCTTTGTTTCCCATTTCAAACTCAGTAGGTAATATGAGTCTACAAACTATGGAGTCTTACTGATCTCAAGTGGCATTTTCCCACTTTTTTTCATTCAACAAATATGACTTTGTATTTGCTAGGTACTGCATACACTAAGTGCTTTGGATACGATGGTGAGCAAGATAGCCCTGCCCCTGGAAAGATGACATTTTTTTCTGGGGGTCAGGCACAAGTAAACAGGCAATTCCACAGAAGTATGCCCAGGTTAAAGATTACTTTGGTGTATTATTGGAACACATAGATATACTTCCATTTTTAAAAGCTTCCTGAAGGATAGGAACCATAAGCAGAATTTGTAATTTTGATTAAGAGCTGGAGAGGGTGGGGCACTGGGAAATGATATAGGGCCCACACTTACTAGCTGTGCAATCTTAGAAAAGTTGGTTGACCTCTCTGTGCCTAAATTTAAAAAAAAATAAAAAATAAAAACAAAAACTAACAGAGTGTTGATTATAAGGATTAAATAAGACTATTAACAAGGACATTTTAAAAAGCCTGGTATATATTATATTAAATACTTCACATATATGCATTTTCATCAGTAATATTAGTTTCATAAGAGAAAATAGCATGAACAAAGGCTTGGAACCAAAAGAAGGGGCATAATTAATTTCATCTGACTATATGATCTTAGTTGAAATTTGTGGGATAAGAAATGATACTGGATAGATTAGGAGGTATCAGCCCATGAGGACCTTATATGTATCCTGAAGGATTTGAAACTTTATCCAAATTGCATCACAAGACCAATAAAGGTCTCAATGAATGAGCAAGAGCATAGGAGCATAGGAATATGACATGATTAGGCCTGAATGATAGAAAGATTCCTCTGGTCACTGCACGGATAATTAGTTGGGAGCAGAATCAAGTGGGCCAGAAGTATAGACACCAATGAAAACACTATTGTAGCGATCCATGTGAGAGATGAGAATGACCCAGATTAGGCTAGTATCACTGGAGTATTTTGAAAGTTATTAAAGACAAATAAGTAATAGCAGATTTGGTTAGTGATCAGATGTGGAGGATGATGGTGAAGAACATATCAAGGATGACTTCCAGGGCTCTGACTGAAGCAAGCAAATGAGTGGTGTATTAACCATTGAGAAGGAGAAAGCTGGGAGAGAAGAAGATAATGAGAATTGGGTTGGGACATACTGATTTTGAAATTTCACCACAGCCAAACGATGTCTAGTAGTCTCTGTGGTGTACTGGAACCAATTCATATCAACTTGCAAAAAGCCAATTGCTGATATTCAGGAACTTTGTAAGCTAGTTATTAAACTATTGGTAGCTTGAAATTGGCTATAGGGGGAGTATTTATTCCAACAGACGTCAGCAAATGTTACATATTGTGCCTTTTCCCCTACACAAAGCAAGTGGACCAGTTTACCACTGTGTATATTGATGTCACAAGAGAGTTCTGGCCTGGAGACGTGAATTTAGTGGTCACCATTATGTAATTAAAGTCATGAAAAGGAACATCATAATTCTAGAAGAACATGCCAGATGATAAGAAAAGATAGCCGAGGGTGATGTTCTAAAGAGCATCCCAAAGGGAGGGGTCCTGTGCAGGAACCAGTGAAGGAAGAACAAGAGACATGAGTAACTCAGCAACTCCTGGGACACAGAAACCTAGGAAATAAAGCATTCAAGATTGAGGGAATAGGAAGGTAAATCAAAGTATGCCTCTTCTTGGAATAAATTTTCCAAGAATTTGTTTTAGGTGTCAACTTAATATATGAAATAAACAACAGCAATGCAAACAGAAAACACAAATAAATTGGCTAACAGAAATAGGTCCCTTCTTCATACTTCATATAAGAAGAGGCCTTTTCTCCCTAAAATAACATTTAAACGTTGCTCATGCTACTTTGGTATATAATGGTGTTACTATGTTAAGCTGTTAGAATCATTTATCACAGCCGTGTTGATGTGCTAATAGTGGTGAGGGTAGACGGCAAGCTATTAGTTGCTTTTGCCAGTGTCACTGAGGTAGGAGTGATATCCTGTGGCATAGGGGTGTATCAGATAAACGTAATTTCTTCATTTATAATATAAAAGACCATCATTTCCCCATACAGAGCCCATAAAAAGAGACTGAAAGCATAACTATTATTTGAAAAGTCAGAGATCTTATCACCAAATTTAGAAAGGGTTTCTTATCTGAGAAGAATTTTAACAATGCTTTAATTACAACTAACAATAAATTTACATTCACTTGAAAATAGGGACTTTTTCCTCAAAAAGAAGAAATCTGAAGGCAGATATCTGCTGATAGCGATCTAGGGCTCTGGATTTCTCTTTCCCTTTTCCTCATGGTCACACAATGTCTGCTGTGGTGTGACCATGTCTTCATGAGATTCCAGGAGGAAGAAAGAGACAGAGATAGGGCCACTCCAGCCTATTTCTGCCTGTGTTTGTTTGGACACCACTGCATCGCTTAGCCACTTCCCAGGTAAGTTCTCTCAACTTCATATCATAAGTATTCAAACAAAAAGAGAGTTGTTTCAGGGCATCCTATGAGCCAATGTACAGCAGTTTGCTCAAGTTTCTTTCTTTTTTTGTTTTGAAGCAAAAATACCACAAGCTGGAGATGGGGATGGTGAATACGGAAATCAACAAAAAGACAGTAAGAAACTCATGTCATTAGTATCATGGAGGGCTTTCAGCTAACTCAGAAAGCTATTGTCCAGAAAGATACATGTGACATGTGGAATGTGCTTTGTACTCCAGGGATAGGGAAGAAGTCGTGAGGGGTAAAGGCCACCTTTGACTTGTATTGGTAGTCATAGTGAGGTGAGCCCTTTGCAGAACCCTTCTATTCTACCTGTTTAAATTATTCAGTGCTATTCAGCGCTACTCCAAGTGGATAGCAGCAGGGACTAGCCACTATTCAGGGGGAAATCTGAGGACATGATATGATGGAAATCACGAGAGAACTTAAGGAACAAAAGGCTGATCCTGTAAAGTTACATCACTCTACTCCTTTCACGTTGGTGACTGCTTTTCCATTACAACCGGAGAAAAGATGCTTCAGATGATGCTGTATCCTGCAGCTGACAACATCTGCTACCTACCGTAAACACAGCCATTTATTGGGCTAAATAAATGTGTGGCCATGGGGAAATCACTCTGGCAAATTTACTGACATTGCCAGGGCGTTTCAGTAATAAACCAGGGAATCAACTTACTTTAGGATACAGATGGCTGCAGCAGGATTATGCTACAGTGGGCTCTTGGAAATGAATTATCCAAAGAACTAGTTGGGTTTCTAAAATGATTCGACTTACTCGTGGTAATTGACTAGAACTTAATGAGAGTATTATCCCTTACACTTAGTATGGCAAAGCCTCTAAATATGTCTCAAGTAATTTAGGGTTCAGACATAATTGCAGCACTTGTATTTCTCTTAGGGGATTTCACAAGGCAATGGGTTCACTGTTTTGTGACACTTAAACTTGGTCAAAGCTGTTCTTCCTGAACCTGGGTATAGCAATTTATGTGCCTTGTCAAATTGTAGCCATTTATTTACCAATGTTTAATTTTCTATTTATTTACTTCATTAAAGGGACTTAGCACCACATAGTTTCTTATATTTATAGTATCTCCCCAGGTATGCATATGGAATAAAACCACATTAAATGAATATATTAAAGTGACATGCAAATAAGAATAAATTTCCCATTTAATTTGAACTGATACAGACACTGCATAAGCATAGTTTTTACCCAGTGGTTTAGAAATATGCTCTAAACCACTATATACATAATAAATATAAGACAGATGAATATGACAGTGAAAATTCTGGAATGTTAGTGTCTTATTAATATTTCTTGCTTATATGAAGGGTTAGGTAATCAATATTAAAAAAATCTATTACACTCTTTTGTAAACATTCATCAGATCGATAGATATATCTATTTATACAGATATAGATATATAAAATGAACCGGGCATCTTCCTAACAAGGAGGAACACTATGCTTATTTTTGAGAACCAGAAGCCTGAATTGATAACTAAAAACTGTGTGAAGGAAAACATGAGGGAGAGCACAGGTGTTGTAGAGAAGTGATCCTGGTTTAAAAAGAACTCTTCTTTTAAGACACCAAGCTGCACTGTCAGTCTGTAACAGCTTGGTTGATCTCTGTAAATAGAAGGTCATGAGAGTCAATATGGTATAAAAATGCTTCAGAGTTACTTCTGGATCAAGAGGGGGAAAAAAAAGGACACAATGCAAACAACCTGTAGAACAGTAGAACATACAGGGCACTGTGTAAATTTGGAAGAGTCTCAGTATCTAACCTTAGTCAATACTTGTTAAACTCATTGGGTGGTTGATACGAAGCAGGATTTTCTGCAAGTTCTAGGAATGAAAACATCTAGTCAGACATTGCATTTTTCTAAATAATATACCTATCATTCACTTCTTATTACTCTAAAGTGAAAGTGAAGAAAAATAAATATGTGTAGCCTTATGAACCTCTCATTCTTTATTAGCTCCAGACATATGCTGTACATAGAAGGAGGCATTTAGGTAATTAAAATAAGCTGTAACTGCATAGCATACATGACATTGTCCAGGTAGCCATGCCTCATTGTACCACAGCTTCCAGGTTTGTTCACAGAAGCAATCCTACATCGGTGACACCGTACCAACAGCGCTCCTTAGAGAAGTATTCTCTTTCTATTGAATATCATTACTCTGTTTACTAGGTGGTCCAATTACCAGAATGTTCACAAGGAGATTTTTCTAGACTCTATACCTTGTTTCTTTCTCCAGAGTCCCCTATAATTGGAAGAAGAATGGATCACTGGCAGACTGCTTTACCTTCTTTCCCCCAACTTTAGTAGATTTTTAGCCTTTTATCATGAAATTGTGAATACATCTGATTAGTGTGACCCTCTTTTTATTAAAAAAACTTGTGGATGCATTTCATATTCATTTGTGATCTGAGGGTCATTTAAATAATGCTACGTATAAGCTCTGAGTCTTTTTAAGGAAGAATTCGGTAGTATATAAAGGAATACAGAGGGAAATTCCTGGTTAACCTACATAAAATAAATAATTTGGATATTATGCAAGGATTGAGGGAACTTTACTTTTCGTACATGCTGAATAATGTACGGTAGAGACATTTTATCTAAAATATTTATATGTAATTAGATATATTGGTACAAACAGTATCAAGGTGCAGGGGTGAAAGTAATTATGATTTATGCATGTATGCTGTAAAGAATACAGTTTTATAGTGAAAATGATTTCAATTCATTTTACATGTTGTTATTTGTTTACATTATAGTTCAGTATATAGCTGTTTGATGCAGTTTAGTGTTAAAGAAATTTCCATGACATGGGTGGATATCAGCATTAGCTGACACATCATTAAAATCTAACTATGCAAACAACAGGAGCGATATAATTATATAGATCTGAACATCAGTTTCAGGTCTGCTAATTATTAGCTGTGTGGCTGGAGTAAAATTATTTCTCCTCTCTGAACAGAAGTCTACCATCTGTAAAAACATACTTAATCACTGTATTTATTTATCATTTTTTTCATGTAAGAGATAATTTTGGAACATCAATTTAGCTCCAAACTTCGTACTAGACACTGGAGACAATGCAGAGAATAAGAGAGATTTCCCACCTTCACAGACATGTATAAGTCATTGTGATGATCAAATACTATAATATATATACCTTTGGTAAACATTAGCTTTAATTTTTTATCTTCAAAATAATGTTGTCTTTTTTCCTATACATTATTCAAAGAGAAATCTGTTAAATTGTCATGGCAGGAATTCTGAAGAATCTGAGATTACCCTACTTGAAAGCTAAACAACTTAACCTGTCATGGGTTCATAGTTACTGGCAGAAACACATGAGGCCTCTGGGTCAGAGATGAAAGATTATTACTCATATCGATAGCCCTAACTGGAATATGATCTTGACACTTGTTCCTCAAGCCCCAATTGCCACAGGGCAATGCAGTGAAAGAAAGATCTTGCCTGACCATGCAGTAGGGGTGCATTATAGGAGAAGATCACAGATACTAGAAATCCTCATTCTTATATAGCTGCTGCTGATGAATCGCTGGGAGACAGAAATTATCTTTATTGCCTGAATACAAGCAAATCTACTCTGCAGAAGAAAGGGAGATGTCTTGATCTTTATAGGTTTGGAATGTCTCCAAGGGAAGCAGATGTTTCTATCTTTACTATTCTAGATTTTAAGTTAATCTGCTCCAGAGGACAACACTGTCTCTTATCTTTCCAGAGTGATTAGCTTGGACAATCTTTTTTTTTTATATATGAAATTTATTGTCAAATTGGTTTCCATACAACACCCATACAACACCAGTGCTTCCATACAACACCCAGTGCTCATCCCAAAAGATGCCCTCTTCAATACCCATCACCTCCCCTCCCCTCCCTCCCACCCCCCATCAACCCTCGGTTTGTTCTCAGTTTTTAAGAATCTCTTATGCTTTGGCTCTCTCCCACTCTAACCTCTTTTTTTTTTCCTTCCCCTCCCCCATGGGTTTCTGTTAAGTTTCTCAGAATCCACATAAGAGTGAAAACATACGGTATCTGTCTTTCTCTGTATGGTTTATTTCACTTAGCATCACACTCTCCATTTCCATCCACGTTGCTACAAAGTGCCATATTTATTCTTTCTCATTGCCACGTAGTACTCCATTGTGTATATAAACCACAATTTCTTTATCCATTCATCATTGATGGACATTTAGGCTCTTTCCAAAATTTGGATATTGTTGAGAGTGCTGCTATGAACACTGGGGTACAAGTGCCCCTATACATCAGTACTCCTGTATCCCTTGGGTAAATTCCTAGCAGTGCTATTGCTGGGTCATAGGGTAGGTCTATTTATAATTTTTGAAGAACCTCCACACTGTTTTCCAGAGGGAAAACAGTGCAAGAGGGTTCCCGTTTCTCCACATCCTCTCCAGCATCTATAGTCTCCTGATTTGTGCATCTAAGCCACTCTGACTGGCATGAGGTGGGATCTCAGTGTGGTTTTGATTTGTATTTCCCTGATGAGGAGCGATGTTGAGCATCTTTTCATGTGCCTGTTGGCCATCTGGATGTCTTCTTTGGAGAAATGTCTATTCATGTTTTCTGCCCATTTTTTCACTGGATTATTTGTTTTTTGGGTGTGGAGTTTGGTGAGTTCTTTATAGATTTTGGATACTAGCCCTTTGTCCGATATGTCATTTGCAAATATCTTTCCCATTCCGTTGGTTGCCTTTTAGTTTTGTTGGTTGTTTCCTTTGCTGTGCAGAAGCTTTTTATCTTCATAAGATCCCAGTAGTTCATTTTTGCTTTTAATTCCCTTGCCTTTGGGGATGTGTCAAGTAAGAAATTGCTGTGGCTGAGGTCAGAGAGGTTTTTTCTGCTTTCTCCTCTAGGGTTTTGATGGTTTCCTGTCTCACATTCAGGTCCTTCATCCATCTTGAGTTTATTTTTGTGAATGGTGTAACAAAGTGGTCTAGTTTCCTTCTTCTGCATGTTGCTGTCCAGTTCTCCCAGCACCATTTATTAAGGAGAGTGTCTTTTTTCCATTGGATGTTCTTTCCTGCTTTGTCAAAGATTAGTTGGCAGTACGTTTGTGGGTCTAGTTCTGGGGTTTCTATTCTATTCCATTGGTCTATGTGTCTGTTTTTGTGCCAATACCATGCTGTCTTGATGATTACAGCTTTGTAGTAGAGGCTAAAGTCTGGGATTGTGATGCCTCCTGCTTTGGTCTTCTTCAAAATTACTTTGGCTATTCGGGGCCTTTTGTGGTTCCATATGAATTTTAGGATTGCTTGTTCTAGCTTCGAGAAGAATGCTGGTGCAATTTTGGTTGGGATTGCATAGAATGTGTAGATAGGTTTGGGTAGTATTGACATTTTGACAATGTTTATTCTTCCAATCCATGAGCAGGGAATGTTTTTCCATTTCTTTATATCTTCTTCAATTTCCATCATAAGCTTTCTATAGTTTTCAGCATACAGATCTCTTACCTCTTTGGTTAGATTTATTCCTAGGTATTTTATGCTTCTTGGTGCAATTGTGAATGGGATCAGTTTCTTTATTTGTCTTTCTGTTGCTTCATTATTAGTGTATAAGAATGCAACTGATTTCTGTACATTGATTTTGTGTCCTGCAACTTTGCTGAATTCATGTATCAGTTCTAGCAGACTTTTGGTGGAGTCTGTCGGATTTTCCATGTATAATATCATGTCATCTGCAAAAAGTGAAAGCTTAACTTCATCTTTGCCAATTTTGATGCCTTTGATTTCCTTTTGTTGTCTGATTGCTAATGCTAGCACTTCCAACACTGTGTTAAACAACAGCGGTGAGAGTGGACATCCCTGTCGTGCTCCTGATATCAGGGGGAAAGCTCTCAGTTTTTCCCCATTGAGGATGATGTTAGCTGTGGGCTTTTCATAAATGGCTTTTATGATCTTTAAGTATGTTCCTTCTATCCCGACTTTCTTGAGGGTATTTATTAAGAAAGGATGCTGAATTTTGTCAAATGCTTTTTTGCATCGATTGACATATGGTTCTTATCTTTTCTTTTATTAATGTGATGTATCATGTTGATTGATTTGCAAATGTTGAACCAGCCCTGCATCCCAGGAATGAATCCCACTTGATCATGGTGAATAATTTTTTTAAATGTTTTATTTATTTTTGAGAGAGAAAGAGAAACAGCACAAGTGGGGGAGGAGCAGAGAGAGAGGGAGACACAGAATCAGAAACAGGCTCCAGGCTCTGAGCTGTCAGCTCAGAGCCCGACGCAGGGCTCGAACTCACAAACTGTGAGATCATGACCTGAGCTGAAGCTGGACACTCAACCGACTGAGCCACCCAGGCGCCCCTGATAATTCTTTTTATAAGCTGTTGAATTTGATTTGCTAGTATCTTATTGAGAATTTTTGCATCCATATTCATCAGGGATATTGGCCTGTAGTTCTCTTTTTTTTACTGGGTCTCTGTCTGGTTTAGGAATCAAAGTAATACTGGCTTCATAGAATGAGTCTGGAAGTTTTCCTTCCCTTTCTATTTTTTTGAATAGCTTGAGAAGGATAGGTATTATCTCTGCTTTAAATGTCTGGTAGAACTCCCCAGGGAAGCCATCTGGTCCTGGACTCTTATTTGTTGGAAGATTTTTGATAACTGATTCAATTTCTTTGCCGGTTATGGGTCTGTTCAAGCTTTCTATTTTCTCCTGTTTGAGTTTTGGAAGGGTGTGGGTGTTTAGGAATTTGTCTATTTCTTCCAGGTTGTCCAGTTTGTTGGCATACAATTTTTCATAGTATTCCCTGATAATTGCTTGTATTTCTGAGGGATTGGTTGTAATAATTCCATTTTCATTCATGATTTTATCTATCTGGGTCCTCTCCCTTTTCTTTTTGAGAAGGCTGGTTAGAGGTTTATCAATTTTGTTTATTTTTTCAAAAAACCAACTCTTGGTTTCATTGATCTGGTCTACAGTTTTTTTAGATTCCATATTGTTTATTTCTGCTCTGATCTTTATTATTTCTCTTCTTCTGCTGGGTTTGGGGTGTCTTTGCTGCTCTGCTTCTATTTCCTTTAGGTGTGCTGTTAGATTTTTTATGGGGATTTTTCTTGTTTCTTGAGATAGGCCTGGATTGCAATGTATTTTCCTCGCAGGACTGCTTTTGCTGCATCCCAAAGCATTTGGATTGTTGTATTTTCATTTTTATATGTTTCCATATATTTTTAAATTTCTTCTCTAATTGCCTGGTTGACCCATTCATTCGTTAGTAGGGTGTTCTTTAACCTCCATGCTTTTGGAGGTTTTCCAGACTTTTTCCTGTGGTTAATTTCAAGCTTCATAGCATTGTGGTCAAAAAGTATGCATGGTATGATCTCAATTCTTGTATACTTATGAAGGGCTGTTTTGTGACCCAGTATGTGATCTATCTTGGAGAATGTTCCATGTGCACTTGAGAAGAAAGTATATTCTGTTGCTTTGGGATGCAGAGTTCTAAATATATCTGTCAAGTCCATCTGATCCAATGTATCATTCAGGGCCCTTGTTTCTTTATTGACCATGTGTCTAGATGATTTATCCATTTCTGTAAGTGGGGTATTAAAGTACCCTGCAATTACCACATTCTTGTCAATAAGGTTGCTTATGTTTGTGAGTAATTGTTTTTTATATTTGGGGGCCCCTGTATTCGGCGCATAGACATTTATAATTGTTAGCTCTTCCTGATGGATAGACCCTGTAATTATGATATAATGCCTCCTTCATCTCTTGTTACAGCCTTTAATTTAAAGTCTAGTTTGTCTGATATAAGTAGGGCTACTCCAGCTTTCTTTTGACTTCCAGTAGCATGATAAATAGTTCCCCATCCCCTCACTTTCAATCTGAAAGTGTCCTCAGCTCTAAAATGAGTCTCTTGAAGACAGCAAATAGATGGGTCCTGTTTTTTTATCCATTCTGATACCCTATGTCTTTTGGTTGGCGCATTTAGTTCATTTATATTCAGTGTTACTATAGAAAGATATGGGTTTAGAGTCATTATGATGTCTGTAGGTTTAATGCTTGTAGCGATGTCTCTGGTACTTTGTCTCACAGGATCCCCCTTAGGATCTCTTGTAGGGCTGGTTTAGTGGTGACGAATTCCTTCAGTTTTTGTTTGTTTGGGAAGACCTTTATCTGTCCTTCTATTCTAAATGACAGATTTGCTGGATAGAGAATTCTTGGCTGCACATTTTTTCTGTTCATCACATTGAAGATTTCCTGCCATTCCTTTCTGGCCTGCCAAGTTTCAGTAGAGAGATAGGTCACGAGTCTTATAGGTCTCCCTTTATATGTTAGAGCATGTTTATCTCTAGCTCCTTTCAGAATTTTTTCTTTATCCTTGTATTTTGCCAGTTTCACTATGATATGTCATGCAGAAGATCAATTCAAGTTACATCTGAAGGGAGTTCTCTGTGCCTCTTGGATTTCAATGCCTTTTTCCTTCCCCAGATCAGGGAAGTTCTCAGCTATGATTTCTTCAAGTACACCTTCAGCACCTTTCCCTCTCTCTTCCTCCTCTGTAATACCAATTATGCGTAGATTATTTCTCTTTAGTGCATCACTTAGTTCTCTAATTTTCCCCTCATACTCCTGGATTTTTTTTATCTCTCTTTTTCTCAGCTTCTTATTTTTCCATAATTTTATCTTCTAGTTCACCTATTCTCTCCTCTGCCTCTTCAATCCCAGCTGTAGTTGTCTCCATTTTACTTTGCAGCTCATTGATAGCATTTTTTAGCTCCTCCTGGCTGTTCCTTAGTCCCTTGATCTCTGTAGCAAGAGATTCTCTGCTGTTCTTTATACTGTTTTCAAGCCCAGCGATTAATTTTATGACTATTATTCTAAATTCACTTTCTGTTATATTGTTTAAATCGTTTTTGATCAGTTCGTTAGCTGTTATTATTTCCTGGACGTTTTTTTGAGGGGAATTCTTCCGTTTCGTCATTTTGGATAGTCCCTGGAGTGGGTCGGGGCACTTCCCCTGTGCTGTCTTGAATAACTTGCATTGGTGGGCAGGGCCACAGTCAGACCTGATGTCTGCTCCCAGCCCACCGCTGGGGCCACAGTCAGACTGGTGTGTGCCTTCTCTGTCCCTTTCCTAGGGGCGGGATTCACTGTGGGGTGGCTTGGCCCATCTGGGCTACTTGCACACTGCCAGGCTTGTGGTGGTGGGGATCTCTTGTATTAGCTGGGGTGGATTGACAAGGTGCACGGGGGCGGGAGGGGCAGGCTCAGCTCACTTTTCCTTTGGAGATCCACTTCTGGAGGGGCCCTGCGGCACTGGGAGGGAGTGAGACCCGCTGGAGGGATGGGTCCGCAGAAGCACAGCTTTGGGTGTTTGCGTGGTGCAAGCAAGTTCCCTGGCAGGAACTGGTTCCCTTTGGGATTTTGGCTGGGGAATGGGCGAGGGAGATGGCGCTGGCGAGCGCCTTTGTTCCCCACCAAGCTGAGCTCTGTCGTCCGGGGCTCAACAACTCTCCCTCCTGTTGTCCTCCAGCCCTCCCGCTCTCCGAGCACATCTGTTAACTTATAACCTTCCAGATGTTAAGTCCCCCTTGCTGTCAGAACACACTCCATCTGGCCCCTCCGCTTTTGCAAGCCAGACTTGGGGTCTCTGCTTGGCTATCAGGCTGCCCCTCCACCCCAGCTCCCTCCCGCCAGTCCATGTAGCGCGCACCGCCTCTCTGCCCTTCCTACCCTCTTCTGTGGGCCTCTCATCTACTCTTGGCTCCGGAGAATCTGTTCTGCTAGTCTTGTGGCAGTTTTCTGGGTTATTTAGGCAGGTGTGGGTGGAATATAAGTGACCCGCAGGACGCTGTGAGCCCAGTGTCCTCCTATGCCGTCGTCTTCCCTAGACAATCATTTTTGAAAAGATACTCTGAAATAGGTTGACTGTTAACATCTAGGTATGTAGAAACATGAGGGATTTATACAGAATTATTTTCTAACATTATGTGTTCAAATAGATTACCTGTTGAGTACACCTCCTTTTATTTAATTTTTAAACATAAATTTTGTCAATGGTATTTAGTTATGCAAGAATGGACACATATTTGCCATGCTTTAACAGAAGAGATGGGACTTTCACCTTCTCTTCTTATGGGGAAAGTGTCTGAGGAAGGAGCTGTTTCATCTTTAGTCTGTCCTTACTCCCTGGGGAAGTAAACAATCTTGTTTTGCGTATGACAAGTATAGGATCTTATTTTACTGGGGTGCAGGTTTTTGGTTTTCTTAGAGCAGGAACTCAGCTTCTGTGTCTTTGGTCTGTACTCTGGTATGGAAGTTCTGCTCTCTCCCTTTTGACATCTCTTGAACTTCTGTTTCTTTGTATTAAGGAAACAGATACGAAATGGGGAAGTCAGATCAGTCTTGAATTATAGGTTGTTTTCAATTTCAGGGTGAGGAAATAAGAGACCCTACTTTAAATTTAACTCTAATCTGTGTTTTATAACTGGATTTTTACTAAAATGTGCATTTTTAAACTTAATAGGCAATTGTTGTGCTGCTAATAAGGTGTCACCGTTTCGGTTCTGTTTTTTGGGGGTTGGATGCTCTATCAAACAAAACCTTGAAAAGTGTAAAAGGGAAGAAGGGTAAGTCTTGTGTCTGGCAATAATGATTCTATGTGAGTTGTTTTGAGTTTATCAATAGCAAGAAATTCGCAGGGTTAAATCTAGGCTAACTAGCTACAAAAAAAAAAAAAAAAGGATTATAAAAAAGGAACTTGGAGTCTGAGAAAGAAATCCTAAAATTATTGGTTTTAAATTTGTTGATGTAAAAACCCTTGTTTCCTATTTCAGTTATTATAGCCAGTGATGATTTCATAAACTTATATATTGCTTCAAAATACTTTTCTTCTGCACCAGTGTGGGACCATTTATCAACCCTAAGAATACTGTCAAGAGAAAATAAGGAAGTATAGCTGTAGTGATACTATTGACATCCTAGATGATGACCCAAGATGTAGAACATAATTTACGATGGGAAAAAAGGTCTGTCACTACAAAGACTCCCCCATTTCTGATCTCTCAGACATAGATGCCTTGAGAAATATAGATAGTCATCCTGGAAAACTATCAGATGTCAGAAAAAATAAGTAACAATGACAAAAATTACAAGCTTCTAAACACAAAAGATGGAGAAAAGTATCAAGAACACTTACACAGCAGGGAAAATTATATTTATGCAGTGCACCTGAAATCTTGTGATTTGCATATCATTTTTGTCTGACTTATTAATCCTAATGAATGCTTATTAAGCACTTAGTGATGAAAAACATTATTTGAAGTAATAATAGAGTACAAAGTATTATGCAAATGTGCATGTCAGGGTGTACAACTGCAAATTTTAGTTCTTGCTGATTTTACTTCTGCGGTATTTTCTTCTTGAATTTATTCTGTCTTTTCTATTTCCAATACTATCAACCGTTAGTCTTCTGGCCTCCATATCAACTTAATTTCCAAAATGCTCCAGAAGTAATTTTCTCAAACTTAGCATGTCATTCAAGGTTATCTATTTGTTCATCCCAATCTCTTTTTAGTCTTATTTTTCAATACGCATTCCATCTATCATACCTCAGTCACACCAAGGTTGGACCTCTGCTCATTGCTGTCTGTTGAAATCCACTCATTTTTCAAGGCCTAGAACATCTGTCATCTTTCCTGTACTTTTTTTTTTCTGAATATCTTCTCAGTATCATATCTCTTCTTTCTTTAAGGGCCTCAAAACTTTACTTGTTCCTTTTTTATATACAACATTTATATGATCATTGCCTCTGTGAGTTAATCTTCTATTCAAGTGACTATATTATAAATCCTGGGAGGTCAAGAATATGCCATGTTTGTATACCTTTTAGAACCTAGGAGAGCATTGTGCACAAAAATATTTTGTTGAATTCAGCGTTAACAGTTTAATTACCTAATTGCCAAAAGATGATCTGGTACCACATAGGCATTCAGGGAAGATCAGGAAGGAGAGTTGTGGCTTCAGTTTTGAAGGGTAGTGTGTTTGTACTTTTATGTTGCTACTCTTGATTACTTCCAGTGCCATCAGTTAATCCTGAATTGCTTATTGTAAGCAAATCTAAAAGATGGCTTTTGGATTTATTCAAATGTGTAATGAGGAATTATGGCAAATTCTAAAACAAACAGAAATGTTACTTTATATGTAAATTACGACTCAATTAAGTTGGGAGAATCTGCACAAATATGCATGAAAACATTGAGCATCATCTTGTGTGTATGAAGGGCATCTGATGTGCATAGTGTGGAACGATATAAGAGTAGTTGGAACAACTCTTCCTTATTGCCAGGTATTTTTCGCAATACAGTCCAGAGGAGCCAGCTCTTACCCTTTGATGACAGTAGAGTCAAATCCAGTCCCTCCAGTCATATAACGTTTTGAAGGGATAAGCTAGGCTCAGGTGAGTTTAAATATCAATGAGTATAGAATAATACGATGAAATTCATAAGCAAGGACACATCATTTCCAGTGATCGAGTCAGAAGTCTCAGATGAGTATTTCTGTGTGTTCTATTTCTAACATAGTTGTTAATATCTGACCATAAACTGTCAACAGCTAGACTCTAGAAATGACCTGGTACAATACAAACTTGTCATTTCACGGTTAAGAAAACTTGTGATTATTTGAGGTAAAGTGATTTGCTCAAGGTCACACTGATAGCAAATGATGAATTAGTATTAAACCTTAGTTCTTCTTACTCTTATATCCGTGTGTATTTTATTTTGCACAGATAATAAGTTGTATTACATTTTCCACAAATAGCTCACATGGGGGCACACAATAAATAATTTGTTACATTAAATTTTATTTTATTTTGTTTACTTGTATTCGTTTATTTTCTTCATCTATGTTTTTTTAAATATGAACTTTGGGGTTCTAATACATGTCAGTATTTGTCAGTCAATCTCAATATCCATCACATTTTTGCCTTCACTTAGAAGAAGAGTTAAGAGTAGATATCCATTAAAGAAAATAATGTCATTGAGAGACACAAGGATAGAAAGGTATTAGGGATAGTCATTGATGAACTCATTTACTGAGATACAGATCAGAGAATTGTAGATAAAACTATGAGGTCAAGAGAAATTGAGTTGTGCTATAATAGAAATAGATGACTCCTGAATCCAGAAGATTGATAACCTGGAAACACAAAGGAAAGAAAACATATAAGAATGAACAGCCTCAAAACCAATAACTGGCACACTCAGTGTTGTTCTAAGACAATATGTCAGTCTAACAACAGACTGTAATATCTTTCAGTGTCACGAGGGTCTTAAAGGGAAATTTAGGGAGTTCAGTATCTTTTCCCACACAAAAACCCACCTGTCTGACTTCATGATCATTTTCCATTTGTAAGAGTACAAATTATTTTATGAGACACGAGCAGATGTTCATGCATCAAAGCAAAAATCTGTTCCACTAACGGAAAGCTTTTAGAATTCTCAGAAAATAATCTCCTAGCGTAATCAAACCTGGATATAATTTTATAGGCTCAATTCTTTATAAGAGCGCCCTGAAGAAGTTACAACATACAACATAAACATTTATAGTGGGTCGAATAGTGGCCCTCCAAAATGATACATCCAACCTGTAATCCTCATTACCTGTGACCTCATTTGAAAACAGGGTCTTTGTAAATGTATTAAAGATCTTGAGGTCAGATCATCCTGGCTTTAGGGTGATCCCCAAATGGAATTACCTGGTGTCTTCATGAGGAAAGAGAGAATGAGAACTAAGAGACATGGGGGAGAGACATTTGTGAAGTAGAAGCAGGGCCTGGACTTAAGGTGCAACACCAGGTGTTGCCAGCAGCCACCAGAGCTAGGGGAGAGGCACTGAACAATTTCTCTTCTTCAGAGCCTCCAGAAAGACTCAACCCTGACACTACCTGGATTTTGGACTTGTGGCCCTCCATCTGTTGGAGAATAAATTTCTATTGATTTAAACCATGTAGGTTGTGGTAAATTGTTATGACAGCCCCAGGAATCTAATACATTACATAATCTCATCTTTTAAATATTAATAGCCATTTTGGGGTGAAATGATAACTTTAATCTCTTTAAAATATTTATACATGCTAATTTGAAAGTAACACAATTTAACTACTATGTGTGAAAGGTTTTGATTTTAAGTAGGGGTGTATATCAGCACTGCTTGGTGATAACCATTCTGATGTACACAACTCACATCATGATGCAGAATAATTTCCTACCAGCACTCAAGTCTACAGATAAGATGTTCACCATATCAATTTGATATATTTATATGTTGTAATATGATTACCATTGCAGTGATAATTAGCACCTCTTTAACATTACATACTGTCCTTTCTGTTTGGGAATAAATAAATTCTATTTTTTTATCAAGTTTGGTGATTATAATACAATATTTTTGTCTGTATGTATTTACTCTTAAGAGAAATGATGACTGAAACTGCTAACTAACCCTAAATATAGGCTTCCAGGCAGGTAAAGCCAGAATGAAAGGCTCTAAGCATTGTATCAAATATGGAAGTGGCCACCTACTTTGGAATGACCAGAGGGCTATTGACATCTTGCCACTTGCTTCTGCACCTATGGTCAGAGCTATGAATGGCAGTGTCACCAAGGTAAAAGAATTTTCTGTTATTGGGAGGACAATACAACAAATAGTTGTACATTAGTATCCTAATCACTACATTGGATATTGCCAATGACTTCTGGATTATTCCATGAATGTGCATTCTGATGTATTTATGCTCTTCATCAGAGTCCTATCAAGAAACACATGGGGCAAACGAATAAAACATAATGTAGGAATGTGGACAGATATGGAGGAACACCAGCCAGAGTAGGGTGGGGATGGACAAGAGGTAATAATGATCATCAGGAGATCATCTCATCTGCAGAGCCTCCCAGAGTCTGCACTTTTAGAAGACATGAAATGATGGAGCCCAGGTGATACAGTCCATGAGGATCAGGTCACCAGAACATAGAGCAATACAGAGAAGGCCAAGGAATTGATCTGAGGGGTGGCAGAGGGAGAGTTTTCTTTTCTCTAGTAGTTGTTATATAAAGAAGAGAATGTG
The DNA here is from genome assembly GCF_027475565.1 of Acinonyx jubatus. Taxonomy (NCBI): domain Eukaryota; kingdom Metazoa; phylum Chordata; class Mammalia; order Carnivora; family Felidae; genus Acinonyx; species Acinonyx jubatus. Next base: position 23,936,646 of record NC_069390.1, on the reverse strand, counting down.
AAGAAGGTAGAAAGTAGGTTAAAGGTTATCTAGTTAAACACCTGTGGTAATAAGTATTGGTAAAATGAGTTTGAAACTTAGAATAGTTTAATGACTTGCTTATTGTCCACAGTCAATTAGTCAATAAAGAGAAGGGAATGCCACTTAGAGGTAGGTTACCCATACCCAAATATCCAAAAACCTAATTGCCTTTAGTTTTCTAAAACGTAACTTTGACATTAAGCACTCATTTCATTCCACCTGATACCTCACTTGTAATCGTTCTAGGCTTAAATTCATAATACAAACCCAGCAAGTGTTGTCTCCATATCATTGTCATCTCCTCATATCATGTGTTTGTTATGAATACACATAACATAAAATTTACCATTTTAACCACTTCAAAGTGTACAATTCAGTGGCATTTGGTATATTTACAGTGTTGTGCAACCACTACTGCTCTCTGTCTCAGAACATTTTCATTACCTCAATGCCAATATCATTTTGATTTACATTAGTGACGGGGGGGGTTGTTTATTTGTTTGGCTTAAAGGTCAAAAATGCATTAGCATCTTATGATGCAAATCTTGTTTCTTGGTTCAAAGAAAGGAATTTCATGGGAATAAAGGTAAATTTTTGAAACAACCAATTAGCTATTATAAAACTTTCTACATATAATCCTGTCACATTTATTTCAGTCATTTCATGGGTACAACAATTGAGGCTTAGAAGAATTAAGAAAACTAGGGGCACCTGGGTGGCTCAGTCGGTTAAGCATCTGGCTTCAGCTCAGGTCATGATCTCACGGTTTGTGAGTTCGAGTCCCGCATCGGGCTCTGTGCTGACAGCTCAGAACCTGGAGCTTGGTTTGGATTCTATGTCTTCCTCTCTCTGCCCCTCCCCTGCTCACGCGCTTGCTCTCTCTCTCTCTCTCTCTCTCTCTCTCTCTCTCTCTCAAAAATAAATAAACATTAAAAAATAAAAAATAAATTAAAAAAAGAATTAAGAAAATGACCCAAAAAGGCATGCTATTTTAGGCCAGTTAGTCCTTGTTTACCATAGTATGAAAATCATCTGTCCAACAGAAGTTCAGGAGCTATCCGACACATGTATTTAGTTTCTTAGTGGCATATCAGAGCTATAAATCCATGTCTATCTAACTCAGAAGCTTACTACTTACTAACGATGGCTTTGTATCTCAAGGGTGCCTCTACTTTAGTCAGTAATGTCACTTTGGGATTGATAAATGTTAGGTGACTGGGTTTTGATCCCACCCACCAAAAAAATAATAAAGCCTATAATGCAACATAGAGAAGATTCTGTGGCTTTTTATTTAAAACCATTATGGTTTGATAAGTATGAACTATCTTGCATTTGTGAAAATTCTCATTGTTAACATTCTAGCAACCACTTAAACTACTGATGTTTAGACTGCACAAGATGAAGACTTTTTTAGCTGGCTTCTCTTTAATTCATCGCCAATCAATGAACATTTTCCCTTCCCAGTGGAGCAAGGCCTACAGGGTTTCCTTCAAGTCTTCCTGGACAATTTTGGGTTCACCAGTTGGGTTGTGTGCTTACTTAAAGTCCCTTGAGTCTTTCCCAAATGTGTTGCAGTTACCATACTCTGATTCAATATGAATACAGAAAGAAAAATAGCTGTTTTTTTTTTAAGTTTTCTTATTTATTTAGAGAGAGAGAGTGAGTGAGCATCAGGGAGGGGCAGAGAGGGAGAAAGAGAGTGAGAGAGAGAGAGAGAGAGAGAGAGAGAGAGAGAGAGAGAGAGAGAATCCCAAGCAGACTCTGCACTGTCAGCACAGAGCTAGATGCAAGGCTTGATCTCACAGTTTGTGAGATCATGACCTAAGCCGAAACCAAAAGTTGGACACTTAACCAACTGAGACACCCAGGCTCCCCACGAGCTGTGGTTTTTATGCAACCTGAACTAAAGGAGCTTGGCTTCATAAAGTTAAGCTACTAAAGCACAATTGCTATCAGAATGGGTAGGAGAAAGGAGAGTGTAGAAGATTAAGAAAACCAGTCCTAAAAGTCTATAAATATTTTGTACTGGAACTTGTTTATAAGTGTTTTAAAATTTTAGCTTCACCTTATGAGACTCATGCTGGAAATTGCAGAAAACACAGTAATCGTGTGGGTTTTTTTTTTTTTTTTTTGGAAAGAAAGGTCATACGAATCTCCACTAGCAAATTCATTTGAGGAAGAAGGCTTGGCTCTACATCAACAGATTATATAATGAATACACATTGTTTTTTTCTGTTTTAGGCTAAAAAGTATTTGAACGACACATATATCATTTTTTTAATAATTCTTTGCTTCCACTGATTTTTCTAATAACTTAGCAACTGTTGTTACTGATCTTGTCAGGCGAGAAATCTTCTACTGTACGTAACTACAAATGCCCAGCCACTGGATGTAGATTTTACATGGATCAATACTGAATACTTCCTCCATTTTTCTTTGGGGCTTGTTTGCCAATTTTTTTAAGTAGGCTCCATGCCCCGTGTGGGGTTTGAACTCACAACCCTGAGATTAAGAGTCTCATGCAATACCGGTTGAGCCAGCCAGCTACCCCTTGTTTGCCATTTCTACTTATGTTAGTGCTCAAACTCTTTGTGTATGACTTTTAAATAATTATAGTAATTGTAATAGTAATAATAATAAAAGCAACCAATATTATTATTAACAAAAATACAATAATTGATGGGTGTCTGAATGTACATTATCCTTGTAGTATGAAAAAACCTGAGTAATTACATGGAAGAATCATGATGGAATCTGTTCAGTTTGCAAAACTGGTTTCAGCTGCAACTTTGACAGGGGCAGCAAAAGAGAACGTTTTCATTCTCTACAAAGTTTATTCTGTATAGGCTTGGCCCCAGGGTACTAGTTTAAATAACTTGGCCATTTTTTTTTCTCCCCTGGCTTTTCCCTTTCAAACTTCTGAAAAGGGGAATTTTTGATTAGTTATGCTATCTCATTTCTTTATCCCTTTCTTCCTTTCTTCAACAAATATTTATAATGCACCTACTATATTCAAGCTATTTGGGGGGCTCTAGTGAACCAAGTAACAGTGTCTGGCCTCAGAAATCTTATATCCCAAGGAGGAGAGAGATAGTACATAAATAATTATACAGATATTAATTAACTATCATTATGGTAATTGCTGTAAAGGAGAAGCACAGAGTGGTATAAAATGCATAAGAGGGACCTAATTAAAGTAGTCTTTGGCAGTAGAGAGGACTTCATTGGAGAAAATGACATTAAAGTGCACCTGAAAGATCATCTAAATGAGCCTGGAGAGAGGAGAGAGGTCTGTGTAAGGCCCTTTTGAAGCATACCTCAGCTGGGGAAGAAATCAAAGAGGTAAAGGTAATGATCAGAATTCTTGTATTTTTATTTTTTTTAATGTTTATTTTGAGAGAGAGAGAGAGAAAAAGAGAGAGAGCGCACAACTGTGCAAGTGAGCAGGGGAGGGGCACAGAGTGAAGGAGAGAGAGAATCCCAAGCAGATTCCATGCTCAGCGCAGAGCCCAATGGCGGGGCTCAATCTCACGAATGCGAGATCATGACTTGAGCTGGTAAGATGTCAAGAGTCAGATGCTCAACTGACTGAGCCACTCAGGAGCCCCCCCAAATTCTTGTAATTTTAGATAAGAGATTTACAAATGAAGTGTAGGAAAAAGCTGCATCAGACTGTATTAACTAAAAATGCAGATTACTGAGACCCACTTATGACCTCCTAAGGAGAACATCTGGAAATGGAATCTGGTACTCTTCTTCCAAGGAAACACCAAGTGGTTCTTATGGATGATACAAATAGTTTGAGATTTGCAAAATTAGATCAACATACTTTCCAAATGTATTACTACATCAAAATGAAGAAGTAAACATATAATGTCAAGCTTTATAATCAGACTCAATTCTGGAAATATTTAATCCTTTCTTTTTCTTTCTTATATTCTTTTTTTTTTCCCTCCAAGACGGTAATAAAGAATTACATCTTGGGAATGTAGTAAAAACTCTACTTTTACCTAATGCTGCCTTATTTCTCCTCTTAGACCATCAAAGGACTAGATGGGAACATCTATTTCTCTCATGTTACACATCAGAAACGGTGGCCCAGAGAGGTTAATTGCTTTTCTGGGAATCACAGTTTGTCCAAAGCAGTGCAAAGGTCTTCTGACTCCAACGTCCACTCTCTTCTTTCCTAGAACCCCTGTGTCCCTTTATCTCATCTGGGGGTCATTAGTATTTGCTCTCTTCCCCAACTGGCACTTTTCACATAAACTAGATCCATACTCATAGAAAAAATAAAACAATAGGAAATGCTAAATGTTGAACTTTTCACAGGTGATGTTTTCAAAAATTGATGTCAAGAATAAAATAGCTGTTGGCAGTTACAACTGTTTGGATGTCATTTTACAAAACAATTGCCTGTGAGGTCTTTGTGGATTAAAGTTTTCACATAAATTGGGGAAATCTGGCTGCCTGCTCTCCCTTCTGACCTCCTTTCCCTTGCATTTTTTTTTTACATAGATACATAGAACAGTTGGTCCCCAGATCTGCCAAGCTCTTTTTCGCCTAAAGAAATTATAACTATCAAAGAAGAAAAGTTTCAAATGGAGGAGCCATAAAAATCACGAGGGCTGTTCTAATTTATTAACAGGTGTTGCAATTACAGCATCCCCTGAGCATGGGTGATTCTAATTAATTGTGAAGTGGGACTGACTTCCTCTCTAGAGATAGTTCAGACATATCAGGTTCAGCTGTATGTGGGGATAAAGCATGGTGCAGTTTTGCCTAGAGATTTACCACTGAATTTTTTAATCAGCAACTGGACTATGTGATGCTGTTATGGACTGCATGCTGTGTCTTCCCCAAGCTCCCAAATTATTATATTGAAATACTAACCCCCATTGTGATATTAGGAAGTGGGTCCTTTCAGACGTAATTAGGCCATCTCCACCCTATGAGGATAAATTGAGCAGACAGCCCTTTGCAAAACAGGAAGAGTGTTCTCACTAAACACCAGATATGCCAGTGTGCCAGTGCCTTATTCTTAGACTTCTTGACTTCCATAGCTGTGAGAACAGATGTTGTTCAAGCCACTCAGTTTGTGGTAATTTGTTATGGCAGCCAGAGTTGACCAACAGAAGTGGAGTTATTCATGTACTCTCTTCATGAATGATTAGCAGATGCCACATTGGAGTTTAAAAGAGAAACTTCATGTGGCAAACTCTTTGGTGATTCCCAGGATCCCCATCTCCTGGTATTCATGCCTTGTGTATTTTCCTCCAATTGAGTGTGTGCTGGGCCTGTGACCTGCTTCGAACGAAAGCATATAGCAAAGTGACAGGGTGCGCATGATTTCACTATGTGATTATTTCACATAACACTGTAATGCTCATCTTGCAAGGAGACTGTCTCTCCCTTGCTGGCTTTGAAAAAGCAAGCTTCCATGTCATGGGTAGCCATATGGAGACTGCCACATGACCAGGAGCTGAGGGTTACCTCCAATCTACAGTCAGTAAGAAATTGAAGCCCTCTGTCCAGCAACTTGCAAGGAACTGAATTCTGCCAACAACTGAGTGAAATATTAGCCTATCTTTTCCCCAGTGGCTATTCATATGAAATAGCAGCCACAGCTAACAGCTTGATTGCAACCTTAGGAGCCCCTAAGCTGAGGAGTCAGGTAAATCATTTCTGGATTCCTAATGCCCGTGAGATAATAAATGTATGTTGTTTTAAGCCACTAAGTTTGGGAATTTTGTTATGCAGCAATATATAACTAATACATCTCAGTAAATCTTTAATTTGTGTATAAAGTAGATTTCTCAACAGAGACATTGGCAAGGAGTCCATTCTCTGAAATACAATAATTAAGTCCCAAGCCAGAAAATCAAGAATTAAGGGAGGATGGTTCAAGATATTTGGGGGTCAGTTTCCTCTTTTCAAAATGTGTGAGGTTGGAATCTTTACTAAGGCCTCAATAAAACCAAAGGAGTTGGGATCTTCTTTTTTTCTTTTTAGCCTTTGTCCTACTAGATGGGTTCCTGCTAGCAAAAATATTTATGACCTGGCTTCTGCTTATCTCTTAGCCTTACTACTGGGCATTTTTCATTTTGCACCACTTCAAACCAAACTCTGCTCTATTTTCTCTTTAATATTTTTGCTGTTTTTCCCTTATTCATTCTTCATGTCTCTGCTTAAAAATCACTTATTGTAGGGAACTTTCCATAACCCCTTAAATCTAGCTTAAGAATTTCTTCACTCCTATCAATAAGAATTCAACAGGCCAGAGTATGCTTGTCTTTTATTGAAATTTCTTCTTCATTATCCTGTTTCCTTCACTAGGGTGCAAACTGAGCATTGAAGATAGTATTTTAGTCACCTATTTATCTCCTATTTTTTAGTCCCTGGCTTGGTGTTTAAGTGTGTGCTTGCTCAAATGACTTTATTTTAAATAAAATAATGTGTTAGTAAAAAGAGCAGAAGCATTGGAGTCAGATTAAATGTATATTCAAATTTCAGTTCACCGTGTGACCTTGGGTAAATTACTGAGTCTGTATTAGCCTTGATTTCCTATCTGGCAAAATGAGGATAAATATGCCATTTCTTCAGTGAGTCACTCACACATTAATCCATTTTTCCAACAAATACTTATGTAGCTTTTATCATGTGTCAGACCTGACTCTAGGGGTGAGGGGTACAGGATTATACAAAACAGACAAAAATCCCTGCCTCCAGAAGCATAAAACATTTAGTAAACAAGACTGATGAAATATACAGTATGTTAGGTAGTGATAAGTGTGAAGGAGAAAAATTAATTACAGAAGAGGAATAGGAAGAATTGGGCGGATTGCAATTTTAGATAAGGTAGCAAGGGAAGGCCTCACTGGAAGGTGACATTTGTGTAAAAACATGAAGGAGGTGCTACAGCAAGATAAGCCAAAAACTAAGGAAAGAGCATTCCTGACAGAGGGGTTAGGGTGGTTATAGAGGTTAATTTGCTGGAATAATCTATTGCACATTACCTGGCACATAGAGGTTCTCAGGAAATGTTTATAATTGCCTCATACCCATTTCCCCCCCTACGTTGGCATTTGTTACTATCAAATTACATACTTGTTAATTTCATAGCTCACTGGTTGTCCTTGAAAATGTGTAAACCATATAGCCTACCATCAGACTCAATCTATTAGGTAAACTATAGAAAAAATATCTCTTTTGATTTCTCTAAATGGTAAATGACATGCTAACTCCGCAGATGCCCAGGTAGGCACAATCACTTCTCAGTTTTCCAGGTGGAATGACAGAACTTCGGTGTTTTCAGTCAGAGGTCCTCTAGGGAAACCTTAAAGATGCTTTAAAAACAAAAACAAAAACAAAAAAACCCTCTTCATTGTGAAGGTGCATAATGACCCCCTATGGAGGCATGTCACATGTAGCACTTTGAAGCACAGTTCACAAATATCTATATTTTTAAATCTTTTACAATTTGATTTAACATTGACTTTGAGTTCTCATACCCCTAGACTTACAAGATTTCAACCTCAGGCCTTCTTGGAGCTCTGGCACCCTGGAAGTAAAGAGAGTGTTGATGTCTTGGAGAGGTCCCTTTATAGCTCCAGTCCACATTCTTCTTAAGGTCTGCTGGATCTGCTTCTGTGCCACTCTTGGGACACATGGAGGCTGGGAATTCCAGTGCCCCAGATTTGAGTCCTTGAGTCCATCACATCACTCAGCCCTCCCAAATTAAGGCTGGGCTCCCTCTCATAGGCACTGTCCTGGAACAATATTTATTATTCTTGCTTAGATGTCTGCATTTGTCCTTAAACATCTCCATGCATGGAGGCACATTCTTCGTAATGGGTTTGCGCTTTTATAGACACATCAGCCAGGGAGGAGTATCTTGTGTCTTTTTCCTACAAGTCATTTATCTTCCCCTAAAGCAAGGAAGTATGGAGATAGCCAACTACTTTCAAAGGAAAGGGGAATGGTGAAATACAAAGAGAAATAATAAGTTAATATTCTAAACTCTGTCAAACAAAATCTGGATGGTAATTATCTCCAGGAGTATTTATACTTAGTGGAAATCAGTAGAAATTGCAGTTCATGTGATATCAGTTATAAGTTGAATTGCTGCTGTCTCCATCATCATATGATTTTCTTTTGCACAAATATGTACTTCATAACTGTTCTTAGAAAAACCTGAAGAGAATTCCATGTATTTTAAATATATTCTTGAATGTTGAATCATAAACATTCTTTGTGCATCATCAGCCTCAACTTCTTTTAGGTCAGTGAGTCACAATTTGGGAAAAGATGAAAATAATTTGAAAAAATATGAAAATAATAAAAATGAATAAGAAGATCTATTCATCTTCTTTTATAATAATAGTATTTCTGGTTTCCTCTAGGATATCTATCAGAACATGGTTGAAAATCAATGACCATAAATAGATAATAAATGACTCTCTGAGACTGTAGTTACTAAATGCTTTTGACATTGATTGCAGTGCTATTTGTCTATATCGATTGATAGGACTTTAGCCAATACAACAAAGGCACTGCCCAAAGGTGATTAGTCTAATGTGCTTAACATCAAAATATCCCACTCAGGGAAAGAAAAAAAACATAGGAAGGGGTTTTACAAGTTCTTTGTTTTGGTATTATATTTTAGTGGCTCCAACTTGTGTTTCCCTCTTCCTGCCAAATCCCTTGCGTGAGTCCACTCTTACAATTTTTTTGCACTACCTTCCATAGCTAAAAGGATTTCTGTAATTCATATTTTTTCTCCTTTCTCTGAACTCCTATAATATCACAGTCTAAATCATGCAATATGTTTTATAGTTAAACTCTGTGTCATATTTCTATGTCAAGCAAGTTTTAGTTCTCTAGTTAGACTATACATTTCTTGAGAAAAGTAACATGCATAAATTTTTTTTTTTGTTAGATCTCACGAATACTCTCAGCCTCATTCTGGGCAGGTGGTGGTACATAGATCTTTTAAAGTACTTGAGTACTGACTCTTTGCAGCTTCGCTAGTAGTCTTTCATATACATACTTCCTTTAATGCTCAGGTTAATAAAGAAACATAGTGTCCCTTTTTCTTGACAGGTAAGTTTAAATTGAGATAGTTAAAAAACTCACAAACATGTTCCACAATAAAGACACAGCCCAAAGTCATGGAATGAGAATTTGAACACATCTTTCTCTGCCTTCCAACTTTGCATTTGAAGTCAATATACTGTAATGATTCTGTGTAAGTTGAGTGTTTGCTGAACAGTAATGGAAGATTTATAAAATAACCATAAGTAGAGGTGGAATTTCTTAACGGTAATGGAAGATTTATAAAATAACCATAAGTAGAGGTGGAATTTCTTATGAACCACAGGAAATATGATTTACTAATGTTTGCCCCCTTGAGGAATATGCATTCTTTTAGATATTCCATGTGATGGCCTGTTACAATGAAAACTAATTACTGTACCTAAGCAATCTTACAAAGAAGCCTGGTGATTAGATGCATAAGCTATCTGTGTAGAACAATGTACACACCCTAGAATGGCAGTATTTCAACGGTGATAACATGGATTAATTCAGTAAGCATTTATTGATACTAAATCCTAGACACTGTGCTAAGTGTATTGAATACAAAAAAGAATGGCATGCTTCTTAATCTTTACAAGCTTTCAGTCTAGTGACAAAAAATTTTCATGTATAAAGAAAACAGTAAAATTCCCAATGCAAAATAGACTCTCATTAAATGATATGTACAGAATGTAAAGGCCACAATGCATTCGTGGGAGTGATCTGGAAGTGTGATTAATTCTATGTAGCATGATGTGAGAGATTCAGGATTCCCAAGAAAAGGTGATATTTTATCTATAATTTGAAAGCTAAAACATTTTAACCCTAAGAGGACTAATGGAGAGGGGCATACCAGAAAGACAGAAAGGTGTTTTTGTATGATACAAAACATGGCTTATTCAGCATCATCCTACATTGATGCAGTATGTAAAAAGTAGAAGGATGAGATACAACAGTGGGAAGTTAGATGAGAATAGATATTGAAAGGTGTGTGTGTGTGTGTGTGTGTGTGTGTGAGTTTCATCTCAACTATTTTCAGTGTTATAGATTTCCTAGTCTCACCATTCTGGTAACTATTCAGAATCTCATCCAGAGCACATACAAAGATTTTTTTTAAGTTGGTGTATTCCAGCAATCTGGATTATCCAAAGATAAGAATCTTGTGATCTGCTTCAAGCATAAATTGTAGGTTTTCCGAATAGTTTAAGTGTGTGTATTTTACTACCTTCACAATATTCTTAATTGTTTGCATCTCAATTTGGTACTTACTGTTGACACCTGTGGCCATATCAAAGTCAATAGCAAGTCAATTTGAGGCACAGTATGGAAGCTCAGTAAATATGGATAGAAAGTAGGTGAGCAGGGTGGTCTCTTTTTAATAACGTTCTAGAGGAAGATTCATTTAAATCAGTTAATTTCATGGCAATCATAAAATGTTTGCAAAGGAAAATGAGCTCTCTGGAGGGATCAAGCCAGACTCATTTTTCTAACTTTCATATTTTTTATTTTTCTTTCTAACTAGTTCTGACAACTCAGGAATAGTTCTCTCCATTTTTTCCCACTCTGTAACCATCTTTTCACTGTATTAAAATGCATTGCTTCTTATATCATTTAGGACTTGGTGGGAAGAAAATGAACAGAGACAGAAAATTAGGTCAACTCTCTTTTACAAACTTAACAAACTTTTGTTTGATCTTAAAACAGATAGGGGTTTTTCTAGTTGCATGTGTACAAGCAGACAAAGCTGTTTTTTTTCAACCCAAGCAGATAAGCTTGCACATATTCTCTGTGGAAAATGAAATGTTAACATGTAGATAAATAGGTATATTGGATAAGTTATAGCAAAATGGTCTCTGAGATCGGAAATAACCTAGGTCTTCACAGATTGCATGGAGCAGTACTATTGGTTTTAATGTAACACTCTGAAAACCATCTGAAAACAGGTAACCTTAAATATGCTTAACATATTTGCCATGCAATAGTTTTTATTTAAAAGAAATTTATTGTGGGGCACCTGGGTGGCTCAGTCAGTTAAGCATCTCACTCTTGATTTCAGCTTAGTTCATGATCTCACAGTTCATAGGTCCTCGACAATATCTATTGCCATCTAACTTCCCATTGTTGCTTCTTATCCTTCTACTTTTATATATGCCATCGACATAGGATGACTCTGAACAAAACATGTTTTTGTATCACAGAAAACACTGTGTCGGGCTGTGTGCTGACAGTTTGGAGCCTGTTTGGGATTCTCTCTACCTCTCCCTCTGTCCCTCCCCCACTCGCACACTCTGTTTCTCTCTCTCTCAAAATAAATAAATAAACTTAAAAAAAATAAATGGTCGAACATTAAAAAAAAAGAAGTTTATTCTAATAAAACATGTGCTGAAGTGTACCATTTGATGCATTTTGATATATACGTACACCTATAAAATTTGTCCCCTTTATTATTGCCTGGCTTATCCCTCCTTGCCTTCCCAACCATGTACGTGTACATTTATTTCTGTGTTTTGTTGCATTGATCTCTTGGTGTGTCATGAAGCCAAAATGACACTGTGTAGTAATTGTAATTTTTTAATAAAACTTGAAGACAGGTATTACGAGTCTTCTAGCTTTGTTCTTAGTCTTTCAAAGATGTTTTAGCTCTTCTGGTCATTTGCATTCCCTAAGAGTTTGAGAATTGACTTAACAGTGTCAGAAAAAAAAATCCTCCTGAGATTTTGATTAGGAATTTATTTAATTTACTGATCAATATTGAGAGAATTAATATTTTAACAATTTTGAGTCTTTATACAATGGACAGAGTATGGCTTAATTTATTTAGAACTTTTTAAAACTTTTCTTGGCAATCTTTTATAGTAATCAGAGAACAGGGTTTACAATGTTTGTTATATTGATACCTAACATTTCATATTATTTGATATTATTGTCAATGGTATTTTTATTTTAATTTCCTTTGTATGTTGATTTGTATCCTGCAAACCCATAACTAAGATATTAGCTCTAGCACCTTTTTTGTAGAATACATTGAGTTTTGTACATAGATGAAAATGTTATCTGTAAATGTTTCACTTGTTTACTTGGGATATCTTTTGTATATCTTTTGCTTGCTTCAAGATATCTGTAGAATCTGTTGCCATGTAACTTCTCAATACTCTCTCTCTCTCTCTCTCTCTCTCTCTCTCTCTCATCTATCTGTCTTAGTCTTTGCTATTTTTTCCTCGTTAGTCTGGGTAGAGTTTTGTCAAAATTTGCATAATATTCTTGACAAAGTAACTTTTGGAATAATTATTTGTCCATGTAATTATTTCCAACTCCAATCTGTATTGTTTTCTTTTCTTTACTCTGACACCTTTCATTTTTGGAGAAGTATTGCATTCACAGCTAATTTGAGCAGAAATTAGAGTTCTCATATACCCCTGTGTCTCACACATGTATAGCCTCCCCCAATATCAGCATTGAGCACAGGAATGATAGATCAGTTACATTTGATGAACCTACATGGACTCATTGTTATCACCCAAAGGCTATAGTTTACATTAAAGTTCACTGTGTTATACACTCCATAGGGTTGATAAATATATGATGGCATATATCTACCATATAATATCATAAAGAATGCTTTCATTGCCTTAAAAATGCTGTGATCCACCTTTTCATTCCTCCCTTCTTCCTAACGCCTGACAATCTCTGATCTTTTTATTGTCTCTATAGTTTCGCTTTTTCCAGAATGTCATATAGTTGGAATCATATAGTCTTTTCATATTGGCTTCTCTTACTTAGTAACGTGCCTTCATGCCGTTTTATGGTTTGATGGCTAATTTCTTGGTAGCAATGGATAATATCCCAATGTCTGAATGTACCACAGTTTGTTTATCCCTTCAACTACTGAAGAACATCTTGGTTGCTTCCAAGTTCTGGCAGTTATGAATAAAGCTTTTATGAACATTTGTGTGCAGGTGTTTCTGTGGACATATGTTTTCAGTTCATTCGGATAAATACCAAGGAACACAATTACTGGGTCATATGGCAAAATAACATTTTTTTTGCATGAAGTTTCCAAAATATGTTCCAAAGATGCTGTACCATTTTGCAATCCCACCAGCAATGAGTGAGGGTTCATATTGCTCCACAATCTCATCCTTGCCAGCATTTAATATTGCTGTTATTCTAGGTCTTGGCCATTTGAACAGACATGTGACGGATACCTCACTGCTGTTTTAATTTGCAGTTTCCTAATAATATATGATGTTAAACATCAGTTCACATGATTATTTGCCATCTTTATATCTTCTTGAGTGGGGCATCTGTTCAGATTGTGTCCTATTTTTTAAATTAGATTTTCTTATTGATGAGTTTTATATATTCTTGGTATATTTTGGGTAACAGTCCTTTATCAGATGTATTTTTGGGATATATGCTCTCCCAGTTTGTGCCTTGATTGCTTAGTCTCTTGCTAGTGTCTTTCAGAGAGAACAATTTCGATTTATTAAAATCCAGTTTATGAACTCTTTTCTTAATGGATTATACCTTTGATGTTGTATGTAGTTAAATCATCACCATACCCAGGGTCATTTAGATTTTGTCCTGTGTTATCTTCTAAATGTTCTATAGTTTTGCATTTTACATTGAACTCTGTATTATCCATTTTGAGTTAATTTTTGTGAGAGGTATAACATCTGTGTGTAGAATCACTGTTTTGCATGTGGTTGTCCCAGTGTTCCAACACTACTTGTTGAAAGACTTTATTTTTCTCCATTGTATTGACTTTGCTCCTATGTCAAAGATTACTTGATTGTATTTATGTGGGTCTATGTTGAGCTCCCCATTTTGTTCCATTGGTTACTCTGTCTATTCTTTCACCAGTACCACAGTGTCTTGATTTTTATAGCTTTATAGTAATTAAATTCTTTTCATTTTTTTATTCTTTTTGAATTCTAAAATTGAAAGAGAAAGCCATTGATTTGTGGCCTTTCCTACTATTGGCAGATATTGCTATAATTTTCCCTCTAAATGATCTTCCTGTTTCCAACTGATTTTCATATGTTGTATTTACATTTTCACTAACTTAAAAATACTTTCTCATATCCATTTTAATCATCACATTGACTTACAGGTTGTTTAGGAGTGTATTAGTTTTCAAATATTTCAGGATTTTTAATATTTAAATTTTTGTATTGATTTATGAATACCAATTGACCTTCTTTATCTGTCTGTGGTGATAGTGTTCATCCTGTAATATTCTTTCTCCAGTATTAATATTGCCACTCATCTTAGCTTGTTTTGATTAGGCTTAGCAGAATTATGTTTTTTATCCTATTAGTTTTAACCTATTTGTGTCTTGAAATTCCAATTGAATTTCTTGAAGGCTTTGTAGAGTTTGATCTTAACATTTTTATGTGATCTAACAATTTGTCTTATAAGTGAATATTTTTATCACTTGTATTTAATTTTATTATTAATTCGGTAAGGATAAAATATATTTTGTCTTCCTATATTCTTTTTCCCCATCAGTTTTGTTCTTTGTCCTTTTTCTTTGCCTTCTTTAAGATCATTTTTTCTAATCATTTCATCTCTCTTTTTTTAAATGTTTATTTATTTTTGAGAGAAATAGAGACACAGAGCGTGAGCAGTAGAGGGGCGGGGAGAGAGAGAGAGAGAGAGAGAGAGAGAGAGAGAGAGAGACAGAATCTGAATCAGGCTCCAGACTCTGAGCTGTCAGCACAGAGCCTGACACAGGCCTCCAACCCACGAATGGTAAGAGCATGACTTGAGCCAAAATTGGATGCCCTTCTAATCATTTCATCTCTTGTTGACTTTAGCTACAACCATTTGGTTTTCTGTTACTGATTGCTTTTTTTAGTTTTATTTTAATTCCGGTACAGTTAACATACAATATTATGTTAGTTTCAAGTGTATAATATAGTGATTCAACAACTCTATACATGATTCAGTGCTCATCCTCAGTGTGCTCTTAATTCCCATAACCTATTTCACCCATTCCCCAACCTACCTCTCCCCTGGTAACCATCTGTTTATTTTCTGTAATTAAGAGTCTGTTTCTTGGTTTATCTCTTTTTTTCTTTGTAGATTTGTTTCTTAAATTCCACAAGAGTGAAAGCATATAGTATTTGTCTTTCTCTGACTGACTTACTTCATTTAGCATTATACTGTCTAGGTCCATCCATGTGGTTGCAAATGGCAAGATTTCATTCTTTTTTTGTAGCTGAGTAATATTCCATTTACACATGCGTGCACGCGCGCGCACACACACACACACACACACACACACACCCCATGTCTTTATTCACTCATCTGTTGTTGGATACTTGAGTTGCTTCCACAATTTGGCTATTAGAAATAATGCTGCAATAAACATAGGGCTGTATATATCTTTTCAAGTTTGTGTTTTCATGTTCTTTGAGTAAATATCCAAGAATGAAATTATTGGATCATATGATAATTCTGTTTTTAATTTTTTGAAACTCCATACTGATTTCCACCCAGCTGCACCAGTTTGCATTCCAACCAACAGTGCACGAGGGTTCCTTTTTCTACACATACACATCCTTGCCAACACTTGTTGTTTCTTATGTTTTTTAATTTAGCCATTGTGACAGGTGTGAGGTGATACCTCGTTGCGGTTTTGATTTGCATTTCCCTGATGATGAGTGATGTTGAACGTCTTTTCATGTGTCTGTAGGCCAACTGATTGCTTTAATGTTCATGGTATACCTCTTAAACTTGTCACTGCTTATCTTCAAGTGTTATGAGTCCAGTTCATATACAGAATAAGAACCAAAAATATTACCCTTTTATATCTCCCCCATATCCTTTGCTATCAATGTACTTGTCAATGTACTTAACTTTTACATATGTTATAAATCCAACCCTACCTTGTTATAACTTTTATTTAGTCAAGAATCTTTTGTGAAGATTTGAATAGTAAGAGAAGTTCTTGGTTGTACATTTATCCAAGAAGTACCCATTTCTATTGATCTTCATTCCTTTGTGTAGATCCATGTTTCCATTTGAGGTTTTCCTAAGAAGACTGGAGATCTAACTTTTCTTGTCATGTGATTGTTGATGATCTATTCTTTCAACTTTTCTGGGTACACATAGGTTTTTGATGTACTTTTATTTTTGAATGATAAGTTCATTGGACAGATAATTCTAAGGTGACATTTTTTTTTCATTAAGTACTCCAAAGATGTTGCTTATGTTTTCTCAGATGCATGTTTCCTGTGAAAAATCTGCCAACATTCTAATCTTTGTTACATCTATATATAACATGTTACTTTTGCTTTAACTCTTCTTAAGATTTTCTTTATTATTCAATTATAGCGATTTGATTTAATATGACTTTTTTTTTTCATGTTCCTTGTACATGAGGTTATTTGAACTCTTTGGATGACTTTTGAACATTATTACTTCCCAGACCAC
This sequence comes from Acinonyx jubatus, assembly GCF_027475565.1. Taxonomy (NCBI): domain Eukaryota; kingdom Metazoa; phylum Chordata; class Mammalia; order Carnivora; family Felidae; genus Acinonyx; species Acinonyx jubatus. The sequence goes on along the minus strand of NC_069390.1, from coordinate 23,920,113 downwards.
TTTAGGCACTCCAGCTACCCATATATTTGGCTGCATAGCTGTGTAAACTTTCTTCCAGATCATTGATATGCTATTCATTTTCTTCATTCTTTTTTCTCACTGCTTCATTTTTGATTATTTCAACTGCTACCTTCTCAAGTTTATAAATATTTCTTATATATTTCATTTTCTTTAATCTGACATTAATTTTATTGAATAAATGATCACATTTCATTACTAATAATGCATCATCTGATCGATTAACAAAAGCTCCTCCATTTAGCTACTCTTTTTACTTAGTTTTTAGACACACTTCTCCATACATTTTCCAAGCAGGCAGGGACATATACGTTTTGAGTTTTCTCTTATATTGTTTGTTTCTCCATTCTCTAATGTTAAAGTTTAAATTGGGATGTAAAATGTATGTAATGTAATAGCATGTATTACATGCTATTTTTGAAACTGATTTTTCTCTTCATTTTTTTTCCCAGAGTTATTCTTTAAGAAAATATATTCTCTTCAGTATTAAGTTTATTCAGGTTCTGCCTTCCATTGTATTTAAATATTTAGGGTTTTTTTTTCTTCCCCTCTCTTACATTGCTGTTGTCTGGAGGTCAAGATCTGTATTCTCTTGATATGTTAATCTACTCCTCAGCTTTCTCAACCTGGTGCTCACTATATTAGTCAAAATGAAACATCTTTGCTATAGCAATATTTCACTTGACATTTATCTGTATCCCATTATCCAGACATTTAAGTATGTTTTCTATAGACCTTAACTGTCTGGCAGCTATGAATCACTTACAGGTTTTATAAAAATAATTAAACTAAGAAGTTGTTATGGTTCAGGATGTTTCATCATTGTAGCTGTACCTTCCCAAGGGTCCAAACATACCTAGAAAAGGCAGAAACAAAGTCAGTCCACAATAGCTAATGAATTTTTATTACCCTCCTGAAGGCACAGTTTTCAGACAGGTAGAGCAAGGCAATATCTCAGGTTCTCTCAAAAGGCTATAGTTTGACCCAGGTGTGTGTGTGTATATATATATATATATATATATGTATATATATATATATCACAAAAATCCCTTTTCTCCAATATATGGTTAGAGCAAGAAATTTGGTGTCTAGCTTTCCAGAGTCCGTATACTCTTTGTGATGTCTAGGTCAAATGCCATCTCTGGGTCTTTTTGCCATGTCACATTTTTGGAGGCAGCGATCTAGTTATTAGAAATTTAAAGTTATAAAACTTTTATAGACAAGATTACTATATGCAAGAGAGTTATGGAGAAAGAACTGAGTTGTCTTAAAACAATTAGCCAGGCGTATGGCATTAATGAAAGGAAAAGACTTTCTGTAGATGTTTGAACCTTTAACCTGTTCATTCTGATCCATTCTGAAAATGACTGGGGCATAGGGCGCAGGGTTCTGAAATTACTCTGTTTTCTTGAATAATGCATTCCATTCTGTTTAATATGTAACATTCATAATCCTAATAAACAGTTAATAAGGCATGTCTCTTTTTTATTATAGCTCGCATTCACTCATCCTATGAGGAGTCAGGAGACTGGGTGATTAATTATGCTGCTTGAATAATGAAGGTAGCTGATGAGTCTGCTAATCAGTGTTTCCTAAATTTTTATGTGCATATGGATTACTTGGAGAGCTGGTTAAAATGCAGATTCAGTTTAGTGTCAATGGGGTGTGTGGCCTGAGATTCTGCATTTCTAATAAGCTTACCAGTGATATTCCTGAAGCTGGTCCACACTGTACCATCAGCAAAGTTTTTAGTGTCATGAATTACTCAGTAGAAGTTTGTTTACATTCTGTGGTTGAGTGCTATTCTGCTGGAAAGAGAGTCTCAAGTTTTGGGTTTGAGTCAGAAAGTGAATGGCCCCAGCATCAAGATCTAGTTGTTACATCCTCGGTTGCCCAGTATGCTTGCAGCTCTCATCAGGGTCACAGACCCTTGACATGCCTCTGTGTTTGGGTCACAGACCCTTGACAAGCTTCTGTGTTTGAGTCACAGACCCTTGACATGCTTCTGTGTTTGAGTCACAGACCCTTGACATGCTTCTGTGTTTGGGTCACAGACCCTTGACATGCTTCTGTGTTTGGGTCACAGACCCTTGACATGCTTCTGTGTTTGGGGCATACCGCCTTGCATGGCCTGGCTCTCACTGCCTGCCATTGCTTCATGGCACTGTTTCTTAAAAGTCATCCAGTGACCACATAAATCAAAAGCTGTTGAGATACTCATTAAAATGCAGATTCCAGTAGCCACTCTAGAGCACAATATCTGTAGGTGATTCTCTGCAGTGTGAAATATGATCTCTGGAACAAGCACAGTAAAACTGAGAACACTCTCATACTGTATCCCTTGCACTCCATGACCAAGTTGCGTGTGCCCCTTTGTGGTCCATCTACGTTTACGTTTGTGTCTTATTCTTATTTGTGAAGAATTCCATCCAAGAATGCTTGCATGGCCCTAGGTACCTAATTCTGTCTTGAATTATGGCCTAATATGCTTGCAAGGCATAGTTGTTGTTTTTTTTTTTTACCACATAACTTTTGTTTGCTTCATTTTCTGCCCGTTTCTGTCATTTTCAGATTTATCTTTCAAACTCTGTGTTTGACTCTTATTCACCATAATGCTGGGGGGAAAAGCAAAACAAGAAGTGTTACTGTCCTTTTCACTCTAGATGTGATTACCTAATGCCACATCAACTCAATTCAATATATATTTAGTGAGCATTTATATATGCATGACCATGGGCCAAGTTGCTATAGGGGATGCAAACATGATAAGGATATAGTGTCAACTCTTAAAGGGCTTAAAATTTATATATGATTATGGGCAACTTAGAATTAAAATCATTTTGTCAGACAGTCAAAACATAAAAGATACTCCCAAAATTTAATGAGCACATTTTTTAAAAAATTTCTGCTTAATATCTTCTAGAAGAACTATCTTTATTAGGCTTTTTTATTGCTGCTGAAACCAATTACAACAAACAGTGGCATAAAACAAATTTATCTTGTACATATGAAGGATGGAAGTTCAAAATAAGTCTCAATGGACTAAAATCAAGGTTTTGGTTGGACTAACTTCCGTCTGAAGGCTCTGGGGGAGGATCTGTTCCTTGCATTTTCTAGCTTCTGGAGGCCTCCTACATTCCTTGGCTCACAGATCCTTTCCAGCATGGTATCATTTTGGCTAATTCCATTATGATATTTCCATCTACAAGTCTGCCCCTCCTACTTCCCTTTTGTATGAATCTTTTGATTACATTGGGCCCATCGAATGTAATCTCTCCATTACAAGACCCTTAACTTAATCAAATCTGCAAAGTCCACTTTGAATGCAAAGTAACATTCATAGATTCTGGACATTAGAACATGGACAGCTCTGTAGAAGGAGAGGGCATTATGCAGCCTGCCACACCGTCCTTCCCCAGATTAGTCTCTGGAATATTGTGGCTGGCTCTATTGTAATAACCCCGTCTCTGGATAGTATCTGTAACATAGACTGAGAAATTAGAGGTGTCCACCATGATGATCACAGTGATAAGTTCTGCAGTGGGTCTGTGACCCAAGCTAAGTGAGGGTGATTACATCTTGTTACTTTTGTTAGAACTATTTTTAAAAGATAATCTTTCTCCTGGGTTTACTAAGTTTGTAAGATATGATTCTTGTTTTTAATTTTTTTAATGTTTATTTGTTATTTTTGAGAGAGAGAGAGAGAGATGGGGAGTGACAGAGAGAGAGAGGGAGACAGAGGCTCTGAAGCAGGCTCTGCGCTGAGAGCGGAGAGCTCGATGTGGGGTTTGAACCCATGAAACACAAGATCATGCCCTGAGCCAAAGTCTGATGTTCAACTGACAGAGCCACCCAGGTTCCCCTGTAATATATGATTCTTAAGTAACTGGTAGCCAATAAATACATTTCCATATGGAAAGCTCTTACTGTAGAATAAAATGAAAACAGAGAAAAACTGATGAGAGATGGCAACGGAAAGAAAAACTTGTGGTGACCTTTTCAGAGCTCAACAAAGAAGATGATAACCTCATTCTCCTTTTTGTTCTTCATCACATGTGAGTTGTTTTTAGCTACTTGAAAGCAAATCAAGCAGAGTGAATATAATTATGGTGGATTATCCGAATCACAGATAAAAGGAAAAACAATAGGCCAAGTCTAGAAAGCAAAGTTTTGCCTTTTGTTTTGGGTGAAAACAAAGGTAGCAAAGCTGGTGAGCAGGAGAATTATTAACACTAGACCAGGGCAGGTGATTCAGAACTTTTGGACATTCTATGCATAGCCTGGAATGTCTTTTTTATGAGATGGCCACTTTGTGCCACAGAGTGGACTGTGGTAGGTTAAGTAGCCACATCAGGTTGCCCCGTGGATGTGTTATGCATGGACACAGTTCACTAGGTCCTTACTAAATGATTGTGGGTAAACTTCTATAAGACAGAGTGAAATAAAAAGTGCTGGAGTAAAGTCGGTTCTATTTTAGGGAGGAAAATACCCAAGCAAAAGAGGGACCATTGACTCAACTCCATGACTGAGTTTATTGTAAAGAGTTCATTGAACTAACTGGGGTTATTGGTATGAATACAGACAAACCTAAAACTTTTTTTTCTTATTAGGACTTCTGAAGGTGAAATATTTCCATTTAATGGTCAGTTATTTTTCCTTCTTGTCTTAAGAAAGCAGCTCTAATAGGCAGATGGCTCAGTTGTTGCTCTGACTCGCACAGTTCTATGTGCCTTGCACACACTAGGATGCCGTGGATTTCAAAGGAGATTCCCAGCTATGTGGAGGAGATGACAACAGAGCGGATCCAAGCCCTAAACAGCGGGTTTTATGGCATAGCTGTGGGAGAGTCATACCCACCAAGATTAGAAAACATCAGAAAGACCTGCCTGTGGAGATCTGAACTGACCTTTAATTAAAGCTATAAGGGGAAAAAGTACCTTCCCCCCCTCCTTTTCTTTTTCAAAGCTGCTGCAAATAGATGACAGATGCAAGACTTACTGCATCGAGAATTTAGTGAGAAAAGCACATTTTCTTTCCTAGGGTTGTAGTAAATTGTTTTGTTACATGGAGGAAAAATACAATACTCCTGTGCACTGTTGCTTATTTCCAAGTCCTGTTTTCCTGAATGTTGTGAAATATTTGGTTCTTCTCCTTTTAATCAGACATCTAAATACTGGAATCAACTGGAATGTGTAGGTGGATCTAATATATTGTGTTCAGGTTCAGTTATGTCTAAAAAAAATGTATGTTTTCCCAGTGCCATTTAACAATGCCGTTATTATTCAAATTGTTCATGAGAGGCTGATCCTCTGGCATTCTCCAAAGCCTACGTAAATAAATACTGAAAGCCCTAAAAAGTAAAAACAAACAGAAAACTCCTTTAACAAAGTATATTAGAAAATACATAATATAAAAATAGCCCTAATGATAGGCTTTGTCTAAAATAAATAAATACATTACATTTACCAGTAATCAAGTGGGGTACCTTGTAACTATTTAGGCACTAGCCCTGCCATTTGCATTTAATGCCATATATTGCTTTTAACAGTAAAGTTGATTATGAATTTAATAAACTTCAAGATACTTTTCTACCAACCACATCATGGCATTTCTGGTTGCCTCTTTTAGGGTGTCTGTATCCTAATGAAAAATAAAGGAGCCAATATTTCAAAAGCCAATTTCATTTTTAAATGCCATGTAGAAATAGCACAAGGGAGAGAAAGCACAGAAGACAACAATGGTAGTAGTAAAGGGTGGCCCAAAGCCATGTGCAGGGGGATGCACCCCCTGGCCCTAATTTATGTGAACATAACCTCAATTCATAATGCGAAAGTCAATTCACAGGATTATAAACAGGCAGTGCAGTAACAGTAGAATGAGGCAGCCCTTCAGATTCAACCATTCCCATCCGATCATTGTCAAAAGAATAAAATTCACGCCTTGGCCTCATCTGTTCTTATTACAATCTTTGTCACTGGAATGAGGCGCCAGAATGTTAATAACCATCGTGGTCCAGGATAGCTTGTAGTCGGCAGCACTGCTGTAACCTTTTCAATATTCCATATTTGATTGGCTTCTCAATCCACCCTGATTTCTCACATGAAGCAGAGGTTGTAAAGGGTGATAACAGAGGCAGCCATCCAATCAAACTGCAGAACCTTGAAAAGGTCAAACACATATAGAGTTGCCTCCCTGAGAATGTATCAGAGAAGTGAAATAAAGGCCCCTTTTCTTACCTGAAATTTTGTAATATCAGTCTTGGACCAGAGCAATTCAAATCACGGAGTTAAAAAGGAAACCATGTGTCCATCTTCTTAAGAAATAAAACTGTAGCTGTGGAGTAATTTTCTTGGTTTTGTTTCTAAATGAGCCCTACTGTATTTAGAAGGATATTATGTACATATCCAAATAATGAAAACTGTATAGAATTTTATTTAAGATAATAAAAAATAATAGGAGGGATCTGAATAATAGGAGTTCTCATCCCCAGTGTAGCATTTATTAGTTTAGTCACTTTGGCCAACCAACTTAGCCACTCTTAAGTCTCAACATTGTCATCAGTAAAATATGAAATCAGTGTGTTTCTGAAATAATTATTTTAGGGATGGGAATAATGTAATCATTCACTCTAATCAGAAGATGGCAGCACATAGTAGTAGCAGCAAGAACAGTCATGGTAATAAGAAATAATATCAGTGGTAATTATAATATTACTAAGCAGACACACTAATAGATGCAGTAGCAGAAACACTTATTTTAATAAATGTAATAGGGGTGGAAGTAAATTAGGCAGTTTTTTTTTACCCAAATAGCTATGCACCCAGAGGCATATTTTAAAGAAAATGTATTTTGATAAAACAAATGATCAGGAAGTATGGCCAGAGATTTGGCTTGCAATCCCAAGAACTCAGACTTCTACACAAGAAAAGACAAAGGGGTAAATAAATTTAATTTCTAATGGTTTAGAGAGTTTAATTAGATTTATGCTTCCTCACTCAAACTGTCTCCTAAATTAGAATATTTCTTACATTATCTGCCTTAAACTCTCTTAGGAGAACAGACTAGAAAGAAGAGAGCAACCGAGCTGGGGGCAGTTAACTGAGGAGTGTATTTTACCTATGAACGTACCAGAGGGTTAAAAGTTTTGGCTAGAGACCAATTGAAGGCCTCACATAATATTCCATAGGTTGTGCATGTTCCACAGGTGGTCCCCATAATTTCCTTTCCTTTTTCTTCTGTTGGGCCCCACCCCTCAGAGTGGGGTATAATTTGAACTGCCTAGAAATTTAGCTTAACAGAGTTCACTTACAAGAACAACAAATCAGTAGGGTCAAAAACTTGGAGTGTCTGGTTTTAACAAATTTGGTTGAAAATGTAACTTTAGGGATTCACAGAGTGACACTGCTAAAGAGAAATTCCATGCCTGGGAAGGGGGGAAATGTAAATAACAAGCAATGTTGTAATTTGCTGGGTTATTATCTTCTATGGAGGAATTATTTCAGAAACTCATTAATACAAGTTAAGGACCTACTATTCATAGTGCAGTGCTTCTCTCTAGGACTGGATGATTGCTTTACCAGTGTTATTTTTAAAGATATTTCCAGTAACTGCAGAGCAGCTTTTCAATGTTGAGAAGAGTGCATTCATAGAGCTAGATGAAAGCCAGTTTGGTGGAGGGCATTATTTGTAAGCTCTGACTTCATAAGATTTCACTCTGAAAGGAATATTCAAATATGTAAAAATAAATTAGTATTCTGGGACTTCCCAAGTAAGGAAAATATACTAATGACCCTTTTTATCACAATATTTTAAATTAAGTGAAATATGGAAAAAAGTCTAATAAAATCATTGAAAAGACAAATGACAGACTCAGAACTTTAGGAGAAATAGGAATCTTGAAATATCGTAAGAATCTCTTTTTCATCACCTCTCTGTCCATTTCTGTCTCTCCCTCTTCTCCCTTACGAGTACACATCCATGTACACATGATAGCATGGTGCAAGAGACAGAACGACAAAGTTATTTAGTAACCCAGGGAATACCTTTTCATCAACAGATGTTTTATTGCCTATTTACTGTGTTAGTTACCAAGAATAAGAGTATTGGTGATGATGGATATAGTGTTTACCTTCATGGTAATAAAGTAGACACATTTAGCAATGTAATTACTCTCTCCCCACCTCAATCGGACAGATTTAGTAAGCATTCTTTGAAAACATGCAACCAAAGGATTTGTCATAGTCTGAGATCCCAAGGAATAATCCTAGTAGATTGTGAATATTTGAACTGATACCTGACAATGAGTAGAATTTGACTGTGAAAGCAGGTAAAGGATGGAGAATATTATATGCAATTGAGACAGCATTTGTCAATATCCTGGAAACGGGAAGAATTGAGGAGGAAAATAAAAGCTAATTTTGCTGAAATTCAGAAAGGAAAGTGGTGTAAGTTGCAAGAGGTGAGGCTGGGAGGATAGGATATGGCTAAACTACACAGGCTTTTGAGGTCATTTTAGGTGTTTGTTATCTTAAGAACATTAAAAAGGCTTTGAAACTTTTAAACAGAGAAACAACATTGGTTTGGGTTTTCAAAAGACCATTGTAGGTATCATGTATCAAATAGAATGGAAGAGATTAGAGTAGTTTGGAGAATAAAAGGCCATTTAAGAAGATAGAGCAGTAATCTGGATGAGAAAGAAATCTGTTTAGAAACTTAATTGGAGGGACAGATGGATGGCTCAATCAGTTAAGCATCTGACTTTGACTCAGGTCATGAACTTGTGGTTTGTGAGTTCAAGTCCCCGATCAGGCTCTCTGATGTCAGTGGGAGCCTGCTTTGGATCCTCTGTCCCTCTCCCTCTCTGCCCCTCCCCCTCTTCTGCAGGTGCACTCTCTCTCTCAAATATAAATAAACATTAAAAAAAAAAAAGAAACTTAGGGCACCTGGGTGGCTCAGTTGGTTAAGCTACTGACTTCAGCTCAGTTCATAATTTTGAGGTTCATGGGTTTGAACCCCACGTTGGACTTTGTGCTGACAGCTCAGAGCCTCGAGTCTGCTCCAGATTCTCTCTCTCTCTCTCTCTCTCTCTCTCCTTCTCCCTCCCCTACTCATGCTCTGTCTCTGTCTCTTAAAAATCAGAAAATAAAACAAGAAACTATGGAAGCAAAAATGGAATGTACACAGGTATGGATAAGATGGGACTCTGAAAGAATAGATGCCAATGGATACACCTAGCTCTTAGACGCCAAATGGATTCGATTTTGAATCGGTGCCAACATCAGAATGCCATTGGAATGGGGTAACCTAGAGAGAGTTATGGAGTTGGTTTATAAAGCAGTGACCCTAGGGAAAATCAAAAGGTAGACAGACCTCAAAAACACTCCTCCATTAATACAAAGTTAATTAGTGTGTATGATCAGGGAATTGAGAAGATTTGCCCCAATAAAATGTCATAATCCCTTGCCCGGTTTTTAGTCCTTAATGAGATAGTTTTTGGAGCCTTAATAAGGTGTATCATTAAGTGTTTACTGTGGAGAGAGGAATATCAAACATTCTGAGGACTGTTGGAATAAGTTCCGAGTAGAGGTTGGTAAACAGTGGTCTGAAGAATCATTATATGTCCCCTGTTAGCAGTGAGGCAAGTGGGAGACGATAAATAGAGGCCTGGTCCGGGTATAGTTCACAGTGGCTTAAATGACAATTTCCATGCTGTCTGAATGTAGAATTGAGTAGACATATTTGGTCGTTGGTGGAACCCCCACATTGGTTTAGGACTGTCATCCTGGGAAAGGCTGAAGGAAGACTGTGAAACTGCTCTCTTCCCTAGGAGCACTGACAAAAATTAATGCTATCCTTTTCTTTTTTTTAAGTTTCTTTCTTTCTTTCTTTCTTTCTTTTGAGAGTGAGCAAGTGGGGGAGGGGCAGAATGAGGCAGAGAGAAAGAGAGAATCTCAAGCAGAGAATTTCTGCACTGAAGGAGATTCCCAGAGGGGAACTCAAACCCACGAACATATCATTACCTGAGCCGATATCAAGAGTCAGACGCTTAACTGAGATACCCAGGCCTCCCAAATTAATGCTCTCCTTAAATAACTAAAGGATGCATGTGTATTAGTTCACATCTTCCCACCTAATTTACCAGCCTGGGCTCTGCACAAATAAGGCAGATATTGAAGGATAAAAGAGAACTAATACATACTAAACCAAGGAATAGTTCCAATGCCAGAGGAGGTATTTTTGATAGAGCAAGTTCGTATAGCCTCAGGTGGGAGGCTATAGTTAATTTGAGATGTATTCTTATCTATCTCTATCAAAATAAAGGATCAAAAATTATTTGAACTTAGTTGGACAACACAACAATATAAATTTACAGTCTAGTTCCAGGGCTTTATTAATACTCTTATCCAGATATAATATATAAACCCCTGGTACAGGTGGACATTCCACAGGACATCATACTGGTTCATTACGCTGATGACATCATGCTACTTGGGATTGAGGATGTGGTGAACATATAGGACCTGGTAAGACATAGGTAGTCAAGGGGGTGATAGGTTAAAAACTAGAATCATGAAAACCTGCATGAGTATATTTTTTGTATTTGAATTTTTATCTTAATTTTAATTAATTGACTATTTTTACTGGTTTTAGGTTTTAGGGAAAAATTGAGCAGAAAGTACAGAGTTTCCTCTGCCCCTGTGCATTTTTACCTGTTATTAATATATTTCATTGGATATAATTTATTACAATTTATTGCATCAGGTTATTGTAATTGATGAACCAGCATTTATATACTATTGTTAACTGAATATTAAGTGAAAGAGTAAATTTTAGAGATTAAAAGTCAGCATAATACACCATTTAAAAAATGTATTAAAGGGGCGCCTGGGTGGCGCAGTCGGTTAAGCGTCCGACTTCAGCCAGGTCACGATATCGCCGTCCGTGAGTTCGAGCCCCGCGTGAGGCTCTGGGCTGATGGCTCGGAGCCTGGAGCCTGTTTCCGATTCTGTGTCTCCCTCTCTCTCTGCTCCTCCCCCGTTCATGCTCTGTCTCTCTCTGTCCCCCAAAAAATAAATAAACGTTGAAAAAAAATTAAAAAAAAATAAAAAATGTATTAAAAAATTTTAACGTTTATTCATTTTTTGAGAGAGAGAGAGTGAGAGTGGGCGCGAGGGAGGGGCAGAGAGGGAGACACAGAATCCAAAGCAGGCTCCAAGCTCTGAACTGGCAGCACAGAGCCTGGTGCGGGGCTCGAACTCACAAACCATGAGATCATGACCCGAGCTGAAGTCGGACACTTAACCAATTGATCTACCCAGGCATCCCTAAAATTTAAAGGTAAGGGTGTCTGGGTGGCACAATTGGTTAAGCCTCTGACTCTTGATCTTGGACCAGGACGTGATCTCACATTTCGTGAGTTAGAGCCCCGCATCGGGCTCTGCACTGCTGGTGCAGAGCCTGCTTGGGATTCTGTCTTTCCCTCTCTCTGCCCCTCCCCTGCTTGTGCTCTCTCTCTCTCTCTCTCAAAATAAATAAATAAACTTAAAAAATTAAAAAAAAATTAAAGGCAATAATATTAAGAAAATAAATGTCTACAGTTGTAGTAAACTATACAAAATGGAAAGCAAAAGCATGATGCAATGAATTCAGGATTATAGTTCTCTCAGGTTGAAAGTAGGTGGGGTATGGAGGAGCTGTGGCTGACTATTTTTTATAGTTGTCAGCTTTCATTTTACCTTATTTGAAATATGTATATGATAAACATTTACACCAATATTGCATTTGAGCATCTGTAAAATATTACTAAATATTTCCGTTGTAACAAACTCATTTATTTATAGGAAAGTTACTTAACAAAAGGTGATAATTAACAAGGAAAGAGAGATGAAATTAAAGCAAATCATACTCCCAAACTCAAATGTAGTCAATTTGCTGCCATTTAGTAGAAGGGCACTGTCTTAGCATTTAAGAACATTTCATTTTTAGAGGACAGCAAAATAATTAGTGATGACAAGAAGTTATCAAGAACCAGTGAAATTGTCTTTGGTGTACTCAGTTAAATAAGTCTAAGAAGCAGGAATTCTTTTTTTAAATAATTTATTGATTTTTTTTCACTTCAAAGGCAATTTGCACTGAATGCAGAAAACTTGGGAATCAGAAAGGTATGGGGTAAAATAACAGCATCACACTAATGTTAAGAAGATATTCACTATGGCTAGGTCCTGGATAATACATATGTTAAGTTTATATATAATACATATGTTAAATATAAATATACACATATATATACATAATATATATTTGCGTATATATTTGGTACTTAGTACCAACTATATATACATTTATATAGAGTTGTGTGTGTGTGTGTATATATATCTATATCTATATATATAAATGTATATATATCTATATATATAAATATATACATTTATATAAATTTATATAAATGTATATATAGTTGGTACTATAGTGATAATATAACTTTTACCCTAATATTTCAAACTTAGCAATGCACTCTAAATATATTCTACTTAGGGGCGCCTGGGTGGCTCAGTCGGTTGAGCGTCCGACTTCGGCTCAGGTCATGATCTCGCGGTCCATGGGTTCGAGCCCTGCATCGGGCTCTGTGCTGACAGCTTGGAGCCTAGATAGAGCCTGTTTCAGATTCTGTGTCTCCCTCTTTCTCTGACCCTCCCCTGTTCATGCTCTCTCTCTGTCTCAAAAATAAATAAATGTTAAATAAATAAATACATAAATAAATAAATTCTACTTTTATTTATTTAGAAAAGTTTTAATGTTTATTTTTGAGAGACAGAGACAAAGGGAGATAGAGTGTGAGTGGGGGAGGGGAGGGGCAGAGAGACAGGGAGACACAGAATCCAAAGCAGGTTCCAGGCTCTTAGCAGTCGGCACAGAGACTGATGCAGGGCTCAAACCCATAAGCCATGAGATCATGACCTGAGCTGAAGTTGGATGCTTAACTGACTGAGCTACCTAGGCGCCCCAGATTCTACTTTTAAATGATGGTTTTAAACCTGTTTAAAAGTTGTAATATCCATTATATAATTTCATTTTAATATTCCTCTTAAAAATTATATATGATAAACTCAAAAAGATGTTTATACTTAAAATGTATTAGGGAAGGGGAGTGACTGGGTGGCTTAGTCAGTTAAGCTTCTGATTCTTGATTTCAGCTCAGGTCTTGATCTCACAGTTCAGGAGTTTGAGCCCTGAGATGGGCTCTCCACTGACAGCTTGGAGCCTGGTTGGGATTCTCTCTCTGCCCCTCCCCTGCTCTCTCTCTTTCTCTCTCAAAATAAATAAACGAACTTAAAAAATGTATTCGGGAAAGAATATCTTTAAAATAATTTCTGGCTGAAAGGTAAACACATTATTAAGACTTTTGTTTTATATTTCCTTATTGCCCTATAAAAACCCTTAGCAATTGATAATATCACCAACACTTTTTTATCATCTTTTCAATATTGTTCTTTTAGGAAATAAATCAGGTCTTATAACTGTCTTAATTTGCATATATAACATTTTATTTTAAATACTTATTTTTGACTTTATATTAGGCTTCTGCGTGTAAATTGTTCATATCTGTCTCTTTATTTTTCTTCTCTCTCTCTCTTTTTTCTACTGCTGTCTTTTTCTTCTCAATGATTTATTTAGGTATGCATTTCTTCCTTTGTATCCAATAAAAAAAGAATCCCTAGATACTGATAGAATTCTGTATTATTAACATCTTACCTTCGTCTCAAAGACCGCTTAAAAATCAGCAATAAGAAACGAACAACCTGGTTAAAGAACGGGTCAAAGTCCTGTGCAAACACCTCACTAGAGAAAATACACAGCTGGTAAATAAGCATATGAAAAGATGCCCCACTTAATATGTCATCAGGGAGATGCAAGTTAAAACATCAATGAGATACTGCTCCACACTTATTAGAATGCCCACAATCTGGAACACTAACAACACCAAATGCTGCCAAGAATGTGGGCCTAAAGGTCTCTCATTCGTTATTGGTGGAATGCAAAATGGTACAGCCACTTTGCAAGACAGTTTGGAGATTTCTAACAATGCTAAACATGCTCTTCCCATGTAATCCAGCAATGTCACTCCTTGGTATTTACATAAATGAATTGAAAACTGGTGTTTATACAAACACAAGTGTTCAGAGAAGCTTTATGTATAATTGCCAAAACTTGGAAGCAACCAAGATTTCCTTCAAGAGGTAAAGGGATAAATACACTGTGATAATCCAGACAATGAAGTATGATTCATCCCTAAAAAGAAATGAGCTAATAAGCCATGAAAAGACAGGGAGTTATCTTAAGTGTATGTTACTAAGTGAAAGAAGCCAATATGAAAGGGCTATGTATTATGTGATTTCAATTATATGACATTCTGGAAAAGGCAAAACTAGAGAAAGAGTAAAAAAAAAAATAGGTGGTTGCCAGGAATTGGTGGGGGAGAGGTATGAATAAATGGATTACAGAGGAATTTTAGGACAATGAAAATAGTATATGACACCATGATGGATACATGTCATGATACATTTGTCCCATATCATTAAATATGCAACACCAAGAGTGAAACATAAGATAAACTATGGACTTTGGTTGATTATGGTGTGTCAGTGGAGGTTCATTAGTTGTAACATAGGTACCACTCTGGTGCAGTATTTTGATAATGGAGGAGGCTATATATATATGAGGGGGAGGAATAGACAAGACATCTCTGTACCTTCCCCTCAATTTTGCTGTAAACCTAAAATTGCTCTAAAATTTCTGTCTTATTTTTTTTAATCTGGATAAAGACAGATTTTTAGATGCTGAAAATTATAATCCAATACTTGGAATAAAGAACCTGATGAACATTCTAATGTATTAAATCAGTACTAGAGATGACATAATTGAGTGGTTCTCTGAGAATACAAAAAAGAACAAAGAGAATATAAAAAGTTGATAGAGATGAAGGGTCAACAGATATCCAATATTTAGGTTTTGACCATACCAGAAAGAATGAAAAGTAAGCAATATTTGAAAAGATAGTACAAATAAAGTGTCATGGGCTGAAAATAAGATGAAATCTCCAGTTGAAAAGATGGATAGTGAGAAAGATTGGCTCACAATAATAAACTGAGGATAGTACAGTTGTATCTAATATAAATTGAGTGCATTCAATTTGGATAACACAATGATATGATTCCTACTTACCATTATAGCCATGCTGTAAGGTAGATATTTTGAAAAGGAAGACACAAATTTAGACATTTTGCCTAAATTCACACAACTAATACAGTGTTATTCACAGATTCAAACATAGATCTATCCATTTCCAAATCACATATTTATATTTACGAGATATACTGGGATGATAAAACTACATAAATTTTAAAGACTTTAATTTGAAAGTGAACAAAATGAGCAGAAAAGTCACACTTAGAGAGTTTAAAAAAAATTAAAACTCAGATTTCTCTACATTAGTACAATGAGAGGATGCATCAGTCATGGGGATAGTGCAGTTTTTAAATGAAAATATTTTCATTTAAAATATAGTAGTACTATATTGTACACCTGAAACTAATATTACACTGTATGTTAACTAACTGGAATTTAAATAAAAACTTAAAAAAATAAAATATAGTTCTCAATTCTATAGAATATTTCATCCAGTTAATATAAGTGAGAATTATTCTGTAAATATCTTTAAAAACTCCTTGATAGAAAAAAAAAATATTTTAAACCTAAAAAAATAAATAATGCTATTTTTATCCCTTTTGAACTCTTACCCATTGTATTTTTTTTTCACTTTGTTGGGTTTTTTTATGATTATTTTTTTTGAGAGAGAGAGAGGGAGAGAGAGGGAGAGAACATGCAAGGGTGGAAGAGGGGCAAAGAGAAGGAGAGAGAATCCCAAGCAGGCTCAGCTCTGTCAGCACAGAGCCCAGTGCAGGGTTTGAACTATGAGACCATGATTTGAGATGTAACCGAGAGTTAGATGCTTAACCAACTGAGCCATCCAGGAATCCCTCACTTTGGTATTTGTTATATAATCTGTTCAAAGACAACAGGAAACACTGACAAATTAAAATTATTCATAGTATGAAATCAGTATAAAATAGTTTAATAAAGCTTCTATGCCCCTAAGAGTAGTATGAAGAAGACAAATCATCAAGAGAGTCTAAAGGGGCAAAGTTAAAAAAGCATATATTTTAAATGTTGGAAACCAGTGTATTAGTTTCCTATTACAGCTGTAACAATTTACCAGAGACTTGGTGTCTTAACACAAATTTATTATTGTACTGTTCTGAGGGTCAGAAGTTCAAAACTGGTATCCCTGGGCTGAAGTCATCATGTTGTAATGGCTGAGTTCCTTCTGAAAGCTCTAAGAGAGAATCTGCTCCTCTGCTTTATCCAGCTTCTAGAGACTGCTGGCATCCCTTGATTTGAGAGATCTCCTTCCTCCACTTTCAAAGCTACATCTGGCCAAGTTTTTCTCACATTACAATCTCTGGTTTTTGATCTTTTGCTTTCCTCTTCTATTTATGAGGACCCTTGTGAAAACTTCGAGCCCACTTGAATAATCTAAGATAATATCCCATATCAAGGTCAACTATTTAGCAATCTTAATTCTATCTTCAACCTTAGTTTCCCTTCACCACCTACCTGTGTACATATTCTGGGAATTATTATTTGGACATCTTTGGGAGGTTGTTATTATACTTAACACCCCAACATTTGGCTTCCCAAGATCCATATCTATCCCACTTGCAAAATACATTTACTCTATCCCAAGACCTCCCCAAATCTCAGTGAATAACAGTGTCAACTTGGGTTCCAAGTATCATCTAAATCTCAATAGCTTAAAAGCCCCAAATTTCATTATCTAAATAATCAAGAACAGGTATTAGCAAAACTCTGCATATAATCCATCTTGGAGCCCAGTTTTTCACTTTTTCTCTATTATGTTTCTAGATTATCTGTAAGTAGAATTATTTTAATTATTTTTTTAATTTTATTATGTTATATTTTATTTTTTGAGGTTTTTGCTTATTTATTTTCAGAAGTAGAATTCTGTGATTCATCACTTGCATATAACACCCAATGCTTATCACAACAAGTGCCCTCCATGGTATCCATCATCCATCTTGCCCATCCTGCCCCACTTCCTTCTGTCAACCCTCAGTTTGTTCTAAATCCTTAAGACTCCCTTGTCATTTGTTTCCCTTTCTTCTCTTCCTTCCCTTCCCATATGTTCATCTATTTTGTCTCTTAAACTTCACACATGAGAGAAATAATATGGCATTTGTCTTTCTGATTGATTTATTTCACTTAGCATAATACATTCTAGCAGTATTCATCATTGCAAATAGCAATATTTCATTTTTTTGATGGCTGAGTAATATTTGTATGTATATAATATATATGTATATATATATATATACACACACACACATATATATATTATATACACACACACACATACCACATCTTTATCCATTCATCAGTTGATGGACATTTAGGCTCTCTCCATAGTATGGATATTGTTGATAATGCTGCCATAAACACAGGGGTGCATGTACCCCTTCACATCTATATTTTTGTATCCTTTCAGTAAATACCTAGTAGTGCACTTGCTAGATTGTATAGTAATTCCATTTTTAGTTTTTTTGAGGAACCTCCATACTCTTCTCCAGAGTGGCTGCATCAGTTTGCATTCCCACCAGCAGTGCAAGAGAGTTCCCCTTTCTCCACATCCTGGCCAATACCTGCTGTTTCTTGTGTTCTTAATTTTAGACATTCTGACAGGTGTGGTGGTATCTCATTGTGGTTTCATTTGTATTCCCTAATGATGAGTGATGTTGAGTATCTTTCATGGGTCTGTTAGCCATCTGGATATCTTCTTTGGAAATATGTATTTACGTCTTCTGCCCATTTCTTAACTGGATTATTTGCTTTTTGGGTTTGACTTTGAGAAATTCTTTGTAGATTTTGGATACTACCCCTTTATTAGAAATGCCATTTGCATATATATTCTCCCATTCCTTAGACTGCCTTTTAGCTTTGTTGATTGTTTCCTTCACTGTACATAAGCTTTTTATCTTGATGAAGTCCCAGTAGTTCATGTTTGCTTTTATTTCCCTTGCCTCCAGCAATATGTCTAGTAAGAAATTGCTCTAGCTGAGATCAAAAAGATTTCTGTCTGTGTTCTCCTCTAGGATTTTTATGATTTCCTGTCTCCCGTTTAGGTCTTTCTTCAATTTTGAATTTATTTTTGTGTATGGTGAAAGAAAGTGGTCCAGGTTCATTCTTCTGCATGTTGCCATCCAGGTTTTCCAAAATTTGTTGAAGAGACTGTTATTTTCTATTCAATATTCTTTCCTGCTTTGTTGAAAATTAGTCGACTCTATAGTTGTGGGTCTGTTTCTATGTTTTCTATTCTGTTCCATTGATCCATGTGCCTTTTTATGTTCCATGACCATACTGTTTTAATGATTACAGCTTCGTGATATAGCTTGAAATTGGGAATTGTGATGCCTCCAGTTTTTTGTTTGTTTTTCTTTTTCTTTTTTCGTGATTGCTTTGTCTGTTCAGGCTCTTTTGTGGCTCCATACAAATTTTAGGATTTTGTGAGCTAGCTCTGTGAGAAATACTGGTGGTATTTTGATGAGGATTGATCTTGATTTTGTTTTGTTTTGTTTTGTTGTTGTTTTTAATCCATTGTAATACCCTATATCTTTTGATTGGAACATTTAGTCCATTTACATTCAGGGTAATTATTGAAAGACATGAGTTTAGTGCCATTGTGTTACCTGTGAAGTTGGTGTTTCTAGTAATGTTCTCTGTTCCTTTCTAATCTTTGTTGTTTCTGGTCTTTTTCCCCTCACTCAAAGAGTCCCCCTTAATATTTCTTGCAGGGCTGTTTTAGTGGTCATGAACTCCTTTAGTTTTTTTGGGAAACTCTTTCTCTCTCTCTCTTTATTCTGAATGACAGCCTTGATGGATAAAGTATTCTTGGCTGCATATTTTTCCCATTCAGCACATTGAATATATCCTGCCATTATCTCTGGCTTGCCATTTTCTGTAGACAGATCTGCTGCCAACCTGATCTGTCTTCCTTTTCTGTTTTTAGGAATCTTTCCTTGTCTGTGTATTTTGTGAATTTACCATGATATGCCTTGGCAATGGCCAGCATTTGTTGAATTTAATGGGAGTTCCCTGTGCTTCTTGGATTTAGATATCTGTGTCCTTCCCCAGATTAGGGAATTTTTCAGCTATAATTTGTTTGAATAAATCCTCTGCCTCTTTTTCTCTCTCTACATCTTCTGGGACTTTTATGGTAAGAATATTACATTTTGGTAAGTCACTGAGTCTACCTTCATGATCCATTACCTTAGTTTCCCTCTTTTATCCAGCTTCGTTGTTTCTCATAATTTTTTTCTTCTGTATCACTAATTTGTTCCTTTGATTCATCCATCCTTGCTGTTATGACATACTTTGGGTTTGTATCTTAGTTGTTATAGCATTTTAAATTTAGTCATGACTAGATTTTAGCTCTTTCATCTGTGAAGTAAGGAATTCTCTAGTGTCTTCTATACTTTTCTCAAGCCCAGCTGGAATCCTTATAATTGCTGTTTTAAATTCTAGTTCAGACATCTTACTTATATCTCTGTTGATTAAATCTCTGGCCATCATTTCTTCCTGTTCTTTCTTTTGGGTTGAATTCCTCTGTTTTGTTATTTTGAAGGGGAAAAAATAATCAAATAAAATTAAATTAAAAAAATAAATGAATAAAGGAAGGAAGCTAGATTATAGGTGTGTTTTATTTGCTTGCTAAGAGAAGCTTGATAGAAAAAGAAAAAGAAGATTAAAAAAATGAAAATTAAAAAAAATTAGCTGGCCATTTGCAGCAATGTGAACAGAACTGAAGGGTATTATGCTAAGTGAAATAAGTCAGTCAGAGAAAGATACCATACGTTTTAATTCATGTGTGGATCTTGAGAAACTTAACAGAAGACCATGGGGGAGGGGGAAGGGGGAAAAGTTACAAACAGGGAGGGAGGGAGGCAAACCATAAGTGACTCTTAAATAAAGAGAACAAACTGAGGGTTGATGGGGGGTGGGAGAGAGGGGAAAGTAGGTGATTGGCATTGAGGAGGGCAGTTATTTTGATGAGCACTGGGTGTTGTATGGAAACCAATTTGACAATAAAGTATATTAAAAATAAATACATAAAAATAAATAAATAAAATAAATTTAAAAAATAGCTGTTTATCCAAGAAAAAAAAACAGAAACAAACAAAAACCCCAAAAGAAGCTGTATCCTGTTTCCCCTAGAGTTGAAGCTTTGCAGCACTCTGTGATCAATAGACTTGTGAGCAAGGGGTTTCTGATGGTCTTTTGAGGGAGGAGCCTGCTGCTCTGATTCTCAGGTCCACTTGCCCTAATGGAGATATGCCTGGAGGGTGCAGGGAGGGGCGGGGCTTAGCGTAGTGGCTCTCTTCTCCACTTGGTGGTGCTGTTTGGCTCACTGAGGTCCAACAGTGCTAGTGGGCTAGGGATGAGAAAAGCTATACCTGACTCTCTAGTGTCTGGAGCAAGTTGTTCCTGCTGTCACAGATGTGAAAACAATCACCCCTCCTGTGTCCCCAGCTTCTATCAGATTCCTACCTTTACCATGGCTTTGATGGAGCTGCCAAGTGGTACAGCACTCCTATATTTTATCTCATGTATGGCTGTGTTTCAAAAGCCCACATTTCAGAGACCCCTAGGCTCAGACCCATATTGATCCTCTGGGGGATGGTCTTGCCACATTGTGGCTGGTGCTGGCTTATCCCAGAAAACAGTTTCTTGACAGAGCAGTAATAGCAGCTTGGAGTTTATGGTAAATCACAACACATAGCTGTTACTAGGATTTGCTGCCCTCAGGTGGTGTCTTTGTTCCTGTACTGGTGAACCGGGAAGCTTTATGGTGCCTACAGAGTCTTTTGTGTGTGTGAGAGGCAGTATCACCCCTATCAAATGCACTGCAAGCAGGGAAACCGCTTCTCCTCCTCTGACCCAGGGGCTCCTCAGGCTGTTGCCAGCACCCGGGGATCTGTCTTGCTTCCTCACTTAGGAAGGGGCCAGGGGCTGAGCTCTGTACTCCACTGTTTATAAAAAACTGGTGGTATTGAAACCTTCTCCTTTTTCCCAATGTTTTTGGGGAAAGCTTTCTTATGTAGTCCCCTGTACGTGTTTTTACTTTTTTCCCCTCTCTCTGTCTGTCTGTCTGTCTAGCTACTCTATGTGATCAGGGCTTCCTGCGGTGCCCATGGCTCTTTTCTCCACCAATCAACTCTCTGTAGTGTGTACCTTCCGTGGGTTATTTTTTCTGTTTGTAGATGTGCAGCTTTGTTCTCTAAGACTTCTGGTTAATTTCTTGGGTGTTCAGCATGATTTGATATTTATCTAGCTGTCTGGGGGGAGGAGCCATCTTAACCCTCTCTCTTAGTTATTTAAATCTATATTCTTTTATTGTGAGATGCTGTTTCAATATTTATAATTTTCTTATGGATGAAATACAAAAGCATGAAACTGTTTTTAATCAAAGATAATGTTTACGTAAGTTTACAAAGTTTACATAAACTTATAGAAATTAAAGGGAGAGTGGGCTATTTCCAAATCATTTTATGTGATCAGTGTAACGTTAATTCTAAAACCTAGCAAAGGTGATGCAAGAAAGATCTATGATGCATGAGAAAATATTAGCCAATGAACTCTAGCAATATATAGAAAGGAAAATATGTTGTGACTAAATCTTTTATATATAGAATGCAAAAAGTTAAATAGTTTGGTTCAAGGAGAGACAGTTATAACAGTGGAATACAACAGAGTCAAGAAATAGACCCTCATATATAGAGTCAATTAAATTTTGTTTCTTAAAAAACCAAACACAGTTTATTAATATATAACTTATATATCATATGAGTTAGGCTGAGAAATAGACCCCAAAGATGGGATATCATAATCCCTATGACTTGTAAATATGTTACTTAATTGAAGAAAGAGATCTTGTTGATCTAAATTAAGATCCTGAGATGGATTATCCTGGTGAGCCCAGTGAAATCACAAGGGTCCTTAAAAGAGAAGGCAGTAGAGTTAAAGTCAGAGAGAAGAGCCTGTTACAATGGAAGCAGAGATTGGAGTGATGTACTCTGAAGATGGAGAAAACATCCGTAAGTTAAGAGATACAGATAGCTTCTAAAAGGTAGGGAATAGATTGTCCTGTAGAGTCTACAGAAGAAACGAGTCTTGTCTACACTTTGAAATTAGCCAAGTGAGGCCAATTAGCCAATTGGCCTCCATAGCTGTAAGAGAATAAACTTATGTAATTTTAAGCCACTATATTTGTGGGCAATTTATTAAAACACCATAGTAAAGTAATGCAGTGTATATAGTTCACCCATTTAAAACATACAATGCATTGGTTTTTAATATATTCACATAGCTGTGCTGTCATCACCACAATCAATTTAGGAACATTTTGATTATCCCTAAAAGAAATTTTACTCCCTTTAGCTATCACCTGCAATTACCCCAACCTCCCTAAACAACTACTTATTTATGAAACTTCCTATCTCTATAAATTTGCCTATTCCATACACATCATATACATGTGTATAATTTTTTGAGCCTGGCTTCTTTTACTTAAAGTGATGTTTTCAAGATTCATCCATGCTACAGCATGGAATAGTACCTCATTTATTTTGATTGCTGAATAACACGGTGAAACCTTGGTTTGCAAGCATAATTCATTCCAGAAACATGCTTGTAATCCAAAGTACTTGTACATCAAGGCAATTTCAAGAACCATTGGCTCAGTTGTGATCATGTGATGTTCAGCATCACGTACTATTGTATTGCAAGACATGGCTCATTTATCATGTTAAAATTTATTAGAAGTGTTTGCTCATCTTGCAGAACACTCACAGAACAAGTTACTCTCAATCTAAGGTTTTATTGTATTTCCCTGTATGGCTATACCATGTTGTATTCATTTATTCATTGATGGACATTTGTGTTGTTTTCAGTTTTGGCCTGTTATAACAATGCAGATGTGGACATCCATGTACAGTTTTTGTGTGTGTGTGTGTGTGTGGATATATCTTCATTTTCTTGCATATAATTAGTAATGGAATTGCTACGTCATGCATGTGGTAACTCTTGTTTTATCATTTGAGGAATTATAGTTTGTTTTCCAAAGTGGCTGCTCTATTTTACTTTCCCACCAGTAGTATATGAGGACTCTAAATTCTACACACCCTCATTGTCTTTTTTATTTTAGTTATCTTGTTGGTGTGAAATAGTATTGTGGATTTGATACGTATTTTTCTCTGATGGCTAAATATGTTGAGAATATTGTATGTTATTTGCCATTTGTTAATCTTTGTTAAGGTAACTGTCTGTTCATATCTTTTTTACGTTTTGTTTTATTTTTTGTTTTTTAATGTGTTTGAGAGAGTGCACATGTGTGGGGGAAGGGCAGAGAGAGGGAGAGAGAAAATCCCGAGCATGCTCTATGCTATCGAGTCGAGCCTGATGCAGGGTTTGATCTCACAAACTGTGAGATTATGACGTGAGCTGAAATCAAGAGTCAGATACTCAACTGAACCAGCCACCCAGATACCTTCCTTTTTCCATTTTAAATTGTGTTTGTTTTTATATTATTGAATTATAATAGTACTTCATATGTTCTAAGTATAAGCCCTTATCAGGTATGTGATTTGCAAATACTTCCTCCTATTCTGTAGTATATCTTTTCACGGTCTTAATAGTGTTATTTGAATCATAAAAGTTTTTACTTCTAATAATGTTCAGTTTAACCTATTTTTTCCTTTGTTGCTTGTACATATGTTGTCATGTCCAGGAAACAGTTTCCCAATCCAAGGACATGAAGATAAATGCCTGTGTTTTCTTCTGTACATTTTATAGTTTCAGCTCATATATTTATGTCTTTGATCCATTTTGAGTTAAATTTTATACATGGTATGAGGTAAGGTTCTGGCTTTGTCCTATTGCATATGATATTCAGTAGTCCCAGTACCATTTATTGGAAGTCTATTTATTCCCCATTGAATTGTCTCGGCACGCTTGTCAAAAATCAGTTGACCATATGCATGAGCGTTTGTGAAGCTTTAATAAAGGTGTCAGGGGTACTCAATGGGAATGTAAAGACTTTTTTTTAATGTTTATTTATGTAGAGAGAGAGAGCATGAGCAGGGAGGGGAAGGGTGAGAGAAAGAGAGAATCCCAAGCAGGCTCCATGTTGTCAGCACAGAGCCTGACACAGGGCTTAGTTTCATGAACTGTGAGATCATTATCTGAGCTGAATCAAGAGTTGAGCGTTTAATTGACTGAGCCACCCAGGTACCCCAGGGAAAGTAAAGTCTTTTTTAACAAATGGCATGGGCATAATAAGTAAATATTTGGGAAAAGATGGGTAAATCTTGAAGCTTACATCATGCCACATACAAGTATTTATCTAAAAATAATATATAGAAGCAAAAGATTGTAGCTTTACATTCATAAATCATATACAGAACACTGAAATTAAAAAAAAAGAAGGAAAAACATTGTGAAATTGAAATCTGTTAGTGTAAAAATGTTTTGCTCAGGATAATGCATCTGACCATAATGTAATCAGTGGGACTGGACTGTCTTTTTAATCACAAACAATTATAGAACTGGAGTAAATACAGGAAGAATTTATTTTCAGAGCTTAAATAGCAGGCAACATAAAATAGGTCTCAACAAAGTATTAGAAAATAGAATTTAGAATGTGTTAGAAAACACATTTTAGAATGATGCATTATGACCAAGAGGGGTTTATTTCAGAAATGCAATGTTTAAAAGTCAGTTAAATTTATTTGTTATATTAATAGGCTAAGGAAGGAAGTGCATGATTGTATCATCAATACAGAATAAACATTTGACAAAAATAAGCACCTGTTTATGTTTTAGCAAATAAATAAAAATAGGCAAGAAACTTCCTCAAATTGGTAAAAAAAAAAAAAAGTGTAAGAAGTCTACAACCAGCATTTACTTTCTTGTGAAGATTGAATGCTTTTACTTTGAGATCTGAAACAAAGCAAAGATATCTTCTCTTATCTCTTTTATTCATCACAGTGCTTGCAAGTGTTAGCAGTGCAATAAGGCAATAAACGAGTATTATTGAAGTTATACTTCCAGCCACCCCTCTGAAACACGTGTCTGAGGACTCCTGAAATGTCTGAAGGTTGGAACTTAAATAATTTTACATGGGAATTGATTAATGATCCTAATTTTCAGGGTACAAATATGAACAAAATTTTCCTTTGGTGATAGGCTCACCAACAAGTACTTTGCAGCAACACAGGTGTCCAGTGTGGATGGAAATGCATGGCCATTTTGAAGAAATGTAATAAAGCATACCCATGGCAATACCCACTCCGTGTAAAACTCAAAACAATAATTGTAAAGCACAATAACATATTGTAGGTGTAATTGATCATTGAATCTAACAAAATTTGAGACAAAATCAGTGTAATATTTGAACAATAGGACCTGTCTGATACTCACAATTATTTTACTTAGTTTCATGAAGATGTATAGTCTGCATTTCTTCTATAATCCTAACATCCCTAAGGGGTAGTTAACACACTGGGAAAAAAATGTGTGAAAATTTAAAATAACCAAAAATGTAACTATAACAGCATTGGTTTTTCTGTTTAAGAATCCTTTGGGGAGCAAAATAAAGATAGCTTGTTGAATTTATAATTTACTTCCTTGACACAAATATTTGACTGTTAGAGTCTTAAAAGATTATTAGAAATGATCACTTCTAGCAAACAGCTGTTAGTAAAATATTTCATCCTTCACACACAGTAGTTACTGTGGAAGGAGGGTATTTTTCTAGCTATCAGGATACAAAAATACATGTTAGAAATTATATTGGTTTAGGATTCATTTAAGCTACACAGCACTGAAAGCTTAAATATCAATATCTTAAGCATGAGAGGAACATGTTTCTCTCACAGAAGATTCCAGGTAAACTCCATGTCTAGGGCTATTATTGAGTTATTGCTTTCAGATCCAAGTTGCTTCTAGCTTTGTTCTGCTCACATGCCCCCGCTCACCAGTTATTCTCATGTCCAACATGGCTGCCCTGGCTCCAACCATTATCTCTGAATTGCAGCCGCCAGGAAGCAGAAAGGCAAGTCACCTCCTTTACAAGACACTGAATGGAAGTTGTTGCACAGACCATTTTCAATTTCATCTCATTCGCCAGAGTTTGGTCAAATGTACACACTGTAAGGTGGGAAATAAATTTTTTTATGTTCTTTTTTTCCCAGCTAAAATTCAGTGGGTTCTAATTTTGACAGGAGGTAAAGATTTTAGGGTAAAATTAACCATCTCAGTCATGGAATAGAATAAAAAACTTTATATGAATAACAGTTTGCAACAACTAAGTCTTATAACAAATATAGATGAAAAATAATCAGTGTGACACAGCACAGTGTTTCCTCAAGTTTGTTCTGTGTAACACTGACATGAAGTTAAAAAAAAAAGTATGTTGAATCTCTTAGGTTAGAAGAGGGATGCCGACATAACAGAGACAAGAAACAAACTACTTATATTTGAATCCTACATCTGCCCCTTATTAACTAGAAGTCCCTGAGGAAATTATTTAATTTCTTTGTGCCTAAATTTCCATTTCTGTATAAATATCATGCTTTATGTACTACAGATTTGTTGGGCATCAGCTATGTGTCATTTTCTTGGAGCTGAAGATATAGCTGTAAACTACATGAAACCTTTTGGTCTCAAAGAATGTGCACATTATAGGAAGGGGTGGGGTGAATATATATTGTACACAAAAGGAATAAAATGATTTGTTGTTGTTGCTGTTGTTATATGGTAGGAAGTGCTAAACAGAAAATAAAGGGGGAAAGAAGTTAGGATTGTGTGGGCATGAAGGATGCTTTATTTGCATATGGCAAGTATGAAGTGCTCATTGGGAAATGAGCGTTTGAGAAATGACCCAGAAATGAGCCACTTAGCTTTGCAGAGGGGTCCAAGAAGACAAAGGATCAAATGCTCTTGATTTGAGACAATACCTCAGCTTTACTTAACTACCAAATGAACATGATTGTCAGCTAACCAATGTCTATCACTTATCAGGTGCTTTCTATAGATTAGATATTCTGAGTAGGCAATATTATCCCTATTTTATGTATGCAGAAACTAGATGTCATAGAGAGCATATAATTTGCCCCAAATCATACAACTAGGATGTAACAACTTCAAACCCAGGCTGGAGTCCTGGGTTTCTGCTTATGCTACTCCTTCAAACACCAAGTAGGATGATGTCAGTAATTCAACCGTATGTATGTATGTATGTATGTATTTTAAATATTTATTCATCTATTTTGAGAGAGAAAGAGCCAACAAGGGAGGGACAGAGAGAGAGAGAGAGAGAGAGAGAGAGAGAATCCCAAGCAGGCTCTGAACTGACAGTACATGTGGGGCTCCATCTCACGAACTTTGAGATCATGACCTGAGCCAAAATCAAGAGTCCCATGTTAACCAACTGAGCCACCCAGGTGCTCCTCAACCAGTATTTACTGAGCACAGAACTGAGATTTGAGACACATCAGTAAAGAAAATAAAAAATCTGACATTTTTGAGCCTGCAGTCTTCAGGGAAAGGAGAATAGAAAATAAACAGTATGTATATTATTAAGTAAATTATACACACACACACACACACACACACACGTGCGCACATACACTCACACACACACATGCACACACACACTGTAATTAGAAAGTGACACGTTCCGAAAAAAAAATGGCAAAGGAATTTGGGATTATTTCCTGGGGCTACAATTATAAATAACTTCAAAAATGTTTATTTAATTAGTTTTCAGAGAGAGCGGGAGTGAGTGGGGGAGCGACAGAGAGAGAGGGAGACAGAGAATCCCAAGCAGGCTCTGTGCTGTAAGCACGGAACATGATGTGGGGCTTGAGCTCATGAGCCATGAGATCATGGCCTGAACTGAAATTGAGAGTCAGATGCTTAACCGACCTAGCCACCCAGGTGCCCCATAAACAATTTTTTAATTTGGTAAATTTCCACTTAATATATCTTGACTAAGGCTAGCTATTCTTAATAATCAGGAGACACTAACCTTCAGAAAATAAGGAATATTCTCTCACCATATGAGGAAGAGTAACTGTAATATATGACTGTACATATGACTGTAACATAATTCTCTAGATTATGTTACAGTCATACATTTTTATACAGTTCTGAGAAATAATTAAAGGAAATGTAGATTTCTGATTATTCAGTGAGGTCCATGGTCCTTGGGGAAGGGGGCAAGAGAAATCTACCTTTGAAAACAGTATAACTAATTTGTGTGTGTGTATGTATACAAATACATAAATACACACATATCCATACACATATATACATACTCATGCATGTACACGTATAGATATATGTACAAAAATGAAAACTTAAAACTTATAAAAAGCATGTTTAATTAAGGTAGGTAAATATTTCACATATATATTTATTTTATCATATTTAATAAATGAACACCTGTCTCCTCCAAAATACTTAAGAAAAATATCACTTCAAAGTTAGTAAGAAAATTTCACCTAAAGGTAACTCATACTGGGGGAAACTGCAATTCAAGAAAGAAAAAAAGCTGAATTGCTCTGAAATTCACCAGTTAAATGATAACTTTCTGGCTTTTAGAATTTCAATAATAGGTTTCTTCCTCAAATAGAAAAACCTCAATTTAAAAGAATTCTCCCCTGGGTAAAATTTACCTTTCTTAAGCAGAATAGAATGTGTCAATGACAAAATGGTATAAATACAGTCTCAAAGAATATGATATACTGTCAAAGCCTATTTAAAAAAAATCATTTAAAAGGGAGGAAAAGGCAGTAACATTAATGATCAAAAAGCAAGGCTTGTGTTCAATTCTTTCTTTGTCCTTTGGTTTTCTCTTAATTGTGGCCTCTTCACCTGCCTCAAAATAACATATTCACAAGCTATTCCTTACTCCAAGTTCAGGGCTGCCTATTCGCAGGGCTTTGGAGAAAAAAGGGCAGTGCAGTTCTTCAGCTCCTTTCACCAACGCCAAATGCCAAGGGAAATCAAGCCAGTTAAGGGAATTTATTTAAATGAATAGGCCCATGGTTGTTAGGAATGACCTATATATTTCAAAAATTCAAATGGAAGTGGTAAGAAGTGTGAGGAGGAAGATATGGTGTAGGAAGTGTTGGAATTAAGGTTGCATCTCCGTCCCTCCTCTGTGTGTGGGTATTTTGTAAGACAAATCTTTTTAGAGCACTCACTGAGAGCTTGAGACCATTCTCTTTAAAGCCCCCTGCATGTAACTTTTTTTTTCTCTTGATTTTTTTTCAGTTAAATGATATTTATAAATTTTGATTATTCTAAAATAAATTTCTTCTTTCACAGTTTATTGGGCATTTGCATTTCTTCTGTGAAATGTCTGCTCCTATATTTTGCCCACATTTTCCATCAGGTTGTTTATTTTCTTCTTGTTGATTTAAATGATTTATATTAACTTGGCTTTTATTATGTTTTATGAATATTTTCTATCAATCTATGGCTTGTGTTATGACTTTTTTTAAAGGAGTTAAATTTATTACTTTCCTATATTATGTGTTTTGTTTCCTCTTTTGCATTTTGTTTTAATAGGATCTGCCTTTATGCTTACTTGTGCTTCTTAAAAGTCAGGGAAATTTAAAACACAAAGACATGCTATTTAACATTGATGCAGTTGGCACAAATGTGAATTTTTTTACCTTACCAGGTATTGACTTAGACATGGATGAATAGTGTCTCTTCTATTGATTTAAGACATGTAAATTTTTGCAGTTGCTCTGGAGAATATTTTAACATATCCTTATAAAAGTGAACATTTGACTACCTTAAGAAATAGCAATTACATTTTCGGCTTATACCTAAGAGAAATCCTTGGTCATGTTTCTCCAGGTGACGCAGTGTTTGTAATAACAAAAGCAAAGTCAGTAAAATGCTCATTATTAGGAAGATGGGAAAATAAATCGTATTGTAGTGAAAAAGCCCAGAATATTATAGTGCAATGAAAATGTGCAATAGCATGGTTAAATCTTACGTAGCATAATACTGTGTGAAAAAAGTTTAGAAAACTACCCATACTGTGATACCCTTTGTATCAATTTAAGAAATTCAGAAGTAAGAAAGACAAAGAATATATGGTTGTTAAAACCACATTATGATTAAATCAAGGAGTATATAAGATTCAAAAGAATGGTGTTTTGGGTCTGGGATATTGAGGGTTCAGTTAAGGAGTAGTACATAAGTGGATGTAATCTTTGGGTAACATTTTATTAGTGTAGTAAGTGGCCTCTGTATCCAGTACATTTGAAAGCTGGCCATTATGGACCAGTTATAGTAGCCTGTGATGAACCAAGTAGTATGATAAAACCAATTTAAGTCTCAAAGGAAAAATATAGAACACATTCCAATATAAAAACAATTGTAAAAATAATATGTAAAGAAAGCTGGAAAGCAATATGTAAAAGTTCTTTACTTATCTTGCCTACTTGGCCTCACTTCCTGGAGATATTCCACTATTGTTTCAGAAATATTTCAATGCATAAACATACATGCCATGGTATGCCATGACCATTCCAGAAAATACTTGAATAATTTAAAATTAAAACCCTCACACTTAGAATGTATCTTTCTCTTTTTAATAGCTACATGTCTGTGTATCTATATCTGTGTAGAAATCTATATCTATATATCAGAGAAAGAGAGAGAGAGAGCAGGAGAGAGTGTGCACACAGGTGGGGACTATTCCACATACTATTAAGCTGTTTACAATTGCCAAGCCTTCTCTAATCTATTATTCAGAAAGCCACTCAGTTGAAATATTCTGCTCACTCTCACCGAGATGCAAAGCAGCTATATACATTTCATAGAACAGTTACAGAGAAACTACATTAATATGTTCCGATTGTTATACAAATATTTATGCAAAATGTGATTCCAGTATATTTTCAAATTACACGTGTTATAAGTAGATGAATATAGGTATAAAAAGATAGATACAGCCATAGATCTAGGTATAGACATACATAATATTTGGTGAGTTAGAAGGATATACTTCACAATATTCACAGTAGTAACTTCTAAGTAATAGGATTATGGGAGATTTAATTATTTTTGCTATAATTCTCTATATCTTCAAGTTTTTCTCTCATTAATGTGTATTGAGTTTATAATAAAAATGAACTATAAATATTACTTAATAACACAGCCTTGCAAGCAATCAAATAAATTAGGAAGTACTGTTTTTCATCTCTCAAATTAACAAAGATTAATACCCCCAGCTGTAAAAGGTGCTGAAAAATTCAATATTCATTTATTACTAATGGCTGTATCAATTGGCCCAATTAAAAGAGAAAGCAATTTGGCAATATAGTAAGGAGCCATCAAAATGCCTTATTCTTTGCCACTGGATAGCAGCTTGTAACAGGTAGTCAGTCCCTTATTCCCAAATAATACAAGATAGAACAATCAACTACAAATAAAAACATATTCTGAATATATGAAGTATTTATTATGAGTAGTTAATTGGGCAGTATTCTATGTTCTTGTAAGGAGGAAAGTGTTTAGTGTGGGACAATTATGTAATGGGTTATGTGATCATTAAAAATGGCAATGAAGCCATTAATATTTTAAAATATATGTTAAGTACAGAAAGCAGAATATATCATTGAACTTACATGATTGCTTATGTAAAAATGTGTGAGGGAGATACAAACTGTTGTGACATAATCTTTATGGTCAAGGGGTTTAAAATCTAATTTGGCTGACAATAAATAAAATATGGGAGTCTCTCAAATTTAAATTTCATTCCATTTTACTTTTTTATATGATGAGTTGGGAAACAGGATTTCTGACATTTATATCATGACTGAATGTGCACTGAACTCTCTAGACATGACCTTTTGGAGACCAATTGAAAGTCCTTTAAGAGATTATTTCATTCAAATTGGAATAATAATGGTATAATTTTTTAGTTACATAGCTGACTCTTAATGCTATCTCTCCAAACTGCACAAAATAGAACAATGCTAATTCCAGTAATTTGTTCTTCAAGGAAATGACATTAAGTCACAATAAAAAAAGGCATACTTACCATTTGTTATTGTATGTCCTTGAACAAGTCATATAAGTGTCCTGAGCTTAGTTTTATGTGTGTGTGTGTGTGTGTGTGTGTGTGTGTGCGCGCGTGCGTGTGTGCGCGTGCATTTGTGCACATACCTGTGTGAAGAAGAGAGATCTTAAATTACTCATATAAAAGCCCTTGCCCTGGTACAGAATAAAAGTATTCTATATCATATCTATTGTGGGTAATGTAAAAATGGTTTTGGAAAAGCATTTTAAAAATATATATGGTCTAGAACCTGAACTTAGATTTTTATTTATTTATTTTTTTTTTTTATTTTTTAAAAATTTTTTTAACGTTTATTTATTTTTGAGACAGAGAGAGACAGAGCATGAACGGGGGAGGGTCAGAGAGAGGGAGACACAGAATCTGAAACAGGCTCCAGGCTCTGAGCTGTCAGCACAGAGCCCGACATGGGGCTCGAACTCACAGACCGCGAGATCATGACCTGAGCCGAAGTCGGCCGCTTAACCGACTGAGCCACCCAGGCGCCCCTGAACTTAGATTTTTAACTTAAATAAGAAAATAAATACTGAATGGAATTTTGTTTTTTATCTGATTATATTTACAATCATTGATTTGTCTCATATCAGTATGGTTAAGTATTTTCTTTGTAGCTGTTTCTAATGTTAATTGTAAAAGTTTTTAACTCCAAAAGACAAAATTCAAAAAGGAACCATACCATATTTTCTTTCTCTGAATCATGTTTTTTTTTTTTTCTTGATGCAATCTGTGTGTTGATTTACTTGGCCAGAATTCTTTGAAACAACATGTTGTTTTGTTATGGGAACTGGTGTTTTCTCTGTCATATAAAATTAGAGCAGTCTAAATACTAAAATGAGGGGAGCCTGGGTGGCTTAGTCAGTTAAGCATAGGACTCTTGATTTTGGCTCAGATCATGATCTCCTGGCTTATGGGATTGGGCAGCATGGAGCCTGCTTAGGATTCTCTCTCATTCTCTCTCTCTCTCTCTCTCTCTCTCTCTCTCTCTTTCCCTCTCTCTGATCCTCCCCTGCTCATGCTCTCTCTCACTCTCTCAAAATAAATGAATAAACTCAAAATACATACATACATACATACTTACATACATACATAAATAGGAAAATGAAAAATTCTATCACAAAACTTAAAACAACCCTTTCTTTTTTTAAAAAAAATTTTTTTTCAACGTTTATTTATTTTTGGGACAGAGAGAGACAGAGCATGAACGGGGGAGGGGCAGAGAGAGAGGGAGACACAGAATCAGAAACAGGCTCCAGGCTCTGAGCCATCAGCCCAGAGCACGACGCGGGGCTCGAAATCCCGGACCGCGAGATCGTGACGTGGCTGAAGTCGGACGCTCAACTGACTGCGCCACCCAGGCGCCCCAAAACAACCCTTTCTTGATGCACTTATTGAAAGACTATTGCAAAGCTTTTCAAGAGATATAGACATTTTTAAAAATTAAATTTTTGGTATGGAGTTATAAACTATAAAGCAATTTCACAGAAGAGTTTGGACAACTTTGAGTATTCTGAGACTTCCTCTCAAAATTGGTATATCTGAATTCTCCTAACCAACATTTAAGTTTCTTTTCCAATTGGGAACCTGATGATTGTATTCTGTAAGTCATTAATCTTTCACTTCTCATTTATTTATTCAACAAATTTGGAAGGATTGTGTCTAGGTCAGTTGTAATCATTGATAGTACAGTAGGGTATAAAATAGCAAAATCTCCCCTGTCACTGAGCTTGTATTAATTTCTCATTTCTGTTGTAACCAATTACTATAAAAATTGTGGTTTTAAAATGCACAAATTTAGTGTCTGAAAGTTCTGGAGGTCAGAGGACTAAAGTCAAGGTGTTGATAGGGCTCCATGTCTTCTAGAAGCTTCAGGAGGTAGTCCTTTTCCTTACCTTTTTCAGCTGCTAGAGACTGCCTGCATTCATTCGTTCATGGTCCCTTCCTTGCCTTGCTTGAAGGATGAAACCTCTTGCTTCCATCATCTCATTTACTATTGGGAACTCTTACCCTCTCCTCACCCTCTTTAAGGACCAAGGTGATTACACTGGGACCACACAGATAATCCAGAATGATCTCTTCATTTCAAGATCCTTTACTTAATCACATGTGTAATGTCCTTTGACCAATTAAAATAATGTATTCACTGATTCTGGTTGAGAATTAGGATGTGGATATCTTTGAGCAGCCCATTATTCAGTGTATCACACAATTTATTGATAAAAATCACATTTAAAAACTTGTATAGTCTCATTTCTTGAGGGACTTGAGCATTAATAAAGGAGAAAATAAATGGGAGATTCTAATGTTGCATGCTTACTGCACAGCAGGTAGCAGGATACTGTAGGATAGAAGTTTCATGTTTAGACAGATGTAGACTTGAATCTGAGCTGTGGCATTTTCTAATTGTGGGAGGTTGGGAACTTTATTAACCTCTCTGCATTTGCTTCTGCATATGTAAAATGGGAATATGAATTAATAATACCAATGTCAAAGGTTTTTTCAAATAATAAAATGAAATCATACATATGAGGTTTAGTGAAGTTTCCAGTAAATACTAAGAGCTCAACAAATGTTATCCAATATTATTTCTTATCATCTTCATTAATATAATTATTAGATTGGGGAAATGCAGGCCAACACTAGTGCACAAATGATGGACTTGTCAAAGGTTGAGCTGTCAAGTAATACTTTCTAGAAGAAATAAATCTGGAGTGGATGATCAGACATCCATATATACTCTCTGTACAACCACACAGAAAATGTGAATTTCATCTTAGAAAAAAAATAGATTATTAAGAAAATAGAACAGGATGAAAATAAAAGAAAGGAAAGAAAAGGAAAAATAAAAGAGGTTCCTTGAGTTGTTGGCAATTACTCTCTGAGGTAGATTGAATCGTTGGCCTGCATTCTTTTATCTTTTCTTGTTTCTATGCCCTTTTTTATGTTACTTTTCTTCCTTCCAGAAGCTGAGTGGACTTCCCTGTCCCTTTAGTCTGGGGCTCAACTAAAGTGTGCCATCTGAATCCAGGTCCTAGTAAGCAACACATTTTTTTTTCACCTGCTTTTTTTTTTTTTTTTTTGGCCTCTGTTTGTACCATGAGAAGAATACGCTCCAGGGATCCTCTTGGTCCAAATAGGAAGAGAAACACATGACACAAACACAGAAGCAACCTGCAGCATAGAGCCATCCAACTGAGCAGACTCTAAATTGAATAAATGCCCCTTACTGTAGGGCACTGAGGTTTTTTGTATTGCTTGT
This sequence comes from Acinonyx jubatus, assembly GCF_027475565.1. Lineage (NCBI taxonomy): Eukaryota > Metazoa > Chordata > Mammalia > Carnivora > Felidae > Acinonyx > Acinonyx jubatus. Next base: position 23,884,543 of record NC_069390.1, on the reverse strand, counting down.
TACACAGCAGTGAATCACTGATGCTTTTCATAAAATCACAGTAAAGCACTTCTTACTCTTCCCGAAGCCTATTCTAACATGTTTGGATCAGGAGGATTAGGACACAATTTACACAACTGTTTTATTAAGGAGTCAACACTCCCCTTCCCCAGTGACACACTCAAATAAGTCTGTATCTATTGTAGAACAAACTATTTCAGAATGAAAGAATTGTAATGACTGAAGTTGACTTTACTGTCTTCCAGTATTACAAAACTGATAGTTACTAATTATCTGTCATAAACAAGTGGGTAAAAAAAGACTACTTTTCAGAAGTGAAAGGAATGAGAAACTCAAGTCACAAAAATATAATAGAACCCACTTAATCAGCCCCCTGCTCAGCAGAACATGCCTTGCATTATGATAATTTCCAGCAAACACTTTTAGGATGGCTCAGTGCAGCTTCGTGGGAATAAATGGGGGCTAAGTAGGCACCTGGAGATGCCTGCAGCTGATTCCCAGTGGTTCATAGATGTAAATTGGTGTGTGAAATTAAAAATATTTCCATATATTCAATGAAAGGTGTTTTATTTTATGTTGTATATAATAGGCAGGGTCTAGAGGGCCTTCAATAGTTGTCTAAAGATAAAGATTGAACTCTAAGTTACCATTACACATTTGAAGAAGTTGGAAGAGGAAAAAAAAGTAACATATAACATAATGGTATTATTTCTTGTGTGTTTTAAAATGTAGTCTTCTCTAATGCTTTGTTTAAAATTTGCTTTAGATATAGATGCTATGATTCAAAATGAGCTAGAATTAGTTAATAAGTTACTTATGTATTTGAGTTGAGTGGGCCTCTAAGTTAGAGGAAGGGAAATAGGACTTGGAGAGAAAAATACCAGGTATTTAAATATTTTCTTCTCTGTGTTAGCGACATTACTGGGCATATGTAATGTCGGTGATGATGATGATAATAATAATAGTAGGTAATCTTTTTTATATATGCCAAATACTGTGCCAAACACTGTACATGGACACTATATCAGTATAGTAATGCCCATAACAAAGAGGATCTACATTAATATATAAAGAAGCCAACATTTATTCAATACATACTATATTCCAAGGATTGGACTAGGTACATTAAATGCTTTATGTCTTCTAATTCTGGCAATAATTTTGAGAACTAGATATTAATGCTGTGTGTTTGTGTATATGTATTTAAAGTGGACTTTAAGTTGGATGCAAAAACTATAAAATACATGATTGAAAAACCAAGTCTTCTTTTAAAAATGTTTATATATTTTGAGATACTAAGTGAGCTAGCAGGAGAGGGGCAGAGAGAGAGAGAGGGAGAGAAAGGATCCCAAGCAGGCTCCACACCATCAGTGCAGAGCCCAATTCTAGATCCCACAACTGTGAGTTCATGACCTGAGCTGAAACTAAGAGTCAGATGCTTAACCAACTGAGATACCCAGGTGCCACGAAAAACCCAGTCTTGACTGAGGAAGGTTGGAAAGAAAAAAAATAAAAATAAGGATAAAAGAAAAAAACCCACAAAAGTTCTCAACTATTGGGGTATTAGTTTAGTAAAGAATTATTGTGCTGTACAATGCTCATATCAGTATCTGTGTAAAGAAATTCGTAAAGAACATACTGTACACATACTGATGAGATTAACATCAGAAATGGAAATTGATATTACCAATGATATAATAAAAGAGAGGGTGTTTTAATATTTGTTAAATGCTTCACTACTATTTTATTATCAATTAGTGCAATAGGTGGAAAATTGTAAGTATATATGGATTTTTGTTTAAATGTGGAAAAGAAAGCCCAGACAGCACGAATGATCATATGGTTAAGTAGGTATATGGGTTTGAGCACCCTAGGGCTGCTGACTGAAGACTGTTGCTTTGAGGATGACGTCTTCACCATCTTGTAACCTGAAATGAGAGCAACTGCCCTAATGTGCAAGACAGTCCATAATGGATGACTGTGGGATCAGGGATCTGGAAGAGATATCAGAGAAATGAAACATATTTTGAGCATGTGTCCCAGTATATGTAAATGTATTTCTGAGAGTTATACTTATTGTATACAAAGATTACATACAAAGAGTTGAAATAGTGTAAAAGTTAAGAGTGGAATCTCTAGACCCAGGATACAGAGGTTTAAAGTAGACTCTGTGCCTTTGTTTTCTCACTTTTAAAATGGTTAAAAAATATGCCTCACTTGAAAATTTGGTATAAAACTTAAATTAGCTATGTAGGTAAATAACCTAGAATAATATTTTCTGTATAGTTAATACCGAGTAAATACTGGATATTATTGTTATTATAAAGGATTCGAAATGAAAGTTTAAAATGTGACTATGTATATATATACATTCTATTATCTATTTTCTTCCGAAAACCCAGTGAACCTTCTTAAGAACCCCTTGGATTTATGTGCCTCAGTCTGAAAGCTACTGCCCTATTGCATGTAGTCAGAGCATCCAAGTATTTGTGGATTTAGTAAGGATAGGACTTCATGGTCCTAGAAAATTTATGGCTGGGGGGGGAAATTCATGTAAGTCATCTAAGCCTTGTGGAAGCTGAGTTGTTGAATCAATAATCACAATTATTTGACATCATCCTGGAAGCACTAGGCAAATGGACAGGAATAAATAAAAGCTATAAATATTGGCAGAAGTGAAATAAAATTTTCATTATTTACTGATAAGTTCATATGTTTGGATGTCAGAATCAATTGAAAGCATGAGAGGGGAAAGAAGCTTCTGTAGGTTGCTTGCAAAAGAAAATATAATAAAAATATCAGTGATTTTAGTCTAGAACAGCAACAACAAGTTAAAAAACAAAATGTACAAAGAAAGTTCTGTTCACAGAAGCAACAAATACTTAAAGTCACCAGGGACAATTTTTAGAAATCACATTACCTGTATAAAGAAAACATTTGAATTCTACTGACGGATATAGGAGCATTCAAAATAAATGTAATATGGGCTTGTTCTTGGAAAATTCAGTACTATTAAGATACGAATATTTACCAGATGGCTATTTCATCATATTGCCATCCCATTTGAAAACCTATTGGATATTTTAAACATTTTAGACCTGATTAAAACATTTGTATGATAACTATATGCAAAAGTATGAAAGAATAACAGAAAATCTTAGAAAAGTAAAGGGAGATTATTTCTCTACTGAACTAAAACATTTTATGAAGCAATGACAATTTAGACTGTGTTGTAATTATGCACAAAGGGACAGTTTAATGAAGTAGAATCAGTAGTTGAGAAATATACCCAGCATGTATGAACATTTAGTATCATATGAAAAAAAGTTTATTTACATTGGTTAGGATAGGATAGGATAGGCTCAAAGACATTTATTTCTTTCTAATGGAAAAGTGCAAAGAAGGATTTTTTTCATCAGCAGACGGCTTTTGCTACAGGCTGTTGTAGCCAGTTGAATAGTGTCCCCTCAAATTTATGTCCACCTGGAACTTTAGAATATGATTTTATTTGGAAAAGGTCTTTGCACATGCAATTTTTTAAAGATCTCAAGATGAAATTACTCTGGCTTTAGGATAAGCCTCAGTCCAATAACTGGTGTTCTTCTAAGAAGAGGCGAGCACCAAAAAGGAACACTAAAAAGAAATGTTGTGTGAGGAGTGAGGCAGAGATTGGATACCCCCACAAACCCAGCAATGCCAGGGATTGTGGAAACCACAGAATTAGGAAGAAGCAAGAGGACAAGAAGAGATTATATCTATAGCCTTCCCTGCCAGTGCCTTGATTTCAAACTTCTAGCCTCCAGAACTGTGAGGAAATAGATTTCTCTTGTTTTATGCCACCAAATTTATGGTTATTTGTTATGGCAGCCCTAGTAAAATAATATAGCTATTAAAAATTCTGGCCCATGAATGGCATACATCACTTCCCCTTACAAGCCTTAGGCTAGAACTCAATCACATAATTTTACCCAACTGCGAGGAGACTAGAAAACATAGCATAGCTGTGTGTCCAGGATGAAGAGAACATAGCTGTTGGAGGATATTTGCCAGTCTGCCAAAAATATTTCAAATTACTGGAAAAAAATACATGATTGAATAAGTTCTGTTGAAAGAATTGGTAAGCTATTTAAATGCCCATAATAATAACAAACACTTCAATAGGGCTTAGAAGAACGCATGCCTGATTTACAAAAATTAAAATAAAAATGAAAAAACCTGGTATTTGTGAGAAATAAGCAAAACAAGAACCTTCACATTTTGTTGGTAGAAGTGTATACTCTTCTGGTGAGCAGTCTGGCAATATATGTCAAAATAGTCACTAGCATATTCTTCTGAACAATCTCAGCAAGTGTTTACCCTAAGAAGATAAAATAAATAAGCGTAGGAATTGCTTGCCCAAAATTAGTGTCAATCTAGGCTGTTTTGCTTGTTGAATCATAAATGTGAGTTATACACAGAGATTGAGAGTCCCCCAGGCTTTGGGCTACATGTGGGGGGTTATCTTAGGTTGGCCGTAGGCACTAACCCAGTCATATAGGCTGAATCCCTTCATCAGAAACTCTCAAAGTGCAAAATCAAACAACATCAGATCTAATGGCATGCCCTGAGAACTTCTTGTGAAGTTTTAGTCAGCACATGCTGTTCAAATACTATATGCTAAAAATAGTGAGGGAAGAATTTTATTTGTTATAGCCTTTTTGTTTTTTTAAGAAGTCAACTGTAGAACACACTTTGGTGGAAAAGAGATCTATGGAGATATATCCATTCCATTTTAGATATCCAAAGAGTACAGGTAATCAGTAATCATCCCAAAGAAGGTTGGGCATGGGCTCTTGTTGAAGAAAGGTTAGAAGTTGACTCAAATGGCTGTCTTCTAATACATCAGATACATCTGTCCATTCTGTGTTTGACATGCCATTCTAGTGGTACGGAAGTCAGCTTCAAGGTGGCTTTGTAATGTTCTGCAAATTGGAACTTCATTAACTGTTTGATATATTTAATATAAAAAAAATTTCTATTGAATTTAAAATCAGTTTTCATTATCACAAGAACTTCTGACATTATATATATCCTGAAAGAAAAGGCAAGTCTGTTAGATTTTTAAATTTCTAATGATCTAAATTTTTCAGAGATTATGAAAAGAGTATTAAATATTTTATCACCTTTCTGTTTGAGCAGAGTTTCTCCTTGATGGTAACTTTTAAGAAGTAGAAGAGATTATCATTAACACTTTTGATTAGGATTTTCTTGTGAACATTTTGAGTATAAAATCATATGTACAAATTTTATGTTAACAGAAGTATGCTCAAGTTTTGTATTTAAATATTTTTATAAGTTTTATAAAATATATGTTTTAGTATTTCCTAATACTTCATGATTATCTTCTTATCATAATTAATTGCTGTAACTGTAACTTATTTTTGCAAATCCCATATGAAAGCACATGTTTTTGGTTTTCCCTCGTATCTTTGCAAATATTATCAGTTTTTCTTTTTAATTTTTTTGTGTTTATTTATTTTTGAGAGAGAGCAAGAGAGACAGAGCACAAGCAGGAGAGGGGCAGAGAGAGAGGGAGACAAAGAATCCCAAGCAGGCTCCAGGCTCTGAGCTGTCAGCACAGAGCCTGATGCAGAGTTCAAACTCACAAGCTGTAAGATCATGACATGACTGAGCCACCCAGGTGCCCCACTATCAGTTTTTCTGAATGTTGTTGTGGTAGATAGACAGATACACCATGAAGTGATACCCAATGATCCTTACTTCTGGTATTCATGTTGTTGTATAATCCTATCCCTTGGATGTATGTGGGAACTATGAGTTGCTTCTAATCAATCGAATATGGCAAAGGATGCCACTTTCGTAGTTATATTACATTATGTGGCAGAAGTGATGGGATGCCATTCCTGTACTTACGCAAGATTCTATTTTGCTAGTGGACTTGCTCTAGAGATTTTTCTTTAATGACTTGATGAAGTAAGCAGTGATGTTGAGGACGCTCATCAGACAAGTAACTGCAGGTAGCTTCTGGGCACTGTACATAGTCTCTGAGAAATGCAGGTGTACTCTAGAAAACGCCTAGGAGCTGAGTGTGGCTTCTAGCAGATAGCCAGCAAGAATCCAGGCCTTCATTCCTGCAGACACAAGGAAATTAATTCCACCAGCAACACTGGAAGCAGATACTTCTACAGTTGAACCTCTAGATAAGAATGCAGTATGTGAGGGGAACCTGGGTGGCTCATTGGTTAAGTGTCCAACCCTTGATTTGGCTCAGGTCATGATCTCATGGTCTTGAGATCAAGCCCCATGTTGGGCTCCCTGCTGGAGTGGAGTCTGCTTCAGATTCTCTTTCTCCCTCTCCTTCTGCCCCTTTCCTCCCTCTCTTAACCTCTCAGAAAAAAACAAAAAAACGAAAACAAAACAAAACAATGCAGTGTGTGAGAACCCGAACAGGGTACCCGGATAAGCTGTGAAGTAAGTGTATGTTGTTTTAAATGCTATGTTTGTGGTAAATTAAAAAAAAAATAATGTGTATTTATTTTTGATAGACAGAGTGTGAGCAGGGGAGGGGCAGAGAGGGAGAGAGGGAGACACAGAATCTGAAGCAGGTTCCAGGCTCTGAGCTGTCAGCATAGAGCCTGATGTGGAGCTTGAACTCATGAACTTTGAGATAATGACCTAAGCCAAAGTCGGACGCTTAACCGACTGAGCCACCCAGGCACCCCTGTGGTAAATTTTTATACAGCAATAGAAAATGAATACAGTTATGGTGTGAATATGGTTAGGAAGGTTTTTGCTAGATGAATCTTAGTTTCCTATAGACTAATCATGTTCATCAGTATCAGTATTGAGTAGAATTACATTCACTAGTGTTCTGTCCTTTCTTCCTTATCATGTAAAAACTTCAGCAGTTTACAAAACAGTGTCTATCAAGTGGTATATGTTAACATCTCTTAGAATTGTGTCTCAATAGCATGTGTATAATCCTGGCTGTTCTTCTTCACTGATCCCTGTTGCCCAAAATTCTAACACTCTTGCTGTTCCCCAATCATCCTTCAGTCCGAATACTTCTTTGTCATCTCTGCTGATCTTTACTGATCTGAACAATCCAGTTCTATCACCACTGACCTTTGCTGTTCTAAAATGAATATCACTGAAGATTATGGCTCATCTTGATGCATATTTTCTAACTTGAGTTATAAAAAACAAGCAATCTCTTATTAACTATGATGCAGGGTGACTCAGTGTTACTATATTAATTTAAGGAAATCCCACAAGCTAACTGCCTTGGCTATTTAGTTTCAGTAATAATGCATACTTTAGCTTATGTCTATATACTTTTTGTTCTTTGTGCACAGGATACCGTTGGAATGGTTGGCATATGATCAGATTCTAGCTACCATGGTAGGTTCAGTCTACCAAACGTGTAGGTTGGGGACTATAGAGAATCCAGAAATCATTCCAGGGTCCACATGGCTACAACTATTTATATGATAATATTAAGGACTTACTTACATTTTATTCTCTGATGAATTCACAATATTTTTGTGCTTTAAAATTCCTGTTTAATTTCTAATATATAAAATACAGAGAACCATAACCAGTGATATGTCTGTGAGCTGGATCTCAAAAAAAGCCCCAAATTTTAACATTTTCAACTCAGTTTCCATGTGTGAACCTTACCATCATAGCTGATTTGAAGCTACCAAGTAGCATAACTGAATAAAAATTTTAGAAGAGACGCACACAGCGATTGTCTCTTTGGGGTCAGTATTAGCCGGGTCCAGCATTGCACTGACCATGAACCTCATAAACGAAGGATCTCCGGGCCCTTCAGTAACTTTGAAGAGTCTAAAGTGGTCCGAGATGACAAAGTGTGAGCAGCACTGCTGTAGAGATTCTGTTGGAAGCAACGTAGCAGACTCCTTAATCTCTGTTACTCTCAGAGAACTTTCCACTTCTGTGAACTTCTCTACAGACTTCCAAATGTACTTATATCTGTTTTTTTTCCTTAACTGTATTTAAATTCAAGTTAGTTAACATATAGTGTAATAATGGTTTCCGGAGTAGAAATCAGTGAATCATCACTCACATATAACACCCAGTGCTCATCCCAACAAGTGCCCTCCTTAATGCCCATCACCCATTTAGCCCATCCCCCCACCCAACACCCTGCCGGCAACCCTGAGTATGTTATGGTTTGCTTCCTTCTCTGTTTTTATCTTAACATCCTACTTCTGGTTTGGACTATTTTTCCATTAAATACCCACAATAAAAGTCAGTGAATAGGAAATGTCAGAGGATGGGGATATTACCAAACCTCACTTCTAGGATATACTTAGATCTTACTTTCAGTTAAGAAACATCCCTATAGGGACACCTGGGTGTCTCGGTTAAGCATCTGCCTTTGGCTCAGGTCATGATCTCACAGGTTTGTGAGTTGGAGCCCCACATCACGGTTCTGTGCTGACAACTCAGAGCCTGGAGCCTGTTTCGGATTCTGTGTCTTCCCCTCTCTCTCTGCCCCTCTTACGCTTGTGCTCTGTCTCTCTCTCTCTCTCTCTCTCTCTCTCTCTCAAAAATAAATGAACATTAAAAGGATTAAAAAAAGAAAATCACTCTAAAATATTCTTGAATATGAAATTTTAATAAACTCATAATAAAAATTTGCAAATCTATGTAATAATTCCTTCTCATAGAATAGAAAAACAAACATATTAAAGTAATTTTTATTGAATGGTTACTATGGGATATGCGCTATATTCTTTTTTTAAGCATTTTTTTTAACGTTTATTTATTTTTGAGAGAGAAAGAGAGACAGAGTGCAAGTAATGGAGTGGCAGAGAGAGAGAGGGAAACACAGAATCGGAAGCAGTCTCCAGGTGCCCTGGCACTATATTCTGAAGACACAGCAGATGACAAAATATAAAAAGTCTATGACCTCTTTCAACTTATATTCTAGTGAGAGAAACAAATTGGATACATACACACACTTACAGATAAAATAAGGAATATATCTAATAGTGATAAATGTCAAGCATGAAAATGCTGGATAAGGGGCTAGAGAATGAGGGTGACGAAGGGAGGACACAGGTAGAGTGACAGGTGAGCAGTGACCTGAAAGAAGTGATGTTGCAAACCATGTAGTTAATAGAAGAACAAACGGAAAAGCCCTGAGGTGGATTTAAGCTTGGTACACTGAAGAATGCTCAAACAAGGAGATCATGTAAATCTAAGGGAGGGGTGGTTATGTTTAGGTATTTAGGACATTTATATGTGGCTAGAAGGAAATTGGCCTTCAGAGAAGCACAGAAATGGCTCCAGGGCCGCATGGTCTGAGGTGTGCTTGGCACAAGTAAGCACTGATTGCCATAGCATTGCCAGGGCAAGGCATGATAATGGATTCCCATGTGCAAGCCTCTCCCAGGTGGCCCCATTGCATTGATCATATTCCAGGTTCCACTGGGATAATATAACTGTTGAAACTAGGATGCTAAAAGGCTGGGTTGAATTATTCCTGCTTATAATACCCCTAGAGCAATACAAGTGAACTGGACATTGATTCTAATTCTGGGTATGAAATCCACATGTATGCTTCCATATCTGGCCTTTCTAGTACTGTTGCCTTGACTGGGATGCTCTATTCTCTTCAACTAGTTATTTCCTTTTTGTCCTCTTGGTCTCATTTCAGAACTTGCATCCTCCATGGCACCTTCTTTCCTGCTCCATGAAAAAGTTGTCTACAGTTTCTATTCACTCTCCTAACACTTTGTACTTATACTATTGTTATAAATATCAATATAAATATAAATAATTACATGTTTACATTCTTTATCTCCCATCAAGTTGTAAAATATTTAGGTAGGTGCAAGGAAAGGCATTTTAAGATATGCTTAAAGAGTGGGTGCTTATAGGGGCGCCTGGGTGGCTCAGTCAGTTAAATGTCCAACTTCAGCTCAGGTCATGATCTCACAGCCTGTGTGTTTGAGCCCTGTATTGGGCTCTGTGCTGACAGCTCAGAGCCTGGAGCCTGCTTTTGATTCTGTGTCTCCCTCTCTCTCTGACCCTCCCCTGCTCACACTCTGTCTCCCAAAAATGAATTATCATTAAAAAAATTAAATAAAAAAAAAGAATGGGTGCTTATTATATATTTAATCATTATGTATCATTATTTATGATTTTAGAGGTAAACAGACATTACATTTTATTGAATTTAACTTTATTGAATTTTGTTGAATCTTTGGAAATAGAGCTTTGAGAGATAAAGGGATTTTATCCTAGGTTGTTCCTTGAATTTGTTTAAAAAATTGGACAGTGACCAAGGTCATGGGGCCAAACTGTATCCACTATTTTTCCACATTTTATCAGGCTGTTTCACATCAATAAAGACATAGTATAAACATAATTTAATCCTTTGGTACTGCCCCTGTATTTTTCAATTTTGCAGATTAAACTATTTGAGAATAAAATAACAAATGTACCTTTTTATCATTATGCTTCTAACAGAAGAAAATGCAATATGCTTTCATAAAATGGTTTAAGATTTTTCATGAAAAATGCTATTGACACATTTATTTTAATTGCTTTATTTCTACTTATAAAGTACAGTAAGGAATACTTTTGAACATGTATTTTTCTGGAAATATTTTTCCTAGCTCATAAATTTTGATTTTTAACATACTCACTTTTCTTCTATTAGTTATCATCTCATCTCTTCAAAGTGTTCCCTTATTTACTACTCAATATCCTGGTCAAAGCTTTTTCATATCTGAATCACAAAACCCTACTTTGTATTCATAACTATGTAAAATTATTGTCTGTCAAATTGATAAATTCACACACAATACCACGTTCTTCCATTAGCAGATATTTTCTAAAGACAACTCAAATACATATTTCAGCTAGGAGTTGTGAAATGTGTTAATTATAACAGTTTTGTTACTTTTTTTCTGGTCAATTTTCAGTTATATTTTATTTTGACACAAAGGGATTGACTGTACTCCTTTACACTAATATATAAAACCATTAATTACATGTTGTCATTATATTAGAATATACAACTTCAATACAATCAGCATGGAGTCATTGACAGCTAATAATGTGATAGAATTTACACATTTCTTACCAGCTTGCTCAGTGATGGTCTTTCTTTGCTATCAAATAAATTAATTTTTTGCTTGAGATATGTGTAGAATTGATAATGTCAGTGATCCATATGGAGTTTGCCAATTATTAGACCACTGTATTGGTATTCAGGATTGACTGGGTAAGTCATTTTCCTCTTTTGAGATCTCAAACTACTCACAAACTTTGAATCTCATTACCAAATGAGGTAACATGTGCAAGGAATTTAGTGTCCTGAAAAAGGTAGAGGAGAAGTAGGGGAAAAAAAAAAACTTTTATATGTACGAGATTGAGTTGATTGAATGAAAAATTGGTAAATATTTTTTCTATAATCGGAGAATATTCCTGTCTCAATCATTTTTTAAATTATCTTGCCTAAAAGTTTTTCACTTCTGCTTCCATGACATGGCATTAATTACCCAGAAACTTGTGTTCCAGGATTAATTCATATTTGGATTTGACCTATAACATGTATTTATGGACTTTCTAGGATACATGATACATACAGGATTAATGATAAACCAGCTATTTAAAAAAAATAATGTTTATTTTTGAGAGAGAGAGAGAGAGCATGAGTAGGGGAGGGGCAGAGAGAGAGAGAGAGAGAGAGAGAGAGAGAGAGAGAGAGAGACAGGATCTGAAGCAGGGTCCATGCTCCTTGCTGTCAGCGCAGAGCCAGACACAGGGCTTGAACCCATGAGCTGTGAGACCATGACCTGAGCCAAAGTCAGACGCTTAACCAAGTGAGCCATCCATGCACCCCTGATAAGCCAGCTATTACTCACCCAATCTAATAATGGAAATAAGACATGACCATTAAAACCCCTCAATACCCAGACTCTATTCGTGGAGAGTTCTTGGAGGGTACAAAGGAAAATTACATTGAACGTAGGAAGAAGAGACTTTATCCTGTTTGGTAGTTGCATAAAAAATTCATGGAGAGGAATAGCCATACTAAATGGACTGGTTATTTTACAAATTAAAAGGAATAATCAGAAAACATTTAAAAGTGAATAGCATAAATGAGGAGTCTCAGCAAGATAGTGCAGGCAAGCTCAAATAATTATTAATTGTTAAAGTTCAGTAAAGCAATGACTGTTAAGGGCAGAATGCAAAGTTAAAGAAAGATCAAATAGAGCCTACAATTACCCACTAAGGATTTTGGATTCTAGTTGGTAACCAAATGTCAAGTATTGAATTTTTTGAGTTAAAATAGACATAATCAAAGATTTGTTTTATGTACTGGAGTATTCTACAAGTAATATATGATAACTGACAATTAGGAATCCCAGATTATAGAACACATCTCATTCTGATTAGATGAGTGCAATTAGATAAGTCATATAATGGTTCAGTGTACTTAATGTATTATAATACCCTATACCTAGGAGTTAAGTAGAAAATAGGGCAAGAAGATAGTATTTTTAATATGGATATCTATTTACATCAGAAGGCAAGTTAAATAGCTGTTTTAATGGAAACACCTTTACATGTTAGTGGGTGTATCTCCTTCAACTTTGCTGTGAAAGCCAGAATCCTAGGAGTGACTCCCCCCAGCCAAAGATTATAGAATTCGTCCTCCTCTCCCCATGTATATCGCCATCACCCTTGTCTAGTGTTTTTGTTCCCTGAATAAGCATAATTGGGACCTCCGAACTCCTCTCCCAGTAGCTACTCTCTTCCATCATTGAATCCACTTATATTTCATTCCCTTATGTAAATACTTGAGTGATTTGACATTTTACTTGGAGTGCATTACAAAATTCATCAGATGGCCCCAAAGCCCTTCACATTGTACCCTCTGCCTACTTTGGTAGATTCATCTTGCACCACTGAATTCCTTCTCTGGGCCCAATGACCTTCATTCAGCTACTTAAATATAGTGTTTCTTTTTGGCTCATAGTATTTACACATACCATTTCTTCTGACTGTCAGACACATCCATTTCTTCTGTGTTTGAAACCAAGTTGGATAGGTAAAGGCATCTGACAGAGATTTTAAAAGCACGGCAAATCAAAATAAACTATTTTGGCAAAAATAAAGGTGATGAATGACATGGCAAGAACTATTGACCAAATGAACCACTTCTCTGCCTCTCAGAAGCACAGTTTTAACTGTCTGTGCAGGTCCAGGGAGATCAGTCAACCTCAGAGCCCTTTCCCCACCACCACCCTGCGAAATCATGCTGGTCTGGAAGGTATGATCTGGTAGAGCAGAGCAGAATGCTTCCTACAAGGAGGCAAATAGCTCTTAAAAAAAAGAAAAAGAAAAGGAAAGAAAAAGAAAGGAAGAGAATAGAAATGTGTTGAATCGTAGATAGACATATCATAGATAAGATGCTTTTTCTCCTGATGGTTGGATTGAGTAGGGGGCTGGGTAGAGATCAAAATGGTTATTTCAATGCAGTGTTACCCCCAGGGCTCTTTCAGAGCTCAGTTCTATGCCACTTCCTCAAGGAATTGCTCTCCAGTCCTCCAGTGTGTCAGAATTTACACAAATTTTAATTCTGAAAATCTCAGAATCCCTAATGTGCCCATTTGTGGTGTGTATTTCTAGTAAGATGATGTAGCTGCATTGTTTCTGACACTCTATGATAATCAAACAGTTTGTTCACTGAGGGTTCTATGTAATTAACGATACAAGGAATACAGACTGAGAGGTGCTGTTTTGTGATAACCAGACATTTGAGCATATTGCCAGTATTAGTCTGGATAGGCCCGATAGGCCATGGAAACAGTAAGCCTCAATATTTCTGTTTCAATCACACAAATTCTGATGAAAGTCTGAGCCACTCTCCATGGTACCTGACTTCTCTGGAGTGGCTGGATAATTCAGTCTTTGGCATGATAATGTAGAGACTTTTGCATATACTGCGGAATGAGAAGAGAGAGGAGAAGTAACAATGCCACAATTAAATATTTTGACCTAGAAGTGACACACACCTCTTTTACTCACAAACTATTTGGCAGATCCATCCATGCAGTCTTTTCTATTTTCTTCTTTTTTTTTTTTTTATTTTTTAAATGTTTATTTTTGTTAGAGAAAGACAGACAGACCGCAAGTGGGGGCGGGGCAGAGACAGAAGGAGACACAGAATCCAAAGTATGTGACATGCTGCAAGCAGTCAAAACAGAGCCTGACCAGGGGCTCAAACCCACAAACTGCAAGATCATGACCTAAGCCGAAGTCGGATGCTAAACCGACTGACCACCCATGCACCCCACTATTTTCAAGGGATATAAGAAATGTGTTTTTCTGTGGGCACAGGAGATAGAGGAGATAGGATAGTGGGGTATTTTAATGATCAACTGTTACTTAACAGTGTCTTTCAAACTGTCAGATTTATAAGATAGAGATCCAGATTTGATCCTGTACCATTCGTGATGTTTTTACAACTGAAGATGTCTAAATTTTAATAAAGATGCCTAATATATTTTTTTCCCATTTACAGCGTAGGACAATATTAGACACAGTCTGAAATAGCTGCCAATCTGTATTTTTCTCCTGGCCTTGTGCCTTGTTTTCTCTTCTCCTTTCTTTTCTTTTCTTTTCTTTTCTTTTCTTTTCTTTTCTTTTCTTTTCTTTTCTTTTCTTTTCTTTTCTTTTCTTTCTTTTCTTTTCTCTTCTCTTTTCTTTTCTCTTTCCTTTTCTTTTCTCTTTCCTCTTCTTTCTTTCTTTCTTTCTTTCTTTCTTTCTTTCTTTCTTTCTCTGTCTCTTCCTTCCTTCCTCCTTCCTTCCTTCCTTCCTTCCTTCCTTCCTTCCTTCCTTCCTTCCTTCCTTCCTTCCTTCCTTCCTTCCTTCCTTCCTTCTTTCTTTCTTTCTTTCTTTCTTTCTTTCTTTCTTTCTTTCTTTCTTTCTTTCTTTCTTTCTTTCTTTCTTTCTTTCTTTCATGTTTATTTACTTTTGAGAGAGGGAGACACAGAATCTGAAGCAGGCTCCAGGCTCTGAGCTGACAGCACAGAGCTGATGCAGGGCTCAAACTCACAAACCACGAGATCTTGACATGAGCCAAAGTTGGGTGCTTAACTGAGACTGAGCCACCTAGGCGCCCCATCTCCTGGCCCTGTTTACTATACTTAGCAGCATTTGAAGTCTTAACTTTTAATGGGTATATAAGTGCTTAGATATGAGAATGGATCACCCCACCCTGGATGATTAGGTGAATTCTCAAGTAGTTGGTTTTTGATATATATAAAATATAGTATAATTAGATTACTACTGTGGTGATTGCAACTGCATTCTAACTAGGGTGTTTCCTTTATTATAAGATAACATTGTTTTACAGTTCATCATATATGTAACAATAGTTTGTGAAAAGAAACAGTCACAATACATTTATTTATAAAAAGCACAATGATTTCAGAAAGTTTCAAATACAGAAATATCATGTTTTAAAATATAGAAAGTAGTCATATGAATTTTAATTTCTTACACAAAACATTTTAGTTGCATTATATTTTTATGCATTTTTTTGAATTAGTGTTAATTCATATGACTATTGAAGCAAATAAGATGGGAAAAAAATAAATAGGCATATATTGCCTATATAAGCGAGGAGGTTTGCCTCCATTTGATTTTCACATTTATTTAAAGAGAACAGTGTCATTAATAATCTCACTTAACAGATGAAGTTGTAAATTTGGAGATGAGTCATTTGCCCAAGTTCATGTAACTTGTAAATGGTAGGACTGGGGTTTTAGCTTAGTTGAGCCTGATTCTCTAGACTGCTCTGGGATCTTTCCATTAACCAGGTGAAATGATGGCAATTTCCAAGAAATATCTTGTCTATGTTTTCTTGATATATATGGTAGTCCCCCACAGACCACTGCCCTATATCTTAAGGACTGTGTGTGTGTGTGTGTGTGTGTGTGGTGTCTATATATTCAATCAGAATGGTAAGAATAATAACATTTTGTTCTTATTCAAACCAATTTGTTTGACAAAAGTTCTAGGGTGAAAATGTTAAAAACTGACAGTATCTTTAGGTCAAAGGATAATTATAGTGAGAGATTAGTTTAGTCACATCAGAGGGAGTTCACTTCAGACGTTTTTCTAATGTCAGCTACAATATTTTCTACTCACTAATGGGAATCTGAGCTTTCTTAAGAAATAAAGAGATACAAAATAACATTACATCAAAGGAAAGAACAATGTTCTTTTGGTTGGAATGGATTTATAATTTACTTCTTTCCATTGTCAGAGTAAAATCTAAAATGTTTTTTCTTTTTTCTTTAAAAAAATAATTTCTTCACTAACAGTGCTTATGCATTACCATGTAATTCAGACATGCTCTACGGAAGTACTCCACTGGGTAGAGATGCCATCCAGACTGAGAAAGTGGTCACGTTTATTTTTCCTCTGGCTTTCTCATTAGGATAATGGTTCAAGAGCATTGCTAGTGTCATGATTATGGGTAATGATTATTGTCCATAAATTTCTCCACATTTCTTAGTTTCACCTTGGAGCAAGTTAAAATGACACAAACTATGTATTTGAACCACATTGTTTTGATGCTCATAGATAGGAAAAACAGCCATGTTGCACCATTGTTTTACAACATAGTGTGTTGCAAGAAACAGGCATTAAAATAATCCATGGAAAGAGATTTTTTATAGTATCTTTTAGTATCCTACTTATAAGGATCTGAGGGAGATATTTTCACATCACTGTGTGGAAGGAGAAATCTTTGCCTCAGATTGGTTTTCTATCTTTTGGATTCTATCCATAGGAAACATTTTAAATTATTTAATCTTGGGGTGCCTGGGTGGCACAGTCGGTTAAGCGTCCGACTTCAGCCAGGTCACGATCTTGCGGTCCGTGAGTTCGAGCCCCACGTCAGGCTCTGGGCTGATGGCTCAGAGCCTGGAGCGTGCTTCCGATTCTGTGTCTCCTTCTCTCTCTGCCCCTCCCCCCTCATGCTCTGTCTCTCTCTGTCTCAAAAATAAATAAACTTTAAAAAAATAAATTATTTAATCTTATGAATTGATGTAGTTGATAAGGGTTCCTTCTTTTGGGCCCACTCAAGTGTTACCTTGATGCTATGCTCAAGGGTGAACTCAGAAAAAACATATTTCCTGGTCACTCATATAAAGTAGTACCTGCACTCACTTTGTCCCAGACTATTTATTACTCTTATACTACCATTTTTCTATTTATTGTATGTAATGAATTAAATGTTATATATGTATTTGTTATCTCTCTTCTTCCACTAAACCTAAGCTCCATGGAACCGAGGACTTTATCTGTTTGCTCACTATGGGAAGCATAGTTCCTGGGATGTGGCAGCAGCTTACTGAATAAATGAATGCATGAACAAGCATGTATGATTTTTTTTCTACCTGCCTGTAATCTCTAACCTAGCTCAGACCATACTTACTAACTCTACCACTGTTTTTTTCCTCAAAACTTTTCATTCCACTATGCTGTTGCTCAGTACATTGGAGTATCCATACCACTATTGAATCAAATTGGAGCTCTTCAGCCCTCTCCATTCCCTATATGTGGCATATTTTTGAACAGTTTCTTTTTCCCACTTACCAGGCAACTTCCCTCAAAGAGAAGGAGAAGCCCCAAAATGTATTCTCATACCACCTTTTTCTCATTCTGATTTCACTTTGAGTTGGTTTTCCTGCCTTGCTACCTACTCTTCTTGTCTCTATCTTCTGCTTGTCTTGGGGGTAGCTTTCCTTCTTAGCTCACTGCTTCTGAGTCTGATGGAGAAGGATGGATAGACAGAGGTCAGAAGGTTTTAGATCAGTGAAAACTCTGTATGGAGCCATAATGATGGATACATGTCATTCAATATACATTTGTCCATGAACTACAATGTAAACTACAGGTTTTGGATGATTTCAATGTGTCAGTGTAGGTTTATCAAATATACTAAATGTACCAATCTGATAGAAGCATGTTGATAATGGGGAAGGCTATACAGGTGTCAGGGTAGGGAAATCTCTATACCTCCCCCTCAATTATTCTGTGAACCTTAAACGGGTTTAAGAACGAAATTCTTTAAAAAAAATTCAATTGGTGAATAATAGTAAAATTATTTACAGCAAAGCAGAGATATAAAGAAAAATAACACCCAGGATGTTTTCAGGAGACAGGTTGCTAATGAGGTTCAAAGTAATGATAAAAATGAGTTAGATAGAATAGGAAAATTAATGACAGGAAAGCAACTGTGAGAAGAAAAATACAGTGATCAGCATGAAATGCAGCACATTGAGAATTCAGCACTTCATAATCAAATTTGCCATATTTGTTGACCTGTGTGCTAGAACTTAAAATTTTTGAAATAAGGAGAAGAGGTGAGATATTAGGGATACAAGAAAGAAGGGTCATAAAGAGCAAATACCCACCAGAAACAATTCTCTAAGTTACATTACATGTATCATATTTAATGCTTTCAGTCACATAGTGTAACAGTTTATTTTCCTGGTGGAAACTCTGTGTTAGTATAGTATACCCTTTCCATATTTGTCGCCTTTCTGGAATCGTTAAGATTATGCATCAACCTAGACATTTTAAATGTCTGTTAGGACAAGTTCATTCATGATTTGGCTCAAATGAGGGGGCACAGATTCATCATTCTGTCCTCGATTTTCTTCCTTTATTACTCTATGTGCATTTCTTGGGTGAGTTTGTCTACTCCCAAGTTTCTGAGAAGTATGTCTATGCATATAAACTAGCCTAGACCTCTCTCCTGAAATCTAGAAATCTGTGTATATCTACTGAACATGTCTTTTTGCTCCCAGGTATTGAAACCCAGTACTTCCTAATCCAGTGTCCTTTTCCCATTATGCTCTTCCCCGTTGTCTAAGTAAATGGAGCCACCATCATCTAAGTGTTCAAATTAGAAATGTGAACATTTTTCTTGATTATTCTCTCTGCCTTATAATCGAGTCTAATAAACTATAAACTTGTACCCATTCCCCACCCTGCATTTATCTCAAACAACAAATTTCTCTCCACTTTCATTATTATTTCCCTTTTTTATATCAATATCTACATAAAACCCTTAAAAATCCTCCTTGGAAATTCTAGTGTATCATATATTTCTCCCATTATTTTTGCTTGTTTGTTTTGTCTCTCCTTTACCTTACCTCCAAAAGAATCTTTCTAAAATAACAATCTGATCTTTTCATTTTCCTGTATAAAACCTACACATGGCCATCCATTTACCTCAGGATAAAGTGTATGGTTTTCTATGTCCATTTTTTAAAAAAAATGTAAGGTAATTATAGATTCAGGGGCACCTGGGTGGCTCAGTTGGTTAAGGGTCCCATTCTTGATTTTGGTTTGGGTCATAATCTCACTATTCCTGAGTTAAAGGACGAGCCTTGGGCTCTGTGCTCACAATGAGGACCCTGCTAGGGACTCTCTCTCTCTGTCTCTCTGCCCCTCCCCTACTTGTGCTCGCTCTCTCTTAAAAGTAAGTAAACATTTTTTTTAAAGGTAATTATAGATTCATCTATAGACACAGGAAAGAATACAGAGGGATCCTGTGTACCCTTTACCCAGCTTACCCCAATGGCGATTTACTGTACAATGACAGCACACCATCACATGAGGAAGTTGATATTGATGTGGTCCACCGACCTTATACTTTTTTTATCATGATTTATCAAGCCCTTTATGATATGGCCTCTGCTTAGCACCTCCATAATTATCTTCCATGAAGACAACACTCAAATGTTTATTTGAGTATGACAAATAATAATGACACCCAACTTAGAGATTGTTTTATAACTTTCATAAAGCTTTCACATCTGTGATCTTATTAGACTCTTAAAGGAACCCTATTATGTAGGAAAGATATATATCCTCACAGACAGCATTTTATAGGTTGAGCTAACTATGCAAAATACAATGTTTAATTTGAAATCATAAACCAAGTCAATGGCACCTGAGCAAAGTGGTAAAATATAGAGGATTGAATGTTTGTTATGTACTAGAACTGTATTTTATATCATCTAATCTGTAAAACTACTTGTCAAAAGAACCACCCTATTATATGAATTATATCATCTAATCTGCAAAACACGACAGTTATTTTATAGATGAGGTTCAGTGAAATTACACACTTTTACATAAAATCACAATGCTATTAATTAATGAACTCTACCTTGACTACCATCTGCTTTCAAACTCTGTGAGAGCTTTAGCCCACCTATGGACTAGTTACAGAAGATTAGAATTACTCTTTCAAAGTTTCTGTAAAAAGTTAATTGTTATTACAAAATACTCATTTTAGAACATCTAAGAAAGTAATTAAGAACCTGAAATTTGAAGACGTTTGTTGTTTTATGAGCCTATTTGGTGTTCTGCCCCAGTCCTTCACATGGTCATTTAGAATAAATACAAGTGCTTGAGACCAATTTAATTTTAAGTTCTCATTTTCACTCTCATGGAGAGATGATGATGCTGAAGTCCCCATTTGCTAAGTAAGAAATTGTTTCAAGAAAGTAAGAATATACCAAAGCATCAATTAAAAGGGTATGTCAAGATGTAAGCTGTGGATTCTTTCCTTTTAATGGCAGTTTTGCTTCCACAGATTCCTACCACTGAGCTGTAAAACTGCTTACTTATGTTGGAAACTGTTGCCTTTTGTGTGGGAGGCAGATGGCATTTTCTTGGCACGGTGCGGAGTGGATTTGCAGAACTAGCAAAAAGGGGGAGGCAGCAGAGGAGGAGAGAGAAAATGTTTTCTCGTGATACTTCCTTCAGCAGCAGCTGCTATGGTGTGCAGTTGCCTTGGCAAGGAGGGCTCTGGCCAGGTGGAGGTCTCTCGGGACTCCATTAAAACTTAGAGTTAAATCACAAACAGAGACACCGTCAAATCCCATCTGAAAACTGTATGGCATTCAGGCTTATTTAGAATATGGTAAAGGTCTGTTCTGCCTGCCATCCAGTGCTGAGGTGGGAATTAAATATAGCCACCTATGAAAGTATTAATAATACAGATCTCTTCTATTTTGTATCATGCTTTCATCGTTTTAACCAAACGACCTGGAGGAGACTGGAAATCCTAGAATCTCATCCAGGTTCTAGAATTTCTTTTGCTTGCTCCAGATAAAATTTGAAAATAAATTAGTGAGTTTTCAATATTTTAAAATAAGGAGGCTTCATATAAACATCTCAAAAAATCACGAAGGTTAGCCCCCTTCACTGTCAAGTACCTATATGCTGGAGCAGAGGAGGAGGAGCAAACACTTTGCGGAGAGTCTCTCATTTGCCTTTTTTCCCTCATGTATTCAGACTAATTTTTCATCTTAAGTCTGCGAATATATAATCACTTATTTTAAGTTTTAAATTAAAAAAAACACAAAACACCATGTAAGGTTAGACTAAGCTCATTTTTGTTTTGGAGAATACTAAAGAGTTTCTAGACTTCAGTAAGGAATTGTGTGGTTGTTTGGTATATTTTCTACAATTCAAAGTCACGTGAAGGATCCGGTGACTTGAATGTGGCCCTCAGAATTGCTGGTATTTATGGAAATGGCCCTGTCACTCCCTAAACCTCTTTTCTAATCAGACCAATTTCAACTGTATGTGTGTTTTCTACGTGGCATGGATTTACATATCTTAAAGATTTCACTCTTAGAAACAAGAAAATAATTTTAAGGGCTGTCTTAAGTATAGTCAGCTTGCTTTGTAGAGAAGAACATATAAACCAAGAATATATATTTGTCCTAAATCATCTGGTTTATAAGGAATTTGTGTGGAGGGTTGGGATTCTGTCCTGTAACCAGGAATCAAGAACGTTTTATATTCATTTGAAACAAATCCTCTGAAGCTATGTCCTCTAGCCAGACTTTAGGTGCTTGAGCTGATGGGTCAGTGGTTCTTAACTGAAAGGACATTTAGTGCATTGCTCTACCCCAGAATTATTCAGGAATATCAAGATTTGATGTGTGTGTGTGTGGGGGGGGGATACCCACCCATGCCTGTCCCATGCCCAAAGCACACACATGCACATAAATGTCTCTGTTGGACATTCTTCTTCCCACTTCATAAAGACTACTAAAGTTTCCCCTTTAATTAAAGACTATTCCAGGTTTTCTCCGTAACATTGCTTTTCAGCATTTCTTTTTTTAAAATACTTTTTTATTGTTTATTTACTTTTGAGAGAGGGAGAGAGGCAGAACGCAAGCAGGGGAGAGGCAGCAAGAGGGGGAGACACAGAATCCAAAACAGGCTCCAGGCTGCAAGCTGTCAGCACAGAACCCGAAATGGGGCTCAAACTCACAAACCACAAGATCATGACCTGAGCCGAAGTCGGATGCTCAACGAACTGAGTCACCCAGAGGCCCCAGCTTTTCAGCATTTCTTAACACCTGCAGCCCTGCTGCCATTTGAACATCATGGCCCCACTCATTTTTCCCAGGTATGCTGTGAGGGGGCAAAGTAGTGAAAAGATTAAGTGTTTGGACTTAAAATGACTTATGTTCCAATTAGTCTATTAACAGCACAAATTTGAGCACATTATTTAAGCTCACTGAGCCTCAGTTTTCTCCTAGAATGGAAGCAATTCTGTGTACTCTATATATAATCACTTGAATTAAAGAGGATGCCTTTGAAAGTTTCTAACTAACTGTATAACACCTAGAGGTCAGTACATCTTCCCGCTTCCCAAGTGATTGGCTAACCAACTTAAAATATCCTTCTCAAATGACATTTAAATTTTAGCAATGGCCTTTCGTGCCTTAAGTCATGGGACTAAGTGTATGAGAATTTGAGTCACTGCCAAAGAATTAAATGAAGGAAGAAAGCACCTTGTTTTCTCTGAAATTGTACCTGAGCAGACCTTTGACTTGAGCTATTTAGCAAAATCTGCAAAAGAATAACTTCCCTCCCTGCTCCAAACTGAAATCAGACCATTTGCACCTGTCTGTAATTGTATATAGGGTATATTCCAAGCAATTTCCAAATACATCGATTCTTTCTTTCCTTCAATATACAATTACTTTTAGGAAACAGGTAGAGCCACCTAGGTAGCTTAGAGAAACTTACTGATATTCAGAAACACTGTTTTGTTTGGTTTTGTTTTCGCCAAGATCAACCCAGCTGGAAGAAGAATCTTAAGATTCCTTAGTGTCTTGCTCTATCCCTTTCCTGTGGGGTTCCAAGGAGCCCTAGTATCAGAGCTGCTGAAAAGACATGTGTCCCAGGGAGTAAATATGAACTAAATAAAAACACAGCTACAGGGAACCTGGATTCATTTGTGCTCTTTTGAAATGTAAAAATAACACCCAGCATAGTCGGGATCCCTGACTGCTGATCACAATGCATAAAATAAAGGCACCATCCAAATGAAAAGCATCTCATTCCCAGGGACATATTTCTTAAGGTTTGGTTTTGCAGTATGAACAGTTACTAAATGTGGCAACTCCTACTTCCTTTTTTGCCTCTGTCCTCTAGGGTAACAGAGTCCTCCAAATACAACTTTAATTGGCCTGCTCTGGCTTAACAGGGCCATCTGCTGTGGCTTCTAAGACTGTCTCTTGGGCCTCTGTTCTCTTCCCCAAGCATAGCAGGGGTCCTTCACTCTATTTTGCATTGGCTGCATGCTGAATTTCTGTATGTGTTCCTTTCATTTTATAGACACTTTTTTCTAAGAGAAAGAGTTTTTTGTTTGTTTGTTTGTTTGTTTGTTTGCTTGTTTGTTTTTAAAGTCATTTAGGTCTCCTTGAAGGCATTCTTGCTTAACTTTTCTATCGGCAATGTGGAGCAAAATCATTTTTTAAAAAAGCAAACAGACAAGCAAAAAAATCAGGCGACAAACAAAAAGTCCTCTTTATATTTGTGAATAAAACAGGATACATAAGAACACATTTTGCTCAGAATAGAATTTGTATGCATTAGGGAAATGGGTTTATGATGTGTTCATCTCCTTAGCAAACGCATTGTACTGCCAAAATGAATATTGTAACTATCAGTGCCTGGCTTCCACTACTGGAATCCGTATCTTACAGTAATCAGTTTCACTATATGTTATTTTGGCTGAGGTGTGCCTAATCTCGCTCTCCTTCCAAAGTCATTAATATTGTCAAAGTAATCATGGTGCATTCTGCAGAGTGCACCTACAAATATTCTTTTTGTGTTCTATAAAATGTTGAATACATGCAGATAATTGAGGGCAAGAACTCACTTTTTCATGAATTAAACCTGAATAAAACTGTAGTGTTGTTATTTCTACATTGCTCTGGCATAAGAATGATGGAATTATAGATACACTTAGGAAGGTTTTACTCTATTATAGTCATTGTTCCAAGTGCTTTGTTTGAATTAATTCATTATGTCTTTTACTTTAACACTGCTTTTTAAATATTCATAGTTATGAAGAAAGAAACCACAATAGGATGTAGGTCAGACTTGGATAACTTTGAAAGCTACAGATTTGTTGTGGTTACATTTTTTATAACCTCTGAATAGCCAGAAGGTATCATCCCTTCTCTGTGTCATTTGAAAGATTGCCTTACGCCTAGCCCTTTGATGATAGGGATATCACTGTGATCAGCTAATTCTTGTTAATATATCCATATTCTAAGCAATAGTTTCTCTATAATCAGCTTACCATGAAGCTTTGCCCACATGGAGAGATTGTGCCTGCCCAGCATGTCTAGCCGAGACAGCACATCAGGCATATGTGATGTGAACACGGATGGTGTGACTTCGTCCTCAGGAGACAGGAGCATACTCATTGAGTTGAGAACACAAGTCTATGTGGTATTGAGCAATTTTGAGAACCACCAAATCCCTCTCAAAGTCATGTAGTGAGTGTATAATATTCTTCATGTTTTCATCAATAATAATACACAATTATATATATTTTAAAGTTTCTACAAGATTCCTCTCAGGTTTTGGCCAGATTTGTGCTTTCTCATTAGAATCATGGCTTTATATTGTTGTTAGTGGCAAAATAAAATGAAGTCTTCATGTTATGAAGAGGAAATCTAATTGCTTTCAGTGTTTCAGTTGATAAACCTGTAGTTATACAATGAGAGCCACTTCTATTTTTATAGAAAGAGATAAAATCTAGAAATAGAGAAGTAGGAGGTAGTATTTAGGAGGATAATTTGAAATTTCCTATCACCATGCTTTTATTTTGTTACTCTTATTCCTCTGATTGAAATTCAGTAAGTCATGCTCTTGTTTGGAGATGTACAATTCCATACCTTCTTCCAAACAGTTTTTGAAATGCACACTTTCCACCACCAAGGGGAAAAATAACCCACTATATCCCACCTGCTCTTCCATATGCTGATTTGTGTGAAAAAAAATGTTGGTGTTCATTTATTCTTTTTGAGAAAATGTAATTAATGGCTAGATGAATTGTTTATTTGTTGCATGGGTAAATCAGAAAATTAGACTCAGAATAATTTCACAAAGAAAAAACCTTAAGAGGAGAAAAGACTAACCCAGTCAAAATGCCAGGGGACTAAAACTCAAGCCTTTATATTTCTGTTCTACTGAGAAGTCCATAGAACATGAACATAGATTATAGATAGATAATCTATAGATAATCACAAGATAGAAAGAAAGAAAGAAAGAAAGAAAGAAAGAAAGAAAGAAAGAAAGAAAGAAAGAAAGAAAGAAAGAATTGGTCTATTGTGGTATAAAAGTCAAATATCTTGTCAGTGGTGTTGTTTCAATTGTTTCATAAACCTTCCTACATTTGGAAGCTGTTTAGTAACTGTATTTCAGGTGACCAAATGATATTGAACAGTGGGTGATGTTTGCTTTGCCTACCATTAGGGATAGACTGGAGGCAATAAAAATACAAAGCTAGTTGGTAGAAATCTATCATAGTGACATTTTAAAAAAGAAATCAAATAACTTTTTTTTTTTTAAATCACAAATTCACCTTGGAACACTCCATTTTATTTTTCATTAGTTTCAGGTCCCAGTTAAACCTGTCTTTAGGGGAACACTATTTATTATCTATCTTTCATATCTCTGTTTCTAACTGTGCCTGCGGAACTGATCACACCACAAATAACAAAGATCTGTAATTATTAGTGTTTTCCTTCCATAGTAGGTTTCAATTTGCTTTTTTTGTTAGCAAAAAATGAAAGATAGCTTTAAATAAAATACCTTATTTTAGAAACTTAGAGACTATTAGATGAATGTTTGAATCATCAATAAACCATCATGATTTCATTCTCTAGTATTTAATTTAATATTTACTCATGTTTGTGATGCGTGATGCTATATCACAGGCAGGGATAAAGACATGAGGCTTTGGATTTCTCATTTGTGTCTGTTCTTTGTTTATTTAGCAGGGGTTGCTCTTCACATTCTAAATGTTGTGGATAACGAAGACAAGGAATGACTAAGTTAAAATCTAATTAAAATGAAAATACGGGGGTTCTATTACTTTTCACTTCATCATTAGCTATTTTTAAGTCAGTTACTCTAGGCAGTGACAAAGAGTTGATTTCAAATCTGTCAAATGCCACACAGTCTTGAGAAAAGATGCATCTAAATTTATACAAGAATACGTTTTTATTCCATAGCCTTGAACAAATTTGGAAAGTAAAAACAGTAGTATTTCTTATGTTATTTTAAGTATTTCTTCACTAAATAATTTAAGCGAAGATTTGATTGGTTTATACATAGTATCCAAACTACTTGGGTAAAAGTTTTAAAGCTGGGAATTACTGTTCCTTTACCATTGTAGTTGGGTCTCTGTCAAGGTTCATATGCAGTTTTATTGTCATGTGATCAATGTAGTCTCATACTCTTGAGATTCAGTTAAGGATCTATATGCAGAGAGGGGCAGGTATTTACCTGAAGGCTGTCATTACAAACCTGCTACTTAGTTGCAGAAGAGTTTTCCTTAAAATAGCAAATTAGAACAGTTAGAACTAAGTAATCTATTGGCTACAATGGAAGGTTGACATTGTGCCACAGGTACAAATGGGGCCTGTAGAGACAGAGTCTCATGTTTGTTTGTTTTTAATTTGTGTTTTGATTTATTTTTTCCTTATAGAGAAAACTATTACTATGAGAGTTCCAAAAGTTTTTAGGCAAATTGCAGGAAAATTAATAAAGTAATCATAGGGACATACTGGAGAGGAAGGTCTTTGTAATCTCCAGCTGCTCCTTGATACTCAGTCAAGATATATCAGCATCAAGATAATTAATATCATCAATAGCAAGGCATATTGAGGAATAGCTAGGAAATTTAATGAGACCTATTAATTTAATCATATATCAAGGGAAGATTTGAGAGAGAGGGTTAGAGAGAGAAAGAAATGAGGCAGATATGTAGAATAAAGTAGAGAAGATAACTGTTATCAACCTCCATAGAGAATGGGATATTGAAGAGTATCCAAGAGAAGATTCCATATTTATTAATATTTCAGCTTATGCTTTATCAACATAATCTTAAATAATCCAAATTGAATTTGTATTTCCATATAATTAAATAAGAAGTATTGACAATATGGTTTTCTGGTTATAACACCATTCTGTAGTTTTCCAATGTGATATTATTAGGGGAGGCTTTATAAAAGGTGTGCAGGAAGTCGTATTATTTTTATATTTTTTGTGAGTCTATAAATACCTCAAAATTTTTTTTTAAAGTTTAAGAAATTATCTGTGACTCAGATCTTGGTTTCCAATACAATTCTCCAATAAAAAAGTCTGAGCTCTTCAGATAAATGACTGATAAAAAAGTTTCACAAAGATGGGGATATGCTAAAAGAACACAGAAGCCACCTGAAAGAACTCCTAGTGCCCAAAACTGGGGGGAAAAATGAGCAACATGATAAATAAGGTAGTGTTGGATTGGAACCCAAAGTATAAAATAAATATCCATGAATCTGGCATAAATAAATAATTGAGTAAATAAGTAAGCAGGGAAGAAAATGCCCCATACCAAAGAGTTCCAAATAATGCATATAGGAACTTTGCCTTCAGTGGGGTGGAGAATAATTCCTTACTCCTCAAGTGAGGGCTGCTCATATTGATTTCCTTCAGAAGAGCATATAAAATGGAAAGGTAGAAAAAACAGTAAGTCTCCAGTGGAGAATTCTGACAAATACTATCTTAGGTGATTTGTGTTAACATCAAGAGTTGTAAATCATGTTATAATAGTATGTGCCCTTGGTATGACATGATCAAAAATGGCACTTTACCACTATGGTATTCCTCTCATAAAAGAAATATCAGATCAATGCAAATTGAAAGACACCAAAAAATAGCTGACCAGTAATCTTCAAAAGTGTCAGGACCATTAAAGCAAAGAAAGTCTGAGGAAATGATCACAGCCAGGAGGAACCTAAAGGGTCAGGATGGCTGGATAGGATCTAGCCCTGGATAGGAACTTGGAAGATAAGAAGAACATTGGGTAAAAACTAGGAACTATGAATAAAGTATAGACTTTAGTTCATAATCATGTAATATTTGTTCATTAATTGTGATAAATGTACCACGCCAGTATAAGATGTTAAATTTAAAAATAACTGGGTGCGGAATATATGGGAAGTCTGTGTACTGCCTTCAAAATTTTCTGTAAACTTACAACTATTTTTAAATTAAAAGATTACTAAAAGATGTACTGATAATAGTTTTCACCCTGATTGGTGAGTTAAATTTATAGTTCTATTTAAAAAAAAAAAAACTATCTCCATTTAGACTTATGTTTCTCTCTCTTAAAATTTGTTTGAGTACAACCTTGGCTATTATTGTGATCTGTCTGAGCCAATGTGATATTTTCATTTTTATAACTTTACCATATATTTTATTATCTGATTGTATACCTGTTTTCTCATTTCTAACACCAGGATTTATCAACTCACTGGATGGCTGTAAAAATACAGTCAAATTATATTCAAAGGCACTCACTGACATTTATGGCCACAGAATAAATTTTACATGAACATCTAAATTTAACTTTATAAAGATGGACTGCATATCATGATTAGAATGCATCTTCTCTGGAAAAGTTTGTATTAAGTTGATACTATGCCTTTAAACTTAATCATCATAAAATCAAGGAAATAAATCCCCAGTGATTGCTAATATTATATTTAATTTGGTTTCATGTTCAGAAACATTACATATCTGTAGGAGATTGTATTGTTTAAGGATAGCCTCAGCAATATCTCCCATACCACGTTCTTCTGCAATTGACCTTATCCTTCCCCTTTCAAGAGGTGGAGCCATATTCCCCTCCTCTTGAATCTGGGCTGGACTTGGTGACCTGTCTGTATCAGATAGGATAAGTCAGATGTGAAATTGTGTGACTTCCTACTTTGGCTCAGAGAAGGCCCTCCAGCTTCCATCTTGGAACTCTTGTGCTCAGATGCAACCTCTCCTAACTCTTGGGACCCAGACACTGGGAAGCTCAGGTTACAGGGAAAAAAAAAAACAACAAA
Source organism: Acinonyx jubatus (assembly GCF_027475565.1). NCBI lineage: Eukaryota > Metazoa > Chordata > Mammalia > Carnivora > Felidae > Acinonyx > Acinonyx jubatus. The sequence goes on along the minus strand of NC_069390.1, from coordinate 23,855,036 downwards.
ACATGTGGATGTTTTTTGGTTGATAGTCCCAGATGAACCTAAACCCAGATAGTCCCAGTCCAGGTACTAAACATATGACAGACATATGAATGCATACACCTTCAGATGACTTTAGCCCCCCATCTTCCTGATAGCCCCAACATTGGAGATTTTCTAGCTGAGGTTCCAGATATTGTGGACCAAAGACAAGCTAAAATCCTTACCCACAGAATCTATGGTTATTGTTAAGCCACTAAATTTAAAGTGGTTTATTTTGCAGCAATTCATCACATTAAACCTTTTATATTTATTTCTTATAAACTGGAAGAAGGGAGCAAATGCTTTTAGCTCCTATAGTTTTCTTGGATGAAATAAAATTATAAGTTTTCTCCATAAATTCTTAAACATAAGAGGGTACATACCTGTCACCTAGACTTAATCTGTGAATCTCACTGTGCTTAGAATGGTCCTATATAGAATTTTTCTTAGGTATTTACCATTAGTGTGAGCATTAAATCATTTACTTGTCTGACTCTGAGCTCTGGCTGTCAGGTGCTGTAGGTATTGCTGACACTTTCCTCTGGTTGAGGTCACATAAAACCAGAGAGCCAATTTCTCATGACAGATATGGTCTGAGAAGAAGGTTCAACTGACCCAACTGACTCTGAGTTACTAAATCATTCCCCTCACCATCTCCATCATTTAGTATAACCCCATCATCTCATTTCAATTCCAGGATGCAAGTTAACTTAGTGGCTTCTGGTTAGTTTCTGATATTTGCCAGTTCCAACTCATTGATTATCTCTGAGAAAAAAAAAATATCTGTTGAGGGGTGGAAGAAAGGAGAGGGAAAAGTAAACCCAAAATGCTATTGATAATTACTAGCATAATATTATATTTACATGCTTGTCTCTTAGAACCCGAAGTGAACCACAATATATCTCTGTAATCCTTCCTTCTTTTGTAACAGTTACCTTAAAATTCCTATAATTCTTTTAAATATTAGTATTTTATTGACAAAACACTCCTAGATGTTATAGCAGAATTAAATAAGTAAGAAGGTTCTTCCATCATCAGTAAATACCAAAAAGTAAATACTTTGTTGATGGACAGGAACTGGGTAAAGCTTATAAGTATACACCTATTGATTGAAATTGAAATATTCTTAGAGTGGGACTCTCAGAGTTCAAGTTTCTTCTCCCTCCACTTTCTCATTACTGCCTCTTTCTCTTTGCCAGGTAATGATACATTCTATACTATATTTGCCATTTTTAAATCTGTTTTTTTTGGGGGGGGCACCTGGGTGGCTTAGTTGGTTAAGCGTCCAACTTTGGTTCAGGTCATGATCTCACGGTTCACCCTGTATTGGGCTCTGTGCTGACAACATGGAGCCTGCTTCACTTCTGTCTCCCTCTCTCTCTGCACCCCGCCCCCCAGATTGCTGTCTGAATCTCTCTCAAAAATAAATAAACATTAAAAAATTGTTCAATCTTTTTTTTTTTTTGAGAGAGAGAGAGAGAGAGAGAGAGAGAGAGAGAGAGAGCATGCATACACACACACACGAACAGGGGAGAGGCAGAGGGAGAGGGAGAGAATCTCTGCTCAACATGGAGCCAAACATGGGCTCGATCCCATGACCCTGAGATCATGTCCTGAGCTGAAATGAAGAGTTAGGATGCTCAGCCAACTGAGCCACCCAGGCGCCCCTGTCTTTTTTTTAATGCTACTTATGAAAATGGTTCAGTTTTCTTCATATAATCATTCTGTGTGTGTGTGTGTGTGTGTGTGTGTGTGTGTGTGTGTGTGCTTGTGTGAAGTTTTTTTCCTAGGAATTTCATTATTGCATTGCTATAAAAATTCTATTTTTAGTTGCTGATATTTTATATTTTATACCACATAAAAATTATGACTTTTTGTGTATTTTGTCACACACATATTGCTTACTATTCATAATAGATTTAAATCCATTTTCCTTAGATTTTCAGTTTGATAATAAGTATTCTACAAATAATGATGTTACTTTATATTATTTAAATCTTTAAATCATTTTTCTTATCTTATTGAATTGGCCAAAACTACGCTCATATTTGTGAAAAAGTGGTGGTTATTATATGCAGTCTCTTCCTTCACATCTGTGCAAATGCTTCTGGTTAATTTCACTGTTAAAAACAATACTGTTATTTGTTCAAAATACTCTTTATATTAGCTTTTAACAATTCTGCATTCTTATAGTACTCTCGTACCTCCCAGCATCTCTTTAAATACCTCCACTTTTCTTTTTAAAACAACATTCTCTGATTTTCTCTTGATCTTTGAGTTCTATGAGAACAGATTCTACATCATTCCAGATAATCATAATTGTATCACCAAGTTGGTGTATATTTAATGACTGATGGAATTAAAAAAATAATTAAAAAATATTTTATTTATTCATTTTGCTCTTGCAAAGGATTGATCTTAACTGGGTTACAGACCATATCTGTAGTGATTAGGGTAAAACATCCCAGATATGGGTAAATCTTTGCCAGCATTCCTAGTTTTCAAGGCTTTTGTGGTTAAAACTCTAGATAGTGTTTTCTTAGCCATTTCAAAAGGAAAATGTGAGAAGACAAGTGGGTGGGCACCACCACAAAGTAAAAGAAAACTTTAAAATCTTATAACTAACTATGAAAGTTGATGGATGTTAACTGGACTTATCATGGTGGTCATTTTGCAATATATACAAATATCAAATTATTTTGTTGTACACCTGAAACTAATGTCATGTCCAGTATTACCTAACTAAAAGAGCAAGAAAGCAAGAAAGAAAAGTTATCCATAGGAAAGTAACTATGAAAGAAAACAAAACCTGAAAAAAATATTTCTTTTTAATTCTCGTCATCTTACGAAAGATAAATTCATGTAATAATCTCTACTCCATGCTTAAAATCATTGATTCTTTCTTCCTCATGTATTTGAAATATATTCCAACTACTGACCAACTATTCTGTGCTTGTGACTAGGCTAAGTGCAATGTTATAATACGTAATTGAGTGAATTCTTGCCCTTCGTGTATGTCAGATAGAACAGACTTCTAGAATGAGTCTTTAAAATAAAACTATGAGATAACCTGCGTGTGCGTGCTGTTTTAGTCTCCAAAATATTAGAACTCTTAGACAATATTGGGGTTTGTGTTTCTTTTGTCTCGTTCCTGGTTTGAGCCCCTTTGTTTGGTGATACTTGAAACTTGAGTTAGAACACATTGTTCATTGATCCTGAAACTTCATATCTCATTGCCCACCAGATCGAAATTAAATTGTAGTGTTTTAAACTGTTACTGTATAGTGACAAGCCCTACATCTTTCTTCTTGACCTTTGTGCAATAATAAAATATCCTGTCTCCCTGGCACTTTTACTTTATAGTTTTCTCTTCTTTTAGCTCCTGAGGGCACTTTTCCAGACCACCTCGAGTTTCCAAATAGAATTGCATGATTTGGGCATAATAGCACCTGACAGCAGTAGAGAAACAGTCTTTCTTAAAGAATTTATGGATTTTTCAGAATGCTATCTGGGATGCCACCTCTGCCCACATCACTGATTCATGAGTTCATCTTTAGCGAGACAGCCACAGAATTACTTTTCTGCAGAGAACTGATAACTTCTTGGGGGAGAAGAGGGTCAGCCCGTCACAGGGTGAATATCATACAACATAAAGCCCAAGTGCTATAACGCTATAAAAAGTCATCAAGTATTTTACAAAATGAGGTTCTTGCTGCTTGGATTCCATCAAGCAGCAATTTTTACTCTGATTACCTAAAGTTGCTTCATCTGTCTCTCAGCATTTCCCTGCCTGTAGCTTAGGACTTCTCCTCTGAAAGGGATTTGATGTTCTGTCAATTTCCCCGTTGTTTATGGCACTGTTTTGTGCAGACAGTATCTTAAAACAAACAAAAAAACTGAACAACAAAAACAATGTCAATCTGTCTTTGCCTCTGCAGAATATCCTAAGGTCTGTAAAACCTTCCAGCAATCGATGACATTAGAACAGATTCAGATCTCTGTGTTTGCATCTCATACTTTTGTAAACTCTATTTTTACTGAAGCACTTAAAAAAATAAGTTTCTCTTTTGTTTAGAACTTCTGTCACAGGTAGCAAAATTCTTCCTGACATTTGTATTTCTATTCTAGTTTTAATTCTTGACACAGGTCAGTTTGTGAGAGCTAAAATATACTACTGAAAGTAAGGAGCAACCTGTATAAAAATGGAGGAGTTTGTTGTTTGCTGTATAGAATGAGAATATTTTGGTCTGTCCAGAAAGCAATTATTATAAAAGTAGAATGGATGCATTTCATGGGGACCTTCTAGGACGTGGCTCATCAAAAGGCAGTTTGAATACTGTCAGGGAGCTTTTCAGGAATGCAGAATCTTGAGTCCCACCTTAGACCTACTGAATTAGAACCTACATTTTTCCAAAATTCCCAGGTGGTTTGAATGCAGAATTGAAATATAAATTTTGAGAAATACTGTTCTAGATATCATATGGACTTTAGCTATTTTGTTTTCTATAAGCCTCCATTTAGTATTTCAATGCACGTATTTTCAATCTCATTGTTAAGATGAAAAATCTTGCTCAGAAATCTTAATTTCTCAAGATCCCACAGCAAATAAATTAAGAAAAAGCGTGGGAAGGATTTTTCAGAATTTGAACCCAGATATACCTGACCAAACCTGGGCAATAACCTGTTCTTCACTTTGTGTTTTTTTTAATACATTAACCTTTGTTAAATCTGATATAAGGGCTGTCAGCATTTTTGTGTGTCTTTGGGAGATTAGTCTGGGACTTAAATAACGTAACTGGAAAAACTGAGAAACTTTCAACTTCCTGCAACGAGTTACAAGTTTGATAAGAACGTTGTATAATATACAACTAATGCCGCTAGCACTAAAATGTGTTCAACAGAATTTAGAACTTGTGTTCTACAAACTTCATTTCAAGTGTGTAAATACGATTTCATGCTTTCATTTATGTACTGCTCGAGGAAATACTAATGAAGGTAGTTTTTCTAAAATACCATGGTAGAGCCTAAGTTAGAATAAACAAGGGTTTCGGTAATCAAATTAAATAAGTAAAAGGGAGAAAAGTATGAAAAGATTAATGCTGAGCTGAAGCATCTCCTTGTTTCTTGGTAAAGATTATAGAAATGCTTTAAAATTTGCAAACTACTACTACGTGCTGAGCTGTGAAGGACTATAAATTCTTTTAAAATGAAATAAAATTGCATAAAATCCTTTAGAAATAGTCAAGAGAAATCTATGCTCATGACTAATGCAATAATTATGCTGATTGCTCAGACATGGCAGAAAACTAAAGGCATGCTCAGCAGGTGCCACTCGACATAAGAGTGAAATATTAATGTAGGGAATGCACATTAGCAAATGAACAATCAGGTGATCTAACCAAGATTTTAGTAAGAGATTCAGATAGGTACTGTAATTTGAATGTGAACATATTTTAATTTCCAGGACACTTTGGAGTGGTTTATTAGGACAACAGAAGCACTCTCAAAAATAAGAGATACATGCTTCCTTTATTTGTTAGCTATTTCTCATAACAAAAATTCCAAGGCTAGTTATTAAAAACAAAACACACACACAGAGAAATAATGAGCTGAGGGGGATTCAGTAGAGATTCAATGATTTTCAATTTCTTAAGAGACACAAAAAATATGAATCTTCAATTCTAGACATTTATCTTTCAGAGTCTTTTTGTTTGTAAAGTGTGGCCAAAAATGTTTATCTTTCTACATTAAAGTCATGGTTTCATCGGAGTATGTCATATATAAATAACGAGTTTTCATTCTTTTTCTTTTTGTGATAAATAGCATGATGTTTTGTTCTTTGATGGACAGTCTTTATCAGGGACTTATATTTCAAAGTCATTTATAAGAACCCATTGAAGCTGATTATCAAGGAATCTATTGAGCTTGTGTCTGGGATATCTGCAGGAAGCATCCTTTTTTAATGTGTGTTTATTATTGAGAGAAAGACAGTGTGAGTGGGGGAAGTTCAGAGAGAGAGGCCACACAGAATCTGAAGCAAGCTCCAGACTCTGAGCTGTCAGTACAGAGCCTGACGCAGGGCTTGGCTCATGAACTGTGAGATCATGATCTGAGTGAAGTCTGATGTGTCACTGACTGAGCCACCTAGGCACCCCTGCAAGAAACTTCCTTGTGTAACAGTGATGACATTGTATCATTTACATATTAATTGAATGTTAAAAAGAGGCTGTTTTGATATCTTGCTTTTGGGCTCCAAATTAAATATAGTTAAGTATCAATAGGCCTTATTTTAGTTTTTTTTTTTTTAATCTTTATTTACTTTTGAGAGAGAGAGACAGAGCACAAGAAGGAGAGGGTCAGAGAGAGAGGGAGACACAGAATCCGAAGCAGGGTCCAGGCTTTGAACTGTCAGTGCAGAGCCTGACGTGGGGCTCCAACCCACAAACTGTGAAATCGTGACCTGAGCTGACATCAGACACTTAACCAACTGAGCCACCCAGGTGGCTCTCAATAGGCCTTCTTTTAAAGTAGACATATTTGCTTACCTATGAAGGACTTGCTATTAGGGTGCCTCTTGGCTTTCCGGACCTCTGACCCTTCACCCAGACTTAAGCCTAAGATGGCAGTGGGACAGGAACAAGATTGATTATGAGGAAGGCCCATGTTGAGGATTTCTTGGGAGAGAGTTATTGAGTGATTGTCAAGTTCTCCCTTCTCTGGTAGGATGGGAATGGGTAGTGTCCATCTTAAGCCATGGAATGGACCTTCACAATATCTATTAAATGTTAAATGATGTTAAATCAGCGGGAAAGATCTCTACTAAACTACATCAAAGATTCAGTCTTGATGCATCATTTAAGGAGAAAAAGAATTGTAAACCAGTAACTGTTTAAAACAAAAGAAAAGCGGTCTGGTTAAAGTCCCTAGACTTGAATGACAATCACTTGACACTCATTGCCATTCCTAGGGGTCAATGAGTAACTAGTTCTCCAGAATAAGCCTTAATTCAAATAAAGTTCATCAGAAAATCACTGAAGCATTTATCACAAGTAATAATTTATCCCAAAAAGTGGTATAGAATTCAATTTCTTCCCACATAACATTTGCATTTGGAAAAAATTTTTTTCCATCCAGAGATTGTATCCTCGAATACCTGAAAAGAGGGTAATGAGAGAGTCCACTGCAGGATTGAAGGTGTAAGAGAGTATTTTACTCAGTATGTAAGTATGTATGGTGGCCGCAGGAGGTGGGGAAGGGTCTAAGTACCCCAAAAATGCAGCCCCTGAGAAAAATGGCCAGCATATAGGCATCTTTCAAAATGGAAAGGTGCCAACACCACATTAGTCATATCTACCAGGGCCTTTTTGCATCTTCCATAATTTCAGCCCTCTGTGAGAAGGCAGAGCTGAGGACAAGCCTAGCGTGTGGGAAAGGAGTGGAGGGCTCATGTGATGTGAGGAAACTAATGGTGAAGAGAATCAAATTGTTCTTCTCATTTTGCACTCTTTTTAGTTCAGGCCTTAAAACCCAATAATTCAGTTATATGTATACAGAACAGAGCATGAAGAACCATGACACTTACAAGAAGAGGACCCAAATTATATAATTTTTATGAAATGTGGGAAACATGATTAATCAATCATGCTTTAAAAAGTATTTCTTTTCAGGTCACCTGGTGGCTCAGTCAGTTAGTTCAGTGTCTGACTTTGCCTCAGGTCATGATCTCATGGTTTGTGAGTTTGAGCCTTGCGTCGGGCTCTATGCTGACAGTGCGAAACCTGCTTTGGATTCTCTCTCTCTCTCTCTCTCTCTCTCTCCCTCCCTCCCTCCCTCCCTCCCTCTCCCTCTCTCTGCCCCACCCCCACTTTCTCTTGTTCTCTCTAAAGAAATAATAAATAAGCTTATAAAAAATGTATATCTTGGGGCGCCTGGGTGGCTCAGTCAGTTGAGCGTCCGACTTCGGCTCAGGTCATGATCTCATGGTTTGGTTTGTGAGTTCGAGCCCTGCATCTGGGCTCTGTGCTGACAGCTCAGAGCCTGGAGCCTACTTAGAATTCTGTGTCTCCCTCTCTCTGCCCCTCCCCCACTTGCTCTCTGTCTCTGCCTCTCAAAAATAAAGAAATGTAATAAAAAAATTAAAAAATGTATATCTTTTTTCTTTTTCTTTATTTTTTAACAGACATTTACATAGAATGTTTTATATGCCAGGCAATTTTCTAAGCATTTTACAAATGTTAACACATTTAATGATTAGTAGATCTTTTTTGCATGGCGGAATCAAATTCTGAGGGACTTATTATATCTAATTCTCTGATTTTCAATTTGTTGAAAAGAAATTAGAATAAAATATTACAGTAATAAACACAGATACACACACACAGACAGACATAGATACACACACAAACTTGCCCTGTTACTGTCACTATTTGAATTTTGTATAACCACAGAAATACTTTTGTAAAGCCACTGTACCTAATGCTTTAATGTGGGATAATTGCCAATTATACAAAAACCCAGGGAAATTTAACTTATAATAGAAATTCACTTCTCTAAGAATTAGGAATATGCAAATAGCACATTGTTGAGACAAAATTATACTTAAAATACTTATTGGACCCTTTTTAACACTTTTCTGAAATGCTAATTAAATCTATGCATTGCTGGTGGCTGATGAGAATTAAACATCTATAAATTTTATGCCTTGATGATCCGTAGGAAGATCTTGTATAAAAATAGTGGAGTTGAAAGCAATTTGTTAAGTTGTGTAGATTGTGAAAACATCTAAGCCTTGAAGCCCAGCCCCAAATAATTTGGAGAAGCTTAAGAAATAAACCTTTCTCTGTGCACAAACTACTCTATATTTAAAGGATAGTGGATGATTCATGTGAGTAATACACAGTCCATTCTCATCACAAGATACACAAAATAAAACTTTTACTAAAATTGAAACATGAAAAATTTGTGAGTGGGCTCTTCAAATGACAATTACATGAACATTTTCTCTGTTTATAACAGCTTGAGGTATAATTGTTACCTTGTGAACTTGATGTAGGTAAAATGTACAGTTTGATAAATTTTGATATGTATGCACATTAAATCAAATTATTAAATATACATTCATATGTAACTTATAAAGCTTATAAACACAAATATATAACATATGTAAGATATATAACTAATATATAACTAATATATATAATATGTACTATAAAATATATAAATATATAAATAAATACAACATAAATACATGTAACTTACCAAATGTGTGTATGTATATTTTTAAAACTATTACCAAATCAACATAATGAACATATGAAGCATCTGCAAAAATTTTCTCCTGCCCTTTTATAATCTCTCTTTCTCACATTTTCTACCAGGCTTTTTGTATCCAAGCAAAGTCTTTGTCTTACTATAGCTTAGATTGTATTTACTAGCAATTTATATAAATAGAATCATACACTGAATACTCTTATTCTTTGGTTCCTTGTACCCATAACCATTATTATTTTGAAATTCATCTGTGTTTTCATGTGTATTTGTAGCTTATGCTTTTTTACTTCAGAGTAATATTGTATTGAGTGGATACACTAGAATTTGTTTATTCATCTATGACAATCATTTGGGTTATATTGCCTATTACAGAGAAAGCTGTTGGGAGTATTTGTGTACGAGTCTTTGTATGAATATATAGATTTATTTTCATGTGCATATTACTAAGGGTAGAATGGCTGGATCATATGATCAATGTATTTTTAACTTTTTACTTTGAAATAACTTTAGATTTAAACAAGAGTTACAAAGATGGAACAAAGGATTTTAGTACATCCATACCCCAGTGCTTCCTAATGTCAACATCTTACCCAACTTATGCTTAACTGCTTTTTTTTTTTTTTTTACTTTAAATTGACTTTATTGTTTAGAGCAGTTTATGTCACAGCAAAACTGAGCACAAAGTACAGAGAGGTCCCATATACTCCCTACCCTCAAACATGAACAGTCTTCCTAACTATCCATATCCCTTACTGGAGTGGTACTTTTGTTACAATTGATGGATCTACATGGACACATCATAATTACCCAAGGTTTATGGTTTATATTAGGGTTAACTTTTGGTGTTGTACATTCTGTGGGTTTGGACAGATGTATAATGACATATACTCACCATTTATATAGTATCATATACAAGAATTTCACTGTCCAAAAATCCTCTGTGTTTTGCCTGTTCATCCCTTCCTCCCCTCTGACTCCCAAACTTTTTATTGTCTTCATAATTTTGCCTTTTGTAGATGTCATTTAGTTAGAATCTTAGAGTATACAGCCTTTTCATATTGGCTTCTTTCACTTAGCAATATGCATTTGAGATTCTAGTATATATTTGCAAGGCTTATTAACTCATTTCTTTTTTGAGGTGAATAATATTCCATTGTCTTGATGCACCATAATTTATCCATTCACCTACTGAGTATTCGTTACTTCCAAGTTTAAGAACAGGGGCAGAGAAAACAAGAAAAGGGCTAGATTTCAAAAACTAGAAAAAGAAGTAATAAAGGGGATGAAATGTCCTATAAAAAAGAGATGTTCAAGCTGCACTTTTAGGACTCATTTAATAGTGGTAGACAATAAGAGGTGGTGATAATAGCTAACATCTCTGAGCACTTTATATATGCCAACCTCTGTTCATACTGCTTTACACATCTCATATAATCTTCACAGCATTCTTATGAAGAGGATGATGTCAGGAAAATATATTGACTCTACTGTGGGCCAGGCATTGAACTAATTGTTTTATATATTATCCATAATTCTTATAACAGCACTCATGGCAGTTAGATTATTATTCTCATTTTTAAAATGAGAAAAGTGAGACACAGAGAAGTTTAGTCACTTGCTTATTGGCATATGTCGAGTAAGATTGGAGCCAGGATTGACCAGCTATCATGAACCCCAAGCTCTACACTACATGAGCAGTCTGAATGCTTTTTCATTTTTGTAATGAGCTCATTTTAAAATGTACTTGAAAACATTTGCTGAGTGATCTACCATGTGGAATGTAACTTCTGAGGATATAATACGTGTCTTCTGGAGAAATCCAAAGCACATTTAATGTAAGAGGTATGCAGGATCCCACCCTTAAAGAGACATCCTTAACTTTGTTTAATTCAATGTTTTTAATCTTTATTCTTTTAAGGATGCTACTTTGTTTACTATACCTATTAATATGATACAAATATAGGAGGTAAAATAGAGGAGGTACATATTTGAGGAAAAAGATAAGACTTAACACCTTTAGCTCAGGACAAGAGGCACTCCTCGCTGGGGCCCTATCTGCTCTTCAGAGTGCTTCCTTCAAAATTTTAAGTCCATTGTGGTGCTGGGACTCACTGGGGCTGCAGTATAGTCTGGGCAGAGATAAGACTCCTTTAGCCCCTAGCGTCTCTTCAATCCCTTCAGGGTGCTTTTTGACCCCTTATGTCCCTTGCCATAAGCCAGGTTGACCAAATGTGTTGAGGAAATACAGAGCTTGTGCTATGAGGGTTGTCTCAGGATCTCTTGGATGGGCGAGGTTCAAAAAGAGTGGCCTAGTGAGTCAGCTCAGTAATGCTTCCGTGGGATCAAGTGAGGTTGGGCCTCCACAGTGGTGCCGATTTGCTGATGAGGGGTGATGCTCGCTTTCATCACACTTAGGGTGAGCTCAGGGTTCTGGCTATGATGGCACTGACTTGAGATGCATGCATGGGCCGGTGTATTAGGTCTCACCTACTTGTATTCTGATCAAAATGCCCTCTCTGGTTTACAAAATCAAAACACAGTGTAAGTGGTGGCAGGTGCCCGCCTGCTATGTGTCCCTTGCTGTTGGAACCCCTTGATAGGGTTCATATGTGAGAAAGTCCTGTGAGGTTGTCACACCTATCTGCTCTGAGGAGTTTCCAGAGTGATCATTGCACCAAGCGTCTTTTGAGATCTGTGTATTTTCTCATGTTCCATTAATGTAGTGATGGTATTTTCTCTTAGACGAGTCTGAAGCCCAGCCCGAGATGATAAAGACAGAATTTGTGCATGTGCACTGCTCTTTCTGCTCATGTCTAAAAGAACCTATCATGTTGTAGAATTGCAATGATGATGGCCTAAAGAGTTCAAGAAGGGACACTGTTGGAAGGTGTGCTGTTTTAGATTTATATTGTAAAATTCCAAGCAGCAAATTTAACATGACTAGAAAATGAATTTTCATTCCCATTCTCTTGCATCCTCTGAGTGAGATACATATTTATGTTCAACCTCAAAAGCACAATTAGAAATTTTGAGAGAGTTATCAGGAGTTCACACTCATGGACAAATGATGCCATGTCATGAGTATCAACTTTAAATAAATGTGTACTTAGACAACTGCAGAGGCAAAAGATCTATATTGTTCCAATACAATGAAGTGCTAAGGAGCGATGGTATTGTGAGAAATGACAGCATTTCTGCCTTTTTTCCATGGTGACAGATTTACAGTGTGCTAGGAATAATGCATATGATAATAAAAAGCACGAAGAGATAGTTCCTGGCCCTGAACAGAAAGAACTGATGCTTGGAAACTGTGAAGAATCTTCCATGCACTAAATAAAGCAATAAACAATTATGTTAGCATCTCTTCTTTACCCATTTTTCCAAATCTTCATTGATAAGTTACTAAACCTCATATGGGCCAGTGTATTTTGGAATAACTTTTTAAATCAAATTGTCTTTAGAGCAGTTGGTCCCTGAAAAAGTCCTTTGTCCAGGGTCCTGCGTACTGTAGAGGTGACCCTGATAAAATTTCCAATGCTTTTAACTAATTGGGGAAAAATATTTCATGCCTATTAACTTCACATTGCTTATCTACAAGAAATATTAAGAGATGTATTACATTTACCGATCTCTTCTTTGTTAAGACATCATGTCTAAGTTCAAATTTCAGATTTGCATTTATACTTTCCTATGTATCTCCCACTGAACTATTATCTTTACCATTCAGTAACTCTTAGGAACCTTATATGTTATAATTACACAATATATCCTGCTTGTCTGCTCCCTGATATGCACATTTGATAGGTGGATGCACATTTATTATCCTATTTTGCTTAAAGTCAGAAGTCAAATTTGAAGAAATTTACGTGGAGAACTTATGCTAAACGGAGAGCTTATGCCCACTGGTTGGTTACTCATGTTTCATCAGGTCTGTGGCCAGACTCAGCCAGGAGCTTCCAGTCTGTGACTCCTGTAACCTAACACTTGTGCCACCTCCCTGGCCTGCTGGTCACTTCCTTTGAAACCAGTAGCATGTGCTCACATTCTTCATTACAGCATTCATGGAATTGCAGCGAACATACTGGTTTTGGGCTTGCCTCCCTTTATTTCCCCAGTTTTCTAAGAAACGGAAGTCTTCAAGTTTACTTTTTAGGATGAATACCTAATATAGTCCTTGGCTCATAAAAGTGCTCAGATAAATATATTGTCCTCTTTGCTTAAAAGAAACATGGTTCCAACTTTGACATTTTGTCCCACAAAGTTTTTCATGTGAGCTAACCATATGAACAAGTAGGATCCTTAAGAAGCGTCAGCCTTGGTAGTACAAAGAAGGAAAGTTAAGGCAGATTGAGATTTCTACATTCCTGGGGAAAAAAAATAGGATAAAAACTACCAGGGAGGAAACCATTTGCTACCTGATATTTAGACACTAGGGAACATTGCCTTAAACTTGAGTCCGTGAGTATATAATCTGTTCCCTAGGACAGTAATTGTCCAACAAGCCCACAAGACTTGATGTGTCCCAGGATGCCCAGCCTACTATGAGAATATTGCTTTGATGCTGAGAATATCTGATTTATTGGAAACGTTTCTACTTTACTCTGTTTTGTGCTTCTTAGATGAGCCTGGACAGTGAAACATAAGAATACTAGTAAATATAATATCTAACATTTTTAGGCCTGCTTCATTGATTGATTGATTGATTGATTGATTGATTTTAGGGAGAGAGAGAGCATGCATGTGCAGGAAGGGACAGAGAGAGTTCAAGGGGAGGTACAGAGAGAGAAGAGGACAGAGGATCCAAGGCAGACTCTGTGCTGACAGCAGAGAGTCCCATGTGGGGCTCGAACCCATGAACTGCGAGATTATGACCTGAGCTGAAGTCAGACGCTCAACAGTATGAGGCACCCAAGTGCCCCAGGCCTGCTTCTTAAGTGTCAGTAGTTGCAGGAAGATGTGATGTCACTCAGTCCCCATGACAATCTTATGAAATAGGTGCTAGGAGAACCCTGGTTTAATCAGTCAGGAGACTGAGGCACAGAGCTATGTCACACTGCTGATTGATCGTGGGTTGGGTAACTCAAGTTCTGGTGCTCTGGATTCAGGATTTAGGATCCCAAGTCCTGGATTTTAGTCTCAGCTCTAGCCTGACATTTTTTTCTGTGAGTTTTAACAAGTTGTTTATACTTTCTGAACCTCCTATTTCTCCTGTTTCTATTTCTGATTGTTCTGTGAGAATCAAATGAGATTGTTTCTTTTGAGAGAGAGAGAGAGAGAGAGAGAGAGAGAGAGAGAGAGAGAGAGTGCTCAAGGGGAAGGGGCAGAGGGAGAGAGAGATAGAGAGGAGAGATAATCTTAAGCAGGCTCCACGCCCAGTGAGGAGCCCGACTCGGGGCACGATCTGATGATCATGAGATCATGACCTGAACAGAGATTGTGACCTGAAACAAGATCACGACCTGAGCTGAAATCAAGAGTCAGGTGCTTAACTGACTGAACCACCCAGGCACCCCGAAATGAGATTTAAGATGAAAAAGCTTTGTGAACTTTGTTATTATTTTTTTTTCATGTTTATTTACATTTTGAGAAAGAGAAAGAGAGCATGAGCAGGGGAGGAGCAGTGACAGAGGGGGACAGAGGATCTGAAGCAGGCTCTGTGCTGAAAGTAGGGAGGCCAATGCGGGGCTCGAACTCATGAACCGTGAGATCATGATCTGAGCTGAAATGGGACACTCAACCGACTAAACCACCCAGGTGTCCCAGCTACATAAACTTTAAGGCGCTATACAGACTCATAGTGTTAATACCACATCAGACTCTCTTGAACCACCCACAGCTTTCTGAAGGTCTGTAAGGCCCATTATGTATATAGTCTCAATCATTGTCTATGGAAAACATTATAATACTTTCATGTTAGAAATTTCTTTTCAAGCATTGCATACAATGTAATTTTTCAGAATGAATATAAAACACCCTTCTCCTCTTCTCCCTGCCCCATGCTAATACTCTCCTTTTGGTTAGATTAATCTATCTTGCATAATAGAACTAGATTATACAAATATTCAGCTTAAACATACTGTAGAACTCAGTCGTTAACAGAATCCTAAAAAAGTAGAGAACAAAGTGATACTAGACACCATTTAATAATTATTATTTAAATATTAATATAATATTTTTAGAAAAAAGAAGTCATAAATTGCCTCTTGCCCTTCTTCCATTCTGGCACACTTTTAAAATAAGTTCTGTGAATCAAGAAGCAAAATGTTTACAATTAGAACCCTGCTTCTCTAGGATATTGTTCTATGTAAAGCGAAATATTGCACACTTGTCAGTTTTACCAAATAATAATAACTCTGATTTACAGAGAATTGGTGCTGTGTTGAATGCTGTGTGTGAGACACTTCAGATTTATTTTCTCCTTGAATTGTCACCATAATGCTTCAAAGTGGGTGTTATCCTGATTTTAGTGATCAGGGAATGGAGCCTCAGAGAAGATAAGTGACGTTTCCAGCCTCACAGAGCTATTAATTATCCACTCTTCACACCTAGCTTTTTACTCTACAGTCAGTATTCACTTGCATCTTTGACTAAGGGATCACATTTATTAATAATAACTAATGTCTAATGTAGCTTTCCATAGGGTAGGCGAGTGGGGGTTGTAGGATCCATCAAAATTCCCTTCCTTTTTGATGCCACATGATATTGCCACTGTATGTATATGGCAGTTTGGCTTATCCATTCACCATTGGTAGGCACTTGGGCTGCTTCTTCATTTTAGCGTGGGTGTACACATATCTTTTTGATACCTTGCTTTCATTTCTTTTGGGTATATACCTAGTGGAATTGCTGAATCATATGGTAATTCTGTTGTTAACTTTTTGAGGAACTGTACTTCTGATCAGAAGCAACAATTGGCTCTCAGAGCACAGACCTCTGAAATTTGGAGGACAGGCTCTCTTTGGGCCACCCTGGCTCTTTCAACTGCTCTAAGAACTGGTACACGCTGCCTTCCATGGGGCTGAGGGATAAGAGGTAGCTAGCTGCTACTCTGCTGAGAGCTGAAATTGACTAAAATTAACTACAATTTACCATGTAATTCTTCCCCTGGATGTTGCAGGCCTGCAGTAGACTCCAGAGTCACAAAATAGTTACACCAGATTGTGCTCCTGTACTTCTGTGGGCAAAGAGAAATTTCTGGCTTCTACTCCACCATCTCCCCCACCCTAATTCCTTTTTAAGGTGAATTCCTTCTCCACTGGGTCATCAATCCGAGGTTTAATCTAATTTGTCAGCAGATGTGCCTCAGGATGACCTTGCCCAGCTGTCAACGTTTTCTCTCCATTTCATTTGTATGTACTCTTATAATGAGAAAAAAAAATTCTAGTTCTGCAGCCTTCAAATCAATAAGAAGCCCTGTCTTAGCAACAGGTTTATTACATGTCATGTACATACAAGTCATAAAATAACCTATATCAGTGACCAACTGATTCTTTCTATCCAAATATTGGAAGAAAACAACTCAACTTGCTTGCCTATACAGGCCAGTTCATTGGTTATGAATAAACAAATTAATTTGACTATATTGGGTAAGTCTAAATATAAAACAGTTTCTTTTATAAGAGATTTTGCTCTTTTGGGACATAAGAATGTAAACTACTTCTGAATATCATCTATCCTCACACCTGAAGGATCTATAGTGCTTTTCCCAGAATGTTATTAAATAATTCATTTTCAAAAATACCCCAAATACTTGATGTTTATGAACAGATATTTTGAAATATTTTATTATACTGTTATATGAATCTACTTCCAATGCAATATTTTTGAGCAATTTTGAGAACATTCGCCTTCTGAAGTCTTCTATGTAGAGACCATTTTATTGATTTTAAATTGTTATGTGTCTGAAATGCTTTCCCTCAAGTATTTTGCCCATGAAATGCAATAATGATATGTCTGTGTTTTACCACTGTGTAAATTTTTGTATCTCAGAACTCCAATTGGAACATTATTTCTCTTGGAATAAAACCCATCATATTGAATGCTACAGAAACTAATTGGTTTCTAAATGAATTATGGTGTTAAAGTGCCTCTTTATGTAAAATATCAAGATAAGCAAAAATTTAATTAACATTAGAGCAATTTAAGTATAAACTTATAAATATCGGTATGTATACATATGCACACACATATAAGCAAATGTGTATATATACCAAAATGATCTACCTGAGCATTCACAAATTCTTAGTATATTAATAGAGTACCTATACACCTGCCATAATGTTGCTGAATACAGACCATCTTGAGGTTTTTCTCTTTGGCTCATTTCTGACAGAAGCTTTAAGTGTGATTCAGACCTGTAACTTTTACTGACTAGAGAGTATTATCACTATTTCTTAGGATATGATCTTTCTGAATTAGGCTCTTTGAGTCTAGGAACCAGAAATCTACACTGATAAATAAACCAGATGATCCTCCCATCTCAATAATTCTGACATTTAAACAAAAGTTAGCCGGTTTTTTAAGTAAGGTTTTTATGATGTTTATATTTAAGGAGCAAAAAGCTATGGCATTTCTTTTTCATCTCAATAAAGTAAATACTATGATATGATTGATGTTCATATTTCTGTATTTATCAATTACATTATTGATAGAAAATAAAATTTTGTTCTGAAAATAAAAGCAAAGAGGAATATGTTGAGGTTTATAATCCTCCTCCACACAGCTGACTCAGAATAGAAATAGGCATCTCACAGGAATAGTTTGAGACGAGGAGTTTTGGAAATGCTGAAATAAACTATTTTCAACATGTATTTTAGTCTCTTTCCAGTGCATTCTAAATTTCATACAAATTCCCCTTCAACTAAATTCCCAAATGAGCCCACAATTTTAAGAGAAAAGAAGTTGGATTTGTTTGGGTGTGAAATAATGGGTATTTCACATCTACTCTAAGTCATTTTATTTACTACACTGAAACAAATGTTACCTTTGCACACCCCTCATCAGAAAGGCAAGATAAAAGCCAGAAAAAAGAGGACAGCACGGTTTTACAGACAGGAGTCATATCAAAGTTAAAAATCTATAACTTGTTAACCAAAATGTCTGAAGGTATATCTGGAAAGATTCTCACAGAGGTAAAATGAATTTTGGACAGTGTTTGAGTAGAGAGGGATTGCCGATATGTGGCAGAGACAATTGGCTTAAGGAGAGAAACACATTTTCATGGTTAATATAGAAGGAGAAAAATGAATGGGAACAAACCTGTGAATTGAAAGTAAGTGAACAGCTGTTTACAGAACAGATGACTTTGTTATCATTTGAGTTGGTCTCTTTAAAAAGTAACGGTTTTATTAGAGAAAAATAATATGTAGCAGAAATTCTACCCGCCCTTGAATGTGAGAGATCATACCTTTACTCATTCATTTGTTCTGTTACACACTTTATGAATATATACTGAGTATGTAAAATGTGCCACTCACTGCTCTCAGCATACCAGAGACAAAGTTGAATAAGAACCCGTCTTTATCCTCAAGGAGAATACAGATGCATAAACAGAAAAGTATGATGCATTGGTTAGATGTGGGGATACAAAAATGTGCAGATAATTAAGAAAGCAGTTAATTTATGAGGTGAGTGTCTATGTGTTGGAAGAAAATAATCCTGGAAGAAGTGAGATCTGAATTTCTCTGAGCCAAGAGAGAACAGAAGCACATTTCATAAGAAAACAGCAGTAATTACACACATAAGGGTATAACCACACGGATTGTGGACAACTGCACAAAATTTGTGGTTTTAGAACCTGGAATGAGGTGGAGCCCGTGAAATGTTAACCGAGAGAGAGAAACATACCCATAGGGGGCACTGTAGGACATGTTACAGGATATAGAATCTATGCTGTATGTGTGAAGTCCTAACAGGGATTTAAGTGGATTCAAGTTTATTTTAACTAGAACCCTTTAGGAAGACTGTATTTGAAGATGGCAGGACTAAAGACAGATTTGTCAGGAAACTACTGTTATTCCAAGAAAGACATAATAAAGGTCTGAATTATGGCAGCAAGCAGTAACAGTAGTAAATATTGAGGGAAGTCAGATTAGAAGTTATTTAAGAGATAAAATGCCAGACAAGAGGTGAGTGGGGGCCAGTGGAATTAATAAATGTGATTACAAGTTACAGACTTCCAGTTATAAAATAAGTAAGTCATGAAGGTGAAAAGTACAGCCTAGGAGATATAGTCAATGATAATATATTAAGGTTGCATGGTGATGACACTTATCATTGTGAATATTGAGTAATGCATAGACTTGTCATATCAATATGTTGTACACTTAAAACTAATATAGCATTGTATGTTGATTATATTTAAATTAAATAAAACGTGTATGATAGAATTAACGTAATCCAAGCCAAAATCCCAGCAAACTGTTTTATGGATGTTGACACACCAATTCTGATGTTTAGAGTGGAGAGGCTAAAGACCCAGAATAGCCAGCAAAATACTGAAGAAGAACAAAGCTGAAAGACTGGCACTGCCTGACTTTAAGACTGAACATAACGTTAAAACCATTAAATCAAGGTAGTGGTGGTGAAAGAATTTACACATAGTTCAGTGGAACAGAATATAGCCCCAAAGTAGACCCATCCAAATGCAGTCAACTAATCTTTCACAAAGGAACAAAAATAATTCAGTGGGAAAAGGATAGTTCATTCCCTACTTCTTCTATAATAAGAGAACTTTGAGCTTGGTGATATGGACATGCAATTAAAATTATATTTCCCATGGGGCGCCTGGGTGGCTCAGTTGTTGAGCATCTGACTTCGGCTCAGGTCATGATCTCACAGCTTGTGAGTTCAAGCCCCGCCTCAGGCTCTGTGCTGACAGCTCAGAGCCTGGAGCCTGCTTCGGATTCTGTGTCTCCCTCTCTCTCTCTCTCTCTCTCTGCCCCACCCCCCACTTACACTCTGTCTCCCTCTCTCAAAAATAAATAAGTGTTAAAAAAAATTTTTTTTTAAATTACATTTCCCAGCTCTCCTAGGTGTAATTTTGGTTATGTGATTGGGTCCTGGTGAAAACAACAGTAAGGAAAGTGCTGCATTTAACTTCTTCATAGCACCTTAAAAATAAAAGACGTTTGCTTTCACCTTCTACTTTCTGTCTTACCACCAGCTGAAGTAGGGATGTGCCGCAGGATGACACAATAGTCATCTTCGGTGCATTGTTGAAAGCCCTATGTTTAGGAATATAAAACAGTGAGAACAAATGGTCTAGTAACCCTGCAGCATGGAACTAGCATGCTGTTTCTCCAGGGCTTAAACTTAGACTTTCAAAAGAGAGACAAGTACACTTCTATTTCACACAAGCAACTGTTAGAATCTGGTCCTTATTATAGCAGGTGGAATTTCCATCCTAACTTTATATCCTGCAAAGCTGACATGATCTTTATGTCTCCACAGCTCTGAACTGAGCTCATCCTGTTCTCCTCCTTGCTCACTCCACCTCACTCCACCTCAGCCACACTGGTCTCCTTGCTATTTCTAGGATACATCAAGCATACTTTCAACTCAAGCTTTTTAAGTTGCTGTTCCCTTCATCTAAAATGTTCTTTCCTTAGAAAATAGCTGGTCACTTTCTTTATTTTACTCATGTTATTGTCGGAATGTCACCATATCAGATGGTGTGCTCTATCAGTCTTAATCCCCCTGCACTGCTTTTTTCTTTGATTTAAATATAATTATCAGGACACCTGAGTGGCTCAGCCAGTTGGGCGACCAACTGTTGATTTTGGTTCAGGTTCTGATCTTGGTTCATGAGATTGAATCCTGTGTCAGTTTCTGTGCGGAGAGCACAGATCCTGCTTGGGATTCTCTCTCTCTCTCCCTCTCTCTCTGCCCCTCCCCTGCTTGTGCTCTCTCCTCTCCCTCAAAATAAATAAACATTAAGAAAAAATCACACCTGGCAAAGTATTTTTAACTATTTGTACATTGTCTGTATGTACTGACTAGAACCTTAGCACAATGGAGGCAGAAACTTTGTTCAGTTCTCCATTCTATAACCAGAATCTGGAGTACTGCCAAGTACATAATGAGAACTCCATAAATATTGGCTGAATAAATGATTGACCGAGGGAATGAAGTTCTGCAAGAATATAACCCTGTTGACGGAGATTGTGTAGAGTGAGAGCCAAGGGCTGTGAGGGCTGAGGAAAGGAAGAGTAAGTGGGCTCACAAAGAGGCAGTCCTAGACAAATAGGTAACCAAGAGAGAGCATACCTTGACAAGCACAGAGATGAGAGCTTCCTGAAGAGTGACTTGTAAATACACTGGAGAGATTCAGAGGGATATTGGCTTCCAATATGGTGTCCTTCCAAGGACACCATTACTGAGCTTGATGAGGATGGTTATGACCCAGTAGTGAAAGCAGAGGGCATAATGCAGTGGTTTGAGGAAGAGTTGGATTGAAATTTTTGAAAAAAAAAGTATAAGCTACTCCTTTCAGGATTAAAAAAAGAAAGAGTAAGAGAGACAGAGAGAGAGAGAGAGAGAGAAAGAAAAGAAACAATTGATGGAACAATGGCCTAGAAGGAGGACAGGAGATGGTGTCAAGGTAACATTTACTAGTTTCATGGTGAAAAGAGCCACATATTATCCTCTGCAACCCCCAGGAAGTAAGTGTAGGGATGAGTGTAATGTAAATATATACTGGCAAGATGAGAAGAGCCTGAAGGATTTCAAGATTGAAAATGCAGACTAGAACGTTGTTTGGAGGGAAGGCTCAAGGAAATGAGGAAAATTTCCAAGAGTCACTGAGGTAAACGAATGAACTCTTTGGCCAAGAATAAATAAAAAGTTTTCAGTTGGCACGAAATACCTCTATGAAATTAGAACCGTAACTATTATTTATTCTCCAAAAGGAAGATTCTGGTGCTTTCTGATTTGGATCAGCCCTACTGAAATGCTGGTGGCACCTTAGCAAACCCTGCCTTAAAACCCAGATTCCACTCCCTACCTCCTCTACTTATGTTTTGTTTTGGGGGTGGGGTGGAGTGGGGGCAGAGCTACTTAACTTTCTGATCTCTGATCTGCCATCTTCTAAAACAAAGATACCCAACAAAGTCCTACCTAACTCAGAAGGATATTATATAATTTAACTTTTCAATATTTTGAGTAGTGGAATTAAATGCATTATTAAAAGGGACTTGGAGGGGCACCTGGGTTGCTCAGTCGGTTAAGCATCAGACTTCGGCTCAGGTCATGATCTCAGGGTTTGTGAGTTCGAGCTTAGCATCAGGGTCTATGCTGACAGCTCAGAGCCTGGAGCCTGCTTCTGAGTCTGTATCTCCTTCTCTCTCCTTCAAAAATAAATAAACATCAAAAAAAAATTAGAAGGAATTTGGATCTCCGAACTCTGGGTCATCATCCTGGAGATGAACAGATATTTTGAAATCCCCAGATGCTCTGAGTTTTAGTGGAGCTCAAGGGCTTGGGGAGGCAAAATGAGAAATGACTAAAATAGAAATGACCTCTTATTATTATTTGTCCTGTGTCATAAAAAGATTGTTTTACACAGAAATGTGGTATAGAAGACAGAACACGGCTTTGTGGTTTGCCAGACCTGGGTTCAAATAAAACTGTGACAAATACAAGCTGCATCAAGTTGGGACAGTGTATTTAATTGTACTAAATGTTTTTCAGGGAATAAACTAGTTAAATCAGTGCTTTGCTCATGGTCCATCTCAGTAAACGCAGGCAGCATAGCGTTGTATTGGATGCATCGTGTTTAGCTTAAAGATTGTGGTTTCCACGCAAGCTCTTTCACTTTCTAGCTCAATGAACCTAGACAAGTTTTTTAACCTCTCTGTAAACCTCATTTAGGCATTAACAGTGCAACCTAACTTGGTTGTGAGAATTTAATAGGAATGATCACTTAGCTCAGTGTTTGACACATAGAGGATGCTTACTAAGAGTTAGCTGCTATCGTTATTACCATAGGGTAATTATTATCATCATCATCAATGAAGGCAGGAAGAACAGCCATTTTTTTTTCACACATGCAAAGCCCAAAGTGGTAACACTATGTATTAATATGGTATAAGGTTGCTGGGATAAACTTAAATTATAAATCCCCACCCCCACCACATAAAACTTAGTAATTGCAGTTCCTTTCACTCTATAACCCCTAATTCAGGTCAGCCAGCATTTATGGGTCATTTACTGTGGGTAGGCCTCTCACACTACTTTGCAGAGAAAGAGGAGAGATGTAGTGTATTTCTTTCCAAGCTCTCAAGAGCTACAAAGGCTTGTTAGTAGGAAGCTTTATCCATGCTCTGATCCATTTCATCCACATTATTTCCTCTCATATTAACTTTAGTGTACCATCATTACCCTGGGTCTACTGTCCACTCATCTAGTAAACAGATATTAAGATGCTAATTAGGTAGCCATCTCACTGATGTCCAAGACCAGCTTCATTATCTCAATTAGGGTTTGATTTATCAATTAGCTGTACAACTGATAGTTCCAGAGTCACTTTGCATGGCAATGTGGTAAAATTTAATTACAGCAGAAGCTATTAAAAGCATTTGGAAAAATGCTATGGGGTTAAATAATAATAAAATATCTTGAAGTTTACTATTGTGAAGCCTCTAGTATTACTTTTTAAGTGTTAAAGCAGCAGAATTGTTTATAGTTAGGAAGAATGGGCCAATTAATGCAAATCATCTCCCAACTCTTTTACAATCAATTCCTGGGGCATTGTTGAGTTGCTTCTGATGATAAATACATAAAGAGAAAGTACAGAACAAAGACATGTTCTCCACGTGGAGTTCTGAGTTATTGTTACACCTCAAACACCTGAAAAAGCCATTCTATGAAAAACTTAATTTATCTTTGAAAAAAATGATCCGATTAAAGAAAAGGGAAATCTGCATTGCAGGTAAACAGATGGACCATGCCTTCCTCTGCAAGTGATGCTGTAGGGTAGGAACCACGCTTGCTTTTTACAGCAGAATGCTGTAAACATTGTTTCTCTTAAACTCAGAAGAGTAAATCAACTTGGTTCCTTATACCAGTGGGTTATCACTTACAGGTATAAATAAGTACAAATTTAGACATAGATGCAGATAATTCTAGGCAGTGTCCCTCAATGCTGGGAAAGGATGGCCTAAGAGAGAAGGCTTGTTGTACTTCTGTAACATTTGTCCTCTTGCAGGAGCTCCGGATATCGGTGTTTCCATGCTGAACAAGGACCTAAGCTGTGGTGACTTCCACAAAGTGGAGGCCGATCTGAGTTGTTCTGTTATGCTTCCTATCAAATAATACAGTTGACATCATAATTTGTGACCCATTTGTCTTTAGGTAACAAACTTACAAGTTATAAAGTGGTTAATTAAATGAAGACAGGCTTTAGAAGACAAAATATTTCATCAGGCTGCCTAGTACCACAGTCACTTCCTCCTACAACCCTGTAAGTGAAACATTAAGAGTTTCCTCAACAGCTTCACACTGGATCTATCCAGTGTGGCAAGATTGGCCCACTTAATTTCTACAATTACCTGGAAGCCTCATAAGTAAATGACTCTAAAGGCAACCTTTTGAGGAAGTATGAGAAACTCAGGAATGGGTGATTGACTGAAATTATTATTTTATGTTTTCTGCTCATTGTACCTTTAAAACTATAGTTTCAGGACACTTAAAAATGCTGCACTATATTGTTCACATGAAGCAGCTATAGTTCTGATGTCTTTTCATCATAAACAGGCAAGTTGCCATTTGTGAGCATTTCACAGTCCCTTTATGTCTTTATATTTCTTATTCCCATACTTAATTGGTTATTAGGCTCTGTTAATTCTATTCCTAAAATGTTGCTTAATGTCAGCTTTGCCCCTTCATTCTTGCTTTTATCCCCCTAAACCAAATATCATCTTTTGATTGTACTATTGTATATCTCCTACCCATGTGTTTCCAACTATTAGGTTAATAAGATATAGACTCTGACTTCAGAAACGTAGACAAAATAATAAAATTGGTGAAAAACAATCTTATATGAAGGAAAACCTTAGCACAGTTTACAAAGAGAGACATTGGGAAAACAGCTACCTGGCCTTCAAGTGTTTTCTTACAACATAGTATCAGTATGATGTCTTCTTTCTTGATGTCTTGGTACACATAGATTTTAACTTATGAACTCTTGTAGTTATGCCACTCCTATATCACTGCTCCACATACAGGATGTTATAGATTGAATGTGCCCCCCCCATCATATCTTGAAACCCCAATGTGATAGAATTTAGAGCTAGAACTTTTGGAGGTCAGTAGCTTTGGATAAGGTCATGAGGGTGGAGTTCTCATCATACTCTTAGTGTTCTTATAAGAAGAGGAAGAGACCAGAGTGCACTCTCTCTTTCACTCTCTTTCTCTCCCTGTCTCCCGTTAGGACACAGTGAGAAAATGGCCATCTGCAAACCTGAGTGTCTGCACCAGAGCCCCACCATGCTGACAGCCTGGTTTTGGACTTTCAGCTTCTGTATCTGTGAGAAATGAAGTGTCTGTTGTTTAAATGACCTAGTCTATGGTATTTTGTCAGCCTGAGTTAACTAAGACACATGACATTTATAAATATATTTATTGTATAATTTATCTTATGAATGAATATACATTATGCTGTGCCTTTCCATCTCCAGAGCTTTGAAAAGAGAGATTCTATAAAATACCCATCCTATTTATGGAACATATTGGAGATTTGATTATTATGGATAATTGATAGAAAGTATTTTTTCCTGTATTGGACTCTATGTGGGTATTCAGGCTTAATAGTCAATTGCAGAGTAGTGTATGACTGTGTATTATTGGGTGGCAGTGGGAGCTAAGAGAAGTTATTGGAGACTCTTGTAAGTGAATGATAGCTACATTAATTGCAGAAGCATGGGCAAGAGCTTCACAGTTTGTAGAGGTGGGTCAAAAAAGCATCCTATGTGGAGAAAATGGAATTTGTGCAAGTCCTGACTTGATACAGAAACAGCCGATTTTTTTTTTAGTAGAACTTCAGGATTGGTGTGGCTTGGGGCTCTATCATGAGGAAAAAGTACACCAATGATGAGATCAAAGAATAGGTAAGTTAAGGACCTGGTGCAAGAGCAGATTATCATGATTTCAAAAATAATTTATGTCCTTTGTAATGTCTATCACCGAGGTTAGCCTATAAGGTCTCTGAAGGAATAACAACATTTGCTCTGTACTTACCATCTCCTATATACAATGCTCATGCATATTTGATGAATGAATGAATATGTAACTGAATGATAATGAGTAGGATTGCAAATAGATTACACTAAAGTTCAAATCCTATAGCAGTTGTTAGAGTCAAAGCCCATACATGGAATCCAACACAAGTTATCAGTGAAGATGGTCTAAATTAATGTCACTTACTATGTGCTGCGTATTAGAGACACCTGAGGAGCTTTTAAAAATTTCCACACCCAGGTCCACCCTGCAATAAGTAAATCAGAAGTTCAGGGGTGAGACTCAGGCATCAGGATTTCACTGCATATCCAAGATTGAGGGCCAGACAGATGAGCAACAAACAATCAAGGAGCACATTCAAATGAAGGTGTCAGAGAAAGCAGAGAAACCAAAATGAAGGACAGTTGGATTAGATGCACGAAAAGTCATCTGAATTAATGCTCCTGCATTTAATCTGGATCTCTCAGAAGAGATTAGCTGAACTCACCACTCTGTTGTCCCCTCCGTTAACCACCGAGGAAGGCATATTAGGCATTTTCTCATCTAGGTCTTCTTATTTTATATTAGAGAATGGTATATTTTAGTGTGAGAATCAAGCCTCCATGTTTAATGATGCAAAGATGGAGAGCAAGTCCAATATGTGCTCTTTTACAAGAAATTAAATTCCAATTTTATAAAATTTCTCAGAAGCATCCTCTATCACAGTAGAAAAAATGAGCCCCATTCATCTTGATAATTAATAGGGATGAACTGTTTGGAACTGGGCTGACAAGGGAAACATATCAAAAAAAAAAAAGGTGGTTGTGAATTCATACTTCTCTGACTCTAATTATTAGTTTTTTTTCTTAAAGTAAGAAAATAATATTATGGGCAGTTTTGTATGACTGTTTTATTCAAGTAAAAGAAAAAAGAAAAATTGCTGAGGCTTGTACCCAATGCATAATACCATTAATGAGAATAGTTTATACTCTTCCAGTTTTATATTGGTTTTCTGAGATTTAAGAGAAGTGACCCTGGAACATCAATCCACCTTATTCTCACCTTGACATTAGAATTCCAACAGAGATCAGCAGTAAGAGTTATTTCCCTGCAGATCTCTAATTGGTTGTCCAGGTTTGTCTTCTCTTTAACAAAACTAAAATAAATCAGCAGTTCATATTTGGACATTGCCTTTTGCCTCAAAATAGAGTCAAAGTATTCTGTCCATATTGCTCTCTAGTTTTCTTCATGTGCCATTTGAAATATCAGTGTTCAAGAGAACAACCTAAAATAATCAGCTATACAATTATATATCATGCATTAAATATGTTTTGTTTCTTTCTCTCACTGCTTTGCAGAGAGGCTGCTCTCATGGTCTGTTCTGTGGGGATACTGGATCATGAGACTGGGCTTCTCTGGCCCAAAATTCTTGAATGAAAGTTATTGCCACACCATAATGAACCCAGCTAGGTTTTCTACTTAGAGAGAAAAAGCTTGTTCTAGTGCATCTCTGTTGGGCTCTTGAATTAAGAAATCATGTTAAATGTGGGCTGAGGCAGTCAATTTTGGCCCATTCATAAATGATTCAGTCAAAGCTGTTCTATAAAGGAGCAGGAGAAGGAAGTGCATGGTGACAGTCCATGTGTCTCAGAGAATATGAGATGGAGAGACTCTCTCTGTGAATCATTTATTGATTCCAGTCTTCGATATGGTCATGGTACACTTCCCTGCTGAGTTCTAGGAGATGCTCTTGAGTGTTCCCAATACATTTACTTTTGTCAAAAAGTCATTTATATTGGTTGACCGGGTCACAAGCCAAATTTTATTTCAGAATTTGGTGTCCTTGCCATGAAGATTTTAATTATGCTACTGGAAGGGAACTAAATAATCTGGATCATGTTTAGTTAAGTTGTCTTCAACAATTCTTTTAAAACCGTTGATTTAGGAAGCTCTGCCCTTTCTATAGACAAATGAAGACACATTTGAATACCTATAAAAGCCCCATAGTGGGATGTCGATTAATTAAGGCACTGGATTGAATGCCATGCAGCATTAGGAGATATGACTCTGAGAGCTACATTGTAACATTAAAAATGTTTGAAATAATATTTAATTAAATGCATAGTTTATTAAAATGGATAGAAAAAAATCCTTGAAAATAAATTCATTGAAGTGAACACACACACAAAAACACTGATTTATGTGTTTTACTTAATGGTAGTCAACTACTGTTTTGATAAAAACCCACACAATCTCCACTGAACAGAAGAGGAAACTGAGGTCAGAGAGGATAAATATTTTCTCATGGGTAGAGCCTGTAAGTAGTTCTCCCAGCAAAAATAATTTTGAATAAAAGATAATGAGAAACACACTAGACAAAAATGGTGATTTGAATAAAAAAGTAAAATTTGGGAATCATGATTTCTCTATTTTAAAAAAGAATTTCACTGCCATTTTATTTTATCACTATCATAAAAAAGCATAGTAAAAATTAAAAATGTTTCCAACTATGCAGATTCTTTCCTAGATTTGAAAGTGAAAATAGAGTTCATAACTTAAGAAATCATGAAAGATTTAGAATAAAATGTTAAGACTTTGAAGGTTAAAAATATGCATAGTTTATCATTTATGCAAATGAAAGAGTGGTCGCAACCATTGTTTCTGTCTAGTGCCATTCCCACTGCATGAAGTTTATGGCTGTACAAGTTAGGGGGGGCCACACCAGTCTCCCCCAAACTCCCTTCTCAGATGCTGGAGCACTCTCTGCTGGAAGGGCTAGCTCCCTTCTGGGTGGCTGCATCCTTTCTGCTGCTCCCTAAACTGCATAATCAGGAGTCAATTTAACTTAACCTTCTCTGATCAAAGATGGACCCCTGGGAGGATTATTGATGCCCTTTAAGGAAGTTTAAGTAAATGGCTAGTCAATTATCTGGTCTTCAGAAACGAAATGATTAGATTTAGCCTGGGAGAAAAGTAAGGTTAAATCCAAAGAGAGAGAATCCATCTTCCTCTCAGTTTCCTTCTGCTGTTAGCAAGTCTTCATAAGCTGATTAATCATAAATTATTAATGTCAGTGGGACTGAGATACATTCTGTCTCCGTTTATTGAAATGTATCTCCCAGGCATCCTGGCGGTGGGTTTGACTGCTAAGCCAGTAGGGCTGGTATTTGCATAATCACGTTGGCACCTTGCTGCCAAGCTAACTTGCTATATTGTTGACAGAGCAGCTCGTGATGTATTTGCACTTGGCGTAATCTTGATGGCCCAATCAGCATCTTTGGCTGAGAAGAGTATAAGTAAATCATTTTTAAGTTGTAATTTTGCATCTGATTAATGCATATGTCTAATGATAAACACTTTGGGGAGAAAATAATCTGTCTCTAGGTGGTGGGACTGTGGACTGGACAGAGCTTTGCTTTAAAATAGAGAAGGCTGGGTTGTAGTGTTTTTGGAAACTGCTAGATATCTTGAATAAACTGGGTCACTCATTGGAGACAGTTCCTACAGTACATGAAATTTAAGATTGTATTTCCTGTAATATTACCCCCTTTCAGAGCCCAGATAATTTTATAAAATTCAGTGTGTCGTATGCAATGCTTAATCAGTAAGCAAAATAAATAAATAAAAAGAAAGAAAGAAAAAAGCCAAGTTTCACTGGGTCACAGCAACCTAAAACTCCTCTAGAGTTAGATGGAATTTTCCTTGACCTGGTGGCATTTGAGGGACAGTCTGACATGAAGTAACTAGAACTTTCAACGAGCTAATGGACTGCAAGTTAAAGTAGACTTAGTGGATCTACCAGTGTTCACTGATATTATTAATTTCAGAGATTATTTAAAGAAAACACAATTGAAATAATCTGGGAGATCTATGTCTTATTTTATTTTTAGAATACTTAATTCGTATGGAATACCTAAAATGGTATATTTGGCCCTCATCGTTTTAAAAATACCCAAAAAGGCTAACTGCTCAAGATTTCATAGTTGGTTAATCCTGGGGCTAGGAAAGATCTGGGCAAAGATCAGACAACTCTGGTTCTTTTATAAATATCAGAAGTTGAAAGTCTAATATAGGCCTTGGAACCATATGTGTCCCAAATTGAATTATCAGTATCACTCCTGGGAAATCTGATTCTTCACATTTCTCCATATTATTTGATATCACTAGACTCCACCAGGATAAGTTATGCTTATCTTCACCTCCAGCCTCACACCCAACACATCAAAAGTTAGAACTTTTCTGACCACTCCATCTAAAACAGTATCTGTCATCAGTCTTTACCTACCTGCTTTATTTTGTGTGACACTTATTGGTATAAAAATCATATTATAGATCTCCTTACTCTTTTTTTTCTATCTTTTCCAACTGAAAGTTAGTTAGTTACGTTCAACCCCTGAGGGCAGAAAATTTGGTTTTGTTTTGTTTACTGTTCTACTTGCATTGCCTGGGATCACACCTGGTTAAGAGATTTTCAATAAATAGTTCTTGGGTCAATCAATCAGTCAATAATTAAGCAGTAAATAAGTGAATGCTATACCTCACTATATTTCATACTGATCATCATCTTCAGAAACATAATTTTCCTTTACTCTAATAATATCTCAAACTAGTATTATTTATAGTATGTTTTACAGATTCTAAAGTGATTTTGAATATATTACTTAGCTGAAAACTCGTGATAGAGCCTTTTATTCTGGCTGACTCCTTGTCCCTTTGGCCTCAACTTGAATGTCAACTTTTCCATGGCTGACCTAACTGAAGTGTTTGCTCCAACATTATTCCTTTTCTATGAGCCATGTTTATATTTTATCCTTCCTAATAATCATCACCACATATTGTTTATTAGAACTACATATCTGTTTCTTTGTTTGTTTCCCTTCTGATTCCTGATGCCATAAATTAGATTTTTCATATTCAAAGCTTTTTACCCAGTGTCCATAGTAGGCGCTCAACACTTATTTATAACATATAATCATGAATATGCTCTGAAAGAGATAACAGGGTGAGGCATCAGTTCCCAATGGGTGATAACCCATTTGTAGGGGTTATGAGCAATGTGGTTATAGAAAGGGTATTCAGAAGAGATTGAGTGTGAGGTGGCTTGACTTCAATTCAGAAAAAGTGAAATAGGGCATCATGTTCAGGAAGAATGTGTTCTGATAAGCAAAGGCATGCCAGTTGGAGATCATGGCTGGGTGACCAAATCCTAAGGGGCAGGTCTGGAAATATTTAACTTACTCCATGCCAAAAGTGCTGTGTCTTTGGTAACCTCCTGCTATACCTTACCAAGGTTTCAATGTATGTGTATGAAATAATTGAGAATTAGCAACACAACCAAAGTGCTAGCTCTCTTGCTAAGTTGTACAAATCACTGAGCCAAGCCGCTTATCATGTTGGGACCTATTTCCTCAAATTTAAAATGACAATAATAATACCCACTCTAACTCAAGAGTCTTGTGTAAGAAATGAATTAACTTATTAATTCTTGCAGGTAACAAATATTTACCTAGAGTAAGGCACTATCCTGGGCGGATGAAAAAAAGCAAAAGCCTCTAATCACATGGAGTTTACATTCTACTCAGGGCAGACCCAGATAGGCAAACAAATAAGGTAAATAAGTGTGGTGTTATTTTCGTCAGGGTTATTGGGAGAAACAAAATAAATACGGTGTGTGTGTGCGTGTGTGTGTGTGTGCGCGCGCGCGGGCACGCACGCCCGCCCGCACATATGAGGGGGAGGTTATTTTAAGGAACTAGGCCATGTGATTGTGGAGGCTGATGAGTCCAAAATCTACAGGATAGGTTATCAGGCTGGATCCCAGGGAAGAGTTGCAGTTTGGGCCCAAGGTCAATTTGCTGACAGAATTCCCTCTCACTCTGGGAGGTGACAAAGAGCCTTTGCTTGACCAAAGTTTAGTCATGCTCCCTTTGAACTGTCCCATAAATAAGGCCTATCTGTGTATTTATTTAAAGAGTTCAGTTTTAACAAGAATTCTGCTATGTCAGTTTGGTGAGAATTCTTCATTTTTGATATCTGATCAAATTCTTCATACCTGCTGTTTCTCTAGGAGCTATCTGATCATGCTGGCCTGTCTTCAGCAAAACTCCTTTTAGGTTGGCTCAATCAGAATCCCCCAGGCTTGCTATCTCATCTTAGCAAATTTTCATTCATGAATGCCCCTTCCCCTAAACTTGCTCCTTGGCTATAAATCCCCACTTGTTCTGGTTGTATCTGGGATTGAGCCCAATCTATATTGGATTGGAATCTCTCTTCCTCTATAGCAGTAGTTTTTTATTTGAAGAAATATTAATATCATCTAAAAAAAAAAAAGACATGGAGTACCTGGGTGGCTCAGTTGGTTAAGTGTCTGACTTCAGCTTACGTCATGATCTCACAGTTCATGAGTTCGAGCCTGGCGTTGGGCTCTGTGCTGACAGTTCAGAGTCTGGAGCT
The DNA here is from genome assembly GCF_027475565.1 of Acinonyx jubatus. Classification (NCBI taxonomy): domain Eukaryota; kingdom Metazoa; phylum Chordata; class Mammalia; order Carnivora; family Felidae; genus Acinonyx; species Acinonyx jubatus. The sequence continues at coordinate 23,822,081 of NC_069390.1, read as the reverse complement.
TGCTTCAAATTCTGTGTCTCCCTCTCTCTCTGACCCTCCTTTGTCTCTCTCTCTCTCTCTCTCTCTCACTCTCTCTCTCTGTCTCTCTCAAAAAGAAACATTTAAAAAATTAAAATAAAGATAAAATAAAACTTCACATAAATATCTAGAATAATGTTTAACTAAACCTCTGGGTATTCTAGACCAACCAAGCTGACACATAAAATGAATCATCATAGATGTTTATTTTGCTAGATGGAGATAAATGCTAAGGATATCCCTAAGTCAGGGAAGGGAAAGAGCAATTAATAGGGAATAGACTGAAGTCATTAGGTAGAATCACCAGATTTCACTAAAACAGTGATATTAAATAATGGCTGAAAGGAGGTGAAAGAACAAACCATGGGACTATATGCTGGAAGAGCCAGTATAGAAGGACCACCAGGTACAAAAACTGTACAGCAGGAGCCTGCCTACTGTATGGCAGGATAACAAGGAGATCAGAGCTTTTGGAACAAAGTGAATGGGGTAAACTGGATAGGGACTGGGAAAGTGGAAGAGAGGCCAAGACCCTTGGGCACATGTAGATCTTTGTGAGGACTTTACTCTTTATTCTAATGGGCTACAAAGCAGAGGACTGCCATGATCTAACATATTTTTAAGTAGGCTATCTCTAGCAAAAGTGCTGAAGTTAAACTGAAGGTTAACAAAGCTGGAGACCTACCTGGAGGCCACTGTAAGAATCCATTTAGGAAATAACAGTAGTTGTGAGAAGTGTGAAAATGGTAGCAATGGTAAAAGAAATCATTGTACTGTGGACATATTTTTGAAAATAGAATTTAAATTTGTAGTTTTCTACAAATTGATTGTGTAGTGAGAGAGAAAGAAAGTAATTAAACCAAATTTGAGCCTATTCAATTGGAAGAATAGAGTTGCCATTAACTGGCATAAAGAAGGCTGAAGGAGAATATGTTGTCTTGTTGGGAGGAGCCATAGAGTGTTTGTCAACATGTGAAGTTTGAGAGATTTATTAACATTTAATAATATATAAACAGTATCTAATTAACTTATGGAATATGCTTGGCAATCTATCAAGTGTAGTATCAGTTTAGAAGAATGGACTTATGGACTTATCCCCTTGAAACTCTACATTATACCATAGACCATTTGGAATGGATACCTAGTTTTATATATTATTTTGACATTTCTATTTCATTAAGTTTTTTTTGTTTGTTTGTTTAGTAGATACAATTTCATCTGTATTTACCCCTCATTCACATTTTCTTTTCAGATAGTAAATTGATTAACTTGCATAATTTAGTATAGGTATATATGGTTCATCTTTATGGGTTTTGGTCATTATGATCCAACAAGTCAATCATGGCAGCCAATTAAGTCAATCATGGCAGCATTTTTTACAATAATTAAGTTTAAATTTATTGTAATTTAAAAGGAAAAATTGCTTTCTAAAATTCTCGGTGCCAGAGAAGAAACAGAAACAATTTTTAAGCTCAGTAATCTGTTTTGATGTTTTCAATATGGGAAAACTTAACAGACATTCAACTTAGAAAAAGCACAGTCTAGCCAATGAAATTAATGTAGATCAGGTAAAGTTCATTATCAAGTAACTTATTTATTTAAATTTTTCTTTGTTTGAGTATAGTTGACACACAGTGTTACATTAGTTTCAGATTTTCAACATAATGATTCAATTTCTTTAACATTATGCTATGCTCACTGCAATTGTAGCTACCATCTGTCACCATACATTATTACAATGTCATTGACTATATTCTCTATGTTGTCTTTATTCCTGTGACTATTCATTCCATAACTGGAAACCTGTATCTCCTACTCCCCTTCACTCATTTTGCCCATCTCTCTACCCCCTGTCCTCTGGCTACATGCAAAAGAATGAAACAAGGCCACTCTCTAACACTATACACAATAATAAACTCAAAATGAATTCAAGACCGAAATGCGAGACCTGAAACCATAAAAATCCTATAAGAGAGCACAGGCAGTAATATCTCTGACATCTGCCGTAGCAACTTTTCCTTGATATGTCTCCTCAGACAAGAGAAACAAAAGCCAAAAAATAAACTATTGGCATTACATAAAAATAAAAAGCTTTTGTGCAGCAAAAGAAACCATCCACAAAATGATAACATCAACCTATTGAATGGAAAAAGATATTTGTAAATGATATATATGGTAAGGGGTTAATATCCAAAACATATAAAGATACTTGTACAACTCAACACCAAGAAAGCAAGCAATCTGATTTAAAAACGGGCAGAGGACCTGAATAGACTGAGCAGTTTATATCAAAATAAACTGATTGTAGGAGGTGAAAGAAGAGGACTGTATACCTGAGAACGTTGAAAAACACAGACTGGGTATTTAAACTGATGACGATGATTAGTCGGACAAACAACTCACACAGGCTTTGAGGTACTTCGGAGCAATATAAGGAGTCGTTGTCTAACCAATACAAGTCAGTAGAATGCATTCTGGTCTTTGTAGGAGAAATAACATCAAAAAGAATTATTTTAGGATTCTAAGGAAACAGATGGGGACCAATATATGCATCTCATAATGAAAAGGCAGTAGAACTTCAACTGAGTAGTTTTTAAGTGATTCTCATTGATTAAAATTATCTGCCATTCTTTTCCTTTTTGAGTGACTTTTCCCTTGGCTTTTTGTCATTAACACAGAGGAATGAAGAATTAATATGCATTTAAATCATTGCTAAGGGAAATTTTTTGTCCGTGTATACAACCTTCATTGGCCATGGCAATGAGGCTTCTTGGCTACAAGTTTCAGGCTAAGTCATATATCATTCCTATTAGATATTTCAAAATTGAATAATTGACCACATTTTTAAAAAATATTTTTTAATGTTTATTTACTTTTGAGAGAAAGAGAGAGACAGACAGACAGAACATGAGTGGGGGAGGGGCAGAGACAGAGCAGGCTTCAGGCTCCGTGCTGCCAGTACAGAGCCCAATGTAGGGCTCAGACTCACAGACTGTGAGATGACCTGAGCCGAAGTCGGATGCTTAACCGACTGAGCCACTCAGGCGTTCCAGCACATTTGTGTGTGTGTATGTGTGTGTGTGTGTGTGTGTGTGTGTGTGTGTAGAGCTTATTTAAATTTTTCAGAAAGTGGAACTTTTAAATATTATTAATTAAGTGCATTCCCTTCCTAGTTTATATTTTCACAATAATGCAAAATAATTTTAATAATGTAATGTTATGTAATGCAAATGATATTAAAAGCAGTATATTCAACTGAAGATCTTCGAGTGAGGGCAATGTTTCCCATATTTTAGCATGCATTACAATCACTTAAGGGACTTGTGGAAAGTCAGTATTACTGGCCTCATCCTCCAGAATTTCCTATTTAGTAAGGCTGAAGCAGAGCCTGGAAATTAGCATTTCTAACAAGATGATACCCATGCTGCTGGTCTGGGGATGGCAACTTGAGAACCACTGAACTAGAGGAAGAAAGGAATTTGGCAGAAGTCTATAGTTGTCCAGATATCTCATTAAACATATTTATCATATATGAGCTATCATTTTTATTGCTCTATATATACATGCATAAAGAGCTAGCTGCTCTTGAGTAGCCAGCGTTTGCATACGTGGTATCTTGTGTCAATGCCTGATTTAAAGCCACATGGATACATTTTAAAGAAGGAGTTAAGTATCTTAAAGTTGCAAGTTAAATATTTCTAAATTGCAATTTTAATCTCTTGTAGCTTGGTGTGGTGGCCCCATAGTTAGGAGGAATTCTAGTCATGGAAGTGAGAAGGGAATGCCTGCTTTTGTACAGCATGGACTGGTTGACGGTGGACTCACTGAATATCGAGGAGTCATCCCACCCAGAGGCATCTCATAGATCATTGAGAGGTCAAGATTAGCTGATCATGAGTGGATCATTTCTGGAGATGTGAAGGACATAAATCTCATGTCTGTGGTAGACCCTGGAAGACTTGGGACCTTCAGGAAGGCTCTGCTGCCCTGTTGGGAGCATTAGCTTTATAAGAAACGTTTTCTTCTGCTACTGCAGAAAAGCAGCTGGGGCAGAGCCCAACCCAAGCTCCCAACCATTTATTTAGTGTTTATTTTTCCTTAGCTATAAAGTTGTCATTCACCCTACCCACAATGTGTAGTCATACACTTAAATTATCATAATAATTATTGCTAATATTTAACTGTTATGTGAAAAATGCAAACATATATTATAATTGATATCTCTTGACTCTTAATATCTCATGGGTTTCTCTTAGATATGAATGTAAACAAAATACCTTCTATATGCTGTCATTCCTGTATGTGAACTGAGTAAGTGATAAATAAGCTGTTTCACAGGAAAAATCAGGATCTGGACCCACACTGTAACATATCACAAAAGCATAATCTTTATAAGCCACATTTTCTAAATATGTATTTTATTACAATGAGGAAGCCACTTTCTAGGTATAAGGAAACATATTTGGTACAAATAGGTAGATAATTTTGTCATGGATCTGCATGTTATGTTTATAACCTCAGACAGTTACAGCACTCAGATTTTATAAACAAATTATATACTTCAAGAGAGATATATTGTTGCAAAGAAATACAGAGTCATAGAACTTTATAATTAAAATACAAATAATAACAAAAACAACAGATTCCACTTTTATAAATTATCTTATTTTAGAGCTTCCAGGTGATTAGTCTGTGGCTGGGTTTTCTGCTGTCAATCTTAATCGTACTTCAACTCACTGTGTTTCATGCCTTCTAATAAATGTGATGACAGCATTCATTTCATGAAGATATATGTATATAATTTAATTCCTAATGTAATGGATTAAGAAACCTGAAAAAGAAAATACAGACTTTCATTTTAGTCAACATGGCACACTAGATAAGATGTGAACAACCCTCCTGATTTAACAGCTAAAAGTCTGGATTAAACAACAATTTTAAAAATTGCTTGTAGGGGCGCCTGGGTGGCTCAGTCGGTTGAGCATCTGACTTCGGCTCAGTTCATGATCTAACAGTTCGTGGGTTCGAGCCCTGCTTTGTACTCTGTGCTGACAGCTCAGAGCCTGGAGCCTTCTTTGGATTCTGTTTCTCCCTGTCTCTCTGCCCCTCTCCCACTCACTCTCTGTCTCTGTCTCTCAATCTCTTTCTCTCAAAAATAATAGAAAGATTAAAAAAAAAGTAAAAATTGCTTATAAATGTTGAGCTGGTACACAAAAAAGGGAGAAATCTGCCCAGGAAATAAAGATAGTCAGGTAAACCCAGTCTTTGCCCCTAGGATTTCCACTGTTCAGGGTAAGTCAAGTTGTGTTTCACTGAGTGCATGGGGTTTAGGAGAAAAAGTCAGAACCTGATGAATGCGGGCGTCCAATAAGAAACCTGTGCAGGAATCAGTAGGGCTACATGATTGCCTTTGTTGTAAGGACGAGATAGAAATAAATTATCCAGGAAAAAAGGGACTGCAAGGAAACGTCTCTCTCTTTATTTTTTTTTAAATTTTTTTCAACGTTTTTTATTTATTTTTGGGACAGAGAGAGACAGAGCATGAACGGGGGAGGGGCAGAGAGAGAGGGAGACACAGAATCGGAAACAGGCTCCAGGCTCTGAGCCATCAGCCCAGAGCCTGACACGGGGCTCGAACCCACGGACCGCGAGATCGTGACCTGGTTGAAGTCGGACGCCTAACCGACTGCGCCACCCAGGAGCCCCTCTCTTTAAATGAGGCTGGGGTTGGCCGACTTTTTCTGTGGAGGGACAGAGAATGAATATTTTAGGTTTGGTGTCTCATAATTACTTAATTCTGCTATTGTAGTGCTAAGGCAGCCATAGGCAATATGGAAGTGATTGGGCTTGCTGCGTTCTAATAAAACTGTATTGATAGACCCTAAAATTTAAATGTTATATAATTTTACTTGCAATGAAATATTATAATTGCTTTGAATTTTTAACCATTTGAAAATATAAAAACCATTATAAGCTTACAGGTTGAACAAGAACAGATGTCCTGTGTTTGACCCGCAGCCATAGTTTGCCAAAACCTAATTTCAACAGTGTGATATTGGTATACTGATACAGGAATTAACAAATGAAATAGTGTAAAAAACCCATTAATGGACCCACGCATAATGAAAGCTATTTAAAATAAAGTGGCCTTTGCATATCTGTGAAGAAAGATGGGCTATTTAACAGGAGAACTGTTAATTTATACAGAAAAAAAAATTACAAACACCTTAAATTAAATCTGTACCTTACATTATGAGGAAGAAAATAAATTCTGTATAGGTGAAAAGATTATCAGGGAAAATGAGACATTTCAGAATTAATGTAAGAATATATTATTTTATAGCTTTATGTTAGGGAACAGTCTTTTTTGGGGAGGGAAGTCTTAAACAGGACATGAAATGTGCAACTGTAAAGCTGAACATCAATACATTTGGTGATGATGACCTTACTATGAATAACTTCTGTACATAAAACATTGAAAGGAGAGTTAAATATGTCATAAATGGATAAAGATATCATGTGTTTTCAGCAAAAAGTTAATGTCCTAAAGATATAATCTTCAATTTAATAGAAAAGAAAAAACAACCAACAGAAAAATGGGAAAAATAATAGGAATTTCATAGGAACATGGAAAAGATGTTAAACCGCATTCATAATGAGGCAAATGCAAATTAAAGTCCATGAGATACCATTTGGCAACTGCCGTGTTCACAACATATAAAGGTCTGTTGGCACAATAAATTGGTATCTTCAGTCACTACCTGGGTAAATGAAATGTGTGCACAAGCTATAAGCCCATCAGTTCTACTCTCAGTTGTTCCAAAATTGTGAACAAGCCTATTCATGGAGCTTTATAAATAAACACTCAGACACGCACTCTCACACAAGCAAACATATACTCAAACCTCAAAAACAATTGTTGAAAATCTGGAACTCCCTCAAACATACACTAATTATAAATTATGATTCATTCATACACTGAGATAGAAATCAGTGGCCGGTGGGGCACCTGAGTGGCTCAGTGAGTTGAGCATCCTACTTCAGCTCACGTCATGAATTCACAGTTTGTGAGTTTGAGCCCTGCGTCCGGCTCTGTGCTGACAGCTCGGAGCCTGGAGCCTGCTTTGGCTTCTGTGTCTGCCTCTCTCTCTGTCCCTCCCCTGCTCATGCACTGTTTCTTTCTCTCAAAAATAAATAAAGATTAAAAAATTAAAAACAAAAAAAATCAGTGGCGAGTGATAAATGGGCAAACACTTCATCAATCAATATGGATGTGGCTCTAAAACATATTTTTGAGAAAATTAAGCATGTTACAATAAAATATATAGATTCCAGGTTTATAAAGTTTAAAGGCAGGCAAAAATCACAATGCATATTATTCAGGATGTATATAGTAAAAGTGTAAAGAGAAACAAAGAAGTGGTTTTCATGAAATGAAGTAGTTACTTTGTGTGACTAAGAGAAAGAGATGTAATCCATGGGCAATATTTAGGCCTTTCGTAGCTGAGTGATAAATATATGGGATTTTCTTACAGTATTTATTTCATTTTTAGTACTGTTTTGTATGTACACCAAGTCCATAGTAAAAATGACATAGTTTTATATTTAGTCAGTGATATTAAAATTATTTATTCTTCTATTATAGAACCTAAAACTTGAGTTCAGAATGCAAAGACCAAGAATTACAAACGCTATTCTGCCATTAATGATGAGCAGATCTTCAGATAAAAGTTGTCTATGTAGGGGCGCCTGGGTGACTCAGCTGGTTGAGTGTCTGACTTCGGCTCGGGTCATAATCTCACAGCTCGTGAGACCGAGCCCTGCGTTGGGCTCTGTGCTGACAGCTCGGAGCCTGGAGTCTGTTTGGATTTAGTGTCTCCCTCTCTCTCTGCCCCTCCCCTGCTCATGCTGTGTCTCTCTCTTTCTCTCTCTCTCTCTCTCAAAAATAATTAAACATTAAAAAAATTTAAAAAAAAATTAAAAAAAAAGTTGTCTATGTAGAAACTTGATTATTACTTGTTAGGCATTTTTATGTGTTCCTGCTTTGTTTTTTATTTTAAATTTCAAATTCTTAATTTCCTCATGCACATAATATTAAAGGCAAATCTCTAAACTTGTGTTTCTTATAAAAGTCCAATACTTGTGTTTATCCACTTCTCCACTTTATTTTTAGAGATGTATTTTCAGAGCCCCTAGACATTTGTTCAAACAGTTCAATGTCCTCCAGATTCAATAAATATACTACTATTGGTTCCAAGTGTATTTTAAACAATTTGGATCTTATACGTTACAAAAGTTGGCTGGATGAAAGGTAACAGGGTTCATATCCAAACAGCAATGAGTTAGATCAGGACAACTATACAATAGACTGACCGTCTAGACATGAAACATTTTGAAAGGACATTTGCTCTCAGTCAGCAGCACCTGCACACCAGCAAACACAGACCCTCAGAACCACACACACACAACAACACACAAAAAATTAAATGAGCTAATGATTGAAAATGCTTTAAATGATGCTTACTACTTAGTATATACTCTGAATTCTTGCTAAATAAATAAGTCTGCATTTGAAAAGCATATTCGGTATCCAAGATCCAAATCCCAAAGGTCATATAGGAGGGTATACCAGAAGTTTGCACTTCAGGGAGAACTATACTTCAAACAACTTCATGACCAACTTTCTACATTGGTCTTTCCTCAAGTCCAGAGAAAAGAGGAATACTGATACTTTACTTTTCAACCAACAGAAGCAGCAGTAGTTCAGTAAAATGATTTACACATGCGTAAAGAGAACCCTTGTGATGAAGGTGTTAGAATATTGTTCAAGATACTAAAATGCAGTGGCATATTTCAGAACTCATCTTATTACCTTGACAGCTTTTGAGAATATAAAAAATTGGGCGAATTGTTCATATGCAAAAGTGCAGGCCACGTTTTACAAAGATGAATGAAAAAACTGGAGGGTATTTTGCTAAGTGATATTAGTCAGAGAAAGACAAAATTATGTGATGAATTTGATCAATGTACTCTTAAAATTAAGAAAGGTCATGCCAAACCTTGCCTTTTTATGTTCCTGCTGCCTACATCTACTCCCCCCATAATTTTCACTGCCAGCAGAAACAAAAATAAAAGACGAGTGAATTTATGCCCAAGTTATTGAGATAAGTTATTTCAGTTTTCCCTGCACAATCAGGTAGTTTGGGAGAAAATAAAAATGGTTTAATGCACATTGGAAAGAATTCAACACTTGACTCCCTTCCCTTGTCTTTCCAAATATGACTGCACCATTGAATTCAGGCTGTCTCCTGGGAGAAGCAGTTCAAAAACATAATTTAAATGTGTTAGATTGTTTCCTTCTGAAATAATTTTATTACTTGATAAATACTTGTGTGTTACTACACCCCAACTACACCAAAAAATAAGATAACTTGACATAATTTTGTTATTCTGCCTGGAAAGTAAATCATTTCAAATAAAGAAGTTGAAAAATATATACTGATGAAATCTCCTGGAAATCTATAAAAAAGAGTCTTTTTTGTTATTGTTAGAAAAGGAAGACAGCACTAATAATTATCATAGGGAAGACATATTGATGGATTCTAAAATTAGTAGGCATTAAGGAGAAAGAAGATATGTGTGGAGCTCCAAAGCATCTCCCCCCACCCCCAATTACTAATTATTCTGGTGGTTTTTAGATAAAGCCACACATTCTTTACCCCTTCTCCCTCCAGGAAATACAGTTTAATGCACTTCTTAAGTGGGGCTGGATTATGTGAGTGGCTTCTAATGAACACGTGATAGAAGAGGAAAAACGATAACTCTACAGGCAGAAAACTGTCAGATACCACCTTAATCAAGGTGAATACCATCAGTAATAAGTCATTCTGAGGCCTTATGCCTTCTGATGCAAAAAGTGAGGCTTCTCATCTCTGGAGTAAACTTCCCCAAATCTATAACCTCCAGCTATTATGAGAAAACAGAAGACAAAAATTGAGAGACTTTATAGAAAATACCCAACCACTGTTTTACAAATTGTTAAGATCGGGAAAAGCAAATTCCTTGACCGAGAACTGTCACAGATTGGAGAAGACCAAGGAGGAATAATGCCGTGTACTATCCTGGATTGGATACTGGAACAGATGAATAGCAGATTTGTGGGGGGGGGGGGGGGGGGGAAGGACTGGGGAAACTGGAATAAATTCTCTCGTTTAATTAATAGTAATATAACAATGTTGGGGTGCCTAGATGGCTCAATCAGTTCAGCATCAGACATTGGCTCAGGTCATGTTCTCAGGGTTTGTGAGTTCTAGCCCCTCATCAGGCCCTCTGCTGTCAGCACAGGGCCCACTTCGGATCCTCGGTCTCCCTCTTTCTCTGTATCTACCATACTCTCATGCTGTCTCTCAAAAATAAATAGACATTAAAAAAATGTATTAGTATAACAATGTTAATTTCTTGGTTTTGATAAACAACCACGGTTACATAAGAAATTAACATTAGAGAGTGTTGGGTGAGGGGAATATGAGAACTCTTTACAAAGTTTCTCTAAGTCTTGGGCGCCTGGGTGGCTCAGTCGGTTAGGCAGCCAACTTCGGCTCAGGTCATGATCTCATAGTCCGTGAGTTCGAGCCCCGCGTCAGGCTCTGTGCTGACAGCTGAGAGCCTGGAGCCTGCTTCGGATTCTGTGTCTCCCTCTCTCTGACCCTCCCTCGTTCATGCTCTGTCTCTCTCTGTCTCAAAAATAAATAAACATTAAAAAAATTAAAAAAAAACCACAAAGTTTCTATAAATCTAAAATTCTTTCACAAAAAGATTGCTTAAAAACTTTAAAGAACACTCATTGATGTACACCAAAACTAATATATGTCAATTATACTTCAATAAACAAAACAAAACACAACAAAACAAACAAAACAAAACACTCATTGTGGCAGTTGGCTTGGTTGCTATAACAAAATGCCATTGACTGAGTAGCTTAAACAACGGAAATTTATTTCTCAGAATTCTAGAGGCTGGGAAGTCCGAGGTCAGAGTGCCAGCTCATTGAGTTCTTCGTGAAGATTCTCTTCCCAGCTTGCAGATGACCAGTCTTTGTATCCTCACATCATGGTGGAGAGAGGACAATCTCTCCTTCTTTTTTTTTTTTTATAAAGCCATTCATTCAAGCAGGAGCCTCACTAATTCAATCATGAGGCCCTACCCTGAAGACCTCTTCTAACTCTAAATACCTCCTCAAAGCCCTGTCTCCAAATACCATCACACTGGGGGGTAGGGCTTCAAGATATAAACTTAGGGGAGGGGAAAACAATTCAGTCCACAGCATTTCTGTCTCCCAAATTTCTTAGAGTAGAAGTGTTCTTTTTTAATTGAAAATGAGGACTTGTCTCTAAGAAACCTTATGAACGGACTGCCTGTTCTCTCTTGTTTTGTTTTGTCTTGTTTTGTTTTGTTTTCTGTTTTGTTTACTCAGGATCCATTACCTCCTCAGGCCCTCTTTCCAAACCCAGATATCCCTCTGAAGAGTCTCCCCTCTATAGCACTACTCCTTACGCATGTTGTGCAAAGTTGAGTGGCTAAGAGGAACAAGAGCCCACCTAGGTTTAGTAAGTTGAGAATGATGTTCACGTCACTCCGCCAGAACCAGTGAAACGAAATGAGACTTCTGAGATGTGTGATGGACAAGTGCTCTTTCCTTCTGGAGTCGAATTTGTTGGGATGTGTGGAACTGCTGTAACCGACATGTAGCAAGAGGAACAGAGAGACAAAGAGATCCTGGTGACATCATGTGTGTGTCTGATCAAGCTGTACTTTATGTTCAGTCTACTTCTAGACTTTTCAGTCAAACAAACCAAATGAGTCACTTTCTTTCTTTATTTTCTTTATTTATTTTTTTAGTTTATTTATTTCAAGAGAGAGTGCGAGCAGGGGAGGGGCAGAGAGAGATGGAGAAAGAGAGAATCCCAAGCGAGCTCCATGTTATTAGAGCAGAGCCTGATGCTGGGCTCAAACTCATGAACCGTGAGATCGTGACCTGAGCCAACGCTCCGACCTGAGTCAGAGGCTTAACTGACTGAGCCACCCAGGTGCCCCAGTCACTTTCCTGTTTAAGCCATATTGGATCTGTTTTGCTGACATGTGCAACCAGTGAATACAAATACTGAATGTAATTGACATGAATACAAATTCACAAGATATTTATTTGAGCAAAAGGAAGCAGTAGAATGTATTCATAGCATTTACAACTAATCAGACAGACCTAAACTTTTACATAATATTGTCATCATTTTTATTTTTTATTTTTTATTAAAACTACTATTAATAGGAATTTGATTATAACAAACTATATGTGCCCTGAGAAGTAATGCTCTTCTGTTACTACACATTCCTCATCTGTCAAATGGGCATTAACAGAGAATTAATCCCCAAGTGTTCTTGTGAATAGTATTTGAGATTATATAAATACATATACATGCTGGAGTTAAAAAAAACATATATATATATATATGGTTAAATACATGTCATAAAAACAATAAGTAAACAATAAATAGTGTCTTATTCTTCTTTTGATGGAAAAAGTAAAGTATTTTATTTTCTTTCTGCTATTGACACATTTTCTTGCAGTTTTTTCCTTCCAGAATGCCTATTTCTTGAGGGTTAGTCAGCTTTCATAGAGGCACACATAAAAGATAATATTGTACAAAACAATTATTTATATTACAAGTTTCTCCTGTCTCAAAGTAGCCATATATATATATATATATAGATAGATAAGTTAGAGTGGTAATATCCAATTTGGTAGCTGCTAGCTTATATGAATAGTTGTGTTAGGTTAAAATTAAACAGTATTAAAATTTCCATCCTCAGTCACACTAGCCACATTTTAAATACTAAGTAGCCACACAATTCTAGTAGCTGCCACATTGGTCAGCATGTTTGTAACATTCTAACAACATAGAGAGTTCTGTTGGAATGTACTATGCTGGAGTTAAAAAAAAGAAAAACAAAAGTGAAGAGCAAATAGACATACTCCAAAGGTCCAGAGGTCAAAATTTAGTTGAGTTTTAAGAAATGATTGCATAATGACTGCCAATATAATAAATCTTCTGTAAGAAATTCCCTGAGGCTAATTTCTGGAGAATTCCCCGTAATGTCCAGAGCTGAGATTTATTGCTCTGCAGAGAAACATCTAATCATCAGATTTCATGCACAGTGATTCCATATTCTGATAAAATCTAAGACCTTAATGTCATACTCATTGTCCACTAAAGGTCAATATTTCTACTGTAGCCATCTGCAAAGTAATATGCATCAGATACTAATTAAATTTTTATAGGTGTCCAATATCTATAACTATATTCTTTGGTGTTTCCCTGTCCCAGTTCACTGTCTGTAGCACTGGAAAAGTTATCTTTCTAAAAGAAGTTTTGATGACGTCATTTCCCTGCTTAAAAAGCTTCAATAATTCTTACTTCCTAGGCAGTCTATATACCTTAGCAGATTTACAAAGCCCTCCTCAATATTTGCTTAGCCTATTTGTTTAGTTTCATTAGCCATTTCTTTCCTGTCTTCCCTCTGGCAACATAAGCATTCTTCATTGTGCATTTTCTTCCTTTTAGCTCTCTAATCTTTTCCTAGAATGATTTTCCATCTCTTCTCTACTCAGGATCTCCTCTTTTGTTTCCAGACACAGCTGAGACACTCCATTTGCCATTATATCCCTAGCACCTATTAAGCACTTCACTGTAATGGTCCCTAGGATTTATTACACACTTCCATAAGAGGACTGTTCCCTTCTAGTCTAAGTATTTCTGTGTGCTGCTGTCTTTCCCACTAGACTCTGAACCCTTAAAGGACAGATATCATGTGTTATCCCAGGAGGTACCTCCCCTGCTATATATCCAGCACATTTAGGTATTCAGTAAATATTTATTGGCTAAATATCCTTTAATACTTGCACTATAAATTTGTCTAAATTTTACTCAGTTTAGAATATTTAGTTTAACCTGATTATTTTACAGATGGGGAAACTGACACTGAAAGACTATAGTTTTCCTCAAGGTCACATTACTAGTGGAGCTGAAGTAGCTAAGGGAAATTAGATAAGTTTCATGATGATTAAACATTTAATGTAGATAATGCCTCACTAGCTCCAGCTAAAGAAATGAAATAGAAGGGAATGATGTCTTCTAACTTATAAAGGGAAGAAAAAAGAAAATGATGTTGGATTTTGATGCACAAATCCAGGATTTTGCAGTCTGAGGACAGACTGCTGCAATATCCGTTACTTGTCAATAGTCTGTATGAAGGGGTAGAGGTGGTAGGAAGTGGAAGCTGCTGGAAAAAGTGATGAATGCAGGAATGGTGACTAATTACTATGTAGGTATCATTTTTCCAACTCATTTCTTTTTGAAACTCTTTTTAGGGTAAAGTTTTTAAAACATGGGACTAAGAATATCATCAGCCTTCAAGTGTACTACAAACCATAAAAACATAAAAGGATCAGAAAACTGGCAGTGATGACATCAGTCCATTGTTCTCCGCCAAATTTTATGGGAAGGTAAGTGCACGCTTAAATAATAATTAGTATTATGTTGACTCAAGAGTTTGTAATAAGGACTGTGACCATCCTGAAAACATTAATTTCAAGAGCACTTAGAGTTCATGTGAGCCAACATTTTTTTTTCACATGAGAAAAATGAGATTTAAGAGAAGGTGAGTAACCACTTGATTCATCACATGGAATATTGATATCCAATATTTTAATATTATAATTATTTGCCATTTGATATTTTGTCAAAGAACAGTTTTTTTAATTTTTAAACATTTTTAATATTTATTAAGTATTATTTATTTAATAATGTCAAAGAACAGTGTTTTTATAATTTTTAAAAATTTTTAATATTTATTTATTAAATATTATTTATTTGGGGGGGAGGGGCAGAGAGAGAGGGAAACAAAGCATCCAAAGCAGGCTTCAAGGCTCTGAGCTGTCAGTACAGAACCCGACACAGGGCTTGAACCCACAAACCACGAGATCATGACCTGAGCTAAAGTCGGACGTTTAACTGACTGAGCCACCCACGTGCCCCAAAGTACAGTGTTAAATACATCATGGTAGAATTCCAAGTAATTTGCATCCTCTGGGACATTAGTTTCTACATTTTTCAAACTGCTGTCCATTTTGGCAACATTCCCTAAAAATAGGCCAAATACAAAATCTTCTGGGGAAAAATACAAAACAGGAAAGTCTTCATTAAGATTTACAAAAGAATGTTGAAATTATGAATTTATGAATTATATAAATATCGAATCACATAAAGTAATTTTGTGATGTAATGTCAGAAAAGAAAATCCAGATATTGTCATAGGGTATCTACCTGTAAGTCCCATCATAATATGCACTGCACATTATAAGATCTCTGTTATAGACTGTTTCTTCTTCAGTACAAATAAGAGATATATACTACAGAATGATACATACTATATTTTGATTCATAGGTTATTTTTATTATTATAGTTTTTAATCGTTACGGAAAAGTGTTAACATATACTCAGTTGACTTGGTTTTTGATTTGACTGTGCCTCTATTAAGATAAACTGAGCTCATTTCACATCAAGATGTTTCTAATCATGATTTTGATTATCGTTTCCTTAAGAATGTATTAATCTATTCAATATATACATGTTGAATGCAATCCAGGTAGGTAGTAAAAAGTAGAAGGACCATGAAATTTGTAACCTAATAGATCTGAGTTTTATAGCTTATTCTGCAATTTATTGGCTCTGTAACCTTTAACAAGTCATAGAAGATTTTCTTAACTATAGTTGTTTTATTTGAAAGAACTTTTTTTCACAAGATTGTGGCGAGATTTAAATAATATGTTGGGTATAAAGATAATAATAGTAACTTTTCTTATTTGTCATTGCATTTCAAAGATGATCAGGAAGACATTCTGTGAACTTAAAAACTCAGTCATTAGGGGTGAGAATAAAATAATGTAAATCAGAATTCAATAGAATTCAATATCAACTCAGTACAGGCAAATTCTAAATTACCATTGTGAAAGTTGAAAACTTTACTTGGGGATTTTCCAGCCTGAGATCTGATCTTCTATCTGGTTACAAACCCTGAAACGCTGTCTGCAGCTGGTATGCATTTTAAGACCAAACAGCCTTTATTTGTATTTGTACCTCTGGAATTCACAGATAAATAAAACATAATTATTATTAAAGAAATTGCTTATTACAGAATTTAGAAGGGACAGATAGAAATGTGTTTAAGCTGGTATTACTCCCTGGACAAGAAGATAAAGTTCAAAAAAATTAGTTTGTCTATATTTTACTACAAGAATCCATGACTATTCTTTTAGTTTTAGGCCAGCCAAATGTTAATTTAAAATTATGTGATATTTGTTTTTCATGAGTCATGTAGTTTATTTCCACAGCTGGACTCTAACAATGCAATGAGGATAAATATAACCTAAATAAAAGGTCCCATTTTTGGCCATGATGCCTGAGTTAGCACTTGAAAATCCTCAGAAACTTCTTTTCTAAATTTTAAGAAAAAACCACAATGATTGAGAATTGTTTTATCTGCATTTTAACACAAATATAAACCTCAGACTTACTGTGAGATTAGAGTCCATTTATATGAACAATAAGGCAATATTTGAAGAAAAAACAAAATATACTTGAGTTGACCTTGAATAACAAATGACTACAAATCAAGAACATTTCTTTATACATTTGTATCACACTTAATATTCATATATGTGGATTTTCCAGGGACGCATTCACACCAAAGATAGAAATAACACCTAATCTCTTTGGAATGTGTAACCCATATGTACTATTACAAACACCAAATTGTGGCTTTTAGTTGAACTGACCAGAAATATGTTTACCATATGATCATCTTTTTCTTCTTAAACCTCATTATTATGAGGAGACATATATTGCGTACATAAATATTGTACATATCGCCTATTTCTCTTTGTAACCACAGTGTAAGAGGGAGACTATTTAGTATCCTCTAATTTAAAATAAGGTCAAGTAACTTACCCATATCATATTAGTAGATGTCAGATCTGTGATTTGAACTCAAACATAGTGGCTGAAATATCTGTGTTCTACTCTTATATATATATATATATATATATATATATATATATGCATATATATATGAGTATATATTACTATATATAGTAGTAACTATATAACTATATATATACAGTAACTACTACATATATGTGTGTGTGTGTGTGTGTGTGTAGTAACTACTATATGGTATACTATATGTATATATGGTATATACCTATATATATTAGCTCCTTATTATAAGTTGGAGTAAATTACTTGACTTCTCTACATGTCAGTTGTGTCATTAATGAAAATGAGAAATTAATAAAAATGGGAATCAATAAAACTGGGAAGTAGTACCTTCTTCATAGGGTTCTGTCTGGCATATAATAAAACTATACAGTATGAGTGTTAGTTATTATCATGTTCTGTGTAATACCCAAAGTGAGACCTTTAACAACTCAGTTATGTCTTTAATATCTCTAATTCTACTCTAAATATATGTGTATGGGGGGAGGGATCTGGGAACAGCTCTAAGTAGCTAGTACTGCCATATCCTTCTCTGCTATAGATGTAAGACATACAAAAAAGTACAGAACAGATTCTCCTACCATTAATTATTCTATCAGCCACTCTAAGTCAATATAAGGGTAGTTGAAGAGGCTATTAATGAGGGTTTCTTTGAAGAATTTTCTGTGAGCTGTGCCCTGTATTCCCTGGGATTCGAGACTTGCAGGTCTGACATTTGTTGGAGGTAATGGTTAATTTCATGTGCCATTTTGACTGGCCACTTGGTACCCAGATTGAACATTATGTCTGGATGTGTCTGTGAGGGTGCTTCCAGATAAAATTAGCATTTGAATCAGTAGACTCTGTAAAGTAGATTGCCCTCCCTGATATGGGTGGGCATTTTTCAATTCCTTGAGGGCCTGAATAAAACAAAAGGTGGGAGAAGGGGAAAAATTTACCCCTTTTCCCTGCCTCACTGATTGATCTGGAACATCTTCGCCTCTTATTCTCCTGCCCCTCAACTGGGATTTGTACCATGAGCTCCCCTGGTTCTGGAGTCTTTGAACTTAGACTAAATTACACCACTGCTTTTTCTGGGTCTCTAGTTTGCAGCTTCTCAGCCTCCATTGTCCCATGAGCCAGTGCCTCATGCAGACTTTGATACTGACAGTGGTTCTAGAGGAAAAAAATGTTAAGGGTGAGTTTTCTGAAGTGGTTCTGGGGTATCTGAAATTGGCTCGCCATGCTGATTAGATTTAAGGACTCTGGTAACTCCATTTACAGTATTAAAGGGAGCGCTGATAGTCCATGTTATGATCTGTTTGTAGAGATACACAAACTATCTGTATTGGATATTTCCTTCTTTCTTTTGTTTTAAGTTTATTTATTTATTTGGGAGAGAGAGAGCAAGCATGGGGGAGGGGAAGAGAGAGAGAGTGAGAGAGAGAACCCCAAGCAGGCTCTGCACTGTTAGCACAAAGCTCCACGTGGTGCCCAATCTCACAAATTGCCACATCATGGCCTGAGCTGAAATCAAGAGTCAGACGCTTAACTGACTGAGCAACCCAGGTGCCCTAGATTGGATATTTCTTTAAAAAAAAAAAAAATTTTACGTTTATTTATTTTTGAGACAGAGAGAGACAGAGCATGAATGGGGGAGGGTCAGAGAGAGAGGGAGACACAGAATCTGAAACAGGCTCCAGGCTCTGAGCACAGAGACCGATGCGGGGCTGGAACTCACGGACTGCAAGATCATGACCTGAGCTGAAGTCGGACGCCCAACCGACTGAGCCACCCTGGCGCCCCTAGATTGGATATTTCTAATCGACTTCTTAGAAACCAGGAGCTAGCTGACTCTCTATTTCTATATGATACTTTCAAACATTTTTTGAAAACTAATGAATATAATTACATTAGCTGGTTGCTCCTAATGCCACTGGACAAAGTGGTGAAAAGAGGATGAGTTCAGTGATGCGAATTCCCAGCTCTAATGCAGTAAATGACCTAGAAGCTTTTAGGTGTTCCTGAAGGAGATCCTTACCTCCTGTAGCCACTGGGCTGAAATTGCTGACAGTCCATGTAGAACCTCATCTTGTGGCGGAATTACAGCACAACTTGAACTCTTAGCCTCACAGGATATCTACTGTTAAGGTGAGGGCACTGACTGGGAAAGAATGAGATCTTGCAAGTTGGGATGGTGAAGTTTGGGAAGATCTGATGAAGCTGGGGACACTGGGCCTGTAAACTCTGATGAGTCTTCTTTACCAGTGGAAGAGGCTTTTCTATCCCTGATGGAAGCATCCATTGGAAAAAATATATATAAATAAAAGGGTGGCTCTACTTGGTAGAGCCAAAAGAGAAAAAGAAAGAAGGGGTTGAGGAGGGGAAAAGAGTGAAGAGAAAGAGAGAGAGAGAAATAAATAGGTTGGAAGAGCAGTCTACATCTCTATAAAGCATGAAACAAGAGTATCATTTTTTCTTAATTTTTTTTAATGTTTATTTATTTTTGAGACAGAGAGAGACAGAGCATGAACAGGGGAGGGGCAGAGAGAGAGGGAGACACAGATTCTGAAACAGGCTCCAGGCTCTGAGCTGTCAGCACAGAGCCCTACGCGGGGCTCGAACTCATGGACCGCGAGATCATGACCTGAGCCGAAGTCGGCCGCTTAACTGACCCAGCCACCCAGGCGCCCCAAGAGTATCATTTTTGTAGTAAGACATGGCTTTTATAAAAGGGGATCAGCCTGGAGTCATTTTAAAAAGAAATCCATCCCAAAAGACAACTTATAATGATGTGGTGATAAATTGATTCTTTGAAAAATAAAAAAAAGAATACTAATTTCTATTATTTTCCAATCTCTGTGGTCTAAATAATCCCACCATAGCTGATTTTAAGATACCAATATGACATAGGGGGACATAGCATAGAGGAGGTAAGCATACACTCAGCTCTCTAGCCAATATGAGCTAGATCCACCACAGCCCTGAAAGAGCCAACCATTGCAAATGTGAGGGGAGATTTGAACAGCAGCCCACCAGTGAAGACATTGCCTTCATCAAAGCAATTGCTATTGGAGACCACTCCTGGGGACCTCAGACAAACTATGAAAAGACCCCCAATTATGCATCCACCTTATCCAGATGGCACCAAAACTAGGCTACAATTGTAGTCTAATCAAGGATCTCCCTTCCTCACCCATCTTCTTGTTCAACTGGAACTCTGATGGGTCACAAACAGTGACTGGGAAGTAGGTAGAGGAGATCCAGAGAGGACATGAAAATTGACTATTACCTCTGACCTCCTCCCCACCTGTTGATTTCCCATCCTGTAGAAAGGACACAATGTTGGAGGCAGGGTGGGAAAACTCTGTGTTGGATAGAGAATCAAGTTGTATTTTCTACCAGGTGTGGACATTTTAATTACTAACCAACTAAGCAGTGACAAGAAAAGCTATGAGAATTGTCTGGGATTTCATCTAGGGAATTTATAAGACAAAATAAAGTTTGTTTTTGATTGCACCTGCCAAATCAGTTATATCTCCACTGTATCTTCTGTGCCTGATCAATGCCACATGAGATTACGTTCAGAGTTCTGGCTTGTTTCTGCTCCCATTTGTAGATAATATGATTCCTTTTAATAATGAAGAATTACAGAGAGGGAGGCAAATCAAATTAGGACTGTGATTTATGTAAATGTGTCAAATGAAGAGAGCTTGTCTATGGGAAAGAAGGGACATCTATATGAATGTATGTAATCATATTTGCTCCTAAATTGCTCTGTAAACCTTCTATCCTATTTGTATACCTCCATCCCAGTTTGTGTGAGAAATTACAGATACCTACCTGTTTAGAGAATAAAGTATTTTCTAGGAAAATTTTGCATGTATTCTATTTGATGACACTATATTCAGAAGACATAGAAAGGGATTTGATTGGATGACAAGAGTGTCTTGTGAAACCTCGGGTATTTATACATAAAATCACATGCACATGAAGATTCTCAGCAGAGCCAGCTTGTCTGTAATACTGTCCCTTCAAGGTGCAAAAATCCAAGCTATAGTCCCAGTTCTGCCACAGCTGCCACATGATTTAGGCAGCTCTCTTAACCGCTCTGAGCTTTCTACATAAAATGTTCCCTACTTGGAGAATTTCAGTTTATACACCAGTGCTCTCTAAAGGCCTTCTACAAATGTTGCTGTAAACCGTTTCATCATATCTAGTCTTATCATTAGAACCTATACCAAATGATCATAGGTTTAATTCTTCAATCAGCTGGATACCTGCTCACCTTCAAACATAATTAGAATACTTGTATTCTTAGGTCTCCGATAATTGACTTGCAGTATGTATGTATGTATGTATGTATGTATGTATATATGTATGTATGTATGTATTTATTTATTTATTTATTTATACAGTTTACTTATTTACTTTGAGGGAGACAGAGAGAGCATAAGCGGGGAAGGCAGAGAGAACAGGAGAGAGGGAGAATCTCAAGCAGGCTCCCTGAGGTCAGCGCACAGAGCCCGATGCAGGTCTCAAACTCATGAAACCATGAGATCATGACATTAGCCGAAATCAAGAGTTTGACGCTTAACCCACTGAGCCACCGATGTGTCCCTGACTTACAGCATTTAGTGCTTATATTTATAAAACTGGAAAGGGACTATAATATGCGTAAAAATAATTATTTTTGAGTCTTAAAAAAAAGCAACCAACTTTGAAAGTGTTAAAGGCAATGAGGTGTTTGTATCTCTACAGTTGCACCCAACCAGTTTGATTTCTTTGTTTCTTCCTTATTTTTTTGGTCACTGAAATTATTGTTTTCAAAAATTGATCATCAGAATTGACCTGTTGTTTTGATGTTATAAAAGTACAATCTATGTTACTCTAAGGGGGACTGTTTCCTATTAAGGACCATTGATCCACAGAAAATAAATCAACTGAAGGCTGCACAAGTATAAATATAGCTTATAAATAATCCATTTCTCTTCTTCTAAATTAAAAAAAAAATAAATGAAATGGTTATTTATAACCAACACATATATCATCTCTAAAATATGTTATTTTAATAGCATGACAGTCAAAAGAAAGAAGTGTAAAAGAAAATAACTAGAGACAGAAAAAGAAAAATAAATTAACATATATGCCAAAGAACCCTACACAAAGGTCAGATGAGGGAATCCTGTATCTATATATACATGTGAAGGGAAAAAAGAGAATTGCAGGTACCAACATGCACACGCAGTTTGGTGTGTGTGTGGGGGGGGTGGGTGTGTGTACCCACATTATGAGAGAGTATAAGAAAGGAGAAATAGATTTCTATATAGCAACATCATTTCCTAGAATAATAGCTCTTTACTACAGTTCTTATTAAATGCATGTTTTATTCTCATTCTTGCAGGAATAATAATAATAATAATAATAATATAATAATAATAATAATAATAATAATAATAATAATAAAAGACTATTTCTTTACCCATGTGTTGTATTGTGGACTTTATTAAATTAAGTTTTAGGGTAACATCCCCCAGCTGTCACCTGCACTTGACAAGTAAGCCAAATTTGAATTCTGTTATCAAATGTGACTCTTCATGCCTTTAAAGCAGTTCCGGGAGCAACAGTATAACGATTGAAAACATTTCTTAAGTAAAAATGCTTTCACACATATTTTCTTTTGGATAGTTGGTTTCTCCCAATTACCATGTTTAAGAAACTATACTGGTACATGATCATTACACACTGACATTTTCTGTGGACAAGCATCTAAAGTTACAAGTGTACAAGTCAAATTTATTTAGAGAGGAAAGAATTTGAAGTTTGGGTTTAGGCATATACAGCCTAAAACTCAAGGTCTGTCACTTACTAAACATTTAATTTTAAATAGGCTTCTTAAGTAATCTGATTTATTTTCCTGTCTTTAAAATGAAGATAATGACATAATTTCAAGTGGGTCATTGTGAGGATTAGAGCTGATATATGTAAAATTCCTGCAATTTACAGGTGCTCTCTAAAAGGTAGTAGTAACACTTTACATTGTTATAGTTTGCATAAAATGGAACACAGGAATATTTTTTTTCATTTTCATCTTTTGAAAATTATTAACATGAGTGCTTTTCTATTTATCTCTAGTTTACATTTAATTGTATGTGAATACATATGTATATGTTATATAACTAACATATGTATGTTCTAATTATATGTAAGTAGAATATGTAATATACTCACTATATTACTTAGCAACTACTGGTAAGAGACATTTTTAAGATATTGTAAGTATTAGTTTACTATTCCTTTCTAGGGGTGCCTGGGTGGCTCAGTCGGTTGAGCGTCTGACTTCGACTCAGGTCATGATCTCACCATTAGTGAGTTCGAGCCCTGCGTCGGGCTCTGTGCTGACAGCTCAGAGCTTGGAGCCTGCTTCGGATTCTGTGTGTCTCTCTCTCTGCCCCTCCCCAACTCATGCTCTGTCTCTCTCTCAAAAATAAATAAACATTAAAAAAATACTATTCCTTTCTAAACATTATATACAATTAAATTTCTGGGTATTGGATGATACTTCATGAATTTATTATTGGTCTTTGACTAGAATGTATCATCAGAATCTCTAGCAAGACAAAATCACATATTATATTTTCGTTTTATTTTTTAATTATCTTAGTAATTTTTTCTATCTGTTCTTAAATTTCCAAATTATATATTACATATATTTTCCTCTATGTAAGTTAAGCAATAATATAATTTCATGTTTCATTAAAGTGGATTTTACTGCATTTATATTTCTTATTTTTAGAGAAAATGTTTTCATGTAAAATAGGAATATCTAAATATCTTACCAGGTTTCTTATTGCTTTCCTTTCACCTGTGCAAGAGGACACTTGGTTGCAATTAAATGCTGTCTATACTCTTTCTCAGCTTTACATTTATCCTGTTTCAAGAAAAGAAACATCACTTTATTAGAACCTGATGTAAGGAGAGTATTGTCACTGTGGTGTTTGCATTACAGTGGCAGGAAATCTAATTCAATCATTTATGTCTAAACTAAATATGAATATTCAGTCATACTTGTGTATGTACACAAATTTATAAATAGTCAACTCTTCAGTCATGGTACCAAGAATAGTTGGGCAGGAGCAAAGGTTTATGAAATCTAAGTTTAATTAATTTTCTAATCTATTCAAGTATGTTTATTTTTTAGTGGGAAAGCTTCCCTGAAATCTCCCGTTAAGTTAATGTTAAAATGCACTTACTCTCAGGGTGCCTGGCTTAGTTCGTTAAGTGTCAGACTCTTGATTTCAGCTCAGGTCATGATCTCAGAGTGTGTGAGTTCAAGCCCCACATAGGGCTCTGCACTGAGAGTGTGGAGCCTACTTGGGATTCTCTGTCTCTTTGCCCCTCTCCCACTCATGCTCTCTCAAAATACAAATAAATAAACTTAAAAAAAAAAAAAACCTAAAATAGGGGCGCTTGGGTGACTCGGTTAAGCATCTGACTCTTGATTTCAGCTCAGGTCATGATCGCTCCGTTCATGAGATTGAGCCTCATGTCATGCTGTGCACTGCCATTCTCTCTCTCTCCCCCTCTCTCTGTTCCTCCCCTGTACTCACTCTCTCTCTCTGTCTCTCTCAAAAACATAAAAAATAAAATAAAATAAAATGTACCTATTCCCCCCAATGACATACGTGCTGATGGAAGAATTAATTTTCCCTATGTAATTGGGAATGTACTGTGTTTATGCATGGTTAATTCCATACATAAAGAAATGTCCCCAGCAAAACATGCCTCTTCTCCTTTTATCTTAAATATTTGGGCAGTTTGGCACCATTTATTTTATACTAATGGGGATTTGCAAATTTCATTACAGTAACATTGTGAAACCATTGTAATATCCATTTTCCCAGCCTCTAGCACCAAATTTTGACTCAGTCTGCTTGTTCAAATAAAACAAGCTATAGATCTTTTGAAACAGATGGTGCAGATTCTTATTCTGAAACAAGAAAGCAAAATTGCTGCATTTCAGAAATAATGCAGTGTTTTTACATTAGATAAAACAAAGATGCAAATGTTTCTTAATGGGATGTACTATTCAATAAAAAGCTAATCCAGATACCAAGTATTGTACTTTGTGTCATACAGGGAAACTTACCATCAGCTTCAAAATCTCAAAATGTTAGTTCTCAATTTTGAGTATTAAATTCATGGCTACTTTTTGCTAAATAAAACAGTATTTATAGTATTTATTATTTCCATATTATATATCAGGAATTATGCTCCTTGTAAATATACTATCTTAGTTTGCTCAAGTTGCCATAACAAAATATCACAGACTAAGTAGCCTAAGCAACAGAAATGTACTTTCTTGCCATTCTGGAGACTGGAAAGTTCAAGATCAAGGTCCAGAAGGGTTTGGTTTCTAAGGAAAGCGGTCTTCTTGGCTTATAGACAACCACCTTCTGCAGTGTAGTCAAATGAGCTTTTCTCATGCATTGGCATAGAGTAGAGACAGAGAGAAGAGTTGGAAAGGAGTTTGCTAGCTCTCTGGTGTCTCTTTTTACAAGGACAGCAATCTTGTCTGATTAGGGCCCCACCCTTATGACCTCATTTCACCTTAATTACTTCCTAAAGGCTCTGTCTCCCTATCCAGTAAGATTAAAGGTTAAAGCTTCAACATAGTTATTTTAAGGGGACACAAACTGTGTCTATAACATAAACCAGATGATATAGAACCAAGTAGTGTAGCTAAAAGCAAAAGCTTTCAAATCAGAAAGACAGTTCAAATCATGGCGCTTCCACTGGTCTATGACTTTGGCAAAGGTACCATTATTATCTTCTATGTCGTTATCTTATCCGAATCACAGAATTGTTCTAGGTGATTAACAAAATTCATGGAAACATAACTCCACAAGACTTCCATTTTCTGATTCCACAAGTAAGGAGCTGGGACATTTCCACTCTTTCCTAACAAGTAAAACATCAAAGAGAATGAAAAATCAACAACTCTTCTTAAATTTGTAAGAGAGGGAAGGACACAAGGCAGTTTCCTTCAAGATTGAAAGGACAGACAGGCAAATACAGGGAGTCATGGCTTATAGGAGCAGAGACTCAAAAGCAAAAACCTCTATGAAAACCAGTGACAAATTAGGAAAACCTGATATGTAAAAGTTACCAGAGGCTTATTTGGATAAGTCTGAGAGTTAAAAACTCCAGAGGGACACAGTTAAGGGCGTGGGGTGGTTATCTCTAGGAGTTTGCGCAAGTTCTGGCAGTAAATATTGGAGAAAAATCCCCTCCTGCTTCAATAGGGGGAGAGGGAAAAGGAATCATTAGGAAATACACCAGAGAACTCTGTTCTTCTCAATAAACCTGCTCTAAGGGAAAACTACTTAACAAGAGCTTAACCTGTGGGGATGTAATGAGGACCTAACTGACTTGGGGGAAAGGCAGTACCAAACTCAAGCCAGTTTTAGCTTTTCACATGAGAGAAGGGAAAAATCCAACTCTATCCCACTCTATCATAGTGTCCCAGAAAAGAACTGAGGAACACCTGTGAGGTTCACAGTCCAGAAGCATAAGCTCTCTAAAAGAGATTTGACCATAGGACCACAGAACACCTCTACTCCCCTTACACTTCACCACCACATTACTAACAGCCTATTTACAGTGGTTCTTTTTATTAAGTGTGTCATATCTGGCTATTGAGAAAATAAGTCATTAATTAAAAATAAAAATCCCACAAGAAACAGAAGGCATACCAAAAGGCAGAAAACACAATTTGAAGGGACAGAGTAAGTATCTGATCCAGACATGACAGAGATGTTGAAATGATCAGACGGGGAATTTAAAACAAATACTATTAATGTCTAAATATTCTAAAGGATAAGGCAGCATGCAAAAACAGATGGTCAGTTTAAGCAGAGAAATGGAAATCCAAAAATAGAAGAACAAATGGTGGAGATGAAAAACTCTGCAACAGAAGTGAATGCTTTTAATGGGCTTATAAGCTGAAGACACAGCTAACGAAAGAATTTCTGAGATAGAGGACGTTTCAGTATGAACCTCAAAAACTGAAAAACAAAGAAAACAAAGACTGAAAAAGGAATACAGAACAAAATATCCAAGGACTGTGAGACAACCAATGAAAGGTTAATTTAACACATAGTTGGAATACTAGAAGGAGAAGAAAGAGAGGGGAAAAAAGGATCAGAAGAAATATTTGAAACAATAATGACTGAGAATTTCTCCAAATTAATGTCAGACACCAAATTATAGATCCAGGAAGCTCAAAAATCACCAAACAGGCAAATGCAAACAAAACAAAACAAACAAACAAACCGACACCTACGCATATCATTTTCAAAATACAACTAAATCAAAGATAAAGAAGCCCTGAAAGGAGCCAGAGTGAAAAACACCTTACCTATCTATAGGGGATCAAATAGAAGAATTGCATCAGCTTCTCCTCAGAAACCATGCAAGCAAGAAGAGAGTGGAGTGAAATGTTTAAAGTGTAAAGAGAAAAACTACATACACTTATTAGAATTTTGAATCTTGTGAAAATTTCCTTCACACATGAAGCAGAAATAAAGACTTTCCCAGACAAACAAAAACTGAGGTAATTTGTTGCCAGTAGACCTGCCTTGCAAGAAATGTTAAAAGAAGTTCTTCAGTGAGAAGAAAAACAAAAACAAAAATAAAAACAAAAACCAAAAAATAGGTCAGCAACTCAGATCTATATAGGGTCCCCTGTGTGGCTCAGTCAGTTAAGCACTGGACTCTTAATTTTGGCTCAGATCATGATCTCACAATTGTGAGATCAAGCCCCACATCAGGCTCTGTGGTACACATGGAACTTACTGTAGATTTTCTCTCTCCCTCTCCCCCTCCCAACTCACGCACATGCATGTGTGCTCTCTCTCTCTCTCAAAAAGAAACAAATAAACAAACAAACAAAAAAGTAAAACACCCTCAGACCTTCATAAATAAGAGTATCAAAGAAAGAATAAGTGAAGGTAAAATAAAAACTTTTTTTTTCTTATTCTTAATTAAACTAACAGGTAACAGTTCACCCAACAATGATACCGGGAACAGACAGGAGGAATTAGGCTAGTTTGTTATTACAACATACACTAAGTGGTATTGTTTGCAAATGGACTTTGATTAGCTGTAGATGTATATTGCAAACTCTAGAGCAACAAATAAAAAAAATGAAAAAAAAGTATAACTAATATACTAAGAAAAAATGGAATCACATAAAATGTTCAGTTAAAATCACAAGACAGAAAAAGTGGAAGACAAAGATAACAAAGACAAGAAACTTAAAAAAATAATAAATATGGTAGAGATTCAACTAAATAATCCAACCAAAATGATAACCATGATTACTGATTCATTAATATAATCATCAAGAGATTTGCAGATGCTTTAAAAGATAAGTCAACAAACTCTCATGTCTACATAGAAGTTAAATGATGAGCTTTTATAATAAGCAGGAAAAAAGAATATAGAAAAAGGAAACTGAAATACATTAAGAGACAAGTATGTGTTTGGAGTAGTACTTTATATTTTAAGTAGTATCCATATAACAAATTAAATGTAGGCTCCCAATGGTAAAGAACAGACTTTGTTATAGTCATTTAAAACCTATAATCAGGGTACCTGGGTGGCCCAAGCATCCGACCCTTGGTTTTGGCTCAGGTCATGATCCATCGTTCATGAGATCGAGCCCTGCATCAGGCTCTGTGCTGACAGCATGGAGCCTGCTTGGGATTCTCTCTCTCTTCCTGTCTCTCTCTTTTCCCCTCCCTGCTCAAAATAAATAAATAAACCTTATTTATTTATCTCTTTCTCAAAATAAATAAACTTTAAAAATAAATAAATAAAACTTATAATCAAATTATGCTGTCTCAGTCCTCCATTCATTGTATTGGTAGGAAATAAAATCCTATTAATGTTGAAGTATCTCTTGTGACCCACATGATCATCTAATATTTCAAGCTTATATGGGTTTGAAGATGCCTCTGGTGCCCCATGTCACATTGCTCCAGCTCACCTGTTATTACAGCCACAGATGTGGTGGATAGTTATGTGGAATTTCAGACAAGTGTTATGCTGACAGTATCCCACAGGATACGTATGCTATGTCTCTATCCAGTTTTCTACCCAGGACCTAGGAGTTTCTCCCACATCTCAGAAGTCCATTTATAATGAGATACTAAATAGAGAAAGCAACAAGTTACTGAAAGAGTATTTTACCATTCATACACATACACACATGCTAACATGTATATATATATATATATATATATATATATATATATATATGTATACATAAAGTAATTTCTTATTTTTTGGGTTAGTCATTGTTATGGGTTGAATATATACCCCAAAATTCACATGTTAAAATCCTCCAAAACCACAGAAAAAGGGAGATAATAAAGATTAGAGCAGAAATCAATGATATCAAAAACAAAACCAAAAAACAAAATGGATCAATGAAACTAGAAGTTGATTCTTTGAAAGAATTAATAAAATTGATAACCCCCTAGCCATATTAATCAAAATGAAAAAGGAAATGACCCACATAAATAAAATCTCAAACGGTAAAGGAGGGATCACAACCAACACTGCAGAAATACAAACAATAATAAAAGAATATTTTGAGCAATTATATGTCAACAAATTGGGCAATCTGGAAGAAATGGATTAATTCCTAGAAACATATAAACTCCCAAAACTGAAACATGAAGAAGTACAAAATTTGAACAGACCCATAACAAGTAAAGAAATTAAATCAGGAGGTTGCCTGGGTGGCTCAGTTGGTTAGCCTTCTGACTTTGGGTCAGGTCATGATCTCAGGGTTTGTGGGTTCAAGTCCCACTTCAGGGATCTGTGATGACAGCTTGGAGCCTGGAACCTGTTTTGGATTCTGTGTCTTCCTCTCTCTCATCCCCTCCCCTGCTCACTCTCTGTCTCTCTCTCAAAAATAAATAAACGTTAAAAAAATTTTAAAAAATTAAATCAGTAATCAAAAATTTTCCAACAAACAAGAAGTCAGGACTGGGTGTCTTCCCAGGGGAATTCTATCAAACTATAAAGAGTTAATACTTATTCTTTTGAAGCTGTTCCAAAAAATAGAAATGGAAGGAAAAATTCCAAACTCATTCTTTAAGGCCAACATTATCCTGATTCCAAAAATACACAACGACCCCACTAAAAAGGAGAATTACAGACAAATATCCCTGATGAACATGGATGCAAAAATTCTCCACAAGATACTAACAAATCAAATCCAACAGTACATTGAAAGAATTATTCACCATGATCAAGTGGGATTTATTCCTGGGCTTCAGAGTTGGTTCAATATCCACAAATCAATCAATGTGATATATGACATTAATACAAGAAAAGAACCACATTATTCTTTCAATAGACTCAGAAAAAGCATTTGACAAAACACAACATTCCTTCTTGATAAAAATCCTCAATAGAGATAGAAGGACATCCCTCAACATTATAATGTCCATATATGAAAAACCCACAGCTAATATCATTCTCAATAGGGAAAAACTGAGAGCTTTTCCCCTAAGGTCAGGAACACAACAGAGATGTCCACTCTCACTACTGTTGTTCAACAGGTACTGGAAGTCCTGGCCTCAGCAATCAGACAACAAAAATATATAAAAGACATCCACATAAGAAAGGGAGAAGTCCAACTTTCACTCTTTACAGACAACACGATACTTTATGTGGAGAACACAAAAGACTCCATCAAAAAACTGCTGGAACTGATCCATGAATTCAGCAATGTCTCAGGATATAAAATCAATATGCAGAAATCAGCTGCATATCTCTACACCAATAATGAAGCATCAGCAGGAGAAATCGAGGAATGGATCCCATTTACAATTGCACCAAAACCACAAAATACCTAAGAATAAACCTAACCAAAGAAGTAAAAGATCTGTGTGCTGAAAACTATAGAAACTTAATGAAATAAATTGAAGACACAAAGAGATGGAAAAATATTTCACGTTCATGGATTGAGAGAACAAACCTTGTTAAAATGTCTATACTAACTAAAGCAGTCTATACATTCAGTTCAATCCCTGTCAACATTACACCTGCATTTTTCTCAGAGCTAGAACAAATAACTTTAAAATTTGAATGGAACCAGAAAGGACCCTGAATAGCCAAAATAATGGTGGATAGTCATAGCTAAAGGCATCACAATTCTGGACTTCAAGCTGGATTACACAGCTGTAATTATGAAGACAGTATGGTACTGGCACAAAAACAGACACATAGATCAATGGAACAGAATAGAGAACCTAGATATGGACTCACAAACGTATGGCCAACTAACCTTTGACAAAGCAGAAGAAAATATCTAATGGAAAAAAAAAATGTTTCTCCAGCAAATGGTATCGGGAAAACTGGACAGTGACACAGAAAAGAAACTGGACAATTTTTTTATACCATACACAAAAGTCAGCTCAAAATGAATGAAAGACCTAAATGTAAGATAAGCAAATGAACAAAAACCCATCAAAAGCCTAGAGGAGAAAACAGGCAACAACCACTTTGACCACGGCCACACCAACTTCTTACTCAACATGTCTCCAGAGGAAAGGGAAACAAAGCAAAATTGAACTATCAGAACCCCATAAAGTTAAAAAGCTTCTGCATAGCAAAGGAAACAATCAACAAAACTAAAAGGCAACTGACAGTATGGGAGAAGATATTTGCAAATGACATTGGCTAAAGGGTTAGTATCCAAAATCTATGAAGAACTTACCAAAGTCAACACCCAAACAACAAATAATCCAGTGAAGAAATGGGCACAAAACATGAATAGACGCTTTTACAAAGACACATCCAGATGGCTAACAGACACATGAACAGATGCTCAACATCACTCATCATCAAGGAAATACAAATCAAAACCATGACCAGGTACCACCTTACCCCCTGTCAGAATGGTTAAAACCAACAACTCAGGAAACAACAGATGTTGGCAAGGATGTGGAGAAAGGGGAAACCTTTTATGCTCTTTGTGGGAATGCAAACTAGTGCAGCCACTCGAGAAAACAGTAAGGAGGTTCTTCAAAAAATTAAAAATAGATCTACCATATGACCCAGCAATTGCACCACTAGGTATTTATCCAAAGGATACAAAAATGCTAATTGAATGGGCACATGCACTCAATGTTTCTAGTAGCATTATTAACAATAGCCAAATTATGGAAAGAACCCAAATGTCCATTGACTAATGAATAGGTAAAGAACATGTGGTATATATATACAATGGAATATTACTGGTGATCAAAAAGAATGAAATCTTGCCATTTGCAACAATGTGGGTGGAACTAGAATGTATTATGCTAAGTGAAGTAAGTCAGTCAGAGAAAGACAAATGTGTGATTTCACTGATGTGAAATTTAAGAAAAAAAAATAGGTGAACATAGGGAAGGGAAGGAAAAGTAAGATAAAAACAGAGAGGAGGCAAACCATAAAAGACTAATAAATACAGAGAACAAACTGAGGGTTGCCAGAGGGGTATTGGGTTGGGGGATAGGCTAAATGAGTGATGGGCATTAATGAGGGCACTTACTGGGATGAACATAGGGTGTTATATATAAACTATGAGTCACTAAATTCTACTCCTGAAATCATCATTACACTATTACACTAACAACTTCGATTTAAATTAAAAAAAAAAAAATTAAACCCTATCCCCCAGTGTATTAGGACTTCCAGCCAATATCTGACTTCCAGACTCCAGAACTATGAGAAATAAACCTTAGCTGGGAATATGTGCATGGTGCAGTTAAATTTGGGGGGGCGGGTATGTACATGCATATGTCCGTGAATGACCTCAAAAGCACCACAAATATTAATTTTCTAGCGGTTAAATTTGAAAATGTGGAATTCATGAATAATGAGCAATTACATGGTCATATTTAGACATATTTTAACTTACAACTATAATAAATGAGTTTCTCTATCCACAGATATTATTCCATCCTCTCAATATATGTCATCCAGATCAATTGGGAAAAAAAACCAAATAATTGACCTCTTTATTTCGTAGAAATAAATTGAAAATAGCTATCTTTGTTCCTTGTGGAATTATACTATATGGGGAAATGATTTTTCAACTGCCATGTACTATGTATCTAAACAATCAGAGGAATGTTAGAATCCTAGGTAGGTTTTATAGTGGTTCACTATAAAACATCATTGCCTTTTATAAAAAGCAATTATGAATAGATTTTGTTGCTATACTAGTGTCTCCTTTAACACAATCTGATTTTAAGATATATGAACCTTTTTTATTTGTACTTAATTTAGCCACTATGTGAAACCCAAGTTTGTGTAACAAGATCTTACTGTGTTGGTAAGACATCTTCAAAGCATTTTTACATCAATGTATCTCTTTCTTCCTTTTCACTCCCACATTCCTTTGACAATCTACTGTCCACTGAGATTAAAGTCTCTAGACAAGTTTACTTAGAAGAGCAAAGGATGAATAGAAATAGTAACTTCATATAGAGATCATTTGCAGGCTCACCAACTCCATTTCTTCTATTTTCTCATGCAGGAAATATATTTGAATTGTTAGACTATGAAGGCCCTGATTTTTTTAACTTTAATATGGAAATGAATTTCTGACTTGAGAAAATGCTGTCAATTTTTAAATTTATTTGGCTTCTTCCATATACATTCCTGTGAATCCTTCATATTTCTGTTTAGTCCCTTGTGGAAATATATTATTTATATTGAACTAGGAACTGACACTATACTACAGCTTTCTCCAAATCACTTAATTTTAAAAGATGGAGTAAAGGAAAGACATGTTTACTTGAAAGACCGGTTTTTTGAGCTAAGCATTTACTTTTTGCCTGTGTATATTTTCTTTGCTTTCACCCCTGAAGCAAAATGAGAAAGAAAAAAAAAGTACTACAGAAAAGACTTATTGCTCTATCTGGCATTTTTGCTGCAATTTAGACAAATAGTGGAAACTTAAAATTATAAAGATCAAAATATCTAAGTTCCTGTCTGAAGAGGCTCCATGAACTATTTAGTGCAGTGAGCTTAGAGGAAATGAAGAATTGCTTAATATTCCCTTTCGTATTAGAGAATGCCATGGCCCTATAGAGCAAATTGTTCCATAGACTGAAATTTTTCTATCACTATTTATTATCAGTATCTCCCTGGGGAAAAAAAATCTGATCAGCTATAAAATAAAGGTGGATGACTGGTGAGGTTAGATAATGTAAGATGTCGGGGCGCCTGGGTGGCGCAGTCGGTTAAGCGTCCGACTTCAGCCAGGTCACGATCTCGTGTTCCGTGAGTTCGAGCCCCGCGTCGGGCTCTGGGCTGATGGCTCAGAGCCTGGAGCCTGTTTCCGATTCTGTGTCTCCCTCTCTCTCTGCCCCTCCCCCGTTCATGCTCTGTCTCTCTCTGTCCCAAAAATAAATAAACGTCAAAAAAAAAATTAAAAAAAAAAAGATAATGTAAGGTGTTAGAACGGCCAAGACTTTACCCATTATCTCATTTCCCCAAATCTGTCTACAAATAATGACCTATTCTTCACAGAGCAGAGTAACTAAATTCTGAAATTCTTCCATACTTTTTTGTGGTATAATAATCATAAAAAAACTACTAAGAATCAGTATTTTGTACCAGTATTTTACACTATTAAATTTTATACCTAGAACTTAATAGCTGTTTGACTTTGGTCAAGTCATTTTCCTTCTCTGGCCCCAGTTTCCTTAACTGCTTTAAATGGATACAGTAATACTTTCTCTTTTTATGGCATAGAATTTTGGTATTAAGTAAATGGTGCTCTATAAAGTTCAAGCTGTTCAACAGGTATAGTTCTCTAGAATATTTGGGCAATATGATTTGAATAATTCACACCTGAGAAATAAAAATGTGTAACCAAATTTTAATTGAAAAAAATTTGTTTACTTATTTATTTTGAGAGAGAGAGAGAGAGAGAGAGTGGGAGGAACAGACTGAGATTGGGAGAGAGAGAATCTCAAGCAGGCTCCACACTGTCAGCATGGAGCCTGATGTGGGACTTAAACCTATCAGCTGAGATCATGACCTGAACCTAAATCAAGAGTTGGATGCTTAACAGACTGAGCCACCCTGGCATCCCTAAATTGAAATTTCGAACAACAAATCTGCGAAAGAACCCCCCCCCCCAAAAATCACCATATGTAAAATTTACAAAGGAAGTCAATCAAAAATGGTGTCATGACTTTTGGAACCTTGGATAAAACGAGGCAATAAAAATGGTTTGGAGCTGACGATATCCTTCTGGGAAGAGTGATAGGCTTTAAGTCCTCATTTTACTTCATGTGGAAAGTAAAGGAGGAGGCTGACTCTTGCTTCTGTTGTAGGGATGGAAGCTTCTTATAGTTCCTATTTCCTGCAGCTGAGCACAATAGATTCTTGTTACCTGACCCATTCTTACAAAGCCAGGTAGGTTACAGAAAAGGGAGAAGATAGGGTGAGCTTGCATTTCCAGAATTTGTTGGGGACAAAGGATGTATTAGTGTGTATCGTGCTGAAAAAAAAAAAAGAAGAATCACCTTACAGACATTTTTCTCCCTTTATAAGTGGGCTGCCTAGAGAGGTGGACAAACCCAGAATCAAGAAGCTGGAAATGAATATAGAATTCTTTGGGACTAAAAGAATAGGAATTGATCTGTTGGAATAGATGCTATTCTGCCCAGGAAAGAGGACCCAGTGATTATGCCCAGTGAAAGTCATAGTTAAATATTAGCCATTCCCAGAGGATAAACTAAATTTTGAGGTGAAACAGTTTAAGAAAACCTTATCTGTGCTCTTACTACTTTTTCTTCCTTTGCTACCATATTTGACCCAGAAGGGTTCACATTTGGTAGCAAGCCAAAAGGGAGGAGAAAAAGAGAAAAACAAGTCAGAGGAACAAAGAATCCAGCTTTCTAACTACATGTCATTTTCCTACTATGAGTTTTCATTTGGTATCAGTTTTAAGCTGTTCAAATGAAAATTTACTGTCAAACCAGCTTACATTTTATGATTCATATCTTTTAATGCACATCATATATATTGAATAGAGACTGTATCTGTGACACAGTGACTCTTAGCCTGCCATTTTCATGCACAAAGTGCATGAAGTTTTTAAAGTTTTCATTTTATGTCAAGGGAAAACCTTCCCCTACCAAAGGAAGTTTAATGGAAACAGTGGAAGACACAAGAGTGAAGTTGAATTTTGACCATGCCATGAGTAAAGTGTGTGCAGCATTTCTGTAATGATGGAATAAAAAACAAGGAAATCAAGCCCATCCTTTTTTCCCCACTCTTAAAAAATTTTTTTTCTTAATGTTTATTTTTGAGACCAAGAGAAATAGCATGAATGGGGAGGGGCAGAGAGAGAGGAGGGCACAGAATCTGAAGCAGGCTCCAGGCTCCCAGCTGTCAGCACAGAGCTGGATGCAGGGTTTGAACTCACAAACTGTGAGATTATGACCTGAGTTGAAGTCAGACATCTAACCGACTAAGCCACCCAGGTGCCCTGCTTTACTCCCACCCTTAAATGGGATTCAGTTTAGAAACCCCGCAATGCTTCTCATAGGCTCTTTGCCCAGTCACTTTTACCTTTTCCCATTTTTCTTACCATCCATATTGTCTAGAACCTCTTAATCACTAATCTCTTACCCTTCAGAGCTCATTTCTGCCCTCAGCACATGGTGTTTTACATGTCTTGTCATGTCATTGTTCTTTTATTTTTTCATTGTGTATGTCCACATAAATTCTTCAACAGATTCTTATTTTTTCCTTATAATTGTTTAAAGAATTTAGGGGCACCTGGGTAGCTAAGTCAGTTAAGCATGTGACTTAGGCTCAGTCATGATCTTATGGTTCACGAGTTCGAGCCCTGCATTGGGCTCTGTGCTGACTGACAGTTCAGATCCTCGAGTCTGCTTTGGATCTGTGTCTCCCTCTCTCTGCCCCTCCCCCTTCTCATTCTAATTCTCTCTCTCTGTCTCTCTCTCTTTCTCTCTCAAAAATAAATTAAAACATAATTCTTATTTATTTTTAATTTAATTTAATTTTTTATTTTTTTTCTCCCAGATTTTATTTAAAGTCAAGTTAGTTAACATATAATATAGTACTGGTTTCAGGAGTAGAATTTAGTGATTTGTTAATTACATAAAACACACAGTGCTCATCACAGCAAGTGCCCTCCTTAATACTAGCACCCGTGTAGGCCATCCCCCCAACCACCTCCCCTTCAGCAACCCTCAGTTAGTTCCCTATAGTTAAGAGTCTCTTATGGTTTGCCTACCTCTCTGTTTTTAATTGTATTTTTCTTTTCCTTCCCCTGTGTTCACTGTTTTCTTTCATAAATTCCACGTATGAGTCAAATCATATGGTATTTGTCTTTCTCTGACTCATTTCACTTAGCATAATAAACTCTAGTTCATCCACATCATTGCAAATGGCAAGATTTCATTTTTGTTGATGGCTGAGTAATATTCCTCTGTGTGTGTGTGTGTGTGTGTGTGTGTGTGTGTGTGTGTGTGTATACACACCACATCTTCTTTATCCATTTAGCATTCAGTGGCTATTTGGGCTCTTTCCATAATTTGGCTATTGATGATAATGCTGCTATAAATACGGGGATGCGTGTGACCATTTGAATCGGTATTTTTGTGTCCTTTGGATAAATACCTAGCAGTACAATTGCTGGGTCATAGAGTCGTTCTCAATTTAACTTTCTGAGGAACCTCCACAATGATTTCCATTTGGCAGCACCAGTTTGCATTCCCACCAACAGTACAAGAGGGTTCCCCTTTCTCTCCATCTTCACCAACATCTGTTGTTTCCCGAGTTGTTAATGTTAGCCATTCTGACAGGTGTGAGGTCGTATTTCCTTGTGGTTTTGATTTGTATTTCCTTGATGATCAGTGATATTGAACATTTTTTTTCCGTGTGTCTCTTAGCCATAGGTTTGTGTTCTTTGGAGAAATGTCTGTTCCTGTCTTCTGATCATTTCTTAAATGGATTATTTATTTTTTGGGTGTTGAGTTTGATAAGTTCTTTATAGATTTTGAATACTAACCCTTTATCCAGTGTGTCATTTACAAATATTTTCTCCCATTCCATTGGCTGGCTTTTAGTTCTGTTGATTGTTTTCTTCACTATGCAGAAGCTTTTTACCTTGATCAAGTCTCACTAGTTCATTTTTTTTAAATTTCCCTTTCTTCCACAGATGACTAGTAAGAAGTTGCAGTGGCTGAGGTCAAAGGACTTTGATGGTTTCCTGTCTCACATTTAGATCTTTCATCCATTTTTAATTTATTATTGTGTGTGGTATAAAAAAGTTGTCCAGTTTCATTCTTTTGCATGTTTCTGTCCACTTTTCCCAAAACTATTTGCTGAAGAGACTTTTTTCCATTAGATATTCTTGCCTGCTTTGTCGAAGATGAGTTGACCATATCGTTTTACATCATTTTTGGGTTCTCTAATTTGTTCCAGTGATCTATGTGTGTGTTTTTGTGCCAGTACCATACTGTTTTGATGATTACAGTTTGGTAATACAATTTGAAGTCCAGAATTGTGATGCCTCCATCTTGGTTTTCCTGTTCAACATTACTTTGGCTATTTGGGGTCTTTTCTGGTTCCATACGTATTAGAGAACTGTTTGTTCTAGCTCTGTAAATAATGCAGGTGTAATTTTATAGGGATTGCACTGAATGTGTAGACTGCTTTGGGTAGTATAGACATTTTAACAACATTTGTTCTTCCAATCCATGAGCATGGAATGCTTTCCCATTTCTTTGTCTTCTTTAATTTCTTCCACAAGCTTTCTATAATTTGCAGCGTATAGATCTTTCACCTCTTTTGTTAGGTTTATTCCTAGGTATCTTACGGTTTTGGTGCAATTGTAAATGAGACTGATGCTTTAATTTCTCTTTCTGTTGCTTCATTAATGGTATTCATATGCAACTGATATCTGTACATTGATTTTATATCCTGTGACTTTTCTGAATTCCTTTTTCAATTCTAGTAGTATTTTGGTGTGGTATTGCAGCTTTTCCACATAGAGTATCATGTCATCTGCAAAGAGTGAATGTTTGAATTCTTCCTTGCCAATT
The DNA here is from genome assembly GCF_027475565.1 of Acinonyx jubatus. NCBI lineage: Eukaryota > Metazoa > Chordata > Mammalia > Carnivora > Felidae > Acinonyx > Acinonyx jubatus. The sequence goes on along the minus strand of NC_069390.1, from coordinate 23,782,812 downwards.
TGGGTGCCTGCCTTTTATTTCTTTTTGTTGTCTGATTGCTGAAGTTAGGACATCCAATAATATGTTGACCAGCAATGGGGAGAATGAATATCTCTGTCGTGGTCCTGACCTTATGGGGAAAGCTCTCAGTTTTTCCCCATTGAGGTTGATATTAGCTGTGGGTCTTTCATATACGGTCTATATGGTATTGAAGGATGTTCCTTCTGTCCCTACTTTCTTGAGGGTTTTTACCAAGAAAAGATGTTGTATTTTGTCAAATGCTTTTTCTGCATCTATTGAGAGAATCAGATGGTTCTTATCCTTTTTTTTTATTAATGTAGTGTATGATATTGATTTATTTGCAGTATTGAACGATCCCTGCATCCCAGGAATAAATTCCACTTGATCGTGGTGAATAATTCTTTTAATGTACTGTTGGATTTGATTTTCTAGTATTTTGTTGAATATTTTTTTATCCATGTTCATCAGGGAAATTGGTCTGTAATTCTCCTTTTTAGTGGAGTCTTTGGTTTTGGAATCAAGGTAATGCTGACCTCATGGCATGAGTTTGGAAGTTTTTCTTCCATTTCTATTTTTTGGAAGTGTTTCAGAAGAATAGGTAGTAACTCTTCTTTATAGTTTGGTAGAATTTCCCTGGAAATCCACCCAGTCCTAGAACCTTGTTTGGTTAGGTTTGTCAGGTTATGTGTTTGAGACTTTTCTTCCTTCTTGATAAGCACCTGTATTGCTATATGTCTCCCTCTTATGACCATTGCAACCCAAAGGTTTTGGACTCTCATATTTTCATTTTCATTGCTTCCATGTATGTTTTTTTTTTTAATTTCTTATTTAATTCCCTGATTAACCCATTCATTCTTTAGTAGGATGTTCTTTAATCTCCATGTGTTTGTGGTCTTTCCAAATATTTTGTTGTGGTTAACTTCAAGATTCATAGTTTTGTCGTCTGAAAATATGCATGGTATGATCTCAATCTTTTTGTACTTTTTGAGGCCTGATTTGTGACCCTGTATGTAATATAATCTGGAGAATGTTCCATGTGCACTCAAGAAGAATGTGTATTTTGCTGTTTTAGGGTGAAATGCTCTGAATATATCTGTTAAGTGCATCTGGTTTAGTGTGTGATTCAAAGTGATTGTTTCCTTGTTGATTTTCTATTTAGATGATCTGCCCATTGATGTAAGTGGGGTGTTAAAGTATCCTACTATGATTCTATTATTATCAATGAGTTTCTTTAATGTATTATTATTTGATTTGTATATTTGACTTCTCCCATGTTGGGGCATAAATATTTATAATGTTAGATCTTCTTGTTGGATAGACCCCTTTATTCTGATATGGTGCCCTTCTTCATCTCTTATTAAGTCTTGTTTAAAATCTAGTTTGTCTGATAAAAGTATGACTGCTCTACCTTTCTTTTGATGCCAGTTAGCATGATAAATGGTCTAGAAGGGTCTTGTGATTACACAGTTGGATTTAAGGAATTTTCACACTGGCTTTTTTTGTTGTCAATTGTTTTTCTCCAGTTTGAGGAAGTAAGTTAGTGTATCTCACATATGGATATATGTTTAGAAACTGTCAACCTGTTTTTTCCCCAGATTTATTGAGGTATAATTGACAAATTGAAACTTTCAACTTTTTAAGTCCTGCAGATAGCTGTGGTTTGCATTATATTATTTTGTTCTGATCCTTTGTTGACCAACATACCTGCCTACCATTTTCTCTATCCCAAGGTTAGAGTTACCAACAGTGAGAATCTGGTTGTCCTTCATAGTATAAATTATTGTTTATTACAGTATTACTTATTATTTCTAATTGTATATTATGCCAGTGTAATTTTAGCTTAAGTGCTTCTAAGCTTTGAAGTTTCACTCGTGGCTTACTGACAGAGAGTCCAAGAGTATAGTTCTTCCATTTGGAGCACAAAGACAGAACAATTTTCCCTGGGTCACTGGCATTCAGTATTGAATTCAGAATATGAATTCCAGTCACTGTCCACCTTGTCAAATACTTGTTGTATTCCTATACATAAATGTCAGGCTTTATGGATTTCGGTCAGAATTGACCCTTATGACAGTCACTGTAAACTCTCACAAGCTGGCAGTGGCTTTCGCTTCGTTTCTCCTTCTGTGATTTCCGAGGCATAGTCTAACCATAATTCAGAATCACTTTATTTGGCTCCTAGTTCATTAAATTCCTCCAACTTCTCAAGTTTTTCTATTACTGGTTCCTATGCCAGCAGTTCTGAAGCTTACTTTCTTCATAGGTCTATTATCTTTGCACTTGTCCCCCTAACAATAGTATTTGCAATAACAGAACCCAGCATTGGCCTTGAATCAGCTTTAAGAAATCTGAGATTACATCTCAATAGTTATACAAAGAGACTCAATTTGTTAATGAACAGGGAGTGAAAATTATTTTCCAGTCTACTTCTTTTTAAAGTTTTTCTCTAAATTTAGCAAGCTTCTGCATCTCTGAATATATTAAGTTATCTGCATGAAACATACAGTTTCAAATAACACATACTGCATGATTTGCAAATTTGAATTCTTCATTCTTTCCAAAATACTGCTAAGATGTTTCACTGCTCCAATGCCTCATAATTAAAGATTCATTGCCATGTCCCATGTTCCACAATTTGACTCAGGAGAGTGTAGAGGAAGGTGTTAACCTGGGTGTACCTGACCATCACTTGTCTCAGAGAAGCCTATTGGCCTCCTCAAATCCTTCTTATTTTTCTTTCTTTCTTTTTTTTTTTTTTCTTGTTTGCCTTCTCAGAATCTGAACCTGTTGAAAGAGGCCAATGTTGCTTAATCTCTAAACATTATCAGAGTCACAAAACACTTTTTAAAAGCAAGAAACTAATTTTAAAAAGGTTTCTATCATTTATATTTATCCTTTAAACATTATAGGAGGGATCCTAGAGGTAAAGCCACAGAATACTTTTTCTTTTCTCCATTTCTTCAAGGCTTTTATTTTCTAGAGATTCTCATTTACTCACCCCTCCCACCTCCCTTATCCCCACCTCCTCTACATTTCCTGTGCAGTGTGTAGCTCCTTCTCTGGGGTTCTTCTTTACTAATTACCCCAGCCCTTTGCTATGTAGATTTATTTAGTACTTCTTGCTAAACTGTTCTAGTTCTCTTCCTTCTCTCAGATTCTGTACTTTTCTGATTATTCTTTGATTCTGCATCATTCTGCAAGGCAGGAATGAAAATCGTTACTTATTACAGTCTTTTCTTTCAAGAGCATTGTGAATATTTCTGCTTCCATGGTTTTCTTTTTTCTTTTTTTAATTTTTAAATTTTATTTAAATCCAAGTTATTTAACATATAGTGTAATAACGATTTAAGGAGTAGAATTTAGTGATTTGTCACTTACATATAACACCCAGTGCTCATCCCAACAAGGGTTCTTCTTAATGTCAACACGCCTCCAGCAACCCTCAGTTTGTTCTCTATATTTAAAAGTCTCTTATGGTTTGCCTCCCTCTCTTTTATTTTTCCTTCCCTTCCCCTATGTTCACCTGTTTTGTCATGAAAACTATACCAATAAAGAGATATAGATTATGTGAGAGTGTGACAAGACATTTTCACAGGATCAATTAAAATCTTTATGAAAATGGTCATATTACCAGATACCTATTGGGAAGTCTAAAAATTCATGGAATTAAAGTGATTCTATATCGAGTTAATTTTTTTACATCAACTTAAATTTAAATGGCAATATCATGGTGACGGCCCGTGCCTTTCCAATGCCTTTTTATTCTGATAACAAAATCCGAAATGAAATACTTCTCTTTATTTCTTGGGTTACTCTATTTGTATACAATTTAGTTACATTCACATTTAGGGAAAGATAATAATATCTATAAACTCTCTTTCGGTCCACTGAAGGACATTCCCAGGTGTCCTTTCTACAAATATATCTGGAATTGCTCAGGAGGGCTTATATGTTTTTATATTTTCAGTCCTGGTTAAACTGTTTTTTTCCATGTAGGTGGAGAGAGAATTGAGAGGTAGCCCTTAAGTCTTAACTTTTCAACTCCTGGTCTCCCAAGATAGCTGGACCAAAGAAATAAAATGCCCTTCTTAGTCTATCTCACTGTTACCACCACTGCCTTTTCAGATGTGAGAGATGTAAATTGTTTGTATTATATTATTTGAGAACACTTGAGTTTGTTCTGGAGAACAAAAAAATCAAATAAATAGAACAATAGGAAAAACTTATGTGTTCAGTAAGGATAGTAATTAAATAAGTATTTTGTGAGAAACAAAATTCATAATGTATAAAGTACAGATAGTAAGTTAGTAAAACTGGGGAAATATGATTAAAAACAAAATCACCTCCCAACCTAGAAATCATCTCCACAAAGGTAGTAAAGAAAGAAAATGACCGTATTATTAAATAAGCATTAAATGATGATGTCATGCACATTTCAGGTAATCAGCTCAGAGATTACAAAGACCAAAAGCAATCTCATCCTTTGATGTAGTTAAGCAGATACAACACATTACATACATGTTTTCAAGATAAACAAAAACTAGTTCTCAAGAAAAAGGATCTGAGAGCACCATCCTAAATGTGTATGGTACTTGGGGTGACCACTGTGTTAGCTAATTGACTTTATCCAGAGGAGAAACAATTATACTATTTAAAAAAGTGATGCATGTACATACAATATTTCCATCCTTCATTTTATATGTTGGGTAAAGTCAGTATATTCCCTTTTAGTTTGCAAACACCTGGATGCAGAGATTACATCTTCTGGACTTAGAACGAAGGATGATTAACAAATCTCATATTCCTGGCCATAGTTGAATACTCTCTTTAGTTCAGTTTCAATACCATATAATTTTTCCACATCTGAATTTTATATATGCCCTTTATGTGCGCACACACACACACACACACACATTACTCAAATGGTAATAGTGATTGTCTGATATTCTAAAAAAAATTTTTTTAAATGATCCAAAAAATAATGTAGGCTGTTCTCTAATGTAATTTATTTCTGGAATGCATGCCATGAAATAGATTGCCATAAGATTTTTTATTTTTACAAATACATTGAGGGTTTGTATCTCTTATAAAGATGAAGGGATAAATTAAACCAAAGAAATGACTAACCATAAGCCGTGAAAAATACATATAATTTTAAAAATGTTTAATAATGTCACACTAGATGTCTTATATAGGTTTGAATATATATAAATATATTATATTTGTATATATATACAACATATATATTGCATATACATATACATGCATTTATATGCAACATACATGTTATATATACAATATACAGATATATGTATTATTCAAACCTATATAAGACATATACTATTATATTATAAACATACATATATATACATATATAGTAAATGTCTTATATAGGTTTGAATATATACAAATATAGCATGTATTTGTAGTATATATATTATAATGTTGTTCTCATTGAAGTCCCCAATTATTTCTCTGCCCATTATTTTTTAACCAACAGTAGTAATTAATTACCCATTGTCTTTGATGCTTCTGACCAATAAGTCTCTTTTTCCTGTATGTTGGTTTTGAGAATAAATTCAGATTTTTTTTGCATTGCTTTCCTCCCCACCCCAGCTTTATTGAAGTATGATTTACAAGTAAAAATTCTATACATTTAAAGTGTACAATGTGATGATGCAATATGTATTGTAAAATGATTATCACAGTCAAGCTAATTAATGTATTCATTACCTTGTGTGTGTGTGTGTGTGTGTGTGTGTGTGTGTGTGTGTGTGGTGAGAACATTTAAGATCTACTCTCCTAGCAAATTACAAATACATAATACATCATTATTAACTATAGTCAACATGATGTACATTAGGTCTCCAGAATATTCGTCTTTCAAGTGGAAGGTTCTACCCTTTGACCAACATTTCCCCTTTCTCCCACACCTTGCCCCTGGTAACTACCCATCTACTCTTTGTTTCTATGAGCTTTAACTATTTTAGATTCCACATAAGCAGGATCATGAAGTACATGTCTTTCTCTGACTTATTTCACTTAGTGTAAAGACCTCCAGTTTCATCTGTGGTGTCGCAAATAGGGGGATCATTTTTAAGGCTGAATCCATTCATCCGTCGTTGGACACTTAGGTTATTTCCATATTTGACTATTGTGGAAAATGTTGCAATGAATGTGGGGATGCAGATATCTCTTTAAGATAATGATTTTATTTTCTTTGGATATATACCCAGAGGTGAGATTACTAGATCATATGATAGTTCTATTTTGAATATTTTGAGAAACTTCTGTATTGTTTATAAATGACTGTACCAATTTACATTCCTGCCAACAGTGTTCCCTTTCCTCCACATCTCACCAACAATTGTTATCTTTTTATATTTTGATGATCACATTGGTAACAGTTGTTAGAATATATTAGGATATATCATTGTGGTTTTGATTTGCATTTCTCTGATGAGTAGTGATGTTGAACACCTTGCATATACCTATTACCCATTTATATGACTTCTTTTAAGAAATGTCTATTCATGTCCTTTGCCCATTTTAGTCATATGTATGTATGTATGTATGTATGTATGTATGTATTGCTATTTAGTTGTATAAGTTCCTTATGTATTTTGGTTATTGACCCATTATCTAATACATATCTGATATCTGTCATTCTGTGGTTTGCATTTTCATTTTCTTAATGTGTTTTTGTTTGTTTTGCTTTGCTTTGTTTTTGCTGTACAGAAACATTTTAATTTGATGTAGTCCCACCTGTTGTTGTTTTGCTCTTGTTGCCTGAGCATTTGGAGTCATACGCATAAACCACCCCAAGACCAATGTTAAGGAGCTTTTCACCTATGTTTTCTTGTAGGAGTCTTATGGTTTCAGGTCTTACATGACCATATGAGGGAGCGTGTGGGTGGCATAGTCAGTTAAGCCTGGCTCTTGATTTCAGCTCAGTTCATGATTGCACGTTCATGAGACTGAGCCCTGCATCAGGCTCTGTACTGACAGCATGGAACCTGCTTGGGATTCTCTCTCTCTCCCTCTCTCTCTCTGTCAAGAATAAATAAACTTAAAAAAAAATGAAGAATATGACTCTCTTTTACATTGATTCAGTGTTCACTATATCAGGAGGATTTCTGGTTACACACATTATCTTGGGTGTTAGCAGGCTAACAAAGCTTAGTTCCAGGGAACTCAAGGGGAATGAGCCAAGGATTACTACTGTTGATAATCTTCTAATCCCTAGCTCTACAGAATATGATGATAAATGTTTGTTTTTTTCCATGGCCCTTCCAAATCCACTGAAGTTAGGAAACCCATTTAGCCATCCAAGTCTCTCACTAATATCCATGAATTATAGAGAAAAACTATTCTAGCACTTTTTAAAAAATAAGTTGTTCCACTCATCAGCAAATTTATCAATACCTTGGTGAAAACTATGTCTTCTCATAAGTTTATAATGGAAAGACAAAATCTGCATTCATAGCCTCCAAAAATGATAGATTCTTCCCTGTACCTTTTACTAAGTAATTTCTGGAATTTGAAATCTTTGTACCATGGACTACTGGTGAGTTGAGATCTCAGAAACATGTAGGAAGAAATTAGATTAAAACTAAAATATTTAATCCATGCCCTCTGGTGATTACATCTATATTAATAAATATCACATAATCTGAAAATTCTAGTCTTCATTTGGTTGGACTGTTTCTGAATTCATTTCCATAAATACTCTTCAGATTTATATCATTATGAAGTGGCAAACCTGTCCTTCTTGGTATTTAGGCCCTCTCATATATTTACTATAAAATACTCGAAGGTATACTTGTTATTTTCAAATGCCTTAATTGTTTTTATTAAATTTTCTAAATGTTTATTTATTTATTTTGAGAGGGAGACAAAGAGAAAGCAGGAGAGGGGAGGGAAGAGAGAGAGGGAGGGAGAGAACCCCATGCAGGCTCTGCACTGTCAACGTGGAGCCTGATGTTGGGCTTGATCCCACGAACCATGAAATCATGACCTGAGCTGAAACCATGAGTCGGACGCTCAACTGAGTTACCCAGGTGCCCCTTAAATGCCTTAATTTTTATATTAGAGCTGCATTAGTTGATATTAAATTCAACTGATGTTATAATTTGGCAACTCCAGAATTGAATAGCAAGAGTTCTTTCTGTGTTCTTCAACTCTGTGCCTATAGGTGATACAAATATTTTTACCATGTTCATGGACGCTCCTTGCGCTTCAGTATATGATTTGACCTGAACGTTTTGGGAGTGAAGATTATAATACTCTTTTCTTAACCCATCCAGTGCTGTTTGAAGTAGTTATTACATATAATAATTATTGAAGTCCTCATGCCCTTTATACTATTGTATATTATAAGTACCTCAGTCTCTCAAACTTTGTCTTTCTCCTAGCTGACACAGTGATACATGAACTTGTAGTTTCACATCTGCATGCTGTATGTTTAGAGTTTCCTATCACTAAATATGTAGGGATGTGTTTTTCATTGTCTTCCAGATTCTTCCTGATTGTTGTGAACTTTGTTACTACTTCCAGACCCAATTCATGGTGTCATAAGAGTTTTTGTTTTCAGACAACAGAAATTAACTCTGATTAATTCAAGAAGACAAAGTATTTGCCAGAAAAATAGCAGATACTCACAAATTAATTGGACATCTGATAAATGAGTGGTAAAAAATAGGGATGTAAGACTAGGCAGTCAAGAACAAAATCACATTGCCCTACAGAATCAGTCTTATAACAATGTGTTCTCTGAAATAACTCCTACATGGTAGTAGATAACCTCCATGGGAACAGAATGAGCATGCTGCTACCGTCAATTCAGAATTGATGCTAGTACTACTAGTGGTAAGGTGAATTTTAAACATCCCTGCTTCTCTTAGCCACTTTTTCAAGACTTAAAATCCGTTCTAGTTATACCAGTTTGGCTGAGATTAGATTAAATGTATTATATGGATAGATACAGATGTAGAAATATATCCAAGTATGTGAGCATAAGTAGAGAGATACAGTAGAACTGATAGATAGATAGATGATAGATAGGTAGATAGATGAGAAAGTATGTGTGTGTGTATATTGCATTATATGCAGTATTTTTATAAATACAAAAAGTGCTTCACAAAGTACAGGCACAAAAACAGGGCTCAAAAATATTAGCTATTGTTTACTCAAAGAGACAAATGAACATTGTTTTCTTCCCTTAGATGTATTTATAATTACTCTTAACTGCTATTTATTCTCTACTCTGCCCAGCTAAGAGAACTAGACATAAAGAAAGGAAAGGAAATAATTTTTGCCATAACTATGGTCTACTTAGATCATGCCATTGTTATACATTATAGGTACAAAAGTTATTAAACAAGAATACAAAATAATAAACAGAAAAAAAGTATTTGAACAAAATAGAATGCACCATCTTATATTGACTTATAATAGTGCATTTAGGTGACCTTGAAATAAATGTCCGTTCATATGATATGAAACTTTGAATTTTTGAATTAATCACACAGAATGTGTGATTAATATATATATATGTATATATATATATACATATATATATACATATATATATATATGTTCTTAGGATCTTAGAGGTAAAATTATGCTGCTTCTCAGCACTTAATCTTTTTCTTGTTCTGTTCCTTTTTTGATATCATTCTATGACATAAATACAATTCAATAAAATGAAAAATTAGAAGAGTAAATTCAATGCATTATTGTTCATTATTATGTATTTTTACTTTCCAGTCATTGAAAACAGTGACAATTAAAATAGGAAAACATCTATAATATAAAGAATTTAGTAATCATATAATAGAATAATGTTTTCAATGAGTCTTCAAGAAAACTAGAGGCTATAAAACTTTTACTAATCTTGATTAAGGGTAGTATCCAACATTAATGACACTAAAACTAGATACTACATCCCTTCTCTGAGTCAATATTATTGCAGCACCATCTTAGCTTGGTTGTTAAACAGCCATCATCATGGGAGATGAGCGTTGTAGTGGTTTATTAGTGACTGTCAGATGAATAATCCAGAAATGCCTATTTCAAAAATGTAATTTATTAGACAATTTATATTCTTTTCTTCAGATGATGTCTTTCCTTTCGTGTCTGTAGAGTTTAACTTTCAAATTCAGTGAACTGTTATTACGGGTATCAAGTTTTAGAACTATTCCCTGCCTTTATATTTTTAGACACTCAACTGGTTGGATTATTTTAATAGAATTAATCACATATATCAGTCAATATGGTAATTCAGTCCAATCTTTTTTGTCTGACTTAATTCCACTGTCAAGACAGATAAAATGCCCCCAGCCTATTAACAAGGAAACTGAAAATAACTAACTATGCTTTGGGATTCGATGTTTCTTCTGGCAAGTCAGGTCACACCTCAAAAAAAAAAATCCTCCTACCATATGAAAGTTAAAAAAATAATAAAACCCAGAAAAAAAAAATAAATTGAAAAATTCAGCAGCCTGGATTTCTTGGCTCTGAACAATGCCATAAATTCATTTCTGGTAGAGGCCATAGAGAGCAATACTTTATTTCTCCCTTGAGTTCCATAAAATCAATGAAAATGAGACAGATGTTTGTCAAATTTTTTTTGGAAGTTAGATGGCATAGAAAGCAAAGATTCCAGGTGACGAACACAGGTGCTGAAACGAAGGATTATTTGTTACATTTAAACATTTGGAACCTAAGAGATGTACCAGTCTGGGGTCAGATTCATAAAAGAGTTGAGGCCTTTCCCTGAATAAAAATAATAATAAATACAATGAAATAAGCTATTCTGGAAGCAGAAATAAATTATACATTGAATGATGGAATAATGTTAAACGCTAACACTGCATGAGGAAGAAACCTCCTAAATGAATGAGGTCATTTTTACCATGTTTTCCATAAATTGGTGGGAAGTAACACATCTGAGGTTGGATACTTGCCATTTTCTTTGTAAAACTGCCCCATCCTGTGGAATTTCAATGTATGGATGAGAAAGATCCATAAAACAATGTTGTAATTCACAGCTATAAGCACAAAGAAATAATTCTATCAGAAAGTGAATCACGTGGGTAGAATATCATCATAGATTTGATAAAGGGTAATGAATTTCCTTTCAGGGAGGTACCAAACACCAGAAGCAGAAAATATTACCTATGAATTTTGCACTATACAGAGAACTGTGCTTCTTTTTAAAAACCTTGGAAGCTAGAGAACAGAGTATTTTCAGGGAAATTTCACGCTATGTTGATTCAATGAAAGATGTCTGAAAACTTTTAGTTTGGAATATAAATAACTATAGTTATTATACAGTATCTTTTTTGACAAAATCTATTTTTTTAATGTACTACTTAGCTTTCTTTGCTTCTTTTAGAGAACTTTTCTGAAGGCCTTCTTAATTACAAAGTTTGCTTGAGGGAAGAACTTTATTTTTCTTATTTGGCTTCTACCATTGAATACCCACAATGTTTGGGATGAAAATGAAAGCTTCTGACAACCAGAAAATAAATGTCTATCAGATGACATGATGCTGAACATTCCATAGTATCTATATACTTTTGTGTCTCCAGGTGATTGATTGTTACATATTGGGAATGTAGAAAAGCATTGTAGTTATAGAAATCACTTTTGATGCTGAAAGAGGCTACCGGTGGGAATATATCTGGGTTTCATGTAGCACAAAGATATATGTTGATACCTCAGGGCACCTGGGTGACTCAGTCAATTAAGCGTCCGACTTTGGCTCATGTCATGATCTCAGGGTTGGTGAATTTGAGCCCCGAATTGGGCTTTCTGCTGTCAGTGCAGAGCCCACTTCAGATGTTCTGTCTCCCTCTCTCTCTACCCCTCCCCAATCCCTCTCTCTCTCAAAAATAAACAAACATTGCATAAAAAAATTTAATAAAATAAAAACATTTAGTAAAATAAATTTAGTAAAATAAAAAAAATTAAATTAATAAAATAAAAACATTTAATAAAAAATGTTGACAGCTCAAGAAATTATTTTCATAGCAACAAAGGCAATAATACAAAGATAACCTTTGAAAATCCTGAAAATTAATGTTACCACCCATGTTCTAGGATGTAATTATAAAGTATGAGAATGGCAGCAGATTTTCAGAGATAAGATACATCTACTTGTTACTATTTTTTCAGGAAAGTTGCCAATGTGTCCCTACCATAAATAGGTAGGTAGGTAGGTAGGTAGGTAGATAGATAGATAGATAATGTGCTTATTTATGACAATGAAACCAACAAAATGGAACTTACTCTATGAACCAATGAAAATGGTTCAGTTTTCTATCTGTTTAGCAAACTCACGTTATTAAAAATTCTACACATCTCAAATATTGGGAAACTAATATGCCTTTATAAATTAAAATATATTCTTATATAGTGAGTTTAGATGTACCCATTTTTTACATGGCATTGTTCCAACCCATTATCATGGCATTCAGAGTAAGGAAGCAGGAACTGGTGCTGGCAGTTCTGTTACGTGGTCCTGGAGTAATCATTTGAATATACAAGGGTTCCGTTCTGAGTTCTTTGCTATATTAGTTGTGTGACAGGCAAATGTTTTAAATGCTTTGAGCCTTGGGGGCACCTGGGTGGTCCAGTTGGTTAAGGGTCCAACTTCAGCTCAGGTCATGATCTCAGGGTTCGTCGGTTCGAACCCCGCATGGAGCTCTGTGTTGACAGCCCAGAGTCTGGACCCTGCTTCAGATTCTGTATCTCCCTCTCTCTGACCCTCCCCCGCTCATGCTCTGTCCCTCTCTCTCTCTCTCTCTCTCTGTGTGTCTCAAAAATAAATAAACATGAAAAAATTGTTTTTAAATAAATGCTTTGAGCCTTCGGAAAAAAAACAAAAACAAACTTTTAGGGGCGTCTGGGTGGCTATGGTGGTTGAGCATCCTACATTTGATTTCTGCTCAGGTCTTGATCCCGGGGTCATGGGATCGAGCCCTGTGTCAGGACGGATGCTGAGTGTGGGGCCTGCTTGAGAATCTCTCTGTCTCTCCCTCTGTGCCTCTCCCCTAATTGTGCGTGGTCTCTCTCTAAAATGAGAAAATAACTAAAATTAATAAAAATAAAAAATAAATTAAAAAACCTTTGAAACAAAAAGGTATTACTTTTTATGTTTATTTTAAGGATAGTTATATGCAAAATGTTGTACATTATGGACTCTTAAAATGTTAGTTTTTTCATGTTTCTTTTATCCTATGGCCTGACATTTCATCAACGAATGATTCATTGCTAATAATAAACTACTTCATTTAAAATTGAAATGTCTCTGTGAAGGTTAAGATTTTAATATCATATTTTCAGTTAGTTTAATTAGGTTACTTTATGCTTTTATCTAAACTCAATCTCCAAAATAGACTATATTATGGAAACTAGAGTTTTTATAGGGATGCCAGGCAGGTGATAACTGTGATTTCTGTGTATAGAACTAGAAAGAAATTCCATTTAGCTTAAAAGAATTGAACTCAGAATTTTCAAGGTTGACACTGGAAAAGAATTTTCAAATTCAGAGTAGTAGCTGATCTATTTACTTATAGCTCTTTTCTGCTTGGGTTTTCACGCACTGGGGTTCTCTTATCACAACATGCTTACCTAATAGGAGAAAAAGGGAAGAAGTGTCGAGGGCATTTTCCCTTCAAACACTAGAAAAATCTCTTTTTCATTTCTGAGAGCAGAATTGAGAGAGGTGAGTCTTTAAAAAGATTCCCTTAATAAAGTACAATGGGAGAATTTAAGAGCAATATGTACAGAGTAGAGAACGAAGTGTTTTAAACATCCGGTTTGTCATCTTGTGGGTACTGGTACAGCCCTATCTTCCTTGTTCTCTGGAACACCCAGGATTTAATCCTTGTCACATAGAGTCCCATTTCCTAATCCCTGTACTATAAGGACATCCTAGGGGATTTCCCTAGAAGAAATCTAGGTTCCAAATAGGTGCTTCCAGATCTGGCCTAGTGGTTGATACATTGTCACTGTGCCGGATGCATTTATACCTCACAATAACCCTGTGGAATGGGCACTGTTTTTTTCATCATTACTATTTTACAAATAAGGAAACTGAGGCCAGGCTTACTCTCCTGCTAACAAGTAATAGAGCTGGGATTAGAATTTCGGTATTTTATTTTCAATTCCAGTGCTTTAAAATACTTTTTTCTCTTCTCATAGAGTAGAACAACGAAAAATGGAAACCATACAGGTTACAGGAGAACAAATGACTAACAAACTGAAGGGTATTTTTTAAAATAGTATCAATTTAAGGAAGGGAGAACCACAGCTAAAATCTATTACTATGAAATATTATTGGTAATACCCTAATAACAAAAGCTCTCTAACATCTTGTGATTTCCCTGTATCTGTACTTGGGTGTGTGACATTCAGTCTTGACAATGTTGCTTTGCTTTGGCTAAGCAATTAAAATTTATGACAGAACAGGGGCACCTGGGTGGCTCAATCAGTTAAGTGTCCAGTTTTGTCTCAGGTCATGATCTCACTGTTTGTGGGTTTGAGCCCTGAGTCGGGCTCTGTGCTGACAGCTCAGAGCCTGGAGCTTGCTTTGGATTCTTTGTCTCCCTCTCTCTCTGCCCCTCCCCGCTTTCTCTCTCTCTCTCTCTCTCTCTCTCTCTCTCTCTCCCTCCCTCTCCTCAAAAATTAATAAACATTAAATTCTTTTTAAATTTATGACAGCACATAAATGATATGTATTAGAATTTTTAGCCATTGAGTAACTTTGTCTCACCATTTTTTAATGTATCTATAAGATAGAAGAACAACTCACCAGTAATATGCCTGAGCAATGCATACAAATTAAAAATGGGTTGAGTGTGCAGGCTTTACGAACACACACACACACACACACACACACACACACGTACACTCAGTCAGTTTTGGGGTCAGTTCTCAGCCTACCAGGAAGATGCCAGCAGCCTGCTAGTTGCCTATGGACCATGCATGAGAACATGTCTTCTCCTCTCCAGGGAAGACAAGGCCATAGAGAGTTACTTTTTGAATTTTTGGAGCTTAGTCTTCCCTCTCTGTGGAAGTCCATACTGCCAGTTAGGCAGGATTTCAGTTAAGAGACTGACCAGGGTGAGAAGATCCCCCTCTGCAGATCTCTTGGCAACAGATGACAGGGGATGCTGCTGGCACTGCCCTTCAACCTCCCCACCAACACCACCCCCTCAGTGTGTTGGTGTTACATTAATTTGCAGAATTTAATCTGTGGAGCAGAGGAGCCTGGGGCTTTTCTAAAGCTTCCCCATTTTCCTATTTGAGAACTGTTGGAGAAGAAGTTACCCATTTTCATGCTTTATTTCTCTTCTTATAATAGATTTGGAAATAACTGGGACACTCAGCAACAATCCTTGGAAAATCTGCAGTTTCTTTCACAGAGCTCTGATATTGCCTTGGCTATACATCAAGCAACATCTGAAAGAAACCAGAGCCAATGGGCTGACAAAGTCAGAGGGAGGCACCTTAGCTCCTTTAAATCATGCATTCTTTTTTATTCCTCTCTTCTGAACACCAACTAGAATAGCTGGTATTCTTCCTGAATGTTAAATCTAAAGTAGACCAAGTTCGCAAAATGCTAGCTCTAAAGAGATTTTAGAGTCTCAGCTGCTACTTACGTTCTTCTTGTAATAGAAGAAGAAATTGAGTCTTGGCCTAAAAAGTGATAGGACATTCCTAAGGTCACAAAGATACTAGCAAACCTGGAGAAGAGCCCTTTATCCCTGAGTCCAAATTATTACCTCAGTAGAATTAAAGAGTTAGGCTTTATCATAGAACCAATGCAAGTGCATCCACCCTCCATATTAATTTTTTGGCAGTGTTGCTTGAACACACACCATTAGTCAATTGAATACAGTCCTGTTTTACCAGTTATTTATAATAACGCTTAATCACAGTGTCATGATTATTCTGCAGACAATAGTGTACAAGACACTTTGTTAAACATTCATATGCATCATTTATTTCCTTTAATCCTCACAAGAACTTTATACAAAAATAGTATTACTATTTGAATTAAAGATGAGGAAACTGAGACGAAAAAAAAAAGGAAAACAAACAAACAAAATGAAGTCTCTGAAGTCTGAAGCCCCTTATCTAGAAAACGAGTCTCTGGAGGCATGTATCTAGGATTGGTACAAGGAATCTAACACAACTTCCTTTTTTTAGTGTCCCTGTTATTTATATTTTATTTTATTTTATTTTATTTTATTTTATTTTATTTTATTTTTAATTCTAGTGCAATTAACATAAAGTGTTACATTAGTTTTAGGTGTACAATATAGTGATTCAGCAATTCTGTACATTACTCAGTGCTCATCATGATAAGTGTACCCTTAACCCCCATTGCCTATTTCACCTATTCCACCCACCTCCCCTCTGCCAACCATCAGTTTCCTCTCCATAGTTAAGAGTCTCTTTTTTTGGTTTTCCTCTTTATTTTTTCCTTTATTTGTCTTGTTTCTTAAATTCCGCATGAGTGGAATCATATGGTATTTGTCTTTCTCTGGCTTATTTTACTTAGCATGATACTTTCTTGATCCATCCATGTTGTTGCAAATGGCAAACTTTCATTCTTTTTTATGGCTGAATAATATTCCAGTGTGTGTGTGTGAGTGTGTGTGTGTGTGTGTGTGTGTGTGTGTGTGTGTATACCACATCTTTATCCATTCATCTATCGATGGACACTTGGGCTACTTCCATATTTTGGCTATTGTAAGCAGTGTTCAATAAACAACATAAACAACATAAAGATTATATATATCTTTCAAAAGAGTGGTTTTTTATTCTTTGGGTAAATATCCAGTAATGAAATTAATGAATCATATGTTAGTTTTATTTTTAATCTTTTGAAGCACTGTTTTCCACAGTGGATGTACCAGTTCGCATTCCCACCAACAGAGTACAAAGGTTCCTTTTAGTCCACATCCTTGCCAACAGTTGTTGTTTCATGTGTTTTTTATTTTAGCCATTCTAATGGGTATGAGGTGATATCTCATTGTGGTTTTGATGTGTATTTCCCTGATGATTAGTGATGATGAGCATCTTTTTATGTGTCTGTTGGCCATCCATAAATCTTCTTTGGGGGAATGTGTCTTCATGTGTTTGCCCATTAGGTTATTTGTGGGGGGGGTTGGTGTTAAGTGGTGTAAGTCCTTTCTGTATTTTGAATTCTAATCCTTTATCAGGTATGTCATTTGTAAGTATCTTCTTCCATTCATTCGGTTCATTTTGTTGATTGTTTCCTTCCCTATGCAGAAGATTTTTATTTTGATGTAGTCCCAGTAGTTTAGTTTTGCTTTGTTTCCCTTGCCTCTGGAGAGATGTCTAGAAATATATTGCTATGGACAATGCCTATTTATTTTTTGAATAAGCCATCTCTTTCCCTCCATTTGCAGCACCTCCTTTATTATTCAGAGCTCTTCCCTTGTGTGGTGATGGTATTTTTTTCCAAATAACACTCATTCTTTTGACTGAAGTTTGCCCCTTTGCTTTTTAACCTGCTTTGTTTCAAATTTCACACTCCTCTAGATTCACTACCAAGTAGTTAAAGCTGTGAATTCAAATTCCTAAAAACAGTAGAAAATTTAAACTGCTTCATGTCAGTGTTACAAAAAAACGCAATGCTGTACAAACTCTTCTTGAGAAGACTTTCCAGATAATGTAACAAAATCCACCAGGTGGAGTCATATCTATATAAATGCTACTTCTTGAAAAGCATATTCAGTCAAAGAGGTATTTGGTTTGAAAGTTAGACTGGTGATTACGAATCATCATCATAATCTCAGTTATATATGGATATATAGGTTGTATATAGTAGGTTGGTATAAAGTATAAAGTAGGTTGGTAAGGGCACCTGGGTGGCTTAGTTGAGTGTCCAACTGTTGATTTTGGCTCAGGTCATGACCCCAAGGTTGTGGGATCCTGTCCCACTTAGGACTCTGCAGTGTGTGTGGAGCCTTTTTAAGATTCTCTCTCTGCCTCACTCCCATGCTCACACTCTCTCTAAAACTAAAAAAATAAAATAAAGTAGATTGTAACCTCATAACCTTATAAAGTATTTTTTAAAGAATTAAGTAAGGAAGTATATATAAAATACATGGTACAATGCCTGGATCACAATAAGTGCTAAGTAAATGTTAGCCATGATTATTATTGGCATTCTGACTTCATTTTTTCTCCCATTTATTCTCAACCCCTGTAAACAGTTTATTTTCCTTGTTTGTTATCACTACTTCATTGATACTATTCTAAGAGAAGTACTAACAGATTGACAATAGTAGTTTTTTAAGTGTTCTGCTTGTATTCTAAATAGTATTTATTATAACCAACTATCTACCTATTTTTTTAAACATGGAGTTTTTCAGTTGCTCCAAAAATATTGTATATACAGTTGTCTTTTCTATTCCTCAAAAAACTCTATAGGGGAAGAAGATGTTAACTATTCTTGTTTTTTAGATTGTATCAGTTAATGTCAGTTATCTATCACCTTCATAATTCTTTATAACAAACAACCACAAAACCTCACTGGCATACAACTATAAACATTCATTGTTTAAGCATGTGGGCGTAGTTGCACTAATCTTGGCTGGGCATTTTCATGTCTAAGAATTTCACTGGTTATTGTAGCATCCAGACCCATGTTGTTGACATGGTTCTGCCCATAAGTCTTTTATCCTCCAGCAGTTTAGACCAGACATATTCTCATGGCAGTTGCAGTGGTACAGGAAGTGGAACTATGTTATGCCTTTTCAGGCCCAAACTTTAAATTTGTTCTTTTTTAGCAAGTCAGATGACCAAGCTTGGATTCAAAATATGAGGAGGTAGACTTGACCTTTTTAGTGGTCAGAAGGGCAAAATCAAATGTCCAAGAGCATGGTTACAGGAAGAATGAAGAATTGAAAAAAAAATAATAATTCATCCCTTCAAAGAAGAAACTGAGCCTCGAATAAATTTCCCAAGTTCAGACGCCTAGTACATTGCAGAGTCAAATTTCAAACCAGGGTTGTCTGATTCCAGAATGATGATCCAATACGTTTTGACTTTTCTTTCCATTAAAACCTCTTTCTTCCCTTGTCTTCTAGAACACACTTTTCCTGGATCTACTCTCAACTCACTAATGATTAGTTATGTCTTTTTTGCTGATTCTTCCTCCTCTGTCTAATACTTAGTCATTAGACAATGTAGAGATAATCTTATTACTTTACTGTAGACTTTCTTCTTTATCATTTCATTGGTTGGAGGAAAAACAAAAAGATCTTGGGGCTCCTGGATGGCTCAGTCAGTTAAGCATCCAACTCTTGATTTCAGCTCAGGTCATGATCTCATGGCCATGAGATCAGCCCTGCGTGGGGCTCTGTGTTAGGTGTGGAGTCTGCTTAATATTTTCTTTTCTCCCTCTCCCTCTGCCCCCTCCCCAGCTGAAGCAGTCATGCATGCTCTCTCTCAAAAAAAAAAAAAATTCTTTTTTCACTAGTCTCTGACTAAAATGTATCTTTCTTTTAAAGTTATAAATGTAGGCTAAAAAATACATTAGTATTAGCAAGATCCTAGAGTTTGTCATGAGTAGAAATAACTGATAATTTCACCTCACATTACAGTTTTTTCAAGCATCTCAAAATACTTATGCTCATCCAACTTTGAAATCATGACACTTACTAAACTTCAGATAAATCTTGATATTTAGTATTTTAATGAAGAAACATACACTTAATTATATTAAAATTTATTTACTTATTTTAATGTTTATTTTTGAAGAGAGAGAGGGGGAGAGTGTGAGTGGGGGGAGGAGCAGAGGGAGAGGAGACACAGAATCCGAAGCAGGCTCTAGGCTCTGAACTGTCAGCACAGAGCCTTATAGGGGGCTGAAAGTCACAAACTGCAAGATCATGGCCTGAGTCAAAGTCAGCACTCACAGTCAGCAACTGAACCCCAAGGTGCCCCTAAAATTTATTTTTGGTAGTATATATTTTAATGCAGTTGACTTGCTACATAATTCATTATATTTTATTCATTGTATTTAAAACATTGATATGATAAGCATTCTTAGATATTATGAAACTGGAAAATCTACATAGTTTAAAAAAATATATTTATCCCAAAAATAAACCCACGCAAATATGGCCAGTTCATTTATGACGAGAATAAACAAAGGAGACAAGAATATACAACAGGAAAATAACAGTTCTCTTCAATATGTGGTATTCGGGTTATTGGGCAGCCACGTGCAAAAGAATGAAACTGGGCCACAATCTTATACTGTACACAAAAATTAAAGTAGATTAAGGGATTGATCATAAGATCTAAAACCATAAAACCCTTAGAAGAAAACATAGGCAGAGGTGTATAAGTTTGGAGAAGTTATACATTACTCAACTACACAGTGGGGACATTAATGGTTCATCTTGTATGGTCATTTCGGGGCTTGCCTTAAATGTAATGCAATATAACATAACGTAACGTAACATAACATAACATGACATGACATGACATGACACGACATGACATAACAACATAACATAACATAAATGTTGTATAATAATATAGCATGCCATATTATATAATATATATTATAATACAACATGTAAGACATTATATTATAGTATATTTATAGCTTATTTATATATTTAATATTTTAGCACTTAGTGACTGTGGTATGATAATAACTATTTATCATAATTTATTAAATTTGAGACATCACTTTTATAAATCATACCACTCTTTAATGTACATTTACGAAATAAGAAAATACTGCAAATTAACTATGATATGCCACTGATTACAAGAAGTATCCTGATTTTAATATGAAAAAAAATGTGCATTTCAGACTCAAAGAAATTTTAACATCTCTTAAATAAACATATAAGCTTTGTTTTCTCAGGAGGGAAACAAGCATAATCACATTCATAATTCACAAAATAATATTAAAAAAATATTTCAACTAAAAGGATGTATAATAATTTCATTCATTCATTTACATGTTCATCCAGTTAGTCAATAAATAATTACTAATTACCTGATAGTAATATTTTTTCATAATTTAAATGAATAAGCTTGATAATTAGGTGGCACTTCATATGCTCTATTCATATTTAAACAGAACATCTAATTTGTATCTGAAGAATCCTTTCTATTTCTGATGTATTTTGTGTCATGAAGATAATCAAAGTCAGTCTTCTGGATAAAGACAAATAGATACATTTCCTCCATATAAACCTTTATTGCTACTTCTGTTTTACTACCACCAATCTCAGAGTTTTTGTGCGATTTGGCCATTTGTAATTTTCACCATATGGGTTTTGTCCATCTCCACATATGGTTGGCACCCAACATATCTTTTTAACTGTCACAATAATTTCTTCTTGACTCTGAATTTTAACTTTTTATTCATGAGCAAATGTGGTCTTTAAATATTTCTAAGAATATCTATAGTGACACAGGATAAATTTTCCTGATCTTATAATTCCCCCAAATTTCCCAATCCAGCTGTTTTCTTTTCTTTGAAAAAAAAAATCAGTATCTCTTGAATGTCTTTGAGTAGTTGATTGTTTGTCATAAACGATGATCTCACTACCTTGCATAGTATACAGAAATACGAAAATTGCCCTTAAGATGCTTAAATTTAATTGGGGAAGCAAGATTTGCATGTACATGGAACAACAAAAAAATGTAGCATGGTAATGCTAAGATTATCAGAGAGAGAAAAAGAGGGAGAAAGAACTATGTGTGATATAAAAGGGAAGAAGGGAAAGTGCTTCCCCTAGGACGTAGAATTCAGGTTGGCTTTTGGGAAATGGCCAGGTGTGCTGTGGCCAGAAAGGATAAGAGGGCCGACCTCAGTGAGAAGAAAAATATATCAAAACCAAAATCGAAGTAAAGCTATGGCATATTGATGGTGAATTGAGAGGGTTGGTCTGATCAGGAATAATGCAAATAAAAGGGAAGAGTATGAGAAATGCACAAGTATTGATAGGCAGCATGTTTCAGAGAGATTTCACTGCAGTGGTTTTCAAAGTGAACTGGAGAAATGAAACATGTAGAAAAGCAATAGAAAATTCATGATACTTATCCTGCCATTTAAACTCCCAGTCCATAGTCACATCTGTATCAATCACAGTACCCTTTCCCCCCAAGCAATATGGGGTCTCAAAATCCATCACACATGACATCCCAAGTATTGCTGCCAGTCAGTCAGACTTGGCAGTTGAAACAAAACCTTGAAAGGGTGTTGGACACGGATCAGAAAATCTAAATTCAAATCTTACCTCTCCCTCTACTTCTATCACCTTTGGCAAGTCAACAGCTTCCACAAACTGCATTGTTTTCATTGGTAACCTGGGAATAGTGGTTTCTGAGGCCACTTCAATAACAGCATCAAATAAACTGATAAATAAACATCAAATAAGCTAATGCATGTGGGACTATTTTGTAAATAAACAGAATTGTCATGCAAATTTAAGGAGACATTGTTCTATATCTTTAAGGTATGGAGATACTACATTTTACATCTTAATTTCCGTATCTAGTTAAGTTTGGAAAGCACGTATTCTTTCTGCTTTGAACTATGTATGTAGATTTGCCAAGGAAAGCAGCACTCAGACACCGATTTTAAAATACTTGCTCTTAATATTTTCCAGTTCTTAAGAAGGAGCTGCTGTTTATATACTGGTGACCTGTCTTGGTACATTTGGATTCGTGCACATAGTTTATTTTTTTCCTTGCATAAAACCTATTTATAAGTGGCCTTTTTTTTTTTGCTAATTTACCAGAATAAAAAATACTTTTACCAGGATAAAAGATATTTATTTTATTCCTGTAAGTAATGAGCTGATATCTGTTAAGATTTGAAGGTGTTGATAATTATGGAAGTATGAGGTATTTTACTTTTTTCACTCAAATAATTTATGCAAGTTAAGAACACAATAGGAAAAATAAGAGGTCACTTAATACATAGGTGGATATTCTGTATTCAGATGGATTAAATA
Source organism: Acinonyx jubatus (assembly GCF_027475565.1). Lineage (NCBI taxonomy): Eukaryota > Metazoa > Chordata > Mammalia > Carnivora > Felidae > Acinonyx > Acinonyx jubatus. The sequence goes on along the minus strand of NC_069390.1, from coordinate 23,759,776 downwards.
TTATTCAGCTGTTTATTCCTGTAAATCATTTCGAAACACAGTGCCCTGTTATTGTCTGGTCAGCCCTTGGGATGTGCAATATATTTTTCAGTCACCTTCCTTATTCCATTTGCCAATCAAGTATATTATTTGGGGGATAATGCTCTGTAACTATTACTGCATAAAACGTAAAATTTCCATATGTACATATGGGCCTTTAAACAAAGGCAAACCAAGCCCTGGATTACAGTTACGCAGTCATGACACAGACAAAATTAGCAAAGGTGAAAAGAGACTGGTAGCCGCAATCTAGTCATCATTCAGGACTGGTACTCAAAATTATGGAGGGGGGTGATTACATGTCTCATGATAGGAACTTCTGATAAACAGGAGTTGCCAGCTTTAGTTGTTATTCCTTTAAAGAGTGTCAGGGCATTATGGAGAGAAGCCATGCGATACCAAGAATGCCTGAGCCACAGTCAGTAAAAGGAAGACTAAAACACTAAAACAGGAAATTATGGCCCATGTGAAGGGGACATACATGCGAGGTGGAACAGATACAGAGAACCAAACTTCAACCAGACATTACTAATGAGCCTTTCTTGAGATATTTTGATGATTGGATGTGTCTACTGGTTCTTACAAAATTTTCTTTTTAACTACTGCCCTACATCAGTTTAGTCATGTCGACTTACCCATTCGAGTACATAATGATTTTTTCCTTTCTGCAGTGAGTGGGGGTCTGGTTGAAAATTAGCCCAGATGGATGGTCACATTTCCACTCAGTGTTGGCCCTGTTGTTACTGAAGATGAGGAAAGAAACACCAAAGTGATAGGATTGTCAAATTTGTTGAGCAAAATGAGTTAAGTCGACAGTTCAATGGGATAAAGTCAATTAATTCCACTCCAGATTTGTTATTTATCCAACACTATTAATCTGCCTAGCAGGACCCCAAGAAATGAAACATAGTGAAAGTACTGTTACATATGTTTGAAAACTCTGTGGAGTATCTCTGACAGCTTCCTTATACCAAATGTTGATTCCATTTAAGATGTCTAAACATTTTTTTTTCATAATATTTTCTAACTTACGAAAGGTACATTTAGAAAGTTAGACGTTTATTTGGAACATCATTCTACCTTCATCCCTCCCTCCCTCCCTCTCTTCCTCCTTCTTTTCTTTTTTCTCCTTCCTTCCTTCCTTCCTTCCTTCCTTCCTTCCTTCCTTCCTTCCTTCCTTCCTTCCTTCCTTCCTTCCCTCCTTCCTTCTTCCCTTCTTCCCTTCTTTCCTTCCTTCCTTTTTCTTTTTCTCTCCATCTTTCTTCCCTCTCTCTCTCTCTTTCTTTCAAAAATATCAACCGTATTTGCTGACCCAGTAGAGTGGAGTGAATAGGAACATTGACTTTGGAATTGGACTGTTTGTGTTTTATTTACAGACCTACACATTTTAGATATATGACTTTACATAAGTAACTTAATTTCGCTGTGCCTTAGTTTTTCAACTATAAAATGGTGATATTAATAGTACTTATATTCTGTTTGTAGTTTGGAGTTAGTGCACTTTAGTTGCTGTGCACAGTGCCTGGCACATATACAAAAAATTTGTTTATAGCAAGAGCGGTAGCATAGTGATGGTAGTGACAGTGGTGAAGCTTCTAGTGTTACTGTGTAAGGCTCTGTATTATAAATGCAAAGATAACTTTCTCTTACCTCAAGGAATTACATTCCTATAATGACTTCTGTATTATCTGTAATGTTTCCCTGCGGGTCCGTGTGTGTATGTGTGTGTGTTTAATTCCTCATGTCACAGCTTTGTGTTCCTGGGAAGAGGAATAGCATAAAATTAAATTTACCTATCTCATCACCAACCATATCATCACTTTTTACTTATCTCATAGGTGGTAGTGAAAACCTAGCTAAATGAATCTTTCTGGAAAATAGAAACCTCATCCTTGAATAATGATTCCCTATATGTTTAATTTATGAGATTTAGAAGCAATTTTAAGAATGAATTTTATTTTCTAATTCCTATATATTGTAGTAAGTTAGAGCAACACTTCTATATTTAAGATCAGGATCGCTAACTTCTATTAAACACACGTTCCAGTTTAATTCAATGTCCTGTCTTGTTTATGTAATGTTATTTGACCATGGCATCAAAGCCCCCAGTTTAGTCTAGTGCTTTTTTGTTTGAAACTAGTGGATAAGTGATAAATGCCTCCCATTCTTCTTCTGTCAAACTCTAGACAATTACTGACCATACAACAAAAAAGAAAAGCAAAGATCACCAAGAAAACTGTGTTTCTCTCAAATCTCAGGATGATTGACATACTTTCTTCTTGCAGTCTCTAGACAAAGCACTTCTCTCTATTTTGGTGGGAGGCAGGGGGTTTCTGTCTATGATATCTGGCCTGAATGGGTTGGCGCTCTTATCACAGTGGGGTCAGGATTAAAGACTGGTCTGCTGATGGCCAAGTTCCATACATACAAGGGTAAACAACACTTCTATTTGCCAGTAAGAGATGAACTTAATTATGCTCACAGCTGTGTCACTCATGAAGCCACTCATGCAACAGTCTGGCTCTGCATCTCCTTTCCTAGAGTTCTGTACCATGGAGATGAAACATTCTATTCTCTAGTGCTTGAGCTCATGCTGACTTGACTCATTAACTGATTCCAGCTGTTCTTTCATAGCAACAGACAATTTCACATCTGCAGGGCCATTTGAATCTCAGATGTCAGTGGCAAAGATCACTGCTTGACTATGTTTTGAAATTTCAGGTTGTAGTTAGAATTGGAGTCAATTTAAAATGAACAGTTTTGATTACCTTATATTCTGACTACATGTTGACTTTCAACAAGCATATCTTTTTGTGGGTTGAAAACTAAACTCTACAATTTGAAGCCCACGTTAAAATAAGTAGAGACTGCACACATATATAAACGATAAAAATCAGGGCTTAAAACTAAAAATAAACTAAGATCTGTGGTTAACTGTGAATGCAAAAAAAAGAATGTTGAATTTCCACTAATGAGTTATCTGGCCCTAACAAGTCAACCAGCATCTTGTGTTGTTGGTGTTGTTGTTTTCCCATTTATAAAACAAGGTAGAGTTAGATGATCTCTAATGATATTTTGGTTCTTCTGTTTATGATATTCCAATTTATGCTAAATAGGGAATAAGCATACCAAAATATTACAGTTATATGAGAAATGGAGTTTGCATTAGAAAACACAGAGTATATCGTAAGTAGAAAAGACAGTTCTGTAGATTCTAGAAAACCATGTGCTTTGTACAAAAAGTGATGAACAGCAGTGATCAATCAATAAATGGGAAGTGAAGCCTGCAGAGTAATGGCAACAGAATGCGTTATTTGGAATCTATTATTTTAGGAAAAAAAAAGTGAATGGCAAAACCAGTGAGTTTAGGAAGAAGGAGATGGATGGGTTTGCCAGACCAAAATTCTACTCAGTCCAAGGTCTCCAAATGAGTGATAACATTGTTATTTTTAAAAGAGGAAACCAGAAGAACAGCATGCATATGTTTCCATCACTAGTGAATGTTTTCTTTCAAGCTAACAACCTTGTCTTTGGACCATTTCCTTCATCAACATATTATCTACTTGAAAGAGAACTTTCAAAACCTTCTGTTGAGAGGATTGTTTTAAAGATAATGGATCTTCCTGAGAGGGTAAAATACTATGCTCTATTTGATTTCTGCAGACATTACCAATTCAGATACTTCTCATTCAAATTTGGATTTTCCCTTCCTCCCTCCCTTCCTCCCTCCCTTCCTCCCTTCTTCCCTTCCTCCCTTCTTGCCTTCCTCCCTTCCTTTCTTCATGTATTTTCACACAGTCTGAATTTACCAAAGACTTGATGTAGCTTCAAAACTGAATTATCACAATAGTCTCCCAACTGGTTTTCTTCTTGCAGCATTGCAGCCATTGAAATTATTCTCTTCATAATTGCACAGTTGAGAACATTTAATTTTTCTTCTAAAATTCTTTGATGGTTTTACATGTTCTCACACCCCTTGAAAATTTACCGAAACATCTCAACCTGGAATTCAAAGCTTGATTCATGTTAGCCCTGATTTACATCTCATAAACACACAGACACACCGACACACACACACACACACACACACACACACACACACACACACACGTTTTTACTGTAAAATAGTGTGAACATTAATTGCATTCTCCTCTAGAGCCAAATATTCTAATCACTATCATTTCAAAGTATCTGAACATTTCTGAATAACGCACCTTACCTCGTATTATTCATTATCCCTAAATTCCTCAGTTTATTTCTCTTCAGTATGTCAGCTCTTCCCTAGGAAAGGCTTATTCAAGTCACACAAAATACCAAGGAAGACCTGATTGCCAGGTGGATGGTGGAAACTCTATACAGTAGAACCTAATTTATATCTTCATTTGTTATATATTCAGAGGTATATTAATACACTTTGACCACTCTTGGGGGCTGGTAGGGGAAAGATTGGTTTTCAAAACTTATAGACTGTTGTGCTGTAAATATTCTGTGGCTGATTACCAGTACAGTGTCCTGAATGGAGAGTTACAAAAAGACATGAACAATTGGTTCTCGTTCACCGGTACCAACTGCCTATAGCAAGCAGGACTTGCTTCTTCAAACTGATCATTCTCAGAACCTTGAGTGTAGGTGATAGTTTAAAATATTTGAGCTTTCCACCTCTCCTTAACAATACTCGAAATATATTTGACATCTATAATGTATATGCATTATTAGAAATTTCTGTAATGGCTTTTACTAGTTCCCTGGGATGTATGAAGATAAATGTGATCAAATGCCCCTGCCCCTGCCCCTGTCCCAGCAGGAAGATCTGATAATTTGATTCTTCACAAATAATGGTCTTTTCATGAGCAGTTTACAATTCACATTATCTTTTATAATTATTTATCCTCTTGGCATCTGTGTAAATAAATGACTATTCTGCGTTCACAGATAAGAAAACTGTGGGTCAGTTGAGATGAACAGTTGCCTCTAATGAAAGAGATAATAAGTGACAGAGTCAGGACTTACTCCAGATGTTTTGACTTCAGGGTAAGGAAAACAACAACAACAACAACAAAATCCTCTCTAACATCTTAGCAGAAGATTCTTGACAAGTAAGATGTTATCCTAACATCTTTAAATAATGCAGTAATGCAATAATGTGAATATATTTCTATCCCTTAATATCAGAATTTTATTTTGACTTCTCAATCCAAAAGTCCCCTATTACTTCTCAATCCAAAAACCCACCATATAGAAAAAAAATTGATTATTTTTATAGTGACCTCTGATAACCATGTCTACTAGATTTAGATGGAATATATTTCTTTATCTTAGATTTTTTTCGGTCTTTAGAGCTGACAGCTTTTTTCTAAACTAAGAGTCAACAACTTAAAATAGGTAGAATAAGGCCATGCTACATAAATTCAGTCGGCAAAATCAATACTATTACTGGATGAACATTTGAAAGTAAGTAGTTGGTCTTTGACTCAGTTTCCAAAAGCTTCTTTCTTCTTCACTTTCTCTGGGAGTCTCTCCACCCATCTTAACTCATGGCTCTGTATCCACCCTAATTATGAATTGCCTAATTTTGTCCAGCTCCTCCCTTTCACAGTTTTACCTGGCTAACCACTGAAGATGGGAAATTCATCTGAGCTTCAATCTCTATCAAAGGCATTTGAATTTTCTTAAAGGGCTAATGAAGATATAAAGGCATACAAGAAAAAAGACTAGAAACTCAGTGATTATATTTTCAGATAATGTAGAATAAAATGTCTTAGTTTATTTACTCATGAGATCTGTCCAATTAATCTCAATAATTCAAATGTTGGGCTGTAGAGAAATTCTTAATATAATGAAGGAGCTAGGTCTTTAAGACACACTGCACATCCTCACACCATTTCATCAATCTTCTGAAACAGGAGTCTGTTTGCATGAAACTTCAAAGTCTTTCAAGTTAAAAGAGTTTTACATGAACTTAGATATGGATATTGCCAGAGATCTCAAAGAACTTAGTAAGTGTGCCAGTATGAAAAGACAATTGAATCACCTGTCATCTTTGTCACTTCCACTCTCTTCTATATAAAAGACATAAAGAAATAACATATTTGACCACAAATAAGGGCAGAAGATACATTCAGCTAGGTAAGACAATGATCCAATATTTAAGGGTCCTTTCAGATAGTCATATTAAGTGCATTTTAGGAGAGAGAGAACTAGGCACATTTCACTGAAGAAAGCTAACGTGAACTTTTAAGGAAACTCTAAAATTTCTATCTTCTCTCTTGTAACTTCTATGAATACATGAATTTATAAAAAATGAGTTTTATTGGTATATATTTTATTTTATGTCATTTGGTATATACAATACACATTTAGTAATATGTGTGTGTGTGTGGATATATATACACACACATATACCTATACATATATACACACCCAAACTTTACATTTAGTAGTGTATATTAATCATTCTTCTAAGCAACCTATTTCAAGCATTGATAGATAATACCTGCTGATACTGGTTGGTGGCTAAGTATGTGCAGATTTTTCTATTATGGTTGATCTCATAAACCTTGCCCTAGATATATAATTGCTAATTTCCCAATAGACCTAAGTTTCTGTTGTATGGAAACCATTTATTGCCCTTATTTCATTTTGTTTTTGTTTTTGTTTTGTTTTGTTTTTGAGAGAGAGAGAGAGCATGAGCAGGGGAGAAAGGCAGAGGAGAGAATCTTAAGCAAGCTCCACACTCAGCATAGAGTCTGATGCAGGGCTCGATCCCATGACCCTGAGATCATGACCTGAGCCACAATCAAGAGTCAAGAGTCAAAAAAAAAAAAAGATGGAACTTCTTTGTGGAATCAGGAAGAGTGTGTTGGTGGAAAGGAATTGCCTATCTAGATTGGATATTTTGACTGTGCCATATTTTCAAGAGTTCCTTAGAGATGGCTCAAAGATAAAGGAATGCCTAGTACTTCCTCCTATTCTTGGTTTTATAATTGTGGAACATAGGGAGAAGACAATCACCATATAAAACATGTAATACAGGCTCAATGACTGAGCTACCCAGGCGCCCCAAGCCCCTGGTTTTACATTACGCATCTATGGATGCTGTCTAGTGTTTGTTTTTGATGTATAGTAACCAACCAAGCTATGCTAATCAGTGTGTGGATACAGTGAATTGCTTTTCCTATTTAGGGATTTTCATAATGAAAAGAAACATGATTCATCCACAAATTCTAAATTACTCATGGGAAAACATTTCTTATTTTCCTTTCTATAAGTAGCAACTTGTCACATTCATTTAATAATTTTTTTCTCCATTTCATTAACTTATAGAATGCACATTTTATTAGAAAGGACCACAGACATTGAAGCAGGTCTATTTTCTTTGAGGGATTAGTAATAGAAGTGTGGAACAGTCTTCTTCCCAACATTTTTCGGTCTACTTCTGAACATACTACTGCTAAACACCAGAGAACTTTTCAGAAGAAGATGCCAAAAATGTCTTTTTTTTATTCTGACAATAAAAAATAGGACTTTTCTCTAGATTCCTCAGATGGTAAAGACTCAGCAATATATATAAACAGGACTAAACAGATTTGATTTCATTAATTAAACACCCATGCTTAAACATAAAGCCCATTGTGTCCTGAAAGAAGCAGGAGAGGCAGAACTCAGAAAACTTTCCTTTATTTTTCTCCTAAGAATACTATATATGTGTAAAAGAAAAAAAAAGTTGAAATATCCATATATGTGAACAAATGAAGAGGAAAGGTATGAGGGATCAAATACATTTGAATTATTTTTTGAAACCCCTTGAAGATATTTAAACAACACAAGGAGTATGTATTCATCATTAGAAACACCGTAGAAAATAGAATATCTAATTGGATTGGAGAAGCTCATTTAATTTTTCATGCTGTGTTTATTGAAAATAATCTGCCACTAATAAGAAGGAAAACTCCACCCAAAACAAAATACACTAGAAATAAGTGGTAATAATGTATGTCTTTGAAATAGGATACACACACACACACACACACACACACACACACACACACGCAGGACAGTATGGTAAAAGTATCACTGAGTTATATATAATTCATTCATACTTAATGAAGAGTATTTCTGTATTTCTACTTTCTTTCTTAAATAAAATATCTCACCAATTGTAGGTCAAAAATGTTTTACATCAAAAATTATTTGTTGCATCTTCTTTAGTGACAAAGTATTAATTAAAACCATAATCTATGATAAACTTCTCAATATAGGCAGGATTTTGTTGTGATCAGTGACAGTTGGGCAGATAATAGATTTGATTAATTTCATTTCATTTTTTAGTGCATGGAACACTTCAGTGGCCTTGAATTCTTACATGGGAGAGAAAAAATGTTATTTGTCATTTTGGTAACTTTAAATTAGAATCAAATTCTTGAAGAATATTTTCTCACCTAAATAATGATTTCTTCATTTCAGACATCTTTTAACTAATTTTACTTTTTACTATATCTCAGAGGCTTACATGTGAATGTTCTATTCACCATTTATAGTTATCACTAACACTTATAATACATTTTCTTACAATTAATTCAGTTTTATCTTTTTTATTAAAAAAAATTAATGTTTGTTTATTTTTGAGAGAAAGGGACAGAGCATGAGTGGGGAAGGGGGAGAGAGAGAGGGAAACACACAATACCAAGTAGGCTCCAGGCTCTGAGCTGCCTGTCAGCACAGAGCCTGACACGGGCTCGAATTCACGAAGATCATGACCTAAGCTGAAGTCAAACACTTAACTGACTGAGCCGCCCAGGCACTCCACAATTTACTCAGTTTTAATGTGACTGCTAACATTTGCACATTTCTTTATGGGTACCAAGTCATAAATCCATTTTATCTTACTTACTTCTTATAACATTCTGAGATGAGATTTTTTTTTTCTTTTATTGGTTTGCAGATGAACAAACAGACAATCCAAAGGACTAAGTAACTTTCTCATAATCATATGGCTAGGATGTCAAAATCAGACTTTTGGCTTTTTTTTTTTTTTTCACTATAACTTGCCATTATGTAGTTGGTTAGGAGCTTAAGTTCAAGGTATAACTTGAAATGATTAATTCATTTACTGGTTTACACATTGGTTCCTTCATTCCTCCAACAAATATTTGTTATGCACTTACCATACCTGAGGCACTATGCTGGGAGCAAGGATACCTTGACAAGGATTATAGGGACCATTTCCTCACTGATTTCAAGATAAATAAACAATTGGGTAATTTCAAGGCAACACACTAAATACTTTAAGGAGGGGTGTCTGTAAAATACATGGTTATATGGTAACAGACAGGAAGACCTATGTCTACCTTCTGAAGTCAAGATGGCTAATGGGAGGGTACCCCTTGAAATTAATCTTGAAAAAGCAGAAAAGTTAATACACAGAGAGTTGGCAATAAGGTTCTTAAGAGCGAGAAAATAACATATTCCAAGGCAGATTAATGTATAGTTGGTTTTATTAATACTTTTAAAATTCTCTTCAGAAAATACACTCTTATTGTCTATACTTAAGGCAATTTCTTTCACATTTGGCAGTCTCCATAATAGGTAGGATTTCCTTAACACTTACTACATGACAAAAATTGTTATAAATTTTTGTATAATTATATTTTTATTTACAAAAATCTCTTTTGTGCAGTTTCTATCCTTTCCCCATTTTACAGATGAGGAAATTAAGGAACAAAATGTCTAGGTATTTTATCCAAGTTAACAAAAGCAAAAGAAGAGTGGATTCCAGGAAGTTTGATTCCCAGATCCTTGCTTTTCATCTACCTTCTTTTTCGAGATATTGCCTTATGTTAAGTGTCACCCATCCATTTGTATTTTGAAAATCTAATCAAATTCTTAACACAGAAAAATATTTTATTTAAAATTACATGTATATCCACAATGGAGTACTACGTGGCAATGAGAAAGAATTAAATATGGCCCTTTGTAGCAATGTGGATGGAACTGGAGAGTGTGATGCTAAGTGAAATAAGCCATACAGAGAAAGACAGATACCATATGTTTTCACTCTTATGTGGATCCTGAGAAACTTAACAGAAACCCATGGGGGAGGGGAAGGTAAAAAAAAAAAAAGGTTAGAGTGGGAGACAGCCAAAGCATAAGAAACTCTTAAAAACTGAGAATAAACTGAGGGTTGATGAGGGGTGGGAGGGAGGGGAGGGTAGGTGATGGGTATTGAGGAGGGCACCTTTTGGGATGAGCACTGGGTGTTGTATGGAAACCAATTTGACAATACATTTCATATATTGAAAAAAAAATAAAATTTTGACATTTTGTTCATCAAAAAAAAAATTACATGTATATCAACCTGACTTCAGTGTTGTATGAATTTATTCCTTCAAGTTTCTTAAACAGGCAGTGGTATGGCTACTTAAGAATGTAAGCCAAACAGGGGCTCCTGGGTGGCTCATTCGGTTAAGCATCCAGCTCTTGATTTCAGCTCAGGTCATGATCTCACAGTCTTGAGATCAAGCCCCACATGGGGCTAGGTGCTGGCTGTGGAGCCTGCTTAAGATGATCTCTCTCCCTCTCCCTCTGCCCTTCCCCCACACATGCATGAGCTCTCTTTTACTGTCTCTCTCTGTCTCAAAAATAAATAAATAAATAAATAAATAAATAAATAAATAAATAAATAAGTCAGCCAGCCAGCCAGCCAGCCAGCCAGCCAGCCAAACCAAATAACTTCCAAATCTGTTTTTTTTAATATAAATGTAAGTGTACATCTCTTATTTTTGACCTGATCAAAATCTTTTCTACATTCTAACAATTTCAGTGTTTCTTGACTTTGTGAATATTACTATCCTGAAGTAAAATTAAAAAAAAATAAGTAAACATTGAGAAAATAAAGTGCTATTTTAGCTTTTGTTGTAGCAAGGGTAATCTAAATCAGCTCTGCTAAAAAGATAAATTCATGAAAGACATTGGCTTGGAAGTGAGCCACTGATAGAACATGGTCCATTATGCTGGCAAATATGGTGATGGAGGCAACCTGGTTCTGGGGTCAGTAACAGAAGTCCACTTAAGTGGATCCCACAGAGCTTGTGAGCCTTCTAGGTAGCTCAGTCTTCCTGGTATTGTAGATAAGATAGAGCCTATATTTTTCAACCCAGGGATCAACACACCTAGCTTTTAGGACTATTAGGAGGATTCAAAGCATGGCACAATATAAAGCACTCAATCTAATTGCTTCCTACGATGAGGGCTCAGAAAAGTATAGCTATTTATATTCAAGTTTAAACTCCTGCTACTGTGATATGATAAACATCTGGCAATTCTGTTATTTGATAACTCAGGTTGTGAATTGTTCCAGCTATACTCAAAGTATTCTTTCAATTTATGTTCTCTGCAGATACCATACTGAGTCAATTTTAGATAGACCTAGTACTCACTATTCATATTTTTAAAAATAGCAAATTTTGGAATTTTTATAGTAATTATCTCATCCTCATTTTATCCTACATTTTGTTGAATTTTGTGTAATTCTTAATGTTAAAAACTACAAGTCTGTGAAAAATCTATTTTCTCCTTTAAGATAGTAAATTACATTTAGCATTTTAAAAAACAATAGCATGTATATGAGCTGATTTTGATTTATTATGACATTCATTTTCATTGGGGTTCCTAGTTCCAACTGATAATAAGCTTTCAAAGAATATTGATGATGTAGACATACAAGGAAATTCTAATATGATCCAAGTGATTTTCAACTATAGATGTCCAAATGGCCATCATCTATTTTGTTCTTTAATAGAAAGAGTTCCAGGTGAAAAGCTATTAAGAATATCTACCTCCTGAAAAATTCCTCTAGAAAATACAGCCATTTTTTTCAGGCACATTCTACTGGTTAAGAAAAAAAAAGTCACATAAGGAATCAGAAGGTGGTCAATTTATATTCAAACATCTTAGAAAGGAAAAGTTGCATTAGCAGAGAATTCTCTTTTCAACCCTCAGGTGTTAATCATTAGAATATGTAGAAAGACAGAAACTAGGAGAACTAAGATCCAGAAAGCCTCTAATGATCTCTTTGGGGAATCTGTATATAACTTAGCCTCTGCAGATCAGGATGGGTTGGTTTGGGGGAAGAAACTTCTATTGTTCCTTTCCTTTCCTTTCCTTCCTTCCTTCCTTCCTTCCTTCCTTCCTTCCTTCCTTCCTTCCTTCCTTCCTTCCATTTGTGATTCTGTTTACAAATATCTTAGACTTTGCACATTGGAGACTGGGGAGAAAATGCTAAATAATCACATGGATTTTTTTCTTAGGTTTTTTACTATCATTTTTAGTGACTAGGTAGGGAAACAGAGTTTTGAGGTACCATTGTTAAAAACTAAAAAAAGGAACCACATTTGGAAAGTTTAACGGCAACGCAAATATTAAACGACTATTTCTTCAGTGTAAACTGTATGTTCCAAGCAATGTGCTAGGAAGTGAGAGTTGAAAGAGCTTACCATATTTTGTTACCTTCATGAAATTTACTGAAATTGCTCAAAAACTTTAAAACTCCTCCCTCTACTCCCCTAAGAATGCCAACGCTAAACAATTTAATACTTTTATTGGTACAATACTTCTCTTAGAGATTTGTTAGTGTCATTACTTCTCTGGGACACGTCACTTTCCATGTTCCATGGTGCCTACATGAGCATTTTTTATGCCTCATGAACCCATTCTGCCAGCTACAATGCATTGTATCCAGAGTGGACACCTTTTACAAGGGCAGATAAGTTATTTGTGTATGGTCTTTCTGAAAAGAGATTTTCTGGCCAATTATATTCTCACCGGAGTGAATATGAATTGGGAAACAAATCAATGAGTGGAAATTGAAGCTAAAAAGTTCATGAAAATAAGTCAGGAGCAGCTAAAGACACAATGACAATGACGGTAAAGTTTTGAGAAAGAAATGATGAAACTAATTGGAAGAGAGAAGGAGCCAAACATTGATGGAGAAATAAAAATGCCCCTGGAGAAAGACCACACAGATAAGATAAAAGGGAAAGAATTCCTATTATTTACATCTTAGTCAATTTTTAGTAACTCTTCATGTCCTGTCACTGTTAACCCTTAAAATAATCATCCCTCTTCCATTTCTTAAAGTAGCTTGGAAAAGATCCCTGTTTCTTTTAACACAAAGAGCATAATTAAATTCTGTGAATTTTCTAGATATTTTGTCACATATAGAATCTCATCATATTTCTATTTATCATGTCATAAAACAGAGGTAAGTAGGTGCTATCTCAGGCTAAAAATATGTTTATGTTTAGCAATACTGCCTGGATTAAAAGAATATGTCTCCTGGTTTCTTGTCAATTATCCTTTAAGGTATAGGTATTTAATTGAAATATGCCAGTAATTGTTAAATGCTTGAGGTGAGCTAACTCTCTCTCTCCCCATATATATAATATTCTGTTTTCCAGGAAAATATATTTACCTCTAAAATAATATGTGACTTTATTCTAAACAATATCACACTGCATTAGCAATGTGTGTACCACCTTAGAACTGAAGAATAATATACATTAAGCTAATATACAATCTGTTCTCTGAAGACTGTCATTATTTGACACAAATATAACTTCAAACAAAGATGAAAGGTATACTTTCTTTTTATGCAATAATAAATTAACTACATAACTTCCTTTGCAGAATTAATTGAATGAAATCTAGTTTGTTTAAATACAGCGTGGTGTTAAGCAATAGTCTTTGGAAAGCTTAAAACTTTGTTTTGAGTCCTTAGTGTTTATATACTAAATTCATCCATTAATTAAATTTGTTTGCTGGAGTCTTTAGTCCAATTCAGTGTGGTATTTGGTGATGGTAATATCAAATAGTCTAATGGTTCTCTGAAGGTACATGTAACTTTTCGATATGCACAAGCATTGCTACTAACTTTCAGATCTGATACCAGCAAATTTTGTGACTCTGGGCCTTATTTGCTTCATGCATATAGTGAAGCAATTGAACTTGATGTGATAACAAATGGTGTACCTGTTGCCTATTTATTCCAAGGTAGGCTTCCTTCCATTTTTTAGAAAATGTATGCAATTTTTTTTTTTGCACTATCATTGGTGTCTTTAAATTCCACTGGACTGTATATATATTTTTAAATTATGTTCTTAGAATTTGGTAGTCCTATTCAATATGAAGTCTTCAATTCAGGTAAAGTTTCTTCTCATTTAATCTTCTGTTACATATTTTATAATGTATTCCTAATGGTTTTATATTCTTTGGTTTTACTATTTATATCATACAAATGGGCAAATGAACATTTGGATATATCCTAAATAATATCTGTATTATGGGAAAGAACCTTAAAAATTAACATTATCTTAAAATAATATTAAAATTATCTTCTAGGTCATTAGTTTGGTATTAAACTCTGTTCAGTATATTTTTGTGTATTTTGTATTGAACTATATTTTGTATTCTGAATTTTCCAGAAATTTTTTCTTAGTCTTTGATTTTCCTTTTTGCTATGTGACCATATTTATAAATAAAATAACCTCTTAAATATCTTAGGAGTATAAATTGTAAGAATTTTTCAAAAAAATTTTCTCTTTCCTAATTTTGTTTTTCTATTTCCACTATGGTGAGTTATTGGATATTTTTATCTTGGCACTTTCATTTCATGATTTAAGCTTTCCTTAGATATCTTTCAACCCATCTTTCATACCTGTGACTATAGGCTGAAATGTTGTTAGCTTAGGATGATAGTGTGGGAATGATCTACAGTTATGCAACCAAACATGGTTTTACATTGATTTATTGTTAATGGAAAGTCATATACCTTTCCTTCTTCATAATCTTCCATACCAAATATACCCCACCTCAATACCCTTCGAAAACTCTGTCCTTTACTGAGATATCTCTAGCTCTAGGTGTCTGATTCAATGTAATTTATTGGTGGAGATATCTGAACCTTATCTAAGATAAGCTATCCTATATGACTCCTGGGGCACCCTCCACATTTCTCTTGACTTCTCATATTTTAACTGTTTATCTGGTGCATATCTTCTGTAGTGGGCCAAGTGTGAACTCTGTGCCAACCTTGTTCATTTCTACATCCTCTTTTTCTCTAGTACTGTGCTTTCCATGTCCCCACATATAAATCTAAGCTGAGTAATTGAATAATTTGATGAATTATAAGGTCTGTATTTATAATGTAAAGCATTGGATATTACCAGAAATGCAGAAGGTTACAGCTGTTATGTACTGGTGTCAAACTTCACTAGGTCTTAGACTTACATATATGTGATACTTTATATTTTTTGAGGATAGAGCTCCACGAAACCAGAGATTTTGTCTGTCATGTTTACCCTTATATACCTAGTATTTACAAGAATGCCTAGTACATCATAAGCAGTCAATATAATTATGAGAGCACTCTATTTATCCAAAAATATTTTAGTTTTGCTTCCCAATATGAATTTTTATTTTGTCTACTCATGTATAATGTGGTCCAAACACAGATGGGTGCCTGTGGGCTGATGACTCTCATTATCTATCACATAAATGTCATTTTTAAAAACAAAACAAAACAGAAAGCATTCTCTTTGGTTGCTAAGGAAGTGTTTCCTAGGCTGATTACTGGTGTCAGGGATGATAGAATTATTCAATAATTATTCGGTTATTAATGATAGCAAGATGCCCTATATTTAAATAGTATCAGAAAATATCTTAGTCTTAGCCGTTTCGTAAATAAAAATAATAGGTGAGGCAGAGGAAAAAAGGGAAACAAATACATTTATGCTCTTTTATCCTTAAGCTTCCACTCAAAGTTTTAGTTTTTATAATTTTATCTGAAGCTATTACTCTCAAAATATTTTCCTAAAAATACAGTCTTTGTGGGGACCTTGGTGGGTCAGTAGATTAAATGTCTGACTCTTGATTTCAATTCAGGTTATAGTCTCACGGTTGGTGAGCTCGAGTCCCATGTTGGGCTGTGTACTGACAGCACAGAGCCTGTTTGGGATTCCCTCTCTCTCTCTCTCTCGCTCTCTCTCTCTCTCTGCCCCTCACCCACTCATGTGCCCACTCTCTCTCTCTCTCTCTCTCTCTCTCTCTCTCTCTCCCTCAAAATAAATACACTTTAACAAATATACAGTATATATAATCTTTGTTGTGATTTTATTGGGGGGAAATATGGAAAAATAAGATGCAGGGCAATCATAAAATTAAAATTTAGAAAATAATATAAACATAATTTTCTCTTATTTAAATTCAAACTGATGATCACATGAATCGATTGAGCAATGTGATCATCCCAAATAAAACTTAAGGACTTAAGGTTTATTCATTTCTAGTCTGTTTCTATTAAAACTAGACAATGACAAAAGTCATTAAAATTTCTTTAGCTATAAGTACCACTCATCAGAATTCACTCATTTTCCAAAAAGATTTTTTTTCCCTAGGCATCTAGCATTTCTTAAAAAAAAATTTTTTTTGTTTATTTTTGAGAGACAGAGCGTGAATGGGGGAGGGGCAGATAGAGAGGGAGACACAGAATCTGAAGCAGGCTCCAGGCTCTGAGCTGTCAGCACAGAGCCCGACGCGGGGTTCAAACTCATGAGCTGTGAGATCATGACCTGAGCTGAAGTCTGAGGCATAACTGACTGAGCCACCCAGGCACCCTGAGGCATCCAGCATTTCTAATACAAACTGTAGGAATCTCAATATAATCTTTTTCTTTAATGAGCATTCAATGCAATTTTAGCAAATAAGCTATTAAGGGTAGAAACCCATCAACTTATGCAGAAAAATGTTCTAAATTATGCATGTTTCAGTCACTTCAGGAGAGCAAAAGAATGATTTTCAACTTAATCAGAGGCACTTGCCAAAGTTCACTCTGTTCTGTGCTGTGCTCTCTAAGTTTTCAGTTATCTATTTGACTTGGATTTAAAGTTTCAACAGAACAGAATATGGAGAGAATTCCCTGACGATAAAGTTATTGCAACTTGCACTTCACCCAGAAGGCCTTTCTGTATTGAGTTTCCACTGCTTAATTTTGCCACCACCACTCTTTCTACTCAGAGGAGCTGACAAGAAAGTGCAGAAAAGAAAAAGACTAAATAGCTCCATTTGTCTTAGGCTCCCAGCACATAGTTGCAATGCAGTGATAAATGGACACTAATAAATCTGTTATGGACAAACAGCACTGTCATGTGAGTGTATTTTCTGTTCTTTGAATAATCAGGGGAGGAGGGTAGAAACAACAGTATTATTGACAACAAAACAACAAAATAGAAACACACCCATACACACAATTTTGACCCATACAGGAAATGATAGTCCCCAAACTTTCTTCCCATAATGTGTATACATCATCTTCACCCCTCAGTGTTGTTGACAGGTAGTATTTCTTTGTTGTTGAGAAAGAACAAAGTTAAAGTTCAAAGTTCAAAGTTAATCTTCAGGAGGGTGCTTTATAAACCTGAGGTCTGAAAGAAATCCTATCTTTGAGGAACCATCAAGCTATAAATACATACATACATATACACATATATACTTATCACTAATTGCATTCTTTTAAATGCTTAAATGTAGCTTCATGCTATTGAGTGAGAAGACACTAAACAATAGAACCATAATTCACGTGAATAGATCCTGCCAGAGTTATTTGAGGACATTATTAAGGAAGAGTTATGTCATTGTAAAATTTAATTCTAGTTCCATTCAGGAAGGTTCTGTTCATGACAAAGGAATAGGATGTATCATTTTCCCCATTCTAGCAGTGTGTTTGAAAACGTTCATGGCAGCAAATATGGATGCAACACCTAGAGCTCAAGTTTCTGAAGAAGAGAAGTAGATTCAAGAAAACAGACCAAAAAGGCTTTCATAAATTATTGTCTAGATTTTTACGGAATGAACTGGAGGCAAACAAAGTGTATGTAGAAATTAATCTAACATTTCAGTACCTAAGGAGACTTTGGAGCATTTGAAAATGTTGGGTATTTATATCAGAAATTCATTTTGTATAATGAGTAATTATAAAAGTTTTATATTCCCAGAGAGGTTGGACATGTTCAGGATGACATATGGACAATGGACATGTCTATGCTCCTCACAGCTCTAGAGTTTAAGAATATCTCTGACTACAATAGACTGAATGAACAGCAAAGATTGTGATGCCTTCAGACACATCTGACCACTGGCAATAACAATAGACCTAAACTCTTTGTTTTGAATCTCGCAAATGTCATAATACCATACAAAATACCATACCATCTTGGTTCATCTAAGTTGAACCTTTAGTAGCCTTGTGTTTCAAGATCCAAAAATAAATCTGTAATACCTATATCTCCATTGATTTTAGTTAACATAAGCTGCCCACTTATTCCAGAAAATATTACTGCATCAATGCTTACTTCAGTATTACTCAGTACATTATCTATTCTCACTCCTTTCCCAATCTTTCCTGCTTTCATAAATGCTGTGCTGTTAAGTACTCTCAGAATCATATAACTAAATTCCTCCACAAAATCAATAATCTGAACTTCTTTCTTCGTCTTCACGTAGAAAATAGCACTTCATATTTTTTAAGAATATAGACTTTCTTGGTGCACTATCAAGTGGAAAACATTTTTCCTCCCACAGCTCATGTAATTAAAATTTTAAGGTCTGTTGTGATCTCTCTTTCTTGCTTCTCACTTCCCATTTCTGACTTTGCACTTCAAACATTCCATATGGAAATTTCCCCAGATTAATCTCCTTGAAACGTCATACAGATTAACTATATAGGAAAACGCATACACACAAATGCACAAATATACACTCACACAACATTAATAATAGAACTAGATGATAGGATATACTCACAAAACCCTATATATAGACAGGTGGAGGTAATCCACCAAGAGCCCAAAGACTTGGCATTTTATCAGCATCTTTGTGGGAAGAAGCCGAGGGGAAAATACTGTATCTGACCTATCTGGTAAAAGAAAAAGCCTACTCCAACCAAGAAGGATTCACAGGAAAGTATCACAGGCTAATTTGAGAATATCAGTTGAACTTGGGAAGGATTTTGCCCAATTCAGTATCAGGTAAATTGAAAATGTAAACTTTCAAATTGACCATACACATATTCCCTTCTAGTAGAATCAAATTGAGAGGAAAAGACAGACATAGGTTTCATGCAAGTGAGGGACGGAAAGAGAACCGGAACATTCCAGAAAGCAAGACATTGTATTTTTAACACTACATGAACACCAAAATATTGAAAAGCTTTATAAAGAGCTATTTGAACTTCTGAACCATGGCTTCTAATTAAGCCACTAATTTTAAAATTTCAGAAAAACAAATTCACATTAACTTGAATTAGAGCAAAAGATCAAGCTCAAATCACACAAAAATTATTATAAGAAAAAGGAAGAATAAAGCACAGAAAACATTCCTGCATAGAAAATATGCCTAAAGACAATGAAAGCATGCCAGAAAAGACCAAATTACAAAAAAAAAAAAACTATTTCAAAAGAAGACATAAAAAATAACAGTTAAGAGGATGATAAAATATAAGAGAAAAATAATCAAAATAAAAATAATAAAACTCCAAAATGAGATGATGGAACTCAGCAAAAAGTTAGACATAAAAATTAAAAAAAAATAATGTTATATATGACTACATACCAGTAATTTCAACAGAAAATGCAGATAAGCATGAATGAGATACACACACACACACACACAAGATTGTGATGGTTACTTTTATACATCAATTTGGCCAGGCTATCATGCGCAGTTGTTTGATCAAGTGGTCTACATAGGTAGGTATTTTTTTAGATGTGATTAACATTTTAATCAGTAGACAATGAGTAAAGCAGATTACCCTCCACAGTTGGGTGGGTATCTTTTAGTCAGTGGAAGGCATTACAAAAAAAAGACCCAGTTCCTCAGAGAGAAAGGATTTTGATTCTAGGCTGCCATTAGACTCAAGAGTGCTACATTAGGGGTGCCTGGGTGGTTCAGTCGGTTAAGCGTCTATTGGTTTTGGCACATGTCATGATCTCGAGGTTTGTGAGTTCGAGCCTGGTGTAGGGCTCTGTGCTGATAGCATGGACCCTGCATGAAATTCTCTGTTTCCCTCTCTCTCTGCCCCTCCCCAGCTCTCTCTCTCTCTCAAAATAAATAAGTAAACACACACACACACACACACACACACACACACACACACACACACACAAAGAGTGCAACATCAATGCTCATGGGAATTTCCAGCCTGCTGGCCTGCCCTGCATATTTCATACTTGGCCAAACTCAGGGTATTTGGAGAACCCTAACACAAAGATAAAGGGAGATATTTGAAATGTGAAATCAGAACAAGATATCATTATGAAGTAATCAAGTAGAAATATTCACTATGAAAAATATAATTTGATATAAAGGACACAGAGTGGAAAAGTGTGACTAAAGGGTGAATTAGCAGATTAGAAGATTGTTTTTAGAAGTTCTTCCAAAAGGTATCCATGAAGGATAAAAAACAGAAAATATGAAAGAAAATTTAATGGAGAGGAGTGATACAGGATTGCCAATATTTGAATGAGTTGTCCTAGCACACATGAAAAATAAATATGGATAGGAAGAAGTATTTAGTTAGTGGAGATCTATTTTCCAGAATAAAGAATGGTGAATAACCCCAGGTTGAAAGAGCTCATAAGCTGTAACACAGATTATAGATTAGAGTCTGAGACTCTTCTTACCAACTAACTAGTTAGCATGGCAGCAGTTTCTTGAAAGCTGTCAATAGCTGGAGACTGAGTCAGAAACAAAGATACAGTGAGCAGCAGTGTATTTGTGTTACCTCTCCCTGGCTTTCAGTCTTAACAGGAGTGATGCAAATGGGTCCCAATGGATGCTTGAATGCAGTGATTTGCATCATACGGGCAGGATCCTGATAGAAGGGAACTTGGATCTTTTATAACAGGAGGTAAATATGCCCACCTTTTCCTCCATAGGAAACACTGTATATGTCCTTCAAGTCTGTCCACTATATAAGCATCCTTGAAAAGATAGTCGGGAACAAGGACATCTATGTGTGTGGAATTGTGAGATACCTGTAGAGAATTATCTCCTGACATACAAAACATCCAGAGTAAGGATGTCACCTAAAAATAGGCAAGAATTAAATTGTTTTTAGACTTCTCCATAAAAACATTAGATAGTAAGGTAGGAAAATAGGTATTAAAATATTGAAGGAAAATTTTTCTGAGCTCAGAATGGTAATATCGGGTGTGCTTGAGTGGCTCAATCAGTTGGGAGTCTGAGTCTTGGTTTTGGCTCAGGTCATGATCTCATGGTTCCTAGACTGAGCCCTGCATTGGGCTCTGCACTGCGAATACAGAGACTGCTTGGGATTCTCTCTCTGTCCCTCTCTCTCCCTCTGTTCCTCCTCTGCTCATGCTCTCTCTCCCTCTTTCTACTTCTTTCTTTTTCTCTCAAAAAAATAAATATTAAAAAATAGCATATAATTTTTAGGTGACCTTAATGATGTGTAACTGACATAAAATAAAATGCACATAATGTAATTAAATGATTAAATGAGTTTTGACATATATGAACACCCCAGAACAATCTCCACCATTCAGATAATGACAATAATCCATCATTTCCAAAAGTTTTATCCTGGACTTGTTTGCAGTTTTGCAGATCTGTGCTTTGAGTATATTATATCCTTTCTTCTTCTGCTTTCTTTGGGTTTAATTTTCTCTTTCTTTTCTCGTTCATGAAAGTAGAAAGTGAGGTCATTAACTTGAGTCTTTAATTTTTTTCTATTATACATGCTAAGTGTTATAAATTTTCCTTTTAGTACTTCATTAACTAAACTCTGCACATTTGCATATATCTTATTTTCTTTCAGTTCAATATGATTTCCTCTTTAATCCATGGGTTATGTAGTAGTATATTATTTAGCTTCCATATAATTTTAGTTTTTCCAGATAACATTTTATTACTGATTTATAAGCTCCATTGTTTTCAGAAAACATACTTTATATATTTGAATCCTTTTGTATTTATTAATATTTGTTTAATGTCCCAAGTAAGGTCAATCTTGGGAAATATTTGTGTACCACTGAAAAGAATGTATATTCTGTTATTTTGGGTGAAATGTTTTCTAAATGACAATTGTGTCAGTGTAGGTGGTAGTGTTCAAATCTATATACTCCATGAATTTCTGTTTACTTGCTTTATAAATTATTCCAAGAGTGATATGGAATATTTGAATGTGGGGAATAAGCTTAGGAATTCCCTGGGCTTATACCAGTGGGTTAACAAGGTGTAAAGAAGCACAAAGCCATAGGATGGTCAAACCCGAGTTTGGGTAAACAAGATTAACACACTAGAATAGGGAGGTGCAAAGGTACCAAAAATAGGGAGGTTCAAGAGAGCCCAGACTAGAGAAGGGTGCAGAGCCCCCAGAATAGAGAGGGAAGGGCAAAGGCCCCAAAATATAGAGGGGCACAAAGGCACCAAATACAAAGGTATATGAGGTAAGCAAGATTAGGCTTTCAGGGTGGAAGCAACCCCCAATTTAGTACTATAGCTGAAAGCTGCTTTCACAGGAGGGAAGAACCAAGTTGGGAAAACAGGTAAATTGAGCTATATACCGCTGTGCTGCAGGTGAAGCAGTCCAGAGCGGAGATGATTAACAAAAGAGAAGGTACCTTGTTAACCCTGAGGTTATTCCCCCTATCTGTCTCATCCCCTAGGGTAGCTGAGATAAACAGACATGGTGCCTCCTGCCTGCCGTTAACAACCATCTGCCCATCTACCCAGTGCCAGGCTTTTGTTTTATATTGACCCAAACCCCAAACACTGTATATCTTCAAAACCCCCTTTCTCCTTATGTCCCCAAGTTAATGTTCCCAGTTTCTTTGTCTCTTTGTGCATGCCCATCACATTGTAAGCCTTTTGATCTTAAAAAATACTTAACCTTGCTTTAAACTCAAAAATGCTATTTTGGAAGCAAATACGTAATCATAATAGGCAAATCTTCTGTGTGTATTGTATGTAAGTAATATAAACACACAAAAATCTTCAAATATTATTGCTAGAATTTTATTAAATATTTTTGAGCAAACAGGCGTAGTGAACACTTGTTCAGGAGTCTTGACAACCAAGGAAAAATAAGACAATTCATAGTAAGAGTTAAGAAATCATAATATATTATAGTAATAATAATCACAATCAAAAACAATGACTTAACATTGTTAAGTCATTTTTTTTTCATATTTTAACATTTATTTTTGAGACTCTAGAGAGAACACAAGCAGGGGAGGGCAGAGAGAGAGGGAGAGACAGAATCCAAAGCCGGATCCAGGCTCTGAGCTGTCAGCCCAGAGCCTGACGCGGGGCTCAAACTCATGGACTGCAAGATCATGACCTGACCCAAAGTCGGATGCTTAACTGAGTCATCCAGGTGCCTCAAAACCCACAAAATTTGAATAAAGCCATCCCCCACTGAATTTGGATATAAAGTTTGCTTTAAATACTTCTTTGGGGAAGACAATACCACGCGGCTACTCAATTAAAAGAAACATTTTTACAGTCTTGACGTCTTTTATTTTTTTTACATTTATCACTCCATGAATTCATAGGGAATGGGTTCCAACAGCTCAGGCTCCTTTCCATTGGTTCTCACAAAGTGTGCTTTTCTGGGTGGGGCAGGCTGGCGCTTCAGTTGAACCCAAGTACCTTTCTCCTTGGCTTCCTTCTTTTTCTGATCATTTTCCTTCACACGCTTCAGGAAGCTGTCTCGGCTCTTTGAGTGCTTAATGTGCTCGATACATACATTAATTCTCTTAGCAAGAATCTTGCCCTTAACTTGTTTGTTTACAACAATGCCAACAGCATGCTAGGTAACATTGTAGACTCTTCCAGTTTTGCCGTGGTAACATTTGTGGGGCATTCCTTTTTGAACAGTGCCCATTCCCTTGATGTCCACAATATCACCTTTCTTGTAGATTCGCATGTATGTTGCCAAAGGAACAACTCCATGTTTTCTAAAAGGCCTAGAGAACATATAGCGAGTACCTCTCCTCTTTCCCTTTGTGTTGGTCATTTTGGCGAATTACTGGAAGATGGCGGTTCCCTGTTAAGTCATTTTAAACACTTACTCTGAATTGTCAAAAAATCACCCATGAGGACCACCTATCATCATTTTACTAATGAGGAAACGAAGGCACTAAGCATCTTAAGTAACCTACTTTTAATGGTAAGACAGGGTGAAAAACAAGCTTCTGGTTGGTTCTGCCAAGGCTATTTTTCTCTAAACAGCTTTATTGCTACATAATTCACATACCAGGATGTGGAATTTTAAGACAATGGCTGAGACTTCAAAAAGATTTGGATTTACAGTGGATGCTTCAAGCTACCCAGCTCTGAGCCTGGGGAAACACATTATTTACTCTTTTATTGGAAACTTTGAAAAAGCATTAATTTAGTTCAAGCTTTCAAGTCTCTCATACGTTGCAGATAAGGAAATTGAGCCCCAAGAAGTGAAGAGACCTGCATAAGAACATACAGCATATTAGTGGCAAAGCAGAACTGTAGGCTTCAAGTTCAATACACCTAAACATACTAATGCTTTAACATGTCTCTTTTTCTGGTTCTCATCCATATTTGCATACAGGTTTTATGTTACTATCATTTTAATATAGACACAACTCAGGAGAATACGTATGGTTTAAAACAGTTTTTCTTCTCTCATGATTCCATTTTTATTATTCTTTACTCTTTCTATCCATTCTTTATACCTAATGAATTTGCTATATTTGCCTGCCTGTGGAGTATTTTTATAAAAGCCCAAGAAACTCAGCAGTCCCTTTTGCTAGGGTTTGTTGAAATCTCTGACTGCATATTTATATTTAAGATGTTTTGTTTTTCCTTTTAAGTAAATTTGTTTTTTTTTTTAGAGCAATGTTAGTTTCACAGCAAATTTGAGCAGAAAGTACACAGAGTGCTTGCTTATGTAGCCCCTGTCCCTAAACAGGCACATCCTTCCCCATTTGTTACAATTGGGAAAGCTACACTGACACATTGTTATCACCCAAAGTTCAGAGTTCACATTAGAATTCACTATTAATATTGTATATGCTATGATTTTGACAAATATATAATGCCATGCATCCACCTTTGTAACATTACACAAAATTTTATATAGAAACTATTCTTTATGTTAAATAATTGTACTGCATAAAAATCCTTAGTGCTGTACCTTTTTATCCTCCCTCCCTCCTACCAGGGACAGAGAAATGTCTCTAAAATACTATCTTAAAATATTATTGTACAATTTCAATGTTATATTTATGAAAAAACAGTCAAGACACACAATATAAACATAAAACCTGCTTTACAACAGCCTCCTTTGTATATTTGCAGAGATAGTTTTGATCATGGTCATATAAGAAATTAAGAGCAAGGTGCTTCTTGATTTTATGTTCCTTTCCTTTATCATACCAAATTTCACATTTGGTTGGCATAGTGGGGGATATCAAAATGTGATGTTCCTTTTGGAAATGGAATATCCTTTTGGGAATGGAAAGGTCCTGCTACGTGCTTTCATACACAAGAATCGTATGATCATTGAGAGAGACCTTCTCAACCTTTCATGCCATCACTTCTCTTTAAAGTCTGCTTGAAATAGATACCAGGCTGGATGAAACATGGAAATTCCTATTATCTTATCCCAAGGCGTTGTTTTTTTTTGAGCTCACTGGTTTTCTAGCTGTCTCTTACTTGTTAATGTGTTTTATTTCAGAGCACAGAAACTTTAAAAGCATTTACTTTTCACTATATTGTATAATGGAAATGGAATGACACATTTTAGGAAGTTCTTTGTAATTCAGGCAAGTTTTCAAATTATGACTTTTTTTTCTTAATTATTAGCCTTATATCTTAATTGGGTTATAGTGTCAATAAATGAAAATTCTTCATCTACATTTTTAAAGCTGACACTGGAAAGTAAAATTTCAGTTAGAGAAATTTCAAGTGGCTTTCTTAGTAGAGATAATAACAGGCCTCCCACTCAGTAATTTATTTCTTGAATGCTTAATATAAAAGGTTTTTGAACAGTAATTTTGTCAATGTGCCTTTTTCGGTAAGTGGTGAGGGGCAAACGTATGCTGAAAGTTACATGAGAAGAAGCAAAACTATTTTTTATTTCATCCATGTTAAAATTTCAGTTAATAATTTAAAGACTTTTGAGAGTAATAAGGAATATCATTGGATGCTTTTGAAAAAGAGCTGTAGTTAATGTGTAGGTATTAGCAATAAGGAATAATTGCTAATAGTTACTATTTTATACAAAATTTTATGTGCCAAACATTTTACATTCATTAATTTATGTTATTGTTATGGAAGCTATAAGGACATGTCTATTTTCTCTCCACTTTCCAGTTAAAGAAACTGAGGTTTGTTAAATTCACACATGGAGCTAACATTAAAGTGTGACTTGGCAGAGAAATATTTCAAAGCATCTATAATAAATATGTTTAAAGAACTAAAACAAACCGTGTTTAAAAGTGAAGAAAAAGTAGGACAAGTAGAAAGCATTAATAAAAAGTTTTTTAAAGTTTTATTTTTTAAGTAATCTCTATACCCAACATGGGGCTCGAACTCATGAGCAGAAGTCAAGCATCACATGCCCTTCCACCTGATTCAGCCAAGCACCCCAGGAAGTTAGACACTTTAAAAAGAGCAAAGGGGAAACCCTGAAGTTGAAAAATACAATTACTGAAATGAAAACTTCACGAGACACGTTCAACAACAGATTTGAGTTAGTATATGCATCCTTGCTCTTTTATGGTTATTGTTTGCACGATATATTTTTTTCCTATGCTATTACTTTCCACCTATTTGTGCCTTTGAATCTAAAGTATATTCCTTATATTCAGCATGTAGATGGATCTTGGTTTTCATCCAGCCGGACAATAGCTACATTTTCATGAGAGTATCTAGTTCAGTCACACTTAAAGCAATTATTGATTTAGTTGGGTGTATAGTTGCCATTTTGTTATTTTTCTGTTTTTCTTGATATTTTAATGATTTTTAAAAATTGTTTTCTTACTGGTTGTTCTAGTAAATAAAAGATACATCTTAATTATCATACATTATTTCATGTTACTATCAATTTAAATTCTATTAAGAACAGGAACTTTGCTCCAGGATAAATTGATTTTCCCCATCCTTTATGTGGTGATTATCATGTATATCACACCTGTCTTAAAACAAAACACTACAGTATTATATTCTTATTTTGTTTCATATATCCTTATGTTTTTTACAGAAATTAAGAGATGAAAAGAGAAAATATATATTAATGTAGGCTTTCATGGCCACATATTTACAATTTTTTTCACACTTCTTCCTCTAGGATTATGTTAGTTACACTCTGGTATCAATTTCTTTTAACCCGAAAGATTTCCTTTAGTATTACATGTAGAGTATGTACCCAAATAGTGAATTATTTTAGTTTTTATTTTTCTGGGAATTGTTTCATTGGTCTTTAATTGTGAAGGGTAGTTTTATAGATACAGAATATCTTATTGACAAGTTTTCTCTTCCAGTGGTTTGAATATGTCATTCTACTGCCTTCTAGCCCTTATTTCTGTTCAGAAGTAAGTCGTTACTCCTGTTGTTATTTTCTTATACTGATTTTTTTTTTTTATTTCATTACTTTCATGGTTTGTTGTTGTTGTTCTTGACTTTCAGTATTTTGGTTTATGATGAATCTAGGTGGGTATCTCTTTATGTTTACCTTTTTTGGGGTTTTATTGAGCTTTTTAAAGATCTTAGATTAATAGTTGTCATCAAATTTGAGAAGCTTCATTTTTCTTCCCTTTTCTCTGTCACCAACCTAGTCTGCACCCTCTGACAGCAGGGATTCTGACTGTCACAGCAAAACCTATCTGGCAAAGCTACTTTTCTTGCCAAATGAGTGGAAGTATGGGGATTAGGGGCATTCCTGGGCAAGAAGACTGTAGACTCCCATTGTTTTAACTCAGTTCTTCTGAGCAGTTCTTCTCTAATAGGTGCTTCTCAATTTGTTGTTTTCTTTTGGTTTTCCAGAGCCCTACAATTATTATTTTTGAGACTTCTGTTTTATACTTGTTTAGGGAGAAAAGGATTTACTTACTTCTTCTTGCCGCCATGTCTAGAATGCAGAGACTTTTCTTCGTTTTTGTATTTTAATTCATCCACTCTCAGAATCCTATATAATTTTCCACATAGCACAACTTTCTCTTATGTTATAACAAGAGTAAAAACCAGATATTCCCTACAATTAAATTTTTCCTGTAGAAGATTATTTACATATTTACATTTTACCTTAAAATCTGCAGAAAAAAATGTGCACCTCCTATTATGTTTCAGTGACTTATTTTTTTTTTTAATTTAAAACATTTTTACATATTCTCATATATGGTGAGGTTTATATACACTAAGTTTTGACAATAACAGGATATGTGAATTGACCCGGTTTCTGTACTTTTTTTGCTAACATGCCTGGATTGCTTTCATCACCTACCCTCTGAAAAGCCCTAATTCCTTTTTTTTATGTTTATGTAGTTTGGAGAGAGAGAGAGAGTGAGCATGGGTGCACACATGAGTGGGGGAGGGGCAGAGAGAAAGTACATGGGATCTGAAGCAGGCTCCGTGCTGACCATAGACAGCCTAATGAAGGCTTCTAACCCACAAACCGTGAAATCATGACCTGAGCCGAAGTCAAGGGCTTAACCAACTGAACCACCCAGGTGCCCCAAAAATCCCTGATTCCTAATCCAGGATGACCTAGTTGTCTGACATTTTTTTTCTCCTTTATCTGGAAGCTGAATAACCCGCATCCACACACTTGCTTAAACTGCCTGTTACCAGGCTGATTCTTGCTGAGAATGGGAAATTGTTGGACCATAAGATTTTTTAAGATAAAAGACCTATGTGAAAAGCCATAATGGACAGCCCAATATAACAAGATTGAAAGAGAAAGGAATCATCAGTAATTAGGGAAGGGGATACAAAACCAACTTGAACCATTGATGAGATTTGTGTTGTGGTGGACTCCGCCCATCCAAAGCTGGGAGAAAAGTAGTAAAACCAGTCATTTTCTTTACACCTGACATTCTGAACTCCTTCCCCTTCTTTCTTAGTCACTTCTTATAGATGACTGGCTCTGTGGTGAAGCAAGAGGTCTAAGATAAGTAGTGAAGAGCAGACAATGCATGGAGGTATTTTAGCTGTGCCAGTACAGCTGCAAGGCACATATATCATTGGGTATTTGTCACTGTAAATTAAAAAAAAAAAAAAAATCAAAAATCAAAACAAACCAACAAACCAAAACTAAAAAGGTACACACAGGGCCTCATTATTCTGTGGGGTTATCAAAATACATGCTGCCTGCACTTTGTTAAAGAAAATCATATGCAAAATGTATTGTACCCTTATAAAATGGTTTCTTTCAAACTAAGTACAAAAAAAAATTACAAAGCAATTCAGACACTCAGCTAGAAGTAAATATGTATTCTTTACAATCTCAAATGGGCCTACAAGTAGTTAAGGTTCAAATGCAAGTCTGATTTCTTGGCAGAAAATTTGAGTTCAACATCCTTTAACTTTATATTCATGCAAACTTCTATTGGGCAGCTATAAAAATGCTAATAGAGTCTCCTGCATTTTGGTTGAAGGTGTCCTAGACTAAAGTCACTGTTCAGATTTGCTGTCCTTCAAGTGAAAATGAAAATTTTAGGAGAAAAGGCCCCAGGGAGAGTTGATTCTGCTGTGTGGCCAAACCCCTCTTCTACGCTCTGCAGCACAGTCTTTCTTTTCCATCTGCCTCTCCACCCTACAGATCACTTTCTTGGGATCTGAGGAAATTGTGCAGAAAAGTATGGAAATAAAATCTAAATGTGGTCTCCCTGATCTGTCATGCTCTGTAAAGCATTAGAAACACACATAAGTTAATTTCACTCTCATCTGTTTGCATTTTATTTTCTATTTGAATGGCTAGTTGTTACACAGATATTTGAAATACATTAGAAACCCCAGAAGAATACCAATGCTTCTTCTTATTTGATTATAAAAAGACTTTATTCCCAATTTGGAGCAGCTAGGAGAAGGTACATGTTAATAAAATATATTTTTCCTATTTGAGATATAGACAAAATAGTATTCATTAATCTACATTTCCTTTTAAGATGTAATACATTCAAACTAGAATTTTCAGGACACAAAATATTTTTTTTATTACTGGTCAACTAGGACTGTTCATCGATTCAAAAGTTTATTCACTGTCTCCTAAGCCATTCAGGGGAATTTAAAGAAAAAACAAAATGGCCTCAAAGCCAGTCTGGGACAATCTAAATACCATATGTATGGTAATCATTCTAATTGATGTGGTTCGAATAACAATAAAACATTTGGTAAGAATTTAATCTCTGTGTCAAAGGGATAAAGAAATTATTTCCTGCTGTCATGAATGAAATAGATTTTATAGAGAGAAGGTCCTTGAAGAATAGGGCAGGATGTTTCCATTAAAGGAAACAGCATTGCCAGTTGCAGAGAGATTGGAGAGTAGTTAACACATCTGAAGATCAATAAGTGTTTTTTTGATGGGGAGAGAGTGAAGGATTTAATGTATGAAGTGGAATATTGGGAGAAAAGTCTGGAAAGTTTGGTGTCAGGTCCTATTGCAAAAAGAGAAGAGGATGAAGCATTGAGACGTTGACAATACACAGATACACAGAAGCTTATTTTCCATAATACAAATGAAGTTTTAATATTAAAAAAATTTTTTTTGTTAATGTTTATTTTTGAGAGAGAGAAAGAGAGAGAGAGACAGAGAGAGAGAGGGAGTGGGGGAGGGGCAGAGAGAGAGAGAGACATAGAATCTGAAGCAGGCTCAGGCTCTGAGCTGTCAGCACAGAGCCCCATGTGGGGCTAGAACCCAT
Organism: Acinonyx jubatus; assembly: GCF_027475565.1. Classification (NCBI taxonomy): domain Eukaryota; kingdom Metazoa; phylum Chordata; class Mammalia; order Carnivora; family Felidae; genus Acinonyx; species Acinonyx jubatus. The sequence continues at coordinate 23,728,769 of NC_069390.1, read as the reverse complement.
GAACTGTGAGATCATGACCTGAGACAAAGTCTGGCGCTTAACCGACTGAGCCACCCGAGCACCCCTACAAATGCAGTTTTAGATATGGGTTCCCCAACTATGCTGATACCTGTAAGGTCTAGAAGAGATTTGAGAAATATGTTCACAAAACCCTGTGAGATTTTTGTTAATTTACAGAGGTGCAGTCTTTCGTAATAATTGGTTAAAATTGTAGACTTTCCACTTTGATTTTCCTCTATCTCATTTTCCCTTATGTTTTGTCATGGAGTTGTTGTGGGCATTTTTTTCTTTCTCTTTCTTCCTTCTTTCCTTCCTACCTTCCTACCTTCCTTCCTTCCTTTCTCCCTTTCTCCCTTTCTTTCTTTCTTTCTTTCTTTCTTTCTTTCTTTCTTAGGAGTTTTAGCCAAATGCTTAGTTTCACCAGACAAGTGTGCTTTAAAGCAGGAGACAGAATATGACATATAACAGGTGCTGGAGCCTTAGGATCCGATAGGGATGTGAAAGATTAAGAGTGGGTGCTCTGCAATTAGGTATATTAATGCTAGGTCAACAACACTCGCATAAAGTTCTGATAAATGATTCAAATGTTACAAAACTGAGCCATAAAGAAAGTCAGAAGCATAGCCAGCCTCTAGGAAGGTGGTATAGGTCTAGTGGCATCTAGATGGCTACAGGGGCCTCATGGCCTCCGTGGTGCACATGCTCCAGCTGGCTGAAGTTGGAGACTTACTAGTAAAGTCAGGATTTTCATGAGAGGTCACGGTTTCAACCACCACCAATGATCTGTATAAAGGGAAATTGAGTTGGAGATGTATTTACTTTAAATTCTATGTGTGCCTATGCGTGTATGTTTATAATTCTATGCTGTCATGTGTGTGTCACTTCCATTACCAATCTATTTCCATTGTTGGGCATAGTAAGATTTGTGAATATAGCTGTATACACCTCTGGCCTTGTCAACTGAGTTTTGCCCTCCCTCAGCAAAATTCTTGCAAAAATATACATTAGAAGAAAGAATGAAATCTCTTCTTTTTTAAAAAAAATGTTTATTTAACTTTGAGAGAGAGAGAGAGAGAGAGAGAGAGCACAAGCAGGGGAGAGGCAGACAGAGAGAGACACACAGAATTCAAAGTGGTCTCCGGGCTCTGGGCTGACAGCTCAGCTCAGTTTGATGCAGGGCTCAAACTCACAAACTGTGAGATCATGACCTGAGCCAAAGTTGGATGCTTAACTGAGTGAGCCACTCAGGTGCCCCAAGAATGAAACTTCTTCTTAATCTCTCTATGGAAAATGATATCATAAAATCTTTGTCAAATGAAAAGGCAACCCAAGAATAGTTGATGAATGTTAGAAAATTAGTGCTATAGTGTTGTGTCACTTTATAAATAAATACATTTATTTATATTTTGTGAAGTTTTATATTTTTAAAGTTTTTTGAATCTGTAATTTATTGTGATTTCATGTTTCTTTTCAAAAACATAATTCACATTCATATCTGATTTTGCATTTGTTCATGTTATGTTCTTTTCCTTAAAGAAGACCCTCAAACGGTATAAGTTTCAGGTTTCCTAATAATATGTGTGTTTACTCATTTATTAGATTCAGATATTATTGCTAGTTGTTGATGGTTTGGTTGTTTTTGTTTTAAACAGAATAGAACATGATCAGAATTCTTCTTTGTTAAGGTGTACAGTGAATGGGATTGCCACAATAACTACAAGTTAACAGAAAAATTAGGAAATCATTGGCCTTCCAGGCAATCAGTGTTGATGACATAAGCTAGGGTAGGAGTCATGGCAGTGCAATAAAGTCATCAAGTGAGTAATAAATTATTACATTTTAATAGCAATCACAAGTCTTAGTGGTACTATACTGCAATATCTTAGAAAATCTCCCAAACTCACTTTTCTTACTAGAATACATTATTAAAATAGAACAAAAAAGAAGCTTTAAGATTTTAAAATTTATTTTCAATAACCATATTGATTTCCTTATTGTTATAAATTGATTATTAACATTGCCATGATAAGAACGTTCTATCTCACCAAGGCTAAAATTTAAATAACGTGTTCAATAAATCAGTATCTTCTTGCCTTTATCTACAAAATGACCTTCTGAATAAAATTGTGGTTATTTTAATATAGTAATTTCAAAGTTAAAATTAAAAGATAACTAGGCCATATTGGATTATCAATTTAGTGTGTTAAGAATGTTTATAATATAATTTTCCTAAATTAATGTTAAAACAACATCTATACTTTTTTGGATTTTGTGGTTTTGAATTAGATATTTTGGCACTTATGAATTCCAAGTGAGAAAAAAAGTATTAGTTTTAACTTTGCTTTTTATATTATACCTATCTTGAAATGATCTTCTGAATATTCACTTTTTTTTCTGTATCACTTTGGAAAATAAGAATGTATCTCTAATTGAGAAGGATATCTGTATCGATGATTATGAAGTAGTAGGAAGTGCTAAAGGGCAATGCATAATAGAATAATTTGCAGTCCTATAAAAATTTTATGGGAAAGCAGGAGAGGGGTCTGGTGGAGTCTCAGGAATATTTGATGACATATTTATTTGAAAGTTATAAATGCAAATTTAGGTTAATCATTTTTGAAATGTATCATATCTAGTTGTTGAGTGTTGTATTAATGATTTCAGGAGGAACTTAGGACAATAAACTTAGCACAAAATCTACAGACAACACTAATGATGCCTGTTCCTATGGAAATGCACCCTGTGACATAACACTAAAAAATGAAAAAAAATTCCAGTGGCCAAGCATATTCTTTCTAACACTAATTATTGGCATATGCACACATGCACACATATTTGTGTATATACATACACTCATCACATTAAAAAATTGTAGTGGATTGTGCTTTTTGAAAACTGAATGAAATAATTATATTGTATGTATGTATCTACAGGTAACCTAAAATTATAGGAAGTTAGCCATAATTAAATGGAAGGTCCAGATGTGTTTCATTAACATCGAGGGTTCATCATATCTAATAGTTAAATTTCATTAAATAAGTAAATTTGTTAACTTTAATCACATAGCAGCAAATATGCGAACTAAGCATAAGATGGCACAAATGTCTGTAAAAGAAAAAAGAAACCATGTCATAGTAAGCTGAGTTTAGTAAATGTTTTTTTTTTTCAAATGTTGGAAGTCAGAGGATTAAGCAGCAAGAAAAATTAGGCGATTGCTTCATCCAATATCCTTATTTTACAGATGAAGAAACAGAGGTAAACCCATTTATCCATGGGCACATAGAGTTAATTCATTACTCTGACTCCCAGGGTCTATTTTCTTTCTCTTGCCAGAGATGGCAAATAAATAACACTCATGCCTTTTACTGCCCCTCCCATATCCAATGTAGAAATTCACAGTGTTCTTTTCTACCAAATTCCAGCCTGTAGGTCATTAGCTTCGGAATACTCACCACAGTCCACTTAGCAGTTACTTCCAGTTGACCATATTTAGCAATCAAGATGAAACCTTTAAAAATGTAGCAGAAAAATCAGTCTCTATATAACAAGTTTTGTTCTAACCTCTTTGTAGCGACTCAACAAACTTTCACTGAACAATGAGTATAATGATTAATCAGTGATCCTATTCATTTCAAATAAGATCCATAAGCATTTCATGTAGACCTCAACATATCTATACAGCCTCCCTAATATCTGATACCAATATCAAACTCAATAGATATTAATTAATTGGTTTATTTTTGTAAACAGACATTTACAGTAATGGAGAAAATAATAATAATATTTGGGAACGTAAGCAATTTTGGTAACTAGTATAATAAATACACTTCTTCAGCTCTGACTTATGGAAGTTTTTAAAGAAAAAACATAGCTGATTTTCAGAGCTAAAGAGAGAAGTCAAATTTGCCTTTGAAGTAATGGTACTTCTGGCCTTCTACAGAGTAATTTTGAAAGATGTTGTGCATTGCCCTTCAAGAGAGCAGAAGGGAAATCAGAGTATGGCTAGGTCAGGCTTATGAAATACATTGCAGTGCTGAAATGAAATATTTGTCTGAGAAATCAAAGAAGCAACGAAAGGCAGGAGGGCATGATTGGCTGCTCACAGGGAAAATGTCTTCTAGTCTTCGGTGTTCTGCTTCAGTTCACCCACAGAATCAGAACAAGACCTTAAGTAGAATTCTTCATGAGTCGATGTGTGAACTGCTAAACTGAAAGAAATCTGAATTGAAAGAGAAACTCATCTGAGAGCTTTTACAATATCCCAGGGAAAAGTCATTTCCTTTGTTTGGGCTCCCAGAAAAAGAAAATAAATAACATAAAATCTCTCATTTAGAATCTGCGGGGTTTTGTCATTGTGAGAAAATGAGGCAGGTTGTGCTAACGTGTCATGGGACAAGAGCTCATAAAAGCTTTTAAAAACAAACAAGTGGGGAATGTAGGATTTGAGGATCTGTGGTATAAGGACCCAATCCACCAAAAATAAGGTGCTAAGGTGTAAAGACGTAAGGAAAGAAATTAATACCTTCTTTTCTTCTGGTACATCAAGATTCTACTACTTTCAAATTTCATAACAGGTGTAGCAAACCCTCAGTAATAGTCTTCTCTCTTGCTATGGAAAGATTTAATAATGGTGAGTTAATAATGATCATGGACACCATCACAGTAATCATTTACTGTTGTGAGCCCTACTTTATCCACAAAAATCTATGTCTTAGTACATTTTCTGAGTACCTCATTCACCGTTCAACATAGACATGTTAAGTCTTCCAAACTGATTATTGACCAATGTAATTATGAAGTAATTTGCTTTTAGGGTGGATAATTTAATAGTTTATTTATAAAGCCCAACGTTTTTAGATTTTGAAACAGTAACAGAAGTGTCAGTATTCTATTCTGTATGTCAGAATAAAGATAGTTAACTGGTGGAATATTTTCCTTTACTGTTCAAAGAGAGAAATTAAAAAAAGGGATTTTTATTTGTACTTAAAAGCAATGCAGAAAATAAAGAAGAAATAACGCACATATTACCTTGTGGACTCAGAGCTAACACTGAAATGCTGTATTTAAAATGTAGACTTGGAAATCTTAGTCAATACAAGAAAATAAGTGAGATCTAAATATTGAGAAAAAGAGGCAGTATTGTTATTATTTAAAGATTTTAAGCTTTTCTGCCAAAAAACATCAAAGGAATAAAATTATATATCATTTAGAAATAAAAGATGATTTAATTAGGATAATCATTCAGAAATTATCAGTTTCCTTTATGATAGCAATAAGCAATTAGAAAAAATAATGTGGAGATACAAAGATCACAGTAAACATAAATACAAAAGTTATAAAAATAACAAACATATCACATAGGATAGCTTTGCCTGTATATATCTGGCTCAAGCTGCTTTACTTACAAAGGACGAATTATTGCTTAAAATAATTGAAAACACTAGAGTTAACATGAACTTCAGATGAAGCTTAATCCAATAGCTTGGTGATATTACCTAACAAATTATTCATGCTTTTCTGTCCTTTGAATTCCATTATATTATCTTGATCCTAAGAATGAATCCTCTTTTGCCACCAAGATGGATGGTAGCAAATTCTCAGACTGTATGTTTCCCCATTTCTGTCCAGAAGTGAAGATTAATGTCTTTTTCTCAGCATCCCTAGCAAAGGTCTAATTGTACTAATTTAGACCTATTATCCATTGTAGTAAGCATAATAACGACTTCCCAAAGATGTCTACCTCCTCCTTCCTTAAACCTGTGAATATGTAACATTACAAGGTGAAGAGGAATTAAGGTAGTAGCTGGATGTAGAGTGCTAAGCAGCTGACCTTGAAACAGGGTGAGTGTCCTGATTGTCTAGGTGTGCCCAGTATAATCACAAGGGTCCTTAAATGCAGAAGAGAGAGTCAGGAGAGTAAATGTGAGGGTAACACAAGTGTGTAAACGACTCCATTGCTTTCTTTAAAGATAGAAGAGGGCCAGGAGTCAAGGAGTGCATTCTTTAGAGGCTCAAAGGCAAGAAAACATTCTCCTCTTGAGCTGTCAGGAAGTAATGCAGCCCTGAGGACACTGGTTTTAACTAAGTGAAACCCATTTATGATCTCCAGAGCTTAAAATAATAAATTGGTGCTGTTTTAAACCACTAAGTTTGTGATAATTATTAAAGTAGTAATAGAAAACTAATATACCCTTGTAGCCACCATTGTGGCAGGGGAGTGAAACGCCCTGACTGGTTAGCTGGTTACATGGTCCATCTCTGGATCTAGGGTTGGTGCTCACTTCTGTACATGAGTAGTCTTGAAAAAAAAATCAAGGCTGTGGGGCAATTTATTTTATTACATATAATTTAAATTCTTTTGGCCTAAATAGTCAATAGATATGCTTCTGTTAGCTTTGTCTTTATGCTGCACTTAGCTAAATATGATATCCCCTAATGAAGAATACACACTTCAGAGTGATTAGTTAACATTTTTAAAGACTCTAATGGAAGCTCATTCATCAATTTCTGATGCTTCAGTTAAAGTAGTGGATTTTAAAAAAAATGGCAACACATGTGAAATGGGTGATACTGTAGATACAGGGGTTGGTGAATTTGCTCTACCCGCACAATATTCCCATAGTTTGTGCAGATTAGCATGCCACCCCATGAGTAGGATTCTAGTCAGCACTGAGTTCAAGGACATATGAATCATTTGTCTTCATCTGCATTAAACTCCGAGTTTAGAATATTATTGTCTCTGAAGCATACTTCTATTATGTATGTGTGTATGTATGTATGTATGTATGTATGCATTTATTTATAAAGTTTATTTATTTTGAGAGAGAGAGAGTGTGTGTGAGAGAGCAGGGTGGTGGGGGCAGAGAGAGAGGGAATGAGAAAGAATCCCGTGCAGGCTCCACACTGTCAGAGTGGAGCCCCATGCGGGGCTGGAACCCATGAACTGTGAGATCGTGACTTGAGCTGAAACAAGAGTCAGATGCTTAACTGAATGAGCCACCCAGCTGCCCCTGAATCATACTTTTAATTCTAAATACAAAGAACAGGAAATTTAATATCAATTTTTAGATTAGGAAATGTGGTTACTTTGATGACTACTTTCAAGTAAGTGTTTGGATATGTGATCTGGTTTAATTTTATTATGAGGTTCTGGGAAAAAAACTGCAGTTTCCACTTAATTCTAACTTTAAGAAGCCACCAATATCTATAGAAAACACAAAGGAAATAAATCCTTATGATTGTAAATGACACAAATGGTGTGGATTAGTGTGTTAGTTTCCCAGAGCTATTATCCCAAATTACCACAAATTGGGTGGCTTTCAACCATAGAAGTGTATTCTTTTATAGTCTGGAGGCTAGAAGACTAAAATCAAAATGTTGGCAGGGTCGGTTCCTATTAGAAGTCTGAGGCAGATTTGTTCCATAATTTCTCTTCTGGCTTCTGAAGGTTGCAGACACTACTTGGCATTCCTTGGCTTATAGTTGCATCAATTCTATGTCTGCCTCCGTCCTCACTTGGCATTCTTCCTTTTGTGTGTCTGCTTCTATGTCTTCACATGACATTCTCTTCTCTGTGTACAAATTTCCTTTGTCTTATTAAGGATGCCACTCATATTGCAAGAGAGCCCACTCTACTCCAGTATGCTCTCACCTTAACTAATTACATCTGCAATGTCTCAATTTCCAGATAAAATCATATTCTGAGGTTCCATGAAGGACATGAATTTTGGATGGATGTTGTCCAACACAGTATAATTTGCCCAAAGAGGCAAACCAACCATCTTATATTACAGTCTTAGTTGGTTTGGGCTGCTATAACAAATTACCACAGACTGGGTAGCTCATAAACAATAGAAATTTATTTCTTATTGTTCTAGAGGCTGGGGAAACTAAGATCAGGGTGTCAGCACGGTCATGTTCTGGTGAAGGCTCCCTTTGTGGTTCATAGTCTGTGCCTTCTCACCATGTCCTCACATGATGGAAGGGCTAGGGAGCTCTGTGGGGTCTCTTTTATAAGAACACTAACTCCATTCATGAAGTCTTCATTCTCAGGGCCAGTTTACCTCCCAAAGGCCTCCTCAGCTTCTAACACCATCACAGTGGGTGTTGGGATTTCAAAGTGTGAATTGGGAGTGGGGGCGGGAGGGGTGCACAAATAGACCCTGTAGCATACACTAAGAAATAGTAATATGTCATCTATATGAAGGAAATGATTAGACTTTAATGAAGAACTTAAATAAAGATACAGAGATTATGCCATTATCCTGGTTAAGAGTATGCAGTATTATAAAGATATTACTTCTTTATAACTCAACTTAATAGAGAATACAATATCAGAATTGAAGGCACAATAGATTATTATTCTTGGAGGGAAGGTGAGGGTAATAGGAGGAAACTTGAAAACAATGAACTATAAAGCTTACTTGGAAGAATGAGTACATAAAAATAGTCAAGAAATTTTGGGGAAAATGTAATAATGAACAGGAACTGACGTTATTATTCATCAAAAATACCTCAAAGCTATAGGAATTAAAGTGTAACACTGCTGTAGGAATAGATAATAGTTTAATGCAATTTAGATTCCAAAAACAGGCACAGGTATTTTTCAACACTCTGAACAATATTATTAAAGATATATCTTGCTATGTAACAAATAATGCCAAAACTGGGTGGCCTGAAAAACAACACATTTTTTTTTAAGTTTATTTATTTAGTTTGAGTGTGAGAGAGAGCATGCACATGGGAGGGACAGAAAGAAAGGGAGAGAGAGAATCCCAAGCAGGCTTAGCATTGTCAGCACAGAGCCGGACACGGGGCTCAATCCCATGACCATGAGATCGTGACCTCAGCCGAAACCAAGAGTAGGACGCTTAACCAACTGAGCCACCCAGGCACCCCCAAAACAACATATGTTTATATCTCACATTTACTTGGGTTGACTAGACTCAGTTGGGCAGTTCTCACTAGGAATCTGTTATGCAGTTGCAGTCAGATGGAGAATAGGGCTGGAATCCTCAACTAGGCTGGATATCCACAATGGTTTCTTCACCCATGTCTCTGTTATCTCAGTTGAGATAGCTGGAGAAACATGGGCGACTAGGTATCTGCCATGTAGTTAGAGACCTTCTTGTGGCTTTCTCATAGCATGGCAGTCTCAGGGTCGTTGAACATCTGACAGCATATTCCAGGAACTGAAGGTGGACCCTTTAGGCTTCTTATGGCTTATCTTCAAATGCCACACAGTGTTGCCTTTTCTGTGTACAATTAATTCCACATGACTAGCCTAAATTCAATTTAGGAGGAAACCACAGAAGGCCACTGGTACCAGAGGGTATGAATCATTGGAAAACTATCTTTGGAGACCAGTCTAGGTTCAGTCAAGGAAGCAGACCATTATGAAATACTTACAGAATAAACAACTAGGCTTATGCAACTATGGAAGGATTGGGGGGAAATAAAGGTATAAGAATAGCAAAGAAAGAACTAGGGAAAATTCACTCAGCAAGTCTTCTGCGGTGTTGGCATAGATTAAATAATCCAGAAATTGTGAGGAAATCTTAGAGCTACTTGTGTCCAACAGCTGGAATGAGATCCCAAAGTAGGGTTGGTAATTATAATTATATTATGGTACACAGGGCAGGTACTAAAAAAGAAAACTTAGAGTTATATGTATGGACATAACATTCTGAAGTGAAAAGATCGCTAACCGAAATGTAAAAGATAATGCCCTATTATGTAAAATACATAGTATATATGCATAATGTGGTGTGTGCGTGTGTGTGTGTGTGTTTGAGAAAATGAGTGCATTTCTTTAAGTTTATTTATTTTTGACAGAAAGGACTAGCATACTCTGGAAGGGGCAGAAAGAGGGAGAGAGAATCCCAACCAGGCTCCGTGCTTTTAGCACAGAGCCCAATGCAGTGAACTCACAAACTATGGGATTATGACCTGAGCTGAAATCAGGATTCAGGTGCTTAACCAATTGAACCACCCAGGTACCCCAGAAATGAGTGCATTTCTAATAGAAAAAGGACTAGAAGGATGAATGGAAAATATTGGTCTTTTAGCCTTCTCCTTCTTGCCTGCCTCCTTTCTTTTTCCCACATTCCTTTTCTCCCTGACTCTGTTTCTTTTTTTATTTGTTCAAAAAATTTCTTAAACACCTACTTTGTACAAGTCATTTTTATAGACATTAGAAGGAAGGACAATTGGGTAGGCATGAAACAGGGACTTTTTTTCTGTTTTAGATCTACATCTAGTTTAAGTATTATTAAGAATGTATATTTATATGTATTTACAGTCAGTCAATACATTTCAAGTTAGATATTTTTTAGGTTAGTGTAAGATCTAGTTTTATGATTTTACCCAGTTGCTCTGCAACTATCATATTCCTGAATATTTTCACATTACAATAACACTTCTCATTCCTATTATAGCTCATCTCTGTGCCCATCCCCAACCCCAGGCAACAACAAATCTACTTTCTATATCCATAAATTTTCCTTTTCTATAATCTTTATTATTATTAGTGTAATGAGGTCGGACTATTCCATCCACATACATTCTGAATATATGGAAACAATATATACTGTTATATTTTCAATAACTACTAATAATTTTTCTCTGCCAAACCCCACCCACTAGAGAGAAAAAGTAATCACACGTTCAATTTGTTTTAAACATAACCTTAACATACAATTGAAATAGCAATCTATAGAAAATAGAATTTCAGAGTTTCTCATCTGTATAAAATTGTACATTATTTCAGGTATCATTTCTTTTTTTCTAGTTGTAAGTGGTGTATATATGTGTGCATAGGGCAGGAGTATTATGTAAGTTTTTGCATTTGGCTGATGTTGGGGAAGAAAGGAAAGAAAGGGTCCTCACATGCTGCATACTCTCCCTACCTTGGCATTTATCATGATATGTATTGCCCAACCAGATGCTTCTTGCTGTGTCTGTGAGTTGAACAAATTTAACAACTCTGTGGCATTATTGGTGGGGGGAGATTTTTCTGTTGTTCATTGGAGTGAAACAATTGGCATCTCTTGGAAAAGAAGTTAACGTTAGGGTATTTATATAATATTCACTCATGTTACTAGAATGGATTAACCTTGAGCATAATAAGCAAGTTATTTTCAATATGATTAATGACCTTATTACATTCATCTGAGCAGGCTGAGACTCTTCATTTCCACAGAATTTTGCAGAAATTAAAGATGGGTCAGAGAGAAATAAGTATGAAAATAAGTACAGAACAGGAAGTAGAATCTATAAGAAAGGTGAAAATAATTTATATTGTTTCATGTGGATGTGAGAAGCTTCCATGTGTATGAAAAGTTATTTCAAGCAGGAAGGTCAACAGCTGCCTTCACTTTCAGTGGAGTTTCTAACAAGAAAACAAAGTTTTATATTGTAGTGAATGACATTTACCTTGGAAGTCAGAAAAGTTTCTGAGTAATAGGAAAGTTCATGAAATATTTCAAAACTAAGAGAGACAATATATGGCCAGTGATTTAGGAGGTGGTCCTATTTAGGAAGTGAGGAATGAAGCAGGTGAACTCTGCCAACCACGTTTCAGAAAGATTAAAAACAAACAATAAAACCTCTATTTCTGTACTTGAGTGTGAATCTCCATTTCTATTTTTTAATCTTCTAGAATAAAAAAAATAATAAAATTTCTCAAATCTTGGTAAATCACTTAGACTCCTTGCATTTGAAGAACAGATTATTTTATTCATTTATTCACCGTCATAGGAAACTTTGCTTGAGAAAAGCAGAGGAGCTACGTGTAGTGAGATTATCAAATTGACACCATTGAATAAGAACACAACTTGGATAGCATAGATATATCATTATTACCACTTGGTAGGGCATTTATATAACAAAGAAATAATTTCTGAGTAAGAGCTTTTTTTTCCCCCAACAAGAACTTTTTTTTTTAATTCTATGATGTCTGCATAGTAGGAACAATTAGGCCGCCTTTAGGAAAATAAAAAAAGATCTTAAAATTATGCTTCTCTTGAATTCCCAATCGAGCTAAAATTAAATATTAAATGCAAAAAGGAATACTGTGAATGAGAAAAGAATGAAATTGCTCTAAATTGTTCAAAAGAATTTGTTCCACTAATTTACCCAGAGATGACTAGCTCTTAGCTGCCATAGTTATTGTAGGAGGCCCTTTATCATTATAAAATTGAAAATTTAGGCTTTTGGAAAAGTTCTGCTCATTATACATTTTTCTTTGATTTCATAATTCAATCAAATTATGGATTGTATATTCATGTTTGTTTCTATAAATAAATTGGGGACATTGAACATTAATTTCAATTTTATTATATGCTGCAAATCCCACAAAACAGGTTTAAAGAAAAACACTGTTTTTGAAAAGGTACTCGAGGACAACACTTTATGAGTTTATTCACAATAGAGCAAGATAACATGCAAACCGTAGCCATTTTGTAATCATGGTTAAACTTAGACAGAATTAAGAACATTGTGGGGGTGCCTGGGTGGCTCAATCAGTTAAACATCCAACTCTTGATTTCGCTCAGGTCATGACTTCACAGTTCATGAGATTGAGCCCCATGTAGGACTCTGCCCTATCAGGATCAGGCTTGGGATTCTCTCTCCCTGTCTCTCTGCCCCTCCCCCGCTGCTCATGCATGTGCATGTGCTCTTGCTATCTCTCTCAAAATAAAAATAAACTTAAAAAAAGAATATTGTGAGCCCCCCCAATTCTAAACATTACTTTCACCCACATGTGTGACTACTATTTCTTTACTAATTATCTTCTTTACAACTAAGATACTCAGTAATAGAAATGCCTTCCTTTCTGACCATATCGCATACAAAGAAAACCCATACTTCCTTGAACTCTCCCTAAAATCACCCAATACAAGCCCAAATCCTATAACAAGTCTAACAGGTCCCTCTTACTGAGTCATCTCTGGTTCCCACAAATACGTGGTCTCCTGTGTTTCAACAATACCAAGAAGCCCAACTTTGTGCTGTTATCTGCATGTTCCCAGTGCTCTTTGACTGGTGGGCATCCAGTATACAAGTAGGTAGAAATATAGAATGATACATACACACAGATAAATGTGTAGGGGAAAAAATAGATACCGATGTAAAAAAATTATCATCATCATTGTCACCATTGCAATATTCGGAATTCACATTTATAGAGCACCTATAATATATTCCAGAAAGTTTGTCAGGTAAATTATAGGGATTTTTTTCATTTAATTTTTATGATAACTCTATGGAGTAAGAACTAATCCACTCTTAAAATATAGAAAGGGAAACCCAGGGGGCTTACGTAATTTTTCCTAGTACATATAGCATGTTAAGTGTAGAGTCAAATTCCCAGGTTATGTGCCATGTAAATTAGAAGGTTGGTATAAAGACATTTACCAAGATGAAGAGGGACTTGTCTCTTTTATCTTTAGGAAATATAAAATAATGGCATTTAAAGTCTGTCTTTATCATTCTCTGGCCATAGTTTCTACACATCAATCAGGTCCAGTGGAGTCTTTAAAGGTTCTGCCTTTTCACTTCCAGATCAGCATTCAGCCACTTAGCAGAGCCAATCAGAATGCCTGCTTGGAAATTGCATTCATGTTTTAAGCTACTCACATTTTGACGTTTGCCTCAACTCCTGTTTTTCATAGTTTCTACCTAGTGGAGGCACTGAAGAAAAGGCTGTAGAGTCATTATATTTTATTGAGGGAATGAAGAAATTTGGCTAATTTTGTGAACTTATTACATGGAAGTTGGTTAAAAGAGATTCTATTATGGAAACAATGATAACACAGCTATGATTTGCAGTGCAGCTGTTGAGAAAAAATTCCAAATAAGTAATAGGGATATTAAGTGAAACAAAACAAATCAAACAAACCAAAAACCAACTAGATGTCAAATTCTAAATGACTTCAATAAATCAAGGGATGATGAATTGGGGAAACAGCCAAAGATCATATTCTACTCAGGGGAATATTTAGATTAACATGGATATAAAAACACAATTATAAATATATTTATTAAAAATGAACTATGATTTGAAACCTAACTTACAGATTTCTAAGCATATGATGGTTTGCAGGAATCAAATCTCAAGTGAAATACAGGAATGAGACGTAAAAGATACAAATTGTACTTGATTTCTTAGACCAATAGTTCCCAAAGTATGGTCCCTAGGCCATAAGCAACAGTATCACCTGACACTCGTTAGAAATGCAAATGTTGGGCCTCACCCCAGGCCTCCTGATTCAAAAAGTTTGGGGTAAGGGGTCCAGCAGTGTGTTTTAATAAATCTCGCTCTTTATTCTGCTATATGGTAAAGTTTAAGCACTACTAAACTAGTCCTAGGTGATAACAGGTTAAAGTATTCTCATTTTGCATTTCCACAAGACCTTAGTTTGCACCATCAGTATAGCTGGGACTACTATAAATTCCCTGACGACGTGAGAGTGGTAGAAGATGTGGATTTCCCTTATGCAGTATCAAATCATCATCAAAACTAAACTAATGTTGGGGCTCCTGGTTGGCTCAGTTGGAAGAGCATGCAACTCTTGATCTTGGAGTTGGAAGTTTGAGCCCCACAGTGGATGTAAAGATTACTTAAGAATATAAAACTTAAAAAAATTAAACTAATGTTTAAATTAATTGTTTCTTTTATTTTATAAATGAAAGGCAGCTGGGTGAGATAAGCGATGCATGGGTTTAGTAAATTATCACAACTGCGTTAAGTCTTGTCTCTGCCTTCTCCCAATTGTGTATATGTGTGTTAATAGACTGAGTCATGGATTGACTTTATTATGGAGGAAATATTTGTCAGGTATCTGCTATAGGTTTGGCATTTTTTAGCTGATGCAGATACCATAGTTTAAAGTATGTCAGATATCTATCTCCTTTACCATGCTTCACATCCTCTCAGCCCATTTACTTGCTCCAGGCATTACTGTGACCATCAACTGCATACTGATATTACCTGACAGCATGTCCTCATTAGTTGGGGCTCCAGCTTGTCCTCATTAGTTGGGGCTTCTTTGGTGTTTGTTGGATTGTGCACAGTTCTTCTAGCCTGTGAATAGACCTGGAAGTATGAGGGAGTTAACATCCCCTAGGATAGGTCTTGTCCCATAGGGGTAAGGACTGATGCATAAATATTGCCCTTTTCTGTGGTTAGATGCACAATTCGAAGGGCCACCTGGTGTGATTCTTCAGCGTTCCCAGCGGGACTGAGCCTCAATTGTCCACAGCAAGAAGTAACTCAATCATATACCCTTTAATTGGCTCTCCCTGGATCTGTGGGATCCTGTTCCCTGGGATCACTTTTCAAAATAAACTATCTGCTTATTGTGCCAACTGGAAAGGCAAATACCCTGCTTTAATATACTAATGAATTTAACCTCAATCTAGATCTAGAGAGTGGATTTAGACAATAGACAACTGAACAAAGAACAAACACACAATGCATGACATCATTTTGACAATTATAAGAGCTTTGTAAAATATGTGATGTGATACAGCATGACTGGTAAGAAGTGGATTCCGTTAGCTTAGGGTGCACTAGGTAGCTCACAAGTTTGAACACACAACAGAATCACCTGGAGGGCTTGCAACATCAGAATCCTGGACTCTACCCTAGGTTTTCTAAATCAGTGGGTTCAAGCTGTGGCTAAGAATCTATGTATCTAACAAGTTCCCAAGTGATACTGATAATGATGCTCTGAGGACTACAAATTGGAAACCACTGGATTCATGAGGGAGTCTCTAAAATACCATTCAGATCCAAAGCATGGAAAGGGGCCAGCAGCACAAGGAAGACAAAGAGTCCCAGGTAAAGAAAGGATAAGCAGTGCAAATGTTCTAGAAAGAGAATGATTCATTGGTTCAGGCTTGAGTTTCAGGAAGGTGGTTGTTGGGCAGGCAATTGAGAAGGGAAGGTGGAGAGAGGATGGAGTAATATGAGATGAATCTAATGGGGTAAATAGACACCAGATTTGGTAGAACAATATAGGCCATATTGAACTATGTTAAGATTTTAGTCTAGATGGGATGTTAAAAATCAAAGGATTTAAAAGTGTTGTTATCTGACTTGCATTAAAAAAAACAATTGTGTAAGATCAATTGTACTAGAGTTAGAATCAGTTGTTGTTATTAGGGGAGGGCTAATAAAATTTGGGTAGTAACAAAATGCCAACCTCAGACGTGATTTAAGAACATACTGAAATTGTGTGTGAGTGGGGTAGGCAGGTAGGATGAATGGAAGAAGGCAAGGTGGTTATTGATAGAAGACTAGCAGTTCTAGATTTGGAATTATAGGCAATATGATAATGGCTTGAGTTTTGAATTTTGGAGTGGAACAAATTAAAAAAATCTTATATACCCTTGGTAATTTTAGATTTAATATTTAGAATATGGAAATTCACAAATATTTTTGAATGTCTTACTAGTCTCAGGCAGGAACCTACAGTGGTCTTCTTATATGTGTAGTAGTGTTATGATATTTGGATACCATAAATAAATAGGTAAGTAGGTAGGTAGGTAGATCGAGATGTGGGAAGAAGGGCATGGTTGTATGGTTGCCGGACTTTTATTTTGCTAGGTGCAGAATTTTTTAAAACACTGAGATAAGAGCTATACAAATAGAAAAAGAGTAAACAGAAAGAGAGTAAACAGAAGACTAAATAGAAAGATTTAGAGAGGAAAAATGAAAATAATACAAAAATAAGCCAGATGTCAAATACTTTACAAAAGTTTAGAAAAACAATTGATGTAACTTGAAATCTCTTGTAATCTATAATAGGAAAAGTCAAGTAGCATAGTTTTTCCTATCACTGTTCATATATATCAGTCTGATTTAAATAAAGATGGTGGCCAATACGAGATTTTTTGCTTTGAATAACACTTAAATTTACATGCCTCAAGAAATTTTGCCTACTTTAAATTTAGAAACCTATTAGAAAGTAATAAGCCTCAAATTCCTCATGCATTTTTAATGCTGTGAGCACTGTGAGATAAAGGTTGGAGAAAACCATTTATAAATATATGATACAGACTATGGACTATATGTTAACTATTTTATTCACAAATAAAGACCTTTTGGGAATATATTGCCCAACCTTAAATGTACAACTTTCTCTCTCTCCCCTCTCTCCTCCATTCTTCCTTCCCTCCTTCTCCTAACCACCAACCCCCATATATACATTATGCCAGCAAAAAATGCTAGTGACTTTCAATTTTTGCATCTTTGTATTTAGCCCATATCCACACATTTCATAAGCAATTATCTCCTTGATAGAAGGAACATTAAGGTTATATTAATCAAGTTTAGAAACGTAAGAGGAGAGATCACACCTCACCTTCCCCCACCCACTTCCAATATATAAAATCCCAGGTAAAGTCCATAAGCTACTTTAGATCATAAGCACCCTCCAGGCCAGTCAGTTGGGCCAGGGTCCTGAGGTGCTATTCATAGTCTATCATGGGGTCAGATGATCACTCCTGTGGCTCAAGGGTTGAGAATTGAAGGTCTATTAACAGTAGGAGGAAGCAGATTGGTTGATATTAATGAATGGTGGCCACAGAAGTGATCCTTGAAAACTGACAGCTCTATTCAGTTTCATGAATATCTGATGAGTACTTCCTAATTGTTACTTTCTCTGTTAGATAATTAAACAAAATTGATATTGAGAAGAATTTCTGTTATATTAGTAATAGGAGCTGTTATTAATTGGATAAAAATAAAGATGTTTTACAGATATTATGCTTAACATCAACAAATATGCTTTTGAAAAAACATATTTACTAGTGTTCTCAATTTTATACCTGGAATTTCTGAACAACACTAAACATGTTTGCAGTCACAAAGGTGATATCGGAACTAAAATTTTTCCAGTTACTCGGACTCCAAAGTCATGTATTTCTATTATGCTCATTTATTTCTCTATGTTAAAAACCAAATACAAAAAAAGAAAAGAAAAAAAATGAAAACGGAATGCATTAAGTTTTGCAATGGAAGTAAGAATTGAGTAGTGATGCATTCTGTTTGACGAAACTGCCTGCCTAGAAAAGCAAGGAATATATATATATATTTTTTTAAGAGTCTCATGCTCTACTGACTGAGCTAGCCAGGCAGGTTTTTTGTGTGTTGGGTTTTTTTTAGATGAGAGAGGGAGATAAAAAATGAAATCATGATTCAAAACATGTGACTCTCTGGTCACAACTACAAAAATATCACAAAGAAAACAAATATTTAGTATGTAAAATATTTTAGGTAGCAGAGCAATAACAAGCTATCTGTACAAATATGTAGCCTGAAGAACTGCCCCTGAGTGCAGGAATAGAATAAAACAATTCTCCTCCCACACGGTTACCATTACCAAGGTATTTTTTCGGTTTATATTTCTTCCCTTAGAATTAAAAAAAAATTTCAAGGTTATTATAAACAATGCAAACGAGCACTTTTTTATTTTTGACATTACATTTATTTCCACACTTTTGTAAGTTTCAGGAAAGCAAGTGAACAAAGGCATATGATGATAATGATGAGTTTATGTAAATTGAAAGTATAAAAGTATAAATCCCGACATAATTTGAAAAAAAGTACACGTTAGACATATCTTATTTCCATGATAGAAGTCCATTTTCCTCCTATAATTTAACATTTATCTGTTTTTTGTATAAGTTAAAAGGGAAATAACCTAGAGGCAAAGTAAATTACTAGTGAGACATGTATTTTGTTATAAGTTAGTAGATTAGCTCTGAAAGTGAATTGAGAGATTACAGTGTTTTATTGAATAATGTTTATAAGTTCATATGTCTTAAACCTTATTATTCATACTAAAGTGCCTTCCTTAAGTAGCCACAATTGTTTACATTGAATTGCTTTAACTTTGAAGAAAATATGAAACTAATTTTTCACCATAACATCTGCTTAGCTTAAATCAAGGTTAGGCCAAATTCAGAAGAGCAAGGAATTTCACTGTATTTTCTCTTTTTTCTTCTATATTTGGGCTAAGTCTTCCTCTGTGTTCTCAAAATTTAGAACTTTTCCCCCACTTTTCAACTACAGGATTACTTCACAATGGTTAAGCATGAAGATTATTGTTACTGTTAAATACATAGGTTTTCTAAGTTGTTTCTGTGCCTATTAATTCATGCGGTTAAGTTTGCCTTCCACTTTGATTGACTATCTACTCTAATTTGAAAACCATCAAGGAAAGGGACTGCTTTAAATTGTCTTTCACAAAAGCCTGAAATTTGCATTCTTCTTTAAATCCAAATATCCAGGGAGTTTAAAGTATTTTAAGCTCTTTATAACCTAGTATGTCTGAGATTACTAATGTTGAGTAACAAGGAATGAGGATTCATTCTGTAAAAAAACCATAGAAATAAAGAGAAAAGAGGTGAAGGAAAATTCTAGAGAAAAGATACATCACATAGACTATCAGCCCTTTCTTAGCCCAAGCCTGTCTGTGTTGTATACACATTGATCTTTCATAGAGTGTGTCTTGTTTCATAAGGTTATGGTTGGTGCTAAATAAAAGTTTCATTCTTTAATGAGGCTGAGATGAGAAATTTCAGAATATATTAAGGAATTAAGGGTAAGAAGTGACATGCATATGTTAATTTCACAAGGCCACTGAAAAAGATCTGACCAACTGCCTGAGTTTTTACCGACATAAACATGCTTTCTGACTCCCTTTCATTGACTCCTCCACACTCTCACCAATAAATTGGCATAAAAGAGCCCTAAGGGGTGATTTTGTGACTTTTCTATGATTTTAGAACCATACATAATGGACTTACTATACCTACTGGTTCTATTTAGATCTAAAATTAGATAAATGTTTTCTGAAAATAACACTCCAGCCTCATGACAACTGCATCATAATGGAAGTACATGTAGCATAGTAGATTGAAGAATTTAACAATTGGCTGGCATAAAGAGGGGAATAGAATGAGGAAAGAAGAGGGCAGTGATAAACCATGGACAATGGGTGTGAGGGGGGTCAGAAAGTAGAGAATATAGGGGTGCCTGAGTGCATCAGTAGGTTGAGCGTCTGACTCTTGATTTCAGCTCAGGTCATAAACCCAAGGTCATGGGATTGAGCCCTGCATTGGGCTCCATACTGATTGTGGAGTCCGTTTAGGATTCTCTCTCCTTCTGGCCCTCTCCCCGCTCACATGTAGTCTTTCTCTAAAATAAAATAATTAAAAATAGAAAAACTAAAGAAAATAGGGAACATACATGTGTTAGTGTCAGATCTGTAAACTTCAGTTCTTACCATCTGTGTAACACTGGTTCTAATTTTTTGTTTGCTCTGGTGATATTTATATGAACATCACTGACTTCAGGATGATAGTCATCTTGCCTAAAACACAGGACTGCAAGGAAAGTTAATCAGATCCTACATATCCTTTGACTTTCTGATTGGGAAAAGCTGGTGGGTCTAAATGTTTAATGATTATTGATACAGAATAAAATCAGACAGTAAACAATTAGGAATTAGCAGTTAGAAACCATGAAGAGCAGGTGTTGGATTTTCATTCATCTCCCAGTGTCTATCATCTTAAGCTATTAAAAACTACACACTGAAGCTCGGGTGAGCTTCTGGGTTGAAAATATTGGGGATATTGACACAGATCTATGTCTGAAGGATAATGCATCCCTGAGGATATAGAAGCTTCAGATTTAGAAGCCTTGTAGTTCAGATTCTACCCTTTGCATCTCTTCCTTGGCTGGTTCTGATTTGTATCATTTTGCTCTAATAAAATTATAATCATAAGTGTCACACTTTGCTAAGTTCTGTAAGTCCTTCTAGCAAATTTTCAAATTTAAAGATGATAATAGGAACCCCTAAATTTGTAGCCAGATAGTTGAAAGTGAGGCTGTCTCCAAGAACCCCTGAACTTGGGATTGATACTTGGGAGTTTGGGGCAGATTTGACTGTGTCCTTTACTTCAAGTCTGGCTCACTGAGCATTACCATTTACTGAATATCTACTATATCCCAGGCAATGTATTTAATGATTTAAAACATATTATCACTGTGAGTCAGCCACCCAGATGACTACTGGTAATCATTACTTCCTAATATTTACTCACTTACATATTCCCCTGTCACATTGAAACTGACTTCTTTTTCGTGCTGTTATAACCAACATAGGGGTGCAGGTGTGAAGAAGTATGGCTCCCAAGGCTTCTATCTCCCTTTTGGTCTCTTAAATCACTTGCTCTGTGGACAGCCATCTATCATGATATGGGGACACTAAAACAGCCACATGGAGATTCACACGGGAAGGTCCTACAGTTTTGGCCAGGTGTCACCTCCAACTTCCTTTAAATGGACTGAGCTACGTTGTTGGATCCCGCACCCCCATCAGACTTTTAAATGACTGTAGTCTCAGCAAAATCTGAGTGCAACCACGTCATAAGAGACCCCAAGTAAGAAATGCTCAGCTTTTCCTGAATTTCTGACCTGCAGATACACAAGAACATAATAAGTGATTATGTTATACTACTAATTTCAGGGTAATTTGTTATGCAGCATTAGATAAACAAAGTGATCATTTTTTATATTTCACCTTGTTTAATCTGAACATGAGTCTCTCCAGTTGTTGTTGTCCACAATTCATTGATATCACCAACAATTTCTTTTGACATATAACCAGTTTCCTGGACTCATTTTTATTTATGTTCTCAGTGTGTTGAATAGTTGTCCATTCTCTACCTCTGCAGTCCTCAGTAACGCTACATTTCTCTAGTTTGTTTGTTTGTTGCAATTTTAGACTATTGGTTTCAGTTTCCTTTGAGTATTTTTCTTCTCTCTCTACTCTGTTCATATATGCCAATGCTCAAGCATTGGCCGCCTTCTCCTTTCTAACTTCGTTATTTTCTGAGTTATTTCACACGTGACTTTTAATATGAGGATGATTCCTATTTATTCATCTTATCCTTTTATCCCCTTCATGCCTCATCACAGCTCCATTTGAATATCTGATGGGTTTTTTAAAGATAATTTGGTCAAAAAAAAGTGTTTACTAACATCCCCCACTGTCCACTCCAACAGAAACTTCTTCCTCACCCAATTCCCTGCATTCTTCTTAATGACCCCACTAACCACACAATTCCGACCAAAAGAATCCTACCAATGATCCTTAATTCCTTGTATCATCATAACCCGTGTTCAGTCTGTTAGTCTACCAAATACTTGTTGGCTTTGCCCCAAAATATATCCCACACTCTACCATCACCATGTTCACTATTTACCTCCTCCAACCAAGATACCATCACCTCTCACTAAAACTGGTTCAATAAAATCCTAATTTCTTCCTTGCTTTTTCCCTTCCTGAATTTAGTCCATTCTTCATATAGTAGCCAGAAGCATGCTAAAGTAAAGAAATAAATTGCATCAAATCATAGCCATCTTAAAATACTATACTTTTTTGTAGCACTCCTAAGAAATTCCAAATCTAGTACAATGACTTCTAAGGCCCTATGTGATTGGATCTCAGATAGCATTTCCGACTTAATCTCATTTTCACTCTCACAAGACTGACTTTTGTAACCCTTCTCAAATGTGCCAAGATTATTCCCACCTTAAGACTTTTTTTCCCCCTATTACTTGTATATGACCCTTTTCCTAAGACTATCACTTGGCTGGCTCCTTCTCATTATTTAGATTGCAGTCAGATGTTACTGCTTTTGGGAGGCATTTCCTGATTACCCCTGATATGTTCTGTTCCTGATTTATTCTTCTCTTACTCGCTAGTTACCTATTTACAGACTATTTAATAGTAATAATGATAGTTTTATAGTACTTGACACAATTTGAAATTATGACTTTAATTGATTTGTTTATGGAAACCCCTCATCCCCTACCCAAAACTAGTGTGGTAGCTTTCTGATGCCAAGAGACCTGTGTCTTGATGACAATAGTATTTTTGTGCTTATGGGTAGTTACTTAATAAATATTTTCAGAATAAATTAATGAGTTCAGAGGGCTTAAGTAACCTGTCCAAAATCACATACAGAGAAAGTATGATTCCAAGATTTTTTATGTGACTGCAAAAATGTACCAGCTTTTTAAATATCACCACATTAAACAGCAAAGGCTTTTCCATTCTTAATAGTAGTTCTATTGTTAATGGCAAAAGGGTCATTTGCCAGATTTGTTCATTGGCATCACTATCTTTTGCCCTCCTTTTTATACCGTCTCCTAAATCTGAAAGTTAAAAGCAGAGTTTGCAGTAAACTTAGATTCAAAGGATGGCTTTCCTCTTAATAGCTATGTACACTTGGGAAAATTCCTCATCTGTAAATCTTATTTTTCTCAGTAAAGTTGTTTTTAATAATATTTCTCACATAGAGTAGGGGGGAATCAAATGTAAAAATGTTACATGCCTTCTGCAATGCCAGCCACACAATAAACATTTAAACGCCTAATGCTTTCCTCATCATGGTTGATATAATTTCTGGCAGAAACGAAGACCTAGCTCTTTTCCTCATTTTTTGGGTAAATATCTCTCTAGCCAGCAAAACACAGCTACGGTTCCAACATTCTGACATGGTGTTTGATGTGCTAATAGTTGATGAATGAATAGATGGATTAGTTAATAACATGTAACTTGCTAATACTTAGTAAAACATTATTTGCTAATTAGAGATGTTTAGTCAAGGAATTACAACCATCAATGTCTTTACATCCCCCACTCTACCCTCAACAAACACACTTCCTTCTGTAACAAGGCTCAACACCACCATATATCTCTTCATTTTTCTACAAAGCCATTTGATTTTTTTTCACTCCAGCCAAATCCCACAAATGTCGATGTTAAAGTCAAAGTGCATTTTTCTTACAATTTGTCTGTTTGGTTTTTACAACCCATAAATTGTTGGTTGGTCATCAAGGTGACTGACGGTTCATCTTGCTTTGAAGTGCAATATCCAGTTGTTTTTTTGTTTTTTTTTTTTGTTTTTAACTGACGATATATTACTTTTTGGCATCAGCAAGCCCCAATTGATTTTAGGTACAAATTAAATGCCCTGATAGTTGTAATATGGTGATTTATCACCAGAGTCAGCAGTGATTTTGCTTCACCTTAAGTAGAGGGTTGAGAGAAAACTCTACCTCTTAAGGTGGGGGGTGAAAGTCTCAAGGGTGCAGGCACTTAAGTGTGAACATTTCATAAAGGTTCTAGACAAGAAAACTACCAAGTTTGGGGGAAATTGAGTTATTGAAAGCATAGGGCAACAACTATGTATGATTAAGCCAAGATCTATATTGTCAAAGTTGCATGTATGCTTCATTGCTTTGGAGTTTTTCCTGTGACCACTGAAAGAGAAAAACACTATTTTTGTCAACTTTCACAAAGTGTCTGCTGTTTGGGTCATGAGATAAGCTGTAATTTATTTTACAGGGTCCTAAATAAAGCAAATCTGGACAATTGGGGGAACAAAATAATTTCAGTGATACTGCATTCAGAAATAGCATGGGTCAGTCAGAACATTTTAGTTGTTGTTAATTGACAGGAAATTCTGTTTTCTAAGTGGCTTACATAAACAAAATAATTGGTTCCATTCAGAAGAACATACCCGTAAATCCAACATACTGGGAGAAGAGGAGATTATGATTTTTTTCAGCTTATTTCATCACTGTTAAAGTGATGAATATTTATTTCTCTATGGTAGTGATGGAGGCATGCATAATTTGTTAATGTTTATTTTTACTTCCTCAGAGTAAAAATATGGTAGGCTTAATTAAAGGTGTGACACTTTCTGAGTTACTAGAGGTTAGGACTTCAACATATGAATGTTGAAGAAGATGTAATTCAACTCACAGCTCCAGCAACAACAGAAGAAGGTGATCTCACTAAGAGACCATTATTTCTGAGACACTAGAGACTTCTGGCCTCAAGCACAGCTTGATTTAAGACCCACATTATGACACCAGGATCTCTTAGCTTTCTTTCTGTTGAATTGGCTGAATTTTTCTGTTCAGCATCTGGTTTGCAAAAACTTGAGGCCTTTGATGAATCGATCATTTCTTGATTGCCAAATACCATGGATGCCTGTTCTCTTTGAGGAGTGGTATTGGCGAGGGTGGGGATGGGAGAGTTGGAATTCATAAATCTGACAGCAAACACAATTCCCAGAATTAGTTAGGATTATCCTAACTTGTGGAATGAGTTTGTCTTTTAAAAGGTATCACTATGGCAGAGAGTGTGTATGGAATTCTGTTACTAGTCATTTGTTACCTAGGTCCTTCGTGACTGTGCTTCTGTGTCCTGCTAGCAAAATCAGTTTTATCAGCAGAACCTACGTGTGTGCGGAAAAGGGTTTCTTCCTCCAGAGTAAATTCAGAAAGTATTATAAAAGCAGGATTAATGGTTACATTGAGGTTTAAAAAAATAATAAAGAAAAAAGAAAACGGGAATAAACTAAATCGGGGATGGTAATCACTGGTACCCAATGCAAGGACATGACACATCCATTTTACCTAATTTATTTACAGCATTCAGATGCTTCTGACAATCCAAATCAAGTAACAAGTGGTAGGGGAAAAAGACATTAGGAGGTCTGATAAATTTTTACCTCAAATGTATGTTCTTTCTGAAGTATTTGCTCTTAGATTTTGTAAAGGTTTAGTCAAATGTGATTACATTTTAGTACTTTTAAAAGCTTTTCCTCTGGCAGTGTTTCAGTACAATTTTATTTCCTTTTTGAGGAGCTTTTATTTTCCTCAGGTATGATATGAGAAGAGGTAATAGATAAAATACAAGTAACCGTGAGAATGCTTAAATACATACCCATTTCACAAAAGTTTGGAAAATAGGATGGAATATTAATTTTTTCAAGTTAATTACTGTCATGATTATGAATATTTGTCTATAGATTGGTAGTGGGAGGTAAAATGACTTGTGAACTTTTTTTATTAATACGTGAATCTCTGATTCCTCAGAATAAAATCACTGGCATTTCTTAAGAGTCAGAAAACTCAAAAATGACAGTTTTGAACTATCTCCTCTATTCATTGCCTTTTCTTCAGATAAGAGTACTGATCTTAGAGGCCATGACCACCCGAATGCAGGATGGTAAAAGAATATACTCAGCTTAGAGACAAGATATATTTGGCACAGTGGCTACTCATAAAAAAAAAAAATTAGGAGCACCTTGATAGTTCTATTGGTTAAGTGCCCAACTTCTGATTTTGGCTCTGATCATAATCTCAGCGTCATGAGATCAAGCCTTGAGTCTGGCTCCATGCCCAGCATGCTTAAGATTCTTTCTCTCTCTCTGCTGCTCCCCTGTGCTCCCTCGCTCTCTCTCTCTCTCAAAACAAACAAACAAATGGAAAAAAAACCCCACACATTTAAAAAAATGTAGGGGCACCTGGGTGGCTCAGTCGGTTAGGTGACTGACTTCGGCTCAGGTCATGATTTCACAGTCTGTGAGTTTGAGCCTGACGTCAGGCTCTGTGCTAACAGCTCAGAGCCTGAGCCTGCTTCAGATTCTGTATCTCCCTCTTTCTCTGCCTCTCTCTCTCTCTCTCTCTGTCTCAAAATGAGTAAATGTTAAAGAAAATTAAAAAATATAAGATGTGAGATCCTACTACTACTTTGAAGACATTTGCAGAGGAAGAATGAGCTTGGTTTCAATAATGCTAAGCAATATGCAATTCAGTAATAAATGGAAATTGACTAAGTAAATTGAGATCAGACTTCACTGATTTCATGATTTGAATTGTGCTGTATCTGCATTAACATGAACTGCCTTATTAATCTGTTGCAATTATATTTTTTTATGTTCGATTTGTCACATTTGTGGAAAATTGTCTCCCCTGTGGTAGCTTCTTCATGTTTGCCTGAAACATCCTGCTTTGACCTTTGTTATCTTTGAAAGAGTTCTAATCTGGTGTGACGAGGTATTCCAGGCCCCTCTTGTATATATCCTATCCCACAGCTCCCAAAATGAGCTATTTCTTCAAGGAGCCCTTCAACTTTTAATGGAAAATGCTATTTAAAGATCACAGTCTGTGTTCAAGGAGGAAGGATACTCTTTTGCTTAGCGGAGATCTTGTCATACTAATAGATGATCTATTTCTAGAATGGTGATAATCAGAAGTCTGATTTATTAAAGGAAAACCTGTTAATAAGGTGACAGATTCTTTTTGAACTTTGCTAGAGAGTCAGACTTGAAGAAATTTTTCAAGGTTCATTTATTTGGAGAGTCTGAACTGGGACAGTAGTAGACCTTGTAGTTTTGGTATATCTCTAGGGTAAAGTAGATTTTCCTTCCTGTGAAACAGTGATCAGGAACCAAAAACCATCTAATTCACTTCTAACAGTCTTCATTACAGTACCTAGAATGTAGGCATGTATTCTTTCTTTGAGATGTTCCTGTTCATCAGTGTTCTAGGATGCCATGAGGGGATGTTCATCACTGCCTGTAATCTGAGATTTCCTAATCCACAGACCAAACTTTATCATTGATAGCATCAGGATCAAGTGTTAATTTGTTTCCATGGCCTTTTCCTGTGGCCAGGAGTCTGCTTCTTAAGCATGGATTTGACCAAATACATTTGTTTTGAGTTGTTCTTATATAGAATTACCAATCTCATGGGATTTTTAGACCAGTGTTACTTATACAACTGCAAAAGCTTTATATTTGAAGCTACATTACTTTCTGCCTATATATATTCCTATGTATACATATATATACACACACATATATATATACACACATATATATGTGTATATATATATATGTGTGTGTATATATATATATATATATATATATATATATATATATATTTCTGTACTTCTATGTGGAATAAATTGACAGATATTGCACAAAAGTCCCGTGTTTAGGACTTTGTACAGAGACATGATTGCCCCTATCCAAAATATACACCTATTTTTACTAACAACATTTTGTATATATTATTAACCAAGGAAGATTGAGCTTTTTTAATGACAAGACAGCATTTCGCATTATGTGGTGAACAGGGTAGCTTTCATAGTAATGTTAGGCTGCTTATTAATCTGGAAAGTGCCTGATACTCAATTATGTCAAGCATCACTGTTTTTATGATGAAGGAGCAAATATTTAACATGACCTGGTGGCCTTCTCACAAAGCCTTTTAAGTATAAAAGATAATTTAACAGTTTTATGGTTATGTTTCTAGATCCCAAATATTAAATAACTCGTATCAAAAATGTATCAGCATATGCAAGATCTGGACATCAGATAAAAGTGACTAAGGATAAGAATGGTTATATGCATTATTTAAAATAAACATAAGTAACACATTTCTAGGGTTCTAGCTTATCATTTAAATCAGAAGTGTTTATTAAAACATGGTTTCAGTGGCCAAGAGGTACATGCAAAGATCCTGTACATCGCCAGTCCTCAGGGAAATGAAAATACCTGTCAGAATGACTTATCAAAAAGACCAGAAGTAACAAGTGTTGGTGAGGATGTGGAGAAAAGGGAACCCTCATACACTAGTGGTAGGAATGTAAGTTTGGTGTAGCCACTATGGAAAGCAATATGGACGTGCCTCAGAAAATTATAGATAGAACTACCATTTGATCCAGCAGTTCCTCTTCTGAGTACTAATCCAAAGAAAATGAAAACACAAATTCAAAAAGGTCTATGTTAAACCTGTATTAATTGCAGTGTTATTGATAATCAAGATATGGAAGCAACATAAGTGTCCATCAGATGCACGCATGTGTGTACGCACACAGTGGGATATTACTCAGCCATTTAAAAAATTAAGTAAAGGGGCACCTTGGTGGCTCAGTTGGTTAAGTGCCTGACTCTGGATATGGGGTCAGGTCATGATCTTATATGGAGCCTGCATGAGATTCTCCATCTCCTTCTCTTTCTCTGCCCTTCCCCTGCTCGTGCACATACTCTTTCCCTAAATGAATAAACAAACAAACAAGGAAACAAACAAACATTAAAAAAGAAAATGAAGTCTTGCCATTTGTGATGTGCATGAACCGAGAGGGTGTTATGCTAAATGAAGAAAGTCAGACATAGACAAATACCATATGATTTCTTAAATATGGAGTTAAAAAAAAAAAAGAACAAACAAAACAAAATATAAACAGACTCATAGATACAGAGAATAAACTGGTAGTTGCCAAAGGGGAGGGGATGACTAGGGGTGCTAGGGACTAGGGGTACCAGGCAAAATAGGTGAAGAGGATTTAAGAGGTACAGAATTCCAATTTATAAAATAAATAGATCATGGGGATATAATATACAGCATAGGGTATATAGCCAATAATACTGTCATAATATTATATGTATAGAGGGTAACTCAACCTACTGAGGTGATAACTTCATAATGTATAAAAATATCAAATAACTATCTTTATATACCCCAAATTAAGATAATATCATGTCAATTATAACTCAATAAAAACAAAATAATAAAAAGTAAAAATACACTGTAATTATTTGAAAGTAACAAAGTACAAAATATTTTAAAAAGCAAACAATCATGGTTTTCAGTTTTAAGAATTAAAACAAGAAATCCAGTAGTGTAAGACACCTGTAGTATCCAAAGTACACATCTTTATTTTTCATAAATAACATTCTATGTACTAACATACCAATATTTTTTTATGTGATGAAAAAATTCTAACTTACTGTTTTACTCTTTTTCTACACTATGTCTAACATAAGGATTTTGGATACACGTAGTTAATTAGAGAGAAGATCTCAGGAAATAAAAGCAAGGTAGTGGAAAGCATCAGAGGGGGAAGCAGGGGAAGCAAAACAGAGGTATATTATCAAGGTCACTGCTATAGGCAGTATGGGCTCAATCTCCCCAGACCTCTGGAAACATACGAAATGCCTTCCAGAATGCTCTGTTCAAAGGTTGAGGAATGGAGGCATACATCCACTAGTTCTGTTCCTTTTCTAAGGTTGTCCTCAGAGGCACCAACTTTTCAGTGCCCTGGGTTTACCTGTGTCCAGGTGTAACAGGCTTCATAGCTTCTGCTTCTCTTGAAATGTAATGTGGAGATCTAAAAGAATCTGTTGTTACACATAAATCCTTTATAATTATTTGAAATAGAGGAATCACCTAAATTTGTCTTTTATGAATAAACCTATAATATTGTACTAGCCTTGTTGAACGTATTCAGCACATTTTGTTCTTTCCAACTCATTTTTTTTTAAGTTTCTTATACAGGAAAGAAAAAAACTCCCTTCCTTTCAGAAATCCACTTTTACTGGATATTCTAAAATTTGGTTCTTTATATATGTTTACATTGTAAAATCAGATAATTTTGCTTTACAGGATTACTTTTTTTCCTTGATAATCACCAGCAACACAGAGTGTACATTAATTTATTAGTCATCTGGAACTATTATATACAACCTCTTACAATTTTTAAAAAAGAGGTATGCATAATAATTCAATTCAAATGTATGCAAATGTGGGTACCATTTTCAACCTGTTAACTGATGACCATACTATAATATATAGATCACCATTTTTCAGGTTCTACTGTTTTATAATTTCTATGTTAATTTCTAGACACTACCAGATATCAAATTCTGATTTATTAATTAACTCTACATTAACTCTTAATTAATTAACTCTTAAAGTTAACAAAAGATACTAAAATTATAATATACACTGGTATATTACATGGAGACTAAAAGTGATAATTTATTTGAAAGATAAAAATGTGAATATTTTTAAGATGGAGAAAACATGTAAATTTGACATAAATTGATAAGAACAAAGCTTTTATGAAACACATCAATTATTGCAACTTAATTTTGTTTAACATATAATTTTACTTGTTCAAACATTTTGTAGCTGAAGCAATTCATTTGATAAAAATGATATAAAATTTAGAAAGTCCAAGCTAAATGTTTTTTATTTAAAAACTAATTTTATAGAACTCTAATAGTGGTATGTAATATATTAAGTATATGGAAATGATTTCAATAAACATGATTCACTGAGATACAAAAGTGTGCCTATTGCTGTTCTGGGTGCTTTAGAACTTAGCAGTTTGGTCTTTATTTGCCCTTGACCCCTTCCCCTTCTTCTTCCATCCCCAATATAGCCACTTTTAGCAGCTCACTGTGGCTTTCATTCCATATGAGTTGTCATGTGACTCACACCAGGCTACAAACAGATCTTCCTGTAAAATATCTCCTTGAACTTTTGGTAAGATTTGACTTTTTTTTTCTTTTTTGAAATTGATAAACATAAAATGTAGATCCAGATTTGGCTGAGGTCATTTAAGGTGTTTGTTCTGCTCTATAGAGAAAGGCTACCGTTGATAAGCCAATTGTGAGAAACAGAATTTCAACAGCATCATTGGAGGACCTGGATATAGTTAGGCCTTAAGTCAAGCTATGTTCCTGGACATTCTAGTCATGTAGGACAATCCATTCTCTTTGTTTTGGCTTACTGGATCCTGATGTTGAATTGTATACTTTTTGCTTTTTGAAGTAAACTTTATTGTGGGAAATTATATACAAAATGTCTTTCTCATTCTTTAAGAATAGGATAACTAATTACTCATACTTTTATATGTACAGGCAAGTTTAAAATTTCATAATAAAGATACGCAAAACAATGAAAATTGAGAAATAAGGGATCTGTGAATGGGTTAGGGGAGGGAAATGTTAGGGGAGATAAAAATATCTCTAAGGAAGAGTATAACCTGCAGGTAGTACTATCATAAATCCAGCATCAAACAATATGTCACGTGGCAATGAAAACTAGATATCTGAACAAGCCAAATATATAGCCATATATGTGTTAATGTGTATATATGTATGTGTGTATTTATATATGTAAATGTATGCTTATGTGTATATATGCATATTCATGCATTTTTAGTTGATGATAATAGTTTACCTCAATTATCATATTTACTTATTTCTTTCTCACTAGTTTCTCATTTATCTGTCTTAGTGGCTATATTAGCAGTAATGCATGTGGTTTTTTTCTTTAATATATTTTACTTTAAAATAGAGAATGCATGTATAATAGAACTAAATTTTTAATGAGGAGAGAACAGATATAATCATATAACAATATAAAAATTTGAAATATTTTGGAAACCTAGATTTTTTTAAAACTCAGATTTGTACATGTATCTCATCTGGTATTGTACAATAAATAATGAAATTAGTGGGATCAGGAGACCCCATATCCCATCTCACCTCTAATATTAATGAAAGCTATTACACTGGATAAATCAACTAACTATTCCTAGCCTCAAATTTCTCATCTGTTACGTGGTGGGGAACAAGGTAGATGAAGATATGGTTCAACTAGATTAATGACCGCCAAAATTTTTCAACCCCAAATTTCCTTTACAGTACTGTACTTATGATTTGAAAGATATGTCTGCCATATTACATAGATTAGGATTACACTGATTTTGTCTTTCTTTTTTTAATTTTTATTTATTTTTTTTAATGAATTGTGGATACATTCAGAACTCTGGGTAAGAAGGGATAACATCTATCTAAGACGCTTATGATTATATTTATTTGGTTAGGCTTTATGACTGTGGTAATTTATGATTTCCATTAGGTTTCTGGAAATATTGAAAATAGCTTCTGAATTGCTGTTGAAGCCTTTTAGACTCTAAGCAGTCCAGAGAACCTAGGTTAAAAATAAATGGTTTCTGGAGTGGCTGGGTGGCTCAGTTGGTTGAGTGACTGACTCTTGATTTCAGCTCAGGTCATGATCTCACAGTTTGTGAGTTTTCCAATATTAGTATAACATACATGTTATGCTTCATATATGCTAATATACCACAACATAGCTTACATTCTCGATATGGTTAGTTGAGGGCATTTGTAGGAAATTCAAGCAATTTGCACTCTAAGTAGACATAGCTCTTAGCAGTAGTTGCTCTACAGTGAATTATTTAGCATACCTTGAACCTTTGATGATCTTCTTCATTCAGTAGAGTACACCAACTTTCCCACTCATCCCCATTTCATTCTTGTCCCAGCAGGGGATCAGAGTTCAACCTCAGCTGCCTCAGTTATTGTGATAAGCCTTCTTTCTGTAGAGCATTGAAGAATATAAGAAAGGCTGTGGAGAAAATAATTTCAGAATACCTCCACAGCCAGGGACAAATCACCCCCTCTGTCCCCAGTCACTTACACACAAGCGCATGCATACATTCAAGCACACTAGAGATTTTTGGTCCCTTTTCTTCTTAGTGCCTCAAGTCAAAAAGAAGTCTACACCCAGGCAAAGAGGAAGTATTTTATTTTCTTACTTCAATCTACGACATGTGTAATGCTGTTTACTGTTACTAATTTACAGTAACTAATACTGTTTACTGACCTTCTTTGAAGGAAACATCTACTTCCACCCTCAGGGGTATAATCGAGCACTGTGGCTCCAAGGACGCCTGTACAGTGATCCATTAAGTATGCGACCCAAAGTACATGATACTAGATAATAATGGGTATTATGTACCAACATCGCTTAGATACCAACACCATAGCTCAAGTTAGTTTGTCATCCTCATGCCATTTCCTTGTTAAGCTTTCACTTACATAGTGAGGTCAGAGTTCAACTACAAATGTAATCACCTTTTCACATGATCTTTACAAGCTTTTTGTGGCCCTCATTAATTTAGCATTAGTAAATATTGAAATGGTATAGCCTCAGCTAGAATTTCTTAGAGTACCTATCTTAAAAATAATTTTCTATGTTTAGTACTTATCTCTGCTGGAATAAAAAAAGAGAGAGGTCCTATCAACAGACAGATACTTTATATGGTGACTTCCTTTATAGCCAATGATAAATCTTAAATCCGTATTTAGTATTTTTATTCTTCATACCATTTTTCGATCATTCCTATGTACTTTCATTTTTCCTGTCAGCTCTGGTTTTGTCACTTAGAAGAAAATGGATTATCTTTTGTTGTAACTCAGACATCAATTATAATTACTTCAATAGTGATAGTATGTTTTTCCTCAAGAAGAGCTTACAAGATGGGGAAAGCAAAAACTAATGGTCATCACTCATTCTTTTGGGCTCATTACTCAAGTAGCCATTTATTTCTAAGAGGAAAATAACATTTTCTGAGTATAATTTACATACCCAACAACTGTCGGCCTTGCATTTTGCAAAACTATGGAAAAACACTCCCTGTTTATCATTATTGAGCATGCTGGGAACTGCAGTGACATTTTATTGATTATAAATCACAAACTCCTGTTTGTGGAAAGGCAAAGCTGTTTTTCCTGATAAGATCCTTCCATGTTGATGATGATGGCAGGGATGCCATGGATATGAGCAAAACTTCTCTTCTTTGACTTCCCTCATGGAGGAAGATCTTCCCTTTGATAATGCCATGAACAGACATATGAAAAGAAGGGGAGTCATCATTTGTATTTTCCTTAGACAGGAGCCCATTCAGTTCTCTGCTTCCTCAGTTGTCATGACAAAAGGAAATAGTCTGAGAAGAGAGTAACACTCTAAAATCCTAAGGACATGCCTAACCAGCTTATGCAAAATAAATAAATAAATAAATGTTTAATTGTGTGTACTTACTTAGATATTATCCACATTCATACAGATTATAGCAATTGATGCTATCTGTGGGTAAAAAAAGTCATGCATATAAAATGAATGAAGGAAAAGAGACCCAGAATTATAGTATCTTTTCTAGAAGACCCGTCTTTTATAATTCACTTTAATATAAATTTATTTTTTCATTGCCAAGGTAATATAAAATGATTGATTCTTCCAACATTTATTAGGTATTAAGTATGAGGGGCTGTGTTCTTGTGATATATATCAGTGAATAAATGGGAGATCAAATCTCCTCCCCTCATGGAACTTACGTTGTAGTGAAAAGAGATTAATGATAAGCAAATACATGTTTATATATATGGAGTATATCTGACCTGTCATGTTCCCTGGAAGTCACAAAGATGCCATGCTTCTAATCTCTTCTTAAAACCATTTTTCTCTGAATGGGTGCAAGCCTAAAGCCCATTAACATATTTGTAAGGACATAGGTGCTTTGGCAAATATATCCCCTCAAATTCATGGTATGATATAGCAATTCTGGTAATCAATTATTTATGCCATTGCCTACAGATATCCCCTGATGTATTTTTTACACTATTCCTACTATTCCATAGTGATGTGGTATATATTCAATAATAGTGGTCTGTACAATGTGGAAAAAAGTGCAGTCGTAGGGACATAGAAATGTAATGAGAAATTATAACCAAGTGGAAGAGAATCACAGATCAATACATAATCACCTTAAAGAAGCCACACAATTAATCATTTGCTCAATTGCAATAAGAACCTAAAGTAAGTAGTTTCATTTTGCTTACCAGAAAACTCTACAAATACAGCCTAAAAGAGGATCAGTCTAAAATAATGAAATGGGATTATAGATTATCTTTTTAAATATTTATTTTTTCTTTAAAATGCATTTATTAATATTAATGACTATGCCAAAAATCATGATTGTCAAAATATTTATATATTAAATTGAATTATTTAATTTTAGTACATTTCATTTAAAAGTAATGTGTTAAAACTGGGCAAATAAAAACGAAAAGCACTTTCCCAGGTAGCAGAAATGCAAAAGATGGAAATAGTGTGTAAGATTAACAGATACCTAGAGAAAAAGTGCTAAGTGCCATATCATGGCACCGAATGCTAGGGAAGTAGAGTGGGAGGGATCATTTCTGGTTGTCTGTTGAAAAAGGTAGAATTTGAGATTAAGTATATGATACTTATAGATATTATCTATGATAACTGTTTTAGTTTTCTGTTGCCTTATAGCAACATAGTGACTTAACACACTTTTTAAAATCACATCATTTCTCTGGGTCAAGAATTTGGGCAAGACCAGCACATACATACAAATAAGATGTTGGCTGGTTACATTCTTATCTGGAGGCTCAATGGGGAAAGGGTCCAGTTCTAAGTTCATTTAGGCTATTGGAGGAATCCATTCCCTTAGATCAGATGCTTGAGGGTTCATGTTTTTGCTGGCTACTGGGTGGAGGCTGCTCCTAGAGCTTAGTTTTCCTGAAATTTCTAGAGGCCATCTGCAGTCCCTTGCCATGGAAGTTCTCCATCATGGTTGCTTATATTAAATCTCTTGTCCTTGTCTACTAAGGCACATTACATAACATGATATATAGCCTAACAAAGATGGCATCTCATCTCTTTTGCCATATTCATTCATTAGAAGCCAGTCGCTAGGACCAGCCTGCACCAAGGGCAGAGGATTACATAGGAACATGGGCACGAGAAAGTGGGAAATCACTGTGGGTCACAATGGGATCTATTTTCCAAAGTAACAAATGACCCCCAAAATTTTACTAACTTACAAGAAACATTTATGTCTTGCTTACCATACATGTTGGTGTCTACCACAGCTGGTATGTGATGCCACTGCAAATGTCTTATCTCAGGATTCAGACTGATGAGGAGCCCATCTTTGGAAGGTACCATTTGTATAGTAGAAGAAGAACAAGAGACCTGATAGAAACTTTTGACTCATTCTTAAAATGACTACTCAAGTATAATGTATAAGCCCATTCTTATCCCTTTGGTCAGAGAACATCACAAGATAATAATAAGGGATATACAACACCCTTGAAAGCAAAGGAAGGAACATCTGTTTGAGAACGATAGGCCAATCTACTACACTTTGAAGTGAAGATATGAGGGGCGGTTTCAGGGCAGTCATAGAATTGGTAATCCATAGGGTGTGTGTGTGTGTGTGTGTGTGTGTGTGTATGGTATGTG
This sequence comes from Acinonyx jubatus, assembly GCF_027475565.1. Lineage (NCBI taxonomy): Eukaryota > Metazoa > Chordata > Mammalia > Carnivora > Felidae > Acinonyx > Acinonyx jubatus. The sequence goes on along the minus strand of NC_069390.1, from coordinate 23,691,955 downwards.
TGTGTGTGTGTGTGTATATATATATATATATATATATATATATGGTATATATATATATGGTGGATATATACACCATATATATATGATCAGAAGGTTTCCATTTGCAAGAAATTTATAGAGTGTAGGTTGAAAACTGTGGTTATTTTGAGTCTTTGCATTTTCAGCATTTTTACATTCTTAGCATTATAACTGTTTCTCCCAAACCACCTTTCAAACACTGAATTTAAAAACATATACCTGCTGATGAACACTTCCAATTTATTTGGATGAAAACCCTGCCTTCTAGAGCAGGAGGCAAATCTTTTTTTTTTAATTTTTTTTTAACATTTATTCATATTTGAGAATCAGAGAAAGACAGAGCATGAGTGAGGGAGGGGCAGAGAGAGAAAGGGAGACACAGAATCTGAAGCAGGCTCCAGGCTTTGAGCTGTCAGCACAGAGACTGACATGGGGCTTGAACCCATGGACCGCAAGATCATGACCTGAGCTGAAGTCAGATACTTAACCAACTGAGCCACCCAGGCACCCCTACAGTAGGCAAAACTTAAGTGTTATTGTCTTCTTTCTTTAATAGCATTTACCTATACAGTTATCTTAATATTTGTTGCTTTTTAAGGTTTTATATAAAATTAATACAAAAAAAGATTAAGGCAATCTTTGTAAATTTTGCACAATCAAAACAAAAATGGATATAGCTGGAAATTCTGGATAAGTCTAACCTTGTATTTATGTTGGCTGTGTGGGCATTCAGTTGTGAAGGACAAGAACAAAATTTTAAAATGTAAAGAATAGGTTTAAAAGCAATATGTAATTGATGATTTCATTTGCATTTTTTTACGTATTTAGGACCTTCTCACTTTTTGCAACTTATAATCTGGTTAATTTTTACAGCCACCATTCATTTATTCAACAAGTTCACTGAGCAACTAACATGAAGTAGATACTGTTCTAAACCCTGGAGATAGAACAGTGAATAAAACATTTAAAAATCTCTAACTGCTTGGAGCTTAGCTCTAGTGGTAAATAATTCCAAGTGCTCCATATAAATTATGTTGGATAATGTTAATTTATTAGAGACACATACAATATGAAAGGGTAATATGGAAGGTTGGAGGTAGTTGGAATTTTACATCATGATAGAGAAGGGCTTACTAAAGTATATGGCATTTTAGTAAAGACCTAAATGAGGTGATGGAGCCATTTAGCTCTCTGGGGGAAGAGGATGGATGCAGAGAGTTCAGTGAATACACACTTAAATATGCTACATAGTGAAACGCTTGTAGAAAATGAGCAGGTGCTCCTAGACCTAAATGATTTAAAATGTATTGAAGCTTTTTGAGATGGAATAAATAAGAGCTGTCCATTTGGAAAATGCATCTGGCAATATCATATGCAATGTTATCAAAGTAGAAAGTATAGATTAAAACAAAAAAACAAAAACAAAACAAAGCAAAACAAAAAACCCGGTAATAGAACTCTATAGCAATCTAGGCAATAAGTGGTAAATTGTAGCAGACACTGTTAGTTGGGTGCTAAAGAGCTTTATTCCTTTTTTCTCCTGAGATAATCAACTTTTTGTTGAGTGTTTCCATCTCCCCATCCCTTAACTGAAGAAAAGATGGTGCTATTCCTAACTTAAGGGTTAAATTCTGATTGGTTAAGTCTTCTGCCAATGGTTAATTTAGTAGTGGAAACGTGACCTAGTTCTACCAAATGGGATTAAGACAAATTTTCTGAAGATTTCTAGTTTATGAAGATATTCTGGTTCCCTGAGTGCCTAGGCTAGGGTAGACTGGGTTGTTCCCCATAACACGCCCACTCCCCTCCTAAAGCAGAGTGGCAGCCAAGCCTGTCCCTAAGCCAGGAGCCGCCTCCATTCCCTGGCCATGGTCCTTGCAGGTTCCCGGTTGCTCTGGATTCCTGCTACTACTAATGGTTCTTGGCAGCTGCCCACCCAGGGCTCTACTTCAGACCCACAAGTGTCCAGCAAGTGCACAGAGGGTAAGCAGCCTATCCAGAAAGGACCTATCAAAAAACATGCTTGTCCTAGAGTCTGAAAAGCCTCATTTCCACCTTGAGATTGGTCGGTCTTCTGTGTGTCAGGGAGGCTCTCAGGCCAGGTCACTGTAAAAAACAAAAAAATTATTTATTTTTTAGATTTTAGAGAGAGAAAGTGACAGAGTGCTAACAGGGGCGGGATAGAGAGGGAGACACAGAATCCAGGCTGTCAGCACAGAGCCCTAGTTAGGACATGAACCCACAAACTGAGATCATGACCTGAGCCAAAGTCAGATGCTTAACTGACAGAGACACCCAGGTGTTCCCCACATTTCATTTTCTACCAAACTATGCCAAGGGAGGGTTGCTCCCCCCACTGCACAGCTTCCAGGCTGTTCTGTGATGTGAGGCCACAAGGCAAGTCACCCAGAGTACCCCATCTGGATTGGGATGGTCCAGACAAAGCAGACAGCATGATTCCAACAGAAATAAGGCTTACAACTGGGCAAATGTGAAGGAAAAAAATATGTAGAAAAAAAGATGAAAGATACAGAAAGGAGTATTCTTGCCTCTAATTTTCTAATGTATCTTGGGATGCTCTGACCATTTTTCATTTATGATGGGAGCAAGCCACAGGGACAAAATTTTAATATATGGTGAATTGTGAAAATAAAAACCACAAGAAACTGAACATGTATTGATGTTACTGAGATGTAGTACTCAATAACCTTAGAATTGCCACAGTTCAGGGCTTTACTTAAATTACATTATAATACTTCCTTATTGGAACCATTGGATTTGAGTTGTCTTACAGCTTAAAGTCTTCTAACTGAAAAGTAAAGAAGGAGATAAGACCATAGAGTAGAGTAGGAGTGGGGATAAACAGAATGGGTGTTGAGGTAGCTTAAATATATTGGGAGGTTTCCATCTACTAGTCCTTATTTTGACCATTTGACAGGTATTAATCCTCACAACCACTCTGAGAAATAGGCTAAATTTCCTCTTAAAATGCATCCTTTATTTTCCTTGGCATTAATTTATTGCTTGAACATGACTGACCTTAAAGGAACTACACTTCTCAGGCTTTCTTGCAGGCAGGACTTGTGATGTGATTGCATGTTAAAGCAGTGTGGATGGAATTGATGCGAGACCTTTCCAGACCTTGACCTATAAAAATCTTTGCCATGATGCTGCCCCATGACCTTTCCTACTGACACGTGGCTAACCTTGAAAACAAATTTTGGAAATGGCAATGCCACCAATATCCTGTATTATTTTTTTTTAATTTATTTATAATTTTTATTTTTTAAAATATTTTTTAATGTTTATTTTTTTGAGAGAGAGAGACAGAGTGCAAGCGGGGGAGGGGAAGAGAGAGAGGGAGACAGAATCAAAAGTAGGCTCCAGGCTCTGAGTTGTCAGCACAGAGCCCGATGCGGGGCTGGAACTCACAAACCATGAGATCATGACCTGAGCCAAAGTCGGTTGCTCAACCAACTGAGCCACCCAGGTGCCCCAAATTTCTTTATTTTTTTAAGATTATTCATTTATTTTGAGAGAGCAAGAATGAGAGCAAGAGAGTACAGGCTTATGAGTTGGGGAGTGGCAGAGAGAAAGAGAGATGGAAAGAGAGAGACAATCCCAAGCTCTGTGCAGTCAGCCAGGGCCTGATGCAGGGCTCGATCTCACAAACCACAAGATCTTGACCTGAGCCAAAACTGAGAGTCAGATGCTCAACCTACTGAGCCGCCGGGCACCCCAACATCCTATATTTTTGAATGTCTGCATTGGGAAAACATCATGGTGACCTGCTAACACACTCTTAGTACTTGCTAAGTACATTCACGGGAGCAAGAAATAAATTTTTATCTAGCAAGAGTTAATGTGCTATTGTATTTGGGTCTCTGTGTGTGTGTGTGTGTGTGTGTGTGTGTGTGTGTGTGTATACACACACACACATATATATATATATACACACACACATATATATACATATATATGTATATGTATATATATATATACATATATATGTATATGTATATGTATATATATACATATATATGTATATGTATATATATATACATATATATGTATATGTATATATATATACATATATATGTATATGTATATATATATATATATATATACAGTTGTTTTCATATAGTTGTTCTATATGATATAATTATTATGTAATTGGGGATTGGAAACTGAGGTATGTGTGTTTGTGTGTGTGCATGTGTGTGTGGTGTGAATGTGTGTATGGGAGAAAGCGCAATCCTGTTGGATTTGGTACTGAAGTGATATTATAATAAAATGATTGGAAGCATTTCTGCTTTTTCTTTGCTCTGGAACACTTTAAGTGACTTTGAGATTATTTTCTTAATATTTTATAGAAATCTCCTGTGAAATATCTTCTTGATAACTTCAAGAAGTTTTTAACAACTATTTTTAACAACTGTTCTGTTTAAATTTTACATCTCTTTGGAGATCATTTTCTTGTTTTACTTATTTTTTAAAATTTTTAATTATTTATTTTTGAGAGACAGAGACAGAGTCAAGCAGGGGAGGGAAGGGGTAGAGGGAGACACAGAATCCAAAGCAGGCTCCAGGCTCTGAGCTGTCTGCATGGAGCCTAATGCGGGGCTCAAACTCAGGAACCTGAGCCAAAGTGAGACCTTTAACCTGCTGAGCCACCCAGGTGCCCCTTGCTTTGCTTTTTCATGATTAGGCATTGCATCCAGAATGGATTGTTTAGATCTGAGTATGAGTCTCAAACAAGATCTTCCTTTCTGTCTATGGTTGATTCATCCATGATCTTTGTAGGTGTGTGTGTGCATTTTTGTTCCTGCTATTTGTGTCAGTTGGTTTAATGATTTTAGCTATTTTATTTTGCTTTTGACTGAACAAGTATTTAAGTTTATTCTATTTCCTTCTCTATTTTCACTTTCATATTTCTTAAATCAGATCGTCCTACCTTTGTAAGGTTTATTTTTGTTCTATTTCTGATAAACATTGAATTTGAGTATTCATTAATTTAATAATATGTAAATAATATACTTCATACTTTCTTACAACTTCTTATCTAATTTCTTTTCACATCATTTTCATTATCCTGATTTCAGCTTCATTTTGATTTCCTTTTTGATAGAGTTAAGGTTTTCTTCAAGGTGTTTTAAAACAGTTTTGTTTATTTGCTGATGAGTGTGTTGTTGTTGTTATTTTGCATTAACCTCTAGTTTTATTACATTATTCTCTATACTTTTCAACAATACTTGGGCATCTCTAAAATTTAACTGAAAGCAAAATAAGTTTGAAGATTATTCTTACTTGAAAAGAAGGTATACCGTCTGTTTTCAAACCAGAATCTGATGTATACCGGTCATTTTTACCTCAATGTAAAACTTTGTTTTAAGGACTTTAATTACCTGATCTTATATGATCTGAACAATAATCTCATGATATAGATACTTTTATCCTCCTTTATAGAGAGAGAAATTGAGGCTCAGATTTAAGTAAATTGCTCAAGTAAGTGTTAAATGTCTTCTGATAAACTCCAAGTTCTCTATTCCTATTCTGTGCCACCTATACAAATCTACATTCAAATTTCCTGTTACTCTTTCAAAGGGATTTACAGTCACTGTTAGTCTGTGAAATACTTTTACTCATTATGATTGCTTGTGTTTTTGAATCATCATGCTGGAATTCTAATCCAATTTGATTAGCCTAGATGTTAGGTTATAATCAGTTGTTCCTACCATAAGTTACCCTTTACCTAAAGCAAGGGAGGGGCTGGCCTATTAAATTATCATGAGAACTGATGTTTGTAATGCCAATTACTAAATCATTTCATTTAAGTTAGCTAGAACTCTGCTATTTGGTGTAGATTGGAATATATTTATTGCAAGAAATGTCTTCTATTCATTATAGGAATTCGTTATTTAAAAAGATTAATTTTGTTTTATCTATTAGGATCAAGTGTGAAATTGTTCATTTCAATGTGGTTTCTGGCTATCAGTTCATTGTTTGGCTCACTGTTCTTATAAATGCTAAAGGGTGCTACAGTAGTTTGAACCTTTCCTTTCCTTTTGGAATGTTCTGTGTTTTTATTTTCTCCTTAAGTCTGCCCTTTCTAGAGGCACCCGGATAGCTCAGTCAGTTAAGCATCTGACTCTTGATTTCAACTCAGGTCATGATATCATGGTTTGTGAGTTCGAGCCCTATGTCACGCTCCACACTGACAGTGCAGAGCCTGCTTGGGATTCTCTCCCTCCCTCTCTCTCTTCCCCATCCCTGCTCATTCTCTCTCTCTCTCTCTCTCTCTTTCTCAATAAACAAACTTAAAAAAAATCTGGCCTCTCTAATTCTATTCCATTATTCAATATAGGTTGACGTGATATTGAAAAGACAGAATTGAAATACCTATCATACACGTAAGATATAATATGTAAGATATTCACTTTTCTGAAACTTGGTTTCCCCATTTAAAAATCATGATAATAATATCACTTTATGTGTTTGGGAACTACATTGTATACATTAAGCACTCAGTAAAATTAAAAAACTGTCTCCCTTATAAATCAAGCCGTATCTATTAAGAAGCCCATTAAAACTGAATAGGCCACGTTTTTGTCTACTCTGTTCCAATCCTGATTTCCACCTGCGGTAGAAAACAATATCCTTCTGTATTTAAGCTGTAGTGCTAAGCAGGGTGTACCAAGCATGCAAGGAGCTGAAAACCATTTCCTCTCATCCAGCAGTAAAGTTCATATATTTTTTTGTTTTGCCAAGTGGCAATGATTAGATGATCCATATCTTGACATAAATTAAGAATGCTTTAAGATCCCCAAATGCAAATCAGCTCTGAAATAAATGATTCAGAACCCAAAAGTACCTGTCTTATAAGATTACAAAGTTAGTTATGTCTAAATCTGACCACAGGATTTCTGGGTAAGTCCGAAATTTTGCCAGCAAAGATTGTCATTGAAGAGGACGTTTAAGCACACGTTAAATAGCCTAAAATGTTATTAAAAAATAGCAGTGCCTAGGTTACTCTAATATGCTTCCAGGTTTATGAGAACCATTGACATACAGTATATCATTTATTCTTTGCAAGACTTAATGAGGTCATTATTAGTATACCCACTTTTCAGATGAACAAAGGTCAGACAAGAGAGATGTACTCCAGGTCACATAAATCTAGTGGCTAGTGAAAGCTGAGAGCATGATTTCAGTTTTCTTATTCCAGAACCTCTCAAGTGGAGGGTGTCTTTTATACTTTAGGATTATATTGAGAAGCCCTGTCCTTGAAGTAACTTAGAAAATATATCACCATCTGAAAATTCAGTGTGGAATAAGCCAGAACACAAAAGTACAAAGCAACTTTAAAAGAAAAAAAAAAAAAGAAAAAAAAAAAAAAGACTCTAAAGCCAGCAAGAATTGAGCTTGGATAGAAGTGCTAATATAATAAAACGTTAATGGGGACTTTTCTTTCCAGCCACAGAAATTGCTGTAGAGTGAATGTGTGTCCCTTCAAAATTCTTATCTTAAATATTAAAGCCCAATGTTTTGGAATTTGGAGGTGTGTCATGAGGGTGGAGCCTTTATAAATGAGATTAATGCCATTATAAAAGAGAACCCAGAGAATCTCCTTGTCCCTTCCGCCATGCAAAGACACAACAAAAATGTGGCCAGCTGCCAACCAGAAGGTGAAACTTCACCACATACCAGTTCTGCTGGTGGCTTGATCTTGGACTTCCCAGCCTCCAGAAATGTGAGGAGTAAATTTTTGTTGTTTATGAGCCACTCTGTCTATGGTATTCTGTGATAGCACCCCAGGCAGACTAAGATAGAAACACAAGGTGGAAATAGTCACAGATAAACTTTGTGCAGGTTTATCAATGTTCAAGAAGAAAGTCTACTAACCTTCCAAATCCAGGTAAAGGAAATATTCATAGTGAATAGAGGAAAAGCCATTTGCTTATTTCAGCCTTTTCAGTGATATAACAAACACCAGAAAATTATATTTTTTTATTTGTATTATTTATTTATTTATTTATTTATTTATTTAGAGCACAAGTAAGCACCACCAGGGGCGGGGGGGGGGGGGGGGGAGGGGTGCGCGGACAGTGGCAGAGGCAGAGGGAGAGGGACAGCAGGTTCTTTGCCCAGTGAGGATCCCAACACAGGGCTCAGTTTCAGGAGTGTGAGATGGTGACCTGAGCCAAAACTAAAAGTTAGATGCTTGGACCTACTGAGCCACCCAGCTGCCCCTCCTTTTATTTTATTGTATTTTTTAGAAAACTCTAATCTTCTGATTGTAATTTGTTTTTTCATATGTAAAATGTAATTGATTCAAATGGTAGTTTCTCTCCATGTGATGAGTCATTTAACGTCAGGTATCATGTTTGTTTCCCTTGGCATTTGTATTGTTCATTATCGATGTATAGATTGTCTTTCAGGTTATCTATCAGGAATTTTTACTTTTGCTAATCTGAGGTTGGCATGTCTGTTTTACAGAATCCTTAGTGATTACTCAAATCTCATTTTAATTGTGTTAAAAAAAAGACTGAATCCTCTTACATTTAGCTCATAAAATTATTAGTTGTATGGCATAGTGGCATCATTTTACCTTTCTGTCAGAGTGCATTGCAGAAGTCTGAATAAACTGAATAATCATTCAGTTCTCATTAACTTAATATAGTTAAAGTATTACTTTTTTTTTCACCTATCAAAATGACAATGATTAAAGCAAAGCCTCATTGCTGATGAGGCTGTAGTGAAACAGACATTCATAAGCTTTTGGCGGCAGTGTAAATTGGTGCAGTCTCTAGAAGTGAGTTTGTTTCAGGTATCACAGACTTTACTTTCTGTTCTCTAACCCCATAATCATTATAGGATACACTATTACTTTTTGCCATCAATTAAGTTTAAACAATATAATCGTTGAGCTAGATAAGATAGCTATAGCTATGGATATAAATACAGATGATACAGATATAAATACAGATATAAGTATAGATAGAGATATAAAGTATAGATCAAAGTAATTTAAGACACATAAATCTCAACACTGCCATCTCCAGGTCATTCTTTGGGTGCCTAAGGGAACACATTTGAGCAAAATTGGTCTAGGAACGAAATAAAACAATTAAAGAATGAAATATATCTAGAGTGATATATCTCACACCATGCTGTGATTATCTCAAACAACCAGATCAAAGAGAAGCAATTAGCAAATAGAGAACAGTAAAGTCCAGCCTTAAAGTGGAGGCTAGTTTTCCACTTGTAAGGAACTATTCCATCAGGGGCAACTGAATGGCTCACTTGGTTAAACATCTGACTCTTGATTTCGGCTCAGGTCGTGATCTCAAGGTTCGAATTTGAGCCTGGTGTCTGCACTATCAATGCAGAGACTGCTTGGGATTCTCTCTCCCTACTTCTCTCCCTGCCCTGCCCCTTCTCTCTCTCTCTCTCTCTCTCTCTCTCTCTCTCTCTCTCTCTCTCTATCATTCTCTCTCTCAGAATAAATAACCTTAAAGCTATACTGAATGTCTTCTTGTGCTAATTATTTTTTTTTCCTACTTCTTCCCTTAGATTTGCCAATAAGGAAATGTTATCAGGAACTAATAGACTCCCATAAAATTATTTACACAAGGATCTATAGCTGATAAGTTGAGGAGCCAGAACTGGAATGCAGGTCTCTTGATTCATTATCTGGTGGGATTTTTTTTTTTTAAGTTCAAACATTTTGTTTCCTTGTATATATGCCGTAATATATTTTTTAAAATATTTTGTTCATTGCAAAACAAATTACATTTCGTGTTCTTTAACAGAATTATGCTCACTGGGGACATTTATGTGCAATGATGTAGTAATCTAGCATTGTACTGTAGATCATGTTATAGTTTTCATGTCTCTAGCAACAGACCTCAAGGCTGAAAAGCTAATCATTTTGTGTAATTATTCAACCCCAGGGCATCTCTGTGGGAATCATCCAAAGTAACTGGTTAATTACAGGGATACTTGAAGACCAGAACTGAATGAAAACACCAGGGAATGAGTCAAACTTTGCTGATAATGGCATAACTATTTAATACCAGGGCCAATGGGACTTTTGTCAAAGAACCTGTAGGGAAGATTTGATACCAAAGTTATAAACTGGTGATTGAAAGCAAACATGACAGATAATTCCAAATGCCCATTCTATAATAGAACAACTTTCTTAATGGAAGCAACATGTACCTCTTTGTTAGTGTCACACACAAGAATACTTTCCATTCTAACTTTTACTAACCTTGTCAATAATATTCAAGGTATAATTGCCAAACATCGACTGCATATGTAAAGGTTGCTAGTTTTAACCCCCTGACTTGAACTATTTAAACTTTCATATGAGAAGGAACCCTTCATACACGCAAAGAGGGTTAGGATGATGGAGAAAAATTAGTATTTCAGCCTCTATCTGATGGGTGTTTTTTCTGATAATATTTCAATAATAATTTACTATGATAGTAATAATTTGCTAAAATTTGAGGTTCAAACTATCTCAGAGGCTTGCTATTATTTTCCCATTGAGGTGGTGTCATGAAAATGAAAATAATTAAACTTATGTATATGATTATAATCTCTTTGCTAATTTCTATTTTGTTTTCCGTGAAATCAGTTCTTTTTAATTACTCTTTGACCTTATGTGATCAAAGCCTACAGGGAACACTAACAGTTATAGGCACTAGTTTCATTGTGTGTTCTTTTCCCACATTCAAAATATACCATGATTTGAAAAATATTTTGAGTATATTCCACTTATTATATGTAATGTACAGTGAAACATTAGAATTACTATATAAAAATAATCCTTCAAAATGTCTATGTTGGTGTGATTTTTAGTTTTAGGGTTTCGGTTTTGTTTTGTTGTTTACTATGGCCTTATCAGTTGCATTTGTTATTAATTGTATACGTTCCAAATTGTGTGAGAATAAAAAGCTCTTTACAATTTTATTTATTTTAACTTACTCACTTGAAAATGAGACATTGACTGATGTCAACAATAATTTATACTAGAACCGTAAATAAGAAGACCATATTGTCTCTCAACCTCCTATATTCCATAGGTTCACTTCCACAAGGAGCCAACAATAACCAATCTGCAGCATTTTCAGAGGGGGGAGAAGTGAAAATGTGCCCACTTTTATAAAAATAAAATTGAAACCGATAGTCTAGAGTCTTCTAAAGTTCAACAACCCTAATTTTTAGAACACCAAGGGGAAAACAAGATTCATATTATGTTACTCTTTATGAGAAGACAGTGTGATAATTGAAAATAGATCATCAGATCCAGTACAGCTCTTTTCCACTTTCTATGGAGTTACATCCTGAAAAACCCACTGCAAGTTGAAAATACTGAAGTTGAAAATGCATGTAACACACTTAACCTACCAAACATCCTAGCTTAGCCTCACCTACCTTAAACATGCTGAGCAGTTACATTAGCCTACAGTTGGGCAAAATCATCTAACACAAAGCCTATTTTATAATACAGTGTTGAATAGCTCATGTATTTTATTGAATACCACACTGAAAGTAAAAAACAAAACAAAACAAAAATGAATGGTTATATGGGTGCAGCATGGTTGTAAGTACATCATTGGGTTACCCCTGTGATTGAATAGCTCACTGGGAGCTGAGGCTTGCTTCCACTGTGTAGCAGCAATGAGAAGATTGTACAGTACTGCATATTGCTAGCCTAGGAAAAGATCCAAATTCAAAGTATGATTTCTACCGAATGCCTATCACTTTCACACCATTGTAAAATCAAAAAATCTTAAGCCAGGGACCATCTGTATAAGGTGTTTTTAATAAACATTCACAGAATTTTAGAAATGAGGGCTCTAGATAGATCTAAAGGTTTGTCATGTGTACTGTAACAGCCAGTCATAAAATAAGGATATTAAAATATTGAGCAGAAGTTGCCTTCCCATGTTACTATAGAAATAGCTAGATTTATTTGGGAGAGTTTCACTTATATAGTGAAACAGGGTTTATAAAAGCCCATATGTCAGTAGCAGTTAGATTATGGTAATGAACAGGAAAAATTATCATGCGAAAGAGTATATTCTTATTTGGCCTTACTGTCTCTGGAAGTGTTCAATTATAGTTAAGAAACAAATTCATTTAAAATTTCAATGGGTGATTTAAGGGGTCCCTGGGTGGCTCAGTTAGTTGAGCATCCAACTTTGGCTCAGGTCGTGATCTCCCAGTTCGGGGACTTGAACCCCACATCAGGCTCTGTGCTGACAGCTCAGAGCCTGGCATGTTCTTCAGATCCTGTGTCTCCCTCTCTCTCTCCCCCTCCCACTTGCGCTCTGTCTCTCTCAAAAGTAAACATTAAAAAAATAGAAAAAAAATAAAAATTAAATTGCAATGGGTTATTTAAGAAAAACAGAAAAATGAAAAATGACTCTGAATCTCTGGCAGTTCTCTATCACCAACATTTATTTATGGATTCTCAGGTGAAGGTGGACTACCACCCTTTCCTAGTCCTCTGAGGGAAGAAACAGAAAAGAAAAACAACAACAACAACAACAAAAACCTACAAAAGTAGTTCCTAGTCTTTAGGAATTTTAGTTAGTTGGATAGAGTTCATGCATTAACATATATTAAGTTCACTTACTATTAAATACAAATGCTCAAGCAAATTAAGACACCAGAAATGAAATCGGCAAATGTTCATTAAAAATAGGTCAAATGTTAGGGCGCCTGGGTGGCTCAGTCGGTTGAGTGTCTGACTTTGGCTAGATCATGATCTCATGGCTTGTGAGTTTGAGCCTCTTGTTGGGCTCTGTGCTGACAGCTCAGCCTGGAGCTTGCATCAGATTCTGTGTCTCCCTCTTCTCTCTGCCCCCGCCCCACTCAAAACTAAACATTAAAAAAAAAAGAAATAGATCAAATGTTGAGTAAGAATAGGTTAGTTTGGGCAAAACTAAGGATTAGATTAATGGCAAATTTAACTACCGAATTTATTTCCTTCTTTATTTTTTGAGCTAATCTCTTACATAATGAAATAATAAATTACTTAGCACCTGTAGAGTATATATAATCTTGTCCCTACCCACTTTTCACCAGTCATTTGCACAACTCAAGGACTGCTCTCCTAAGTGCTGCTAACATCTAATACTTTGCACTTCCCTGACAAGAAGTTGATTCTCAGAATTATGTGGCTTCAGTCATGTCATTGTTGTTCTCTGGAATACCCTAAAGCACTTGAGGCAAGAGAAAAGAATGAGACTGTAGTTCTCATTCTGACGAAAGATGACTGTGATCTCAACTAAGTAAGAATAGGCAGATGTGGGTGGATTTGAGAAAGGGAACAAAGGGGAAAAATCAAGAATCTTAGGGTTTAACCGCATATGACAGATGATAAAGACTTGGGCATCTGGGTTGGTAATTGTGCTGTCAACAGAGATTGACAAAAAATACGACACATTTTGGAGGTGATGATGAGATGAGTTTGGCCCAATGTATTGAAAGAGTTAATGGTAAAATAAAATGCAAAATTTATGGTAAATTTATGGCAAATATTTCTGGTAAATTCAGTAGACAGCTGGAGACATGCATATGACATGAAAGAAAGAGACGCAAATTATGAATCCAGATATGTGAGAAATTCATATGGAGATGATAACCAAGACTTCTTGCGTGACTTGAGCCACTTGTTACTCTTCAGTATACTTACACATTTATAAGTATGCCTATTTCATTGGTGTCAATGGGTCAAACCTCAAGGATGGGAAAACTTACATTAATATTTGGATTTGAATATTTTCATGATGCCAGGCTCGTGGTAGACTCTTAATGTGTATTTCCTGTATTTTTTTTTCTTATACATTTAAAATAACTTGGTTAGATTCAAAGGTAAACATTGGCGGTATTGAATGTGTAGACTGCTTATAAAAAGATAAAGGGGTGCGTGGGTGGCTCAGTAGGTTAAGTGTAGGACTTCAGCTCAGGTCATGATCTCGCGGTTCTTGAGTTTGAGCCCCATGTCGGGCTCTGTGCTGACAGCTCAGAGCTTGGAGCCTGCTTCAGATTCTGTGTTTTCCTCTCTCTGCCCATCCCCTGCTTGTGCTCTGTCTCTCTCTCTCTGTCTCAAAAATAAATAAACATTATAAAAATTTTTAAAAAAGATAAAAGTATGCTTCTCTGTACATATTATTCAGAATCTCTACAAAGAACAAAAAATATATAGGCATCTTTATAATATACTCATTCAGCAATCATTTTGAGTAATTGTTTGCAATGTACTGTGTCAGGACAAAATTTTTTATTCAAACTCTCAAGATATATGGGAGATACAAGGACTTACAATATTTTGGAAGGTTGCCAAATAGACTTAGAAGATCTTTTTTTTTGGCGACAGATTTTTGTTACTTATAAAAACAATATTTTAATTACTTTACCTCATGTCTCTAATCTTTCATCTTCACTATGTAGTTTTCATTATATAGTTGCTGAAAAATGGATGAATGAATGAATAATAAATGAATGAACTCCAAAAAAAAAAGTGGTGGTCTTCAAATTCAGAGATCTCCCATATAAGCTGACAAGTTTTACAGAATTATTTTAGCCTCGATTCCTTTTCTTTGTAAAATGAATTTAGATAAGCCAATCTATTGCTTTCAGATATAAAATAGTAGATTCTACTTTTTGCATAAAATGTGGACTTCTCATTTGCAGAGCTAAAAATGCCAAGGACATAATTGCCATAATGCTTGGTTTCCTTAGTTTTCTTTTCCACCTATCAGTGAACCTTTATAGACAACGGTGGTTTTCTATCCATATTCATCTTGAGGCACCTAACATAATGCCTTGTGCATGATAGGTAGAGAATGTATGTTTGACAAATCATTTTTGCAAACAAAAAAGTAAATTAACCCAGAGCACAGAATGTATGCTGTGATTAGAATTTCACCGTTGCAGTGGACGGCATTTATGTGTTTCTTTAACATATTTGTTGAGAATATACTTTATAGTAGGCACCGTTCTTTACAGTGAAGAAGGAATGGGGTGATGATCAATGCAAAGTTAAATCCTTGCTTTCATTGATTTTACATTGTGTTGGAGGTTACATTAATAATCAGAGTCAAAGGATAAATGAAAAGAAAGTTTCAGATAATGGTACATAAATACTGGAAGGAATTTAACACAGTAATAGGTTGCAGTGTGACTTAAAACCACCCATTGTCTGTCACATGGAGTCCCACACATTCTTTTGGTGTCTTTTTTGGTTCATTTGATTTTTAGGGAAATTAGTTAGACAAGATACCTTTTCCTTATCTCCTCCAAAGTAGAAAGTTACAAATAATAAATACATCAATTTATATAAAAATTATACTAATATTATGAAAGCACAATTTGAGTTTTAGTGATGTAAAGTACTGCATACTTCTCCCAAAATTTCATCCAAATGCCAATAAAGAAAACTGGCCCAAGAATCGGCTAGGGAATGGAGTGCCTTTTGCCAAGTCGAAGCCACAGGGGAAAATGCACATTTTCCTTATTGCATTATCATTATAGATATAGGCACTTCTTTTCCCTGATGAACCAATTTCCTGGAAGATGTTTCTGCTTAAGTCCTCATAATACTTCTTTCTCCCCATATTTATAAAGTTAAATCAACACCCTTCATGTTTCTCCTACTGGCACGTTAATTCATTATTATGCCCCTCAACCCACAAGAGACTACTTTGCTTTATTTAGGGTTTATTAGTCAGGAATAGAGTACAGGGTGCAAATTAGGTCTTGCAAGTTCCAGCTGTCAGAAAAATCAGCCAGCTGTGATTGATTAATAGAAAAATGCATCTGATTTTGCCGTGCAAAACTCGGTTGCAATTGTTAATATGTTGTCAGCAGAACCTTCTCAGCTGACAATCTTTATGGAACAGCCATCTGTTTTTGAGGATTACAAATACTTTATCAAAATATTTATGACATGTTTCCTCTGAAAGATGATATCTTATCCCTTTCAGTAGATAAATGCCTTGAAGGTAACTGCAAAGCTAAGTAGAGAGAAAAACTTAACTTTAAAATTTATCTCCGTCAAAAGCAAATCCATGCCCATTTTTCCCCTACTGTCACGGGGCTATTAAATTAATATCAGCTGGAGTTGGTTTCACTTTTATGCCCAGATTTAAAGTCAGCCTGAATGAAGGAATAGCTTACATTTAAATGGCTAATTTGAGGTTCAATTGCATCTTTCTTTTATCAATCGTGTGTGCCTATATAAAATATGTAGAATTAATGAACAATCCTAAATGAGAATTTGAAAATTAGAAGATATGTTTCTCAATTTGCTGGAGAATATATTAGTAGACTTTGAAACAGAATGATTTTTCTCTTTCTGAAGGAAAGTTATATAAAGTACATTTACGTTTTTTAAGACGTTTGCGACAAGGTTAAGGTGGAAGAAATTTGGCTTCTACCTAAAGTTCTATAGCACTTGTTTGTTTTAGCCATGAAAAAGATTTTTTTCCCCTGAGGTGAATATAGGAAAGTAAATTTTGAAAGAATTACAACAAACAGATATAAGCATTATACTCTGAGTCTTCTTTTAACCTTATGGAAAGTGAACTTCTAAATAGATAAGTATAATTAAATGGACTTTTTCTCAGAACTTGCATTGAGGTTTGACTTTTTCTTTGTATATAGCATTGTTCAAAAACAAAGCAAAAAACACACACAAAAAAGAAGCCTTGAACAAACCTGGTTTTGTTTCAGTTGATTTTTCCTAATATATATTGACATTTTACTTGAGTTAAAGATCAAAGATTAAGAAGCAATGTCCTTCATTGTGGATCAGATTTCTGCCTTAGGAAATTGGAAGTGGCTTTAGTTTGATGATTGTTTTTAGTTTATATATTTTTTCATTATATATTTTTTTTCATATTTCACAGATTAGCCCTGAAACTAGAATGAATTTTTCTACTTCTATGGAATTTCTTTGGGGATTAACATTGTTAGTGTCTTTTTGTTTTTGTTTTTGTTTTTAATTATAAAAGCAGAGTATTACTTAAGGCTATGTATCATGAATATACATACCAACAGAGTTAGCATGTAGTCTGATATATTTTAAAAATACTATGTCAGAGTTTACAATTTGCTGAGACAATGCAGTGTTAGCAAGAAACAGAAGACAATATTGGTGAGTTTAACTAGTTGACGGTCTAGTGAGAAAGCCTGGCATGGATAATTAGAGACTGCATGAATTGAAGTTTGGATTTACATAGGCCTGGTTTGAGTATCAGCCCTGCTACATATTGGATTGTGATTTAGAACAACTTCCCTAACCTCTCTGAGATTTAGTACTACCTTGAGATGATTAGCATCAGCCGGAAAGTGTTGGGGCTGGAAATCAGTGAGGACGTGGAGATCACATGAGTGAAGTAACCAGCACAGTGATTGATACATAGAAACTAAATCAATGTCACTTCCCTATTCTCATTGAGCAGGGACAACGTGGTGTTATCAAGGAGCTGCAAACAGAGAGATATAGAAACACAGAGTGAGGAGAGGTTAATTAAATTATAGAAATCTAAAAAAGTTATAATTTGAACTAAAGAAATATTAAATGCATATGTAGTGCACAAAACATGTGAGGAGATGAATTTATATGCAATTCCTGTCCAATTTTGCTTGACCTCAATAAATTTCTAATTCCTTTCAGTTTTATTCAAAAATGCTACTACTATATGCTCAGTGGAGTACCAGTTTCAGACAAAAGAGAAGGGCCTAATAAGTAAATGAAATTTAAATCCAATGGGAATAAGAGGGCAATTGAATTGAAATGAAAATTGCACTGAATATTATTCTATGTGATTGAAGTTAAATTCAATGTAATGCACTATAGGCTATGTTTTCCTTTGACATTATAAGGGCTGGATAATTTACTAAAAAAAAAAAATCAAATTGGTGCTTCTTTTCTTCATGTAACATAAGCAAGAATTTATGAAAATGTGTTTTGAAGTGAATATGGTATAAATATATATTGGTAGGAAAAGAGAGTAAAAGGATTTGCTGGCTGATAGCTAAAACAAAAGCAGGGGTGCCTGGGTGGCTCAGTTGGTTGAGTGGCTGACTTTTTTTTAGTTTGTTGACTTATTTTGAGAGAGAGAGTGGGGGAGGGGCAGAGAAAGAGGGAGAGAGAGACTCCCAAACAAGCTCTAAGCATGTTAAGCATCTTAAGCAGTTAAGCATGGCTTAAATTCATGAACCATGAAATCATGACCTGAGCTGAAACAAAGAGAGGCTTAACTAAGGCACCCAAGTGCCCCAGTGTCTGACTCTTGTTTTTGGCTCAGGTCATGATCCCAGGGTCGTGGGATCAAGCCCCACTTTGGCTCTATGCTGAGCATGGAGCCTACTTAAGATTCTCTCTCTCTCCCTCTGCCCCTGTCCCCTCTTGCCCTCTCTCTCTCTCTAAAAAAAGTAATACATTTTTTTTAAACAAAAGCAAAAACAGAAACTATTCTTTCATATAACTCTAGATAACCAAGCTATCAGGTTCTCTGTTACCATTATTAAGGCATATGTTTATTGATTCTGTGCCTTAGTTCCTCATCAAGGCTCCCCATGATTTTACTTTAACTTGGCTTCTTTCAGATAAATTGTTGACAATGGACAATAGGAACACCCGATGCCTAGCCTCACATGGTGCTTGTGGGTAATACCATGTATGTCCAGTCTTACTCTTCATACACACCTACCCATGTGTATTTGACATCATTGTCTAATTCACTCAGTTTCCTTGTGATCACATCTTCAATCCGTAGAAATTTTATCCCAGTAAAATCAACTGACCATTTTTTTAGTATCAGTTCTTGGTTGTGCTATAGACAGTCTTTGGGAAAACAAACAGTCATTTAAAAAATAGATTGTTTTATTAGTAAATGAGAAAAGAGAATGAGTAGCTCCACAAAGAGCAGGAATCTGTGTGAATGTCTTTGTGTCCGTGATAAAATATATGGCAGACACATTATCGTATTGAGGGAAGATAAGACCTATGTCTTTAGCTATCAGGAAAAAGTGGTATAAGTTGCCTTGTAGCAGTTTCTGAAAGATTCAAGTTGAGATCGCATGCTATGAATATTAGAATGGAGAGATGATCAACATTTCTAGAAAGTGATGTCATTTTATTACTTAAAATAATCATTTTTTGCAGTCATTAAATTAATACTGTAGACTGTTAAAAATACAAAAAAAAATTTTTTAAAGAGAAAGTCACCCACCAGTTCATCATCTAGAGGAAGAAAAAGTATATCACACATGCTCTCTCTGTTTTTTCTATACACATACATACGCATGCACATGCATCTAATCAAGCACATATATACAAATATAAATCTATTCCTGCACACATATAAACTTCATTTGTACCAGATGGGCTATTGACTACCTACAGTTCTATATCTTTTTACTCAGTATACTGTGACTATTTTATTAAATAGACTTGAAAATAATAATGCCAACTAACTAATTTCAACAGGTATTTTTTTCAGTAATTATTATGTGGCAGAGGCACATAACTTGTAGGTGAGTGAACTTCATCAGTGAAATAAAAGATAAACACATGATACCACCCACAAAAGAAGATCAATATCCCTGTTCTCCTAGAGCTTGTGTTTTAGAAGAAGATAGACAATAAAAAATTTTAAAAATAATAATAATTTGATTACATGGTATAGTAAAAAGATAGTTTGTGCTATACAAACCATAAAGAAATATATGGCTCAGTGAACTAGACAGAGAAGGTTGTATTTTCAGTAGCTTTGGCAGGGCAGGCCTCCTTGAGAAAGTAAAATGTGAGAGACTTGATGGGGACAAAAAAAAAAAAAAAAAAAAAAAAAAAGGAGCCCTGAGAAGGGGGAAGAACATTTCAGGCAGAATGCATGACCAGTATGTAGGTCCTCAGTGCATGGGCTCACTTCTCAGCATGTCTGGTGTTCTAGGAGTAGCTTAGAGGCTCCTAAGCCTGCAGAGGAAAGGGAGGAGGGTATTGTCGGCGAGTGTTGGGTGGGAGATCCTGTATTGTGTTGTGAAGATTTTGTTGTTACTGTAAGTAAATTTTTTTTTAATTTTTTAACATTTATTTATTTTTGAGAGACAGAGAATGAGTGGGGGATGGGGCAGAGAGCGAGGAAGACACAGAAGCTGAAGCAGGCTCCAGACTCTGAGCTGTCGGAACAGAGCCCAACGCGGGGCCTGAACTGACAAACTGTGAGATCATAATC
The DNA here is from genome assembly GCF_027475565.1 of Acinonyx jubatus. Taxonomy (NCBI): domain Eukaryota; kingdom Metazoa; phylum Chordata; class Mammalia; order Carnivora; family Felidae; genus Acinonyx; species Acinonyx jubatus. The sequence continues at coordinate 23,671,676 of NC_069390.1, read as the reverse complement.
TGAGCGGAAGTCGGTGCTTAACTGAGTCACCCAGGCGCCCCAAAAATCTTAAGAGTGCAGGGCTGGCATCACGGGTGTCTGGCCACTATAGTCACACAAGGTTCCCGCTCAGAAAGGTTCTGCATTCAGGTTTTGTTAAAAAACAGAATATGAGTAAATTTGAAGATCTGATTGGTTTTATGAAGTGATTCATGAATCGAGCAGCCTCTGGTCTGGCAAGTGAAGTGGAGCTCTGAGGAGTTGTACAAAATGGGAGGGTTTTACAGGAATGAGGGTGGGACAAGAAAGTATAGAGCAAAAGAGAAGGATTGTTTCCTGCAAGATTACCTTAGATGGAAGAGCAGGGACTCTTATCATGCAAATTCCCTCCTTTTTCCTTTGGGGGATGGAGAGGGCCCTTGTAACAGATTAGATCATTGACACAGATCTGAGAATTCCTGACTGAACCATTAAGACAAATTTCTGGGTGAGGTTAAAACTGTGATTAGATTAGATTAGATTAGATTAGATATTATTAAGCCCTGGTCTGATGACTAGATCTACGTGATGCCATGTTGGGCATGTGGTTTTCTTTTTAACACTTTTAGTGTAGTCACTGTTCTGAAACTTTTAATAATTTTACCTCTGAATTTGTGTTTTTAAGTGAAATCCTATGGGACAATGGGGGATTCTGCAGGGAGCCAGTACTTAAAGCTTCAGCTCATGGTAATGCCACTTGCTGTCCCCTCCTGAGTTCTCCAGGATGGGTACTCCACCCCTTGCTTTCTGGCCCCAGAATCCAAATCCGGAGATCTTAGCTACTCCTGCACTAACTAGACTGGGAGAAGTATGAATGTACCTGTATGTGTGCCAGGCAGGAAAGTACAGATATCCTCAAAGCAAACTGATTAACATTTAAAAAATATTTTCTAAACTGATGAAATGAAAAACCTAAACAAACACCATGCATATTGCCAAATAAATCTAATTTTTAATGATTCTTGCTGTTTTACTGATCTCAGGCTTCCTCATTAGCACATCTAAAAATATCTTGAAAAGTATATGATTACCATCTTGATGGTAGGATTTCAGTGTATTAAAAAATATTTAGAACTTACAAGAGCTAAAGGAACATGTTGAAATAAAAACAGGGCACTGGTCAGGAAGGAGATTATTAGTTATTCATTTGCAATGCAAATATCTCTCCCATTTGTGGAACACCCAGCAGATAGCACATTTACTGTTGATTGACTCTGGCTTTCACTTTTGCCAAACAGTGACAATTTAAGGAAAGGAAGAAAGCTAAAATAGCTTCCTTTTAAGGAGAGAGAAGAAGACCTTGAATGACTTTATGACTTGAGTTGAATTTTTCCAACTTTTCAAAAGTCTCACTTTGCAAAACAGAAGGAACTTTTTTCGCTTTGTTTTTTTTTTTTTTTTTGTTTTGTTTTTTTTTACTCCCTCTTCTGTTCTTTCAAGGCACTTCCCTCAGCAGTGTAATAAGACCTTATATTAAAAATTCAATTTCTTTCCCTTTTTACTTGATAGAAACAGCTGTAAATGGCTCTAAGCTGAAAGTATTCTTGGAGACTTCATTTTGTTTAGTAATGTTTTGGCCGTGATGTCCCTGGCCAATAAGAGTCCATCTTTAGAGTGTGAAAGGTCTTGGTCTTATAAACCTCCTTATAAGTCATTCGTTACTTTGCACTGTGGTTTGCAGTTAAAAGTGAATTTGACAAGGCAACTTTTTTCAAGTTTCCAATAAATGTATTCAAAGCCAGAATGTATGATCCAAAGGTCAGAGTCAATCTGCCCAAGCTTGTGTTTAAGCTCCAGGAATTCATAAACCTAGAGCTGTTTATTTTTATATTTCTGAGGCAATATTTTGATTATGGTCCTAGGATAGACACATTTCCTTTCCTAAGAGAAGTATAGCAACTGTCTCCATTTTCTACTTCATGAAACTGCTATCTTTTTTTTTTCTTTTTCATTAAAACCATTTTTCATGCTGCAGGCGGTGGCTCAAAATTGTGTTATAAATTCAGTGAATTCAATGGAGTAAGTATCCAAAATAATAACAATAAGCTAAAATATAATACATATACTTTATACACAATAAGACAGACACATTTATTACACATAGTGAAAGTAAGTGTTGTGACACTTTCTTTTCTTTGTGTGTGAGGGTGTGGGTGCGTGCATGTGTGTCAGTGTGAGAATGTGTGTCTGTGTGAGAGTGTGGACAGATCCCAGACCTGTTTTGGAAGCATAAGCAGTACCATAGTTGTGTTAGTTGCATTATTAATTTAGCTCCATGTTCGCTTTTGTTCCCCACTTAATTATGTTTTATGCATATCTTAACCTCATGCATGATCAATCATTAACTTTGTCTTTTTACCCCTACTTCCTGTTTATCCACCTGTTGTAGAAACCTGATGTATCTAATCATTACCAGGTCCCAAAGAGCACCTCATTGTCTAGAAGAATGCTTACCTCCAGATTGTTTCAAGCCCTCTGTCCCCATGCTCAAGATTTCAAGAACACCCTTACCCTCCTCTCATGTAGTATATAAGCTGCCCCTAGGTTCAGTAGGGCAAGGCCACCTTGAGAATGATCCCCTGCCTTCTTGTTGAGCTGCCTTTCTGATAATAAAATTTTCTTTGCTTCAGAACTGGTGTCTCAGACATAGGCTTACTGCACATTAGGTACATGTACAAGTTTGGGTTTGGTAACATCTTGTATGCTTATTTATTTATATTATTATTTATTTATATATATTATTATATATATATTATTATATATATTATTTATTTATATTATTATTTATTTATATATATCATTATATATATTATATATTTTAGTATATAATTATATATATTATATATTATATAGTTATATATTATATATATTATATTATATATAATATTATTATTATATATATTATTATTTATTTATTTATATTTATTATTTGTTTATTTAGAGAGACAGAGTCCACGTGAGCAGGGGAGGGGCAGAGAGAGAGAGAGAGAGAGAGAGAATCCCAAGCAGGCTCTGCGTTGTCAGTGGAGAGCATGACGTGGGGCTTGAACTCAAGAAACTGTGAGATCATGACTTGAGCCGAAATCAAGAGTCAGAAGCTTAACTGACTGAGCCACCCAGATACCCAAAAAATATATTCTTTCCTATGTTTCTGTCCCAGTTGGTTAATAAATTACCCCAACTAAGTGGCTTAAAGCAACAGTAATCATTATCTACTTCTTACAAATGTTATAGCCAGGAATTCAGAGAGACTATAACTTAGCTCCACCTGAGGATGTCTGTGGTCTCGGCTTGAAGACTTCAAGTTTAAAGCCCTCTCTTACCTAAAGATCCATTTACTCTCATGTCTTATACTTGATGCTTGGATGTCCTAATGGTCTAGTTTGAAATGTCAGCCAGAAAACCTATGTGTGTCCTCTCCATGTGACCAGGGTTTCATCACAGTCAGGTGGCTGGGTTCCAAGGGTGACCATCGCAATAGATTGAGAGACAAGAGCAGCATCACTTTGAATTGTTGAGCCTCCAAAGTCAGAAAGTAATGCAGTGCCCTTCCTATACATTGTATTAGCTAACATAGTTATAAAGATCAACTAAGGTTCAGGGGACTGAATGTGCACCCCACATCTCCAATGAAGAATGGCAATGTTACCCTATAAAAAAGAGCATCAGGGTCAAAAAATATATATATGTATGGCCATCTCAAAAACTATAATTTGTTGCCACAGTGGTACAATAAAAAATTGGAGGAGTGCCTGGGTGGCTCAGTTAAGCGTCTGACTTTGGCTCAGGTCATGATCTCACGGTTTGTGGTTCAAGCCCCGCATTGTGTTCTGTGCTGACAGCTCAGAGCCTGGGAGCCTGCTTCAGATTCTGTGTGTGTCTCTCTCTCTGCCCTTTGCCTGCTCATGCTCTCTCTCTCTCTCTCTCTCTCTCAAAAATAAATTAACTTTAATTTTTTTTTTTTTTAAATTGGAAACAACTTGGTCCTTGGTCACACCCTTTGGTCTATGTTGAATATTTTATAAGATATGAAGAGACAATCTTGAAGGAATTCCTCACAACCCCTAATAAACACTCATGACCACTAATGCAGAAGACACAGTGGGAAAACAGTTTCAATTAGGGAAAAGGGGCAGTGTGTTGAGCATCACAGAGTCTCAAGTCTTAGGAGATACATGCTGGTCAGAATGGACTTGGCATTTTGTTTCCTCTCTCTGTCTCTCTCTCTCTCTGTCTCTCTCTCTCTCTGTCTGTCTCTCTCTCTTTTAAATGGTGCACTTCATATAATTGTGTAATGGGAAGAGTTTCAAATTTTAAATTAATTTTATGTAATTTTATTAATTAACTACTTGTTCAGCTCCAGGCATTATTCTAGATACTGGAGTAAATATTTAGCCCAATAAAACAAGATAGTGGCTCTTAGTTAAAAGACAGTTTAATAAGAAAATATATATAATGATGCCATTTCAATTGGCTATATTCCAAGCTAAATCGGGATAATTGCAGAGTGCTGTAGGATTCAGAGAAAAAAATGACTAATTCTGGTTGGTGGGTTGGCAGAGGCTTTTTTGAATTGCACCTTGATGTGTTCCTGATGCTAAGTTATTGGTACAATGATTATAAGCTATGTTACCTTAGTCCCATGGAAAAATAGTACATTAGAAGATGTCAGAGTTGAAATAGAGCTAGCAAGTTAGATTTAGGAATGGGCTAATTCTCATATTGGTTAAGAGTCTGGTTCGAATTCTTATTGTACCATGGGTGATCTTGTACGTTTGGTCAACTACTGAACCTCTCTATGCTTCAGGGTTTTGCCTGCAAAAAAAAAAAAAAAAATTTAGCAACCTCTACAATCATAATATTGTCATGAAGATTAAAAGAAATTGTATTTGTGAAATGATTATGATAGTGTCCGACTCTTAAACACTCAAGAAACATCTGCCACTATTACCAGTGTTGGTTTCATTGTTCATAATATTGTTATAGATGGGAGGAAATTTTGTGTAGTATATCTAAACGAAACTTGTTTAGCATAAGTTAAGCTAAGGATGTAGCCATTTCAGATATCATCATCATTAAAATACAAATGGAATAAGAGCCATAAACAAAGCCAATCACTTTGAATTGCTGTGCTTCATTCTCATTATAGCACTTAGCACAATAAATACTGTGTTATCCATTTTTATTACTTGTTTATTCACGATTTCCTTGTGCCTTTATCAGTAAGGTTTCAGCCAGAGAAGCAGAACCAGTAGGAGATATTTACAATAAATTTCTTTATGTAAATTTATAATTTGCTAACAAGATAGGGGGTAGGTAGTCAAGTCTGAATTCTTGCTGGTAAGGCAAGCCTTCAGCAAAGGCAGCCTAGAACTTTGAGCTCTTCAGGGGGGCTAAATCTGCTATCCATAAAGTTCTTTTTTTTTTTTCTTAATTAAAAAATTAGTTGAAGGGGCACCTGGTTGGCTCAGTTGGGTAAGTGTCTGATTCTTGATTTTGGCTCAGGCCATGATCTCACAGTTTGTGGGATCGAGCCCTATGTTAGGCTCTGTGCTGACAGTTTGGAGCCTGCTTGGAATTCTCTCTCCCTCTCTCTCTGCCCCTCCCCACACTCGCACATGCATTCTCTCTCTTTCTCTCTCTCAAAGTAAACTTAAAAAAAATAATTGCAACAGATTTGACATATAACTGTATAAATTTAAGATATTCAGTGTGTTAATTTGATAGATTGAAGCCCTGTGATTTCCTTTGTAGCGTCAATAATTAGCACTATTATTCACTATGGCCAAGATACAGAAACAGCCTGTGTCTGTCAACAGATTATATATGGTATATATTATCTAGGGTTTTCTCCCTTGCTTAAGTAAAGTTTTGTAACAATGTGACCTTGTTCATATATATAAAATATATTCACCTAAACACCTGTATTAGTGATTGATTGAACACCTGGACACTGCAGGCACACCAAGCTGACCCATCAAAAGACTATCACAGCACCTGATTATTTTGTCTGTCATGTGTCTGATTCTATCCTCACCACCTATAATATTGCCCTGACTAAGGCAGAAACTCAAATATATTTGTTAAATGAATAGAGAAACACACACACACATGTATATGTATATGTATATGTATATGTATATGTATATGTATATGTATATGTATATGTATATATAGTCATGCTATATAACATTTAATAAGCCTTGAAAATGACTTTGAAACATGCCCTGTAATGCAAACCAGAAAATATGTTTAGGTCAGATGATAATTTTATGAATTTTTTTCTGAGAAAAATTCTGTTAGCATTATAGAACACTTATTAATAATGAGAGATGACCTCCAGGAAGAACCATCAGCAGGATGTTGTATTTATGTAGGTGAGAGAAACTGGTTCTGCAAATCAGGCAACAGAACAAATGGGAATATAGGACATAATTAACAGAATTCGGAAAAAGACAAGACTTTGCTGCAGAAAAAGCAAAAAGAATCTTCAGCCAATAACTGTTGCTTCTTATAGGAAGGTTATGGAATAGGAATATACAAGTAATAATTTCTTCAAGTAAAATGACACATGAAATTCTCAAGTTGCAGCACTGTGAAAAGGTGCTGCTATTGGACAGAAATAGAACTGATCTATTATTTCATGACTGTTAGTTATAAGCAAACATGTAGTTTTAGTGGGAAATGTGGAGTGCAATGAATAGATAACTCATCAATGTGCATGTTGGTAATATATTTTACATGTGTGGATGTCAGAACTTAGCATCACTGGTCTTACTGGTGAGTGATCACTCTGTTGAGGTATTAGACAACTTTTAAAGAATATTGAGATGTTATTGGTATTTCCATGTTCTTCTCTTCTGATGTTTTTTTAATTGCTGCAGCTGTTTGTTCTCATTTAGTTAATATTTAACTGCACTCTGTTCTGAGATTGTTAAAGCTAAAGACGCAATTAAAACAATCAGAAGAGGGGTGCCTGGGTGGCTCAGTCAGTTAAGCATCTGACTTCAGCTCAGGTTGCTGACAGCCCAGAACCTGGAGCCTGCTTCGGATTCTGTGTCTCCCTCTCTCTCTCTCTCTCTCTCTCTGCCCCTCTCCTGCTTGCACTCTGTTTCTCAAAAATGAATAAATGTTAAAAAAAATAAGAGCAATAAAATAATAATTACTACAACCATAGAATGTAGTGATGTGTTATAGTAACATTGTGTTTTTTAAGGATTCTTTTGTATATTTCTATACCTATTTTCCTCCCATTAGAAACCAGTATATCTGTTCTTATAAGAACCATAGAATGACAATATAAACTGTTATCTTGTAGAATGCCATTATTTATGGTAAGGAAAGTAGTTAAATAAGTTTGGAAAACATAGGATCAAATAAATTTTTATAGATTTATTTTATTGCAAGACTTGTCATGGTTTATAACATACAAATGTTCATCCTGAGTTTTCAGGGTAAAGTAAATAGTATAGAACATTTGCTAACCTTATTTGACTAAATTACCTTTCTATATTTTGACATTTCAATAGTGGCGTGAAAAGTTATCTCTAGAAGCTTGGCTTCTAGTTAAAGATGGCTTACTAAACATACGTAGCTACTGCTCCTCCCTCTTATGTCTCGTTGAAAGGATCGAATACATATAAAAATAATATGGATCAGATACTGATAGTATAATAAGAATTTCCTAGACGATCTAATAGAATAGGAGAGAATAATACGAATTTCCTAGATGATATAAGACATGTTAGGATCACATTGAAGAAAATTTCAACTAGAAAGCAGACATCTTATGTAGAGAACTACCAAAAACAAAACAGAGAGAGAGGGAGAGAGAGAGAGAGAGAGAACCACCAAAAACAAAAATAAAACCAAAAGAAAAAAATATATATATTTTCCTAGCAGATAGCCACAATATTGAGAGATCAGGTTTGTGTGTACAGGGGATGGTATGAACATTAAGTAATTAAGAATTAATTAAAAATCTACTCTCTCTTCCCTAAAGCAACTAAAATAAAAATATTTTCCTTCAAGGTAAATCTGTGATTGAATTTAGAAAACAGAAATGTCAGGAAAACAGAAACTGTGCTACATACTAGATGTGTAAAGAGTTTAAAATAGAGGAAGGGGCTTACATGCATTTTGGAAGAGATGAGGAATGCAGGTCATGGAAGATGGTTCCAGAAGTCACCATTTGATACTGAGGATCTATCTCAGCTTGCATCATCACGGAATGACTCTTAAAAAAAATCCTGAAACTTGTGTCAATTCTCAAGAATCTCTGAGAAGTTCTCAGATCTTACTCTACCACAGGCTACAATGATTCTGAAGAACTTACTGGGATGTTGCTGAGATTGTCTCTATGTGTCTGGCTGCCACCACCTCTGGAGAATAATGGAATCTATATTATTCCAGCTGCCTTGCCAGTCTTGAGCAAGCTCCTATGATTGGCAAACTCATAGCAAACTCATTGGCAAACTCATATGACTGAGAAGCATACGGGAATGGAAATTCTGTGAAATATTTTTCTAAAGCATAGAAGGTAGCAGCATTCTGCCAAATTAGCAACAGGAAATCCTGCAAGACACAATCAAGTGATTGTCCAAATAAAATTTGGATTGTTGATACAAGAGATTCATAGAGCAGATTCCAGGAGTTGAATTATACAAAATGACTTAGAACAACCCTCAAGGAACCAAGAGAAAACCACACTAAGGATAAGCAACTACATTCCAGGAAAAGCCTGCTTCCGTATTTCTATTCATTACCTCCAATATCTGTACCAACTCTGGTGCCAGACTTTTCTAATAAGAACCTAAGAAAACTAGCAGTTAACTGTTAGTTAAGTGTTGGACTGAGGAAATGCAGTATAGATATCAATACTGTATTGGGATTCTCCAGAGAAACAGAAGCCATAGGATATTTAGGATATTTGTATATGTTTGTATATGTATGTGTGTGTATATATACATACACACACATACAGATGTATATTCACACATATGTATGTATATACTATATATACATACGTGTGTATATATATATATTTACATATTTTTATACACATTATATATACAATACAACATATGTATTAAAAGTTGGCTAATACCAATATGGGAACTAAGAAGTCCAATGATCTGATATCTACAAGCTAAAGATCCCAGAAATCCAATGGTATAAATTCAGTCTGAGTCAGAAAGCCTGAGAAGTAGGAGAACGGATGTATAAATCCCAGTCCAAGGGCAGAAGACAAGATGAGATGTCCCAGTTCAAGCGTTGAGATAAAAAAAGGACTCACCTGAATTCCTCCTTTCTCCAACATTTTTCTGTTAAGACCTTCAACAGATCAGATGCAGCCCACCCACAATGGGGATGGAAATCTGATTTTACCGAGCCTACTGATTGCCCACTGATTGCTAATCTCATCCAGAAACACCATTGTAGACACACCAAGAAATAATGTTTAATCTAGATACCCTGTGGCCAAGCAAGTTGACATAAAATTAACCACTGTGCATGCAAATGAGTTATAAGCAACAATGATCATGTATTTTAGGAAAACTAAGACAATGAGAGTAATTTCTTAAAAAAAAAAATAACATCCCTTGAGGAAATAGTTAATATCTGTAAAGAAAATATAAAATGTTTAAAAGTTGATTGCAGGGGCACCTTGGGCGGCTCAGTCAATTGAGTGTGGGACTCTTGATTTTGGCTCAGGTCATGATATCAAGTCATGACATTGAGCCCTGCATCAGGCTCTGTACTGATACCATGCATAGCTTATTTGGGATTCTCTCTCCCCCTCACTCTCTGCCCCTCCCCTACTCATGCATACCTGCTGGCATGTGTTTCCTCTCTCAAAATAAACTTTAAGAAATAAATAAATAAAATAAATTACTTGTAAATTGTATCTTCACCAAAATTAGCAATAATGTTATAAATAAAGGCATATTTCCTATAAGAAAAAAAATTATAATGTAACAACTATTTAATTACCAATTACTATTTGAATTACTATTTAATAACAGCTAGTTAGTGATATTAACTAGTTTGATATTATAAATATTATAAAATATAATGTAAGGTTAATAATATAAAACAATATACTATTTAATATATTTAATGCCATAACATTTAATATTATAAAATATAGCTTAATTTTATAAAATATATGATTTAGTAATATTTTAAATTACTACTTAATAATTATCTCAAAATAAATTAATCAACAAATAGTGGATAGAATGAAAGAAAAGAATGGTTAAAGATTAGATTACTAAAATAAGAAATTTGGGGCACCTGGGTGGCTCAGTCAGTAAGCATCTGACTCTTGATTTCAGTTCAGGTCATGATCTCATGATGGTGAAACTAAGCCTCGTTTCAGGCTCTGCACTAGGTGTGGAACCTGCTTAAAATTCTCTTTCTTCTTCTCTCAAAAAATAAAATAAAATAGGAAACTGAATATAAAATGAAACATACAATGACAAGGAATTAAATGAAATACAAGATTACATTTAAGAAGAAAGCAAATGAAGAAAGAAATGATTAATGGGAGGGGGAAAAAAACCAGAAAACTTTCTCTACTTAATCATTTAAATGTTCATGGTCAAAGTTCCACCAAGTATCAAGCAGAATAATCCTAAAGTTTCATATGTGGACATACATTGCTAACATTTCTTAACTAGAAGAATAAAAGGTCGAAGGAAGCAAAAGCACATTACATATTTATATAAAAGTCATATTATACTGGCATGACACATTTAAACTCTAATATGGTAGAAAGTAGTGAAACAAGCTTTTAAAAAGTTATAAAAAAATAAAAGTGATTTTCCCAAATTCACCCAACTATGTAGTGGGTTCAAAACTGGTTTGCTATTAGGGCATGTGGGTGGCTCAGTCAGTTAAGTGACTGACTTCAGCCCAGGTCGTAATCTCATAGTTTGTGGGTTCAAGCCCCACTTTGGGCTCTGTGCTGACAGCTCAGAACCTGGAGCCTGCTTCCAGATTCTGTGTCTCCCTCTCTCTCTGCCCCTCCCACACTTGCAGTTTGCCTCTCTCTCAAAACAAATGAACATTAAAAACTAAAAAAAAAACTAGTTTGCTATTAGAATCTATTATATATATATATATGAATGTGTATGAATATATATATATATATATATATATGAATGTGTATGAATATATATATATATAAGAGTAGTGGTAAGAATCTGTTATAATAATAATTATTAATGCCTGAGAGGTGACAGCAAAATTATTGCAAGATCAGATAGTACAATAATATTATAATCATACTATCTTTTGGACATGTCAAGAAAGATTAAATGTGTTTGGTGCATTTGATAGCTAGCTAGCCATCATCTATCTTTCTAATCTATCTGAAAGTTTTTTGTCAGTGAGGATTAGATTGTTAAATAATTTGCAAATTGAAAGTGATTAGTTTCAGTAAAATGGTAAGTGACATTGACAGATAAATGAAATACTTGTCCTGTTTTATTTTTCAGTAAAATTAAACATAACTAAAATTATATAAGTTTATAAGCACCTTTGTCCTGAACTGACAAAACAGACAACTCTTAGACTTAGCATCAATTTTATAATATAAAGTAAGACGGTAACACAGAGGGACAATTTTTGTTATCTTATTTGATTCCCTATGACATTGTTTTATTTTGCAAGTGTCCATGCTATTAACTAAGTCCAGAGGCACAGTGTGTATATGGAAACTTTTAGCAACTCACAAATAATATAAGCAGAGGTGGGAGAAGGGAATTTTTAGTCCTTAGGTTTGTGTTTAGCAGGACAATTTTATTAGTACTTCTTTCTTGTCAAAGAATAACCAGAAAACAAGCAGTGGGGGTGAGGAGCAGTGCTTCTGAAACAATAGTTCAGAGACAAAGGTGGCATTCAAATAATAGCAACAGTGCTAGCAATACTTGAAGAAAGAGAAAAAGAAGCAATAGCTAAGTAATAATTGATATTGTAAATGTCAAAAATGTCTCCAAAAACTACATTTTTTTACTGACTTTGGCAAAAATAAAAGATTCTGTCGTTTTCCAATTTTTTAACGAAAGGTGTATTTAGCCTTTGTGCAAATCCACAAATAACAAAAGGCTGTTTATTCTTCCTCCACAGTCACACATGTGACTCACCATTATGACACAGGTCCTGTTGGCAGAGGACATGCTGGCTGTCTTCTGATTTGCATTCTTTTTGTGATTAATGGCAGGGCAGTTCAGTCTCCTTGAAGGCCACTTTGGGATGGGATAATGTTTCCTTCAGACAAACGATAGCCTGCTGCTCAGGGAAACCTGGGCTGCTGGCTGAGTTAAATGGGCTTAGGTGTTCTGTAGATTTGTTTTTTAGCAATAACATAGAAATAATGACTCCTATTCACATGTGATTTGAAAATTACTGTGGTCTACTATCACATGCATCCATGTTTCCTCCACCAGAGCATGTATGTTCCTGTACAGCTATAGCCTATTTAACTGACTTTTAAGATAGAACATTAACCAAAGCATGGATATTGTCTGTATTACACAGCACTGTATTCTCACCATTTTGTTGTTCATTGATTTAGTGCTCAGAGGCATTCCATTCTTACCAAGGACAGCACTCAGTGCTGGAGATAGAACTTGGAAGACAAGCAAAATCCCTCCTCTCATGGTTCTTACATTTAAGTAGTGATGATACATTTTTTAATAAAAAATATTTACAAGTTTAAAATGAGTAAAATACATACGAGCCTCCTGAGAGCTAAAGATCTGTAGGAAGGCTAACCTCCTCATGAAAGGAGAATTGGAGCCATGACCAATAACACCAGTGCCCGAATTCTCTAAATGATTATACTGAAGACAGGAAACCACAGCACATACCTGACACAGGATTTAGAATTCCAAATGATTTAATTCAAATTATTCAATATGTTCTTATAGGGATGCATGCAGTATTCCCCTCCAAGCACATGCGTGCTTGTGTGTGTGTGTGTGTGTGTGTGTGTGTGCGTGCGCGCGTGCGCTGCTGGGAGGTATTATGCAGGCCAGGGTAGCAGTCTCATTAAAATCTTTGATTATGGACTTGGGTTTGACTATCTATTCTAAAAGATATTTGCAAGATCGCTTTATATCATGTCTTCAACCTCTCTAAAACCTGTTTTCTCATCTGTAAAACGGGGTGGATAAAAGTAATTCTGATAATTAGATGACATAAAGCTTAGCGTATTGTTTGGTATATAATAAAATTGACTGTTGATACTTACTATAACAGCGACTAGTAGTTTTGTTCAAACATTTGTGCCATGTACTAACCAATTTCCCCTCAAGAATATCACTCCATTCTCAGCCCTTTCAAATGCATCGGTACTTGCTTGTGGTAGTTTGTGAAAGCTTGCCCATTGGCATCATTTTTCCACAACTTTGGTGATATAATTTTGTCAAAGTCGATGTGTGTTCTCGTCTCAACCAGCTCGTTTCATGTGTATAATAATACTTGCATCAGTGGTTTGGATTATCCAACTTGTGCTGGAGAATGATATGGGTGTACCAGACCCTCTCCTTCTCCTCTTGACACATAGCGAGGCAAGTGTTCTCATCTTCCTGGCACTCAGGTAGGGGCACACTGCTGGATCCCGGCCACTGTAGTGCAGCACAGTGATGTATGCTACCTCCAGACCTTGAACATAAAAAAACAAAACAAAATAAAAAAACTCACTCTGATCGTTTCACAATATATACAAATATGAAATCATGTTGCATACCCAAAACTAATATAATGTCATATATCATTTATATCTCAACACACACACACACACACACACACTGTACACACACACACACACACACAAAATCTGTCTGTCTTCCCTTTACCCCTAGTTGGATTCGGAAGATGAAGTGCAGGTCAACTGTGCCCTAGGCGGTGCCTAGAAGGACACATTGCTGGTCCTCGTATGATTGCATGAAAGATCCCCTTCTCCTTTCTATACTCATTGGCCATGAACGATTTCTTTCTGTTAAACTGTGAAAATTTTGGAGTTGTCTCCATTTTGGGGTTTATATCTACAAGTAGCCTACTCTATGTTATTTCTCTATTGAAAAGGAAAGGGATTCATTGTGTATGTGTGTGTGTGTGCACATCTGTGTGTATGAGAGCAACAGAGAGACAGAGATAAAGATGGAGACACAGAGAAAGAGATTGTAAGCAGTAAGGAGAATCTGATTTTTTTTTTCCATTGCAGTCACAATAATTTCTGTGGGCATATACCTGGCAGTAAGGTAACAATCAGATGTAAAATATCACCACAGTAGAGACAGCATCCATAATAAGGAAGAGGAGAACACAAGGAGAAAAAAGGAACCAGAGACATATTTCAAAATTTGTTAATATATCCATATATATATCTATATATATATAGATAGCTAGATATATGTTGAACATATATTCTAGTATTTTCAACTGGTGTTACAGTGTTAATTGACACATTTCCCCATGACATACATAGACTTTTAGCCTACCAATAAAAGTATTTTGTAGATTACATCATCTTATAATTCTTAGGCTAAAGAAGTTTTATCTCAGTGTCTTATCTTGGGTATACTAGGGTTCCCTATGGATCCTGTATAGGACATATAGAAGACTTTTGAATAACTAATCTAGCCTTAAGCATAAAACATAATTAATTAGGGAAGATGGGGAATATATAAGATTGATTAAATTATAATGTTGTAATTGTGCAGTTATGCAGGCAAAATTAGGTGTTTGTAGAGGTTAAGAGGTGAACTGTTCCAAAAGAAATATTCCACAGTTTTCTATTATTTAAATGTGAATGGCATCTCAATTTTTATAAAGGTTTTTTGATCTGAGTGATGGAGATGTAATTGAGTAATAATCGTGGACCAAAACTCCTGTGGAATAATAAAGCAATAAAATCTAAAATGAAGGGATTCTTTTATTCACATACACTTCAGAGTCTTTATAGTACCTGATATAAAAAATAATTTAATAAGTATTTAATGCATAAACTCTGATAAAAATTAGGTAGGATGGGGCACCTGGGTGGTTCAGTTGGTTCAGCATCCAGCCCTTGATCTCAGCTTAGGTCTTGATTTCAGCTCAGATCTTGACCTCAGGTTTGTGAGTTCAAGCCCTGCATTGGCTCTGCACTGGACATGAAGTCTACTTAAAAAAATAATAATAATTTTAAAAAGTAGGTAGGAAAACATTGAACACTTGTATGAACTACTGCACAGATTTGTCTTAGATTTTTGGTATATCCCAACTTTTCCAAAAGTGAACCTAAAACCTTCACCTGTAGAGAAATAAAAGAAAAAGTCATGTAGAATTTACTCCCCACCTTGTGTTATGTATTTCTAGACATTCTATTAAAAACTATGGAATTTAGTCACAGCAACATTGTCTACTTTCATAAATCAAGATACTGCATTTGAATTCATTTTCTCAATAAACGATATAGAAGTAGGTGATACCAATGAAGTTTTGACAATAAACCTACCTCCACTTTGCTTCATGTGAGGTAGGTTAGAATCTGAGTTCCATCTGTGATACAGTGTGATGTGTATTATGTCTTCTCCAGCCTTTCCTGAAAGCTGTCTCAGGCTGAGAAAACTGGATGGGATCTTTTTGTTCTACTGGAGTCTTTCCCCCCTTCATCCATATCTGATGCAGTTTGAGGATAGGTAGAACTGTCCAACTTGGTGGCATGTGTATTTGGTGAAGTTAAGCACTAAGGATGGTCTAGACTAAACAATACCTCTGCCTACTCTACCCCAACCCTTTGCTTTTGGATGTTTCTAACTTTTAGGGCTTACTGGTAGTACTAGTACTTAGTTCTCTTTGTTTCCTAAGCTCTAAGGTTACTGGACCTGCTTAGAACGTGCAGAATCCCCATTTTAGGGCCTTTGAATATATCTGAGTTTTTTTCTACCTGGAATGTGCACCCTTCTCTCATGGCTTGTTCCTACTCCTTGAGTAGCAGCTGCAAAATCATATTCTCAGATAAAATGTCCTTTGAATATATCTCTAGCACCTGTATTCTTTTCTTACTTCCTCTTACTTCTTTCATACCAGTCAATATAATTTGAAATTGTTTTATTACTTATTTAGATTTATTTGTGTTCTTTTCTTTTTAATTAAAAACACTACATTTTGGGGACGCCTGGGTTGCTCAGTCAGTTAAATGTCTGACTTCAGTTCAGGTCATGATCTCACAGTTCGTGTGTTCTAGCCCTGGATCGGGCTCTGTGCTGACAGCTCGGAGCTTGGAGCCTGCTTCAGATTCTGTCTCTCTCTCTCTCTCTCTCTCTCTCTCTCTCTGCCCCTCCTTTGCTCTCACTCTGTCTCTCTCTCAAAAATAAATAAACATTAAAAAATTAAAAAACAAAAACAAAAAACACTACATTTTTTGGGTGTCTACTATGTGCCCAACAGTGTAAATTCTTTATATAACTAAGCACATTCAATCTTTGTAAAAATCTTATAAAGAAATTATTACTAATCATTCTTTAAAGATGAGGAAAGTAAAGCTTAGATTGTCACCTACTCAAAATCTCATAGCTAGTAAGTCGCTGTTTACAGAACTGAACATAGATTGTCTTTATATTCTATAAGGAAGGGATAGAATCAATTTTATTCCCTATTAGTAGCCCCTACCATGGTACTTAGTATATATTTGGTACTTGATCAGTACATAAGAAATTGGGAAATTTCATGGTTTTACTGTATGAGAAATCGAAGTAGTGGCTACTTCCTGTGAACTACTAAGGTGAAAGATTTTCTATCACTCTATAATTTATCAAAGAGAGATATCTGAATGTTCATGGAATGACTAGCCAATTGTTCACTTTTCCAAAAATCATCAGAAAAATCTTCTGATCAAGTGAAGCTACATATATTAGATTTTAAGGTGTCTTGCAAGGTGGGGAACTGATTGATTCTGGGTTAAGTTTATGACACATGTTTAGTTTAGTGATTACAGTAAGGCAAAAGTCTTAAAGCTAGTCTTGGCTTCAAATTTTAGCCTGTTCGACTAGATTAAGTAAGGCTTTTTAGCTGATGTATGGTCTACTGTTTCAGGAGAAAGTATTTTCTTGAGCAACTAAATAAAATTTTGCTTGTCTCAGTAGTGTTTAACATTTGTTAAACATTATTTAACATTAACGGGAAAATATACCTGGTCCCCTATTGTTTAACACAAGGATATGAAAGTATGCCCAGTCTCATTATTGTTCAGCTTAGTAATTTTAAAATATATTGGTTTCATTTTTCACCAGGAAGTAATGATATTATGTAAGACAGAAGTATGGACAGATGCTTTTTATTGCCCCCAACAAAAACCTAATGTGGCATTGTATTCATATTTGTATGCAGAACTTGCTATTTACCAGTGGGAGCATTAGGCTACAGATGTGATAAAGTGTTGCATCACCCCAGTGCATGTCACCAGGTGGCACACTGCTTGTATTTATATTTGAGGACTGTGTGTTTCTAATTAATAATTTATAAATTTATACAATCAAATGGAAAGGGACTGCATAACAGTGGAGGATGCACAGAGAGGTGTAAACAGAAGACTCTTTATTGGCAAGGACAATCGATTCTCCCCCTCTTCCAGTTTTATTGACCATTGGATTTATAAGCATGAGCATAAAATGATTCACAACACACTGAAAACAAGTGCAGTTGGTCTACATTGAATCTCTTTGTAAAAGAATGTACTACCCATTTTAATTTACTTCACACAGGGTTTTCTGGAATTCAAGTTTGAATTTTGAAGAAAAAGGCCATTATGGAGTCTTTTGTTGGTTTGATGGCTATAACTTTGTCTCTGTGCTCAGAGACACGAGTGAACCATAGAAAAAGTCATCCCCTTCACTTCTCTTGCAAGATTGCTTTCTGAAGCAGTTTATTAGGGAAAGTCACCATTTAATTAGGCAGAAAATAATTTCTTTAAATACACTGTTCATAGGGAAAATGACTAAAATTCATGTTGTGTGCACAAGAAAACACAGACTGTTACTTATGGATATGGCAGTCAATCAATAGATAGTTGCTTTAAAAAAAAAAAAGTACACTACCCCTGCTTTGGAAAAAAAAAAAAAACAACAACCTCTATTAAACTAATACACAAGAAAGTATCAGTATTATAGTAGCTTCAACCAAAATCATTTTTTTTTTCTGTAATGTGAAGTTTTGAGAAAAAAAGTTTAACTTCTACCAGCAGAAACTTGATTTAGGGCAATTTTTCCACATTACTATAGGTACGAGGCAGAGTGAATGTAATCTTTCCTGTTAGATAAGTTTTCTGGGGGAAGGCTTTTGATTACTAATCAAGGAAAACAAATAATTCACTTTCAGGGCCAATAATGTTTAGATTTGGAATATTTTGACATTCATTTTTGTGACCCCTGGTTATTCCTGTAACTTGCTCATTCTAATGCATTTACCCCCTTTAAAATCAAGCCAAGCTTATGTCTCTCACTTTTTTCTTGTCTAGGCTGTTTATCCCTCTGGCTATGAGACTCACGAATGGTAAGTAAAACCATGCTTTTCTTAGAGATAACATTGATGCTGTCATCGAAAACAAAGATTTAGAGCACTCAGAGCTTGTAAGACTATTATCTGGAGTCCTTTCTAACTTATGGGCCCTGTTCCAGAGCTGATGCAGTCCTAGATTCTCCATAGCATCACTTGCTGTTTCATTACATAATTCTACCTATTAATCTCTAAGAATTTGCCAATCACGTAAATCAAATTTGAATGAGATCATGGTAGGATAACCTGTGTGTTAAATCAAGTGGTAATAAGATGTACCTAGAGGTTTCTTCAGCTAGAGATAATATATTAATAGTACCAAAATGAAATAAAGCAGTTTCAAATCATACTCGCCTTTAGACTAGATGTTGGGTCACTATAAAAATAAAAACAAAAACAAAACAAACAAAAAACATTAAAACATAAACATTAATAAAAGTGATCTGAGAAAGGAGCAGGTGATTCATTTTTGAATATGTTATTATATATATTCTTTTAGAATATGTTATTTTCTGGCATTAGTATTTCTATAGCTACCTTGGAGTAGTCATTAAAAGTAATAGTTGACTTGTGTTAATATTTTTTTCCTTAAAGATAGTTATTAATTTTCCTGGTAAGAGAAGGGGAAGCAGGAATAATGGTAAGAGTCAGGGACTGGAATCAAAGGACCTAGCTGCATTTGAGTCCTCTTCTGCTCCTTCCTTGCTGCTCTGTGAGCTGAGGCAATTTAGTTAAACTCTCTGGTCAATTCCTGCATCTATAAAATGAAGATACTATAAATAACAGAAAAAAATTTAAATTATTTAGTGAGACCATGTGGGAAAGTATGCCAAGACTATGATATGTCACACATGTCACTACTACTTACCTTCAAAAAAAACAATGGCTTGATGGCTAACAAAACAAAGCAAAAACAAAAATCCTAAACAACCCTTAATAGGTAGTATCATGTCTAGTATGACATGACATCAGTGACAGAAATCCGGAAACAGCCTGATGGTCATGGAAATAATTAAGGATGTGAATGGTCTCCTCTAAGTTGCCTATGATTTAAGATAGAAGTGTGAATGCATGACTGATGTTTTGAGGTCAAAGAGGTTGATTGGTCAGAGTCAGACACCAGAGGGAAAGCAATTATGTTAACTCAGACACTGAAGTAAACAGATGAGAAAAAAGGAATATTGAACAATCTTATCCTACTTAATTGCTGAGCAAGAGGTAGTTAATAAATATTCTTGGTTAGACAAAATAAATAATTACTAAATAAAAACATGAATGAACTGTTATTGAAACCTACGGAAAAGTATTCTGAAAATATACAATGTAGTTAAATGAACAATTTTCAGGTGGGTTTAGATAAACTAAGAAGATGAGAAGGAGTCAAAGGATAATGAAAAACATTTATTGATTACTCATCTGTCAGATTACACTCTAAGAACTTTATGAGCATATTGATAATTAATCCTGAAAAAGTCATATGAACAAAGAAATGTTGGTCTCATTTTACATATAAGAAAAATGATGTGAAGAGTTTAAGTAATTCGTTCAAAGTAACTCTCTCATCAGAGAGTTATTCGGTGGTAGAACAGGGATTCAAATTCAACCAGCATGACTCTAATCTATTGCTAAGTAGAAATTTTCAAAAGGTTAAAAACTGTGACTTTCATGAACATATAAAATTAATACATATTAAAGTTTCCATTCAATTCATTAATTAGGGAGGAAGCCAATAAGATGTTATGACCTGTACAAGGAGGGCACCTATTGGGATGAGCACTGGGTGTTGTATGGAAACCAATTTGACAATAAATTTCATCTTAAAAAAAAAAAAAGAGCATTTTGAGAAGCTATGTACCTATAGGTAATGTTAGGATAGTTTACGAGCTTCAATACAAAACTGTCCGATGGGGCCATAAAACTTTAGGGTTATCGCTCAGTGGGACTGCAATTATTTGCATATTTTCAGACACAGTCAAATTAACACATGACTTTACCACATCTGTGATCTTTAATTGTAGTAAATAGTTGACTATGAATGTTACCTGAGATCATCCTTGGTTAGACATTTCTTTAATATGATAAGGAAAAGATATGCTGCCCACCACTCTGTTTTACTTTGCAGATTCAGATCATTTTATGACCTAACATAGTAATATAATGCTACCATAATATATTTCATTTTAGATATGCATTCACTGGGTTAGAAATGTAATACTTGTGTTATAATTATTTATGTTTTATATAGGTAAGGAAGCTAATGCTCAAAAAGATAAAATAGCTTCAGATCCATATACTTGAGATAGGATGCAAACTAAAAGTTTTTCTGTAAACTTTCATATTATTTCCCCTATGTTTTCCATACAGCATCATAATTCACATTTTAATGCTGTCCATATAGCATCATAAGTCAGCACATTTTAATTATAATTTTTATTTGTTGTATAAACTTTTATATATTATGTTAGTAAATTAAAAAATACAAAAAAAGCAAAAATAACATATCTTTGAGTGTTTTCCTAGCCATAGGGAAAATGAAAGTCAAAAAAACCCAGCCTTGCCCTTGAGGAGCTCAACATGCTGCATATGGCCTTTTATGAGACCAAGTAAATAGAAACATAATGCATTATTTAAATAATAATTTCCATCTAACCAATACTTAATGAGTATACATTTGTGAAAAATACTGTGCAGATGCTCCTAGGAATATAGATCAAGAGGAAACGAACTTTGCTCTTAGGGGATTTTCAGTCTGACGATTTGACATTCTAATATTTTTCTCAAGTGTTTCTATAATTACTGTTGTCATTCAGGTCTTATTCAGGTCTTTCTTGAATATATAAACTAAGCTTCTAAATAGGTTCCTTGTCTTAGACTCATCCTCTGCAGTGTGATAGTATTTGGCATTGTCACATGTTCTGAAGTCCAAGTGTAATGCAGTGTACCAAAGGGTCTGTTAATGGTGAGTACAAAGTGATAGAAAAAAGATAAGTATAGAAGACTTACTGGGCAAGCGAAGTTAGAGAAAGAGGGATTTG
Source organism: Acinonyx jubatus (assembly GCF_027475565.1). Taxonomy (NCBI): domain Eukaryota; kingdom Metazoa; phylum Chordata; class Mammalia; order Carnivora; family Felidae; genus Acinonyx; species Acinonyx jubatus. The sequence goes on along the minus strand of NC_069390.1, from coordinate 23,650,077 downwards.
AGGGACATTAAAAATAAGTTTAACGGCAGAGTAGAAGTTTGCCACATAGAGAATTCAGGAAAGGGATGTTATGGGGTTGCAATTATGGGTAAGAGTACATGTACATGGTAACCATGAAGGGGTGCCACTTGGAGTTCTCTTTACTAGAGACCTTGTAGAGCGTAGAGGCTTATTCTGCTTGCAGGGCATTTGGCCTCTATGTCAGTGTTTGAGCTGAGGACATAATCTTCTGAGACAGCACAATCCAATGACTGAGCATGCACAGGATATTAGGAGCTAGTCATTTTTGCTCAATATAGACTCCCTTTCAGGCAGTTTTTGCAATAGAACTTCCCATTGAACTGGCTGAGACTTTCTCAGAGCTGTGCAACAGTCCTGTGTTACCCTCAATCCTTCCTTCCCCTCTCCTTTCATGGCATCATGGTCTGTAGACTTCCCCTTCATACTCCTGCTTTCTCTCCTTTACCTTTCATTGGCATTACCCTCCCACCCCTGCCCAAACCTATTATTCTTGTAACTGTTTCATCCCATGCTTCCTGGAGAACCCAAGCCGACATGGTATATTAAGGTAAAGGACTGTGAAAAAAAAGAGAAAAAAACACCTCATATTTTAAGGGCTTCCCTCCAGATGGAGAAACCTTGAGCCTAAACAAAATTTGGTACAGTGACTTATGTGAAAAAATTTACATAGTACTAAGCAATCACTTGGATATAATATTTCTTTCAACATCTTCATCTGTTGAATGCCTCCTCCGAAGCAGGACAATTTTAAAGCAAAGATGATAAAAAGATGGGTGTGATATCTGTGCTGGAAGATTGCATAGTCTAATTACCCTGGGAATGGGAAATGTGGAAGACATTATTTATGCTTTAGAAACTGCTCCTACCATTGAGAAGTCTCCTGTGTATGGGTATGGTAGTCCCCCAAGCAGTGTTATTCAGGAAAGAGAGATTTGTTGTTTGGATCTAAACTTTTTTTAATGTTTATTTTTGAGAGAGAGGGAGGGAGAGAGAGAGAAAGACAGAGCATGAGTGAAAGTGAGGCAGAGAGAGAGAGGGAGACACAGAATCTGAAACAGGGTCCAGGCTCTGAGCTGTCGGCACAGAGCCCAGTGCAGGGCTTGAACTCATGAACTGTGAGATCATGACCTGAGCTGAAGTCAGACACTCAACTGACTGAGCCAACCAGGTGCCCCTGTTTGGATCTAGGTACCATCTCACCAGGAGTCCATCCCAGCTGCAAAGAGGAAATTACTATTAATAGTTGTCCATGTGTTTGTCATCAAGGATAACAATATCCCATCAGTAAAAGTAAATGGATAGAGTATCGTAAAAGGGTTAAAATAGTATACAAACACAATCATATTCAGTAAGTCTTGTTTCTATCATTGGGAGAAAATCAGTTCATTGGAATTTTTTATTTAGTCATTAACACATTATTTCATCAAACTTTAAGATTAAGCATTAAGATTTAAGCAAAAATATGATTAATTTGTTTGTTCACCATTGCTTTTTGTAGTGAGCTTTTTAGTGTATCAACAGCTTCAGATGAATGCATTAACATTAAGATGAATTTATAAATAAAACCACATAGATTCTTAGAATATTAATACTATGCCTGTAATAGAAAGCCAAAAATACTTACTAGAGAACATCTTTGAGAAACAGATGCAATGTTGTATGCATTTCTAATAAATTACTTACAGTGCATGATGGGACGATATGCCTTTGAACACTGGTTAATCAATCAGCAAATGGCTGTGTAATAAAATTGCTTGGAGCAAACTTTGAGAACTGTCCCTACATTTTCCTCCTCCTCCTAAGATTAATTATGTGTAGGGATTAAAAAAGAAAGTTGATTCATACAAAATCCTTTTTCCTTTACATGCAACATTATTACTGTAAAGGAATATGTAATACAATTTAATTGTCATCCGAAGCTTCTGTCCTTCTTTCTGCAAGTGATAAAACGATCCATTTGATAATAATAAAGGACAACTACACAGGATACAGATTTTAGTAAATCCATTGTAGATTTGTGTGTTTATCCCTATGAATCTAGAAAACCATTATATGTAAATTGATCTATCCAGCTATTGGACTCAAAACTTCAAAGACCCAGATTGTTACCATAGAGTATCTTAAATCTATTTTTGGTTATGAGAATTAGAAATAAATAGTATCATATTTTTATTATATTATCTTCCCCAAACTATTTTGCTTAATCTTTTCAGACACCAAACAGAAGTAAATTCAAAGCCAAATTTGTGTATCTAAAGGTCACTGTTGGTTTTTATTGGGTTTATAAACATCATAATCATTGCCAAATTGTGCCTTCTCTTTTTGGCCACACTTCCCTAAGAAATAGATTGCCATGAAGATAGAGCTACTGCCTTGGCCACATAAAACAAAGGAACATGGTTTAATTCTTGGGAGGTCCAGAGAGCCAAATGCTGCAATGGACCATGACAGAACAATAGAACAATGCATGGCTGACTTAGGGATAATGTCATGTTTGGGACGTTTAAAAGCATTTGTAGAGGGATGTACTATATTGATTATTGTAACAACATTAGAAACGTTCTTGTGGCTCTAAATTCCTAACATAGTATTGTTTATGCACATACAAAGAGGGTCAATGATCAATAATCCAATTTGGCACAGACAGACTTAACTCTTTACTTTTTTTTTTTTTAACCTCCATATTCATTGATGCAGAAGTAATATAATACAGAAGCTTGCAATTTAAAGAGTACAAGTCTTATTTTATCTATCCCTGGATGGACTCTCTGGACTGTGTTTTCTCATGTTTATTAATTATATGTTTGGTATTTATCTTTCCAGACTTTCTTCTGTCCTTCTCTTTCTCACCCCTCATTTATTTGTACTATGTATCTCTGTTTTTCCTGTTGTTTTCTAAACTAAATGCTATCAACATTGCTTTTATATATTTTTTAACTTGACATTTTTCACTTTATTTGTCTTCAAAACTATTCCATGTCACTATGGGTAGATGTACCTCATCCTTTTACATTTGCACATGCTATTATTATGTGTCATGGATATACGGTATTTTTTTCCCTTTTTTACTAAAAGACCTTTAAGTGTTTCCATTTATTCTCTACTACATAAACTGTTTAAATCAATATCTTTCTATATGTCCCTTTCATGATATGCTGTGTTTTTTATAAAAATTCATTTTATGTCATAAAATTAAAAAACAAAATCAAATTGCAGCTATCTTGATAATTCATATAAATACTCATAAGCTAACAACTCTTTTATCCAACTTCATTTTTCTTTGCTCAATCTTTATCCATCAGTCACTTCCCCACATATTTACTAATTTTTATCGTCTCATTATTTTTACATTTCATGAATTGCCTAAAATAGTGCTACACATAGAATAAATGTGATACTTAGAGAGAAAGGCTTTGAAGCCACCTAAACATGGAATCCAGACCTGATGCCATTAAGTTGTCATTGTGTACTTAGGGTTCGGTTACTTTAGCTAAAAACATTTCAAACATATATGTGGCCACCCAGGGGGAGTCTTTTTTCTTTAATTTTAAAATTAAAAAAAAAATTAACGTTTGTTTATATTTGAGACAGAGAGACAGAGCATGAACGGGGGAGGGTCAGAGAAAGGGAGACACAGAATCTGAAACAGGTTCCAGGCTCTGAGTGGTCAGCACAGAGCCTGACGCGGGGCTTGAACTCACGAACTGCGAGATCATGACCTGAGCTGAATTCGTACGCTTAACCGACTGAGCCACCCAGGCATTCCTTTTTTTTTTTTTTTTTTTAAATTTTAATGTTTATTTCTGAGAGAGAGAGACAAAGTGTGAGTGGGAGAGGGGCACAGAGAGAGGGAGACACAGAATTGGAAGCAGGCTCCAGGCTCTGAGTTGTCAGCACAGAGCCCTATGTGGGGCTTGAACCCACAAACCATGAGATCATGACCTGAGCTGAAATCGGATGCTAAACCAACGGAGCCACCCAGGCACCCCAAGACACCCAGGGAGTCTTATTTTTTAATTTGGCGTTCTAAAGCCCCAGATAGTGATCCTGTGGCCCAATTTACATCAAGTCTTCATTTCTAAACCAAGACATGTCCAAGTTAGGTTTTTATGCAACAGATCAGCTTCTGCTACAGCCAAGTGGATAAAGATGGAATAGTAGAAGACTGAAAAAGATTGAGGTCATGGGCAAATGAGCGCACCAACTGCCACAGTGTAAAGAGGGAGGATAATGCCCTTCTGTTAGGATTATTGTGAGGAGTAGGTGAGACAAAATCAAAAGAGGACCCTATCATATATTCAACTATAAGATGCCTAGTGCATTTTATATTTTAGTCCATGTCTCCCTCCCAAGTGATAATTTCATAGGATTGTGCATGTGTTGTCTTTTTCTTTTCAATGGACAGTATACTACATATGTTATTCTGCAACTTCTCATTTTTTGTTTAACAGTATATCCTAGAGATTTGTTTCCATTATCTGTACTTAGCAAGGTAACTGATGAATTACACTTGTTATTATAAACAAGCTGTAATGAAACATCATTAGCCATTAGAGAAACACAAATAAAAACAATAATGAGATATCACTTTATGCCAACTACGATGGCTGTATCAAAAAGATAGTAACAAATTTTGGGGATGATATGAAAAATTGAAATCTTCATATGTGGCTGGTGGGAATGTAGAATCATGTAGACACTTCAGAAAATAGTTCAGCAGTTCTTTAGAAAGCTAAATATATCATATGACTCAACAGTTGCACTCCTAGATATATAGCCCCTTTCTGATCACTTATTCAATATACATTCATGCAAATACGAAAAAAATTAAACATACACAAACACAATACACACTTCCAAGGGAACTGAAAACATGTCTACACAAAAACTTGTAGAAATGTTTATAGTGGAATTATTCATAATAGCCAGAATGTGGAAACATCCCACATGTCCAACAATTAACAAATGAATAACCAACATGAGGTATACCCATACAATGGAATACTGTTTAGCCATAAAAAGGAATGAAGTGCTAATATATCCTATGACATGCATGAGTCTTAAAAACATTAGCTGAATTAAATAAGCTGGACTCTACAGACACATTATATGGTTTCATTTATATGAAATGTTCCAGATAGGTGAACTCATAAGGGCAGAGAGGAAGTTAGTGTTTGCCAAGATTTGGGGTTGGTGGGAGGTAGAATGAATGCTAATATTTATGGGGTTTTTTTGTGGGTTTTTTTTGATTTGCTGAAGATATTCTGGAATTATAGAGTGCCTATGGATACACAACTTTGTGAATATACAGTTGACTCTTGAATGACAGAGGATTAGGGTACCCACTCCCCTGTGAAATCAAAAATCTGTGTCTAACTTCTGACTCCCCCAAACTTAACTGCTAATAGCCTACTGTTGGCCAGAAGCCTTACCAATAATATGAACAGTCAAATAACACATATTTCATATTATACATATTATATACTGTATGTTTATAATAAAGTAAGCTAGAGAAAAGAAAGTGTTATTTAGAAAATTATAAGGAAGAGAAAAATACATTTACGGTACTGTACTGTACCAAGAAAAGTCCATGTATAAGTGGACTCATGAGGTTAAAACTTGTGTTGTTTGAGGGTCAACTGTACTAAAAATCATGGAATCAAACACCTTAAAAAAGTAAATTTTATGGTATGTGAATTATATCTCAATTTGTAAATATTCTCTAGAAATTCAGATTTCAATTCTGAACATGTTAAATTTCAGATGCTTATTTATCCAAATGTTAATTGTCCATAAATTTGTTTCATTGATCCATTAGAATCTATTTAGTTAGTGCCTTCATTGCCAGAAACAAAGTAATTTTAGCTGATTCTTTTTTTGTTTTTGTTTTTATTTAAATTCTAGTTACATATTACATATACTGTATATTACATAGATATATATATATACATATTACATTTCAGGAGTAGAATTTATAACACCCAGTGCTTATCACAATAAGTGCCCTCCTTAATGCCTATTACCCAATTAGTTAATCTCCCTGTCCACCTCCCTTCCAGCAACCCTCAGTTTATTCTCTGTAGTTAAGTCTCTTCTATGGTTTGCCTTTCCCTCTCTCTTTTGTTTTTTTTTCCTTCTTTTCCCTATGTGTATCTATTGTATTTCTTAAATTCCACATATGAGTGAAATCTTATGGTCCTTCTCTGACTTATTTCACTTAGCATAATACAGTCTAGCTCTATCCATGTTTCATCGGTTGATGGACATTGGGGCTCTTTCCATAAACTGGCTATTATTAATAATGCTGCTATAAACAGTGGGTGCATGTGCCCTTTGAATCAGTATTTCTGTATCCTTTGGATAAATACCTAGTAGTGCAATTGCTGGTTCATATGGTGGTTCTAATTTTAACTTTTTGAGGAATCTCCATACTGTTTTCCAGAATGGCTGCACCAGTTTGCATTCCCACCAACAGTATAAGAGGGTTCCCCTTTCTCCACAGCTTCACTGACATGTTTTTTTCCTATGTTGTTAATTTTAGCTATTCTGACAGGTATGAGGTAGTATATCATTATAGTTTGGGTATATCATTGTATTTCTCTAATGATTCTTACACTGATTCTTCCTTGGTTGTGGTGGTGTTTGGGCTTTGAACCATGACATTTGCAAAGTTCTCAGAATGCTTTTAGCCAATCCTCCCTAAAGAGTCTTACTGCTGCTTTTACTCTACTCCCACTACTATATCATCCACTACCAGCAGCACCACAGATAAGATACATAACTGATTTACTGAAATCAACTATGCAAAAGACACTTTACATAAATTAGCAATAATGTGCAAAAACTCACTGCATCATTACATTTTATGGAGGAGGAAACTAAGACTTAGAGTTCAAGTAAGGTTTACAACGGACTTTTCCCCCTTTAACAGATTAATGTAGTTGTTATCAATCCAGACAGCACATTACAATCACTTTTAAAAAGAGCAATAGTTAGGTACTTGACTAAAATAGTTAAGTCAGAATCCTGAAGGGTAGGTTCGACACATTAGTAGTTTAATCTTTTTTGGAGATTCCAATGTACTTAAAGTTTTTCAGGAGAAACTCGTATCTGACAAATTGTAGTCTTTTGAATCTGTCAACAGAACACACATGTTAATATGCCCTTGATTTTTATGATAAAGATCATATTACAATATGTGCAATTTAACCAACATGAAACATATTACTAACGTATTCCTTGGTGATAGAAGGATTATTTACCTATCCTCATTGGTCTTTGTGCCGATAAGAAGCTTTCCTAGCAATAAGAAAACGTTCCTTTGACTTACACAACTGATTTCTTATTGTAGGTCAAGAGAATAGTGTTAATCCCTTAATCCCTTTATGAGTACAGTCATTGCAATATTGGAAAACTGTCACAAGTCATTCATTACCTGCTTTGATGTTCTCATTAGGAAAAGAAAGAATGCCACTTGCTATTTAATTGAATCATTTCATTTATTTTGTTAATTATTGCAATTGTTTACACATAGTCCATTTTGAGAAACTATTATAGGTATCAAAAGGACGATTTGATAAAGTGTGAAGTTTTGATTAAAATAGTTGTGTGAGCAACTCAAAGGTAGAAGAGGAAGATTTTATTTGGTCTTCCGTTCTACTCATTATATCTATATCTTCACATATTTCATAGTAGACTTGAAATACATGGGCTGCAGGTTGGGTGTGTATAAGTGCCATGAAGGTGCAGTCGTGCTGTCTTCATACCGTGCCTGGAAAAGAAAAAAATGGTCATTGCATAGGTATTGAATGAATCTATGACTGGGTGCATGCGTATATCTATACACCTATCTATATTCTCAGTAAAATTAAATTCCTCGAGAGCAAAGAGTCTCCTTTTATCTTTTTTGTTTGTTTGTTTCTTTTGAGAGGGACAGAGACAGGATGAGTGGGGGTGGGAGGCAGAGAGAGAGGGAGAGGGAGGGAGGGGGAGAGAGTGAGAGAGAGAGAGAGAGAGAGAGAGAGAGAGAGAGTCCCAAGCAGGCTCTGTGCCTACAGCACAGAGCCTGACATGGCACTCAAACTTATAAAACCGTGAGATCATGGCCTGAGCTGAAACCAAGAGTCAGATGCTTAACTGACTGAGCCACTCAGGTGCCCCCCCCCCACCTTTTTTTCAAAGTTCTTTTTATCTTTTTGTGTCAGCTGCTACTATTAGCATAGATCTTGGTACATCATAAGTTGTCTAATAAATATTTTAGTTTGCTTTCTAAAAGAAATCTGAAGTAGTTGATATTTTACTGGCTTCATCATTCAGCCAAAACTAATTGGCAAACTGTAAGTTTAAATCAAATTTATTTTCTTTTGGAAAAAATATAGTTTTTAAATTGTTCTTATCTCTATCATATTTCCATAAAAAATAAATGGTTTGTAAGGTCTCTCCAAAATTCAGGAATATATTTTAAGTAATGGAAAGAGATGTAAGAGTAAAATGCCCCACTTTGGAGAGGTCTCCATGAGATACTTGCAAAATAACTTACTGACTAATAGCCTTGTTTCTCAAATTGTGATCTGCACAACAGCATCGTTGATATCACCAAGAGTTTGTTACAGCTGTAGAATCTCAGATCTCACTGCAGGCACATTAAACAATAATCTGAATTTAAGTTTGAGAGGCACTAAATTCTTGTTTGCTCATTTTTGTGTTTTAAAAATATTTTGATGGGATATGGGGGTACTTTCAGAGTGTTTTCTGCCCAGGGCATACTCCCAAGAAATAGATTTTAATATTAAAACCTTTTTTTAGGTGTCAGCTAACAGAACTCCTAGAAAATAAACCTTTTGTGACAAATAAGAATCATCTGTATAGGCTGGTAGAGAAGGGTATCATCTTGCTACTAATCTTGATCACCGTGATTTCTATGATGTGGAGCTCCATGTTGTTTCTCAGGGAATTTGAAATTTTCTCCTGTCTGCTCATCTGATGGCCAAGCAAAGGGCTGTCTGTACTCTGTGTATATAGTCAAAGAGAATTTTCTTGACAGTCAAAGTGGTTTCCTTTATTCATTGTATTGTTTCTTCTTTAATAGCCTCCTTCATATTCTCTGGTCTAAATGAGGATGAGACAAAAGTAGGGTGAAACCAAATGTTTACTCGGCCATCCACCCTCAGCACTTAAAAAAAGAATTCTTAGTGCCTTCATTCTTCATTTAGACACTTTAGACACTTAGAGTAAAAGATATGCCACAACAAATAAACATAATCAGTTGACCTGATGTTCTTAAAAGCAGTACATTAAAACATGTTTAATTATAAATTGTATTAATGGTTTTCCTCCTTCTCTGTTTTAAAGTACAATAATTTCCTTTTTTTGTGTGTGTGGCTGGTATACTGAATGATCTTTGGACTAGAAGTTAAGGAACACAAATTCTTTTTTTTTATTTAAAAGATTTTTTAATGCTTATTTATTATTGAGAGACAGAGAGAGACAGAGCATGAGCAGGGGGAGGGGCAGAGGGAGAGGGAGACACAGAATCTGAAGCAGGCTCCAGGCTCCGAGCTGTCAGCACAGAGCCCAACGCGGGGCCCTAACTCACAAGCCCTGAGATCATGATCTGAGCCGAAGTCGGATGCTTAACTGACTGAGCCATCTAGGCGTCCCAGGAACACATTCTAATGTCAGCTTTTGCAATGACTGGGTATATGTGACTCTATGCAAGTGATTGAGGTTTCTGGGCTGAGATTGCTTTTCTTAGAAATGACATTGTTGGCATAGACATCTCTGGAACCTCTGTCTCAATGACTCCATGACACTGTATCAGCTTCATTTTCATAAAGCTCCTGATAAAACTAATTTAAATCCTCTTACATATGACACTAAGTCAGAAAAGAAAAAGAATATTGTTTTATATAGAATACAATTGTGTAAAAATAAGTAAATAATAAGAACATTTAAGATTTCTGTCATATTGCTGAGAAAATTAGATCTGTATCAATAAACATTTGCAAGTGAACAGTAACTAATGCTCAAAGATAATACTTCCATGAATTAATCATGTCTGCTTTTGCACAGCAGCAGACTGATCAGGGCTTAGTGAAGCCCTCAGCTACTTCTCACTCTCAGACTGTATTTCTGAGAGTGAAATTGATTATTTGAATTGACATTCTCAATCCCAAGTCACCTAAGTGAGCAAGAGGTTATGAATATTATGGAGAGATTTTATTTTCCTCAAAGTCTGCTCTGAATTCAGAATTGTATTGAAGGTGCGGAGAGCAGTGAGGCGATGCCATATTCAGCCCACTGGGGAGGAGGGAAATGAATAGGAGGCAAGTGAGGATTCCAAGGGGAACAATAAACAAATCTGTCTCGCTTACATTCAATGTGAAGAATAATATTTAACATCTCCAGAGTGCTTCACTGATCTTGATATCTCAGTTAATTATTGCCTCCAATTCTAGGGTTGAATACCTACTATGAGTTATGAACTGTATTTAGTGCTGAGGATACAAATGTGAAAGAATCCTGAATGCTGTATTTTATCACTGGTAGTTCTCAGTATTGCTGTCTGACTCATAGGACTTTTAAAACGTAAATCATTCTGCACTGAATTTTCTTCATCAACTGTCATTGCTAAGAATAGAAGTCCAGAGATAGAAGGCCTTTTGTGAGATGTTGGCTGTGTACTTTTCTGGCCACATATCTCATCATTACTTACGCCGATGACCTGGGTTTTACCAAAACTTTTGCATCTCACTCCCAAAATGACTTTAGTGGAGGGACAATCCTCTCTTAAATTTCATTGTCTTTCCATGTTATTCCATCTTCCCAGAGTGGCTTTCCTGGCTTTCTCCACTTAATTAGCTCCTACAAGTTATTCAAGAATCAATTGAGATATTAACTCCCAAGAGACCTATCCTAATGCCTATAGGATTATTGGTCCATTTTTGTATTCCCGTAGGAAATAGTTCTTAGGTCTATTTCAAGGGCTACCATCGATTTCTCTCTCTAGACCATAAGATTCTTTGAGTCACCCAGCCCAGAATCTGGCTAGTACATGCTCAAATAAATTTTCTTTAAAGAAAAATTATTAAACGACCCTATGGGGTAGGTGCTTCACATTATTCTCTTCCTTTTATAGCTAAAGAAACATTCAAGATCTTATCCAAAACCCAGGGTCAGTGGGTAAAATACATCTGGTTTTCTGAGTAAATTGTAAGTTCATTTTCAATGCAGTACCTTTTCATCTTGTGCTAACCAAAATCACTGATGGAGAGAAATATCAGGGCTACAAAAGCCCCAGGGAGAGAAAAAGAGGTGACTTTTGTGGCTCATGATGAATTAGGGTAGTAAAACCTATTTTGGCCAACTTCCAGCTTGTGTTGTTGGTAGTTGTATTGTTGCTGCTGCTAAACAAAGAAGGTTGGTCCCAAACACATTGCAGATTAGAAAATAAATTTATGTACTGTAATTTTTCTCTTGAAGTCCTCTAAGATTTTTCTTTTTTAATTTTTTTCAAAAATTAAATCAGCTTTAGACACAGGCAATTTTGGAGAGGACTGTTTGCTGTCTGCCTTTGAAATAAATTTTATTTGATCTGTTTTATTCTCCCTTTATTTCTTTTGTTATTTATTTATTTATTTATTTATTTATTTATTTATTTATTTATTTATTTATTTATTTTTGAGAGAGAGAGAGAGAGAGAGAGAGAGTGAGAGAGCAAGCATGAGTGGGGATAGGACAAAGAGAATCTTAAGCAGGTTCCACAGTCAGCGTGGAGACTGATTTGGGGCTAAATCTCACAACCCTGAGATCATGACACTGAGATTGTGACCTGAACCGAAATTAACCTACCAAGCCACCCAAGCGCCCCTCTTCTTCTTTTAAAAGTAGTTCTCCTTAAGTTGGCTAAGACATATTTTAGTAGGCTTTATGCCTCACATGGAGGCCAATGTGGGGCTTGAACTCAGGACTGTGAGCTCAAGACCTGAGCTGAGATAAAGAGTTGGATGCTTAACCGACTGAGCTACTCAGGCACCTCTTGACTAAGACATTTGAAAGGCTCTTAAACAAGAGATTAGGGAATATATTGTTGGCATATATTTATCACCAAATATTTTTTCCAGTTCCTTGTTATAAAATTTTCAACATACAGAAAAATCAAAAGAATGAGCTGTGTAGATTCCTTGTAAATTTCATACTTGTTAATATTTTTATGTGTCATGATACTTTACTCCTATATATTCCAACATTATCTGCCAAAACAAGAGAATTCTCTAATATAACTCTAGTACTTTTATCTCACCTAAGAAAAATAACAGTAACACCCTGATTGCATCTAATATACAGTTTATTTTCAAATGTCCCAAGTTGACTACAATAACTATTTTATAACTTTTTTTTTAAGACTTGGATTCTTGTTAAAGTTTATTAATTGCATCTGATTCTCATCTTTTTAGCCTATTTTAATTTTAAATAAGTTCCATTTTCTTTCATGTGCTTATTTTTCATGACACTGAATGTTGTAATACTCTGGGTCGGTTATCTTATAGATTGTTCCCATATTTGCTTTCTCTTGCTGTTTCCTTGTAACGTTGTTTAATTTGTTCCTCTATTCCTGTGCTTTTTCTAAACCAGAATTTAGAACTAATGCCCAGATTAGATTCAGGTTAAAGTTTCAACAAGAACACTTCACAGGTGAGACTATGCAACACCCCATATTGCACATAATACTAGTTGATCTTACTAGTAGTGATGCTGAGTTTAGCTACTTGGTTAAGGTTGTGACCAATAGATCGCTCCACTATAAAGAGTAGTTTCCCCTTTGAACTTAGCAGACAATATTTGTGGGGATCATAATTTGGCATATGAAAGTCATCCTCCAAAAACAAATTCACCTAATGCCTCTTACCCAATAATGTTATCGTCCATTGGCTATATATGCTACAATCAAATATATCGTTGGGTTTTGCAGAAGAGTGGATTTTCAAAGTATATGATTTCTATGCTATTTATTAGACATCATTAATCTGTGAAAAAGAAATTTCTCTCAACAACCCGTGATGAATTATAATTTGTTAAAAAGGTAGAAAAATGTTCAGATCTCCTGTTTCAGCTCTTCATTTCAGAGTGAAATATCGGCTTGACAGTCAACCTTCATAAGATTTTTTTTCTTTAATTATGATTGACTTAGTGGTAGATAGTCTCTCTCTATAGACGTTTAGAGGCGCTAACTCTAAACTTAGGGGAATAAAGTGGGTGTTGGTTGATTAATCAGAAAATGTTGGCTTCAAATTCTAGATCTACAGCTTCTGAGCCTTGTTGCCAAGAATAATCTCCCTAAACTTTTTCATTCTTTCTTCACTTATCCAACTATTTTCAATGACATCTGTCAAGTTCTATTGTATGAATTATTTATTTTAGAGCTAGAATTCCTTTTAGAGCCTCATATAATTTATTAGGTTACAGTGTCTTCTAAGTTTTTGTTGTTGCTGCTGTTGTTTATTAATGAATTAATATTAATAAAAATTCCAGGATGAATTTAATGTATATTGGGTAATATTTACATTAAAAATTAAATTGTGAACTTTTACTTCCTATTTCTTGGGGAATGTTATAAATATTGACAAATTGCTGTTGTAGAGCCAATGAGGAGAGAAAACACACTCTTGCCATTTGTATTTAATTTATTTATTCTTATAATGTCCTGTGTGAAATGTTCAAACTACCAGGAAATAAGTCAAAATGATTTATCAGCCTCTATGATAATATTAACTAGTAATCACATTTATTTTCAGTGGCTTGTTAACATTCCTCTGGTAAGATTTTCTTCTTGTATTTTTTTTTTCTCAACTACATATGTCTTTCTTCATCTTAGGAAGGAAGACTGAAAGATACAACTTCAATGTAACTTTGTTAATTTACTTTAGTCATATTTTTCCCCCATGAGATGAATAAGTCTCTTCATACACACACACACACACACACACACACGAGATTGAATGAATTATTACCAATTAACAAACCTGTAAAATTATTAAGTGATTATAAAAATGTTAAAGTATCTCATGCTTTAGTTTCCTACCCTTAGCAACAAATAAATGATGTTCTGGGAATGAAATGGTCCAAACCATGCAGTATCATGAACTCCTAGTAGGGTATGATTGAATTAATCTTTTTCCCACGTGAGAGATGGATCATTATAACGAAATAGTCAAGAATTTCCCCCACTCCCATATTCGAAGGTAATATTTTCTAAAATTCCCTGGGCCCAAAATGATATCATGTTCCAATTCCACAGTTTTTGGTAAAATTCTATACATGAGAGAGTTTAGAACTCAAATCTCTGTTTTTGCTTTAACTTGTGATGGGCAGCGGTGTCTAGGCTGATCAGCTAAGATCTAGCTGTAGCTGCAGCATAAACTGGACTCAGATATACATGGGTAGGTACAGCTCTGGTTAGAGATACACGTGCATAGGTACAGCTCTGGTTAGAGATACATATGGGTAGGTACAGTTCTGGTTAGTCTGAAAATACATGAGGCTGGAGTTCAAATGATCAGCTTATCTACAAACAGCAATCTTGGGCTAGTGAGTTGAGATTTGACCTATCAGAGATCTGTACTCTATCAACTGAGAAAAGCTGTTGCTCTTAAGAAAGACTGAAACTGTTAAGCCTGTTATTTAGGCTCAGGATTTGCAACCTGAGAAACACCAGGTACCAGTATAGCATAGTAATGTGGGGTGTTGATCATTTATTTATTGTGTGTACTTTGTCAAAATTCCTTAAGTTCTCTGTATGTTAGTTTCCTTATTGGACCGTGGAGTATTGTAATAACAGCACTTCCATAGGGGCTTTTTATGAAAATTAAAGATGGCCATGTTTTTCAGGTAGTTAGTTTATAGGGCACATTTGATAAATGTTAGAAATCCTATTGCTAACAGGTCTGTTAGCTCTGGTGTTTTGAAGGCTAACAAAAGTAGAATCTACCTGGCCTTAAAAGCTACAGTTTGTTACATCTGAAAGTGGTCCCCAAATCGGAAGGTATCATTTCACTCTGATAATCACTGCACTGTTTTCTGTAAATAATGTCACATATCCCAGATGAGTCTGCCAATTTGGTAAGGTTATATTGCTATTTACAACAAATTTGTTCCTCCTTCTTCACCAACCGGATAGATAAACTTTTACTGTCTTATCTTCCTTGTCCAGATGCTACATTCCCATTCAGAAACAGAGTTTTATTAGAGACCCCTGACTCAGGGTGACCTGCCTTTGAGTTTGTCAATGAAGTCTGCTACCATGCAATCTTGTAAAGATCCCTTAATGTCAATGCCTGAAAAGGAATATTGAGCTATCATCTAAATTATTCCCTAACAGATTACATGTTCAGTAAAATTATAATTATTTGTCTGAATTCCTGTTTTCTTGTGTTTTTGAATTGCTTTGTTGAAATAACTCCTGAATTTTCTCCAGGCCATCCTCCATATCCAAATATAATGATGCTTCCCTCTCCGCACTCACTGCTGAGCAGTATTTATATATATATATTTTTCAGTCTTTGAAGTAGTATCCAAACAGAGGATAATGGGGATTAAGTAATCCCAATATTTCAACAGGAAGAAACAAAAAGAAGTTATTGGCCAAATTTGCGGACAATATATCATCCTACCAGAGATGAGAAGTGAACACCTCAAAGTAGCTGAGTCTGCAGATCTCTTCTGACAGTCAAAGCAAAGTTATTGTCTTGATATTTCTATCCAAGGGACAATGACAAGAGAATTGCCAGGAGATAAATTGGAAGTTGTGAAGTTGTGATATTATATATACTCAAACCAACATCTTTTTAAATGCCAAAGTTGTTATTTAATTTGGGCTTTTAATATGAAGAAGTAAAACCTTAGATGGATGCTAGTTAGTTTTTATAATTAATAGTGTCTTTTTACCAGTGAAACATTAGGTTTAGGCTGTAGTTGTCGTTCTCTCTCTTTATATCTCTCTCTTACACACACACATACACGTAAACACAGACCCAATTTACTTGAAACTTTGAATAGATAATACTTTTGCATGTTACAAAATTCAAAGAAGTTCAAACAGGTGAAAACAAAAAAAAAAACAAAACCTAATCTTTCACTCTTGTCTTCAGAGACATTAAGTCCTCTTTAGAGACAACTATTATTAACAGTTTTTTTTCTATAGCCTTATAAACATATCTGCATGTAAATGTATACTCACACACTATATGTGGTCTGATGTGCGTCCACTATTCCCATTGTAGGGACACTTGGGTGAGTCAGTTGGTTGAGTGTCCACCTCTCAGTTTTGGCTCAGGTCATGATCTCATGGTTTGTGAGATTGAGTCCCCTGTTGGGCTCTGTGCTGACAGTGTGGAATCTGCTTGGCATTCTCTCTCTCCCTCTCTCTCTGCCCCAATCCTACTTGTGCTGTTTCTCTCAAAATAGATAAACTTAAAAAAAAAAAAATTCCCATTGTATATCATGATTATGTATCCATGTTAATGAATGTAAATTCACATTTAAATCAGAAAATATTATTTATGGGGAGACTGACACATGGGGAAGGAGAGAGCTGGAGGAATTTCCCTAGATCTCCTCTGACAGTAGTAGGATCAATAGGAGGGTCAACTCTGGTGAGTGTACACACACACACACACACACACACACCAAGAATTTGCATAGCTATAATATCCCTCTAGCCTCAAGGGCTTGGTTAGGTTGACTTAAAATAAAATTCCATATCTATCTTCCAGTAGAGATACCCAGTTTTGGAGTGTAGAATCTATTACTGTTGTTTCCACTGAAGAACACATTATGTGTATTTTGTGTATTTTGTTGCCTCACCCAAACCTGCTATTTGTACCATTTTTTTTAATCTTTGCACCAATGTAAAAGGAGATTCCAGTGAATCAAATTATATCAGTAACAAAATCTGATCTTTAGAAATTATGAAGCTTTCCAAAACAGACTTCATTTATTTATTTCTTGTTGGCATTATTACCTAAAGCCAAAAATGTCTCATGTAAATGTACTGATGTAAATTATTAATAGTGCTAAAAGCAAGACATTCATTATACAGGGTCCACTAAGGCATAATAGTGGCAAATTGCCATGATTTCATTTACTGAATAATACATTTATCTAAGGTATTTATAGGTACACTCTCTTGAAAATATGTATTATTTTCATGATTAAGTTGTTCTGTCATTTCCAAAAAATGTAAGGCTTACATAATTCTTTTGACACACACATAAATAAAATACTCAATGATTTTTATGTAGGTGTGTATATATATATAAGTGTGAGTGATGATATTATTCAGTGCTGAAAAACAGCACCTCATTTGCAGCCTGAAATTGACACTCCTCTGCTCCAGTAAATTCACATTCCCAGAGTGAATATATCTTAACTCAAAATAGTGTACCTGGCTCAAGTGACTCATTTAGTAATACCAGCAAGTTCACTTTAAGTGCAGTTTGACAAAAAGAAGGAAAAAAATGGAAGGGAGAATCATTTGTGACTTTATTGACGAGCATCTATTCATTTCTATTAACAAATGCCAGTGAATTCCTAATTTATTTCTATTTCTATTTATAAATTATGATATACAAGGTAAAATTACATTGAAAAACTTTTCATTTTAAATATTATGTCGTGCAGATAAATGTAAATCAGAAAAAGTTCTTTTCAAACATTCACTTTTGCCGAAATCATTTACTAGTTCAAAGAGTCTACCATCTGCTGGGCATTAAAGTGAGTGGTAGGTAGAAAGAGATAAATCAAGAAGGCCAAGGCAGTTAAAGAAGCAAATGAATGTATTGTGAGGTAGTGATGCTGGGTCACACGGACTACCAGTTGTATGCCTGCACAGGGAAGGACAATCTGATGCTCAATGAGGAGTCAAGGAAGACTTTCTGGAAGAGGCAGTACATTAGCTGAAAAGGCACTGCAGTATTAAGGAAAGAGGGTAATGAAAAGGAAGTGAAGCACTTACTGGAAAGAAGTTATCAAGTAATGTTTTTGATATCAAGAGAATATTTAGGATAAGTGGTGCTGTGGTGATTTAAAGAACTTTCCCATGGAAGATGTTTTATTACAAGGAGGGATAAAAAGTAGATGGACTATTTTCCAGGAGCTGGAAGTTCTGAATTTACAAAAATATAAAGATTAAGAAATGCATGCACACATGAATATACACTACAAATACAACAGACGTAGAGCTGCGGGACAGTTTCATTTCTGCTAAATGGTAAATCTAAAAATAAATGACAACACTTGTTGGCAAACTTTATGTATAGATAGATAGATAGATAGATAGATAGATAGACAGATAGATACAGATATAGATATAGATATAATGTTTAAAGTTGATTTAATTTTCTCTAAATCTTTCAATTTTAAAGTACTCACAGTTGGATCAAAGAAAAAAAATCTTCAGCTCAAGACCAAGTATGGTCAAATAATCCTATTGACAATGATTGTCTGGGAAAACTGAGCACAGGGGTTTCTTAAACACCCTTAGTGCTCTGGAGGTTCCAGACCCAAACCAGAAAATGGGCACTGCAGTAATCACAATTGCTTCATTACTAAAATCTGAAAAACATAAAATCTACATATGATACTGAAACAAAAAATTCTAATGACTCCTGTGTCTCTAACACAGTTTCATCTGATGTATCTCTAATGTAACACTAATGTATCTCTAACATAACATTATTATGAGAAATAATTTTATTTACTTTTTTAAGAAAATAGCAGTTTATTCTTGTAATGAAGTAATCAGAACATCCACTATAAATTTTGCAAATAAAGAATTCACTTTTAGCAATATTTCTCCCCCATCTATTAGCAATATTTTAAGATGTTTACTTACTCTTCTTTTTGGTTTTTATAAAGCTTAGTAACTCACATGTTGTGGTATGTTGGAGTAGTGTCTAAGGTAGAGGACCTAGGCTTTATTCCCTAGTGCTTTATATTTTGTAATGTGCTGGAGTAACTTTTGTTTGCCATTCATATGGCAAAACCAGTTCATTATCTGTAAAGAATGTTCCATTTGCCTAGGGCAGCTCTTTGATGAGAATAATGGGGAACTGACTATGTACCCTAGGTAACTGATGGTAACAAGGACTTTTTCTGTTCTCTTTAGTGGAAATTTCTTGGTCAGATTGTAACTAACATCATATTTATAATATACAAGATCTCTTTTCTTTACTCACATATTTCTCTACTCATAGGAACCAGCAAATTCAACATGTTTCAAATTTTTAAAAGTATAGTTTCCACATGTATGTTACTTAATTTAGAGAAAAATAAATGTAAGTCAGCAGACCGCATATATAAAATTTATAGTAATTTTGGACAGGATTATATCTCCCCATTCCAAAGGGAAGTGTGAACTGAGGCAGGGCCATGATATGGACAAATGATGTAGACCTATGTATTTCCTTATTAGCTCTGTTATTCTTTATAGCATTCATTTTTTTTGCCAAAATTCAACTTTATATTTAGGCTACTGATGGTACTTTCACCATCAGTATATTATTGAAACCATATACCGTGTAACATAGGATTTTTATTATTGAAACCATATACTGTGTAACATAAGAAATGAGCCCCTGGGGCACCTGGGTGTCTCAGTCAGTTAAGCATCCTATTTCAGCTCAGGTCATGATCTCACAGTTTGTGGGTTTGAGCCCTGCGTGGGGCTCTGAGCTGATAGCACAAAGTCTGCTTGGGATTCCCTCTCTCTCTCTGCCCGTCCCCTGCTCTTTCTCTCTCTCTCTCTCTCTCTCAAAAATAAATAAACATTTTTTTAAATGAAATGAGCCCCTATGTCTTCCATCTTACTGAAGGATATTGACATGTTTAAATAAATGTTTTTAGTACAGTAGCAAACACTGTGTTAGTGGGGTGTACTCATTCATTAAATATTTTACTTGCTTACATGTTGACCCTTGAACATCAGGGATTTGGACCACAGGTCTACTATATATGAGTTTTTTAATAGTACAGTTCTGTAAATGTATTCTCTCTTCCTTAGGATTTTCTTAATAATATTTTCTTTTTTCTAAGCTTTATTATAAGAATATAGCATATAATATATATAACCTAACAATATATTTTAATCAACTGTTTATGTTATTGGTAAAGACTTCTGTTTATGTTATTGATAAGACTATAAGTAAAGTTTCCAGGGAGTCAAAAGTTACACATCAGCATCCCTGATCCCCAGTGTTCAAGAGTCAACTGTGTTTTATTGTATATATGAACTTTACAAATATTTGACTTCCCAACTATTCAGATATTGTGTGATGTTGGCTTGCAGTTAAGCAAAGGCATCAGGTCCATTTGTTTTTTGTTTATTTACATTATCATTAACTAAAGTCCATAGTTTATTTAGAATCCCTGGGTTTTTACCAAATTTCCTTTTTCAGTTCCAGGATACATGCATTGCATTTAGTTACCTTGTCTCTTTAGACTACTTCTGACTGTGGCAGTTTCTCCTACTTTTCTTGTTTATGATGACCCTAACAGTTTTGAGGAACATTGGCCACATGTTTTATGGGATGGCATGCAATAGAAATGTATCCAATGTTTTTTCTCATGATAAGACTTGGTGTATGAGTTATTAGGAGAAAGACTACAGAAAAGCCATTTTTATATCAATGCTACCTCTTGTCAACATGGTTTATGACTATTGATGTTGTCCATAATCACGTACCAAGGTAGCGTCTGTCAGATATTCTACCATAAGGCTATTCTCTCTTCCATCTTCCACACTTTGGAAAGATGTCATGATGAATAGCTCAAATCAAAGGAGTGGGTATATATGCCCTCATCCCCTTGAGGGAGGAGCATCTACTTAAATTAGAATTCTGCATGGAGGATTAGTCTCTCCCCACACACACCAATTTATCAATTTAGTAAATCATTTATTTGTATCAGTAGAGAATAATAGTTATTTAATACTTTGAAGTTATAATCTAGTACTACTCTATCTATCTATCTATCTATCTATCTATCTATCTATCTATCTATCTATCTAATGAATCTGGCTTTGTCCTTAGGAGTTCTTTCAGTTGACTCCAGTATATTTTTGTTTTGGGTTTTATTTCTGGTCCTAGCCCTAGAATCAGTCCTTTCTTCAAGAGAATGGTATAAACCAAGATCTGGACACAAGTTTTTCTCCTTGTTAGTGGGGTGTCATTTCTTTTGGCGCCCTTAGCTAACAAAGCAATAACTCTATGGATTTGCACCAACTTTTGTATCTAGAGATATCTAAACATATTTCCATATTTAACTCTCTATATTAAGTTAAGATGGAGTTGATATTCATGTTTCTAACTCTTATCTATTACCAGCCACATGAATCTTTTTGGCCTCCTTTCCTTACTTATCTGGAAACTTCTCTTTAAACAGTGAGGAACCTGACTCATAAGATTCAGGCTCTTAAATTTTCAGTCTGATGTATATGAGTGGAAGTATCACATTTGTTCACCTAGACTCCTGTTGGATGCAATTTTATCAAAAATTGAAAAAAAATCGTTATGCACAAATCCTTTCCTTTTTGTTTTACAGATTCTACTCATTTCTAGAGTTATTTAGGTCAGTACCTTTTCCCCTTTCTCGTCAGTGAAGCTGAACCATATATTTGTAATACATTGGATTCTCCTGTCAGTCTGGCTCCCTTCCGGGGACACCCCAACTTCCTAAATGATTTTTTTTATTTTGCATACATTAAGGTTCATTTTTTCTGCTGTGAAGTTCTAAGGATACAGAAAAAAACATAGGGTCTTTTATTCACCCTTACAGTATTGAACAGAATAATTGTACTGCTCTAAAACTCTCCTGGGCTTTACTTCAGCCTTCTACTCTGACCTCAAACACTGATTCTTTTGCTGTCTCTTACAGTTTTCTTTTTTTCCGGAACATCATTTGAATCTTACAAAATGCAATAATTTTCTTCTTTCTTTCTTTCTTTCTTTCTTTCTTTCTTTCTTTCTTTCATTTATTTTTAAATATGAAATTTATTGTCAAATTGGTTTCCATACAACACCCAGTGCTCATCACAACAGGTGCCCTCCTCAGTACCCATCACCCACCCCCCATCAACCCTCAGTTTGTTCTCAGTTTTTAAGAATCTCTTATGTTTTGGCTCCCTCCCTCTCTAACCTCTTTTTTTTTCCCTTCCCCTCCCCCATGGTCTGCTGTTAACTTTCTCAGGATCCACATAAGAATGAAAACATATGGTATCTGTCTTTCACTGTATGACGTATTTCACTTAGCATGACACTCTCCAGTTCCATCCACGTTGCTACAAAGGGCCATATTTCATTCTTTCTCATTGCCACGTAGTATTCCATTGTGTATATAAATCACAATTTCTTCATCCATTCATCAGTTGATGGACAGTTAGGCTCTTTCCATAATTTGGCTATTGTTGAAAGTGCTGCTATAAACATTGGGGTACCAGTGCCCCTATGCATCAGCACTCCTGTATCCCTTGGGTAAATTCCTAGCAGTGCTATTCCTGGGTCATAGGGTAGATCTATTTAATTTTTTGAGGAACCTCCACACTGTTTTCCAGAACGGTTGCACCAGTTTGCCTTCCCACCAACAGTGCAAGAGGGTTCCCGTTTCTCCGCATCCTCACCAGCATCTATAGTCTCTTATAGATGCAAAAAATGCATCTTAAGAAATGCAGTCTCAAAAAATGCAGTATTTTCATACTCTTCTTTTACTTAATGTTGTGCATTTAATGGTTCTCTCTTAAACATTATGCTGTGTTCACTCCCTGCATTTTAATGGCTCATTTTTTAAATTGTTGAATAATATTCCATTGCATGGATGTACCACAGTTACTTATCAGTTCACCTTTTGGGGGACATCTTTTTTGCTTTCATTTTTTGGTGACTATAAATAAAGCTGCTGTAAACATTTGTGTGCAGATTTTTGGGTGAACATGTTTTCAAATAAACTGCATAAATAAGTAAGGCTTGATTACTAGGTCATATGAAAAGAATATGTTTAACATTGTAAGATACTGCCAGCCTGTCTTCAAAAGTGGCTATAGCATTTTATATTTTTCTCCAAAACGAATCAGTGTTCCCCTTCCTCCATATTGTTAGCAGCATTTGGTCTTGTCCTTTTTTTTTTTAACTTTAAGTCACTTTATTTTTTTCCTTTTTTTTAAATTAACTTAATTTTTTTTAACATTTATTTATTTTCAAGAGACAGAGATACAGTGCAAGGGGGGGGGAGGTGCAGAGAGAGGGTGAGACACAGAATCTGAAGCAGGCTCTAGGCTCCAGGCTCCAAGCTGTCAGCGCAGAGCCTGCCATGGGGCTCAAACCCACCAACATTGAGATCATGACCTGAGCCATGAAGTCAGACACTCAACCGACTGGGCCACCCCATCACCCCTTAAATTAAAATTTTAATTTAAGTGTAGTTGACATACAATGTTACGTTAGTTTCAGTGTACAACATAGTGATTTAACAGGGTTTTTTTAAAATAATTTTTGATATTGTGTTTATTTATTTTTGAGATAGAAACAGAGCCTGAGTGGGAAAGGGGCAGAGAAAGAGGGAGACACAGAATCCGAAGCAGGCTCCAGGCTCTGAGCCGTCAGCAGACAACCCGACGCAGGGCTTGAACCCATGAACCGTGAGATCATGACCTGAGATGAAGTCGGACGCTTAACTGACAGCCACGCAGGTGCCCCAGTGATTCGACAGGTTTAAACATTATGCTGTGCTCACCACAAGTATAACTACCATCTGTCACCATACTCTGCTATTACAATGCCTTTGACTGTTTTCTCTATGCTGTAACTTTTATTCTTGTGACTTACCCATTCTGTAACTGGAAACCTGTACCTCCCACCCCTCTGGCAACCATAAGTTTGTCCATCCCCCCATTCCTTCCCCTCTGGCAACCATAAGTTTGTTCTCTGTATTTACAGGTCTTATTCTGCTTTTTGTTTGTTTATTCATTTTTTTTTTTTTTAGCTTCCACATATAAGGGAAATCATATAGTATTTGTCTTTCTCAGTCTGACTCATTAGCACAATACCCTTTAGGTCTAGAAGAGAACACAGGCAGAAATTTCTCTGACGTTGGCCACAGGAGCATTTTTCTAGATATGTCTCCTAAGGCAAGGGAGATAAAAACAAAAATGAACTATTAGGGCTACTTCAAAACAAAAAGCTTTTGTGTAGTGAAGAAAATTACTAATAAAGCGAAAAGGCAACCTATTGAATGGGAGAAGATCTTTGCAAATGATATATCCAATAAGGGGCTAATAACCACAATATATACAGAATTTATACAACTTAA
The DNA here is from genome assembly GCF_027475565.1 of Acinonyx jubatus. Taxonomy (NCBI): domain Eukaryota; kingdom Metazoa; phylum Chordata; class Mammalia; order Carnivora; family Felidae; genus Acinonyx; species Acinonyx jubatus. The sequence goes on along the minus strand of NC_069390.1, from coordinate 23,625,702 downwards.
CACCAAATCCCAAAACAAAACAACCCAATTAGCACACAGGCAGAGGACCTGAATTGACGTTTTTCCAAAGAAAATGGCCAACAGACACATGAGAAAGCCCTCAACGTTGCTAATCGTCAGATATTTCAGTCTCTTCAATACGTGTGTAGTAGTATCAGCCTGTTGTTTTAATCTGCATTCCCTAATAAATAATGATAAGCACCTTTTCATTTGATTGTTTACCATCTGTCATGAATATATCCCCTTGGGTGAAGTTTCTTTTCAGGTCTTCTGCCCACTTTAAATTGGGATATTTCTTCCCTAGTACTAAGTTTTAAGAGCTCTTTGTATATTTGGATATAACCACTGTATTAGATGTGTTTTATAAGTATTTTCTCCTAGTTTGTGTTTAGTTTTCTCATCCTATTGATATTGCCTTTCACAGACATTTTTAATTTTACTTAACAGTTTATCAAATTTGCTTTTCTTTCACAGATCATGCTTTTGGTGTATTATCTAAAAGCTCATTGCCAAACCCAAGGTTCCTAGACTTTCTTCCATGTTTTCTGTAAATTTTATAGTTTTGCATTTCATATTTAGGTCTACGGTACATTCTTTGCATAAATTTTATGAAACCTTTAAATTCTATCTGGATCCTTTCTTTTTTTTTTTTTTTTTTTTGATATAGATACCCAGCTGTTCCACTATAATTTGTTGAGAAGACTCCTATCTGTATTGAATTCCCTTTGCTCCTTTGTCAAAAATCTCTTGATTTTGTCAGATATCAGCCAGTATATTTTTGTGTATATTTCTGGGCTATTTATTCTGTTCCATTGATTTATATGTCTATTCCTTTACCAATAACATGGTCCCTTCATTAATGTAGAGTAATAGTAAGTCTTGATGTCCGTAGTGTAGGACTCCAACTTTCTTCTTCTTCAGCATAGTTTTGTTTTGTTTTGTTTTATTTTTGTTTTTGTTTTTGTTTTTTCTTTTGGCTATTTGGGGTCTTTTCTTCTTTGATATCACCAGTTTTGTCAATATAAAAAATATAGGTTTCTGGGAGTTGGCTTAGGATTTAATTAAATATATAAATCACATTGGGAATAATTGATACCTCAACGATACTGAGATTTCTAATCCATGAACACAGAATATCTATTTATTTAGATTTGCTTTATTTCTTTCATCAGAATTTTATATTTTTCCACATGTGTATCCTGTTCATATTTTGTTAGATTTATACCTGGTTATTTCATTTTAGGTACTGTTATAAATAGTATTGTGTTTTTAATTTCAAATTGCAGTTTTAATTGTTTGATATATAAGAAAGCAATTGATTTTCTATATTAACAAACTCTGACCTCATTACAATCATTTATTAATAATTTTTTAATCATTTATTAATTTTTTCTTGTCTTATTAATTATCTTATGTTATTGTCTTCTTATACTAGCTAGTACTTTCAGTGTAAGAGTAGTGAGAGGAAACATCTTTGCCTTCTTAATTCTAGGAAAAAAAGCCATCAGTTTTTCACCATCAAGTAAGATTGTAGCTGTAGGGTTTTTTTGGGTTTTTTGTTTGTTTGTTTGTTTGTTTGTTTTTTTAGATTTTTTCAAGTTGAGAACATTTCCATCTAATTCTACTTTTCTGAAAATTTTCATCAAGAATAAAGTAGTTTTCTGCATCAATTGATACAATCATGACTTTTCTTCTTTAGCTTATTCATGGGGTAGATTACATTACTGGAATATGTTTTACTTGAAGAAGGTGTTTAATTCTTTTTATACATTATTGATTTTGATTTTTTAACATTTTGTCCAGGGATTATATGTCTATGTATTTTTGTATCTATGAGAGAGATTGATCAGTAGTTTAGGATAATGCTTGCCTCACAGAATGTGTTAGGATGTGGTTCCTCTGCTTCTGTTTTCTGGCAGAGATTGTACAGCAATGGCATCATTTCTTTAAACTTGTTTGTCAGAAATCACTACTGAAACCACCTGGGACTGATGTTTTCTTTCTTATAAACTTATGTATTTAATGATTCAGTTTCTTTAATAGGTATAATTCTATTCAGATTATATATTTATCTGCTTGTGTGAGTATTGGTAGCTTGTGTCTTTCAAAAAATAGTTCCATTTGTTTTAAAACAATGGTCATGGAGGTTTTTTTTAAACATTTTTCTGTTATTCTTTAGATGTCCATGGGATTAATAATGATGGTCTTGTTTTCATTTTTTAATGTTAGTAATTTGTTTTTGTTAGGAATTTTTGTCTTTGCTAGTCTAAATAAAGATTTATTCATTTGATTTATCTTTTAAAAAAAGCTTTTGATATCATTGCTTTCTTTTATCATTTTTCTGTTTTCAGTTTCTTTGATTTCTGCTATTTTTTTCTTCTTTCTTTAGGCTTAAATTACTGTTCTTTCTCTATTTTTCTAAGATGGAAGATTTTGATTTTAGATTTTTCTATTTTAAATGTATTTAGTGCTGTAAATTTTCCTCTAAGCACTGCTTTCACTGCATCTCACAAATTTGGATGTTTCATTTACATTTAGTTCAAATACTTTAAAATTTTTCCTGAGTAGTATTTGATCAATATTTTATTAGAATTATATTGCTTAATTTCCAAATATTTTTTTGGGGGGGATTTCTAACTATCTTACTGTTACTGATTTCTGGTTTAATTCTATTGTGTTCTGAGGAGAATCATACTTTGTATGATTTATATTCTTTTAAAACTATTCAGGTGTATTTGGGGGGGAATAGAACGTTGTTTTTCTTGGTTAGTGTTCTATATAGGTATGAGAAGAATGTGTATCCTAAGTTATGGAATGAAATCTTCCATACATGTCAATTAAATCAAGCCTATTGATACTTCTGTTCAGGTCAACTATATTCTTACTAGTTTTCTGCCTCCTTAATTTATCAACTATTAATGAGGGTATTGATGTCTCCAACTGTAGTAGTGGGTTTGTCTTTCATTCTTGTTCTATAAGTGTTTGTCTCACAGATTTTAACACCTTGTCTTTAGATGCATAAATGATAAGAACTTTTGTTTTGTTTTTTTGTTTTTTTTTTAATTTTTTTTAACGTTTATTTATTTTTGAGACAGAGAGAGACAGAGCATGAACGGGGGAGGGTCAGAGAGAGAGGGAGACACAGAATCTGAAACAGGCTCCAGGCTCTGAGCTGTCAGCACAGAGCCCGACGTGGGGCTCGAACTCACGGACAGTGAGATCGTGACCTGAGCCGAAGTCGGACGCTCAACCGACTGAGCCACCCAGGCACCCCAATGATAGGAACTTTTGTATCTTCTTGGATAACTGACCTCTTTATTATTATGAAATGTCTCTCCTTATCCCTGATAATTTTCTTTGCTCTGAAATTCGTTTCATCTTTATATAGTTATTCCAACTGTCTTTTTATTATTGTTATCAGGGTGTACTTTGTCTGTTTCTTTACTTTTAACCTATCCATCTCTTTATGTTTCAAGTGAGTTCCTTGTAGAAAATACATAGCTGTACCTTATGGGATTTTTTAATTTCTCTTATTCACTCTGACAATTTCTGTCTTTAAATTGGTATATTTAGACAATGAACATTTAAAGTGATTACTGGGGCACCTGGATGGCTCAGTTGGTTAAGCATCTGACTCTTGGTTTCAGCTCAGATCATGATCTCATGGTTTATGAGTTCCACACCTGCATCAGGGTCACTGTTGTCGGTTTGGGATTCTCTCTTCTTCCCTCTATGCTCCTCCTCCATTTGCACTCTCTCTCTCTCAAAATAAGTAAATAAACTTACAGTAATTTTAAAGTGATCATTGATGAATTTGGTTTACTAACCACCATGTTAGCACCTTATTTCTCTTACTTGTATGTATTCTTTTTCTCTCATTTTCTGCCTTCTCTACTTTTAGTTCCGGATTTTATATGATTCCATTTTTTTTTCTCTTTCAGCATGTCAGTTGCCTATTTATTTACTTATTTATTTATTTATTTTGAATTAGGAGTTTTGTCAGGCTTTGCACTATGCGTTCATAACTAATCTAAATCCTTTATCAAATAACACTACTACTCTTCACAATTTGTGCAAATACCTTATAACAAAGTAGCTCTAATTCTCCCCTCTCATCCCTTATAGCATTGCTGTCATTCATTTTACTTACCCATGTAGTATATTCACCTTATACATTGTTACTGGCTATTCCTTTGAGAAAGTAATCTTTAATTTGGTCTATTAATAAGAAAATATTTTATTTATCTTCATTTATTTCTTCTCTGACATTCTTTCTTTTTTATGTAGATCTGAATTTCTGACCTATATAATTCTCCTACTCCCTGAAGAAATTATTTTAATATTTCTTGTAGAGCAGGTCCAGTAGCCATACATTCCCTCAGTGTTTCATGTGAGAAAGTCTCTATTTCTCTTTCACTCTTGTGGGATAATTTCAGTAGATATGGAATTCTAGGTTAGTGGGGTTTTCTTTCAACACTGTATTTTATTTATTTTTAGCATTACGTCCAGATCTCAATTAATAGAATTTTAAACTTAGCCTTTGAATATATTCAAATATATCTCATTTGCTTGGCTGATGCTGTTTCTCTGAGTGACTCTTTACCCGGAGTGATATGTGAATGGGTCAGCTCTGGAACCAGGGTAAATATTTAGGTCACTCAACTCCAGCCCAGTGTTCTTTTTTTTTCTTTGTAAACAGTATTTTATTGATAAGAACACTTTTTTTTTTTAATAGTGAAGACCAGATTAAATCATAACTCAAAAATCGCAATACAGGTTTTTTTTTCTGTCATCACAATTAAGATATGAATAGTCCTATGTGGCTTCCAATTGTACCACATGTTTCTCTTCGCTGCCCATGAAGTTCAGTGCCATCTGAATCATAAGTTTCAGTATTCTTTTACATGTGAATATCCAATTTTCCCAGCACCACTTCTCAAGACTACCTTTTCTCCATGGAGTATTCTTGGTGCCCTTATCAAATATTAGTTGACTGTATATACATGAGTTTATTTATGGGCTCTCAACCCTGTTCCTTTATTTTATGTATCTATTTTTATGTCAAAATCATATTGTTTCATAACTATATTTTGTAGTATGGTTTGAGATTAGGAAGTGTGATTCCTCTGGTTTTGTTCTTTCTCAGAGTTGCTTTGGCTACTATTCAGGATTTTTTGTGTTTCCATACAAATTTTTGATTTTTTATTTCTTTGAAAAATGCCATTGCAATTTTGATATGATTGAATTGAATATGTAAATGGCTTTGGATAGTATGGGAATCCATTGTAACAATATTAATTCTTCTAATCTGTGAATGTAGATGTCTTTCCATTTGTGTAATCTTCAATTTCTTTTATCAAAGCCTTGTACTTTTCATTGTACAGGTCTTTCATTTCCTTGGATAAATGTATTGATATCTGTGTGTGTGTTTTTCTTTATAATTTATTTTATTTTATTATATTTTTAAAATTTCCATCCAAGTTAGTTAGCATATAGTGCAACAATGATTTCAGGAGTAGATTCTTTAATGCCCCTTACCCATTTAGCCTACCCCCTCTCCCACAGCCCCTCTAGTAACCCTCTGTTTGTTCTCCATATTTAAGAGTCTCTTATGTTTTGTCCCCTTCCCTGTTTATATATATATACATATACATATATATATATATATATATATATATATACACATATATATGTATATATGTATATGTATATATATATATATATACACACACATATATATGTATATATATATATATATATATATATATTTTTTTTTTTTTTTTGCTTCTCTTCCCTTCTGTTCATCTGTTCTGTGTCTTAAAGTCATCATATGAGTGAAGTCGTATGATATTTGTGTTTCTCTGACTAATTTCGCTTAGCATAATACCCTGTAGTTCATCGACGTAGTTGCAAATGACAAGATTTCATTCTTTTTGATTGCCGAATAATACTCTAGTGTGTGTGTGTGTGTGTGTGTGTGTGTGTGTGTGTTTGTGTATCACATCTTCTTTATTCTTTATTCATTCATCCAACGATGGACATTTGGGTTCTTTCCATACTTCGGCTATTGTTGATAGTGATTCTATAAACATTGGGGTGCATGTGTCCCTTCAAAACAGCACACCTGTATCCTTTGGATAAATACCTAGTAGTGCAGTTGCTGGGTCGTAGGATAGTTCTATTTTTAATTTTTTGAGGAATGTCCATACTGTTTTCCAGAGTGGCTGCACTAGCTTGCACTCCCACCAGCAGTGCAAAAGATCCTCTTTCTCCTCATCCTTGCCAACATCTGTTGTCTGACAGGTGTGAGGTGGTATCTCATTGTGGTTTTGATTTGTGTTTCCCAGATGATGAGTGATGTTGAGCATTTTTTCATGTGTCAGTTGGCCATCTGGATGTCTTCTTTGGAGAAGTGTCTATTCATGTCTTTTGCCCATTTGTTCACTGGATTCTTTGTTTTTTGGGTGTTGAGTTTGATAAGTTCTTTATAGATTTTGGATACTAACTCTTTATTTGATATGTTGTTTGCAAATAACTTTTCCATTCTGTCGGTTGCCTTTAGTTTTGCTGATTGTTTCCTTCACTGTGCAGAAGGTTTTTATTTTGATGAGGTCCCAGTAGTTTATTTTTGCTTTTGTTTCCCTTGCCTCCAGAGACGTGTTGAGTAAGAGGTTGCTGCAGCCAAGATCATAGAGTTTTTTGCCTGCTTTCTCCTTGAGGATTTTGATGGCTTCCTGTCTTACATTTAGGTCTTTCATCCATTTTGAGTTTATTTTTGTGTATGGTGTAAGAAATTGGTCCAGGTTCATTCTTCTGCATGTCATGTCCAGTTTTCCCAGCACCACTTACTGGAGAGACTGTCTTTATTCCATTGGATATTCTTTCTTGCTTTGTCAAAGATTAGTTGTCCATACATCTGTGTGTCCATTTCTGGGTTCTCTATTCTGTTCCATTGATATGAATGCCTGTTTTTGTGCCACAGCCCAGTGTTTTTTATGGAATTTCTTGCCGTGTTGCCAGCTTACTAAACTGTTTTTGTTTATCATTTTCCCTTAACCTTAGCTCTTATATCTTGTGGTAATATAATGCAATCACATTTATAACAATTGTATTTTCAAAACATGTAAAAATAAACCATACAAGTAGAAAAGATACAGTTTTAACTGTGTAAACTATTTGCTTTGGTAATTGAAGTCATGAAGTACAGGATAAATTTACTTTTTGGAAAAAAATGCACCTTTCTAAAAATACATCTTTTTTTTCAACTGTAAGCTTAGTAATTTTCATCAAGAATAAACCTAGTATGCTTCCCTCCTTTTGATGACTGGATTGACCTTTAAAATGCAGCAGTACATGACCATTCTAAGGCCATTCACTTTTCAAATGTTTGTTCTTTCCCTCTTTTGTTAAAATCATCCTTCCACCAAATTATTTTCATCTCATCAAAAATATGAAACAGGTGATGCTTACTCAAGACCTCTAGCTTAGAATGAAAATTTTGGAAAAACACTATATTATCTAATGTTCTGCAAAGAAGCATTCTCTGGGAAGGTCCCTGCATATTTGAAATAAAGTAATTAGTTGCTACCAGTGAGCGGGGTTCACTTGTTTTATTGTATATAATTTCTCATCTAGAAGTAGCCAATATTTACAGGTTTGTGGAAAAAAATGTACTAGTATTTCAGTCACAGTATGAGCAGATAAATACTCTTCTGCAGAATGCCAGGTATGAGTGGTTCTCAAAACTTGACTATATATTGGAATCATCTGGGGAGCTCTGAAAATATTGTTACCTGGATTCCAGCCCCAGTGATTCTGATTTAATTGGGCTGGACACTGGTTCCTGGGCATTGCAAATATTAAAAGCTCTCCAGGTAATTTTAATGTGCAGTCAAGTCAGAATCATTCCTTTCATACTGTTAACCAGCAATTGTAAATGTGCAGGTTTCCCTATAGCAAGCATAAAATATTTTTATTGCTTCTGTAACAAATTACTGCAAAATTAGTGAATTAAAACAATATAAACTTACTGTGCTATACTTCTGTTTACTGAAAGTCCAGTGCACACCTCACTGAGCTAAAGTCAAGATGTCAGTTGGTCTGCTTTTCTTTCAGAAGGCTCAAGGGAGGAGAATGTTTTCTTATTTTTCCACTTTAAGAGGCGACCCACAGTCACTGGCATGTGGCCCTTTTCTCCATCTTCTAAGCCAGTAATGAGGAGAAGAGGCAAGATGATTCCTTCTCAGATTGCTATTTCTCTGGTTCTTTGTGGCCTGGAGAGATTCTCCGTGGTTAAGGACTCTTGTGATTAGATTGGGTCCCCTGGGATATACTCTTCCCATCTCAACAGAAAGTTTGCCATGTAAAGTAACATTCACATAGTTCTAGCAATGGGATATGGTTGTGAGTCCCAAACTAAATCAGAGTCATTTAGGAGGCATTTGGGTGGTATCTTCTGATGTTGGACATACTGGCCCACTTGAAATATGTCTGTGTCCTTGCAAATCTGAGGCCCATGCTTTAAAGACTTGGAAAAATATTTCCAAAATAATGACAGTAAACCTACATTGAACTGAAAACTAAACCTGCTTAATAGGCTTTTCTGTTTCCTTATTCCATGAATGAGTCAAGAATGGGATTCGAGTGTTGGTTTGGGTGATGATCCTGATCACTAAAGGGGAATACGTTTTTGTGACACCATAGAGGCGAGAGAAATATGGAAGAAAACAAATCATCTGAGCAGAAAGTGAATGAAAAAGAAGGGTTCCGGTGATGTGATCTTAATCGGCCAATATCTGGGACCACTTGTTATTGCATTTCCTAGATCCAGTGTTTATGGACATTCAATAATAAACCTGGGGTCAGTCTAATAAATTATTTTTATACTAAATTATTTTTTAAATAGTTTGAGTAATTGACAAGTATAAAATCTAACGTTTACAGACAATATTATGTATTAGATAGTGAATCCATGGCAATGATGCCAATCCCATCTGTTAGCACATTAGAAATACAGAGAAATGCACTACATGGCACACCTGAAACTAATATTACATTGTGTGTTAACTAACTGGAATTTAAATAAAAACTTTAAAAAATACAGAGAAATGAAGTCAGAATTTAACTAAACATTGTAGAAGGGTGGGGAAGGAGGGAAAAAAAAAAGAAAAAAATGAGATAGGAGTTGAGATTATAGGTACAAGTTTCTAAGTGTCAGAAAAAGACCCATGATGGAGTTTACATAAGAATGGAATAAAGACTTTGATTTTGACTCCAAGCAAGTGCTACCAACTATTGGGAAAGTTTAGAGTGCTTTGGTGCAGTTACTACAACTTGCATTGCCACAGTGGTGCTACATTATAGGTTTTGCTCTAGTGTGGGTCACAAAGAGGAAGTTCACACAACTGTTCATCCAAATGGCAGCATTAAGAATAAGAGGTGGTTCTATTAATAAATACACTGTTGTCATAGCATAAACTAAGATTGTCTCTGACAAACCGGTGTACAAGGTCACCAGTTATTCAATTCAGAAGTTCATCAGAATTCTTTATTGAGTACCTTCATATCTAAATGATCATGGCACTTGCAAAAGTAAATAATAGGTTACAACTATCTGGGGAAAACATAATTTCTAACAGAGGAACCAAGCAAGTGAACAGTAAACCAATAGGAAAGGCAGAAATTGATTGAAATTATAAGAAAATTGAAATTTTAGGGGGAATAAATAACAATTTTAAAATTGATTTTTTATAACTGAAAACATTTTGATTCTAAAAAAATTTTATTCTTCTGTATGGAAGAATACAGAAGGGAGGGAGACTATTAGAATGGTAAGGAGAGGGGTTACAGGAGGTGTTAATTGGTAAGGTAGAGAGGCGAAAACATTGGATTTTGAAAGAAGTTGAGGAGTATTTTGGTCATTTTTTTATACCTATCTCCCATCACTTTTCACATGATGCCTTTTTAAATATAGCTACATGAAAATCCACATAGGAAATTCACACACAGTACTACACTTTTATATAATTTCTCCATTCTTAATCTCACAACACCCCATCCTGTCTTGATTGCCTAAATAATTTCAGAATGACTATAATATGTCCCATTATGTACTCATGAAATCATTCAAAATGTTCCTCCTAACACCTCCTTGTTTAATACAGCTTCTTTTGAGCTTTTCTAGTACCTTTTGCAAGCCTTTTTCCATATATGTGTGACTAGGGTAGAAAGTGTGGTACGCGTGCACACACACTCACACACACACACACATACTTGAAAGTGGCATCCAAAAAGATTGTGAAGTGATGATTATTTTTACATGGATTATTATGAATGAGAATAAGCTATAAAGTATTTGTATCCATCAAAATGCATTAACGATGTGTTTGTAGGAATCACATCAACATTTGGTAATCTATATAGAAGAAATATTTTGAAATTTAAAGTTTAAGAATAAATTGATGCTCTGATATGGATCCCTAAAGAAAATTGGGTATAGAACTAACGTCATTTATTTATTAAAGTGTATGTATGTGTGTGTGTGTATGTACATATATATATACGTATATATATATACATATATATACATATATATACATATATATACGTATATATATATATATACATATATATACGTATATATATATATACATATATATACGTATATATATATATATATATATATATATATATATATATATATACACACATATATATATATATTCATGACTACTGTTCAGGATAAGATAGAATGTTCAGGGTCTATAAGTGAACAAAAAGAAAAAAATAAAATCTTTGACAATATTTTTCAAAGAGTTTATATTCTATTGTAAGAGATAGATATTAAACAGAAAACGTGATAAATAAATTCAGTTGATGTGGCAAGTGTTCTGGATAAGGAGAAACAATGGAACAAAGTGAGGAGGATTGAGAGTGTTGTCAGAAAGGGATTGCAAACCATTTAGTTGCTTAAGGATAGGCATCTGAGAAGTTGACATGTGAGCAAAGACTTGAAAGAGCCAGAAGGTAGCTAGGAAGAGTGATTTTTAGAAGAGAAGAGAGCCAGTGTAGAGTTCTGTGCCAGGAGCCCTTATGGGATATTCCAGAGGGGGAAGGAAGCTTGTGAGCTGGGGCACAGCAGTAGGAGATGAAGTCAGAAAATTTTAAAAATAGGGAAAAAAATCCAGAAGGCCTTGTAGACCATTAAAAGGCTATTGACTTTTACCCTAAATAAAATGAAGAACCATGGAAAGTTGCTGAGCAGGGAAACATGACCCAGCCCACAGTCAGTAAGGTTCACTCTGACTATTGAGGACAGACTGCAGGCTGCAGGGGTGGAAGTAGGGAGACCTGTTAGGAGCGTGGCCATTGTGGCCACCATGCTGGCCCTCTCTAGTGCATCTATGTGTCCACTCTGCTCATTTGCACTCCCAGCCCAGGGCTTTTTGAATGAGTTCTGCAGTGTCGCAATGCAGTGACTTTCTGCTTATTCTCCCCTTCTCTCTCTGCTCCTCATCTTTTCAGCTTTTCTTTCCCTTTGCTTTTACTGTCTTTGCATCCACTTCTTACCACCCCTGTGGCCTCTTCTTCTCCTCTCCTTCCTCCCGCTCCCTCCCCACTGATTGCTTCCCTTCTTTCTTTCCTGTTCCAGGCATTTAAAAAGGGATCTGGCAGGGGCACCTGGGTGGCCTGTGCCCGTGGGTGTCTCAGCTAAGTGCCTGACTCTTGCTTTCAACTCAGGTCATGATTTCACAAGATCGAGCTCCATGTTCGGCTCTGTTCTGACAGCTTTCTGGCTATTTCTATTTCTTGTTTGTGTGGGTATCTGTGAAATTATCTGCTACCTTTAATTAAAGGAGTTACACCCCTTATTTGATTATCCCATAGCTCCATAAGCACAATAAACCATAATGTATTGATCTTAATACTTCTATCTGATGATATGCTGACACACTGTAGTTGCTCATTTCAGTTGATGAACTAATGAAACTGATATTTTATTTAATTATGCCCATCTTGTTTCAAACAGCAAATTAAGGGCTTGTTCTCTACTTAAAATGATCTTGGTATTGTCAGCACGGTGATCATTTCATAGAGATATGAAAACACAACATTACCCTTATTATGTAGAACAAATTGGTGGCAATTTAAAGAGCACCTACTGTAAAGTGATTTGGACTTTACAATTCACTTTTGGAGTTTAGAATTCACAAGTCTTAGGCAGAAATATATTTAGTCAGACCAGGATGTTCATATCCCTTATTTGGTAATATAAACTCATATGTAATCTAATTTAGGCCATTTTGGTAGACTCCTCTGAATAGATGTTTGGTTTTTTTTCTTAATCATATATTTTTTTCACATTTCTTTTATTTTTAAAGTATGTTTCTCCCCTGTCAGGTTTATATTTATATTAATTTTTAGTGTCACCAGAAATATTTCTGTATTTTGTGGAAGCCTAAGTGTCTTTAACAAAACAAATGATTTCTTTGATCTCCCAGGAGAAGGTCTGTTTCCTTCTCATGTACTGTTATAGAATGCTGTCTGTGGCTTTTGTTGCCTTGTATCCAATGTAATTGTTCAACTTGACTTTGAGCTCCAAAGCCAAGATTATATTGGTTTTTAACTGAAGGCTAAGATGGTACAGAGTAACTGTTTTTGATATTTTTATAAAGAAAAATATATAACTAACAAACATAAGTAAGAAAATGACAATTTCCTATACACACGCACACACACACACACACACACACACACACACACACACATACTGTCAGGGAATTCTCATTATACAAACACACACACACACACACACACACACACACAAATATAAGCTAGCTGGAGTTTAAAAACTCAAGATTAGGGACACCTGGGTGGCTCAGTCAGTTAAGTGACAGACTCTTGATTTCGGCTCGGGTCATGATTTTGCGGTTCATGAGTTCGAGCCCCAAGTAGGGCTATGCATGACAGAAACACAAACAAAGCCTGTTTGATTTCTCTCTCTGTCTCTCTCCCTCTCTCTCTCTCTCTCTCTCTTTCTCTGACCCTCTTCCCTGCTCAAAACAACTAAAAAAACTTAAAAAAAAAAATAACCCTCAAGTTCATTGTCTGCCTATTATTTGCTCTGACTTTCTTCTTGAAGAATGGGGCTACCCTCTTTCTTGCATTAGTGCACATAAGGAATTCAGCTGTTAACAGCTGTGTAGTTAGTAGCCATGAGCCCTGCTTCATGCCAATGGTATATAACTGGAATTTCCTGGATGTGGCATTTGGCAAAGTTCTTGCTTCCCTGATAAAATGAGACAGACCTGTCTGTCCTGGCCCTTTGATTTAGCCCTCTTTATTTCTTCCTGCTTGGAATCTGAGGTGATGCTTAAAAGTAGAGCCATCATCTTGTGACACAAGGGAATGTGCTTTCCCATTAAATAAGGAAGGGTTTATAAAGACTGCATCTCTGATGAAGTCATTAATCAGCTTCATCATCTACAGACCACCTGTGGGCTTCTTGCCCTGCAAGTGAAATTAACTCTTATTGAAGCTTTGTAAGACTTTCCATTACTTGTAGGTAAGTATAACATTAACTGATACAACTGTCTTGCTGATTAGATTTTATAGTTTGTAGCTTCTATACTTTTTTTTTATGTTCTTAGTCTATAATAACAGGCTGTTTTTACTTTGCAAACAATGCAAAAGATGCATCTTCCAAAGGGTATAATACCCTTTTAAAAAAAAAAAAAAAAGAAAGAAAATCTCACCTCCATTGTTTTTAGTAAGGTGAAAAGAAAATATCAGGACCCATATTTCCAAGTTCAGCCAAAGTAGTTGGCTGTTCCTTCTGTTTTTCTTTTTTAACAATTTTTTAATGTTTATTTATTTTTGAGAGACAGACACAGAGTATGAGTGGGGGAGGGGCAGAGAGAGGGAGACCCAGAACCTGAAGCAAGCTCCAGGCTCCGAGCTGTCAGCACAGACCCCGATGCAGGGCTCGAACCCATGAATTTTGAGATCATGACTTTAGCTGAAGTTGGACTTTTTACTGAGTAAACCACCCAGCTGCCCCACTTCCTTCTATTTTTAACAAACATACTGCTAAAAAACATTCAAATAACACCTGTTTCCCAATTGTTGCTAAATGGTTCTTTGGTAATGAAAACAACTATCTTGGACCTCAGAGGTGGTGTGCCTCATTTGGAAGTGGGAAGGGCACAGAGAGGGAGAGCTCAGTCCATGGTCATGTCTCTGGGGGACAGATCACTGCAAGTAGGCCCAAGTAACTTAGTATAACTTGCTTAACACAGTGGCTCCTGTAGGGAAACTATTATAAGGCAAGGCAGGAGTTAAGGGCCCATAGAGTGGGATTTGACTGAAGATATCTACAATGTAATCCTTTCATGACTTGAACCTCTTTCAGTTCCTTACATTCTGTCCCTCCTTTCTCATCAAGTCCACTGAGGTGACATTTTGCTTTTGTTTCAAGTGAGCCCTATCTACTCTTAAACCTTATGTGATAAATTGCCCTGCCTATGTGCTTCAGGCTCCTGAGGTGAACTTGTCTCTTAGTTGCTCTCCCTAAATAAATAGAGTCCAGTCTCCTAACATGTAACTCTTGAAGTTTGGTGAAACAGGAAAAAAATATATATATGTATATGTATGTGTGTGTGTGTGTGTGTGTGTGGATAAAGAAATGGAAGTGATTTCTAATTTTTCTGGTTTCCAGTTGGATGTTAAATTGTGTTTTCCCATCCTCATAATGTCAAAGAACAGTTTCACTCAGGTAAAACATAAAAAGCCAGATTATAGATGGAGTTTTAACAACAACAACAACAAAATGTTCAGTTCAAAGTTATTTCTCCCGACAGATGCATCCTGAGGTACCTGGACGTTTAAAATGATTATAAGATGAATGGTAACATGAGTGGGAAACTGAACCTTCTCATTTCATTAGGGATGGTTTAATCTGTAATGCATAAAGTCAGCATCTCTAATCCCCTAACCCCTCACCTTGAAAGAGACATTGCATCAAGAAAGTGATCTTTTTTTTATATTAGTAAATTTTTAAATGACCATCATGCTTGAATATACAACCATGCTCTGCTATAGTTAAGAAGATGTACACTAGAAGCATGATGTGGTCTATGTCTTGTATTTTCGGACTAATACAAGATTTTTACCAAAATCCCTATATACTCCCTAAAGATTGTAGTTTTAAAATGGATGTAATAAGTTTTTTGAGGGGATGTCAGGCATCGTACGCTTTACTGTTTTAAATTTGCAGAGTGTCTCCTTTTATGTTCTGGGTTTATAGAAATGAATAATGTATGAGATGTCAGAGCCCTTGGAGATCAGCTAGTCTAACCCCCTCAGTACCCAGATGAGAATATTGAGACATCAAGACGCACATAACCGATTTTGGTGTCATGATGCCCTCTATCAAATGGAAAACAATGTCAAGCACCAGCCCTCCTCACCATACCTACCATAAATCACTGATATAGGGGTAAATTTGACAAAAGCCTTTGAATTACTGAATTAGAGAATGATATCCAGTGGGTCCCTTGGATTTTTAAAGTTGCACAGATTTATATCCTCTATATAAAAACAGCAACATATATAAAGAAAATATTTTAAAAATATTTCTAATACCAAATTCCTTAAAATCACACACATATGTCAACACCTGAAAATAACATATAGTATACAGTCTACGGTTCAAGCAGCCTGCATTTGATAGTATTAGTAAAATTATTTACTTAGATATAACATTTATTTATATAGATAATTTTTCAAAAGGAGATATTCCTATTTTTTTTGGAGATTCTCTTTCTTCATGATATGTAGTTTAGTGTATTATCCATCCTTATATATTATTCATTCTGGTTTTTATATATATTGCCTGAAAACATAACAGTAAAGTAGTTGGATATATGATCTGAGGTTAAAATGCTTAGTACATGGAAAAGTAAAGTTTTTTTTAAGGCTTTATGTCTTTTTAAAAAAAGCTCACAAATTGTGTTTTACAGTATAAGAACTAAAAAGTCCTATTAATGACACTTGAAGTTTTATAGTAGCTGCTACTTGCCAGTGATCATTAAGTGAATAAAGCATCCATCAGTGGTATGGAAATCAGCCTTGTTCATAAATCACTCTACTCAATCTGTTACCAGAGGTGAGCTAAATGAACACTTTAGGAACATCTATAAAAATTTAAGACCAGGAGAGATGATTTTCTCAATCTATTTAGTAGTCAGTACTGATAGAAGTCTTCTAAAAAAAATTTTTGTCAATTTCTTCATTTTACATAACATATGATCTAAACAAGTACATTTGTTCTTGCAAATGCCATGATTTTAATACAAACTAAATTTTCTTTGCCTAAACAGACTAGTTTTATGAGTGAGAAAAGTGTTCACTAGGGGAGGGAATAGCACACGCCTCTCTCTGTGCTTAAGTTACTTTTCCTTATTTGTGACTTCTACTGGACCCCAACCCCCATCCCTGGCACCCCAGTGCCCTCATACGTTTTTGGTTTGTATAGAAGGTACTTCTTAGGTCCCCAGAAATTCCAGTTGACTTCTACCTCAGAACATGCTTTATAGGATTTTGAAATTAAGCTCCTCATGCTTGCCTGGTCCAAGTGGTACACATATCTAGCTGTGCAGATTATGAGAGAAAGATAGCCTGACAGTGTGCTAGGTGGGCTTACACTTCCTACTGAGAAATTACAAGTCTCCTTGTTGTTTTGCTTGACTTTTCTGTCCCAAAACTTCTGGGCATCTTTCTTGACTTTACTTCAAAGACATTCTGAATAGAAACTGGACTAGTCCCAACCATTCTTAGATCATTTGCTTCAACTTTCCGAAGTGATATAATTTGTTTTCATTATTTTTACCAAGCAATCAAAACGTTTTTTTCTTTTTATTTTTCTTCTCCTATTTTCCATAATCTGTACCTTTTCCTCCCTCAACAAAATCCCACATGATCTTCACCTTTTCTGTCCACCAGACTTCAGAAGGAAGGATGTGATATCTTGTCATGAGTTCTTAGAGAGTAGAAATCACTGGGTCAGCTAGGTCCTTTCCAATTAACACTCTAAATTACATTTGTGAAGTGTGAGCTTCAGTGCTATGTTCTCTGCTGTCAGACCTGGTAAAAATATTCCATCAAAAATAGCCTCAGAGATTCACATGACCTTGGGTATCATTGAAGATGTAAATGCTTTATAAGGTGTTTAGAAAGAATTGACAAAATGCTTCTCTGACTAGAGCTGAAACCAGTAAATCATGATTTTATTTTATTTCATTCCCTTGTTGTGATTTTTTTTTTACAAAGCCTGGGGTAGGAGGGAGGAAATAGCCCATTCCCAGGACAAGCAAGAAATGACAACTATGATGATCAGAAATAAATAAATAAATAAATAAATAAATAAATAAATAAATAAATAAAATTTGGGCCTGAAGAACCTCCATTTTATGAGAGTAGTTTGGAATCCCAATTTAAAAGTGAACTGTTTTCCTCACAAATAGGTAAATGTTTTATGGAGTAATGAAGAGGAGTAGAGTGTCCTGTAGCTTCTGGATTGAATTACATTACGCTTGCTTTATTGCTTTGAGGAAGTATTAGCCAGATTTCTTTTGTATGTCCTTGAAAAAGAAGGATTTTTTTTTTGTTACTACTATTGGGGGAAAATTAGAGAAGGAAAAATTAGTATGTGTCCAAGCAGAATAAAAAAGCAATATGCCTGCATTTATTCAAATCGTACATATCTGTATATATTTGTAACACATTGTCAGATTGATCTGCATGTGATTTTCAGTGTGTTTCACTCTTGTGCCCCTCTGTGCCTTTGCAAGTGCTATTTTCTTTCTGACATTGCCTCTTTTCTTCTCTTTTTTATGCCCTGTGTGTTCTTTCTCTATTTTAGACATTGCATTCAAGTATTTTAACATCTGTGAAACCTTCCTTGCCTCTCTGTAATAAATATCCTCCACACTCCTTTTCCTATACTGCCATAGATTGTTATATAAATCTTGATCAGAGATTATTTATTGTATACTCTAATACTTTTTAATGTATTCGTCTCCCCACCCTGACACCAAGCTCCACAAGGCAAGACTATATCTCATTTTCTTTTATGTGTTTTATTTCTAGCACATAATACACATTTAATAAATACATTTTTGAATGTCTACATAGAAACACGCAATTCAATTGTATCATGTAACCTTTTATATGCAAATGTGTGTATAAATATGTACATATAAAAGGTATTAGAAAGAAGATGCTAAGATAGTGATATAAAAACACAATACAAAAGATATATAGAAACCTAAAAGGACAAAAGGAATACATGTAGATAATTTTAGATACATCATTGTTGCTTAACTAAAGCTTGTAAAAATCTATCACAACTCAGAGCAGAATGCTATAGTTTAGAAACATCACAGAATCGGGTTCACATTCTATTTCTTAGAAAATTACATTTCTCTACATCAAATCAAGGAACTAATACTTGGTTTTCCCACTCATACATTTGTTTTTTCACATGCTCATACTATAATTTGTTACCACCATCTCTCTATTAATTGAGATAAAATACATGTGTCTAACAATCTCCCTAAGTAATCAAATCAGTAGGTAATATGACAAAGACCCAACTCAGTTACTTCTGGTCCACCCTTTTTTCCCCAAATTCCACTGTTTATTTTATATTTGGTTGTATGCTCTGCTCGCTCAATGTGCCTTTATCTGTTTCCTCTGATGTTCATAGTTACCATGGCTCGTATTCTATTCCGTAAGGTGTACACCTTATATAGAATACATACTACAGAGTTAATATGTAATATGCCATATTTCATTCTGAACCAGGAACAACCTTCCATCCTTGTTCCTGTGTAGCACCTAGCCCATTTATATTAATCTTAACAATTGTTGTTTTTTCTCTTTGTTCAAATGATTGTGAAGCAGAATATTTTAATGGAGATATATATTTATCAATTCTAATGGTTGTTCTCATTGTGTCTTGATGATAATTTTCTTTAGGAAAATCGTTTTCAGCTATTTTTTCCTGTGATATTTTTTTCTACTGATTCAGAGAATATAGATTGAGCACCTGCTCTGGTGTAGGCAGCATGCTAGGAACTAAGGAAATAGATATAAAAGTCCAATCCCTACACACCCAAAAGATTTGCCTTCCTGAGGGCCACAGGCAAGCAATTATATGTTTATAAAAAAAGTATGATATCACCTAGGAGAGAATGTCAGTTAAGGCTTCCTAGGGGAGTTATTTTATTATCATGGTGTTTTTACTTACAGAGCATCTTTTATCAGATGATGTTATTTTTAGTAGTGTTACAACTCTTTTTGTGAAGGACAAAAGCTAGTGGAAGAAATAGGAGTGTCTGAAAACTGTACCATTAAAATCAGATGCTCTTTCATGTTTTTAGTATCTGACTTTATCATTTAAATGTCTTCCAGGTAAATTCTAAGAGTTTTAGATAAATCATTGTTGAAAATTTTGAAAACCGCTTTTATTTTATTTTTTAATTATTTTTTAAAAAATTTTTTAACGTTTATTTATTTTTGAGACAGAGGGAGACAGAGCATGAACAGGGGAGGGGCAGAGAGAGAGGAAGACACAGAAGCTGAAACAGGCTCCAGGCTCTGAGCTGTCAGCATAGAGCCCAACGCGGGGCTCAAACTCACAGACCGTGAGATCATGACCTGAGCCGAAGTCGGACGCTTAACTGACCAAGCCACCCAGGCGTCCCAGAAAACCACTTTTAAAAACTCTGAACCACTGTATCTATAGCTATAGGTACAGTCATAGCCATCTAAAATATCTATGCACACATGTATCTACATATACACTTACACAGTTTAAGTCTATGCAAAATATTATTGATTACAAAAAAGAAAACTAAATCAACATGTGTTTAGGTAAATGCGTTGGCACTGTTGCACATTTATTCTTTATGAAGACCAAAGGGTAAAACAGAAAACAAAGAAAAGCATGAGCACGTGTGCTCATACACACATACTCACACACACACACACACATAGACACACACACACACAACTACACATGTACACACATACAGGTCAGTACCTAGATACTGGCCATGCATGAGTTTTGTTACTGATTTATAGAGATCATATTCCAAAGCTGAAATGCTCTGAATACACTTGGCCTAGTTCACTGTTTGATGGTAATTTGTGCAGTTTAATTTTGTATCATATGTTGGTTGAAATCAATGTTAAACAGATCCAACGCCAAGGAAAATCTTGTATTGATATTGATGTTCTTTCCAATATATAAGAGACATGGATAGCAATCTAAAACAATATAGAAATATTACTGAAATATATAAATTCATATGGTCCTGAAAAAAAGTCAAAATTTCAGGATATATTGAGTGTGTTCTACAAGATAATTTGTCCTCTATTCATATTGTGTTAATGACCAGCACTGTAAGATAAGCTAGTATAACCTATACTATACTGAGTGTAAAATATTTTAATTGCAATGTTCTGACTTATGGGTGTTGGTTGGGACATGCTTAATGGTGTTGTAAAGGAAATGTTTTGACACAGCTCCCATTTTTTCATTTTTGCCTCTAATCAGGAAAATAGTCTTCTCACAAATTGTTTCAGCACCTTAGCATTGTAATGCTTGCTATGAGAACAGAGGGTGGCCTAGTTGAAGAATGGAGTTCATTGAAGAGTTTACATTTAGAGGCAGATTTATGTCATAAAGCAGCCATTATGACTTTTATAGTCAGTGATTGGAAGTTCTAGTTTGAGTCAATGTAAAGATAAAGTCTAAGACATAGAAAGAAGGGTCTGAAGTAATATGCTGATTTCTCAGACAGGCCACATGGGCAAAACTAGCATGAGAAACAAATCAATATCCAGAATGGATCAGAGTTATCAATAGGTACTTGAAATATACACTAGGGAGAAATAGCATTGATAAGAAATTCTCTATAGGTAGTAATCTATAGCTATGGACAGTCAAATGTATAATAATGTTTCAATCAAATTCATGGATGTTTAACCAAACTTCATACTTACTGTGTCGTATAAAAATCTTTAGGCACACCTGGGTGGCTCAGTGGTTAATCATCCAACTTCAGCCCAGGTCATGATCTCAAGGTTCATGGATTCGAACCCCATGTCGGGCTCTGTGCTGACAGCTCAGAGCCTGGAACCTGCTTCAGATTCTGTGTCTCCCTCTCTCTCTGCGCCTCCCTACTCACGCTTCCTCTCTCTCTCTCTCTCCCTCTCTCCCTCTCTCCCTCTCTTTCTCTCTCTCTCTCTCTCTCTCTCCCTCTCTTTCTCTCTCTCTCTCTCTCTCTCTCTCTCTCTCTCTCTCTCTCTCCCTCTCTCCCTCTCTTTCTCTCTCTCTCTCTCAAAAATAAACAAACATTAACAAAATAAAATTAAGAAAATCTATAGAATGGATGGTACCCATTTTCTTTTTAGAATTAAGATTCTGGTGCTCATCTAAACAGGTAAGGAGAACATTTCAGAATTGTTTCTCAGTACAACATATTATAGCATTAGTTACAATTAAAGCAATGAACAAAGATTCATGTTAAATATTCAAATCTTTTTTCCACAGTCTCTTGTGGCCAAGACTCTATTATATAGGAGAGAAAAAAACTAACTTGAAGATTTAATATGACTAAGAAAGAGAGAAAAGCTAACTAGTCCGTATAGAAGGCCAAACTAGCACACCTGATTTAATTGCTGTGTAAACTAAGACAGCTAAGATAATTAGAAAAACATACATTCAAAATGCAAGATTAATGGTGAAAAAAATCACATTTTGTTGGCTTACAACTTGCTTAAATTTTGGCTGATAACTTATATGCAGTACTGGGAATACAAAAAATTTAAGTATGTTCCCTATTATGAATAGTTCTCACAATAATGTTCTTTTTGTTCTTTTTTTTTCTGACACTAATGTTCTTATATTTTTATAGTCCATGCTATGTTAGAAAAAAAAAACTGTGAAAGATTTTGAAATGGAGTAAAAGATAACCAGGTATTCTCTCTAATATTCCAAATTATCCATATCTTTCATTATGTTTGAGGTATTTCAAACTCTGCAAGTTGTAGAAAATTGATAGTAATGCCAATGATTACTTTTCATAAAAATGAAAATGGATGTGTCCAATTGAGGTATGATTGGCCCTTCTCACATCAGTTTTGCATTTATAACCAACTTATTTCTTGTGAAACCATCCCTGATTTTCTATGTATGTGTGCTTACTTTGAATTATCTTTCAAACTAGTTTTAATAGTATAGTTTTAATTTTAACTAGTTTCTTACTAGGTAACTAAAGAGTTAAACAAAATCTTTGAAATATATTCACTTTCTGGTTTGACCAGAGTCATTATTTACCTTTCAAAAAATATATGGTATGAATAGATAGTATTTAGGAGCTATTATGAAATATATGCATGACTTCAACCTTCAACAGATTATGAACAGCTACTATATGCCACAAACTTTTTTGATTTTATGATTTCATGGAGCTTATTTTCTAATGAGAGAGACAGATGATAAAAATGCAAAAATATAATATATTTTAATTTAGTAATAAGTTCAGTGAGGGAGAGTAAAGGAGGATAGGAGGAGAGCAAGTGTCAGTAAACATTATTAAAGACTTTGAAGTGGGAAAATAAAAAAGATTACTGAGTGTCCCATCTAGTGTATTCTTCCAAGTAATCTCTTCCTTTCATTGCCTTTAAGCTAATTTGCAACTCTAAAATGTCGAAACTGGTAATAATAAAAATTGCATTCATGAAAATGCAAATAAATCGTATGTGACACAGTTCTATTGATCATTGCCCTATGGGTAGACTGGTTTGGCATCTATTTATAAATTTATTTAAGAATTCCTTATTGCATATATATGTATGATTATTTAAATTCTCCTTTGAACTGCTTATAACATTTTGCTGATCCCTCCCTAATTAATGAATTAAATGTAATCTTTGACATGTTTTTATAGTTTATATTTTTATGTAAGTCTTTATAAAAGTATGAATGGAGGGCAGGATCATGGTTTGAGATATAGCTGAGTAAAGATTTGCAAGAAATGAGTGTGGACTATGTGGATATCTAGGGAAAGAACATTTAAGAAAGAAGTTAGAAAGGAGAAGGACTCTAAAGTAGAAAAAAATAAGTATGCTTGCGAAGCATCAGGGAAGAATCAGTTGGAAGAGATGTAAACCATAAAAAACAAAAGTAGGGAGATGGTTTTAGAGAGGTGAGCAGCCGCTAGACCAAGCTAGTCATTGTATACCAACATAAAGAATTGGCATTTTCTACCTGTGATAGGATGGAACAAAGGAAGGATTAGATCTTTCTTGCCTTTGAAAAAGATCACTGAGGAAAACTGTGCTGAAAATAGATTTCAGATAAGAATAGCGGAAGAAAAAAGACCCATAGGAACACTATGTTTGTATTTCACAAGAACTGTGGTTGTGTCTTAGACTAGGGTGGTAATACATGGAAAGAGGTGGTCTCATTTGTGGTATATTTTGAAAGAAGAGCCAATCGTGTCAAAAAATTGGATGGGGTATGAGAAGGAGAGAACAAAATGTGACAGTGTTTCCTGAGTGTTTAGACTGAGTCACCAGGTGAATGATGGTGATCTTTATTGATTAATAGAAGACCCATGAGGGAAAAAAATAGTTTGAGGGTAGCTTCAAGAGCTGTCCTGGCTATGTTCAATTTGGGATATGTGTTAGACTTCTGAGGACAGATGATAGGTAAGTAAATGCACACCTGAGCCTGGAGCCCTGGGCAATGACATCCAGGTTAGAAGGGGGGAAATGTGGTAATCAATAGCATGTACAAGTAGCATAAAGCCATGGGAATGAAAATGATGACTCAGAGAGTGAATACAGACAGTGAAGAGAAAAGGGCAAAAGATATTGAGAAGAAGCTGACAGCAAAGGAGGACTGACAAGAGTGTGTAGTGCCCAGGATGCTGAGTGAAGCAGGTGTTTCAAGAAGGGGAAGGAAATCAATTTGTCATCACTGCTGAGAGGTCCAAACATATTGGCAAGATGAAAATTCTTGGCTGCAATTACAAGAGCTCTCCCTGGCTTAGTAGTGTTATTGGGATGGAAGCATAATGCAACTGACTTTTGAGAGCAATTGGACAGGTTGGTAGACAACACTTTCAGGAAGTGTTGCTATAAATTGTACTAAATAAAGAGATAGGAGCTAGAGGGGATTCTATGAGAACTAAGAGTGTTTTTCTCCTCTACATGAGAAATATTGCAGCATGTTTATATGATGGTAAGGATAGTCACAGTGGATGCACTGATGACACAGGAGGAGTAGAAGATAGCTGAACGATAAAGTGGAGAGATAGAGGGTGGTAATTTTAGTGGGTACTTAAAACTGTGCTTGTATGAGAAATAGTGCTGTCTCACATGGGAGCAGGTGAATAATAAACGGTGGAGGTAAATATTGCTAAAAGTGGTCAACTGAAGGAACTGAATCACTAAGGTGTTGGGTGGGTGATACAGTTGAAATTATGAGTCACTAAAAGTACAACAAAAATAGTGCTGGAGAGAGAACTGGATAATATAATTTTTGAGAAAGGAGGGGGAACGATTTGGAGATTAGCAGATAACCACAAAAGCATACAGTGTCTCAGTAGTATAGTGTGAAGTCATGCCTTTTAGAAAGGAAATGGCATTTTGAAGAACAAGGAAGACACCTAGTCGACCCCAGGCTCCCTGGTAGGAGAAATGTTGGAATAATCTACACTGGAGGTGTTTGCAGGTAGGTTTCAGATTGAACAAAATGGTGAAGGCAGCAGAGTTTGGGGTATAGGATATAGTTCACTGATGATGGTCACATACACTCTAGAGGGCATAGCAGAAGGGTTTGAAAAACCCAGAGGGTAGAGCCCCACAGGTATTTAGTTCAGTGGCTAGAGACATAGGAATAAAGGCCCATTTGATGAGGGGCCATTATTGGTAGAATGTACATATGTCTGTTTCCATTTATGCCTGCGCCTACTCATTGTAGTTCTTGATAGTGTTTCCTCCACTTTCCAAAGTGGCCTCATTTGGAAGACAAAGTATAAGATTGCTGTACTTAGAAATGAGTGAGATACACAGGAATAAAAAACCTAATAAGATTTGTGCTGATACTCTTTTGGAAATAAGTGGTAATCAACTCTAATTATAGATTCCTTTTGTGATTGGTCCTGTAAGTGGTTGATTTGCAGTGATTGAGCTGGAAGTGTCAACACCAGGGAAGGGGTGGTCCCAGCTAAAGCACATGGAGTGCTAGGGTGTCTCTTACGTGCTGCCAGAGGTAATATGGGCGTATCTGGTGAGGGCAAATCCTAGTGTTACTAGGATTTAGTGGAAAATGGACGATTGAATTAATATTAGCTTTTAAAACGATTTGTCTGTAAGATTCATTTTCAGAAGTGTTTCCGTATATAGTCTTCTACTTTATAGATGCAGATTATAATGGTATCCCCCAAATTCATGTCTACCTAGAACCTTAGAATGCAATATCTTGGGGACATTCAGTGCTTGCATATGTGCCCAGTCAGGAAGAGGTCTTATTGGATTCAGTGGGCCCTAACTCCAATGACACATTCTTTAGAAGAGAAAATAGAGGGAGATTCAGAAAGAGAGACATGCAGAATAGAAAGCCACATAAAGACATAGAAAAGAAGGTTGTGTAAAGACAGACGCAGGGATTTAGCTTGATGGTGGTTACAAGCCAAGGAATGCAGGGATTTCTGGGAGTTGCCAGATGCCGGGAAAAGGCAAGGAAAGATTCTTCCCTAAAGCCTTCAGA
This sequence comes from Acinonyx jubatus, assembly GCF_027475565.1. Lineage (NCBI taxonomy): Eukaryota > Metazoa > Chordata > Mammalia > Carnivora > Felidae > Acinonyx > Acinonyx jubatus. Next base: position 23,599,856 of record NC_069390.1, on the reverse strand, counting down.
GAGAACATGACCTTAAAGATGCCTTGACTTTGTACTTCTAGTCTTCAGAACCAAGAGAGAATAAATTTCTGTTGTTTAAAACCACCTGGTTTGGGACTCCTGTGAGGCTCAGTCACTTGAGCCTCCAACTTCAGCTCAGGTCATAATCTCATGGCTCATGGTTTGTGGGTTTGAGCCCCACGTGATACTCTGTGCTGAGAGCTAAGAGCCTGGAGCCTGTTTCAGATTCTGTGTCTCCCTCTCTCTCTGACCCTCACCTGCTCATGCTCTGTCTCTCTCTCAAAAATAAACACTAAGAAAATATATTTTTTTAGTTAAATAAACACATAAATAAATACATAAATAAAACCACCCAGTTTGTGGTAACTTGTTATGACAGTCATAGGAAACTAGTACAAAGGCCACGAGCTATTTTTTAAAGCCAAATTATTTGAATTTGTATCCCTTGTTAGACATTGTTTTCATTTCAAGGAAAAAGACAACAGTCTTGTTTTCCTATCTTTAAAGAAATTGCCAAATGTTATTATGAATATAGTTTCCTTATCACTGTGCTTATCTTCAGGAAAATGATGTATGGTATAAATATGGCTTATGGCAAAGGGAATTCAGTATATTAATTAGGTTTCTTTCAGATGCACATTTAAATATTTTTTAATATTTATTTTTGAGAGAGAGAGACAGAGTGTGAGTTGGGGAGGGGCAGAGAGAGAGGGAGACACAGAATCCAAGGCAGGCTCCAGGCTCTGAGCTGTCAGCACAGAGCCCGACATGGGGTTCCAACCCATGAGCTGTGAGATTATGACCTGAGCCGAAGTCAGAAGCTTAACTGACTCAGCCACCCAGGTGCCCCCAGATGCACAGTTAAAAGAAAGAAACTTTGAGGCACCCGGGTGGCTCAGCCGGTCAGGCTCTAGGTCTAGAAACTTAGGCTGAGGTCATGATCTCACCCTTCGTGAGTTTGAGACCCCATGTCTGGCTCTGTGCTGACATCTCAGAGCCTGGAACCTGCTTCAGATCTATGTCTCCCTCTCCTTCTCTGCCCCTCCCCTGCTGGCACTCTGTCTATCTCTCTCAAAAATAAACATGAGAAAAAAATTTAAAGTAAGAAACTTAGAGTCAGTAATGCTTATAGACACCAAATACTGTGGAATTTTAGATAAACTAAAAGCTAAATACTATAGAATAGAGATATTTTGTTACTCCAAATGTCAAACTGAATTATAGTATTTATAAGCCAATAAGTTTTGAAGCTTGAATCCCAAATTGAAAGCTATTCCTTAAGCTGTTATCCTAAGTAAGGATAAAAGAAAGGTTTCCTTTAATTACAAGAATATTTGCTTCTAAAAATCAGAGCATACTCACTTATCAGAGGGTGGAGTTTTTGGGGCTATAGTCAAGTATATTTGAGAGCTAAGGCCATTTAGTATGCTATGTGTCAATCAAATCAGGAGAAAACATAGAAATTTAAAATATGCCAATGCTAGAGGTAACATAATGTAGTTGTCAAGAAAAATTAGATTCCTGATGTGTTTCAGTCCCTTTAGCATGCAACCACATGTGTCTGAATTCAAAGGATATGACAAATTACTGAGGGTGGTAAGATTAAGCAAAATGGAAAAATAATTAATGACATATGAAATGTCAGAAAAGTCACCTTGCTAAAGGAGCAGCAAGTTGGGGGTTAGCATCAAAAGTATAAGGGAGGAAACTTTCCTCTACAGGGCATGCCCGTGCTTCCTTGGGCAATGACTTATTAATAGGACATGGAGTGGAAATAATTCTTAGAATATTCTTTGAAAATATAACTACAATTTGTTTTTGGTCCCTTAACTCCATTTTGAGCGTCCTAATGTACAGCAATGAATAGAAACCAAGGGTCTGATGGTTAAGATTGTAATTTCTTTTTAGGTAGCAGATTTCTATGGCCTAACAAATTTCTTTATGTGAATAAATATTTCATAAAATGGAATGTTCCCTTAAAAATGAGAATTAAATTTACAACAATTAGAAATAAAAGCGAGTAGACTCAATTCAACAATCACAAATGACTGATTGACTACATTTTGGATTGTAACCCAAAACAAATATTACGCAATAATTCTGCTGAAAATGTATTGGACAGTAAATCATAGGGCGCAGTTAGAGGAAGAAGTGATGAAGGGAACAGGGGAGCAATGGAGAAATTGAGAACTAATAAGATTCATCAAGCTCTGCATTCCTAATTTTTGTCATCTAATACTAAATTAGTGTTTTAAGAAGTTTGCTCACATTCTTAAGAAAAACACCACCATATTTATGTGTCTGGGCATCCTTTCACACCCAGTTAAAGATGCAAATGAAGTGTATTCTAAATTAGAAGAAAGTCCTACAGCAATTCCTCTTAGCATATGTTGATACATTAAACAAACTACGTATTATTTTATAAATATCAACTTGCTCAGTAGTACAAGCTACAAACATTTTCTGTTTTTCTGTCCATGTTTTCCTCTACTTTTTAGTCATTATTTAATTGATGCAACAAATATTTCTTGAGCACTCACTAAGTGCATGGCATTCTTCTAGGCTCATGAAATATTAGTAAACAAAGCAAAGATTTCAGTCCTCTGTATCCTTGATTCCTGAGTCACCACATGGAAAGGGCTCCATGGGGGCAGCCTGATCTGCCTCAGACATGACCAGAAAATAAACTTTATTGTGATATTTCAGGGTAGTTTATTATAATAACATAGTATATAGCTCATTCTGGTTAATATAGGAATGAAAAATAATTTGTAATTCTACAATTTTAAAACATTCAAATTTTCATTTAAATTTGAGAAGGTAATAAAAATGTTCTAAGACATGCCAGATGTTTGAATGTTTGGCAAACAGAAACCTGTTTTGAAAATACTCAAATATTAAGTTTTAAAAACCAGTAATTCAGGTGTGAAAAAAGATATAGGATTAAAGGTTGATCTAATAATTTGTGAAAGCGTATTGTTGTCCTAAAACCTCTGATTCCAAAACAAGAAATTATGTCCATAACAACTCAAAAAACAAAACTCAGATTTTTCAGTATGAAAGTTATAAGTGAAATGAGAGAATATTCTTGTAACTATATTGTTACACAGTATAAATATCAGTGGGTAAAATTGACCATGTAAGTATTAAGAGAGTAACTGAGAGAAAAATAATATAGACCTAAGATAGAAGAAAACTTGACCTAATCAAGACAAAAAACTAAACAAAACAAAAGACAAACAACAAACACAACAAAAAAGCAAGGGAACAGAACCAAACATGTTCAAAGTGAGTTTTGATATATCAGTCCTTCTATGAATACAGAAAAAACAAATTTATGTACTAAAAAGTCTTTCAAATTAATTTTAAGCTTCAACAATATGTTGTCAAAGATGAAAAAAAGAACAAAATTTGATAAAAACTGAAAATTTAGAAAATAGTATAAAGGTGGACAATACAAAACAAAACAAATCTGGGTTTCTGATTGTATCATGTGTTATTATTTTATTCAGATAAAAAGGGAAAAATCAGGGAAGAATTAAATAGAACCTAGTAAAAGAAAGAACTAAATAAAACAAAATCATCATAAAAATAATTGTAATTGACAAAATATTATCTCATATATAAAGCATCAAGAGACAAAGCTCCAGGGGAAATACGGATAAATTAAGAACTTTGAAATAGTTACAAATTTTTAACACAACATTCTCTGAAGCTAGTGGATGGAGAAGAAAAAAGGTGGGGCGGTTAAAGATCTGAATAGCAGTATAACATTAAGACTTTATTTTTATTTAGAGTTCTATACCTGATAATATGCATACTTTTGAATATTCATGAAACATGTTAAAAGATCTTAATCTGATAAAATAAAAAATACATATAAATAGAAAAACTAGATAGATAGTAAATCAAAAGAAACCAAAAAATCTGTGTTAGAAATCAACTATTATGATATAACTTGAGTTTTCCAGGAAATTATAAAAGAAATTAACAAATGCAAGAATAATACATGAAATGTTAATGAAAAACATGTCAATGGAGGATACTGCTAAAACAGAATTAAACATAAATAAATAGTTTATGATCACAAATAATACTAGTTTTTTGTTTACTTTTTAAATAACATGCTGAACTAAAGTATCTGGGGAAAAAAGAAATAGAATAAAAATAAAGTAATTATGGGGTGCCTGGGTGGTTGGTTAAATGTCCAACTCTTAATTTCCACTCAGGTCATGATCTCAAGGTTTGCAAGTTTGCCCCCTTCCCCCATCAGCTCCCTGCACACAGTTTGAAGCCTGCTTGGGATTCTCTCCCTCTCTCTGCTCCTCACCCTCCTCCCTGCTCCCTGTCTCCCAAAATAAAGAAATAAACTTTAAAAAAAAAAAGAAATGAGAAGAAAAAGCATTGGTATGATTTATATTATTAATTATTATTTATATTATCAATGAAATAAAGACCCTCCCAGCCCTGAAAAATAGTGAAGTTTAATAAACTGAAATGGATCTGTACAATAGATACTTCAGATACCTTAAATTCCAATACTGAAGAAGAGATGGTTAAATAGGAACAACACTCACAAAATATAAAATACAATTCATTTATTGAATCTCTGAAGAAGGAAATGCTAAACCACAAAGCCACTGGAAGAACATGGAGTAAGACTCCAGTAAGACTCTGAAAATATCTGGGAACAGGGATTCTACTGTTAACAGCATATTCTTAACTGTTAACATACTGTCTCCCTGTTTTTGTAGGTTTAGCTTCTCTTATTTAGCATTAAATGATTTTTTGTTAAAGATAGGCTATTTTCTTTTACTTTTCTGAGAACCTATATAATCAATTATTTTTTTTTCTCATTCAAGAATCACCTACCACCAATTAACTCTCCCCCCCCAACCATTTTCCAGTTTGAAAATCTTAAAGACTGCTCATTTTAATAACCACTCCTTGATGATCATGTTCCAGGTTTTATCTGAGTTCATCAGATAAAAAATAAAGGAGAAGTTCTCAGAAGAGACTGGGTGGATGCTGGTCAGACAATCCTCAAATGTCTGCTCTAGGGGTTTTCATTTTCTTCCATACAAATTAAATTGTGTGAATAAGAATGTTATTCTTTGTATGAAACCATTTTGAAATAGCTCTATCCACACAAGCGTCTCTTATGCTCATTTTAACTCATTCATCTTTTCAAATTGAATACCCATTAAAAATATAGTTTCCAAAGTATTTTAAATAATGATCACATTTTCTCTCTTTTTCATTGCTCTACAATCATTGAACCAATGTCACCCTGTAACCTGGGGGTTAACAGTCATAAGAATTTCCTGACAAAGATGTTTACCTGTGCTTGGTCACCCTTAGGAAATTTGTCCTGCTTCCATAATGACTCTGGAATTATACAGTCGACACTTTCAAAGATGAAACAGTGCTTTCTAGCTAATTTTCTTCAATCTAATGGTTCTGGAAACTCCATGGTCTCAAGTCCAGAAAGTTATGACACCCAGAAGCTTCAGTGTTTTTGGTGTGACCTTTGACCTCTAACCTAAAGAAATGAAGGAAAACGAAATGGCAACAAAACTTTAAACCTGAGATCAGTTCAAATCCTAACACAGATTCACACAGTAATTTATTAGCCTGATGTATTGCTGAAAGTGGATGCTCACTCTATTTATGGTGATTGAACATGAGAATTCTAAAGACAACTGTAATGCACCATTAAATAAGAGAATAATTGTGGAAAAATTACAGCTGGTCCACTAATTTTCAAAAATTATACCTTAATCTAAGCAAAGTTACTTTATATTGTTGATTGTGTGAAACTAAATTTTAAAAAGCAAAAATTTCAGGTAGGCACCGAAGTTGACTATGTGAAATAAGCTTTCAAATAAAAACTAAGTTTAAAACAAATGAAAATGAATGCCTAATTTTATCTCAGTCAACAAACTCAAATATCTTAAAAGCACCTAGACTTAGGGGCGCCTGGATAGCTCAGTCGGTTGAGAACCTGACTCTTGATTTTGGCTTAAGCCCCACCCACATCAGGCTCAGCACTGAGCCTGCTTAACATTCTCTCTCCCTCCCTCTGCCTCTCTCCCAGCTAGCACTCTCTCTCTCTCTCAAATAATTAAAATGAAAAAAAAAAATAAAAATAAAAAGCAGCTAGACATATACGTGAGGATCTTGTGACTGTAATGTCTAACAATGTCTAAGTGAAAGCCATGGTTGATTTTCCCAGTCTGGCCAGTTTAGATAGCTTTCTTTCCTTCTCTCAGTCTTGATCCATAGTCCTCCAGAATCCATGATTTTCCATGGTAAGAAAAATCCTCCTAAAAGGATTTTTTAGAATATATGTGGCTATGCTTCTAAAATATATGTTGTTAAAATATAAAGGAAATAGTGGAAGAGTAAAATTCATCCTAGAGAAGTAGTAAGACCGAAAACAACAACACATTTCACACATTTTTGTTACTGCATTTTGTTACACATACTTTGATATCTGCAACTAGCTATCTCAAACTATGAGTTGACAAGCAAGCACAGGCTGAGGGATGGGCTGCAGGTGGGTGAAGGACTAAAAAGGGAATAACATTTGGGGCACTATGAAGCTTACATGTAGGGGTTTTGCCTATTTCCTTCATGGGAACAATCGCAGTGTGTGATTATATTTTTTCATTTATTGGCTTAATGGCTTGTTGTCCACCATCCTACTAGAAATGTTAATGCTCCAGGGGGATAAGGACCACAGTACTTTCTGCATAGGCTGGATCGCAAAGGAAGGCAGTTGGTGAATCATCGCTGAATTCACATCTTTTGAATTCAGCTTATGCTGTGGTATATCTCTCTTAAGATGAAACATGTGGGACAGTTTTTCAGCTTCATGGATTTACAAAACTAGTATGAAGGTAGCACAGAGTTCTTGCATACCCCACATGCAATTTCCTCTATTACTATCTTACACTAATATGGTACAATTGTAACAATTAATGAACCAATATTGACACACTGTTGTCAACTAAAGTCCATATTTCATTAAAATTTGCCCAGCTTTCCCTCTTTTCCTTTTTATGTTCTTGGGATCCCATCCAGGGTAACATATTACATTAATAGTCATATCTAGTAAGACTCCTTTTGGCTGAGACAGTTGGTCAGACTCCCCTCGACAATTTTGAGGAGTTCTAGTCAGATATTTTGTAGAATATCCTTAAATTTTGGTATGTTTAATGTTTTTTTCATGGTTAGTCTGGAACTATGGGTTTTTGAGGAGGAAGACCACAGAGGTATGTGCCATATTCTTCACATCACATCAAGGGTGCATACTATCAATATAACATATTGGTGCTGATGTTAAACCTAATCACCTGGCTTGAAGTAGTGTTAGTCATGTTTTTGCACTGTTGGTTGTCTCTCTCTCTCTCTCTCTTTCTTTTTTTTTTTCTTTCTCTTTCCATACTGTAGTCTTTGGAAGGTGGTCACTATACACATCCTGTACTTAAGTAATGGAGAGCTTTGCTTCACCTCTTTAAAAGCAAAGTGTTGGCATAAATTATTCAGAATTTTTCTGCATCAAAGATTGGTCATTATTTACTTCTATATTTAATCATTTATATCTATCAGTATGGACTAATGGATTTTTTTTCTTTACTTTGGGTTTAAATGTCATACACACACACACACACACACACACACACACACACACACACATATATGTATTCTCCCTGTCCTGTCTCTGGAACTTTACATAGACTCTTGCTTTTGCCTAAATATCTTATGCACCCTCCCCAATAAACATATATTGCTGATTTCTCTGACTTTGGTTTTCACCTCCTCAGAGGTATTATCTTGATTGTAGGATTGCTGAAGAGCCTAAACTTCAAAATGAATTTGAATATCAAAATTTTAGAGTCAAAATTATTATTTGTGCTCTCTTGCAGTAAGATATGTAGATCTGAAAAAAGTTTGGACCTTTTAGACTGATTTATAGGCCGTGGATAAATTCACAAAGGGCTAAGGGATGCAAATATAATGTAAGCAAATGTATACTTTTTCCAAAATAATTGAATATCAGCAACTAAATGAGTGATATAATTTGTCGTTTTGAAATGCTCTGGTATGTATATAGGCGTCCCTAGGATAATAAATAAAAAAGTTTATAAATCACAATTGTTTATATCCAGGAGATAGATCCTTTGGAAATTTAAATGAAACCTTCATTCGGGGCCATAGAATATAAATATTCTCCAAAAATTTACTTTTCTTGCTGGGAAAAAAAAATTCCCACATTATATTGAATTCTTAGTATAGTTTTAACCAACAACACTCTTGGGATATAATATCATTTTTAGAACCTCAATTGTTTGGCTTTTTTTTCTCTAAACAAGGTATGATTAACATCCTTATACCTACATTTTATGCAAAGTTTATGCCTTTGTTTCAGAATTTTTAAAAATGCAATTTCTTGGGCAAAATACTTATTTATGCTTATGGTCACCATTGCCAAATTTTAAGCCAACAGTTTTCATCCCTATCCACATTGTTGGATAATGTCCTCCACATTGAGCTATGTACTGATCTGAATTCTGAGACTTCAGAGTAAACACATTTTGGGGGTTTCATTCCAGCTTACAATGCCTACTTTCCCTATTTTCTTACCTTGATTGGTCTCCTGACAGGTGTGATGGTACAATTCACTGAGGCCAGTATTGACACCTGACACAAGTTGGGCAAATGAAATTATCAACCTTGGACATTTAGAATTAGGATGAGGAAATTCTAATTTATTTTGGTATAGGTTTTTGAGGAAAGATGGGTAACCTACTTTTACCTGTTATGTATAAGAAGAAGAACAAGGAAAGGTCCTGTTCTGGAAGAGATCTTGGAAGCACTGCACAGAGAGAAAGGCAGAGTCAAGTGTTGAAGAGTTCAGCCAATTTTTCAGTTTTCATTTTTAGTTCCTTGCTGAGGTTCTACTGCCATCTTATTGGAATCAGCCCCTAAATCCTTAAAATAAATTCCACTTTTTTGTGTCTACCTGGTCAAGTTGGTTTGGATACTTGCATCCAGAGAATCTTTTTTTTTTTTTAATTTATTTCTTCTTCAGAGAATCCCACTTAATATAGGCAACTAGTTCCTCCCATACCTGGACTGAATTTGTAGATTCCAGACCCTCATAAATAACCCAAGACATCTTTGCTTGTGTTTAAAATTCTGCCTTCTGAATATTACTGTGTACTCTTATGTGGTATTTTAAGACATGATTTTTGATCCAGGATGAAGAGCCATTTCTGATTCTCTTTAGTTGCGTCTCCAGTTGACCTTGTCTTGTCCTTTGCTGCCCTCAGTGACTCCTTCCCCAAGCATTTGTACCTAAAACTCACTAGACATGAAAGAGGTCTCTTTTTCACTGTCAAAACAAAGTTGATGTAAATGCAATTGAATTTACATAATAGTAAAGTGCTATAAGAACTCAGATTATTTTTAGGAAAAGAAAAAAAATGGAGAAAAGAAAAGATATATGACAGAATTCCTGAAAGCAAGAGAACTATGGGAATTAGCTTTTTCCATCAAAGGACTGAAAGTCCTTGAGTTTCATGATATTCTTTTAATTTAATTTTCTTTGATTGAGTCTCTTTTATTGAGTTTAAAATTGAAAATAACTGATGAGTTTGTTGGTGGATTAATATATGACATTGCAAAGAATATACTGGTATTTATTTAATAATTTGAATTTTTCTGTGGTCTAGTTTCATATCACCAAAAAACAATACAACTATCTATGATAATATTGAAATGCTAATGGAATACCAATTTAGTAACTTAGATGTCATTAGAAGATAATCACCCACGTTTATTTAAAATGCTGTTTATAGGGGTGCTTGAGTGGCTCAGTCAGTTGAGCCTCTGACTTTGGCTCAGGTCATGATCTCAGACAGTTCTTGAGCCCCACGCAGGGCTCTGTGCTGACAGTTTGGAGCCTGAAGCCTGCTTTGAATTCTGTGTCTCCCTCTCTCTCTGCCCCTCCCCGCTGACATTCGGTCTCTCTGTCTCTTAAAAAAAAAAAAAATTAAAATGCTGTTTATATGTTTACACAGTATTTTATATGGAATTCCTTAGAGAAATTAAATGATTTAATAAAACTAATGGGTCAGTTTCATTAAATGACAAAAATTTCTTGTTCAAACATATTGTTTCAGGTGCCCAAGAGTCTCAGCCAATTTTGAAATTTTCCAATATGGAGAGGCTATGTTGTTTAATTAACATGGAAATAAAAATTAATTGACTTGTGGTTTACTTGAAACATTCTAGCCAAATTGATTCCATGACATTTACCTTAAATCCTTTTCCTTTCCCTTCTAATACAAATGCTTGTTGAGGCATTTAGCCACTGAATAACTGTGTATCGTTCCGTGCAAAGCACTGTGTTGGTTAATTTAAGGGGGGAAAGTCTGAAATCCACTTATCTGAATGCATGTTTATAAACAATGAGAAAATAGAGGAGAAACTGAGGGTTTCCTAAGGAGTCTGCAGATACATGGTTTTAAGAGGTAAGAGGAAGAATGACACAGCTGAGGGAAGATGGAGGCACGTTTAGAGTTAGTTTAATGTCTGAAGGAGGGGCACCTTGGTAGGTCAGTCCATTGACTGACTCTTGATTTTGGCTCAGGTCATGATCTGACAGTCACGATATAGAGCCCTGCATTGGGCTCCACACCAGAGCCTGCTTAGGATTCCCTCTCTTCTTCTCTCTCTGCCTCTCCCCTGCTCACACTCTCTCTCTCTCAAAAATAAATAAACTATAAAAAAAAAGTATGAATGAGATTTCCAGGTAAAGATATGTGAGGAACTCCTGGTAGGATCAATGTTCCGAATGCAAGAAAATGCAGATAAATCAAGGATGACACCAAGAGCATCCTGTGAGTAATGTGTACAGTGATCACAAGGGATGCAGGAAGGAAAAAAAAATAATGCAGATAAACAGACATTCTTTCATCCTAAGAACAGTCTGCAATTTATAACTCAAATGTAAATAGATGTTTTAGACTAAGATTTGATAATGTATAAATGGCCCAGCCAAATCTGCCCCACAGCCCACTTTTATAAATAAACTTTTATGGGAGCACAGCACTGACTTAATTTATATATTGTTCATGGCTGGTTTGGCACTATAATGCCAAAGTTGAGTGGTTGCAACAGAGACAAAATGGCCTGCAAAGCTTAAAATATTTATAAACTGGTCTTTTACAGAAAAAGGTTCCTGAGCACTGTCCTAGATTTCTGTGCAAATATTAATGATGGGGTTGGTATTAGTTGTCAAAATAGCTCCAAGATATGCTAAAGTTATGGCACATTGAATTCGCTGGAATAGTATCATAGATCCTTTGGCAAATGTCTTACTTTTTCCACACCTAATGTAAAGAATGATTTAGAAGAAGAATCACATAATTGTACCTAATGCATTCTTAATCCTATTTGAAGCCTGAAAAGATGTCTTCTAAATGAGAGAATGTTGGATTTTTTTTTTCTTTCTGGACTTTAGAAATCACAGAAATGCTTTTTTTTTCCCCAAGTAGTTATTTTCTGATGTTATTAATTCAAATATAATAAATGAATATGTGAAAAAACATAGCCTCCAGAACTGCTCTCTGTCTCTTCACTCACAGCTTAGATTAAGACTGGTTTGAACTCTAGATCCTCTAAGGTATAATTTGCACTGGTTGCTTTTACCTACTTTGAAAGTATATCCGTTCCCCAGTGCCATCAACTCTCTTTTATCAGCAATTCTCACACTTCTGAAAGTGTTCATTCTCACCATGTGGCACTGAATCTTATATGTGTATCACATAGTTTGGGGGAAGCTAGCGGTGATGCCCTGGGGTTATTTTCTTTGTGATAGAGAGTTATAACTCTTCAGAGTCCATTTCCAAGGTGAACTTGGCTCCTGTGGTTATCCACCTGCTTCCTTTAGAAGTGCTTCTAAGTCATATGTATGATTGCTTCTGAATACTTCAGAAGACCACTGTGGTTCTGCAAAGAAGGGCTTGAAAACAAAACAAAACAAAAAGTGACTGGTAAATCTATTTTTAGAAAATTTAAACACTGCATCTTTAGCAATGGATAGTAACATTAAAGAAAAAAAAAACAAATGAAAGTCAACTACAAATATTTGGGAGTGATGTGATACTAGAGAAAAATCACTCTCTGAGAGCACAATTAAATGATCCCATTGTTTCACAAGATGAATGCTGGCAAAGGTTATTAAGCAAATATTGGAGCAATATACACATCTTCCTCAACTTATGATGGGATTACATCCAATAAATCTATCATAAATTGAAAATATTGTGAATTGAAAATACCCAACCTACCAAGAATCATAGCCTAGCCCAACCCACCTTAAACATGCTCAGAACACTTACATTAGTCTGCAGTTGAGCAAAAATGATCTAATACAAAGGCTATTTTATAAAATAGTTTTAACTGTATCATGTAATTTATTGAATCCTATACTGAAAGTGAAAACAGAAGGTTGTATGGGTACAGGACAATAATAAGTATATTTTTGTTTACCCTCATGATGCTGCTGCCCAGCATCATGATAGAGTATCACACTGCATATTGGTGTCTGGGGAAAAGTTCAAAATTCAAATACTAAAGTATAGTTTCTACTGAATGTGCATTGATTTCACACCATTGTAACATCAAAAAAATCACAAACCATTATAAGTTGGGGACCATTTGTGAATAGTATAATTCTATTAGAAGATATAAATTTTAGCAAAATGAATTCAACAATACATTAAAATTTCATACACCATGATCTAGTGGGATTTATTCCAAAGATGCAAGGTTAATTCAACCTTTATAAGTCAGTGTCTAATACCACATTAACAAAATGAAAGATAAAGATTAAATGATCATCTCAATAGATGCAGAAAAAAAAATTTGACAAACTTGAACATCCATTTATAATAAAAAAACTCTCAGTGAAGTGGGTACAGAGAGAACTTACATCAACATAATAAAGACCATATATGAGAAGCCCATAGCTAAACATCATACTTGACAGTAAAAAACTGAAAACCTTTCATACTTGACAATAAAAAGCTGAAAGCCTTCATCTAAAGTCAGGACCACAAGGATGCCCAGTCTTACCAAGTCTTATTCAAGATGGTAATAGAAGTCTTAGCCAGAGCAATTAGACAAGAAAAAATTTGAAAAAATTCAAATTCAAAAGGAAGAAGTAAAACTGTCACTACTTGTTGATGACATTATATTATATTTGGAAAACCCTAAAGACATCATCAAAAAAATTTAAAAAAATATTAGAACTTATAAATTCAATGAAGTTTCAGGATACAGAATCAATCCACAAAAATCTGTTGCATTTCTATACACCAATAACAAACTATCTGAAACAGAAATAAAGGAAACAATTCCGGGGGTGCCTGGGTGGCCCAGTCAATTAAGCATCTGACTCTTGATTTTGGCTCAGGTCATGAGCTCATAGTTTGTGAGATTGAATGCCACAGGCTCTGTGCTATCAGCACAGATTATTACTTGAGATTATCTCTCTCTCCTTCTCTTTCTGTCCCTACCCTGCTCGCTCTCTCTCTCTCTCTCTCTCTCTCTCTCTCTCTCTCCGTCTCTCTAAATAAATAAATAAATATTAAAAAACAGAAACAAAAACAAAAACCAATTCCATGTATGATTACATGCAGGAGGTTAAAATACCTAGGAATGAACTTAACCAAGATGGTAAAAGACCTATATATTGAAACTTCTTTAATGAAAGATATTGAAAACACAAGTAAATGCAAAGATATTTATGCTTATGATTTGGAATGATCACTATTGCTAAAATGTCCATACTATCCAAGGTGATTTACAGATTCAGTGCAGTCCCTATCAAAATTACAGTGACATTTTTCAAAATAATAGATAAGTAATTCTAAAATTTGTATAGCAACACACACACACACACACACACACACACACACACACAACCTAAATAGCCAAAGCAATCTTGAGAAAGAACAATACTAGAGGTACCATGGTCCCTGATTTCAAACTATATTACAAAGTTATAGTAATTAAAACAGTATGGTATTGGCATAAAAAGAGACACATAGGTCAATAGAATAGAATAGAGAGCCTAGAACAAAACCCATGCATATATGGTTAAGTAATTTATGACAAAGGGGCCAAAAATATACAATGGGCAAAGGACTGTCTCTTCAATAAAACTGGACCATTGTCATATAGCATACACAAAAATTAACTCAAAATTAATTAAGTCTTGAAGGTAAGACATGAAAACTAGAAACTCCTACAAGAAAATATAGTCAGTAAGATCTTTGACATAGGTCTTGGAGATGATTTTATTTTTTAAAATCTGACACCAAAAGCAAAAATAAGTGGGACTACATCATACTAAAACATCCTTCACACTGAAGGAAACTTTCAACAAAATGAGAGGGCAGTCTGCTGATTGCGAAAAAAAAAATTTTTGCAAGTCACTTATCTAATAAAGGGATAATGTCCAAGATATATGCAGATCTCATACAACTCAATAGCCAAACAAACAAACAAACAAACAAAAAACAATCTGATTTAAAAATGGACAGAAAACCTGAATAGACATTTTTCCACAGAAGATGTTCAGATGGCCCACAGGTACATGAAAAGACGTTCTGCATCATTAATCATCAGGGAAATAAAAATCAAAACTACAATGAGATATTACCTCACACCAGTCAGAATGGCTGTTATCAAAGAGACAAGAAATGATGATGTAGACCAAAGGGAACTCTTGTGCACTGTAGGTGGGATTGTGTGTAGCCACTATGGAAAGAACTATGGAGGTTCTTCAAAAAATTACAAAAAATACACAACTGTCTTATGATCCAGCAATTCTCCTTCTGGGTATTTATCTAAAGAAAATGAAAATAGTGATTTAAAAGCATAAATGCAAAAGAAGATATATGCAACCCTGTGTTCATTGCTGCATTATTTACATAACCAAGTTATGAAAAAAAACCTGTGACTGTCAATGGAAGTGGATAAAGAAGATGTGGTACACACACACACACACACACACACACACAGAGGAATATTATTCAGTTATAAAAAATGAAATCTTGCCATTTGCAACAAAATAGATGGACCTCAAGGATATTATGTTAAGTGAAATCAGACAGAAAAACAAATACCATACGATCTCTCTTCAGTGTAGAATCCAATACAAACAGTTTTATAGATACAAGTTCGTGGTTGCTAGAGGTGGGAGGTGGGGTTGGGAGAAATGGATAAAGAATTATTAAAAAGAAAAAATATATACACAATGAAAAAGAAAAGATTGTGAATAATCTTAGTAAGAAATGTAAATATCTTAAGAAAATTAGGACTATGATATTTTATTAAGATAGGAAAATGTTGAATAAATGATAAATTAAGAATATGGATGGAAAGTTTCAGCCATGTAAAGATGTAAACCGTTCTAAAACTAGCTTAGGACTTAGTTTTTAGAACTTGACAACACATTTCTCAGGTTCATCTGAAGAAAATAATATATATGAGTACCCCAAAAAATGTTAAAGAAAAATAAGGACGTTCTTCTTTGACAGGTAAGAAAACACACTAATGATAAAAACAAAAACAAAAACAAAAACACTTAAAATCTAACATAACTATAACCTTTATATTTTCTGAATGTATCAAAAGCTAAAATGTATCTCATAATTTAAAAAGTAATAAGGGAATTAATGAGTAGTCTAGAAAAAAGTTGGAATCCAGAATATAGAAATCTAAGATCCTGGAATGAATAAATACTAATAGATATATTAATACTAATACTAGGGTATAGTAGTTAAAAACCCTTATGAAGAGGGTTATCAAATACTTAATATTAATTGTTTTTGCAATGCTTTGCAAAAAAAGTCACTAAAATTTTTCAGTAAACTATGCCATAGGACAGAAACCTGAAGACCTGAGGAATAGACAACGTATCAGCCATGTTTCAGTGTAGGAAATGGAAATCACTGCAGATATTTCTAGCAGAAAGAAATTTAAGAGAGTGCTTTCAAAATTTTCAGAATGGCTAGGGAAGTGGGATTCAGAGAGCTGCCGGAGTCCAGCTCCAGCAGGTCTGGGGGTTCCCGAAGGATGAACGGCGTCAGCGAAAAAGTGAAAATAAAATAAAACAAAAATAAAAATGGACACAGACAACAGCAATGTGTTGTACTGGCCACTTTATTGTGGCAAGCGTGGCATTATATTTGCTATCAATTTCCTTATAGCGTGTGTCATCTATGTTTTCTGGCATTACCTAATTCTAAAATTGTTCCTTTGTGTAATCACCCTTTAGGGAATAACATGATTGTTTTCTCATAATGTTCCCTCCTGCCCTTTGCTTATTGATTAATTTCTTTCATTGTTTTCATTATGTATCTACGTTTATCTATAATCTATAAAGCATTTGCTTTGCTGTTTTCATGAAAGGTCATTTATCTCTCATACCTCAAGTGGAACAGTTACAGGGACATGACCTCTTAGTTGTTTCCCTGAACCATTTGTGGTTTTGAAGAACAAAAGTGTTCACCTCGGTCTGAGGTTCCAGGAGGGGGCCAAGAGGGCCTTAGGAACCCACGCCTTATGCATTCCCAGAGAGACAATGCACCTAGGAACTAATGAACCATTCTGTACCTTAACCTACTAGGTTCAATCATCTGGAATGCCTCCTGGGGGCCAAGTGGGCCTAGGGGTTGGAGTGACCTGTGCCCATAGATACACTCCTTAGTTACCCGAGTGGGGCTTTCAAATCCGTTTGTTCCTTTCTTGGCTGGGAAATGTATGAGGCTATCCTTCCTTTAGGTAGAGGAGTCTTTATAGGGGGTGGCAAGAGCTAAATGTAGGGCCGCACAATTTCCTTGCGGGAACTTATTTCTTTCCCAATGGTTCTTTTCCCAGGGTGTCTGTCGAGGGCGATTCCCCAACAGACAATTCCCCAGGTACTTTTATTAAGGCCAAATTACATACAAGCGGGAGTACAAGAAGCTTCTCTGTTTGTGGGCCACCCGGCAGTCCCGATCCGTCCACCACCCGGGCCCTGCCGTCAGGCTGGTTGGATAGCGCGGCTTCAGGCAGAGAGCCACAGTAAGATTTTTGCCTTGAGAATGGCCAGGATCCCAATTTTGCTCTGCTAGAAACTTTGCTGTTGATGTCACAAGTGCTCCACATTGATGAAGCTGTTGAGTAGACAACAGAATTTGGAAAATGGGCACTGCCAATATCTACATGCTCTGGAAGCCGCTAGTCTGCTGGTACCACAGCAGAGAGGTGGCATCAACCTCCACTTCCATCAGAACTCATGCTTTCTGATGGGTACAACCCAATTCACATTAAGGGACTAGAGAAAAATACAGATTTTTAGCTTAACCACTATGAACAGGAGAATAAAATAGAGATCGAAAAAGCCTTTGCAATCATAAAAGACTAAGAAGTTGCTGAAGAAGGAACACGAATGGTACATTTTTATGAGAGAAAAAAAGTTTCATTTTAATTCTCAGTAAAGAAATATAAATTAAAACCAAAATGAATGTGCTGACAGCTCAGAGCTTGGAGCCTGCTTCAGATTCTGTGTCTCCCTCTCTCTCTGCCCCTCCCCTGCGCTCGCTCTCGCTCTGTCTCTCTGTCTCAAAAATACATAAACATTTGGGGCGCCTGGGTGGCTCACTCAGTTAATTGTCTGACTTTAGCTCAGGTCACGATCTCACAGTTTGTGAGTTCGAGCCCCACGTTGGGCTCTGTGTTGACAACTTGGAGCCTGGAGCCTGCTTCGGATTCTGTGTCTCCCTCTCTCTCTCTCTGCCCCTACCCGACTTGTGCTCTGTCCCTCTCTGTTGCTCAAAAATGAATGTAAATGTAAATAACATAAACAAACAAACAAACATTAACAAAAACAAAATATTTTTCTTCTAATATTTTAGTGATGAGTTCTGAGAAGACTCCAGTGGGATGAAAATTCCCATGCAGCACAAAAGAAGTGCAAACAGATTCAACATATTGGATGGCAATTTGGCAGTAGGGTATCTAGAGCCTTAGAAATGACCCCATCCTTTAATAATACAGTAATCTGCTTCTTGGAATCTAGCTTAGGAAATAACATGTCTCCAATTTATGATCTAGAATATCGGTAACAGGAAAAATAGGCAGCTTTTTTTTGTAAATGTGAAAAATAAGAAAATAACTAGTGCCCAAAAGTGAATAGTTAAATAAGTTATATTACTTCTGAATAATTGGTTAGAATAAAGCTTTGTAATGACATTGGAAAATGTTCAGGCTAAGTGAAATGAAGTAGGACACAAAAATATTTATAAAATATAGGCCTATTTACACTATTGACAAAGAAAGAAAAAAAGGACATGATTGCCTACTTCTGTTCTCTAACATTTTTATTGACTTTTCATAAATGTCAGCATGAAAAATATAGCATTTTTTTAACTCACCAATATTCCTACCATTGTTCATAGTGTAGCGTTTTATTTATTTATTTAACCATTGATAGTATAATAGATTGGGGAAAAGGAAAGCTTTGTGGACCAATAAAATCTTTAATTGGATTTAAACCAAAGCATTTATTTAATAGGAGATATGAACAGAAACATGAGAAAAGCTAATTCATAATCAGCATAGACCATACTAATTCTCTTCTTTGTTCTCAGACATTGGTGTTTGCAAATCCTACAAGTTCCATCATAGTCAATTGTTACTTGCCTTTTCAAGAAATCACTAGGTGCCATTAACATTTTAGAGAAGCTGTATGATTTTAGTATTTTAATTTTATTTATGAACTTTTCTAGACAGACTAGAGAGGCTTTTCTTTCTCCCCGCCCCAGCTTTATTGAGGTATAATTGATAAACAAAATTATAAGATATATTTAAAGTGTACAGTGTGATGATATGACTTGAAACACAGTGAAAGGATTCCCACTCACCCCTCAAGTTAACATGTCTTCACCTATTTACAGTTTTTATTTATTTTTTTTTTGTGAGGAAATTGAAGTTCTACTTAGACTTTTCTAGGAATTCTAGCTACTTTTGTAGATCTTTTTTTTTTTTTTTCTTCAAATAGGATACTGGCAAAGTTAGACATGGTGGTAGTAAGAAAAAGAGAAATCACTGAGTCTGAGTGATTTTTCAAAATTACAGTTAGGGTAGGTGGTGTGACTTCTGCCTGTGTCATTCCTGGTACCTTAACTTTGATCTCTTTCTCGAAAAAAGAGAAAATAAAGACACATAGATCCAAGAATTCAGGAGGACTTCAACTTCCTGAATGCCAGAAAGAATGGTGATTTAGTGACTCCGGTATCAGTGGACTCCATTTGATCAATAGGAGATTCTGATTTGTTGGAGACGGGCATGTTGTATCTGTGTGAACCAGCATCAGAAACTTTTATTTTGTCTAACAACATATTTTCATTTATTTTATGGATAAGAGCAGTCATCTCAGAATATATCTTAGTGGTATTGGAAATGTATTTTGTATCTTTGGGTTCTGACTGGCTGAAATGAGCTGGTTACCCAAAGTGGCCCCATCACACATCAGTGTGGGTAGAAAGATTTCCCCTCGTAGTGTGAATTCTATAACCTCTGCCACAGATTCCTTTGGGGAGTGATAGATACTGGAAACTACGCATAAAAACCAAAGGGCAAGCCTATGTTTTTTTAGCAGTGAAATGCAGTGTCACAAGTGGGAATCAGGGCTATAGGTTCTTAGTAGGTCTTTAAAGTGAGTTCTAATGCTGTCCTATGATGAACTCGATAAGCAGACTCAGGGCAAGGGGAGCATGATGACAGTATCAGTAATTGTAAATATAAGGTCTTGGAGACACTGTTTCCTTTACAAAGAGGTTTAGAATAAAAAAAATAGTAGATACTGAGTTTGCAAATGTGTTTTGTCGTGGGGCACATACCTCCGAGGTGTCTCTTGTATTTCTGCACAATTATTTTATCAAGAGGCATTGATAGTTCTGCTCCAAACTATCTTTTCAAAGATGTTTTTATAGCTAACAGCTTTCAAAGACAGAGACAGTATCTCCCTTTGGTGCAGAGGACAGATTTGTTACCTGAAGGGTATGATAAAGATAATGTCTCCCTTTGGAGACAGGTTTGCTAGAAGCTTCCAGAGATACAGATTTCATAAACTCGGGGTCCCTGGTCCTAAACCACATCTTCTGCCCTACCCCTGTGAGACTTGGGGGCAAGGAGACCAATGTGAATACGAGGCTCATGCTGCTGGGTCAAGAGTAATAAATACCTTTGCCTTTGACAACACCTGTGAAGCTGTGGCAAGCTGACTGGTTACCTTACATGTAGAGCAAAATTTTAGTCTCAGCAATTTATAGCTTTTAATTTGTGAAGATTGTTTTCTGATTGCAAAAACAGTGTTTTTTTTTGTGCAAGGAATTGAAGTAGAAAAGATATGTAAGAAGAAAAAAAAATACATAATCTCCTTACCTAGGGAAGGATAATATTTCAATTTTAGCACAAATTTTAATATTTATATGTACATATAAGTAATATTATATATACTTATGATTAGCATAAATTGTATTTTGCCTACTGCTTTTGTCTCCTAAAATTAGGTTGGATATTTCTATGTCATTAAGTTTTTAAATATGATTTTGAATATCTGCTTAATATTCTTTTTTTTAATTCTATTTTTTTTAAACTTTTTTTAACGTTTATTTATTTTTGAGACAGAGAGAGACAGAGCATGAACAGGGGAGGGGCAGAGAGAGAGGGAGACACAGAATCTGAAACAGGCTCCAGGCTCTGAGCCGTCAGCACAGAGCCCGACGCGGGGCTCGAACTCACGGACCGTGAGATCATGACCTGAGCCGAAGTCAGACGCTTAACTGACCGAGCCACCCAGGCGCCCCCTGCTTAATATTCTTTTATTATAACTAAACTATTATTTACTCAATCATTCTCTTTTTGAATGTTTAGGTAATTTGAGCTTTTAGTTATTAAAAATAATAATTCTACAATGAACATCTTTTCATACTCATAATATGCTTCTCTTCTTTACATGCAAAGAAAAAAAAAATCCAGGGCTCCTGGATGGCTCAGTCAGTTAAGCGTCTGACTCTTGATTTCGGCTCAGGTCATGATCTCACAGTCAGTCATGAGATGGAGCCCTGTGTCAGGCTCTGTGCTGACAGTGCAGAGCCTGGTTGGGATTCTCTCCCCTCTCTCTGTGCCCCCCAGCTCATGTGCACGCGCTCTCTCTCTCTCTCTCTCAAAATAAATAAGTAAACACTTTTTTTTTTAATTGGCAACATAAAACTGCTAGGTCTCAGCAATTTTTCATTTAATGTTTTTTTCATGTGTGCTTTGGTTCTCTCTGAGCTGAGCCAGAAGTTCTACATAATCAGAATGTGCAGAGGAGGTGGTTTCTCTCATCCAGGTGGTTTCTCTCATCTTTAACCTTATTAGACTCTTAACTGGGTAAATGGCCTTTGTCTTTTACTTCTTTCTCATGCTTTCTTCCAGAAGTTTTGATCTGTTTCATAGATTCCACTGAAGTTATACTTTTTACCTTTCAGTTACTGAGTCACACATCAGGGCATGTGACTCCAATTTCTCTCCATTTCTCTGGCCTCTTCAGCAGATTTAACTTCATCCTTTCAAAATAAAAACACATGGATACAGGGTAGTAGATTTACTTCAGAGTTCTGTCAAAATCTATCTTTAGTTCTTGAGTTAGTTCTTAACATTATTAAATAGCTGTCATTAATGGGTTGATTGTAGCAGATTTTTCTCCTCATGGCTTTGGAAAGGGTAAGTGGCTTCTTATTCTAGAATTAGTGTCATAATGAATGTACTTTACCAAGTTAAATATTCATTCTAGATAATACCATCTTCAGGAAAAAAAAAAAAAAACTACCTGGAAAGTACTCTCACTTTGTATACCTGTCTGATGTCTGCCACATTCTTTAAAGTACTTCTGTTCCTTCTCTAAGAGAGTTGAGTTGTTATTTTACTAACTGGTGGTACAATATGATGGCTTAGGTATATACCCTAGAGGTAAAGTTTAGGCTCTAGTGGACAGGATCTAATTGTATAGTTGTATCAAATTCAAAACAATGGTCCCTTTGCCTCCTCCCAAATCAGTATGAAGGACTATAGGGTCATGTGGCTGACATCTCTGGGGTTAGCACACTGCTGTTCCATCAGCCACTTACACATAAAGTTTAAAGTAGATTTCCCTCTCTAAGAAGGGATGAGCAGAAAGACAAAGCATCTATTCAGCTTTGCATTTGCATGCTCATATCTGAAAGGAATATAAATGAAGCAAATAATTCAACGACCACAAAAAGAAGTGAATAAAACTCTTCTCCTGACACCAAAATCATTGTAAAAAAAACCCAGCCTTCTGAAATTTCTGTTTGTAGCTTTGTTAAGAGAGTCTGGGTCCTTTTTCAGGATTCTGGCTCAGGGAAGATAAATAGCAGAATCAAACAAACAAGATAAATAAATAAAAATAAACAAATGAAAAACTCCTGAGTAAATCATGAAGCTCCAGATTGGGTAAAGCCTTTTTCTCCCAAAGGAATCTTTACTTCCAACATACACTTTACAAATAGAATTTTAAGATTTCTGGCCATTAAAATATAAGGAGCGATGATATTTCATTTTTTTATCCCAACACTCGAAAGACTCTTGCATGTACCAGATTAATGAATAAATGTGAGTTCTGAATCAAGGAATGATGAACGGATGATGGCTGTGTTTTCTTATGAAGACGCAAAATGTGGATGCATATGTCAAAACAAACATTACACTGGGCAAAGTTAAAGTGGCAAGGAAGGCTTTATTCAAGAATATTGCAATAGTGGAAAGAGGCCAGAACTCAGTCTGGCTCAGTTCCATTGAAACAAAAGTTGCAAGGTTGTGTTCTCTCTCTCTCTCTCTCTCTCTCTCTCTCTCTCTCTCTGTTTTTAGCACTAAGGTGAGCTAGTACAGATAGAGGAGGTTGACTAATGGAATGTGTCCACCACATTGAATTTTTCCTGAGTTTGCAAATGATTTTCTGTGTGAGTAGCCTTGCTAACTGGCACCCACTGAACCTAGGCTCCTGCTTTCTTAACAGAGATGTGTGATACAGGCTCTAATTTTTCTTGGTGATTACAGGAATTACTTCCAGATACTTGACAATCTTGGGTCATAAAACTGGCAAGATGATTTAAAAAAAAAGATTTGCGTATATCTCAAAGGGACAGGGAAATAATTCACAGTTATCAGTTTTCCAAAATAAATGCTCTACAAAAAGGGAAGTTCCTTTGGTCAGGAAGAAGCCTTGAGTTTAGTCAAACTGAGGAGAATGTTAAAAGCCACTTTGTCACATGCATCTTCTTAATTTGATAGAAATTGATTATGAGGGAAAAATTTCTTCCTGTCCAAATGTATGAGAACTGGTAACTATTTTTGTTATATGAGTATCCTGGGTGGGTCAAATATGAGAATTTCATTACATGCATTCAGTGAGAAATAAAATACAGCTCTTACTTTGTCACAGTGGGTTTGCTGGCAGAACACAGGTGTCATGAAAACCACTTGTAAACCTACACCAAAACGGGAAGGGAAGGGAATCATATCAACATCATTGTCATTAGACATGGAGACTTGGGCAAGTCTACCACTACTGGTCATCTGATCTATAAATGTGGTGGGCTTGACAAACTATCCAAAAATTCAAGAGGGAGGCTGCTGAGGTAAGAAAGGGCTCCTTCGAGCATGCCTGTGTCTTGGATAAACTGAAAGCTGAATGCAGTATCACCACTGATAGCTCTCTGTGGAAATTCAAGACCAGCAAGTGTTTTGTGACCATCACCGATGCCCCAAGATGCAGATACTTTCTATCAAAAATGTGATTACAGGCACCTCTAGGCTGGCTGTGCTGTCCTGATTGTTGCTGCTGGTGTTCGTGAATTTTAAGCCAGTATCTCCAAGAATGGGCAGACCCATGAGCATGCCCTTCTGGCTTACACACTCCGTGTGCAACAACTCATTGTTGGTGTTAACCAAATGGATTGCAGTGAGCCACTCTACTGCCAGAAAATATACAAGGAATTCATTAAGGAAGTCAGCAGCTACGTTAAGAAAATTGGTTACAACCGTCACACAGTAGTATTTGTGCCAGTTTCTGGTTGGAATGGTGACAACATGCTGGAGCTAAGTGCTAACATGCTTTGGTCCAAGGGATAGAAAGTCACCTGTAAGGATGGCAGTGCTAGTGGAACCATGCTGCTTGAAGCTTTGAATTGCATTCTGTCACCAACTCATCCAACTGACAAGCCCTTGTGTCTGCCCCTCCAGGACATCTGCAAAATTGCATTGATATTGTCCCTGTGGGCTGAGTGGACACCGGTGTTCTTAAACCTAGAATGGTGGCCACATTTATTACAACTGAAGTAAAGTCTGTTGGAAGCAACCATGGATCTTTGAGTGAGGCTTTTTTGGGGACAGTGTGTGCTTCAGTGTCAAGAATGTATCTGTCGAAGATGTTTATTGTGGCATTGTAGCTGGTGACAGCAAAAATGACCCACCAATGAAGCGGCTGGCTTGATGGCTCAGGTGATTGTCCTGAACTGTCCGGGCCAAATCAGTGCTGGATATGCACCTGTGCCGGGTTGTCCTACAGCTCACAAATCTTGCATGTTTGCTGAGCTGAAGGAGAAGATTGATCCTCGTTTTTGGAATAAACTGGAAGATGGCCCCAAGTTCTTGAAATCTGGTGATGATGCCATCTTTGATATGGTTCCTGGCAAGCCTATGCATGTTGAGAGCTTCTCTACCTGTCTCCTCTGGGCTGTTTTACTGTTTGTGACATGAGATAGTCACTGTGGGTGTCATCAAGCAGTGGACAACAAGGCAGCTGGAGCTGGCAAGGGCACCAAGCCTGCCTAGAGAGCTCAGAAGGTTAGATGAATGTTGTCTCCAATATCTGCTACCCCAGGCTTAATCAATGGAGGGAGAAAGGTCTCAGAACTGTTTGTGTCAATTAGCCATTTAAGTTTAAAGTAAAAGACTGTGAACGATCACAATATCTTATAGAGCCTTCAGAAGGAAAGGAGAAGGTTCTGTGGACCATTTGTGTGTGTGTGTGTGTATGTGGCCATTTTAAGTTATTAGTTTTTAAAATCAGTACCTTTTAATAGAAACAACTTGACCAAAATTCTTGGTCAAGACAGAATCTTGAGACCCATTAAAACAAAAGTTGAATGATAAAAAAAAGACAACTATTAAATAACAAATCACTTATGTGTTATTTAATAGAAAAAGAAGCTTAGTGCATGTGGTATTTCTCTGTCTTTAATCAGCTGGTATTAAATACTAATCCCTTAATCTTTGATTTATTTTTTTTATCCCATCACTTCTGTTGGATGACAGCCATGCTGGATTGTAGCCCCTGCTGATTCTCCATGCTACAAAATCTTTCCTCTGATTTGAAGCCTGAGGCATCAGAGGTAAGTGAGAAATGGGTTGTCATTTATGTCAAAACTCCTATCTTTGTCCCTGTTACATTTCACACTTTGTCAGTTCATGTCTCAGGTCTTCTTGTCATGCATCTTGCATGCTTCTTCTGCTTTTCTCTGTAACAAAAACCAACTTGTTCCTGCATCTTCTTCTTGGCCATAAATGTACATGCTTAACTATGTAGTGGACGGAGGTGAAACTAATATTTCTGATAGTCCTATATTGGTTACACATTGTGCAGAATATAAGAGAAGTACTTGAAGAACAAATATACTTTCTAAGATTATGGCAGTTCATTGTATGGATGAGACTTCCATTTGAGTTCCGTGGAATTTTCTATGCACATGTGGAAATAATTAGCATATGGTTTTGTCTTAAAGCTGTAATTGAGGGGCGCCTGGGTGGCTCAGTTGGTTAAGCATTCGACTTTGGCTCAGGTCATGATCTTGCAGTTTGTGAGTTCGAGCCCTGTGTCGGGCTCTGTGCTGACAGCTCAGAGCCTGGAGCCTGCTTCAGATTCTGTGTCTCCCTCTCTCTGACCCTCCCCCATTCATGCTCTCTCTCCCTGTCTCAAAAATAAATAAATGTTAAAAAACAAAAAACAAAACAAAACAAAAACCCTGTAATTGATATAGAGGGCGCCTGGGTGGCTCAGCTGGTTGAGTTTCCGACTCTTGATTTCAGCTCAGGTCATGATCTCATTTTTTGTGAGATCAAGCCCCGCATCAGGCTCTGCACTGACAGCATGGAGCCTGCTTGGGAATATGTCTCTTTTTCTCTCTCTTCCCCTTCCCTGTTCATGTTCTTTCTCTCAAAACTAAAATATAACTTAAAAAAATTAAACTATAATTGATATAAATTTATAATTATTTTAAAATATAATGAGCACACTTTTAAAATAATTGTTTTAAATTTTTTGTTTGTTTATTTTGAGAGAGAGAGAGAGAGAGAGACAGAGCATGAGCAGGGGAGGGCCGAAAAAGGGTGAAAGAGAGAGTCCAAACAGGCCCCATGCCATCAGTGCAGAGCCAGACGTGGGGCTCAATCTCATGAACCATGAGATCATGACCTGAGTGAAAATCAAGAGCTAGACACTTAACCAATTGAGCAACCCAGGTGCCCCAATGAATACACTTTTAAATTTATGAGATAACATATTGTCAGTGAGCAAAGTTCATTTTTGAAAAGGAAAATTCTAAAGCCTGGGCTTCACCTTCTGTATAATAGAAGTAATGTTTTGATGATACAATGTTGCATTAGAACAGAGTGGATGCCTTGCCCTGGGGCAATGCAAGAGCATATTAGAAACAGACCTAAGATGAAAGTTTATAAAGATAAGAATATTTACTTAAATGTCAACTTTTCAAGGCAATGTCTTTAAAAAATTAAGAACGTAAGAAGATCTCTAAGAGTAAGTGCATTGTTTTCAAATGCACTTAAATCATTAGTCAAGTGGCACTGTGTTTATTGCATGATTATGGGTTTCCTCAGAGGAAAAACAGCTTGCCTCCCTCCGATAAAAACATTCCAGGAAGACAGTTGCTTCTGGCTTTGTTATAAATAATCCTGTGTTACTTGTCTCTTATAATTCTAAAACACAAGTAATTTTTCTTTACTATAACTACAAACATATAACCTTGATTAAATTGGCTTGCATATACAAAGTTGGGCTTTGATATTTTATAGAAAGATTTAAGGATAGTGCTATGTGGATACTGGAAGCTAATTGGAGATATGCATTACCAACTATAACATAAGTGGGAATTTTGATGGAGTCATAGGTGATACAAGGTGGCCATAATTTCCTCAGAAGAGAACTGGGTCAGAAGAAATGCATCCCTCCTAACAAAGCTGAAAAGCATCTACCTGATAGGAATTCAAATAAGAACTAAACTATTGTATTGCCTCCAAAATCAAATTTCTGTCAAATCACTTACAAACTGAGTTGAAATTAATTAGAATCTTTAATTTGCTCTATAGAAAAATTCATTCAATTTTATTCATTCTTCTACTCAATCAACCAACATAGAAATGAGTTGGAGTTCAAATAGTAGAATTATTAAGATATCATCATATGAAGTTAGAGAATTCTAAGTTTGAATTATAGTTCTGTATTCCATAAATCATGCTAATGTTTTTGTGATAATTAGGTGACAGAATTTATTGTCCACTGATAATCTGCTGAGATGTTCTGTTTTTGTTATGAGTAAGTCAAGGCTTGCACGTGACCGAGTGCCTCTAGGATGCAGCTCAGTGTTCAGTATTTCTTATGTTTTCCTAGGTCACTGGGATCTATTCTACTCTCCGTTGGTACCTGGTATTCCTAGTATTGTGATAACCCTTTATCACTTTCATGCTGTCTTTTGGAACATAGAAATTATGTTATTATCTCCACATCTTGCTAGAGTCATAGGGGAACCTCAGTGAGATCTAACCAGGACCATGGCGCCATTCCCACTATGGGGTACTTGGCTTCCTTCCTGGGCTTTACTTGAGAGAGGCAGCAAATATCCCCTGCCTTTGGATTTTAAAAATACTAGTTTGTGTCATTACCTTCCTCTAAGCTTGAAGCAGGATGAAAGGGGTATGGGGAAAGGAAATGTAGCTTGGGGGACAGTCCCTTTTTAGAAACCCGTTAGCATTTATTCACTCCATATGTCTTCAAGTCTTAGGAGAAGAACTAGTACTTTTTCACTAGTCCTCCAAGTCCTAGTTTAAAGAGCAAAAAATGGAGGAGCAAAACACATTAATAAATTTGTTTATGACTGTGTCACGTGTAGCACAGAATTAATTCAGGAATCATTTTAACTGCTTAGTTATGAATTATTCATTTAGTGGAAAAATCACTGAAGATCAGGAGATACTGGTTAACTTAATTTCTGCAGCTTGTGATTTATTACAAGTGATTCTTAAAGAATTATTTAACTTCTCAGTAAAAACGGTATCAAGTAAAATTAATCACTACTTTGAGGAATTACTGTAACCTAACATAGTATTATTAATTTCAGTAAAAATCCTTTTTTTTTTTTTTTGGTTTGTTTATAACAAAACAGAGAGGTTTTAACATCTCTCTCTCTTTAAAAAATGGACATCCCACAGTAATTTTCAGTAACTTGCAAAGTTTATTTTTGTGGACCATTCTGAATCTCAGAAGACTTGGCTTTTTGGTATTTGATGAAATGAATTCTTTCAAGTATCAAGTAGTCTTCCCTGGACATTAGGCAGAAACATAGACATTTGTGTCAGAATAGCCAGGAAAAGGGGCAAGTGAAAGAAAGAAAGAAAGAAAGAAAGAAAGAAAGAAAGGGAAAGAAAATGAAGAGCGTATACAGAACTCTGGAATAGAAGTTGTCTATGGCATTTTCCCACTCTGCTAGAGGTTCCTTGAAGTTAATTGTGCCACCGATTAGATCACCACGTGTCAGAACAATAATCACTCCCTCACCCCACACCTACTTAATCTACTTTGTTGAACTATATTATCCATACTCTCACCCACTCCCACTTCTTCATCGAGCCACCTCAAAGGTTGCATCTTTGAACGCAAAGAACACATTACAAAATCAAGGGGTAGCATTAATATTGTTAAGAGTTTCATGTGACAGGATTTTAAATTGACATTCTTCTCATCTCCAACCCCAAAAGAAGCTAACCATCTAGACGTAAATTCTTAAGAATACAGCACACAATTATTTTTAAAACAGCTAATACTTTTACATTTCTAATTTTAAAGTGGAAAGATGATTTGCTCCTCAAATATCAAACAGTACGTCTTTCATTTTCTATTTATTGCTACTTGCAGGATTTTAAGATGTGATTCTGACTTGATTTTGAATTCCCAGCCTTCTTTCTTGTTGTCTTCTGCTTGCATTATCATTTTTATGCTATATGATTTATCCCCCGGAGTTCCAAACATATTGCCACACAGAAAAACAATAGTCAAATCAAAATCTTTTGAATCTTGGAACATGACTCAGCACATTTTCTAAAACCTGAAGGCTTTATCATAGTAGATTTGGAAGTCAGTTTGTGAGACAGGAGAGTAATTATGGATGTACCTGTGTATTTATTCTTCCATTTATATAAGCCTCTCAAGGCCATCTTTAAGGTGCTAAGTAATTTGAAGTATGATGAAAGACAGGGAATGGCATCTTTTTATATGCAAGAATATCCTTGTCATAAAGTTATACAGACTTTGTGAAGTCAAGGTTAAAGCTAATTTAGTTAACATTAGGGAATGTAGCTTTCATTAAGTCTTGAATTTTCATTCATATCATCTTTCAAGTGGGACAGATAGCTATGTGACAGTTAGGCAAGCAAAATGTGTGTGTTTATGAGTGAGTTACTTATCAGAAGTTACTAAGCATTTGTTTTATGAAGTACACATTGCTATCAAACTAACATTTAAGAAGAATAGTTTTATGAGTGTCTCTTTTTCAGCAATGATGTAAACAACCTCTAATTTCTTTCAACCCAAGGGTCTGATTTATCAGCATTGCCCTAATTAGTTGTTGTTGTTATTTTTCTTTAATGGTGTTATTTGGTACAGCTTACCAGGAGCATTTAGAGAATGCTAACAAAGTCAGTGTATCCAGAATAGTCATTTTCAGGCATTTCTGTGTTAGGGAAAGCTTTCATGTATTTCCTGCTAAAAACTGGTACTTATTCTGGTAAGACCACAAAACTGATTTGCTAAACCGACATTTACTACAAAGTTTTGACTCCAGTGGGGAACATAGGTTGTAATGTTTATGTTCCTTTTTTCCTATCCTCACCCTCAACACAAAATGCTCCCAAATGAATTTCAGAATAATTCTGGGGGAAAATAGTTACATGGGGATTCTATAAGCCCCATGACATCCATCCATTAAACACACACACATACACACACACACACACACAAAGTTTATACTTCTATCATGTTAAAAGAAATGGACTGAAAAGTATTTGCTTTCCTGAATTGTGTAAATTCTCAGCTTCAATTTTTATTTGTTCATGAGACACAATTTGGAAAGTATTCAAGGCCTATAATTTTCTTCTAGAACACCTTCTTTAAACACATTGTCTCCATTTAATTTTATATTTGTAGAAGTAAGGTGTAAAGCAAAACAAAGAGTGGTATAAAGCAACTTTTTAAGAAAAAATTGAAAATAATTCTCTAATATTAGAGAATTCCATATGATCAAAGTTTCTTAATGATAATATAAATTAACCTTTATTTACAACATATCTAAGATAAAGAAATTTACATTTAAAAATTCTGAATTAAATCTTTCAGAAGACAGAAATATTAAAATTTAAGCAATGAAACTTTTGGATATTGCTAGCCATTGACATACTAAAAAGGCAGAGTATAAAATTTTGTTAAGTGTTTTTGGTCAGGAATTATAAACATGTACTTTTTACTTTCCAAATCAATGTGACACTGGCACTGCAGAGTTTTTCATATAGGATGTAAAGAGTCTACTTGTTACAGATTTGATTCTAGTTAGAGTTTATATGATACATTGTAAAATAATTTGTTTCTGGTAAGCTTTGTTGTTGTTTTTTCCTTCTATACCCCATATGCTGTAGGATAGGGGTTAAGGAATTTGTCCTAGTTGATTCTCATTTTCATATCCAAATTATTGCCACTCCCCCCCCACTCCACAAATAAATGAATAATGAGTTATTTGAATACTGTGACATAAAATTATGGAGTCAACTGAACTCCCCGTCACTCTCCTTCAAACACTGAAGATTTTAATACATGTGTCATGTGTCCCTGTCTTTACCTCAATCACTACTTTTGTCCTTATTCTTGTGGAGTTCACTATCCGTATAAATCACCCACTTTCTCTCAGTTTTTATTAATATTTTTGCCTCCACTAATCTGATTTTCATTTTCACCCTAGTGACTATGCCCACAATACATGCTCCAAATATTTCCATTACCAACAACTATGCCATTTCCAGACTCTAAATTTTTCATTATCTTACTCTTTGACTACTCTCTGTCTTTAGGGCTTATTTCCTCAAATATACCAGTCTCATATTGTGATTCCACTACTCTCCGTTTGTCCCCCTGTAGTGTGTTTGTCCCCCTGTAGTGTGTTTTCTCACTCTTCTTCTTACCTAATTTAGAATCCAGTGTTCATCACTTTACCCCCTTCTTCACCAACCTTGCCCTGCCTACCCAAAAACCTATGAAATTCATGTATGTCTCCACATGTGCATCCAAACAGTTGAATAGAACTGGAGGAAAGAAAAATAAATAAATAAATAAAGGAAACCCAGTGATTGCCATCTCTTTATTTAAAAGCATGGTACATCTGAGGCCTAACTACATTTTGATTGTTTTTTTTTTTACCTTTGTATTATCCCAAAGAACTTCTCCACGCCTCTCTCCTCAAAAATACAACACCCCTTCATCCATTTTAAATGTGTTTATACATGTGTTTCTTATTCCCTTGGTATACAATTCTAAGGACTATCTTCCCATCTTTCTGTTATCTAAATCTAACAACTCACCATAATTTATACCTATATAATTTTTGATATTATTTTTTTCTTGTTGTATTGCAATGAGAAACAATGCAAGTACAATGGCAAATAGAAGTAAGGACAGTGGTTATTCTTGTCTTGCTTCTAATTTTACAAAAGGTAAAAGACTGTGTCTAATGTGTCTCCTCCGAGATTTTTATCTCTTATCATCTTTGTGTAAATATTGTTAACTCAATTAAGGGAATCATTTGCAGATGACTTATAGCCA
Source organism: Acinonyx jubatus (assembly GCF_027475565.1). Classification (NCBI taxonomy): domain Eukaryota; kingdom Metazoa; phylum Chordata; class Mammalia; order Carnivora; family Felidae; genus Acinonyx; species Acinonyx jubatus. The sequence goes on along the minus strand of NC_069390.1, from coordinate 23,567,569 downwards.
TATCTGGCTGATTTATTTATTTTTCTTCTCCGAACTCCAGTCAGGTCCTACTTGAGTCAATCTTAATCATTGATTCATAACATATTCACTTCACTCATTCACATATGTTCTTCTTTTGTTTATTTAGCTACTTAATTATTATATCTCTTTCGATTCAGTAGGAACATAAGAGCCACAGCAAGCATTACGAAAATAAGGATTTTATATAGGACCTAGAGGTAACACCGATGTATGTAGAGTTGGGTGAGAGAACGTCTAGATGGCTGTGGCCAAAAGATCAGAAACCTGTTACTATGATTTTGATCTTAAGCACTCCAGAGATGAGAAAAACAGCCAGTTGGGGAAATCTGAGACTCTACTACAACAATTACAAAGGAGGTAATAGCTAGGTCTAAATAGCTGCCAACGTTTGTAGAAGTTTCTGTATCTTTAGAAGTTAACGTGTCAATCACCACTTCTGACCATAACATCTGACAGCTACAAACAGTTTAGAATAATAACTCAACTTCATGAGTGCCTTCAAACTTTAGGCAGTTACCTCTGGTGAGGAAACTAACCAAGACACATATTGGGAAGGGAGTTCTGAAGTATTAGCAAAAGTGATGATGCTACCTTAAAGCAAATAATTTATTATAATGCATCTCTTTGTCAATGCAGCATTCACACATGCCCCTTATAAATATATGCAATTTCTGAATGAAGACACTAATTAAGCAAATTTTCAGTTTAACTGAATGGAACTCTGTCACATAAAACTAAAGACATGCCAACACTCTCCCCAAAAGGGGTAGACACAAAGTCCTATAGAATTTCTGGGTGATGTTTATTCTCTTTCCAGTGAAGTTACACTTCCCCTCTGATGTTCTTTAATTGAAATATGAGTTTGAGATTTAACCTCTAATAACACATACTAGAGTTAAGAGAAGAAAAAATAATTATTCGATATATACAAATAATATCAAAGCAAAGAAGAAAATACATAAATAACATAGCAATTAATAAAGTGGTGGCAGAGGACAATTACAAGTTTCTTATTACAAAATCCATTGTATAACTGCATTCTGATTATGGTATCTCACTTCTTAGGGCAACTAATATGTCTTTATTGAAGTGTTTACACTATTAGTTGTCTCTGGTATAGTTGGTTACTGTGGTTTTCAACTAATTATAACCATAAGACTTAGGATACTTGGAGTATTCCCGGAAAAAAATCTCATGGTTCCAGTCACATCCTGGGCTTCTTCTTTCTCCTTGTGGAGTAACAACCTAATTTCCTCATTACAGATAGGATTAATCAGCACAGTACAGTGATTCTTTTCTTTGTGCAGCTTCTGCTTCCAATCAGATGGGCCATGGATTTTACTTGTTAGAAGTATTTCTTCCTTAGATTATAATAGGTAATAAACAAAGCATATGGTTTCCTTGTTTTCTTTCCTGTGACTTTGTATCATGGCTATGGTTTAAAAGATACCAAATATCAGAGCTTCTGGGTGGCTCAGTCAGTTAAGTGCCTGACTCTTAATTTCAGTTCAGGTCATGATTTCACAGTTGTGGGACCGAGCCCTTCATTGGGCTCTGTGCTGACAGTGCAGAGCCTGCTTGGAATTCTCTCTCTCTCTCTGCTCCCCTCCCATTCACATGCATGCGCTGTGTGTGTGTGTGTGTGTGTGTGTGTGTGTGTGTGCGTGTGCGTCTCAAAATAAATAAATGGACATTTTTTTTACAAAGGTACTATATATCAGTTACTGATTCAGAGCATAAACACTACCTGGCAGAACACTACTGCAGTACCTCGAGGTGTGGTCATTCATTTGCTGCCCTGACAGTCTTCCAAAGGCCATTGAATCCTTCCATCAAGACAGCTGCTTCAGAGTAATGGGGAAAATACTAAGATCTGTGGACATTTTGAGCCTGAGAATATTGTTTTTGAATTTCTGTAAAATGTATTTCCTGGAGATAAGCATTGGTGTCTGGAATAGTATGACAAAAGTAAGGCATTTTGTTAACTCTCCAGATGATAGTTTGGGCAGATGCATTAGTAATACTGAACATGAGTTTTTATCTAGATATGTTCCTATTCCAGAAAGTGCAAACAGTTCCCCTTCAACCAGGTGGCCGCATGGTCTCCTGGGAAGTGATGCTGTATCAGTGTTATTATCTGCTGATGATAAATTGTGGTTATTACCTGCTGAAGACTGTGGTCTGATCAACTGTAGTTGATGGTAATATGCCATGTAGCTTTCTTTGCCCATGATAATTTCCATATTTGTCACAGTGAGTCCAGTATTTAAAGGCAAGGGTGGCTAAGGAAAGAGGCTCACTGATATCAGCAGAATCAGTCATTTTTGCCACATGATTTTTGACAGTCCGTTGTACTGAAGATATTGTTGGTGAATACATTCACATTAGAATAAATATCCTCACACTTTATGCCATTGACACTTTTCAACTTTATTCTTTCAAATTTTTTAATCTCCAGACCAACTGCTAGACACTATTTATTCATCAGTGTATATCAGTATCTGTAGCTATTTCCCTTTAAGGTGAAGTGAACAATCATGTACTCTGCTTAAAGTTCTGCCACTTGGAGTTTTTCTCTTCACTACCGCCTTTCAGGACTATTCCCGAGTGGGACTATAGTGCTGTGTCCACTCACTTTTAAAGGGCTGAAATTCTCTATTAGGTCCCATATGGGCCTACCAAGTTCCCCTTCCCAACATTTCTACTGTCACAGACACTTTATGTACCATGTGACTGACAGAGTCATATGGCTGAAGTGACAACGCAGCTTTTGGAGTAACCTGAGTCTGTTGAAAAGTCTCCTTTTCCTCTTGGCCCTTTGCGGGTAATTCAGTAAATGTGTTTAAGGAGCATGCGACTGAAATACATGTTAACTCTGAAACCCAAAGATGCCCAGTAGTACCCGTGTTTCTCTTGGTAGTGGTAGGGGATGCCACATGCATCGATTTGTCCTTTCATTAGACCCTTGGCATTTCAGTGAAATGACAAGTTCCTTAATTATGTAAAATTTTATTTCTACACTTTGGTACACATGTGTTTCACCAGTGCCTAACCCATATGATATCATCAACACAGAAGACAAACACTTTGTCCTATGGAATGAAAAATGGACAGTGTTCCTGTAGACCGCATTATGACAAAAGGCTGGAAAGTTGGTATAGTCCTACAGTAAGACAGCAAGTAGTCTCATGGACAGGTGAGAGAAATCTGAATCTGGTGGTTTTTACAAAGATGTAGAACTAAGCCACTCATGAGACTTTGGTTAATACCAGATGAGGTTGGCAGAGAACCCACTTCTGGAACAGCAGATGTAAGAATTAACATCTGATTAAGTTCATGATAATCCACTATGGGTTTCCAAAGTGTCTGTCTTTTGTATAGGCCATTTAGAGGTATTAAAGAAAGATATAATAAAAGTCACTACTTTTGTAACTTTTTCTTAACTTTATTTATTTATTTTGAGAGAGACAGAGACAGTGTGAGTGGAGGAGGGGCAGAGAGAGGGAGAAAGAGGTAATCCCAAGCAGGCTCTGCATTGTCAGTACAGAGGCCGATGCAGGGCTCAAACTCACAAACCATGAGATCGTGACCTGAGCCAAAACCAAAAGTCAGACACTTAACCAACTGAGCCACCCAGGTTGCCCCCCACCCCACAGCCCCGACATTTGTAACTTTTATGTTTAAAGGACACAAAGCTCTGAAATTCCTCCAGAATGTGTTATTGCTACCTTGCTAAATTGGTTACTAAACCAACATGGGGAATATTCAGGTGCTAAATATGTTGACTTCCACAGTATATTCTGGAACTTGGAAAATAACCATAGAATGAGCAATGGTATAACAAATTTCTTCCTCAAGACAACCTATTTTCTCCTGCATTCACAGTGCCCTGGATCTTTGAATTTGTTAAATCTGGGAATTTTGTGAGGGATCATGATTTTCTATTGCCATGATTCAAGTTCAACAGCCCAGCAGATATTTTCACTTATATAAATTAAGACTTTAGTAAACTGCCCATTTTTTCAGACTTAGAAAATTCTCATAACCAAGGATTTTTATTGGTCAAACAATTCTGATAATGGCCCATTATGGTAACTTTGTTCATATTCTTTCTTTTTAGAGGATAATATGTGGCCTCTACCATTCTGGTATCTCATCATCCCCATTAATGTCAGGGAGCCCATTTCAGTGGAGGCATTTTCTGTTGTGACTCCTGGGCTGCAGATTATAGACACAATAGGACCTTTAAAGGTGCTGTTACTCCCTGATTTGTATATTTCTAGAAATGTCGGTGAAAAAGGTATCCTCCTGGCCTTTGTATAGTATATAATGAGGAGGTAGGTTAGCAGAGAATCCATAATAAATCCATTCCAGCATTTCCATCTCCCCAAACCTTTTAATTATTATTACTTGTTTTTCCTACAAAATACTAAGGAAATTTTGACATCTCAACTTAATTCACTGTATTCTACCATTGGTGTCCAGTCTTCAGAGTATCAACTGTCGGAGTCACTTCCAGCTACTTCAAAGTAACACACTAAATCTGGACTGTCGTGTTACCATAGTTTCAATAATAAATTTAACTCCATCCAAAATTGCATTCCTTCCAAAATGGTACAAAACTCTAAAAGTCCATTAAGTATATATTCTCTGAGGTTCCTGCATATATTATTTGGCAGAATCTTGCATATATTTTGGTGTTTTTGATATCTCCTCCTGGATCAAACTTAAATGTGGTTATAGACTTAGAAGGCGCTAGCTGCATATGAGTGGGTCCTTAGGGAAATCAGCATTGTAGTGCAGGGCACCTATATCAAGAGATGTTACTTTAGGGATTTAAATAAGGAGAGGCTGTCCTCCTTAGACAAGGGAGAAATTTGAGCCCTGCTTTCATTTGTAAGAAAGGCTTACTAAACATTTTGGGTTCAAGGTCTACTGTTTCATCAGAATCTGCCTGTATCTCTCTGTCTAGACAAGTAGTTTTACAAGCAGTGACTTAACTTCACCATATGATACTTATGAAACTGTGATTTTAGTTTTTCTTTATAATCCAGTCATCTGAAAGATAGAATTTGGGGTTTAGTTTTCAGAAATCTCAACCCTGTGGCTATGGGAGATCAGTGTTCATTTTGTTCTGTCTATATCTGGATTCTCTGTAGTCTATTTTTTTTTTTTTTGAAGAAATCTTTGTAGAGATTCCAGACAAAAGGACAATCTTCCAGCAAAAGCCCATCCCCTTTGCTATAGAGAATGAAAGGTGACTGATTACTTTAAATCAAAGAGACAAAGCCCAGTTGAGAATGGGTAGCAGATTTGGTAAGGGTCAGTCTGTTTGTTTGTTTGTTTGTTTGTTTGTTTTTATCAGTTCTTAGAGGATAAGCTTCCATGGCTTCCAACCAAGAATCTAGTTTAGTCATTATGGCCTCTCCTTATGGCTCCTCCTGAACACTAATCTCTTATCTTCCTAGTTTGGCCAGACTCTCAAAATCTGTATTTCACTTTTTCACATGCTTTCACCTTTACATTATATCGCCTTTCCTAAACAGCTGCAGATTTTAGTCAATGCCTTGAGGGGAGAATTGCCTTGTGTCAGGCTCAGTTAATCCTCTTTTCCCTGGATCTTGACCACCTATGCTCTCAAAAAAAAAAAAAAAAAGAAGAAGTTTTTTCTTTTCCCATCATAATTAGCCAAAATTTCAGCTGGTTTTCCTGTGTCCCTGAAGTAGTCCTCTTTCAGGGGTAGACCCAGATCCTTAACTTGTTGAGTGAAGCCAGAATCAGAAAACAATCTTTAGCCAAATTGCACCATGATTATCCCTTTCTGTAATCTTGGTCTATCTAAACCCATTGTTTTGACAGTTCTCTGATGACTTCATATAGATTTTTGTTGTTGCATGCTTTTATATAGCTTTGCAACCTTACTTTTTTTTGGAAAGACTATTTGCCTATTGCAAGCTACTTTAGCAAAAAGCCAAACTTTATATTCATCTTTCATTTTTGGCCATACTCTCAGCATATTTTCCCCAAGTAGAGTCTGTATTCATATCCCACCAAAATTACATGAAAGTACCCATTTTCTCTCAACATAGTCCTCTCTAAACTTCATTAAAATATTTTCCACTATTTGCCAAACAAAAGAATGGAAAATTGTCTTAGAATTGTTTTCATTTGTCTTTTATGAATTCAGGTGAAGTTGAGTATCTTTTAATATTTATTATTTAATTGTCCTTTTTTATCCCTTCCTTCCTTCATTCCTGTCCTCCCTCCCTCTCTTTCCCTTCCTCCTTTCTTTTTTTTTTCCTTTTGTATTTTCATTTCTTTGAAAGCTTATGTTCTTTGCCCAAAATTCTCCCATTTTGCTTATTGCTTTGTTTATTGTGTTTTGAGTGTGTTGTAAGTTTTGCCTTTTAATATAGTTTTCTCTACGTTATGTATGTTAATAGTTTTCCATATTTTTTTGTTTGTTTATTTATTTATTTATTTTAGATTTCCTCCTGCTCTATCTTTGGATTTTCAGTGGTATCCTTTCACTCAGAAAATTTATTTTATGTTTTTTTTTTAAATCTGTCATTTTTTTCAATTATACCTTGAAGTTTTTATGTCCCTTAATTCATCAGTAATAATTTGTTACTGTGAGCTACATCATATGTTTTCACCTACTACATAATGATTTCTAAAGTAGAGAATCATTACATGTAGATATGATCAGTATTTCATGGACATTACATGGGTATTGCTCAAAAACAATGCAAATTAAGACAAAGAAATGTTTTTTTATCTTTTTTTAAAATTTGGTTTAGAGAACTGAGTAAATGCAAGAAATTCACTGTAATATATATATGTATTGAAATTATATATGTATCAGAAATTATATGTGTTCATTTAAGGCAACATCAGTATGTATTAAAGTAGGCTCTTCACAGTTGAAGTAGCTTAGACTTAATTTAGGATAAAATATCTGTTCTTACATGATTATTGCTTTAGAGAGACCCCCCCTTTTATCTTGAATTGGAGTTGGCCATGGGCTCTTAGCAAATGTAATGCAAACAGTGACAGAACAGTATTTGCACCTTGGGACTTGTTCTCTTTTGCTCCTTTAGAGAATTCCCCCTAAACACACCAGAACTAGTCTAAATTATAATATGATATAAATAGTCAACTCATCTCTTTGCTTAGCTGACATTGAGCCAATTACCAAATGTTGCATGACCTGGTCATTACTTTGACCAGGCCAAGCCAAGGTGGCCCAAAGGAAAAAAAAATCCTCAACCTAGTAAGCAATTATAAATGTTTGTTGTTGTTTTTTGGGTTTGTTGTTGTTGTTGTTGTTGTTGTTGTTGTTGTTGTTTTAGAGAGAGTGTGTGTGAGTGAGCAGGGGAGATGGGCAAAGGGAGAAAGAGAGAATCTTAGGCAGGCACCATGCTCAGCACGGAGTCCAATAAGAGCCTCAATCCAACAATGTTGGGATCATGACCTGAGCTCAAATCAAGAGTCAGACATTCAACAGACTGAGCCACCCAGGAACCCCTAAGTGTTTGTTGTTTTAAGTCACTAAGTTCTGGGGTGCACTGGTTTGCATCAAAAGCTGATACGGTGTTCTCACTAGGCATATGCTTATTATGTTTCAGATACCATGCAATGTACACATAGCTCTGGAAAAATAATTAATATGTGATAGGTTTTGCCTCATTTCAGATTTCTTTCCCTTTAAAGAAAAAAAGCCATTTTGCTCTCAGTCTGCATGTAAGATTCTCATTAATTTCCAAAGCTGATAACTTTCCTCTCACACTCGAAAAATGGACTCACTTCATACTTCACTGATAAAAAAGAAAATATCTCATAGAAATTTATTTTAGTATACTTAGTTTAAATGCCTTTGTATGTCATTTCTTCCATATATAGTTAGGTGACAACCTTTCTTTTGATGCATATATTGCATGATCACATTGGTTGACATAGACACGATCTTCAGAAACAATTAGTAGTGATTGTCCTCACTTATTAGTACATATGTGGTTTTATGTTTTAGTCTTTGAATGTGGTTTTTTAATCACACAAATAAACTCTTAAGAGTTTCAAAAAAGATAAAGGTGGTCACGGATTACAAGTGACAGTTTAAATTTTGTACAATACCTCTAATAAGCATAGTGATTTATATTTGATCCCCACAGTGAGCCTCTGTTTTAAACTCTGGTGAGGCACTTGGGGCAAGGACAACACTCTATGGTCCCAAAGTTTTAGCTATCTCATGTTTCACTCGTTTGTGTATGAATAGTAAAATTCTTCTCTTTCAGCACTTAAAAAAAATAAAGTGCATGTATTGACATATCTAGTGGCTTTATAATAAAAATTAAATGGCAACCTCTCCATTCCTTCTTCATGATCTTTTTCACCTTTGAATTTCCTGTGGTTATCCCTCTCAACAACCACAGTCTTCCATCACTGTCACTGACCGACCTTATGGCGTGCTGCTTGTGGATTAATTTGCCACGCCATCTGTCTGATTTCCATAGTTTAAGTATTTCTACATCATATGCCCTGGCAGTAAACTGCATTCGTTCAGTCAGGAGCATTAGTTTAACATGTGAAAGATGCGGCAATTTGTCTGGAAATTCCAGCTGGTGTAATGCAAACATCAGCACCAGGCAGATGATTTTTGATCCACATAGATGAAAGTAATTCTCTTTTTATTATACTTATTTATGCTTTCCCCTATCTTTTATTGCTCTATTACTACTATTCTTTGTTCTCTGTTGTTGTTTGGGTTTTTCTCATAATGCCATTGTATGGCAAAACCTTTTATCTAGTGAAATTATTAGCTGGTACCTCTGATAGAAAGTCACTATTTTGATGAACTAATAAATATGTGGCAAAAGATGTGAAAGCTCTGACTCAAACTCTCTTTACTGATAGCTTTGGATATTGAGATTTTCATGATAAACTAAGCAATTCAATGGATTTGGAGCTTTAGAAGCATTATTATTAAACACTGTTCTCAAATGCCAACTATTCTCTTTCTTTATCAAATTATTTTCAACATAAGGCCATTTATTCCATGGGGATATGGTTGAAACCCCAGAAAATTCACTGGTAGGCTAATCACTATTCATCATCCTCAGAAATACGGAAATTGGGAGCTGGGAAATTTTTGTTACAATGACATTGTCTTTTAATTCTAGAATGTTTAGAAGTTCCCCTGACATTTATCCGCTACATGTCAGAAGCACCAACATCCCACTATGACAAATAAAAACTTCTGTGTTATTGCCAATTGTCCATTAGCAGAGGGACAAAATCACCCCAACTGAGAGCTTGTGGTCCACAGGATTAAAAGCTGGTTTAAATGAATGTGAGAGAAGGTAACATTAAATGGGAAAGGGGTAGAGGAAAATTGAAGAAAGATGGAGAGGTTGTATCCTTTTAGCTGAGTATAAAAATGTGAAAATACACTGGGAATTCTTGTTGCATTTAACCAGTGACACTTATTCTGTACATGAGATTTAAAGGTACATGTTCATGTATGTATTCAAGATGATCCCTTTTGACCAGATCTTTTCTTTCTTTCTTTTTTTTCCCTCCTGTCCATTATATGTCACACATCCTGTGCCCATATTCATTTTAATAACATCTGCCTACTTTCAAGTCCTATGGCCCACTGATTGTCCTGGTGCTACTGATTCTAATTTCTCCTTTATCTTCTCTGAATGACTGTCTTTATATAATCTGCTTCCAACTTCACCCTCAGTAGCTGAAGAATCTACAATTATATCCCCCAAATGGCTGGACTCCTAGAAGCTGCCATTGGAATTTCCCTGAATGCCTATTAAAAATTCTAATAGTACTTGGTAATCAGCTAATGTTTTCTTAGTCTTATATAAAGTTGCATGTAAATACTGTTGGCAAGGGCCCCAGTGCTCTTTATTACAAACAGTTGATGCAACCAAGCCAAGAATTCATTGTCTAGTGATTTTTACCAGATACATAGATGTTCTTCAGAAAACACAAAAATGAATATGCTTCCCACAAGACTGCCACATTTCACTGGATGTGTGTGATGCCGGCCGGGTGCCAGCTTTTACCAATCCATCAGATTTCCACGTACTTAATTTGTTCATGGACACCCATGTCCTAAAATGTCATATATAAAAAATTAAGTGTTTTTGCAAAAGTCTGTTGTAGTTAAATTTTGAAATCAACTTTCTGCTGCAATAATTTCTAAATGTTTCCTCCCTCATTTATTTTTGTAAGTATTTCCTCAGTTTCTGACTCATTCCAAACTTATTTATTTAATCCTGCTATATTTCACACACGTTTGGATACTGTGTAGTTAAATTTTGAACCAAAAAGACATGCATCTTGCTGTCATAAAACTTTAGAGGGAAGATACAAATAAATGAGCATTACAGTACAGAATGTCGTGCAAGCTAGTAGTGGGAATATAAAGTGTCAGAGAAGTAGATGAGGGCAGAATAAACAAAACTGGGGCAAGGACTAGCACTTCTTTTCCTTTCTTCCTTTTGCTTATATCTTATTTCAAAACAAAATTGATGTCTAAGCTTGGAAAGAAGGATAAATAGAGTGTAGCTAAATAAAGAAGCCACAGAACATCATTCTGTCTCCCAAGGATTAGCATACTCAAAGTCTTGAAAGTTATAAAGAGCATGATCCATTTTTAAAAATGAAAGAACTTCTGGAGTGTCTGGTTGGCTTGGTCAGTTGAGCATCTGACTCTTGATTTCAGCTCAGATCATGATCTCATGGTCTGTGGGCTCAAGCCCCATGTCAGGCTCTGTGCTAACAGCATGGAGCCTACTTAGGATTCTCTCTCTCTCCCTCTCTCTCTGCTTCTCCCCTGCTCACTCACACACGTTCTCTCTCGCTCTCTCAAAATAAACATTGTAAAATAATAAAAAAAAATAAAAAATGAAAGAACTCACGTATGGGTAGAGTTTAAAATGTATAGAAAGAAGTATAAGAAGGAGTTCACAGAAATGGATGAATCACCAAATTATGGAGACTTTTATGGAGAATTTGGATTTTACCTTAAGGAGGATGGTGAGCTGTGTAGCTGAAATGGGGACAGAATATTTTAGAACTATAACTCTGACTCTTCTTGATGGTGGATTGTGGAGCTTGGAAAACTAGAGGCAGGAAAACCACTAAAACTACTGTTTCACTGTTCCTCATTTTAGAATGTGAGTTCCAAAACTCTTCTTGCATGAAGTTCTCAATTTCATGAAGTATGTTAACCTACTGACTGACTTTAAACCCTGTTTCCGTCAACTTTACACATGTTTTGGACATCCTCATTTTTAAAGGTATTAAGTTTAAAGGCATATGTTTGCAAGGGTGTGAGGTCTTTCCCCCAGCCCTGTCTTTTTCTCCCATCTGTGGGACGCTGTACCGTAAGAGGAATTCTGGCCCATTTCCTGCCTCCCATGTTGTGTCTGCTCCTTGCTATGAACGTAAAAGTTGGCTCTGCAAGCAAGAGAGTCATATTCTGGAATTCTCTGCTGGAGAGCACATTTTCTCAGCTTTAATGCAAGTTCTCAAATACTAGCTTCAGTAGAAATGAACGTGGCATTTCCCTGATGCGTTATTTCTAGGTTTTCAGTCAGGCTCATTTACATTCTACTGGTTTCAAAACTCAGAGGGTGTACTTTCAGACCCCCCATGGTAATACTTTCCAATAAAACCTAAGATAGAATCGTGTTGGATGTTAAGTGCTCAACTAATTGATTTTACTTTCATTTACAAACACACACACAAATATCAAATGATTCTTTAAAATTAATCACATGACTGAAGAGCTTTACTTACATCAACTACTCTCACAATTCCAGACTGTCCAACAGGGGAAAAAAAAAAAAAATCACCAGACTTTTTTATTATTTGTTTTGTAAATGTATGTGCAATTTAATATATTAAAAAATATAAAATGTTTATGAATCATTAAAATATACAGATTTGTGGATTGTGTTTTCCTTAATCATTTTCATGGAAACTTTTATTTGAATTTAATGTTCTATATGAATAGTCCAATGTTTTTCAGATGGAACAAAGTCACTTTTACTATCCAAATAAAATGGCAGGACTCTCACATAAATGCACTTAATCCTGAAAATGTAATTATGAGAACTTAATGAGAAGAAAGTCAAGTTAATTGCTTTACTGTTTCTTTCTTTCTTTCTTTTTTTTTTTTTTTCTTCCCCCCTGATGTCCTTGTGAGGCCTTATTTTGATATCGGTGACATTCAGTAAGAGACCAATTACTACAATTTTAAGCTGTTACTCATTTTTTTTTAAAGCAAAATCTTTGCTGTTTAACTTCACTTTTTTTTTCTGTTTGAAATAAAAGACCAACATTCTAAACTTGTTATTATATGTGATTTGAAGCTTAATCCATACTTATTTACTGCATTACAACTTGATAGATTCATGTTATAACATGTTGTGTTTCTTCTGTAAAAGGTATATGGCAAATGACATTGGAGAAAATTGTGTTTCCTTTTATTTTTACAACTATGGTCTCCTTGCTGTGATTACTTGCTCCGCCTATGACTTAGGATGTCATCATGTGCCTGTCAAACATTCTTTGCCATTACAATTAAAAATACATAACATATATGTTAAAGTCACAATGCAGACTTTCAAGTATCATGACCAACCTTAAGATACTTAATAGAGAATTCATTGTTGTGCTATCCTTCTGCTCCTGGGGTGCTCTTTTCCTTCTTTTACTATAAGATGTCTATTTTCAAGTGCTCAGTGATCCACATTCACATTTGTCATGACCTATGATCCCAGGAGAACTTTCTAGTTTGACTCTTCACCATTTCATTCTGAGATAAAAGAAATAGAGCATACCTAGAATGTTTGGCTCCCTTCTTTCTTTTGCCGTGAATACCCTTCTCCAAATCTTGTGTTCCAGGCTTGTTTTTACTCTTTTTGTTTTTTCATGTGTCAGCATAAATGTTAACACCTTTGTGAATTTGTAGCAGAGTATCAGCCGTACACTTGCTTATGGTTTTTCTACTACATTTTCTACCTTGGTCGAATGATAATGCTTTCACAATACAATGGAATGAGTTCCTTGCAAGTGTGTATTTTCCAGACAGTTAACTTTGTAGGGTATGGATCATTCTGTATTCAATTTTGAACTCAAATGAGTTGATATATAATATGCATAGACACTGTTTGTTGAAAAAAAAAAAGTACCTAGCTTTCTGCTACTCTCTACCAAATATCTGGTATCAGACATTTTGGGCCTCAGAAGGAATATACTGCCATTCTCAAGGATATTTACATTTGAAAGCATAGCTCTAAACAAATTTAATGTTATAATCTTGTCTTAGAAATTAAGCATTCTTTATCATTGTCTTGTAACTTTAACAGATTATTTGAAATGTCAATATTAAACCTGGAGTAACTTTGTAATTGGTCCTTGTGAACAGCTCTCATTGACAGTAAATTTTTCCCTTCATGTTTAATCCTCTTATTACAGCTTTTAAATATGTTGTTTTATCATTTAACTCTGAGTAACAAACATTCCTGGGGCACCTGGGTGGCTCAGTCAGTTGTGTCTGACTTCAGCTCAGGTCATGATTTCACAGTCTGTGAGTTCGAGCCCTGCGTCAGGCTCTGGGCTGACAGCTCAGAGCCTGGAGCCTGCTTTGGGTTCCATGTCTCCCTCTCTCTCTGCCCCTCCCCTGCTCATGCTCTGTCTCTCTCTGTCTCAAAAATAATAAAAACATTTAAAAAATTCAAAAAAAAAAACATTCCCCAAATCAAATGTTATCATTTTAAAGGCAAATGCCTGAAAAACCTGTTGTTGTTGTTTTTCCTCCAATGTTGTCACTGAAATAACTAATTCTTCTACTAGTTAAGATCAGTAGAAATCAGCAGTTGTCAGTTGCCATGCATTGGGCACCTTATGCAGCATGATGAGAAGAAGCACTCTCTCAAGACCAGAATCTTAACTTCTTGTGCAGTTGTCTGAACAATCAAATGGGGACAGAAATGGTACATCTCTTGTGTGTTGTTAAGAATTAATTAAGCAAGGAAATGGATGCACTTTGCTTAAATGGTTAATTATTTGCAACTGTCTACCTCTATTATGACCATTATTTGGGTCTTAGTATTTTACTTTGTTCATTATTATTATTAAGTTAACATTTTACATTGAGAGGTTGAAGGCAAAAATTAGGTTGGAAACCACAGGATTAAAGCATTTTTTAACCTTTTCTTTTCTTGAGTAAACAATCTTACTTGAAAAGTACAGTGGGAGGTATGTTCATTATAATTAAATGTGTGGTTTTAGTTTTCTAAAATATATTTTAATAATAACACTCACGAATATATATTTTAAATTTACATTACAGGAAATGAATATTTAAAAAAAATTAACACAATATGCATTCCTACCATTTTTAAAAATTTTTTTTAACGTTTATTTATTTTTGAGACAGAGAGAGACAGAGCATGAACAGGGGAGGGGCAGAGAGAGAGGGAGACACAGAATCTGAAACAGGCTCCAGGCTCTGAGCTGTCAGAACAGAGCCCGACATGGGGCTCGAACTCCCAGACAGTGAGATCATGACCTGAGCCGAAGTCGGACGCTTAACCAACCGAGCCACCCAGGTGCCCCAACTACCATTTTTTAAAAATGTTTTATTAGGGCTCAGTCTATTTTCCATATATACATATATGTATATATATCAGAATTAATTATTCTGATTTTGACAGATTGGAATCATATATAGTGATTTTGCCTCATATGAACTTTTGGAGAATTTATTTTTAATTTTTCAAATGTTTGCTTATATTTTTATCGTATGGTTTAAATATAATCTATTTAGGTTGGGGTAAACATTTTGTTATTATAAAGATTATGAGAGTGAGCGTATCTGTTATGAGTGTGTATTTTTAATTTTTGCTTATGTTAAAGTGGAGAAAAATTATATTTAAAAGGTTTTTTGGGGGAGTAGATTTTATATTGCTAAATTGCTCTTCAAATTATTGTTTACTTTACACTCCTGTTTTCACTGTCATAAGATGGGTATGCCTTTATATTCATACACCATCAAACATTTGATGCTACAAAAAGAGAGAGGAGGGGGATCTTTGGATCCTACAAATGGAAAGAACAATTTAAAATAATAGCAAATTAATTAAAATAAGAGCATCAACAAGCACGATACAGCAAGTATTATACAATGGTTTTATCAGAGAACAGATTATATGTGGAATAACCATTACCTCAGTGGAGAAAAACCACAGTCAATAGCTTTTTAGAGTAGATAAATTGAGAAAAGGGTCAAATTGTCCTCTGAATGCCAGTTACTATGGGACTTAGAAGTATCAGGTACCAAAGAGGGGCAAGGTTGAGGTAAAGATCAGGAAATGTTTGGGTTAACTGGGAGTTTCCATGTTGAAAAAAGTGGTTCCATCTTTTTCTTCTTCAGCTTTGCACACCTAGTAGCTGAGAGGGTATCCGTCAGGCAGAAGATGAGAAGGGTTATCTCTAGGAAGTCTGACTTGATCAGAGAGAGTACCTCTTTATGAAGATATTGGGTGCCCCGGTGAAATGGTTGCCTCCCAGAACAAGCTTTAAATAATGATGGAGCCCACCAGTTGACATAGCGCCAAGTAGATAACTTAGTCCTAACCCTTAAGTTTCTTAGAATGTTAGTAGATAACCAAAATAAGGACCCACAGAGAAAAACCCAGTACCAGTCAGGTTCATATCAGGAAAAGGGAAACTGAAAAATGGGTTATGCAGGTTTTACCAGTACTGAAATGGCCAAAAGAAAACACTGATGTAATATAGGTAGCAATAACAGAAACAACGACCACTTCACAGGGCTGGAGTAAAAAGAAAGATGTTGGGTTTATGAATACCTAGAATTTTGGAGGAGGGACTCTGAAGACCGAAGAGAGCTGTTCTTAGTAGGTGTTAACTCTAGAGCTCAGGAAAAAAGGCTACTTGGAACTGGGACTCAGTTCTCTGAAGAGGAAATGCTGTCTGGCTGCTACTGGTTTCTAGGAAGGAGCAGGATGAGGATGGGTCAAATATGTGAGGAAATAAATATAAAACAAACAGGAAATCTGGACAAACTGCATTTGCTAAAATGAGGAGACATTGTGAAGGTGATGCTGGAAAGGACATCCAAGGGTCATTGACAGTTTCTTCTTTGCTTTCAGGGCCAGTTCCCTCTAGTGCCCCATGGTGGTGGATCAAAGAACAAACCAGAGTCTAATCAGAAAAGGGTGTAAAGGGGAGGAGGTTCTGGAGCCGGTAGGGGGGAAAAAAAAGAGCCTAATAAATGATATAAGAACTGGAGAAGCTGAAATAGAGCAAGGAATAGAAGGCTTTAAAAATGCTATTTATATTCACAGAGCAAATAGAGAAAATGTGTCATATATATATACATATATATATGTATATATATGTATATATATGTATATATATATGTATATATATGTATGTATATGTATATATACATATATAGACAAGAAGATGCTAGTAAAGTTAGTGAAGGGAATGGAATTCACCACCCTAAAATATGTGTCTTTGGCATAAGGATTATTTTAGGTTGATTATTTTTAAGAAACAGCAGACATCGGAAAGCTCTGTAACCAGTATCCCCCTCTATGTATCAGGAGGAGAAGGATGACAATACCTAGACACTCTTACCAATGGGGAAGACAGTGGGCTTAACCTACATAATAACCTTACCTTTGGTTACAGAGCTGTACCTAGTAACCTCTTATAACTACCCCCACATCTTTAGTTTTTAGCTGGAGATGATATTTAAGGTGGTGGTTTGGGGCACTTAGGGGAGGCACTCAGGTTTCCTGGGTCTCTCCCATGTAAACAGGAGATATACATATTATAAGATTTCTGTTTTTCTCCTGATAATCTGTCTTTTATTACTGGGAGCTCTCAGCCATGAGTCTGAAAGTTTAGAGAGAATATTATTTTTCCTCTTCTGCATTACTATGTATAAACATTAGAATGTATATCCAAAAAACAAGACAGTATCTAAAAACAAAATGTGTACCTTGTACTCATCCTCCAAAATGCATTAACTTTTTTTAATGATTAAGTTGAAGAATTTTCCAAAAAAGAATAATCAAGCAACGTAAGAAAAACAAGAAAAAGCAAGCAAACAAATAAAATGATAGGATTTGGGAAATAAATCCTGGAGACCGAAAATTAAATTGAGGCAATAAATTTGGGGTTGGAATTACCAAAGAAATTATAGTTGAAACTATCCCAAAATAAAGTATCAGTTCTTAGTAGTTTTCTGAAAGATGACTAGTTTCTTCCATTCTTCTTCATATATTCCTTCTGACGTCCATTGTTGTTTAATCGGTGTTACTTCTATATATTTTATTAAACTTTTCTAATGAAGACCTTGATATTCGTTTAAACTGCCAGATCTTATCACTTAATTTGTATATTCTGTAATTCCCACCTTTTATATGATGTAATATAAATCATATTTGCTTTATTCTCAATTTTTCTCTGGCTTTATTGAGATATAATTGACTAAAAACTATATATGTTTAAGGCATGTGACTTGATGATTTCATATACATATATATTGGGAAATGATCACCACAGTTCATTTTACTCTTAAGTATTTCTTCAAAACTTCGTCTATGCCATCTAGATAATCTTGTATTCAGACAGTAGCTATCATTGAAATGACTTTGAAATATGGCTCATGTTTTAGAGTATCCCTTCTTGTTGTTTTTCTTCTAAATTTCATCCTAGCTTGACTTTTTGTTGTGACCTTGGGGGAAAACCATTAACTCTAACTTCATCCTTGAATGCAGAATATGAAATTGAAACTGGATCTCTACTCTTCCTTTAACCTAGAACATTCACATTTCTTTTGTTGGTGGATCATGTGTAGGTAACATTCTCAATGGAATGCAAAAATATATCCAGGACTTAATAAAATATGGAATCAGAAATAACTAATAAAAGCCAATGTGAATTATTCATAAAGTTTAACTCTTCAATGTACAGAGATATGTCACTCCTAAATGAATGATCCCTTGTGACAGATTATTAGTCTTAGCTCCTGTGGAAGGAAAGGAGTCTATTAATTGTTAGAACATGTTTAATCACATTGGAAACTAAGTTATATGATAGATGCTGGAGAGGATGTGGAGAAACGGGAACCCTCTTGCACTGTTGGTGGGAAGGCAAATTGGTGCAGCCACTCTGGAAAACATTGTGGAGGTTCCTCAAAAAATTAAAAATAGACCTACCCTATGACCCAGCAGTAGCACTGCTAGGAATTTACCCAAGGGATACAGGAGTACTGATGCATAGGGGTACTTGTACCCCAATGTTTATAGTAGCACTCTCAACAATAGCCAAATTATGGAAAGAGCCTAAATGTCCATCAACGGATGAATGGATAAAGACATTGTGGTTTATATACACAATGGAGTGCTACGTGGCAATGAGAAAGAATGAAGTATGGCCCTTTGTAGCAACGTGGATGGAACTGGAGAGTGTGATGCTAAATGAAATAAGCCATACAGAGAAAGACAGATACCATATGTTTTCACTCTTAAGTGGATCCTGAGAAACTTAACAGAAACCCATGGGGGAGGGGAAGGGGAAAAAAAAGAGGTTAGAGTGGGAGAGAGCCAAAGCATGAGAGACTTAAAAACTGAGAACAAACGGAGGGTTGATGGGGGGTGGGAGGGAGGGGAGGGTGGGTGATGCGTATTGAGGAGGGAACATTTTGGGATGAGCACTGGGTGTTGGATGGAAACCAATTTGACAATAAATTTCATATATTGAAAAAAAAAAGGAAACTAAGTTATATGAAAATTAGCACATGTAAAAGTAACAACATATTTTAATGCAGAAATAGAATATATTTAAGTAAAAGATATTATTGTGGCTAAGATGGAAATGTTAATGATTCCATTGTATATTTACCTTTCATTTGAATTTTAGGACAAATAGAGTTGTTTACACTGGGGAGTTGTTTTAGTCTCTTACATTGAAGCATATTTTCAACATAACTATTATTATAAATGGGTAGCTTTTTCCCTTTTATAAGTGACAATACATTTTCTCCATCATTAAATATGACTGATTTTTTTTGAACAAAATTTCTATTGAAAATTTACTCCTATTTCTTATTTCCTTATCACTTGGGAAAGAAAAGTAAGCAGGGAGGAGAGGAAGGGGAGGGAGGGAAGGAAGGAGAGAGGGAGAAAGAGAGTGAGAAAAACACCATGATGAGGAAAACTGGACATAAATCTTTGGCTCAGGAACTTCAGTATTTTGAAAGCAAAGAAATTAAATTATTTCTTTTTTTTTCCATATATGAAATTTATTGTCAAATTGGTTTCCATCCAACACCCAGTCCTCATCCCAAAAGGTGCCCTCCTCAATACCCATCACCCACCCTCCCCTCCCTCCCACCCCCCATCAATCCTCCGTTTGTTCTCAGTTTTTAAGAGTCTTTTATGCTTTGGCTCTCTTCCACTCTAACCTCTTTTTTTTTTTTCCTTCCCCTCCTCCATGGGTTTCTGTTAAGTTTCTCAGGATCCACATAAGAGTGAAAACATATGGTATCTGTCTTTCTCTTTATGGCTTATTTCACTTAGCATCACACTCTCCAGTTCCATCCACGTTGCTACAAAGGGCCATATTTTGTTCTTTCTCATTGCCCTGTAGTACTCCATTGTGTATATAAACCACAATGTCTTTATCCATTCATCCGTTGATGGACATTTGGGCTCTTTCCATAATTTGGCTATTGTTGAGAGTGCTACTATAAACATTGGGGTACAAGTGCCCCCATGCATCAGTACTCCTGTATCCCTTGGATAAATTCCTAGCAGTGCTATTGCTGGGTCATAGAGTAGGTCTATTTTTAATTTTCTGAGGAACCTCCACAATGTTTTCCAGAGTGGCTGCACCAATTTGCCTTCCCACCAACAGTGCAAGAGGGTTCCCGTTTCTCCACATCCTCTCCAGCATCTATAGTCTCCTGATTTGTTCATTTTGGCCACTCTGACTGGCGTGAGGTGATATCTGAGTGTGGTTTTGATTTGTATTTCGCTGATGAGGAGCAACATTGAACATCTTTTCATGTGCCTGTTGGCCATCTGGATGTCTTCTTTAGAGAAGTGTCTATTCATGTTTTCTGCCCATTTCTTCACTGGGTTATTTGTTTTTCAGGTGTGGAGTTTGGTGAGCTCTTTATAGATTTTGATACTAGCCCTTTGTCCGATATGTCATTTGCAAATATCTTTTCCCATTCCGTTGGTTGCCTTTTAGTTTTCTTGGTTGTTTCCTTTGCTGTGCAGAAGCTTTTTATCTTCATAAGGTCCCAGTAATTCATTTTTGCTTTTAGTTCCCTTGCCTTTGGGGATGTGTCGAGTAAGAGATTGCTACGGCTGAGGTCAGAGAGGTTTTTTCCTGCTTTCTCCTCTAGGGTTTTGATGGTTTCCTGTCTCACATTCAGGTCCTTTATCCATTTTGAGTTTATTTTTGTGAATGGTGTGAGAAAGTGGTCTAGTTTCAACCTTCTGCATGTTGCTGTCCAGTTCTCCCAACACCATTTGGTAAAGAGACTATCTTTTTTCCATTGGATGTTCTTTCCTGCTTTGTCAAAGATTAGTTGGCCATAGGTTTGTGGGTCTAGTTCTGGGGTTTCTATTCTATTCCATTGGTCTACGTGTCTGTTTTTGTGCCAATACCATGCTGTCTTGATGATTACAGCTTTGTAGTAGAGGCTAAAGTCTGGGATTGTAATGCCTCCTGCTTTGGTCTTCTTCTTCAAAATTACTTTGGCTATTCGGGGCCTTTTGTGGTTCCATATGAATTTTAGGATTGCTTGTTCTAGTTTCAAGAAGAATGCTGGTGCAATTTTGATTGGGATTGCATTAAATGTGTAGATAGCTTTGGGTAGTATTGACATTTTGACAATATTTATTCTTCCAATCCATGAGCAGGGAATGTCTTTCCATTTCTTTATATCTTCTTCAATTACCTTCATAAGCTTTCTATAGTTTTCAGCATACAGATCTGTTACATCTTTGGTTGGGTTTATTCCTAGGTATTTTATGCTTCTTGGTGCAATTGTGAATGGGATCAGTTTCTTTATTTGTCTTTCTGTTGCTTCATTGTTAGTGTATAAGAATGCAACTGACTTCTGTACATTGATTTTGTATCCTTCAACTTTGCTGAATTCATGTATCAGTTGTAGCAGATTTTTGGTGGAGTCTGTCTGATTTTCCATGTATAATATCATGTCATCCGCAAAAATGAAAGCTTGACTTTATCTTTGCCAATTTTGATGCCTTTGATTTCCTTTTGTTGTCTGATTGTTGATGCTAGAACTTCGAACACTATGTTAAACAACAGTGGTGAGAGTGGGCATCCCTGTCATGTTCCTGATCTCAGGGAAAAAGCTCTCAGTTTTTCCCCATTGAGGATGATGTTAGCTGTGGGCTTTTCATAAATGGCTTTTATGATGTTTAAGTTTGTTCCTTCTATCCTGACTTTCTCGAGGGTTTTTATTAAGAAAGGGTGCTAGTTTTGTCAAAGGCCTTTTCTGCATTGATTGACAGGATCATATGGTTCTTCTCTTTTCTTTTATTAATGTGATGTATCACGTTGATTGATTTGCGAATGTTGAACCAGTCCTGCATCCCAGGAATGAATCCCACTTGGTCATGGTGAATAATTCTTTTTATATGCCGTTGAATTTGGTATGCTAGTATCTTATTGAGAATTTTTACATCCATATTCATCAGGGATATTGGCCTGTAGTTCTCTTTTTTTACTGTGTCTCTGTCTGGTTTAGGAATCAAAGTAATACTGGCTTCATAGAATGAGTCTGGAAGTTTTCCTTCCCTTTCTATTTCTTGGAATAGCTTGAGAAGGGTAGGTATTATCTCTGCTTTAAATGTCTGGTAGAACTCCCCTGGGAAGCCATCTGGTCCTGGACTCTTATTTGTTGGGAGATTTTTGATAACTGATTCAATTTCTTCGCTGGTTATGGGTCTGTTCAAGCTTTCTATTTCCTCCTGATTGAGTTTTGGAAGAGTGTGGGTGTTTAGGAATTTGTCCATTTCTTCCAGGTTGTCCAATTTGTTGGCATATAATTTTTCATAGTATTCCCTGATAATTGTTTGTATCTCTGAGGGATTGGTTGTAATAATTCCATTTTCATTCACGATTTTATCTCTTTGGGTCATCTCCCTTTTCTTTTTGAGAAGCCTGGCTAGAGGTTTGTCAATTTTGTTTATTTTTTCAAAAAACCAACTCTTGATTTCGTTGATCTGCTCTACAGTTTTTTTAGATTCTATATTGTTTATTTCTGCTCTGATCTTTATTATTTCTCTTCTGCTGGGTTTGGGGTGTCTTTGCTGTTCTGCTTCTATTTCCTTTAGGTGTGCTGTTAGATTTTGTATTTGGGATTTTTCTTGTTTCTTGAGATAGGCCTGGATTGCAATGTATTTTCCTCTCAGGACTGCCTTCGCTGCATCCCAAAGCGTTTGGATTGTTGTATTTTCATTTTCGTTTGTTTCCATATATTTTTTGATTTCTTCTCTAATTGCCTGGTTGACCCACTCATTCTTTGGTAGGGTGTTCTTTAACCTCCATGCTTTTGGAGGTTTTCCAGACTTTTTCCTGTGGTTGATTTCAAGCTTCATAACATTGTGGTGTAAACGTATGCATGGTATAATTTCAATTCTTGTATACTTATGAAAGGCTGTTTTGTGACCCAGTATATGATCTATCTTGGAGAATGTTCCATGTGCACTTGAGAAGAAAGTATATTCTGTTGCTTTGGGATGCAGAGTTCTAAATATATCTGTTAGGTCCATCTGATCCAATGTATCATTCGGTGCCCTTGTTTCTTTATTGACCATGTGTCTAGATGATCTATCCATTTCTGTAAGTGGAGTGTTAAAGTCCCCTGCAATTACCACATTCTTGTCAATAAGGTTGCTTATGTTTATGAGTAATTGTTTTATATATTTGGGAGCTCCGGTATTCAGTGCATAGACATTTATAATTGTTAGCTCTTCCTGATGGATAGACCCTGTAATTATTATATAATGCCCTTCTTCATCTCTTGTTACAGCCTTTAATTTAAAGTCTAGTTTGTCTGATATAAATATGGCTACTCCAGGTTTCTTTTGGCTTCCAGTAGCATGATAAATAGTTCTCCATCCCCTCACTCTCAATCTGAAGGTGTCTTCAGGTCTAAAATGAGTCTCTTGTAGACAGCAAATAGATGGGTCTTGTTTTTTTATCCATTCTGATACCCTATGTCTTTTGGTTGGTGCATTTAATCCATTTACATTCAGTGTTATTATAGAAAGATATGGGTTTAGAGTCATTGTGATGTGTATGTTTTATGCTTGTAGCGATGTCTCTGGTACTTTGTCTCACAGGATCCCCCTTAGGATCTCTTGTAGGGCTGGTTTAGTGGTGATGAATTCCTTCAGTTTTTGTTTGTTTGGGAAGACCTTTATCTCTCCTTCTATTCTAAATGACAGACTTGCTGGATAAAGGATTCTTGGCTGCATATTTTTCCTGTTCAACACATTGAAGATCTCGTGCCAATCCTTTCTGGCCTGCCAAGTTTCAAAAGAGAGATCGGTCAGGAGTCTTATAGGTCTCCCTTTATATGTTAGGGCACGTTTATCCCTTGCTGCTTTCAGCATTTTCTCTTTATCCTTGTATTTTGCCAGTTTCACTATGATATGTCGTGCAGAAGATCGATTCAAGTTACGTCTGAAGGGAGTTCTCAGTGCCTCTTGGATTTCAATGCGTTTTCCTTCCCCAGATCCGGGAAGTTCTCAGCTATTATTTCTTCAAGTATACCTTCAGCACCTTTCCCTCTCTCTTCCTCCTCTGGAATACCAATTATGCATATATTATTTCTTTTCAGCATATCACTTCGTTCTCTAATTTTCCCCTCATACTCCTGGATTTTTTTTATCTCTCTTTTTCTCAGCTTCCTCTTTTTCCATAATTTTATCTTCTAGTTCATCTATTCTCTCCTCTGCCTCTTCATTCCGAGCCGTGGTCCTTTCCATTTTATTTTGCGTGTCGTTTAAAGCGTTTTTCAGCTCCTCCTGACTGTTCCTTAATCCCTTGATCTCTGTAGCAAGAGATTCTCTGCTGTCCTCTATACTGTTTTCAAGCCCAGTGATTAATTTTATGACTATTATTCTAAATTCACTTTCTGTTATATTATTTAAATCCTGTTTGATGAGTTCATTAGCTGTTGTTATTTCCTGGAGATTCTTTTGAGGGGAATTCTTCTGTTTGGTCATTTTGGATAGTCCCTGGAGTAAATTAAATTATTTCTAATAATATATAATTTTGTTGATCTTTAAAAATGTAAATATTTATTGACTTTCCGGTGGTCTTCTTCAAGAAGAAATATAAAGCATGACCGGTAGGATAAGGTGGTAGCCAAAGAAGAAACTACTTAAGTTTCTTCTTATGACTTAAGGAGGGGAGTTGTGGTTTGGAGAAGCTTCAGATTGGACTAAGGATATCAGTCAGGTAGAATTTTCTTGCTAATCAACAAGTGGAGTGTGCATTCTTCATCTGTCCTTCATTTTTACAGAGACCACGGACTTTGCACTTTGGCCAAATCAGAACAAGTTCTCATTAGTGAAGAAGCAGACAACTCACTTCACACATGTTCTCCTCTAACTGAAAGTGATTACTTGCAATTTATTAAAAATATTAAACAAATAGAAGAAAACATGTTTCAGCTAATTAGTTAAAAATAAATATGCTTAATGTGCAACTAAGGACTTTCCCCTTGAACCTGACGCTGTCTTATGGTGCAAATCCACATTTGAAGTTGACTTAATTACCTGTCTTAAATTAAAATTAGAAAGCTGTATTTCAAGGTTATCAGTATTCAGCAACTACAGTTGCTACTGAGGTAAGAGAAAAATTCATTTGGTGTTTCCACGTGAGTTAGTAAAACTTTTAGTCTCAGTGAATTCAACATCTGCTTCTCTTTGCTGTGAATGACAAATAATTGATACTGTTTTTAAAAGAATATTTTTATAGTTTCTTTTATTCCTAACATATCAACTCATATTTATTAGCATCTGCTATATTATAAAAGTAATTTTAAAATAATCTTTACATAGTATACATTCTAGCTGAGAAGGCAATACACCCTGTAGGTGTATAGGAAAATAAAATTCTCCTTAAATTTGAAGCCAGGAAGATCTTCATGGAGTTAGCAATATTTGTTCTGTGTAGCAAACAAACTCAAAGCTTCCCTCAGATGAATGACTGTAAAACAAATACAGGAATAAGTTCAGTATATGTGATAGGAGAAGAACTAGGAAATAAATGCATTGATGTATAGAGTCCAGTGAAAGATAATTTGAAAATTTTTCCATAAGGAATTTTTCCATAAGTAAGATTCCTATTACATATGCATACACACACACACACAGACACACACACACACACACACACACACACAAATATGCACACATGGCAGTGTTCATAACCAATGTAATAAAGTACTTTAAAGTACTTACCAGAGTGTTTGGGTGGCTCAGTTGGTTGAGCATCTGACTGTTGATTTCAGTTCAGGTCATGATCCCAGGGTGGTAGGATCAAGACCTGTGTTAGGCTTCACCCTGAGCTTAGAGCCTGCTTAAGATTCTCCCTCTCTTTCTCTCCCTTGCCCACTCTCTCTCCTAAAAATGAATGAATGAACGAATGAATGAATGAATGAATGAAAGAAATACTTCCTAACTGCATGGACTTAAAGCAGTTCGATAGTAAAACTCCATAAGGTTGCATCTGATGACAAAGGCATCAGTCCAGTCACTACACTGGTGAGAATTTGAAGTCATGTAATTAAAAATATAGTAGTGGGGCGCCTGGGTGGCTCAGTCGGTTAAGCGTCTGACTTCAGCTCAGGTCATGATCTCACGGTCTGTGAGTTCGAGCCCGGCGTCGGGCTCTGGCCTGATGGCTCAGAGCCTGGAGCCTGCTTCTGATTCTGTGTCTCCCTGTCTCTCTGCCCCTGCCCCGTTCATGCTCTGTCTCTCTCTGTCTCAAAAATAAATTAAAAAAAAGTTAAAAAAATAAATAAAAATATAGTAGAAAAGGTGAATCCCTCATGGTCTAAGAAATGTATAGACTCTTGATTATAAAAATAATTTCAATGCAGCATAAAATAATCCTAAAATCATGTGTATACAAGATAGAGTCTTACAAAAAAGAACCCCATTCTTTCATAAGATCATTAGTCTTCAGAAATATCACATGCATTTTTATGCAAGGAATCATTTAGAAATAAATTTATAATTCAATCTTTGCTACTCTTTTTACAGTTGTTAAGAAAGGAAGTGGAGGCAAGTTGGAAGGACAAATCAGAGTACTGATAAGAAAAGAGAGTTTAGGCAGGTAAATTCAACTAACATAATGTCACTGCCAAATAGTGTTCATAAAGTTTAAGCATTCCTTTACAACACCCATTACTTGTCACAAGTGCCTTCCTCAATGCCCATCACCTATCTAGCCCATTTCCCACCCACGTCCCTCCATCAAGTCTCAGTTTGTTCTTTATCATTAAAAGTCTCTTGTGGTTTGTTTCCCTTTCTTCTCTCCCCTCCCCTTCCCATATGTCCATCCCTTTTGTTTCTTAAATTCCACATATGAGTGATACCATGCATTTGTCTTACTCTGAATTATTTCGCTTAGGATAATACATTTAGTTCCATCCATGTAATTGCAAATGGCAAGATTTCATTTTTTTTGATGGCTGAATAATATTCCATTGCATGTATATACCACATCTTCTTTATCCATTCATCAGTTGATAGACATTTGACTCTCTCCACAGTTTGACTGTTCTTGGTAATTCTGCTGTAAACATTGGGTGATGTATGCCTTTGAATCTGTATTTTTGTATCCTTTGGGTAAATACCTAATTGTGCAATTGCTGGGTCATAGGGTAGTTCTATTTTTAGTATTTTGAGGAACCTCCACACTCTTCTCCAGAGTAGCTGTACCAGTTTGTATTCCCACCAGCAGTGCAAGAGGGTTCCTTTTCTCCACATCCTCACCAACAGCTGTTGTTTCTTGTGTTGTTAATTTTAGCCATTCTGACAAGAGTGAAGTCATAGATCATCATGGTTTTGATTTGTATTTGTATTTCCCTGATAATGAGTGATGTTGAGCATCTTTTATGAGTCTGTTGGCCGTCTGGATGTCTCCCGTGGATAAGTGTCTATACATGTCTTCTGCCCATTTCTTAAATGGCTTGTTTGTTTTTTGGGTGTTGAGTTTGATATGTTCTGTATATATTTTGGATACTAACCCTTTATCACACATGTCGTTTGCAAATATCTACTTCCATTCAGTAGGCTGCCTTTTAATTTTGTTTATTGTTTTCTCTGCTGTGTAGAAGAATTTTTATCTTGATGAGGTCCAAGTAGTCCATGTTTGCTTTCTTGTCCTTTGCCTTCAGTGATGTGTCTAGTAAGAAGTTTCTGTGACTGAGGTCAAAGAGCTTGCTGCCCGTTTTCTCCTCTAGAATTTTGATGGTTTCCTGTTTCACATTTAGGTCTTTCATCCCTTTTGGATTTATCTTTGTGTGATGTGTAAGAAAGCAGTCTAGTTTCATTCTCCTGCATGTTGCTATCCAGTTTCCCCAATACCAATTGTTGAAGTGACTATCTTTTTTCTACTAGATAGTCTTTCCTTCTTTGTCAAAGATGAGTTGACCATATAGTTGTGGATCTGGGTTCTCTCTTCTGTTCCTCTGATCTATGTGTCTGTTTTTGTGCCAGTACCATACTGCGTTGATGACCTCAGGTTTGTAATATAGCTTGGAATCTAGAATTGTGATGCCTCCAGTTTTTTTTTCTTTTTCTTGGTAATTCTGCTGTAAACATTTTTGTATACAATTTTGTATACATTTTGTATACATTATACATTTTGTGTACATTGTGTACAATTGTATACATTTTCTATACAATTTTTCAAGATTGTATTGGCTATTCAGGGTCTTTTGTGGCTCCATACAAATTTTTAGATTGTTGGACCTAGCTCTGCAAAGAATGTTGATGGTATTTTGATAGGGATTGCATTAAATGCGTAGATTGCTTTGGCTAGTATAAATCTGCTTTCCCCTGACTCTTGTTTGTTGGGAGATTTTTTATTTTGACTCAATTTCTTTGCTGATTATGGGTCTGTTCAAATTTTCTATTTCTTCCTGTTTCAGTTTTGGTAATCGGTGAGTTTCTAGGAGTTTGTCCATTACTTCCAGATTGCCCAGTTTGTTTTGTTTGTTTCTTTGTTTGTTTTTAAATTTTTTTAATGTTTAGTTATTTTTGAGAGACAGAGACAGAGTGTGAGTGGGGGAGGGTCAAAGAGAGAGGGAGACACAGAATCCGAAGCAGGATCCAGGCTCTGAGCTGTCAGCACAGAACCCAATGTGGGGCTCAGACCCACAAACTGTGAGATCATGATCTAAGCTGAAATCAGACACTCAACTGACTGAGCCACCCAGGCACCCCTGCCCAATTTGTCGATGTATAATTTTCATGGTATTCTCTTAATTGTATTTCTGTGGTGTTGGTTGTGATCTTTCCTCTTTCTTTCATGATTTCATCTGTTTGAATCATTTCTCCTTTCTTTTTGAGAAGTCTGGTTAGGGCTTTATCAATTTTGTTTATTCTTTCAGATGCTCTAAGATTCATTGATCTGTTTTATTGGGTTTTTGTTGTTGCTGTTGTTGTTTGTTTGTTTGTTTCCATATTGTTTATTTCTGCTCTAATCTTGGTTATTTCCCCTCTTCTGCTGGCTTTAGGCTTTATTTGCTGTTCTATTTCTAGCTCCTTTACATATAAGGTTAGATGGCATAATGGAAACTTTCTTGCTTCTTGAGATAGACCTGAATTGGAATATACTTTCCTCTTAGGATTGCCTTTGCTGCATCCCAATGGTTTGGACTGTTGTGTTTTCACTTTTATTCGCTTAGTACATTTTACTTCTTCTTTAATTTCCTGTTTAACCCATTCATTCTTTAGTATGATGTTCTTTAACCTGTATTTGAGGGCTTTCCATATTTGTCTTGTGTTGACTTCAAGCTTTATAGTGTTGTGATCTGAAAATATGCATGTTATGATCTCGATCTTTTTGTAGCTGTTGAGGGCTGATTTATGACCTAGTATGTGACCTCTTCTGGAGACTGTTCCATGTGCACTCGAGAAGAATATATATTCTGCTGCTTTAGGATGAAATGTTCTGAATATATCTGGATATAAATCCATCTGGTCCATTGTGTCATTGAAAGCCATTTTTTTTCCTTGTCAATTTTCTGTTTAGATGATCTGTCCATTGTTGTAAATGGGGTGTTGCAGTCCCCTACTATTATGGTATTATTATCAATGAGTTTCTGTGTGTTTGTTATTAATTGATTTATATATTTGGGTTCTTTCAAGTTGGAGGCATAAATATTTACAATTGTTAGGTATTTTCAATGAATAGACCCCTTAATTATGATACAATGCCCTTCTTCATCTCTTGTTACAGTCTCTGTTTTAAAATCTAGTTTGTCTGGTATAAGTATGGCTACTCTGGCTTTCTTTTAACATCCATTAGCATGCCAGATACTTCTCCATCTCCTCATTTTCAATCTGCAGGTGTCTTTAGGTCTAAAATGAGTCTCCTGTAGGCAACCTAGAGATGGATCTTGGCTTGCTGTTCTGTTTTGTTTAATCCATTCTGATACCCTATGTCTTCTGATTGGAGCATTTGGTCCATTTATAGTCAGAATGATTATTGAAAGATATGAATTTAGTGCCATTGTGTTGCCTGTAGAGTTTTTCGTTGTTGTTTTGTTTGTTTGTTTTGTTGGGTTTTGTTTTGTTTCACTTTGTTTTGTTTTGGTGGTGTTCCTTGGCCCTTTGTAGTCTGTTGCTTTTGGTCTTCTTCTTCTTTTTTTTTTTCCTGCACTCAAAATGTCTCCCTTAAAATTTCTTGCAGAGCTGATGTAGTTTTTGTCTGAAAACTCTTTATCTTTCCTCTTCTGAATGACAGCATTTCTGTGCAAAGAATTTTTGGCTGCATATTTTTCCCATTTAGTACATTGAATATTTATTGCCACTCCCTTCTATCCTGCCAAGTTTCACTGGACAGGTCTGTGGCTAACCTTATGTGTCTACCCTTGTAGGTTAGGGACCTTTTGTCTGTAGCTGCTTTCAGAATTCTCTCTTTGTCTTTGTATTTTGCTAGTTTCACTATGATGGTGTCATGGTGTTGACCTGTTTTTGTTGATTTTGAAGGAAGTTCTCTGTTCCTCTTGAACTTGAATGCCTGTTTCCTCCCCAGATTATGGATGTTCTCAGCTATAATTTGTTCAAATAAACCTTTTTTTTTTCTACTGCCCCTTGCACCTACTCTTCTTCTTCTGGGACTGCAGTGATATGGATATTGTTTTGTTTTATGAAATCACTGAGTTCACTAAATTTCCTCTTATCATCTAATAGTTTTCTTTCCCTCTTCTTTTTAGCTTCATTATTTTCCATAATTGTATCTTCTATATGCCTATTATCTCCTCTGCATCTTCAGTCCTCATTGTGACTGTATCCAGTCAGTTTTGCATCTCAGCTGTAGCATTTTTTATTTCAACCTTACTAGTTTTTAGGTCTTTGATCTCTGCAACAAGCATTTCTCTGGTGTCTTCTATGCTTTTTTCAAGCCCAGCTAGTAGTCTTATGATTGTTGTTCTAAATTCTTTATCAGATATATTGCTTATATCTGTTTTCAGCAAGTGCCTGGATGTGATATCTTCTTGATCTTTCTTTTGGGGAGAATTCCTCTGTCTTGTCATTTTGACTAAGTTTCTGTCTTTGCCTTGTTTTGAAAGCTTGTTATGTTTCCTGCACTTGAGAGTACTGCTATATTAAAAAGGGGTCATACACTGTCTAGGGCCTGGCACTTCAGAAAGTGTTTCTGATGTATGCTGTGTGCACTCTGCTGTTGTGTTTTGGCTACACTTTTCCACTGGTCCGTCCTCTGCAGAGCTCCTCCTTGCTTGCAGTGGGGAATATTTGGACCTTTAAGTAGGTGTGCTTTGATTTGTTCGTTAAAATAAGCCTGGAAAAAAAAGGTGGGGAGAAAAGCCTGATTCCAAAAAAAAAAAAAAAGAAAAGGAAGGGGAATGGTAACAACAACAATAACAAAAATCAGAGAATCAAAAAAACTATAAGGCTGATTCCAAAGAAAAATAAAGGAAAAAAAGCTAACAGAAGAAAAAAGAAAGAAAAAGAGTAAATAAGCCTGATCCAAAAGAGAGAGAAAAGGAAATGAAAAAAAAAAACAAACCAAAACAAACCAAAACAAAACATAAAACAAGAAACTATCAGCCTGATTTCAAAAGAAAAGAAGAAGAAGAAGAAAAAAAAGAAAACCTAAAGTAAGCCTGATCCTATTTCCACCAGAACTGCAGGAATCATTTTGAAGCACTCGATTTTCAGCATGTGGGGTTCTGTCTGTGCTGGTCTTCTGGAGGAGAGACCCACTGCTTTGGCTCAGAGTCAGTCTTGCCCCGGTAAATAAGCAGTTGCCAGGATTTGGGGGGTGGGGCAGATTTTGGTGTAAGTGGGTCCTCTCTCCACTGGGGGCTGCTGTGTTGCTCTCTAAAGTCCCACTGTGTTGATGTTGGGGGGAAATTGGCACCACCCCCTCTTGTCCCTGGACAGAGGCTTTCACACCCCCGCTGTCCATCTTGCCATACACTTTGAAATGAGAAGTTTATATTTTATATGTTAGCTCTTGCCTTGCCAAATACAATAATCTAATTTTCTATACACATATTTAAATAACAGAAAAAAGGCTATGTGTATTCATAATGTATCCTGTTAAGTATTATTATCATATGGAATTTAAATGCTGAGCTCTCCATTTTTGTGATATAATAACACATTGAATTTGGTAAATACATCTCCAAATGATGCAATTAGTCAAAATCTGCTTCTCCCTAAATATTTCTTTTGAATATAATGCATCTTTACTTGTCATATACATATTTGGGATCCAGAAATGCAGCAGAATTGATTAAATTATACATTTAAACAAGAGAATCCATAAGTTGCTTTTTGGGATTTCATCCACTGAGGAAATCAAGAAAAAAAAAACATGCAAATTATTTAAACTTTTACCTCCACTCTTGATAAAGACTCAAAGAAGGATAAAAACCATAGCCCATGATTTTGCTTATTAAATTTTAGATGGCACAGGTGATAATTAGAGGGTTGGGACATTAAAGACAAATTGTATTAATAGAAGCAGATGGAGCAACTGAGGACAGATATGCTGACAGTTAATGCTTTTCACAAGCATTAACAAGACTGCAGTTTCTTTCATAAATGTCACCTGAGGGAACAGATTTCCATGAGAAGTAAGAAATGGTAGGGGGAACACTTTTCCTTTCTGTTAACCTTCTATGTAGCAACAAGAAATGATATTCCAAGGAGTGGCTGATCTATAACTACAGTGAATGGCTGTGTTATAGCTCATCCACAACCAAAGCATGCATATTCATAGATTTGACAGTGACAAATGCCTTTGCAAAGGCTCTGAAAAGACACAAAGAGTCGGTGATCTTCTCTATACCCATAAGCCATGGTAACAGTAACATTATATTCTATTCCAGAATCCTTGACTTGGCAACCTAACAGATGCAGGATATGGCACTTTATTTGTGTATGAATGTGTGTGTGTGTGTGTGTGTGTGTGTGTATGTTTTTCCTGAGGAATGCCATTTGATTTGATTTAATGTTTCTGACATTTTCTTCATCAAATTATAATCAGTAGAAAATTTGGTTGTGTAAAAAGTTCATAATCATCAAGGTGGAATGAGGAAATGAGCCCTTGCTTCATTCATAGAGAAAGTAAATATGTTTCAGGTGGATAGCGAATGCAAACTAGGTTACATTACACACCACCCCCCACCCCCCACCCGACACCATATTTCAATACAGGTTATCTACCAGTGTTTTAATATTCCAAGGAATAGGATGGAAAGACAGGTTGTCTTTTCTGTTAAAAAATGCTGCTGAAATAAACAGCACTGTACAGGTGGTTAGCAATAGAAAGCTATTTCAATTTTCTACATAGAAGTGTTTTTTTTTTTCAAAATAGAACTTTAAAAAATAAGCTCACACTAAGAATCAGAAGAAAATCCACTTGATGACAGAGTGGATAATGATATGATTTGCCTGTACAAGAGAGAACCATGTCAATATAGAAAACATATATTTTTAAATTGTGCTCTTCTTCCAGTTAATTTTATAAGTACTCATAGTAAAATGCAATAGGCAGAAAAGAAAGGGTGATTTTCTCCAATCTGTTCAACCCTGAAATTTCATCAGTGGGTGACAAATGGACTTTATTCACAACTCTTTGCTTGTTGGTAAGGGTAATCCACAGCATAGAGTGCTTCCAGATCAGATAATGTAACTTTATTGGTGCTGTACTTAGGGTATAAGAGTATGAATTTGGTAGAGTCAGAATGAAGGCTGTCTTATCACAATGTAGCAATACATAGGCATTTTAAATAAAGATAATATTGAATTTGAATGTTAACAATACACAAATTCCTCCTATCTTTCAGGTTCCTATTATGGAAGGTCGGGTTGATCTACCTGAAATGCAATTAGAGGTTTTAGTACTTCTCATATTAAGGCCAGAGTGTTACTTCAAATTACTTTCCTAAACAGATTTGGGTATCTCATAAATTTCATAGACAGGGAAAATAGAAAAAGTTTTATAAAGTGTAAACTCAACTGTCATTGATAATGAAATTATTTCCTTTGAAGTTCCTGCCTATAAAGTTGTCTTGGGCAGAGAAATAAAAATAACAGGGACTCTGGCTCACTATATGTTATTATTATTCCAATATTTATTAAGCTTCCCAGATTTACCAGGCTGTACAGGAAACAAAGTAGGCTGCACAATCCTCACAAGAGAGAGATAGAAAAATGCAGAGGCTTGAAAATAAGCAATTGCAAGTCAAGAGTATAGAACAATATATGAGGGAAAAAAATAATTAAAATCTTATAATCATCAAAATTATATCATCAAAATGCATATCTTCTACTGAATGCCTTTGATGATCTAGCTCTTTGTGTAGTTTATGAGACTATAGAGTTAAGTTTGGCAGTTTCTATTCTCAATAGCTTGTGATAGGTAAACATAATATGTAAACATAATAAAATGGATTTATTGACAGAAATCTCTAAAGGAATATAGAAGTGAGTACGACTGACATTATCCAAGGCAATCAAAGATGGCATCCTACAGAAGATGAGATCATACAGAACTAATTGTGAGAATGTGTTTACCATCAGGAAAGGGCTATGGATACAGAGGGTACATCACAAAGTAAGGGTACAGCAAAGTATGTTTTAACAGATACTCATATTTCAGTATTCTGGGAGAAAAAAGTGTTATAGAGAGAAAATAAATACAAGATTTCAGGGATAATATTATAGAGTATGAAAGTATCCTTCATTAGACTATGGCAGCCTCAGTAATTGCATTAAAAATCTAATATACTTAAAGAGATGATCGTATTTTAGATGGATGGATATATGAATGCATGAGTTGAACAATGAATAGGCAGATACATGGATATTTATAAATAAACAAATAGAGGGAAAATTGTATATTATCAATTAGTTGATGATGAGTAATTGAAATTGTTTAAGGAGGGCAGATATATGAACAGACATGCTCATATATTTGGGAAGGGTCACTCTGTTTATCTGTGAGGGATAAGTAAAAGGGGGGGGGGTAGATAAGACCTCAGCCAAGAACATAAAAATTAAAGCCATAGAAATAATTTTGGGGTAGAGATCACAGAAGCTAAACATAAAGTGGCATAGAGAAGACATGTGTAGGACCTTGAGGATGTACAATGTTCTGGAACAGGAGTGAAAAATGAGGGCTAATGGGGAAAAGGCTGACCAGCCAATTTCTGGCTTGAGAAATTAGGAAATAGGTAGTGGTGCCATTAACAAATATTAAGAATAAGAACAGGTATGTTTGGGAGCATAACAAAACACAAACATGTTAGATGATCTCATTTAATCCTAACCATGGTCCTATGCCTCTTTTATAAATAGGGGAGGCTAGTGCCCTCCAGGGTCCAGGCTTAGACAGTAATAGAAAAGTGATTTGAAAGCTGTTCGATCTAGCTCCACATCTGCATTCTTTTCATAATGTGTTGTACAATGCACAGAGAATAGTTACAATCTTTATAATTTAGAATTTCTTTATAATTTGTAACTTTATTATAAAAATTTAGCATAAATATCAAAAA
Source organism: Acinonyx jubatus (assembly GCF_027475565.1). NCBI lineage: Eukaryota > Metazoa > Chordata > Mammalia > Carnivora > Felidae > Acinonyx > Acinonyx jubatus. Next base: position 23,532,159 of record NC_069390.1, on the reverse strand, counting down.
GTATATAAAACCTGTAGGTGCACTTAAAGGAGTTATTACGTGGTAAATACTCAGAGGATAACCTGGTTTGTACTAGATTATTGCCAATACCTTAGAAGCCCAATGTCTGCCTTTTCCAAATCACATGCTCCCCATCCAAAATAAGGTAACCACCATCCTGACTTTTCTGAAAATAATACAATTACATTATTTATTATTGCCTGTTTTTTAACTTTGCATGCATTAAATCATGCCTGCTTATTTCATTTATTATTACTAAGCCTGTAGGATTCATCTATGTTATTGTATGAAATTCTGTGTTATGAACATAAGCAACAGTCTACCACTGATTGATATTTGGATTACTGTGGATGCCTTGTGTATTTCTTGTGGCAGAAATATGCAACACATATTAAGTTTATACTTAAGAATGAGATTACTGAGTGAAGGATGCATGCATATTTAATTTTATTAGGGGTTGTCTTAATAGTTTCCACAGTAGCGTACAAATTTTTACCCCTAACAATTGCCAAGGAAGTATTTGTTGATCTGTGATTTCACTAGCAGTTGTTAGCTTATGCTTTTAAATTTTTTTTTGCCTAAATAAAAATTTGGCTAAAAATAGTATCTCATTTTAATTTTATTTTGGGTATGCCTGTAACTGATATATTGGCACATCTTTTAATATCTTCATAGACCACTTAAGTTTCCTTTTTGTTGAGGAGCTTATGTGAGCTTTTTACCCTGTTTATTTTTATTTTTTGTTTTGAGTTACTTCTTTTTTTCTTACTGGTTCTTAGTACTTTGAGTATTTTAGATACTGATAGTTCTGTGTTCTGCAAATACTGTCTTTCAGTTCATAGCTTATCTTTTTCAGAATTTTTATTGCAGCATTTACTGAACACAGTTTCTTAATTTTGATATGGTTAAATTTATCAATCATTTTGTTTTTACTAGTGTTTTTCTTAAAGCTTGGTTTAAGAATTTCTTCTTTACTAGAAAACATTTACTGGAGAATATATTCTTTACATTTTCAAAGATTTTAATATTTCTCCATTGACATTTTGGTCTTGCATCCAGTTGAAATTGTACACTGTAAGGAAGGAATTTCATTTCCTTATGGACATTTTTTTCCCACCTAAATAAGCAATTTTCCTAGCATTATTTATTGAAAACTCTAACTCTTGTTGATCTGCAACTCCCATTTTTATGTATTTCCATATTTGGATGGTGACTTTGTGACTTCTTGATATTTAATATTTTTATTCGCTGGTTTCCAAAAATTGCTTTAAGTGTCCTTTATAATTGCTTATTTGATAAATGAGTTATTTATTTTAACTTATTAGACCTGGGAATTTTTTACTTATATTTCATTATTTGCTTCTTGTTTTTTGAATTGGGATCAGATTATGGAGTATAGTATTTTATCCTTTGATATTTGTTATCACAGGTTTTGAATTTTGTGGTCCTATTCATACAAACTTTCTATATGTGTGAAATAAGCATATTCTGAACTTGTTGTTTCTGAGATTCTATGAACTTTCATTTTTCGGTTTTGTCAACAATTTTGCTCAAATTTTTTGTTTATTGCTTTTTTAAAAAATTTTAAAATATTTATTTATTTTTGAGAGAGAGACAGAGCCTAAGCAGGGGAGGAACAGAGAGAGGGAGACACAGGATCCAAAGCAGGCTCTAGGCTCTAAGCTGTCAGCACAGAGCCCGACATGGGGCTCAAACACACAAACTGTGAGATCATGACCTCAGCGGTAGTTGGACACTTAACCGACTGAGCCATCCAGGCACCCCTGTTTATTGCTTATTTTATAGATTTATTCCACCAATTACTGAGAAAGTTATGTGAAAGTATCATTTTTTTGTCTCTCTTTCTGCCAGTAATTCCATGAATTTTTACTGTACATGTTCTGGAGCTATTTATCAGATGCACACAAATCTACAATTATAATATATTCTTGTCTAACTAACTATGTTGAAGTAATCCTCATTACACTTAATTTTTTTTTGGTGTTTATTTATTTTTGAGAGACAGAGACAGAGAGTAAGAGGGGGAGGAGCAGAGAGAGAGAGAGAAAGACAGAATCTGAAGAGGCTCCAGGCTCTGAGCTGTCAGCACAGAGCCCCACGTGGGGTCGAACTCACCAGCTGTGAGATCATGACCTGAGCCAAAGTCAGATGCTTAACTGACTGAGCCACCCAGCTGCCCCAGTCCTCATTATACTTTTAACTGCTTTTATATGAAAGTCTGTTTTACCTGGCATTATTATAGCTATATCTACTATGTTTAGTTTAAATTTGTCTAGTATTTTTGTTTGCTTTTTTTCTTTTAATTTTATCCTTTATAGGTCCTTACGCTTTTAATGAGTCATTTGTAAGCAGTGTAGCATTAGATTTTATTTACTCTCTTTTCCTTTCTTTTAAATCTGTCTTGATGCCTTTACAAGATTACTTGTCCATTTTTATCACACATAATTAGTTATTGCATTTGAATTTCATATTTATCATCTTATTTTACATTATTTGGTTTATCTCTAATGTTTCTTTTATCTCCTTTCTGGCCTTCACTTAAAAAAAATTGATTACATATTTTTTCTTACTCCATTTTTCTTCTGTTGTTTAATATCAATAGTTTGTACAAAATCAAATTTGTAAGTATTAGATAAAATAAGCTTGCATTTATTGAGAAATATAATGTTTATTAAAATTCAGTCAAGGACAATAAGTTTTCATTTGCTAGAAAACTTCTATCTCTTAAATGTATCTTTCTTTTTACATGGAATACAGACATGACTATGGGCGAGTTACTAGAGACCATAGGTATAAAGACAAAAGTCATATGTTAAGAAAAGCTTTAAAATGCCTGTGTATTTGATAGCAACATGGAACTCTGTGTCAGGCATAGGACTGTCTTTTTAGAAATTCTTACTAGGTAGGAAAATAAAACTCCCACTTATTCAGCAAAAAGCATGTAGCTGATGCTACTCCTAACTGATATGTGAAGGAATGCATTTGCTTACTGAATTAACACTATTAAAACTACGTATTCAATTTTAAGTTTTAAGTTTCCTTTGTTTTGTTTTCTAAATGAACAAATTATAACAACACTAAATTTGGAATCAGAGAACTTATAATCACATAATGCCACCACACAATCTTGAGTAAGCCCTGATATCTGCTGTAGAGTATATTACTGTCTAAATAATTCCTGCCTCTGACTCTTGGTTCTTTCCTACTGAACCATGGTCTGTGGGTAGATTAAAAGTGCTCACCACTGACAACAAATGTGGTCATATGATTTGATTTTTTCAATGCAAAATAAGAGGAAATGGTATATACTCTCTCCAAAAGAACTTTAAGAAGCATCACTTACTTCTGTTGATGCTTTTCTTTTCCCCCACTAACATGACAAAAGCAATGTTCTTGCAGCTTGTTTCTTAGAATTAAAGAGTCAAAGTCACATACTTGATTAACCAGTAATCTAAGAGACATAAGATTTGGATGCTGTTTGTTATCACAGCATGACTTTGCTTTACACAGACTGATACAACCTCTAAACCCTGCTTTGTTCAAGGACAATAATGCCTGATGTTTTACTTCGCAGAACTGTGGTTAGGGCCTAATGAAATAAGATAAGCAACAACATATTGTGAGCTCCAAAATACCGTTAAAATGTTAGGCAACATCATCTTCTGCATATCTTATTTCATTCTCAAGGCATCATTATGCAAATTTGCACAACTAATTTATAGATAAAAAGTTATGCCAGCAAGATATGAGACATCCCTAACCTTTTGAGTTTTCACATTTCTGCTTACATTACCCATCTGTTGCTGAATGTTGTCTACTATTTCCGTTGGGCCCTTAACATATTAACCATAGTCATTTAAAATTCCCTCTCAGATAATTCCAACATCTGCACCCTATCTCTGAGTTTGGTTCTAACTCTTCCTTTGTTTCTTTAATGTTTTTTCTTACAATTTGGTATGCCTCTTCACTTTCTGCTGATAGCTGGACTTACTGTGTCAGATAATAGAAACTGAGGTAAGTAGGACTTTAATGTGAGAATTTATGTGAATTTATGAGTTGAGCTATGTTCAAATATTTGTTGTAGCTGTAGGTCCGAGCCTACAGTAGTAGGTAGTAGTAAGTAGTAGGTCTACTTCCTCTAGTGTGTGTTTTTGTTTCTGCTCTTGACTTCGGGGTTTGCTATGTACTCTTCCAGGGAGAGGGTCTATGCCTTGCAGCTCTTTATTGGCAATCCACTCGTATTAGACAGAAGCCTTATTTGTGTATGCTCAGGTATTGAGGAGAGGAAGCATCCTATAATATGATGATTATATCATTATTTTCAGTGGGTTTTGTCTTTGGCTTGTGACAGCGTAAGTGTTTTTCTTCACTAGTAAAGCATTTCTTTCTTCACTCTGATAAGACAGAAAGATTCCAGGAGGCTGAGGTGTGGGCAGTTCCCTCTCCAGCCTGGATGAGGCTTTGATGAAGTTTCACCCTGGAGAGCAGACCTTTGTTATGGAGAAGGCTTTGAGCATATTTCACAAAGATTGCCGCTCCCCCTTTTTTTTTCTCCTGCCATGACCTAAGGAGATTTTTCTCTGATCTTCATTTTGAGAACCTAGTAAGGATCCTTGAAGGTAAAGCCCGTGGAAAGATAGTGCCTTCCTAATACTGTGCCTCAGAAGTGTCTCAGTCTCAGGGTCCTCAACATTCAGCCTCCAGCAATTTTAATTACCATAGAAGCGTTGCTATAAGTTTATGGCTCCTTCAGCTTCTGTTCCGGTTAAGCAAATCATGAGACAGACCCTGGATTTTTCCCCTCTTCAGATTTTAGGGCGACAGTTTGCCTTGAAGGCTTAGTTCTTGATGAATCTAAGAAAAATCATTGGTTTTCAGTTTCTTCATCTTTTACTTAAGAGGATGGAATGATAACTTCAAAGTTGTTGATAGGGTATAGCTGAAACCAGAAGTCTGTCTCTAAACTTTGGAAGTCCTTCATTTTTCCCAGGTGTCCTAGGTGGCCATTTGGAACCCTTTTCTTTACTTGCCGTAGTTTGCCTGATTCTTAGATGAGAATGTTTGTTATTTCTCCGTTTGAGCCATTTAGCAAATTTTCTGAATATTTGGGTACAAATTTGTAATATACCTGTCCCATGTTACACTTTGCTTGCATTTAGAAGGATCATATCGGCATATCAAAACTTGGAAGTATAATTAGCTTTGTATTAATTGTGAAAGCATAAAATATACTAGTTTTCATTTAGAAATGGCAGTTTTGCCTTTATTTGTTTTTTGACATTTTTGTGTGGAAATAGAATTTTCTATACATACCATGTACATGTTGTGGAACTGGAAAGCTTAACAATAATACTTTTAAAAAGTAGCATCCAAGTTGGTTCATTTCCGTGACTCAGCTGCAGGTACAGATTCTCTTCTCCCCTACTGACGAAAGTAACTTACCAGTAGAGCTGAAAGCAGTATAGATATTTTCTGGAATGTCCCTTCCCTGGATTCTTCTCCCTACTTTTTTAAACATACCATCACTTCAGTCCAGCTATGAAATATTGATTTAAATTGTCACTCCCCTCATAAATATAACTTGTTTTTGTGCTTGTCTCATTCCATCTTATTGTTTCAGGGAAAATGCCCTACCTTATAGTTAATCAATAAATATTCTTACCTGTTGAATTAAAAATAAAAAAGCAAGCAAACAACTCAAGTCTCTGAAACACACTCATAGAGTTTTGTTGTTTTTATGGGCTTTTTTTGTTGTTTTGTTTTTTTGTTTTTTTGGGTTTTTTTTGTTTTTTTGAGAGAGAGAGTGAACAAGCACACAAGCAAGCAGGGGACGGGCAGAGGGAGAGGAAGAGAGGGAATCCCAAGCAGGTTCCATGCTCAATGCAGATGCTCGAGAAGTGGGGCTCGATCCTACAACCCAGGGATATGACCTGAGCAAAAATCGAGTCCAGCACTCAACCAACTAAGCCACCCAGGTGCCCCATTTTTGTTTTGTAAGTTTTGCTCTTCTTATTGAAAAACTAAATTTTGATATCTTCCTTTGGATTCATGTAATTTGATCCTCTTGGATGTGCTGGCAATAATACATACTGAATAGTGATATTGAGGATCCTAAATGATATAAGGGGTATTTCTTTAATATAGTTCAGTTTATAGAAGCCACTAGCTATATGTATGTTTAAATTTAAATTACTTAAAATTAAATAACATTATAAATGAATCCCCCATGTTTCTTGACACATTCCATCTTGGACAGTCTAGAGAATATTTCCATTGTCACACAAATTGAACAGCACTGCTCTGGATGAACCAGTTGATCTATAAACCAGTTGATAAACCAGTGGTTTGAGTGCATTTCCCTTGCTAAATTCATCTGTTACTTTGGTCATAATTTTTTTAATGTTTTTATTTTATTTTATTTTTGAGAGAGAGAGACACAGAGCATGAGCATGAGCAGGGGAAGGGGAAAGGGCGAGAGAGAGAGAGACAGAATCTCAAGGAGGCTCCAGGTTCTGAGTTGTCAGCACAGAGCCTGATGTGGGGTTCTGTGGGGTTTTATAATTTACATGAAGAACTCAGGCCCATTTTCTGGAAAAATGAATTATCAGAACTTCTATTTGAAAAGGAAAGAATGTGAAGAAAACAAATCTCTTGTCTTTGACAAGTCCCAACAAACAGAATATATATGTTATAGCCATAGGACAAAGTTATTTTATTAAAAAAATTAATGTTTATTTTTATGACAGAGAGAGAGAGAGAGAGAGAGAGAGAATGAGTGGGGGAGGGGCCAAGAGTGAGGGAGACATGGAATCTGAAGCAGGGTGCAGGCTCTGAGCTGTCAGCACAGAGCCCAGCACAGGGCTCTAACTCATGAATTATGAGATCACGACCTGAGCCTTAGACACTCAACCAACTGAGCCACACAGGTGACCCAGGACAAAGTTATTTTAAATTGTGTATGAATCTCTAGCACTTTCTATAGGGAATTTCAAGAATCCCACAAAAATAAATGAATAAATAAATAAATAAATTAATTAATTAATTAATTTAAAAAACACATGAGAAAAGATAAGATTCTGTGTAAGTGCATTAAGTTTTCAATTAATTTTTCTTGCATCAGAATTTAAGAAGTTATGCTTATTATGTTAATAATTACACAAATCTAACATTTTGCCATTATTTTGAGACACACAATATTGCGTAAATGGCTATGAAGTCAAGCATGATTAAAAACTTTTACTGTGAATAGTAAAGTGAAAAGCTATTATTTTACTCATGTGTTTCAAACTGGAAGACTACAAATGGAATCTAAATTCACCATTAGACTTTTCCTTAATGATTTGAAAGGAGGATTTAGAATTAGAAGTAGAATAATATCTTCGCCAGTGATTAGCCAGTATGAAGTTTAGCCAAATGCACTAGTAGAAACAGAATATAGAATAAAGATCAACTCAAAGTTGTAAATGAAGAAAAAGTGTCATTATACAAATCCTGTAATAGCAGAATTTATGACCAAAGTAACTGGGATGCCTGGGTGGGTCAGTCGGTTAAGCGTCTGACTTCGGCTCAGGTCATGATCTCACGGTCCGGGAGTTCGAGTCCTGCATCCAGCTCTGTGCTGACAGCTCAGAGCCTGGAGCCTGCTTCAGATTCTCTCTCTCTCTCTCTCTCTCTCTTTGTCTCTCTCTCTGCCCCTCCCCTGCACTCTCTCTCTCTCTCTCAAAAATAAAATAAAATAAAATAAAAACATTAAAAAAATTATGACCAAAATAACAGATGAATTTAGCAAGGGAAATGCACTCAAACCATTGTTAAAAAGTTGGTGAAGTTAAAAGTGAAACTCTAAAAGTATTGTTTCACTGAAAACAATGATAAGTAATGCCAAAAGGCATAAAATGAGGTGAAGCAATTTTCTCTAGAAGAAATTGTGTGTGTGTGTATGTACACTGAACAAGTATAAATGAAAAGGAAGTACATGAAATCAGGGAAACACTATATTGTAAAGTAATATTAGCAGAACCAGAGCCTTAGAAAATCAAATTGAGAATAATATAAACAGATGAGAAATGAATAAAAAGGGTAATTGAATTCAAGATAACAGGAAATAAAAGAAAACAATTATAATTGGACACACAAGCACACAAGGACTAGTGCATGCTTTAAAATGATACGAATTAGATTTGAGATGATGAAAATGTAACCCCAGAATGACCAAAATGAAGTGAAAGAGAATGTAAAATTATGTTGTGGTATCATAGTATCATAAGTGAATCAAAATAATATTAACTAAGATGAAGACACGGAAATGAAGTAAATTGGGCAATGAACCAATGCAGAAAACTTTAAAAGGAAGGGAAGGGAGGGGTTTGAACAGAATACATGAGGATGGATCCATATTGAAGTAACTGAAATTCATGATATTTTTTAGAATTACGTATACAGATAGTGTGTTATGTCTAAATGGCAACTATGATGCTAAAACCGTGTCTGATGGCAATAAAATCAGAATAAAATATTATTTACACCAGAATAAACTATTCTCAGAATTACATTGCTAAATATAAAATGTAATAAATGAAACACAAGAAAGAAGAGCATTCCATTTAGGGGTGCCTGGGTGGCTCAGTTGGTTAAGCATCCAACTTCGGCTCAGGTCATGATCTCACAGTTTGTGAGTTCGAGCCTCGTGTCAAGCTGTGTGCTGACAGCTCAGTGCCTGGAGCCTGCTTCAGATTCTGTGTCTCCCCCTTTCTGTCTCTGCCCCTCACCTGCTCATGCTGTCTGTCTGTCTGTCTCTCTCTCTCTCAAAAATAAACATTAATTTTTTTTAAAAAAGTAGAGAATTCCATTTAAAATTATTTGTGTTGGCATAGCCAAAGCCTCACTTGGATTGAATACAGTAAATTGCCTTGGGAAAATACGAATTATTGTATTAACATATTTACTAGAGCAATTTAGTAAAACAAGGAAAATTGTGGTAAGCCATAGAGACTGAGGTTTTAGGATTTTATAGAGATATTGTATAGCTGAAAATATAAATTTTGTTTTATTTTTCAGGCAAGTACATATATTTTTGGTTAATCTGAATTAGTTTTAAATTCACAGTATGTTAATTTTCCCTTTACAGTGTAAACCAAAAACAGAAAAGAAAGAAAGGAGAGAAGTAATAAAGAAGAAAAGGAGAGAGAAAAAAATGGAGGGAGGCAAAGAAGAAGGAAGGAAAGAAGGGAGGGAGAAAGGAAGAAGGGAGAGAGGGAAGGAGGAAGTTAATTTCCTTTCTAAAGTAAAATATATCCTTCCAAGAGCTTTGTTAAAGGTATCAGTGTACTTAGTATCCACTTTCAAATCTGTCAGAATATTATGTTTTAAATTTAAATCTGCACCCCTCATGCCCCTCCCCCTGAGATATCCCTCCTGGTTTCTTCTGACCACTTTCTAGACTTTTCGCATGGCCACATTACTAAGACTGTCCTTTGCCTCTGTTCTGTGAATTCGTTTACATATTTCCTCTGTTGGATGCCTTAGTTTTTAGCCACACTAATTCACCTTTTAGTCTCCCTCTGTTTGTTGTTGTGTTGTTGTTGTTGAACATCCTCTAGTACTTTCCTGAGAGTGTCTACACAGGACATTTATAATACTTATCTTCTGAAATATCATATTCTCCCACAAATTATTTTTTGTACTCGTAAACTAAGCTCACGTTAAGTTTGCATATTGAGTAATGAAATGTAGGCCATTTTTTAAAAATTATTCTTTACTTTTGATTCTGCCTCTAATCTCTGGATTGCAAGAATACTGAGAAATCTCATGGTAATGGTCTATCAGTTAAAAAAAAAAAAAAAAGACTTGCAAGAGAAGAAGGGGATTACTTTGAAAACTACCTTGACATTTTTTTTTGAAGTTATTGCTAAATAGGGTGTAAGAATAATATTAATAATAATATGGGGTACTGTTGATTAAGTGATGTGATGTGATAGGCACTGCCCATACTGTTCTCTGTATATCACTACTTCTCGCTCACTTAGTCTCTCTATGAAAACTACAAATAATTCCAAGCAACTTCTCAAAGTGACCCACTATCATCAGAAGCAACCTTACATTTGGTCAGGATTGACATGGACGTGTGGCTAGTAGTAGTGAGTCTGGCTAACATCAGTACAAAACCAATAGAAATATGGTTTGCTACAGGAGGGTGAATAAATTGGCTTATAAAATCAATAATTATCAGAGAAGCTTAGGATAGTCACAGGAATATGGCTTCAGCCCTAAAGTTAAAAGCAAAATGAAGATCTTATGCACAACTTCCTTTAAAAATGGGCTTTACAGGGGTGCCTGGGTGGCTTAGTCAGTTAAGCCTCCGACTTCAGCTAAGGCCATGATCTCCTGGTTTGTGGGTTCAAGACCTGCACTGTGCTTGCTCTGTACTGACAGCTCAGAGCCTGGAACCTGCTTTAGATTCTGTGTCTCCCTCTGTCTCTCTCTGCCCCTCCCCTGCTCACACTCTGTGTGTGTCTCTGTCTCAAAAACAAATAAACATTAAAAATTTTTAAAAAAATATCTATATAGAGCCTTAGCCATATTAAAACTAGAAGGAATCTTAGGGTTGGGCTCTCATTTTATATATTTAAGGAAAATAAAGTCCAGATTGAGTTAAGGAACTTGTTAGAGATGAAATCTGACTCTAGGATCTATTTTTTTTCAATAAATATTAACAAGGAACACATCTATGATATATTTAACAGATGGCTTTACCTACAAGTGCAAACTACTGATCACTATTCAGAACAGTGAACAACCTAAGACAAATGTTTCTGCTCTTTACATTAATGAGACTGTGAAACTGCTTGCTTTGAATCACATTCTGTTGCTGCTTTTCCCCATGATACAGCAAAGCAGTCAGACCATATTTCAGCAGCAAACACAGTGGAAGGAATGAAAAATAAACCTTGATGAAGTTGTTGACGTGGATGTCTCTTTCTACTCTATTTGAATGATTCCACTGATGCTGACTCCAGTAAAATGAAACCTTCAGTTCCAGGCTTTACTGATAACTCCTAACAAAATAGTGCTGCAAGAGAAAAATGAACACAGTAACAAGAGTCTCAGACCATGTTGTTATAGCCTTGATCTATCATGGGAGGTGGGGCTGCATGTAAACCATTAGCTAATGTTCTTTTTTTCCCACTTATTAGCAAGATGAAGGATGTGGATATATCATGAAAAACAATGAATTATGATGATCACTTTAGTAGCTCTGGATATCCTAATAATCTCAAAGAATTTCTTCTCTATCATAGGATGCTACCAATTTCAGATCATCTTAGTTTCTCTCTCTTTCTCTCTCTCTCTCTCTCTCTCTCTCTCTCTCTCTCGGAACATATTAAATTAATCCTCTAAATAAAGATGCTTGGGGAGGTCCACTTAAAGCCAGAGATAACCCTGTTGCTTTTCCCAGTTCTTGTACTTCTGTGGGTTTTCTACTTTACAGGTAGTTGATGCTGATATCATGTATTTACTATTGCTCATGTTATACAAGTCAGCTTGTCCTTGAATGCATATCTCAGATGTTCCTGATAAACATCAAGGACACTAAAGCAACCTTAAAACAAAGGTGGTTAATATTAGATAAATAGTGGAATATAGTCAGCCTCATTTCAAAATAACTGAGAAAGTCCCTTTGGATTAATAACTCTTAGATTTGGAACATTCTTTTAGAGGCGTGTGCCTGCAATTAGAGTTTCTGTTGGCAGGTAGATTTCCAGATTCTATAGGTGGATTATAAAATCTCTTGGTATAGACACAGATGGACAAGGGGACTGGGGTCCAAGATAAACACTTATTTTTTTTCAAACCTGAATTGTATATGTATACATGCACACATGAACACACACATAATGGAATATTAATCAGCCATAAAAAAGCATAAAATCTTGCCAGTTGTGACAACACGGATGGACCTAGAAGGTATTATCCTAAGTGAAATAAATTGGACAAAGAAAAATACCATATTGTTTCACTTATATACAGAACCTTAAAAAACAAACAACAACAAAAAAACAACAAGCAAAACAAAACAGAAGCAGACTCATGGATACAAGAAACAAACTGTTGGTTACCAGGGTGGAGAAGGGTAGGGGCAAGAGAAATAGATGAAGGGGATTAGGAAGTACAAACTTCCAACTATAAAATAAATACGTTATGTGGATGTAAATTACAACATAAGAAATATAGTCAATAATATTGTAATAAAATTGCGTGGTGATGGATGGTAATTAGACTTATGAGGATCATTTCATAATATATAAAATTTCAAATCCCTATGATGATGTACGGTTGAAACTAATAGGATATTGTATGTGAATTATACTTCAATAAAAAATCACTTCAGGCATGTATTTACAATGGAGTATTTCCTTATTATTTTGAAATGATTCTGACTAAATTCTGCTATTTGTCTAATATTGACTACTATTTCTTTTGTCTTAAGGTTGCTTTAGTATGCTTGATATTTATCAGGAACATCTGGAGTATGCATTCAAGGACAGTCTTGAGTATTATAAATGTATGACACTGACATCAATTACTTATTAACTAGAAGAGAAAGCTCACAGAGGTGTAAGAATTGATAGGCAGTCAGAAGACTTGAGTATAAAATCCATCTCTCATACTTGTCTGCTACATTTTCCCCACTAAGAATATAAAGCTCTTTTAGCCTCGATAACTTTACTTTTGAAATGTTGGTAACTATTCTACCTGGCGTGTTTGGATAAACAAAATGTCTATAAATATATATTCAATGCATAAAAAGTGCCACAGAGATGTAAATGTATTATTATAGACCAAATACCAGGGATATTTTTCCCTATTTCATGGGTTTATGGAGAATATGTAATATAGTACACATTATTTCTAAGTGTTTTCCTTTTTAGAACAAGGGACAGCTACTCCAGCAAGCTGCCATTATAATTTCTTATTTGCACGGAAAAATAGCATCTGAAATGTGTCTGATGTTACCTCTATTAACTATTGTAAAATTAGAAAATGCATGTTGTTAGCTGTGGGACTTGTTCAGTTGCCTTGTGTGCCTAAGATCTCCTTCATGTCTCTGCTTCTTTCTTACTCCCAATATTTCTATAAATTCTGGGGTAACTTCACTGTCGGCAGTTGTCTGTAAACAGGAGCCACTTTGAATGTAACAGGGTATTTAAAATGGTATCTTTTTCTTAACCATGAAACTTTAAACAATGTAACTTTAACCATATATTCTTCAAACAATAACTACTAAGGTTTTGTCATTTAATATCTTAATGAAATGACCCATGCCCTATCCCATGTGCCTTGAGTCATTCTGAACATTTTGGGAAATGTCTCTGATCTAGTTCTAAATCCTAACTGTGGTTCTATTGTATTTATTCATTACATAAATATTTACAGGATTCCTAACATGTCCAATTGTTGTTATGGCCCTTAGAAACAGCACTTAATCAGACAATTCTCTGCCTTCTTGAAACTTATTCTAAGTGAGAATATGAACAATGTATGAATGTTAATGAAATCAATATTTGAAAATGGAAGAATGTAGATATTGTAACACTCAACACATTTGACATATAGAACCAAAACCAAAACCAAACCAAATTCAACAAATAACAGCTTTGGACAACAAAATCCAGGCAAAGGTATATGAATAATAAAGATCTTAATAATAAAACCACCAAGATAAAGAGGTAACTGCCGAGGGTTTTACCCATATAAATGTACAACTGAAATTAAGCAACTGGGGAATTATGGTTAGGAAAACACACTCAAACAGAGCACAGCAAAATTACTAACATGAAGTGAGTGGTTTGTGAAGAAGGGGAAGTTAGACGTGTAATATCTAAACTTTAAAACTGCAGTTAGGGTTGCCTGGGTGGCTCAGTCGGTTAAGCATCCGACTTTGGCTCAGGTCATGATTTCATGGTTCATGAGTTGGAGCTCCGCATTGGGCTCTGTGCTGATGGTGTGGCACTTGCTTCTGATCCTCTGTCCCCATCTCTCTCTGCCTCTCTCCCACTAGTTCTCTCTCTCCCTCTCTCCCAAAAATAAATAACCTTAAAAAAAATCTTATAATGTAAAATCCAGGATGACAGCCATCTCCTTAGGAAAATTTCTTAAAATCTCAGATGGCATTCAAATTCATTAAATGTTCTTCATCTTTGACTAAATTTGTATATGTTTAAGTTTGATAATATCTAAAATGTAGTATGTAGCATGATTGTACTTTTCTTTTTTAAAAATGTTCACTTATTTTTGAGAGATGGTGGGTGCAGGCAGAGAGGGAGAGAGAGAATCCCAAGCAGGCCTCCTCCTGCCAGTGAAAAGCTCCATGCAAGGCTTGAACACATGAACCAGGAGATCATGCCCTGTGCAGAAATCAAGAGTTGATCACTTAACTGACTGAGCCACCCAGATGCCACTGACTATACTTTTCTAAAATTATTTCTGTGGTATGAATTTAAGTATTTATGTATCTATCTATTATCTATCTATCTACCTATCATCTGTTTCTCTGTATTATATATTCATAGGGTGGTGATTATCAGAAAATATTAGTTGTGTTTATTTTTATGACTGGGTTTTTCTTTTTTTTTTTTTAATTTTTTTTTCAACGTTTTATTTATTTTTGGGACAGAGAGAGACAGAGCATGAACGGGGGAGGGGCAGATAGAGAGGGAGACACAGAATCAGAAACAGGCTCCAGGCTCTGAGCCATCAGCCCAGAGCCTGACGCGGGGCTCGAACTCCCGGACCGCCAGATCGTGACCTGGCTGAAGTCGGACGCTTAACCGACTGCGCCACCCAGACGCCCCTATGACTGGGTTTTTCTATAGAATTAAGTACTATTTGCACATAATATGGGAGTGTATTTGAAGTTCATAATTATGAATTTATAGTAACAAATTGTGACTTATCCAGTAGCTCTTGCTATTGAAATATATACATAAAGAGTGTAAAATAGTCGCATCTTGGTTTGGCAGATTGCTAGATGGGTATGAAAATTAAAAGTATCAAGTCTGGGTGGTGCAGTCAATTGGGTGTCTGACTCGTGATCTTGGCTCAAGTCATGATTTCATAGTTCGTGAGTTCGAGCTCTGCATCAGGCTCTGTGCTGATTGGCACAGACCCTGCTTGGGATTCTGTCTGCCCCACCCTACTTGTGCTCAAAATTATTTTAAATAAACTAAAAATAAATAAATAAATAAACTAAAAAAAATATCAAGGTGAGCTGTAGTACTGGCAAAAATCTTCATGAAATAACAAGCTGTGGGATCTGAGCTGGGAAAATAAGAAGTATAGAGAGGTGAAGAATCATGGAATACAAAGAAGAGACTTCAGAAGACTGAGTTCTATAAATATGGACTAACAGTCACCATGTGTGGAAGAAATACAGTGTGTGGTGAAAGCATCATGTGACTTAATCAGTGATTATGGAAGTTACAAAAATTCAGATAATGACAAGATCCAGGATGAGGACAAAATGAAATGTAACTCATCTGGAATGATGAAGAAAGCAATCGCTGATGATGTGCGAAGGAGGAGCAAGAATAGAGTTTGAGATGACCTCATGAGAAGGTGAAGTCAGTAAAGATAATGGGTGTACTTAGTGGGGAGAGGAAGTAGAACAGCCTCTTACATGTTCAATGAAACAATACTGTGAAGAAGTTACAGGAGGTGTCTTACCATCTCGAATTCACAGATAAGCAAGTTGAGTTTCAAAGCAGCTATGTAACTTATTCTGAGTAACTTGGTTTCCAAACTAGCTAACCCAGGATGAAAGCTCTCATTTTCTAATTTCTACTATCTCATATATCCAGGAAGCTTAGAACTTCAGTACTTTCTTAGACTTATTATGTGAAAAAGGTCTTTATATATTTAAAAAATTAATTACATATGTATAAGGGGCTGTCACTCCCATAAGGTGATACAGGCTGTTGGATGGATTGGAGAGCAAATATAGCATATTTTCTTCTCTGTGGCTCTTTGTGCCCTGTATCCCATAAAATAGAACAATGGATTCAAACTTAACTTTATAAAGTTATATTTTAAATGTAGTCACAAAGTAAGTAAGGGCTGTTTAAGATTACAGTGTAATCTGTCTTAGGTTCAGAACAAGCAACAGGGCTCTGAAAGTTGGGAGCATAGAACAAGGACTTTGAATACATGTATAGGCCTTATAGAGGTGTGGAGTTGAGCAGAGAGCTTATGAAACATTGTGGCAACACATTAACACAAAATTTTTTCTACAATTTGTGAAAAATACAACATCTGTGAAGTGCAGTAAAGCAAGGCGCAATAAAATGAGGCATACCTGTAATATTCACTGAAAATTCTGAAGATTAATAGAGATGAAAGAATTATAGAAAGGGAGAATTAAGATTAACAACTAACATTTATTAAGCCTACTATTTAACAAGCCTTATGGTGCCAGGCACCATTGTAACCACTTCATCAGTTGTTACCTTATTTAATTTTCAACCATTATAAGATGTAGCTATATCCCACAGATGAAGAAATTGAAGCTTAGATGATTAAGGAGCTTCTGCAGTTACACAGGCAGGAAGAGTCAGAATGAGACCATCAGATTATATGTGTGCACAACTAAACACGGAGTAATCCTATGGACTAGAAGCTTTATACCAGTGTGACATGATTTCATCTTTTTCAACTCCCAGCGAGTTAGATATTACAATTTTCATTTTATATTTGGAGAACTGGAGGCCTGTAAAACTAACAGGTTAAGTCAGAGTTCAGGATAGACAGAAAATGTCATTGTTGCCACCTTTATGGACTAGGTGATATCATGGTTCATTTAAATTTTAGCATTAGTCACAGAAATTAAGCATAGTCATATATCAGGAGATTGTTCTAGGAAATCCTTCTGGAATGCAATGCAATTTGCATTAGAAAATACTATTGTCAGGGGCGACTGGGTGGATCAGTCGGTTAAATGTCCAACTTTGGCTCAGGTCATGATCTCGCAGTCCATGAGTTAGAACTCTGCTTTTGGCTCTGGGCTAACAGCCTAGAGCCTGGAGTCTGTTTTGGATTCTGTGTCCCCCCTCTCTCACTACTCCTCCCCCCGCTAGTGCTCTATCTTGCTCTGACTCTCCAAAATAAATAAATGTTAAAAAAAGTTAGGAAAATAATATTGTCAGTTCGAGTTAGGTCTCTGGATAGTGTTGTAGTTGCTGCATGTTTACACGGAGTTTGACAGTATACATCAAAGATAATAGTAAGATAAATGGATGCAAAGAATTACTTCATTTTGGGGCTAGTAGAAGTAAAATAGAATGTCAGAATAATTTGCATTATTAAACAGCAGGAATCTCACTTAACCACATCCAGAATAAAAAAAAATTGGCTGAGTATAGAAAAAAATGAATGTTCATGTTTTAATTATTGTTGAGGTTTATAGGTTATATGTATAAAAAGGATAAGAAGGGGCGCCTGGGTGGCTCAGTCGGTTGAGCCTCCGACTTCGGCTCAGGTCATGATCTCGCAGTCTGTGGGTTCAAGCCCATGTCGGGTTCTGTGTTGACAGCTCAGAGCCTGGAGCTTGCCTCCGATTCTGTGTCTGCCTCTCTCTCTGCCCCTCCCCCGCTCATGCTCTGTCTGTGTCTCTCTGTCAAAAATAAATAAACATTTAAAAAAAAAAGGAAAAGAAAAGATGAAAAGTAATTCACAGCTACGCTATTAACTGTGTTAGCCGCCTGCCTAAGGTATCACTCAGATACAATGAAGGACTGGGGTAAAAGTTAATAGCAGATCTGGTTTTCAGAATTGATAGAATTTTACCATTAGATTTTAAGATTTGAGCTGAGAGATTCCAAATGCAATGGGAATATTCCTTCCTTTTTCTCTGCCTTAAAAAAATGCACTAAACATCCACAACAGAGGCGCAGATGATTAGCAACTTCCTGCAAGGTTTAGAAGGAAAGGTCAGAAGTTCGATATCTGAGCATTTGGACTTTTCAAGGAAAGAAATATCACCTTCAGAAATGGCCCACCAAATTTAATAACAGGTTGTTTGTGTGTGTGTGTGTGTGTGTGTGTGTGTGTGTGTGTGTGTGTTTTCTTATCTCCCAACTCCATCATAACTGCTGCATTTTTAATCTTTCTCCATGTCGGTTCAGCCAAACGTCTTTTCCCCCCATTATTTTCTTGTTCTTTCTTTTCTTTTTTTAACAACAAAAACTCCAACAGAGTGCATTTCATTGTAATCTGTGTAAAAGGCAACACATGCCTTTTAAATCATTTTTCAAAATTAATTTTGCTTTAGTTAACGTTCTCCGATGAGAGCTCAGAGGTTTGGTGCGTTCTCTATGCTTCCTTTAGAACCGCCGAGAGGGTAAGAAACATAAGCTTGGTACTTAGGAGACAAAGCGGATTCTGCAGTTGAAGCATTTCCCAGTTTGATGGCTACAGCCACATTTGTCTATGTAAAAGCAAACGGTCTAACTCATCACATCTGCTCCCTATTTATCTTCAAGTCACATTTGCTGACTTTAACAACAAAAACAAGTTGTGCTTTTATCCTTGGAGTTGGCATAGCAGAGTTTGATACAGACCAGGAAGACTCTGAGAGTGTTGCTTTGTCTCTTCCCTCCTAGATCATCAGCAACATCATCACATAAATCCAACTGCTACTCTTCATTGTGAGGACTTAGAGGCCGGGAAAGCAGGGAAAGTTGCATTTTAAATGACATTCTGCTTTTGAGGATTATTACTAAGTTTTAAGAGATCACCATTACTCCTGAAACTTCTGATAAATTACAGTGACACATACAGTTAAATAACTCTGGGGCATGGCTTGCCTTTCATCATCTCTAATATGTAAAATGTCAAATTAAAGAAAACATGACTCTGAGGGGTATTCCTAGATAATTACTCTGAGATTAAAAATAACAACAAAGAATTTCCTAAGGGGGTTTCTTTGTACACATTTTCTCTGAAACAGAATTGCTAAAAATACTACTACTTAAGTGGGGAAAATGGTATATTGATTTTGTAGAATCTTCTGTTTTTTGAAATAGTGTTTATTTTTATTCCTACCATTATTCTTTAAATTATTAATATTCATATTTCAGTTTTATAGAGTGCACCCTGTTTAAATTGTACAAATGCACACATAATTTTAATTGAATTTTCAAACCAATATTGAAAGGTAAATATTATTTTCTGTGTATGTTTTGGAAAAATATCAGGCTTATAAGGTAAAGTATGGAGACCAAGATTATATAGTTAGTGGTAAAGCTGGCCTTTTGCTTTCAGGTTTCTGAATTGAAGTTAGTGTTCTTTTTGTCTTTGTCAGAATTTTTCAGGTTTAATTTTGTACAGTTACCTTTTATGCCCACTGTTATGAAATAGTGCTATCAAGTGAAAATATCATTGTGTTTTATTTGTTCTGTTGAGAAAAAAGAAATTAGGTCCTACATTTAATTTAAGAAAAAAATTTTTTAAACATCTAAATATAATTAGATTCAACCTAAAATATTTTACTTGGGGGGATTTTATGATTATGGCATATGATATGATATCAATGATATCAAATAGAATGTATGATATAGCAAAGCAGTGGATAAAGTCTGCAGCTACTACAATACGAATGGGTAAACTTCAAAAGTGTGGGCTTTCTTGTTATTTCTCTAGTTTTTCTTTCAAGAGTGGGTCTTTTCAGTTTTATATACAAAGGGCTATGCTATAGTCTAAGAAACTGATAAAATACAAACTCCATTGATGTAAGCAATAATATGACATGTAAGTAATAATCAGAAAGCCAACTAACTCTCATTTCTATCTTGTTTCATCCTATACACACACACAAAAAGAAGCTTGCTCCTGTGCCTAAAATCTATTCTTTTTACTTTTTTTTGTATTTTGTATTTTTTCATATTTAACCTACTTTATTTTAGTACTTAGCATATTTTGGGAATATATATATATATATATACGTATGTAAAATGTTAATTTATTTTTGAGAAGGGAGAGGGGCAAAGAGATAGGGGACAGAAGATCCAAAGTAGGCTCTGTACTGACAGTTGAGAGTCTGATGTGGGACTCAAACTTACAAACTGTAACATCATGACATGAGCTGAAGTCAGACACTTAACCAACTGGGCAACCCAGGCAGTTGTGTGTATGTGTGTGTGTATGTGTGTGTGTGTGTGTGTGTGTGTGTGTGTGTGTGTATATGCATATATATACACATATATATATAAATATATATATGCATATATATACACATATATATACATATATATATATTTTAAAGTTTGTTTATTTGTTTATTATTTTGAGAAAGAGAGCAAGCAGGGGAGGGGGCAGAGAGAGAGGAGACACAGAATCTGAAGTAGGCTCCAGGCTCTAAGCTGTCAGCACAGAGCCCGATGGCGGGCTTGAACTAACTGTTAGATTGTGACCTGAGCCAAAGTCAGATGATCAGCAACTGAACCACCCAGGTGCCCCATTTATTTATTTATTTATTTTGAAAGAAACAGAGAGAGCATGAGCAGGGAACAGTCAGAGAGAGAGGGAGAGGGGGAGAATCCCAAGCAGGATCTACCCAAAGTACAGAGAGCCCCATGTGGGGCTCCAGCTCATGAAACTGTGAGATCATGACCTGAGCCGAAATCAAGAGTTGGACACTTAATTGACTGAGCCACCCAGGTGATCCTATCATTATATTTTTAAAGTGAATGACCAAACATATAAAGTTGAATGGGTGTATAGGTGGAATGTCAGAGTTTGTATACTATCTTAATTTATGGTAGGTTTGTTTGTTCTCTTGGGTAAATGGTCAACAGGGAGTGTCTAAGCAGACTTCTTTTATAAAAGTCCATTATTAGGATTAATGGCCTCATTTTATATAATTATAAGCATATATAATTATAGAAATGACATAATTATAATATGGTATTTCATTTAATTATGTGAAAGTAACTCAAAATATGTCTGTTAGCCATCTGGATGTCTTCTTTGGAAAAGTGTCAGAATAGGTGTAATGCAAAATTTGACTCAAAATACTGTCATTGAACAATAGCTAGAACCATACAATTTATTATCCATACGTGGACATTTCTGGGAGTGGAAGCTTATTCTTAAAATAAATAAAATAATATAAATTTTGAAAAAAAAACTATTGAACAACAAAATATTTTTATTATTTTGATGGCTTTCTAGAAGTTATTTTCAAAATTATTTTCCACATAATGCATGCATTTAAAATATAACATCATATATTATAATATCATAAACAAAAATTATTGATTATTTGGATTTTGTAAATAGGTAAAATATTATTATTTTATTAAGTTTATTTGTTGATTTTGAGAGAGTGAGAGACAGAGAGAGAGAGAGAGAGAGTGAGTGAGCTTGAACAGGGGAGAGGCAGAGAGAGAGAATCCCAAGCAGGATCTGTACTATCAGTAGAGAGCCTGATGTGGGGTTTGATCTCACAATCTCATTAACCAAGAGATCATGCATGACCAGAGCTAAGATCAAGAGTCAGACACTTAACGGAATGAGCCACCCAGGTACCCCAGCAAAATATTATTTATTTTTTCTCATAATTAAAATAGGTTTAATTATTATCTCTATCCTTTTTTTTTAAGCTGTGTCATCTAGCACTGAATCACTGGTATTTTTCTTAAGAATATCATTTTTAGTTTCTATTATTAAATTTTAAAGTTATGAAAAGGTGAATATTATAGCTAACCAGTTTGAAATGCTTGGTACTCAACTGCTTCTCCTCTGTAGACGATAATATTTTGACTTAAGGAAATATTCCTTCAGTGGATCCTGAGGTCTTTCTACCCTCAACACTAACACAAATGTAAGATATATATGTTCCAGTTTATTTGCATTTTGGAATATGCATGTATATTATATACACACATATTATTATATATACATAGACATATAATTATAAACTTTGTCAAATACAGTTACTATTTAAATATGTTGTTGCATCCAATTATGATTATTTTTCTTTTCTCCCTTAGAGCTAGATTTGGCTTAGTGACCAAGTTCTGGCAAATGAAATATAAGCAGAAGGGTATTTTGTTTGTTTGTGATTTCCAAAAGAGATTCCTTAAAGAGAGAGAGCACATGATTCCTCATCTTTATTCTTTTTGCTGTCATTTCACAAGTCACAGTTAACTATGAGATGGCTTCTAGGGTAGCAGTGTATGATATTAAAAAGAAATGTCCTGGTTAATATCGTTGACCTGCCATGATAACCCCTGACTGCCAATTACATATGAGAGAGAAATAAAATTTCATTTTGTTCATTTTGGAGTTTTCTAATACATGTAGTCAAACCTGATTTTTATTTACATACTCACAAAACAAATTCATAAATCCCCTTTCTCAAATAAAAAGAAAACAAGGTTAAACAAAATACGTATATACACAGGAATAAAGTGGTGCAAGTAAGAACGGAAGTGGATCATTGGTGTCAAGTTTTCACAAATAAAAACCTGTTATTTTGGCTGAAGCAGTAGTGACAGGAGGTTCACCACCATTGGTTCCAGGTTGGCAACTAATAGCCAAATCTTATTCTGATAGTTGGACACATAGAGAAGTCAAGTACAACCCCAACTGCCTGATCTAGCAAGTTCAACTTTACTCTCACCTCTTTCATATTCTAGTATTGAGCTGGCTCTGTACCTACAGTAAGATCAGGATGGGATTCAAATTCCTGTATGTATCTTCTTGTGCAACTGAGCAGAGAAATACCAATTTCTTTCTGGTTTGGTAACCCTAACAAAGTTATGTCCTAAAAATGCTTGTGATCATTGCCAATAGTCAACTGTTCTTATCTCAAATGGTTACTTCTTAATGACTTGAGAAGAAAAAAGAGGGAAAGACTGCAAGTAGAAGGGAGTAAGCAATAGGGGAGGAAAGGAAAAGTAGGAGGAGGGGTAGACTATAGACCTTAAGAAAGTACAAGGTTTTAGCTGTTAGAAGTCTAATGAAGTTCACAATTGATTCTGTTACAGTAAAACCTTGGGTTGCAAGTACCTTGTTCTGCGAGTGTTCCGCAAGATGAGCAAACATTTCTAATAAATTTTAACTTGATACATGAGTGATGTCTTGCAATATGAATAGTTCTGTGACACTAAACGGCACATGATCACATCTGAGCCAATGGTTCTTGAAATTTGCTTTGGTATACAAGTGCTTTGGACCACAAGCATGTTTCCAGAATGAATTTTGCTCACAAAGGTTTTACTGTATTTCAAAACCACTGGTTTGGTTTCTCCTTACTTCCTGAGTGAGGACTGTAACTGTAAGTACATGTTCTACAGAATATAATGTAGTGATAAGCAGGAGGAAATACTATAATAGATTTTAATTCAGAGTTTACTTTGAATTGAAAGCTTTGCGATATACTAGGAATGTGGCCTCTTACATGTGATCTGTTTTCTCAGCTATAGGATGCACATAAGAGTAAAGTGAAGCAGCAATAAATTGATTTCTTTCCTTCTTTTTTTTTTATTTTTGGGGGCAAAAATCACACTGTGATGGACAAACTCTTGAGTATAGAGCTATAAAAACTCAAAAAACATAAATAAATTGAATTACATTACATATTGACAATTATAACTCTCCCTGGGGTTGAATGAACAACTGAGAACATAACAAAAAATCTCATAAGACTATTGAGAAATAATCAAAAATAATTTTATAAATTGTATAAGATTTACCAAAATGTCCATTGTCATTTTTACTTGTTATTCTTTATCAATCACTCTTGCTATATCTCAGGTAATTTTATTTACTAAAAGTTCTATTTTATAGCAAATCATTGTAATATTCATGCAGGTGTTAGCAGGCTATTAAGGGAATGTTTAAGTCATTTACAACTGTCTTTCAATGTTTTATAATTTTTTTTTTAAATTATCAATATATGGTATTGATTAATGGCCTATTTCTATTTGGAAAAAAATGCGATATGTATAGTAATCAAGGAAGTCAAAGCCTGAAATGAAATTAATACAAAATACCTGTGTCTTTAAAATAGCTATCAGTCCTTTTTCTCATGAGAGAATGTTATGCTTTTATGTGTGTGCTTGAAACTTAAATAATTGAAATAATTTTATGGTAAAATAAAAGCATGCAACACCTAAACAATTTCAAGTCACTGTATTCAGTGCTGTTCATTTTGTCTCTGTAAGACAAATCTTCTGAGAAAGATCTGGCTTCTTCTGGGATCTGTAAATGAGACTTTAGAATGTGATTAATAATATAAAAGTAGTTTATATTGTGCTGAATATTTTAAAATTCTGATAAGAACTGCTTTTTTTTTTTTAATTTTCTTTTTCAACGTTTATTTATTTTTGGGACAGAGAGAGACAGAGCATGAACAGGGGAGGGGCAGAGAGAGAGGGAGACACAGAATCGGAAACAGGCTCCAGGCTCTGAGCCATCAGCCCAGAGCCTGACGCGGGGCTTGAACTCACGGACCGCGAGATCGTGACCTGGCTGAAATCGGACGCTTAACCGACTGCGCCACCCAGGCGCCCCAAGAACTCCTTTTTTAATTAATGTTTTTGCACAGCCATAATTCATCCATTTGGAACACTGGGATTAAACAAAAAAGTATTACAGAAACTCTCTGTACTTTCTTGCACATACCAGAATGGTTAAAATAAAAATGACAAAGCCAAGTGTCGGTGAGGATGCGGAACAAAGAAAACTCTCATTTCTTACTGCGTAGTCTATGAATTGTTACGTTCTCTGATACAAAATTCAGAAACAAACTCCATGCTATTAGAAGACAGTACCGGGATTGCACTGGGGGTAAGAGACAAAGGCACTTTTTGGAAGAGCCTTATGGCACACTTCTAGGTTGTTGGTATATTCTATTTTTTGAGCCCAGTGGTAATTGTACGAATATGCTCACTTGGGGTGATTTATTTAAAGGCATATTTATAATTTCTATACTTCTTTAAATATATAATATCTCTTCATAGGAAAGAGTATTAAAATGATTTTCTGATGGTCACTATGTTGTTACTTACAAATATTTAGGTAATGATTTTTTACTTGTTATTTTGAAATAGTTTTATATGTATAGAATCTTATAGATTATTACAAGATCATACGGAGAATTTCCCTATATCATTCTCCCAGAGTCCATAACATTAATATATTTGAAATTATAATGTGATCATTAGAACCATAAAATCAATATTTATACAACCATATTACTTAAACTACTGACCCTATTCACATTTTAGTAGTTTTTCTACTAATGTCTTTTTTTGCTGATGTCTTATTGACTTTATATTTTTTTCTGTTAATGTTCTTCTTCGTCTCCAAGATTTAATTGAGATACAGTGCACTTAATTACCAAGTATTCTGTGTTTCCTCTACTCTAGGACAGCTTCTCTGTTCTTTTTGTCTTTCATGACTATCACACTTTTGAACAGTACTGGTCAGATGTGTAGAAAAATGGGTTTGTCTGATTTTGTCATGATTAGATTCAATACCATAAAGTATTATGCCCTTCTCTGTGCATTTTATCAAGGGGGGACATAATGTCAATATATCTTACTTCTGCTGGTGTTAACCTTGATCACTTGAAGTGGTGACTGCTGGCTTAAGTCTCCACCATAAAGTTGCCATTTTTTTTCCTTTGTAATTAATATGTATTTCAGAGGAGATGCTAGGAATATGCAAGTGTTGCTTTTCAAATTTTTTTAATGTTTAATGTTTGAGACAGAGACAGACATGAACAGGGGAGGGGGAGAGAGAGAGGGAGACACAGAATCTGAAACAAGCTCCAGGCTCTGAGCTGTCAGCACAGAGCCCGATATAGGGCTCAGACTCACAAACCATAAGATCATGACCTGAGCCGGTCAGACGCTTAACCAACTGAGCCACCCAGACACCCCACAAGTGTTGCTTTTCTATTAGAACTTTCGCCTATAAATTTGAACTTCCATGGATCTTACCTCCATTGATCCTGCCAGATCAATCTTGCCTATAACAATTACTTTGGTATTGGTCTAATGGTGATTTTGTATTTCCATCAATATTATGAGATTTCAAAATGAGATAGAAAAAAAAAACATGGAAAAATAATATGTGTTAGGTTTTATTTCCATGGAAATACACACTCCATATATTGCTAACTTTATTTACCTGTGAGTTCAAAATATGGTGCTTTTATTTTTAGGCCCATCTGCCTTTTTATGGCATGAACCCCATGTTACTCATTACTAGAAATGAATCACCTCCAACTGATTTGTAGATATATCAGAGGTTCCAATGGCACATTGCTATATATTGCCCTAGAACAAGCCATCTATCCTTTGTCCTACTTTTTACATTTCTACATCTGGAAACCCCGCTGTGTTGGCTAAATGATGATCCTCGTGAAATTGCCTTTCATTTGAACAGGCGATTTATCTACTGATAAATTTATTTCAATATTAGCATACACCTTCCAAAGTATGAGAATGGGTTTCTGTTACTAGAGACTGAAATGCAAAAGAGTAAACAGGCTGTCGTGAGTGGATCTTGAATAGTTTTGTTGTCAAAGAGAGGATAAGAAAAGAAATGACTTTAAGATGCAAAGCAATTCAATTTGATTTTGAGACATCTGTGATATAAGAGAAACTGTGGTTAGAGTATGTGATAATAGGTTCGGTGTAATGTGCACTGGGCTCTGTATTTAAAGCCTTTTATCCTTGTATATCTATGGCTCTATGTACTGAGGACATGCAAGATTGAGGAAAAAAGTTCAGAGATGAATAAAAGACTAGCATAGGGTTATTTTCCCCGTGAGTCATCTTAATTTTTTTTATAGTTCCTTAGCACCTAGTGTTTTCTAACAAGAGGTAGAATCTGTAGAAAAATATAAAGTATATGGATAGAGGGCAGTGCCAAGCCACCTTCATGTACATTTGAATTTTACACCACCTCAGAACCGTAAGTACCGCCATTATATCCAAACCAAATTCCAGAGCTTCTAGATGCACCTGTTTTCAGTAAGTCGATGTCTATTCAAGTTGCCTTTGAAGAATTTGTGGGCCAGTACTAAGCATGCCTTAACAATGTTATGTATAGTCAAGATTAACAAATGATGAAATATACGAAGGACTAAATTTTCTTTAACAGGAGAAACCTGAGGTGGCTAAGGCCACCACTGGTTAGAATTTGGCTTGCTGGAAATGTGAGCCAGGCAAGGGCTTAGGGTATTACTGGTCCATGGGTTGAAATGCATGGAGCTAAGGAAGACATTTGAAAAGCAGCAGTCCTGGGGTGCCTGGGTGGCTCAGTCAGTTAAGCATTCAACTCTTGATTTCAGCTCGGGTCATGAACTCAGCATTTGGTTCATGGAATCCAGCTCTGTACTGGGCTGTGCACTGACAGTGCGGAGCCTGCTTGGGGATTCTGTCTTTCCTTCTTTCTCTTTGCCCTTCTCCCGCTTTCTCTCTCTCAAAATAAATAAATAAACATTTAAAAATAATAAAAAGTAATAATAAGCAGTACCCGAATTTAAATGTCAATGAAGATGATCTAGGCACAAATGCACCTGGCAAGGAGAGGGGAGAATAATAAGTTAAACTCAAATATTTAAAAAATGTTTGCCTCTGAAGAACAAAGCTGGCATAAGGGTGTGTCAGGGGACTTTGATTTTCGGTATGAAGACTTTTTGGTGCTTTTTGATATTTTTAAACTTGACTTTGAAAATATTTGCTATTTTTAAAATTTATTTTAAAAAATCAATATGTACTTATGTTTGCATATGTATTTGACATTACAAATCAATAAGGAATTAAATTTGATTACTTAATTTGAGTTATTAGAATACAGTTACCATTCTCTTTTGAGATAGAGAAGTATAGAATACAATAGCATGAGGTTTGAACCCAAAGGACACAGGTTCAAGTTCAAATTCTGTCATCAACCAGCTCTCGATATATACTCTATATCTGTGGATGGTAAGAGACTGCCATGCTGTCATTGGACAATACAGCATCATTGAGTGGATCAAATGCGATAATGTGGATTTTGTATTTTGGAAAGTGTAGTAAGTATTGTGAATTATCATTCTAGCCAGTACCCCACAGATATTTTTAAGTTATGCAAATGTTAAGTTATGATGACAACCATTGCTGGAAGTCATTATGCTGTCTCTTGCTAGGTTCATTCATGCTGCCTATGTGACTGATTTCCAGATTGTCCTTTCCTTGAATAAAACCATTAATTCTGTGCTGCTTTATTTTCAAGGTTTTAACTTTTTCAGAATATGGTACTAGCTCATAATACATGCTTATCTTCTTTTTTTAATAGTAATTATTGTTTATATGCTAATACATTTAGGTCAGGTTCTTGGAATTTGCAAATGATGCCTACTATTTTTAGTTTCTGGAAAATCTCTGTAAAACACCCAAAATATACGGTATCTTTTTCCTTAAACATTTAAAAGCCTAATATTGTATCAAAATCTAATAAAAGGCTTATAATGGTATGCCACACTTTACCTTCCAAAAAATTCTCTCTTCTGCCAATGAAATGATTAGCTGCCTTTATAGAAAATGTGATTTGCTTGTCCATGATTTGGTTTGCAAATCCAGGTTGGCATGCATAGTTCATATCCCTCGCTTATCAGAATTCACATAGAAGTAGCATATTGATAAGTGTTCAATTTAAATTTTACACATTGCTAACTAAAATTACACAAAAATGACACAGAATGGAATAGTATACCCTGGATCCTATGAAGAAGAGTGAGAAGGAAATAAATCTCCAATTCCTGACTTTGTTATGATCTACAGGCGTCTGGGCAAAATAGGCACAATGAGACCACTTGAAATCTTAGTAAATTAAACCTACCACACCACAAGGGGTATACTTCCAATGTTCTTAGGAATTCTGGCATTGAAGAGGTAAGCTCAAGTGTCACAAATATCCTAGGCATTCTTTAAGAGCCTCTCTTTCTTCCCTCCCATAGTTTTTGGCATAATAAGAACCAAGGAATTGGAAAGTAGGAAAGTGTTTATGGACTTTGAAATGAGAAGACCATTTTACATTAGAAAAGTATGGCTGACCTGACACTAGAATCTCAAAACCAAAACAAACAAACCAAAAAATAGAAAATAAGATTAAAGAACTCCTCTTTCATATTTATTGTGATAGCTATCTATCTATCCAGATCTCTGTATCTAGATAAATGCCATATCTTCCTGACAACTTCTATTTCCTTTGGATTTTAGAAATATGTTTTATTCACCATCATATACAATTAAAATTTGTCATTAGATAAGAGTTTTTGACACTAGAAAATGTTATTAGATACAAGATAACACAAAAATTACCTAGAATTAGTTAAAATATTTGAGCTCAAATTTCGCATCTGTTCATAATTAGTGTGTAACTTTGCATGAATCAGTTAACTTGTCTGTTTCCTCATGTCTGTAATGAGAAAGTTGGAGGAGATGAATCTTGGGATATCTCCAAGTATCAGTATGTATCCTTGCTTGGGTAAAAAATATGTCTCTTTTACTACAATTATGGCATAAGTAATGAATATCTCACCTCTGTTGTAACAACCTTCCATACTAAGTGGTATGTCCATTACAACAAAGCATAATAAGGAAAGCAACTTCAAGGACATATTAATTGCAAAATTAGGTGCCTAAAAGATTATATGATAAACCTTATGCTTTGGGCATATATAGGAACATCTAACTCAGAATCCATACAATATATTACAGATCATAGTTTCAAGATTTATAATCTGGCTTGTGTGTGTAGAGAAGATTAGAAGAAATAATTGATCATGAAGAACAAAGACTGAAATATGCAGGTGTATCAGTACAACAGAAATAAGAGCATACGGTCAAAGAAAAGACAGGAGTAAAAGAAAAGGAGGCAAAAGGAATCAAAGAGCTCAGTGAATATGGAGATATTAACCATATTAAAAAAAAAACAGTCTTTCACAAAAGACTGGAAGAATTCCAAAGGGGGTTCGTTAAGTCTAATATACTCTATATAAGAAAGCAGGGAAATGCTTAATACCTTTTAGCAACTTTAAGATGGTTAAATTTTTTAAATTTATGGTACTTAATTCAAAACCAAAGAAATAAATCCCTGCTGTAAGAGTTGCTGCAGCCCTCAAGTAATTCATAGACCAGTTGAGGAGAAAAATAAGTGAACAATTAAAATGCAGTATGATAATTCTTTAATAGAGGTGACATGATATTAATTGTTATATATTTTGTGCTTATGTTGTGGTGGCGCCTCCGTGTTCATTGTTTTATGCATTATATCAACCTCTGAGCAGCCTTATAAAATGGATGCAATTTTTTAAATTATAGATATAAGGATACTTAGGCTGAAAAAAGGATAAACATCCTGCCAAATGTCATGCAAGTGGTCATAGTTAAAGTAGGCTTTGTTCTTTTTTCTGTCAAATCCAACAGTCCTTGTATCTAGGAAGGTCACCCATTTATGATTCAAGAAGCAGAGAATACACAGATTTAAGAAAAATTCTCTTCCAGAAAACATCCTCCAAATTTTGACTACTTACATTATGTGAATATATAATGGTTTGCAATAGTGAACTCTGTTATACTCTGAAACTGACGACTTACTAATGTTTCAGACAACTGTATAAATCATAAGGGAAAGACTAACTGTGTGTGTATGTTTGTAGGAAGTTTGTAATTTGACGATGTGTGTATCTATAAAAATTTAAAAATTTACCCAGATTAAAAAACCTACATTTCTTTATGAAAGGCTTCAATATGATTACCTTTAATAATGAATATTCCAGGTTTTCTTCAAAATGTTTTGTTTACTCAATTGCCTGAATGCTTAGTGTGTTTGTTTCCAGCCCCATTTG
This sequence comes from Acinonyx jubatus, assembly GCF_027475565.1. Lineage (NCBI taxonomy): Eukaryota > Metazoa > Chordata > Mammalia > Carnivora > Felidae > Acinonyx > Acinonyx jubatus. The sequence goes on along the minus strand of NC_069390.1, from coordinate 23,501,234 downwards.
TATTTAGACTGTCCCTAACCTACTATCTAAATATACTTTCTAAGTGTAATTCTTCTTTTTTAAACTTTTTTTAAAGTGTATTTACCTATTTTTGAGGCGGGGGTGGCAGAAAAGGTGGGAAGGGGCAGAGAGAGAGAGGGAAACGTGGAATCTGAAGCAGGCTCCAGGCTCTGAGGTGTCAGCACAGAGCCTAATGTGGGGCTCAAACCCACCAACCGTGAGATCATGAACTGAGCTGAAGTTGGACGCTTAACTGACTGAGCCACCCAAGTGCCCCTATAATTCTTTTTTTTTTTTTCCTTCAGTTTATTTGCTTTTGAGAGAAAGAGAGAGCGAGCGAGCATGAGCAGGGATGGGGCAGAGAGAGGGAGACAAAGGATCTGAAGCAGGCCCTGTGCTGACAGCAGAGAGCCTGATGTAGGGCTTGAACTCACAGTCGGATCATGAGAACATGACCGAAGCCAAAGTTGGACACTTAACTAACTGAGCCCCTCAGGTGCCTCCAGTGTAATTCTTCATGGCACTTGGGTCTGTCTCAAATAGTACATATCACAATTTGCAATTATGAACTTACACATTTAATTGACAGTTTCTTTTTTCATACTTGATACTATAAGCTACATGGGGACTGGTTTGTTCCCTTCTGCATTCATGGATTTTCTGCATTCTTCTACTCAATTTACCACGAAACTCATGCATAACAATATTTGTTGAATGAAAGAATGCTGAATATATGAGTGAATGAATAATTGAATTAAATGCTCAGCAAATTAAGAATTCTAAGTTTTGTAGGCAAGACAGAACAAAATCCAACTCCAGAAAGCTCTTTGTAACAGAGAATTCTCAGCAATGTGTGAAGTAGGGATGATTGATTTTTGTGCTTTTCTAAACCCTGGTGTTCTTAACCTCAGTGTTACAATGGCAAAGGGGCAGCTGCTCAAAACCCAGAAGAGATGGCAACTAGTGGAGTAGAAGAAATTAAATATGTTTTTGGATCTGCCCCAAACTCTGAAGAGACCTCTCTTAGCCCCTTAGAGATAATTGGTCATAGCAAGGATTATAACTGTAATTAAGCAACAGTATCACCAAAAGACAATCCCAATATAGCTCATTGATGAAATAGCTGCACCATCAGATGCACATGCATGCTAGCTCAGGTCAGCTTGTATGTTATGGGGGTTCCAGTCTGGAGACTTGAGTTCAAGTTCCACAGCTATTCTATAGCTACTTGTATGACCTTGAGAAACTGACTTAACCTTAGCAGACTTCTGTTTCTTTTTCTGTACAATTGAGATTAGATGGACTGCAAATTTCTTTTTTATCTTAAAAAAACACTCAGATGCTATTTTCCCCCTTAAACATAACTACCATATTCAGTTAAAATCTGTTATAACACATTGATCTCCTAACAAGGTTGGCTCCTGCTACTTATCTGGCTGGAACATCCTTACCTCAAGCACTAACATTATAAAGGGATTTATATACAGTATTATTCCTGAGAACTGTGCCTTTGGCAGAGGCAAATAAAAATTGCAAAGCAAAATTAGGTTTATGCATATTTTTTCTAGAGAAAGAACACCTTTCTTCTCCTGTATCCCACCTTTTAAAATTTCAATTTTTGCCTCCACTAGCCAAAGGAAACTAAACATTGTGCAATTAATTATTCAGTGAAAATGCAAGTGTTGAATAGAAAAATCTGGACAGTGCTGTGATTTCATAAAATGTAAGCTGTTGGGGTTTTTTTTCCCCTTAAAGTAATATGGGTTTAAACTTAAGGTGGTATCTGTTTGTCGCATTTAAACAGCTGTAAAAGACAAACGTAAGCTGAATTAAACGGTGTTTTATCATAAACACATATACAAAAACATTCCCTGTACCTGGATGAATCAATAAGACATCAAATTTAAACTATTTTCAAGCACTTCATGTTAAGTTGCTCAGAGTATGGTCATGTGCTTTTCTTTTTCACCCCCTCTCAAAGTGATCTCATCTATTCGTGAATACATAATCTCTTTAACTAATGTTCCTCTCTTTATATCCGAGTTACAAAGATAGGCAACTCTACTGGCTATTCTTGTTGGTGTTTTAGAGTCACTCCAAAATTCAGTGGACTGTGAAATGACTTCGATTCCTATTGGCTCAGCCGTAAACTTTCCAACCTTGGGAAATAAGACACCATATCTGAACCGCATATGCCTGAAATCTAGAAATTGTTAGAATTAAATGCAAAATGGAGACTGGACTTGAGAATTCCCTGAGAAGACAAAACCATCTGAGCCACATAAACAAAGCTAAATCTAGCTTGTTTCATGAATGCAGGCAGAACTTAACTTAGGTTGCCTCTTGTAAATGCCTCTTATAAATCATAAAAGAAACTTGAGTCATCTTCCTAAAAATATTAAAAAATAATCCCTGTTAAGCAATCCTCTGCCATCTACAGAAACTAACCAATCACTGTAAAGGTTAGATATCTTCATTTTCACCTTGTAAACCATCCTGTCACCTCATACTGGTGAGTTTCACATCACTTCTAAATTGCTAAACTCCTAGTTTGCAAACTGTTGTTACATGCACAATAAACTCTTAGTAAATACTCTTTATTGATATGGTGTTAGTTTTAAGTTTATTTATTTTAGTGATCTATACAACCAATGTGGGACTCAAACCCACTACCCTGAGATCTAGAGTCCTGTGCTCTTCGGGCTGAGCCAGCAGGTGCCCCAATATGGTGGTTTTGCTTTTGTTTTTTGTTTTGTTTTTTTTTTTTTCAAATGTAGCATTTTAATTAATTAATTAATTACATTATTTTCCTTATTTTTACATACAATCCAGCAGCAAAGCTTACGAATTCACTTTCTTAAGCAGGTTTTCAATGGGGGTCTTCCTCTTCGCACCTCCACTATCCAATATCATAATCCAAGCCAGCATTTTCTCACAATTGAATGTCTCTTATCTAAATCTCACCCTAATCTGCTTGCCATGTGGTAGGAAGACTGAGTTTTTGAACATCTAAATGTGCCACTTCCTATTTAAATATTTCCTGGGTCAACCAGTGCAATAAGGAGAAGTATGAAACTTCATTCCTAAACCTTCAGGTTGGCTGGCCCTTTGTGCCATGACCCGTTATATTTTCAACCTCATGTTGCATAATTTCCATCCTCACTCACAGCCTTATTGGTCTTATTTTTTTTTCTTCCAGTTTCTGAAGTATATTAAACTCTTTCCTAGCTCAGCACTTGTTTGTTTGATATTACATCTGCTTAGAATGATTTCCCCACTCCCTTCCCTGTTAGCCTGATTTGCTCTTTTGTCTTTGTCCGCTTAAATGTTACATTTACTATTAGTGAGCCCTACCTGAATCACATTTGCCTAATTCAGGCCATTACTTTTTTTCCTTTGTTGTTGTTTTTAATTTTTATAATTTTATTTTTTTAATTTACATCCAAATTAGTTAGCATATAGTGAAACAATGATTTCAGGAGTAGATTCCTTAATGCCCCTTACCCATTTAGCCCATCCCCCTCCCACAATACCTCCAGTAAACCCTCTGTTTGTTCTCCATATTTAAGAATCTCCTGTGTTTTGTCCCCCTCCTGGTTTTTATATTATTTTTGCTTCTCTTCCCTTATGTTCACCTGTTCTGTGTCTTAAGGTCTTCATCTGAGTAAAGTCATATGATATTTGTCTTTCTCTGACTGACTAATTTCACTTAGCATAATACCCTCTAGTTCCATCCACATAGTTGCAAATGGCAAGATTTCACACTTTTTGATTGCTGAGTAATACTCCATTGTGTGTGTGTGTGTGTATATATATACACTTATATATATATATATATAAGTATATACTTATATATAAGTATATATATAATTGCACTACAAGGTATTTATCCAAGGGATACAGGTATGCTGTTTTTAAGGGACATGCACCTTGAAGGGACATACATATATATATATATATATATATATATATATATATATACCACATCTTCTTTATCCATTCATGCATTGAGGGACATTTGGGCCCTTTCCATACTTTGGCTATTGCTGGTAGTGCTGCTATAAACATTGGGGTGCATGTCACTTCAAAACAGCATACCTGTATCCCTTGGATAAATACCTTGTAGTGCAATTGCTGGGTCATAAGGTAGTCCAATTTTTAACTTTTTGAGGAACCTCCATACTGTTTTTCAGAGAAGCTGCACCAGCTTGCATTCCCACCAGCAATGCAAAAGAGATCCTCTTTCTCCATATCCTCGCCAATATCTGTTATTGCCTCAGTTGTTAATGTCAGCCATTTTGGCAGGTGTAAGGTGGTATCTCCTTGTGGTTTTGATTTGTATTTCCCTTATGATGAATGATGTGGAGCATTTTTTCATGTGTCGGTTGGCCATCTGGATGTCTTCTTTGGAGAAGTGTGTATTCATGTCTTTTGCCCATTTCTTCACTGGATTATTTGTTTTTTGGGTGTTGATGTGATAAGTTCTTTACAGATTTAGATACTAACCCTTTATCTGATATGTTGTTTGAAATATCTTCTCCCATTCCATTGGTTCCCTTTTAGTTTTGCTGATTGTTTCCTTTGCTGTGCAGAAGATTTTTATTTTGACGAAGTCCCAATAGTTCATTGTTGCTTTTGTTTCCCTTGCCTCTGGAGGCATGTTGAGTAAGAAGTTACTGCTGCTGAGGTCAAAGAGGTTTTTGCCTGCTTTCTCCTCAAGGATTTTGATGGCTTCCTGTCTTGTGTTTAGGTCTTTCATCCATTTTGAGTTTATTTTTGTATATGGTGTAAGAAATGGTCCATGTTCATTCTTCTGCATGTTGCTGTCCAGTTTTCCCAGCACCACTTGCTAAAGAGACTGTCTTTATTCCATTGGATATACTTTCCTGCTTTGTCAAAGATTAGTTGGTCATACGTTTGTGGGTCCACTTCTGGGTTCTCTATTCTGTTCCATTGATCTGAGTTTCTGTTTTTATGCCAGTACCATACTGTCTTGATGATTACAGCTTTGTAATATAGCTTGAAGTCTGGGATTGTGATGCCTCCTGCTTTGGTATTATTTTCCAAATTGATTTGGCTATTCAGGGTCTTTTCTGGTTCCATACAAATTTTAGGATTATTTTTCTAGCTCTGTGAAGAAGGCTGGTGTTATTTTGATAGGGATTGCATTGAATATATAGATTGATTTGGGTAGTATAGACATTTTAACAATATTTTTCTTCCTATCCAGGACCATGGAATCTTTTTTCCATTTTTTTTTTTTGTGTCTTCTTCGATTTCTTTCATAAGCTTTCTATAGTTTTCAGTGTATAGATTTTTCATCGCTTTGGTTAGATTTATTCCTAGGTTTTTAATGATTTTTTGTGCAATTGTAAATGGGATCAATTCCTTGATTTCTCTTTCTGTTGCTTCATTGTTGGTGTATAGGAATGCAACCAATTTCGGTGCATTGATTTTATATCCTGCAACGTTGTTGAATTCATAAATCAGTTCTAGCAGTTTTTTGGTGGAATCTTTTGGGTTTTTCATGTAGAGTATCATGTCATATGTGAAGAGTGAAAGTTTGACCTCCTCCTGGCTGATTTGGATGGCTTTTATTTCTTTGTGTTGTCTGACTGCAGAGGCTAAGACTTCCAAAACTATGTTGAATAACAGTGGCAAGAGTGGGCATCCCTATCTTGTTCCTGACCTTAGGGGAAAAGCTCTCAGTTTTTCCCCATTGAGGATGATATTAGAGTTGGGTGTTTCATATATGGCTTTTCTGAGCTTGAGGTATGCTCCTTCTATCCCTACTTTCTTGAGGGTTTTTATCAAGAAAGGATGCTGTATTTTGTCAAATGCTTTCTCTGCATCTATTGAGAGGATCATATGGTTTTGTCCTTTCTTTTATTGATGTGATGAATCACAATGATTTTTCTGCAGATATTTAACCAGCCCTGCATCCCAGGTATAAATCCAACTTGGTCGTGGTGAATAACTTTTTAATTTACTGTTGGATACAGTTGGCTAATATCTTGTTGGGGATTTTTACATCCATGTTCATCAGGGAAATTGGTCTATAGTTCTCCTTTCTAGTGTGGTCTCTGTCTGGTTTTGGAATCAAGGTAATGCTGGCTTCATAGAAAGAGTTTGGAAGTTTTCCTTCCATTTCTATTTTGTGGAAAAGCTTCAAGAGAATAGATGTTTACTCTTCCTTAAATATTTGGTAGAATTCCCCTGGAAAGCCATCTCGCCGTGGCCTCTTGTTTTTTGGCAGATTTTTGATTATTAATTCGATTTCTTTACTGGTTATGGGTCTGTTCAAATTTTCCATTTCTTCCTGTTTCAGTTTTGGTAGTGTATATGTTTCTAGGAATTTTTCCATTTCTTCCAGATTGCCCATTTTATTGACATATAATTGCTCATAATATTCTCTTATTATTGTTTTTATTTGTGCTCTGTTGGTTGTGATCTCTCCTCTTTCATTCTTGATTTTATTTATTTGGATCCTTTCCTTTTTCTTTTTGATCAAACTAGCTAGTGGTTAATCAGTTTTGTTAATTCTTTCAAAGAACCAGCTTCTGGTTTCATTGATCTGTTCTGTTTTTTTGGTTTTGATAGTATTAAATTCTGCTCTATTCTTTATTATTTCCTGTCTTCTACTGGTTTTGGGTTTTATTTACTGTTCTTTATCCAGCTCTTTAAGGCATAAGGATGGGTTGTGTATCTGAGATCTTTCTTCCTTCTTTAGGAAGGCCTGGATTGCTATATACTCTACTCTTATGACCCCCTTTGCTGCATCCCAGAGGTTTTGGGTTATGGTGTTATCATTTTCATTGGCTCCCATGAACTTTTCAATTTCCTCTTTAACTTCTTGGTTAGCCCATTCATTCTTTAGTAGGATGTTATTTAAAAGTCTCCAAGTATTTGTTGCCTTTCCAAATTTTTTCTTGTGGTTGATTTCGAGTTTCATAGTGTTGTGGTCTGAAAATATGCATAGTATGATCTCAGTCTTTTTGTACTTGTTGAGGGCTGCTTTGTGTCCCAGTATGTGAGCTACTCTGGAGAATGTTCCATGTGCACTGGAGAAGAATGTATATTCTGCTGCCTTAGTATGAAATGTTCTGAAAATATCTGTTAAGTCCATCTGGTCCAGAGTGTCATTCAAAGCCATTGTTTCCTTATTGATTTTCTGATTGGATGATCTGTCCATTGCTGTGAATGGGGTGTTGATGTCCCCTATTATTATGGTATTATTATCAATGCGTTTCTTTTTGTTTATGATTAATTGATTTACATATTTGAATGATTTCACATTTGGCACATAAATGTTTACAATTGTTGGGTCTTCTTGGTGTATACACACCTTAATTATGATATAATGCCCTTCTTCATCTTTTGATACACTCTTTATTTTAAAGTCTAGGTTATCTGATATTAGTATGGCTACTCCAGCTTTCTTTTGTCCATTAGCATGATAGATGGTTCTCCATCCCCTTACTTTCAATTTGAAGGTTTCTTTACGTCTAAAGTGGGTCTCTTGTAAACAGCATAGAGATAAATGGTATTTTCTTATCCATTCTGTTACCATATGTCTTTTTTTTTAATTTTTTTAATGTGTATTTATTTTTGAAGGAGAGAGAGACAGAGTGTGAGTGGGGGAGGGGCAGAGAGAGAGAGAGACACAGAATCTGAAGCAGGCTCCAGGCTCTGAGCTGTCAGCACAGAGCCCGACACAGGGCTCGAACTCACATACCACCAGATCATGACCTGAGCAGAACTCAGACACTTAACTGCCTGAGCCATCCAGGTGCCCCTACCCTATGTCTTTTCATTGGCACATTTAGTCCATTGACGTTTAGAGTGAGTACTGAAAGATACGAATTCATTGCCAGAATGTCGCTTGTAGAGTTGGAGTTTCTGGTGGTGTTCTCTGGTCCTTTCTAGTCTTTGTTGCTTTTGCTCTTTGTTTGTTTGTTTTCATCTTTTTTTCCCCTCAGTGAGTTCCCCGTAAGATTTCTTGGAGAGCTGGTTTAATGGTCACAAACTCTTTCAATTCTTGGCTGTATATTTTTCTGATTCAGCACATTGAATATATCCTGCCACTCTTTCTGACCTGCCAAGTTTCTGTGGATAGGTCTGCTGTAAACCTGATCTGTCTTCTCTTGTATGTTAAGGACTTTTATTTTTTTTCTCTTGCTGCTTCCATGATTATCTCTTTTCCTGAATATTTTGTGAATTTGACTATTATATGCCTTGTTGATGGTTGGTTTTTGTTGAATCTAATGGGAGTCCTCTGTGATTCCTGGATTTTGATGCCTGTGTCTTTCCCCAGGTTAGGAAGGTTTTCCATGATTTGCTCACATAACCCTTCTACCCCTATTTCTCTCTCTTCCTCTTATGGGACACCTATGAGTCTGATGTTCCTTTTTAATGAGTCACTGATTTCTCTAATTCTTAAATCGTGCTCTTTTGCCTTAATCTTCCTCTTTTTTTTCCTGCTTCATTATTCTCCATAAGTTTGTCCTCTATATCGCTGATTCTCTGTTCTGCCTCATCCATCCTTGCCGCCGTGGCAACCATTCGTTACTGCAGCTCAGTTATAACATTTTTTATTTCATCCTGACTAGCTTTTACTTCTTTTATCTCCACAGAAAGGGATGCTAGTCTATTTTCAACTCCAGCTAGTATTCTTATTATGATTCTAAATTCTGGTTCAGACATCTTGCTTGTATCTGTGTTGGTTAAGTCCCTGGCTGCTGTTACTTCCTGCTCTTTCTTTTGGGGTGAATTCCTTTGTTTTGTCATTTTGAAGGGACAAAAGAAATTAATGAGGTAAAAAAATTAAAAATTAAAATTAAAAAAGTAGAATTAAAATAATTAAAATTAAAAAATTAAAAACATACACACAAAAAAGTTGAATAAATGATGCTAGATCCTAGGTGTGTTTTGGTCTGGGTGTTGAAAGAGGCTTGATAGATTAGAGAAAAAAGGGGAAAGAAAAAAAAGGGAATCCTTTGAAAATTGGAAAAAATGAATACATGGAAGTAGACTAAAATGAAACGTGGAAGTAAGATAGAATTTGAAAAAAATTACACAAAAGTAAAAAATATAGTAGAAAAATTAAAGAAAAATACTTTTAATAAAAACTGAAAATGAAATGAATTTTTTCTTTTTCTGCATTCATGAAAAAGAAAAGAAATGAAAAAGAGAAAAAAGAAAAAGGAAAAAAAAGAAAGAAGGAAAATTGAATAGATGGACTGGCAAACAGACTGAAATATGTCTGAAATTACTGTTTTCCCCTAGAAGTCAATCTATGAAATGCTTTATAGTCCATAAACTAAGCAGAAGGAGAGACTTGTGTTCCTTAAGAGCAAGGTTCACCCAGTTGGGCAGGGGTCAGTGTAACAGCCCCGTTCTCCACTAGATGGCACTGCTTAGCTTACTGGGGTGGATTGTGGCACTTGTAGGTGCACATGTGCATGCGCGGGAGTGGTGAAAATGGTGTCACCTAGCTACCCAGTCTCTAGTATCAGAACTCTGTTCTCCCCGAACAGCAATCACGCACCCGTTCTTTGTCTTCAGCTTCCATCCACTCCCCACTTTTACACAGTCTGTGACCAAGCCCCAGGCAGCACCTCCCTCTTGAGTTTTGTCTCAGATATGGCTGTTTTTCCTGACCCCTTACTTCTGAAGGACTGTGGCTTTGACCTGTTCTGCCCCTCTGCAGGAGGGTCTCACCAAAAACTGGCCAGGTGCCGGCCGCACCCAGGAATGTTTGCAGGACCGTGCTACTGCCAATGGCCAGAGACTTGCGGTGGTGCCAGCCCACCCCAGAAAAAGTTTGCAAGCAGTGTAGCAACAGCATTTCAGGGATTATGGAAAATCACAACACACATCTGGCACCAGGCTTCACCCTTAATGACCTTGTTCTAGTACCAGTGAATGTGGTTTTTCTCTGGGGTCCACTGGGGCCTTGCCTTTGGGGGACCCATGCAGCCTCTACCAGGTGTCCTCTCAACAGGGGAACTGCCTCTCCCCATGTGGCCTGAAGAACCCTGGACTCCACTCTGCTCCTGGGGATTTGCCCTTCCCACCAGAGCACCACCAGTTATCAAGCTGCAGGGTTTCAGACTCTGTGCTCCCCATGTTTACAGTCTTAATGGAATTTAAACCCTCTCCATTCTCCTTTCTCCATTTTTAGTTCAGTCCCCATGGCTGTTTCCACTTTTCCACTTTCTCTCCAGCTTCTTTTGGTGGGGTTGCTTTTCCTGTATTCTCCACCCCCATCTCCATCCTCTGTCTGCATGCAAAAGTTGCTGCCTACCCTCCGCGGCTTCTCTTTCCACCAGTTCCCCTCTCTGCATTGTGTACCTGCTGAATTCTGTGGTTCAGGTTGTGCAGATTGTTGTGTTAATCCTCAAATCGGTTTTCTAGGTGTGCAGGATGGTTTAGTGTTGGTCTGGCTGTATTTCATGGATGCGAGACACACAAAAACTTCCGTGCTGTTCCACCATCTTGGTTCCTCCCCCAATTCAAGCCATTATTGTCTCTTCTGGTGCTTTGCTTTCTTCCTTGTAACATTTATGAAATCTGTAATCATATCAATAATCACATTCATTCATCACCTATTTTTGTCTTTAGAATGTAAACTTTCCACGGTCAGCTTGTATTTGTTTTAGTCATTTTTGTAGCTCTAATGCTAAACTCATTGCCTGTTTGGAAGTTGCACACTCCCAAATATATATATTTGAAGGTTGAAAAAAATTAATGGATCTTGCAAAGGGTATGGAGTATTATTCATCTTGAGGTGAAGTTCCTGTGATGTTTTTTATCTGAATATGTGGGGTTAGAGGACAGTGAGAGAAGAGATCTACACAGAAGGTGTATGAAAACAAAACAAAACAAAACAAAAAACCAATTGGATTTACAAATGAGAGAGCTGCTCTTTTATACCCTAGAAGACAGAGGGCTAGGTGGTGCCTTGCAATACCATCAAGCTATTTGCCAACCTCAGGTCCGTGCCCAGTTAAAAATGAAAAACTGACCTCTCCTCTGAAACGTGCCGGCAACTGCAATCATTTTTCACAGACTGTGCTTTCAAAATTAGATGCCAGTAATAACAGCAGAGAGAGGAAAATGACAAGGAAGACACATCAGTTTCCTCATCAGTATAAACAGAATAAAATTATTTACTGTTTGTAGTGTCAGAAGAAATTTCCTTGTAAGTTTCCATGTACACATTTTTACTGACAGCACAATATCAACATTATTTGCATGAAGAGTAGAAAATGAAAGTAGATATTACACACACAAGGCATTGGAATTTAGAAAATAAACTGGCTCAAGGAGTTGATGGCTATCAACAGTTCACATGCCTTTTGGAGAGGATTCACTCTATGAAAAGAGGCTTATCTAGATTGCAAAATCTTTGTATACTGTTCCCGGAAATGAAAGTGTTTGACCACCCCTGGGTAGATCTTTGCCTCTAGCTTGCTTTCAGTCATCCTCTGCACTCACCCCCTCCATTTCTCTGAAGCCTCTGTGAATAGAAAAATGGCAGGAGTTGGTTTCACTATTTTCACACGTAGTATGGAACTGTGAGGTGTTTTGCATTTTCAGAGCGATTGATTTATAACCTCCTGCTACAGGTGATTGTCTAAGAACTCAGGGCTTTGAGTCTAACTCCAGCACATTCACATTAACCTGATCTCTACTTCAGAAAAGGGCTATGCTTTTTTCCCTAGCCACAGTGCTGAAACTGTAAGAAATATAAGTTTGGATTTGGGTGTGAAAGTGCACGTCTATATGTGTTTGAATATACACAGGAGCAGTGAGAGGAAGCAAGAATTATCACATATTATTCAGATACGTCATTTCCTCTATTCATTAAGGTGACTCTAAGAAATAGGTCTTATTATTTCCTGAGAAAATTGAAGTATAGGGGGGCTGGGGTGACTCAGTCAGTTTAGAGTTTGACTCTTGATTTCAGCTCAGGTCGTGATCTCACGGCTCATGAGTTCAAGCCCCTTGTCAGGGTGTGTAGTGACGTGCTGAACCTGCTTGGGATTCTTTCTCTCTCTCTCTCTCTTTCTCTCTCTGCCTTTCCCCTGCTCCCACACTCTCTCTCAAAAATAAATAAACTTGGGGGTGTCTGGGTGGCTCAGTCTGTTAAGCATCCAACTTTGGCTCATGTCATGATCTCACAGTTTGTGGGTTTGAGCTCTGCATGAGGCTCTGTCTTGACAGTTCAGAGCCTGGATCCTGCTTCAGATTCTGTGTCTCCCTTTCTCCCTGCCTCTCCCCTGCTTATACCTTGTCTGTCTGTCTCTCTCAAAAGTAAATGAACATTTAAAAAATAATAAAAAATAAATAAACTTAAAATTTAAAAAGAAAACTGAAGTATAAATTGAAGGACATTGTATACTTGTATAATACTTGTACTACCCTTACCTGATAGATTATAAAAATTTTCTGTTTTAAAAAAAGTACTATTCTATATTAAAAATTAATTTCAAGTTTGAATTTTCATGTTCCAGAAAACCACTGGCATATTAAGTACTTTTATTACAGTGATAGGATTTAAGATACTTGCTTCTCTTTCAAAATCTAATTTTTTTCTATTCATTTTTAAAAAAAGAATAAATGACATTTTTTTCCCAAGCAATTACTGAAGGAAACCTTGGCTGTTTCCAGTGGTTGACAATTGCAAATAAACCTGCTATCAACATTCAATGGATAACTTTTCAACTCATTTGGGTAAATATCAAGGAATGTGCTTATTGGATCATAAGATAAGAGTATGTTTACTTTTGTAAGAAACTGCCAAACTGTCTTCCAAAGTGGCTGTACGATTTTACATTCCCGTCAGCTATTGGATAGATATTGTCAGAATTTTGGCCTTTACCCGTTGTATAGGTATACAATGGTATCTCATTATTGTTTCTATTTGCAAATCCTTCACATATGCTTATTTGCCATCTAAATATCTTCATCAGTGAAGTGTCCAGGTATTTTATCTAATTTTAATTGGTTTCTTTGTCTTTATTTTAAAATTTAAATTTTTTTTAATGTTTTATTTATTTTTGAGACAGAGAGAGACAGAGCATGAGCAGGGGAGGGTCAGAGAGAGAGGGAGACACAGAATCCGAAGCAGGCTTCAGGCTCTGAGCTGTCAGCCCCGACGTGGGGCTCGAACCCACAAACTGTGAGATCATGACCTGAGCTGAAGTCGGATGCTTAACCTACTGAGCCACCCAGGCGCCCCTTTATTTTAAAATTTTAAGAGTAATTAGTATATTTGGAATACAAGTCCTTTATCAGACGTGCGTTTTACAAAGATTTTCTCCCAGCCTGTTACTTGTCTTTTCATTCTCTTAACCATGACTTTCACAGAGGAGAGGTTTCTAATTACAGTAAAACCTTGGTGTTCGAACATAATTCGTTCCAGAAACATGCTTGTAATCCAAAGCACTTGTATACCAAAGCAAATTTCCCCATAAGAAATCATGGAAACTCAGATGATTCATTCCGTAACCCAAAAATATTCATATAAAAATGATTACAATACTGTAATATAACATAAAATAATAAAGAAAATACAAAAATGTAAAGAAAAAATAAACTAACCTTTGAACACCTTCATGGCTGGTGTGTGGGAGACAAGAGAGAGGAGGGTTATTGTGTGGGACGACTTTCACTATCACTAACATGTTGACTACAGTACAGTGTTAATAAACCCTTTTCCTATACTGTATTTAATGTAATCGGCAATAAGGCGGTAGAGGAAAGGGTCCATATCTGCAGGCAGCCTGACCTACAATGAAGCAAAGCATTCCTAAGCTTACTCTTGTATGGAAAAGCAAAGGACGGTCCACAGGTACTTTGAAGTACCTTTCAAGGTTCTGAAAAATCACCGAATTCTTCCAAACACCGTGGCCTGAGACTGAGCATCCTAACATGGGAGATGATCACCCATAATCCTGCAGCAAGAGAGAGAGAGAGAGAAAAAAGAACCATTGGCTCACTTGTGATCATGTGACATTCGGCATCACCTACTAATAGTATTGCAAGGCATCACTCATTTATCATGTTAAAATTTATTAGAAATGTTTGCTCCTCTTGTGGAACACTCGCAGAACAAGTTACTCTCAATCCAAGGTTTTACTGTATAATAAAGTCCAACTTATTTTTTTTTTCTCTCATGGGTCATGGCTTTGATAACCTAAAAGTTAATTACCAAACCCAAGGTCACCTAAATTTCCTCTTACATTATATTCTGGAATTTTATAGTTTTACATTCAGAGTTAATTTTGTGAAGAGTGTAAGGTCAATGTCTAGCTTCTTTTTTTGTTTTGTTTTGTTTTGTTTTTCATATGAATGTCCAGTTGTTTCAGCAGCATTTATTGAGAAGATTACCCATACTGTGTTGGATTGCTTTTGCTCCTTTGTTAAAGATCAGTTGACTATATTTGTGTGGGTTTACTTCTGGGTTCTATATTCTGACCCATTGACTTTCCTGTTTGGTCAACAACACCACATTGTTTTGATTACTGTAGATTTACAGTTAAGTCTTGAATTTGGGTAATATCAGTCCTCTGTTATTTAATATCATGTTGGCTATCCTGGGTCTTTTGCTTTTCCATATAAATTTTAGGATCAGTTTAGTAACTTGCTATTTCTTTTTTATTATTAGGAATGCATTGAATCTATAGACCAAGGTGGTAAAAACTGACATGTTCACAATATTGTTATTTCCTATCCATGAACATGGAATCTCTCCCCCATTTACATAGTTCTCCCTTTATTCCTTCATCAAAGTTTTGATTTTCCTTAGATAGATTTTTATATATTTCATTTGATTTTTATGTAAGCTTTTCATTTTGGAGTGTTCATGTAAGTGGTATTGTGGTTTTTTTTTTTAAATTTCAAATTCCAATTGTTCATTGCTGATAATCAGGGAGTAATTTTTTTATATGTTAACTGTATATCCTACAACCTTCCTTTATTACATATTAGTTTCCAAAGTGTGTTTTGGTTTTTTTTTTTTTTTTGGTTTTGTTTTGTTTTGTTTTGTTTTTCATTCCTTGGGATTTTCTAAATAGGCAGTCATGTTATCTGCTGATACGACATTTTATTTCTTCCCTTCTAGTCAGCATAACTTTTATTTCCTTTCTTTTCATATTGACTTAGAATTCTCAGTACTAAGTTGAATAGGAGTGGTTAGAGGGATGGCTCCTGTTTTCCCAATCTTAGAAGAGCATCTAGTTTCTCACCATTAAGTATCACGTTAGCATGGTTTTGTTTTTTGTTGTTACAGATGTCCTGTAATACATAGTTGAGGAAGTTTGCCACTCTTGCTAGTTTGTTGAGATTTTTGTCTTGAATGGATATTGGATTTTTTCAAATGCCTTTTCTGTATCTATTAATATTATTTTAAGATTTTTCTATAGAGCCTGTTGATGTGCTGGATTACATTCATTGATTTTCAAATGTTGAACCAGCTTTGCATACCTGGAATAAATCCTACATGGTCATATAATTATTTTTATACATTGTGGGGCTCAATTATGCTAATATTATTTGAGGATTTTTGCATCTATAGCCATGAGAGATATTGGTCTGTAGTTTTAATTTATTATAACATTTTTCCTTGTTTGGGTATTAAAGTAACACAAGCTTTATAGAATGAGTTCCCTCTGCCTCTATTTTCTGGAAAAAAAATTGATATCACCTTCCTTTAATGATAAAATTCACCTTTGAAATCATATGGGTCTGGTGCTTTGTGTTTGGGCATGTCATTATGTATGGATTCCTATTGTTACAAATACATGTTTTTGAAATGTATCATGCTTTCAAATAGGAAAGAAATTATAATGGAATTTTAAAATGTGAACAAAAAAATCATTATTCTTGAATTTGTTAGGAATAAATATATCCCCCATGAAAAAACAAAAATACCTTTTGCATAAAACAAATACTATGACACATACAAATACATATACGCATATAAATCACCCCAAACTGGACACTCTGATTCAAACCTCTGAATACTTTCTCATTACTTATCAGATCTACACAGTATCCTTTTCATGGCTTTTAAGTTCCCGTATTATTTGCTTTCTGTCACCTTCTTAAATTCCACTATGGGTCGTCTTTCTCTCTCTCAAACCCCATGCTAGCCATCTTCCTTTCTCTCAAATGTATCACTTCTCTCCTACAGGACATTTAAAAATGTAAGTCGATAGGAGTTCTGCACATGGAATGCAGTCTCCCTGTCCTTCTGACTCGCATATACTTCTGTTCATTGATATTCTTTGTTTTCCTTCGGTAACATTTCTCATGCCCTTGTCAGGCTCCTTTGTTAAATCCTCCTACACAACTGACTGCCTTCCTTCACAGCATTTTCCACCATCTGTACTTCTATATATCTATGGCTAGTAGATTAATATTTGTGTATCCTACCAAAGAATAGGACTTCAGGGGAATATGAAGAATATTTCTTTTATTACTTGTCTATGCTCAGGATCTTGTGCAGCACATAGAACAGAATAGACATTTAATGAGTGATTGTTAAATGGAAACTTGAGTGAAAAAATAAAGTTCTATCTCATGGAGGGCTTTATGCAGAGACACTCATGATATTAATCAGTAGAAGCTGTCATATTTGTATCATAGCAATGTTGCCTTCTTAATATCAAAATTTTCATAAATAGTGAAGCTTCCAAGTCCACAAATGTATCTGTAGAAAATTTAACACCTGATGATGTTGAAAAGTAGTGCTTATTAATAAAGCAAAAAATTGTATGTTGTGTGTGTATGAGGATGTGCCTAAATTTAGTTATTATTACCCTTTCCTTGAATTTCCCATTTCTTCCTCTGAAAGTTACAGTTCTTTTGAGGAATATTTTGAATCACTTGCTAGTGGAGTAGAGGTAAAAATGCAGCTTCATCTGAAGGGGGCAACAATCAAAATCCCTTTTTGTTAAAGGCCAAAAAATGAAATAAAATTTATGAGGCATGCATCAGTAGAAAAGTGAATTGTAATAGACACAAAGAATTCAATATAGTCTCATTCAATATTAAGCTGCAGTGTTTCTCCCATTGTGTCGAGCTTTAAGATAATACCATAATGGATTAAACCTGCTGTATAGGTTTTCTTGGCAGAGGCTGATATAAAACAGACAGTAAAAGCATTTTCAGAATTGCAGTGATGTTTGTTAAGCACTCTTAGATTCATCGTAGAGTATTTTTCTTTTCTAAATCATACAGTGCAGTTGGCTGAATCAGTAAATTTAAAATGAGAAAGAAATAGATAGTGGTTTGCCACAGCTGTTCTCATCAACCTGATAT
Organism: Acinonyx jubatus; assembly: GCF_027475565.1. Taxonomy (NCBI): domain Eukaryota; kingdom Metazoa; phylum Chordata; class Mammalia; order Carnivora; family Felidae; genus Acinonyx; species Acinonyx jubatus. Next base: position 23,483,903 of record NC_069390.1, on the reverse strand, counting down.
ATCCACTATGGATATGGTATCAGTGGACTAAATCAAGAAGAAAAAATAACAGGGGAATGCTGATTGCTTAATGAATATGCAAAAAAAAAAAAAAAAAAACAACGTATAGATACACTATAAAATCTGTCAAAATATATATCTATTATGAAGTTATAGAAAAAAAAATACGTTCTTGAAAGACTGAATAACTTCCTAATCAATTGTGAGTTTTTGGCTTTTGTTTTTTTGTGTTTTTTTTTGTTTTTTTTTTTACCATGTTAGTTGATTCAGCCTTATGTTACTTGTTGTTTTTAATGCTAAGGCTTCAAAAATCATGATCCTGTACTCAATAGGTATTTTGAATGACTTTTGAATCATTGAATGAATACCTATTTTTGAATAGGTATTTGAATAGGTATTGTCTTTCATTCATCTGGAGAGGAAAATTCAGGGAAAGTTAAATCAGACTGGTTCTACAAAATTCTATGGAGAGTCTAGCAAAGCTAAAATATACATATGTATCTATGTATTTTTCTTTTTTTTGTAGGGCAGCAAGATACCAGCTGCTAAATGAGGTACAGTGCTGATACTGTCCTTTTAACTTGTTAACACTTCCTATGTGTTAAATGACTAATTAGTTATGTTGTAAATCTAAGAACACACAGAAAGTCTTTTCATAGTTAAAAAAATAATATTGGGAAGTTACAGTCCATTTGCTCTAAAGGGGAATTGTTGGTGGAAAATCATTATATCAGTTGTTGTACAGCCCATTTCAGTTTAGTAAGTATAATCATTCTCATTTAGCAGACTAAGAAACAATATCAGAATTAATAGATATGTTGTCCAAAAATACATTGCTCATGATAGATCTAAGTGAATTTAGCCTCTCAGCAACAACAATACAGGCTCTTTTCAAAGACCCAGTGGATCTTGCATGGAATGAAATCCTGCCAACAGGCTATGAGTCATGTTCAAACATTCAATAACATACCACACATTGCCAAGGTTGATAAAATGATCACTTTGAGTAACCGCAGAGATGAGAGCCAAATGCCATTTGTGTTATATCCAGGTTTCCATTATTGGGTGGTGCATTATTGGAGGACAGGTTACAGTAATCACTCTTGAGAACGTGTAGTGTATTAATATCTTCTGCACAGTTTACCAAATAGACCTCACAAAACATTTTCTGGAGTTGATGTAACTATCTCCATTTATAGATGAGAAAACTAATATTTGGAATGTTTGAGTAACCAGTTCATTTGTACTATTAAGTAATAGAGCAGGAATTAGTACTTATACATATCTAACTTCAAAGCTTAAACTAATTACTATATGTCTTGCTATCATGCATCTCATTTATTATTCCTTTTCTTTTTTCTTTTTCTTTCAGTAGTGTGAAGATAGTCACTACCTCAATAGACCCCGATAGCATATTTAATGTGATTTATTTTCACCATTCCACTAAGAAAAATGTATCAGAATTGCAAAGACAAGACACAGTAAGTCCAGAGGATTGTAAAAAAGTTCAAGTGTAGAAATTTTGTAGTGTAGTCAGTTCAATTGCCCAGAACAAAAACAACAAAAAATCCAATATACTATATTTAAACCAAACACAATAATTATGCAGATTTTAATCCTATGGTTTTGTCAGTTCAATGGGTAAGATTGGATACAGAGACCTAAAAATGACATAGGTAAAAAATATGGATAGCTTCACCCTAGGCCAGTCCAACATGGTTTATCACAGTTAATTCTAAGCATAATGATATGAACACGTATGTTTTAATACATATATTTAAAATATTGCCTAGGTGTTTTTAAAATTACTTCTCCACTGAGAACTTCTGTTTTATATTCTTTATGTTTAGAAGTTTGAGCCCCTGTTGCTCAGTTATTGTACCATATTTTAATATGTAGTTAGTTGTTGGCAGTTTTATAACTCACTCATGCCCCCAGACTAATTTAGTTGGTTTAGAAATATGTTCCTTTCTCTGCAACACTACAATCTTCAGGCTACCCTACCCTGTCTTTTCACTCCTCCATGTGTAGTGTTGATAGACATGGTGGAAATGACTTCTCTAAACTATAGATGCCTTCAAAATAATTTTTAATAAAATAAATTATATATAGATGGCTTAATATTTGAGACAGGTTTCATAATAGCAGATAAGTGACACAGATACCCCCTATCATGGCCACTGATGGGAATTCTAGTGTTTGTCTTTTTTTTCCTACTAGTATCTGTCTTGTAAGCATTCTTCTAGCTCACATTTTTGATATTTATATTAAAATCAAAAAACAAGTAAAAAACAAAACAAGGTGAATCTTTGAAGAAAGGAAAAACATGAATATTAAATATATTCTCTTTGGCTATCTCTTTGGAACCCACGTGGTCATTCTTTATATGTTTCTCTCCACTTCTGCCACCATTAGTCTCTAAATTCCTTGAAACAAGGAGCCATGACCAACTTTTCTCTTTCTCTTCCAGCTCCTCCTCCTTCTCCTTGTCCCAATACCCTGCATACTTTGTATTAATAATTGGTTTTAAGTAAATGTTTGTTTGTTAACTAAATAAAAAAAAAGCTTAGTACAGGGAAGCAAGTTTCCTAGAATTAGATGTATATTTTAAATTGGAAGTTTCCTTAGATCCTATCTCAGCTAGGAAATAAAATTAGTGTTGCTTAGATTGCCTATTTTAATTGATTTGTAGTGAATACTTGGCTCAGAACATTTGGAAACACTGCAAGACTATCTCTGTTCTCAGAGGGAAAATCTTTTGAAGTTTGGCGGAACTGCAGTTTTTGCTCTGAAATTCCAAACTCTCATTTTACAAGGGAAGAAATGGAGATCCACTTCGGCTAAAAGAGTTGTCCAAAGTCTCCCAGCCAGTTAGGAACAGTCCTTTTATGGAAACTCAGCTCCCCTAATTACTGATATAATATCTTTTTTTTCTTATTTAGAGAGAGAGAGAACAGGGAGAAGGGTAGAGGGAAAAAGAGAGCGAATCTTAATCAGGCTCTACACTCAGTGCAGAGCTTGACATGGGGCTCTATCCAATGACCTTGGGATCATGACCTGAGCCACAATCAAGAGTTGGATGCTCAGCTGACTGAGCCACCCAGGAGGCCCTCTTATATAATATTTAAATTATGATATAACATTATTTTCCTATATTTATTAATCAAAATAGATTTATTTGAAATCTTTCTCTATCTCTTTTTTTTTTTGTTGTTAAAATCTTCTCCTCTTGATGACAGCTTCACACTTCCATTTCAAATTCTCATAATTTAGTCCCAAAGTTATATGGAGACCAAAATTAAAAGGGATTTAATTTACCAGAAAAAAACCAGTATGTACCTACAATAACATTTCTACCCTGTAAGTATGTCTACTTTATTTGGAAAAGTAGTATTGATTAAGTAATTATATTCTGAATATGGGAAAAGATGGTAACATAATATCTAGTTTCATCCTTTTCAGTGTACAGAAAATATTGGACACAGTGTGTTATAAACTACAATTCTTAAAAATCTCTTTTAGAAAACACTCCTACATGGTTATATTCTTAACTACATGGGACTTCATTAAAATGGCATGAAGATGAAAGTTTTATACCCCTTGTTTTAAATGTTTCTTTTCTAGAACAATGGATTTCTAAAAAACATTCATTGTGAATAATCACCTAACAGATATTCCAAACTTCAAACACCAGAGACCTTCTAAACCATCCACATTGCTTTGGGAGATGGAATTCAAAAATCCAAGTTGGATGGAGGGGTGCCTGGGTGTTTCAGTTGGTTAAGCACTCAGTTCTTGATTTTGGCTCAAGTTATGATCTCATGGTTCCTGAGACAGAGCCCCCGCTTTAAGCTCTTAGCACAGAGCTTGCTGGGGATTCTCTCTCCCTCTTTCTCTCTGCCCCTCCCCTACTCCCTTGCACATTCCTGCTTGCTCATGCTCTCAGCTCTCACGCTGTAGCTCTCTGTCTCTCTGTCTGTCTCTCACAAATAAAAATAAACATTTAAAAGAGAAAAGTCCAAATTGGATTATGTTATCTCCTAAATTGAAATATTCTGAATGTAGATCATTATTCATTAGCACCAACAAGAAAATAAGTTTTAAAAACTTCAAATTATTGTTTTATTGCCTTCAGCATTTATTCTTAGTCTTTTTTTTAATCTTTGTTTTTGTTGGTGTTATTTTATTTTTTCTCGAGTAAAAATGAATCCGATCTTTCTATCCCCATAAGACTGACCCATGGCCATAGTTTTTGAATTTTTGGCTATTACACGTAATATATATTATATGTGTGTGTATATAACATACAGTTCTGCATTATCTGCTATATCTAACCCAATTTCGTAAGTTATGAAAGCACACAAAATTTTCCACTTATCTGGGAGAAGAGTGTGATGATAAAATGCATTAGCATGGCATGAAATTGCATTACTATCTGGCCCAGTCCTTCCTATCCTGACTTTTCTTCACATCCTTCAACTGTTCCATCTTAACCTCTCCTACTCACTATTTCCTAAAGCTTTTTGATCCAATCACACAGAATTTTGTTCTTATATTTTAAACCTCCATCTCTTATCCAAGTTGCCTTTAGTTCAGAAATATTCTTGTACCTCTTTGTGTATATGTGTGTGGTAAAACATGAAATCTACTCTGTTAGTGTTTTTTTTAATCTTACCATGACAAAAATACATAGTATGAAATATACCCCGTTAAATATTTTAAATTGTACAATACAGTATTGCTAACTATAGACATAACATTTTATAGGAGATCTTTATAAATATCCATTGTGTATGAATGGAACTTTAATGGCGACTGTCCTTTTCTCCTTTCCCCAGCCCATCACAATAACTATTATATTAAATTCTTTGAATTTAACTATTTTAGATACTTCAGATAAGTGGAATCATGCAGAATTTTCCTTTTGTGACTGGCTTATTTCACTCAGCATAATGTCCTCCAGGTGCATCCATGTTGTTGCATATTGTATAGTTTCATTCTTTTTTTTTTTAGTTTTTAATTAATTAGTTAACACACAGTGTTATATTAGTACCAAGTATACCATATGGTGATTAAACAGTTCCATATATCACCCAGTGCTCTTCATGATGAATGCACTCCTTAATCCCTATCACCTATTTAATCCTTCCACACCCTCCTAGTTTTCTTCTCTTTAAAGGCTGAATAATATTCCATTGTATACATATACTACATTTTATTTATCCATTCATCTGTTGATGGACATTAATGTAGTTTCCATGTCTTGGCTATTGCAAATAATTCTGTAATGAACATGGGAGTTCTATTATCTCTTCAAATCCTAATTTCAATTCTTTTGGATAAATATCCAGAATTAAGGTTGCTAGATTACATGGTAGTCCTATTTTTTTTAAATTTTTTGAAAAACCTCTATTCTGTTTTCCATAATAAATGCACCATTTTGCATTCCCATCAGTTATGTGCAAGAGTTACAATTTCCCCACATCCTTAACATGTGCCATTTTTTGTTTTGGTTTTTATAATACTATCCTAACAGGCATAAGATGATATCTCATTCTAATTTTGATTTACATTTCTCTGATGATTAGTGACATTAAGCACTTTTTTGGTACCTCTTGTCCATTTGTATGTCTTCTTTGGACAAATTTCCATTTAAATTCTTAGCTCATTTTTCAATCAAGTTATTGTACACATTTTGTGTGTGTGTGTGTGTGTGTGTGTGTGTGTGTGTGTGTGTACTTTTTTGGTACCTCTTGGCCATTTGTCTGTCTTCTTTGGACAAATTTCCATTTAAATTCTTAGCTCATTTTTCAATCAAGTTATTGTACACATTTTTTTTGTTATTGAGTTGTATGAGTTTTTTATATATTTTAGAAACTCACTACTTACTAGATAGATGATTTGCAATATTTTCCCCCACCCTATAGGTTTCCTTTTCATTTGGTGATTTGTTTTTTTCTGTGCAGAAGCTTTTTAGTTTGAAGTCCTCCTGCTTGTTTATTTTTGCTTTTGTTGCCTATGATTTTGGTATCATACCAAAGAAATAATTTCTGAAGCCAACATTTTCTTCTAGGATTTGTGAAGTTTCAGTTCTTTAAATATTTAATGTATTGTAAGTTGATTCTTATGTGTAGTATGGAATAAGGATCCTATTTTGTTCTTTTGCATGTGGATATCCAGTTTTCCCAGTACCATCTGTTGAAGAGACTAACCTTTCTCCATTGTGTATTCTTACCGTCCTTTTAGAGATGAAATTTACCATATAGGTGTGGGTTTATTTCTTGGATCCCTTATTCTGTTCCATTGGTGTGTATATCTGTCTTTATGTCAGTATCATACTATTTTAATATTGTAGCTTTGTAATATATTTTGAGATCAGGAAGTGAGATGAATTCCACTCTGTTTTTAAGATTGTTTTGGATATTTGAGTTCTTCTGTGGTTTCCTATGAATTTTAGGATTGATTTTTCTATTTCTCTTAGAAATGCCATTGGGATTTTGATAATAATTGCATTTAAAAGAAGAATTACATTGAACCTAGATTGCTTTGGGTAGCATGGACATTTTAGCAATTTTTAACTCTGCCAATTCAGGAACACAGGATGTCTTTCACTTTTTGGTGATTCTTTCATTTCTTTCATCAGTGTGTTATGACTTTCAGTGTACATGTCTTTGTTACCCCCTTAATTTAAGTATATTTCTAAGTATTTTATTCTTTTTGATGCCATATTAAATGGGATTATTTTCTTAATTTCCCTTTTAGATAGTTTTTTGTTAGTGTATAGACATACAACCGGTTTTTGTATCCTGCAATTTTACTGAATGTATTAGTTTTAACGTGTGGTGTGTGTGTGTAGTTGTAGGGTTTTCAACATAGAAGATCATGTCATTTGCAAAAACATAGATGACTTTGTTTCTTCCTTCCTGATATAAATGTCTTTTATTTATTTTCTTGCCTAATTGCTCTGGCTTGAACTTCAGTGCTATGGTGATGACAAGTGGCAAAGTGGGCATCCTATTTTTTTTTTTTGTCCTGATCTTATAGGATAAGCTTTCAGCTTTTCACTCTTGAGTATGATGTTAACTATGGACTTCCTATATATAGTTCATATTATGTTGAAGTAATTTCCTTCTATCCCTGTTGAGAATTTTTAATCATGAAAGGATGTTGAATTTTGTTACTTTCTTTGCATCTATTGAGATGATCATAGGATTTTTATCTTTTATTCTGTTAATGTGGTATATCACATTAAGTGATTTTCATGTGAAAACATCCTTTCATCCTCAGTATAAATCTCCCTTGGTGGTGGTATATGATCCTTTTACTCTGCTATTGAATTTGTCCTGCTGGTATTTTATTAAAGATTCTTGCATCTGTGCTCATCAAGAATAATGGACAGTAGTTGTCTTTTTTTATGGTGTATTCATCTGGCTTTGGTATCAGGGTAATGCGGGGCTCATAAAATGAGTTTGGAAGTGTTCCTCCCTCTTCTGTTTTAGAAGAGTTTAAAAAGGATTGGCATCAATTCTTCAATGTTTGGTAGATTTCACCAGTGAAGCCATCTGGTCCCGGGCTTTTCTTTGTTCAGAGGTTTCTGATTACAGCTTCAGTCTTTGTTATTTACAGGCCTGTTCAAATTTTCTGTCGGTCATAATTCAGTCTTTGAAGGTTGTATCTTTCTAGAATGTATTCATTTCCTCTAGGCTGTCCAGTTTGTTGGAGTATGATTATCCATTGTAGTCTCTTACGGTCCTTTTTATTTTTGTGCTGTCATTTGTAGTGCCTCTTCTTTCATTTCTGATTTATTTATTTGAGTCTGCTTTCTCTTTACTTTGTCTCGTGAAGGTTTTGTCCATTTTGTTTATCTTTTCAGAAACCAACTTAGATTTCGTTGATTTTTCTCTCTGGTTTCACTATTCTCTATTCAGTTATTTCTGCCTTAATCTTTATTATTTCTTTCCTTCTGCTAAACTTGAACTTAGTTTGTACTCCTTTTTCTAGTTCCTTGATGTGTAAAATTATGTTGTTTATTTGAGATATTCTTTTTTAAGGCAAGCATTTATAATAGCTATAATCATCCTTTTGCAGCTTGCCATTAGTTTTGTATTTTAATATTAATTTAATATTTATTTTCATATTCAAATTATATTTTCATCTTCATACTTGAATATATTTTTTAAATTCCTTTTTTAGTCTCTCTGTGATCCAGTGTTTGTTTAAGAGTATGTTGTTTAATTTCTATACATTTGTGAATTTTTCATTTTTCTACTGTTACTGACAATAGACGTGAGAAGAGTCTATTCTGCTGCTTTCGGGTAGAATGATCTGTGGAATGTTAGGTCCATTTGTCTATAGTTCTGTTTCCCTGTTGATTTTCTGTGTACATGCTCTATCCATTGCTGACCGTAGGTATTACTGTTATTATATGGCTGTCTATTTATTTCTTCAGGTCTGTCAGTGTTTGTTTTATATAATTAAGTGCTCTGATATTCAGTGCCTATATATTTATGATTTTATGTCTTTCTGGTGAGTTGAACTTATTATCATTATATAGCATCCTTCTTTGTCTCCTGAGACTGTTTTTGACTTAATATCTATTTTGTATGATACAATTATAGCCACCCTTTAGGATTCCATTTGCATGGCATATCTTTTTCCATTCCTTCAGGTTTAGCCTGTGTATGCCTTTAAGTTTAAACTAAATTTCTTATAGATAGCATATAGTTGGCTCTTTTCATTTTTTTTCCTTCAGCCACTCTATGTCTTATGATTAGAGAGCCTAATCCATTTATACTTAAAGTAGTTATTGGTAGGTAAGTATCTGTTAGTGTCATTTTGTTAATCATTTTCTGTCTTAAAGTTCTTCTGTTGTCTCACTGTTTTCCTTTCTAACTTGGTGATTCTTTTAGCAACATGGTTTGGCCTTTTTCTTTTCTTTACTTTTTTTTTTTTAATTATCCTCTTTTATGATGATAAAAACTTAAATTCAATTGCATAAAAAGTTTTACATTTACTTCTTTATCATACTTAGTTATTGATTATATCTTTTTTTACTCATTACAATTACAATGTATTAGAATTTGTTGTACAATACATATTAAATAGTAAAATTTACACATTTTTATATTATATATTCATTAAAATGTTTTTATAGTTATAGTTATTCTTAACACATTTGTCTTTTCACTTTTATGCTAAAATGAAAGGTGACTTACATACTACTAATACAGTATTAGAGTATTTTGTATTTGTCTATTATTTACTCTTCCCAGTAACTTCTATACTGTTTAGAATCTTTTCATTTCAACTTGAGGAATACTACTTTGAATGTACTATCCCATGCCTGCAAGGTTTCTGCTAAGAAATTCACTGATAGTCTTATGATGGCTCCCTTGTACATGATGATTAGTTTTATCTTGCTGGTTTCAAAATTCTTTCTCTTTGACGTTTAATAATTTTATTAAATTGTAGCTGAGTATAAATTCCTTTTGTTCATCTTTTTGAGGGATCCTCTGGAATCCATGAATCTGGATGTCCTTTTCCCTCCCCAGATTTGAGAAATTTTGGCCATTATTTTTTAATTAAGGTTTCTGCCCTGCTCTCTCTTTTCTCTTTCTGGGACTCACATATGCACATATTAATTTGCTTGATGATGTCCTATAATTCTGTTAGGCTTTTTTCATATTGTGTTATTCATTTTGCTTCTCTAACTGGACAATTTCAAATGATTTATCTTCAGGTTGGCTGATTTTCCCTTTTGCTTGATCAAGTATGTTGTTAAAATCCTCTGAAGAAATTTTCAGTTATATTCTTCTGGTCCACAATTTGTTTTTATTTGTTTTTGGTTGTTTGTTTGTTGCACTTTCTCTTTCTTTGTTAGTATTGTCATTTTGTTCATGTATCATTTTCTGGATTTTGTTTAGTTGTTTATCTGTGTTCTCTTCTGGTTCATTAAACTTCTTTGAGACAATTATTTTGAATTATTTATCAGGGAATTTATACATCTCCATTTCTTTAGGGTCAATTCATAGAGATTTATTTTATTTCTTTTATCATGTCATCTTTTCCTTTTCTTCATGTTCCTTGAAGCATTGCATTCATGCCTAGACATTTGAAGAAACAGTCATGCTTCCCAATCTTTAAGGACTGGCTTTGGCAGGGTAAGATCTTTCCTAATTAGCCTGTCTGGAGATGCTGAGAGTCTTTCAGACATTTTCTATGAATTTGCCTTCTTTGAATTTTTGCATACAGATTCCTAATGAGCGGATTAACAACTTGGGTCAGTTTGGACTGACAAGGGTAAAGTGAAATTGCTCTTCCTATTCATTTTCTTGGTTTGCGCTTATCTAGGATACTGCATTTTCTTAACTTGATTATGGACTTTTCATAAACGTATTTTGTTTGTATATGGCTTTTAAATAGTTATTTCTGTGGGGGTAATGATAAATGGGACTTCCTGTTCCACCATCTTACATCTCACTAATGTCACTCCTCTCTCTCTCTCTAATTTAGCCTATCATTTCCCTAAATTGTAACTATTTCTGTTTGAGTCTGCCTCCTGCTTAAGACTTTGAAATACTTATTCTTCACCTATCACAATTTCTAGCCTGGCACAGAACTAAAATTTCTTTTTGGATGAATAAACTTCTTCTTTCCAGCTGGGCTTACTATACCATTTTGCCAGTTTGCTTTTAAGTATGAAAAGGAATCCCATTGTGGACACTTATAATGAGCAGGCTCAAATTATCATAAGGCCAAGATAACAGATCTTTTACATAATCTCAGAAAGAAAACTAAATTTGTCAGAGCATCATCTGTCTCAGGTGTCATAAGATAGATACAGATATTGTCACTGTGTGAGTAGATGTCACCACCTAGATCGGGGGCAGGGGATGCAAAGAATCCTTCTATCTTTCGTAATAGAGTAGGAAGGAATAAGCAGGCCTTTGTAAAACAATCATGTAGAATCGACCTCTGGAAGAAGGCATCCACACTCAGCTGCAAGCCTGACTGTTACAGAAAATGGTTGGCAATTTCAGTGCAAGGTTGTAGGTGACCAGCCTCTGAGCCAAATTTCCCTTGTATCCTTGGAATAACAGGGCCATAAGAGCAGAAAATACTTTGTTCCCAGACTGAAACAAAGATGTGCCATCAGAACACAATGTTTATATGCCAGTGTTCCTTAGGCATATAAATAAGATCCCTGAGATGCAGAAAGTATTGTTACTTTTACTGATGGAAATTTAATCCTGTTTGATTGCCGATTCATCCCAGATTCAACCCTTCCCCCTTAGTTATCTTCATTCAGGCATAGTCAGTTGGGACATGAGCTTGAACGTGCAATAGCAAATGGGGGAACATGAAGATAAAATCCACATGGGAAGAAGAAAACGCAGCACTTTCCCATATCACTATCCAGACCATTGAACCATGGCATCAGCATTGTTATGCTTACTTTTGGACACTTCATTTCATAGGCAGAAGATACCATGTTGTCCACGTTCTAGTTTCCAAAGCTTCCAAACCAGATATGCTCTGATCAGTATTCTAGATTAAAATTTAGAAAATCATAACATACACTTTGGGCTCTATAAAATTTTGTTTTACTATAGACCCAAGCACTTTCTTTTTGATATGAAAATGTTGTGCTTCCATTCCTTGTAAGAGAATTCAGTGACCATGCATAATGCAAAAGGTGGGTCAGCTGGTTGCCTTTCATAAAGCAATAGCACCTCCAAGGCTTCAAAATGTTTGCTTTATAAACTACCCTCAGCCTGTCACTTACAATTTCCGTTTTCATTATAAATAAGCAGCAAAATGTGCAGACTGCCTGTGTTGCAGTAAAACACAGCTGTTTCCATTTGCTTTCCCATCAGTTTCATTTTCACATCATTCTGCAGTAGAATTGAATTGAATCATTTCATCTCTGGTACAAGGAGTGTTCTGCAGTTTAGTAACCAGTCAGCCCTTAATCTTTAATTTCACTTCCTTTTGTTTCTCAATAGCCTAGAGTTTGGTTTCCTAGGACTTTGGTTTCCAACTGTGGCATTCTTAATATGGTATGTGCTGGGCTTGGATGGTAATAAACAACTGACCACACCTCGCTCCTCCACAAAATTAAAAGAACTTTGGCTAATTCTGAGTATCAAAATGTAGTAAGTCTTTCAGGTAGTTGGGGAAGAGAGTGTGATTTTTCATCACTGGGAAAAATGCAGTTTGCATGTGAATTGTTCAGGTTATGAAAGACAAAGATTACAGGTGAATTATTTGTACCACAACAAAAGAAAACCTGGCTATTATTATTTAATAATAGCTATCATGTTCACGGTATGTATTTTTCAGAGGTTGACAACATATTGTATCACTTAATTTTTTCAACTGTACTGATTAAGGCAGGTAATATTATTAACTCCTTCTTCTAAACTGTATTAGAAAGGTAATTAATATTATCTCAAAGTCACCTAATCAAGTGGGTAGAACATTGAACATACCTTCTTGATTGAGTGAATAGAGACATCAATTAATAAGTCTTAGAGCTTCCAATCCATATACAGTACTCCTTTCCCAAAGAGCACATTTTCTTACCCATGCTTATATCACCAGTTTTTGGAGTGAGCTTCTGCCCCGTACAAAGTTGGCTATGTTTTGTGAACTCTCATCTAGGTTCTGTGCTGTTTCTTCACCTGGTATCTGTATTCATACTGACAGTATGAAATTCTCAAGCATTCTCAGGTGAACTCCCAACAACAAATATGGACCCTGTCACTTACTATTCGTGGATGCCCTTGATCTTACACTTGCTAGGAGGACACTAACAATCATTGGCTCTCAGGGGTTGACAGATAGTTAAAAAAATAAGGCCGTAGGACATGAGTCACACTCCCAGGAAAACTGATAATTGGGTGAGAGCTCTGTGTATAATAAGATCCTCTGGTTTATGTATTAGACTGATGGCTTGTGAGGACTTCAATTTTACAACATCTTGGGAGTATTAAATATTGCTGTACATGGGAATATTGTAGTATTCTTACTCAGCCCAGCTGTGCCAGAGTCCAGCTCCAGCAGGTCCAGGGGTTCCCGAAGGATGAACGGTGTTGGCGAAAAACTGAAAATAAAACAAAAATAAAATAAAAACAAAAAATAAAAATGGACACAGACAACAGCAGTGTGTTGAACTGGCCAATTTATTGTAGCAAACGTGGCATTATATATGCTAGTGATTTCCTTGTAGCATACATCATCTATGTTTTTCTAACATCGCCTAGTTTTAAAAATGTTCCTACACGTTTAAGAAATAACATGGCGATTTTCTCATAAAGTTCCCACATACCCTTTGATTATTGATTAATTTCTTACCTTATTCCATTATACATCTGCGTTTATCTATAATCTACAAAGCATTTGCTTTGCTGTTCTTGTGAAAGGCCCTCCATTTCTTGATGCCTCAAGTGGAACAGTTACAGGGACATGACCTCCTAACCACATGAGGCCAGAAGAACAATGTGTTTGCCTCAGTCTGAGGTGCCGGGAAGGGGCCGATAGGGCCTTAGAAACCCATGCCTCACACATTCTCAGAGAGACTATGCACCTAGGAACTAATGAACCATTCTGTACCTTAACCGACTAGGTTCAGTCATCATCTGGAATGCCTCCAAGGGACCAGATGGGCCTAGGAGTTGAAGTCACCTGTTCCCAGAGATACACTCCTTAGTTGCTGGAGTGAGGCTTTCAGATCCATATGTGTCTCCTTTACAGGCCCTCTTTGCTGGCAAATATATGGGGCTATCCTTCCTGTAAGTAGAGGAGTCTCCATAGGGGATGGCAAGGGCTAAACACAAGGCCGCACAATTTCTTGCGGAACCTCGTTTTCTTCCCTAATGGTTCTTTTCCCAGGAGGCCTGCCGAGGACAACTCCCTAACAGACAATACCCCAGGTACTTTAATAAAGCCAAATTACCTAAAAGCGGGAGTACAAGAAGCTTCACTGTTGGTAGGCCGCCTTGCAGTCACCAATCCATCCACATCCCGGGCCTTGCCACTCGGGCTGGGATAGCTTGGCTTCCAGCACAACTGAGGCAAAGTTTTTTGTTTTTGTTTTTGTTTTTTTTTTTTTTTTTTTGTGGACAATCCTCGTGCTTAGAAACCATTGCTCTTGGTTCCCTCCACTTTCTCCCTGTCCTTCCTTGGCTTCCCATTCGCAATATTCCTCATATCAAATATTTTTTGCATTCTTCTACATTTTTTGTTACACTAACACTTAAAGGCATATCAGCAAAAGGCCAATTGCCCATGCAAACCATACAAATAATACTGAACTGAAAATTCATAATGCCTTTTTGAGATTAGAGATTGAAAGCTTTCCTTTTTTTAAATTTTTTAACGTTTTATTTATTTTTGAGAAAGAGAGAGACAGAGACAGAGAGACAGAGTGTGAGTGTGTGAGTGGGGGAGGGACAGAGAAAGAGGAAGACAGAATCCGAAGCAGGCTCCAGACTCCAAGCTGTCAACGCAGAGCCCGACGCGGAGCTCAAACTCACGTGAGATCATGACCTGAGCCAAAGCCAGACGCTTAACCAAATGAGCCATCCAGGTGCCCTGAGACTGCAAACTTTCCGAAATTTGGAAAGATGATCCATGTCTATGGTCTCTCTCAAAGAAAATCATAATCTCTTCCTTCCTACAAATAAATGAGCCAAATGATATCTTCTAGTAGAAAGTTTCTATATATCCACATAAGAAGAGAGTTTTCATATATTCCTTGTCCCCACATATACACAGCCTTACCCACTGTCAACATCCTGTACAAAGGTGGTACATTCATTACAATCAGTGAACCTGCATCAATTCATCATTATTACTCAAAGTCCATAGTTTACATTAAAGTTCATTTTTGGTACATTGTATGAGTTTTGACAAATGTATCTTGACATATATCCACAATTACAATGTCATATAGAATTGGCAACCACCCAGTTTTTTTATGGTCTCCATAGTTTTGCCTTTTCTAGAATATCATATAGTTGGAATCATAGAGCATATAGTCGTTTCAGATTGGCTTCTTTCACTTATTGAGATGCATGAATGTTTCCTCATGTCTTTTCATGGCTTGATAGCTCATTGCTTTTTAGCACCGAATGGTTTTCAAGTGTCTGGACATACCACAGTTTATTTATCCATTTACCTACTGAAGTATATATATCTTGGTGGATTCTGAGTTTGGGCAATTACAAATAAAGGTGCTATAAACATTTGTGTGTAGCTTTTTGTATGGACGTAGTTTTCAGCTCATTTAGGTACATACCAAGGAGCAGGATTGCTGGATTTTTTGATACGTGTAGTTTAGTTTTATAGGAAACTGCTGAGCTGTCTTCCAAAATGTGTGTACTAAACAAACAAACAAAACCCAGTGTGTCTGTACCATGTCACTATATTCTGTATTCCAGCCATCAGTGAATGAAAGTTCTTATTGCTCCACATCTTAATCTGCATTTGGTATTGCCAGTGTTTTTTTGTTTTTTGTTTGTTTGTTGTCTATTCTAATAGGTGTGTAATACAATCTCATTGTTGTTCTAATTTTCAAATCCTTAATAATGTATAGTGTAGACTATTTTTCATATGCTTGTTTGTCACCAGTGTATCTTCCTTGGTGGGCTATTCAAATATTTTGCCCATTTTTTAAAACTGAGTTGTTTGTTTTCCTTTTGTTAAGACTTCTTTGTATACTCTGGATAGCAGTCCTTTGTTAGATATGTCTCTTGCAAATATTTTTTCCCAGGTTTGTGGCTTGTCTTCTTATTTTCGTGACAGAGTCTTGTACAGAGCAGAAATTCTTAATATTAATGATGTCCAGCTTAATCAATTACTTATTTCATAAATCGTGACCTCAGTGTATATTTTAAAATTATTTGCCAAACCCAAAGTAACCTATATTTTCTCCTGTTATATCCTGCAAGTTTTATAGTTTTGCATTTTGCATTTAGGTCTATGGAATTTTGAGTCAATTTTATGAAAGGTGTAAAGTCCATGTCCAGATTTTTTTTTTTTTTTGCAACAGTTGTCCAGTTGTTCCAAAACCATTTGTTGAAAAGTCTATCTTTTCTCCATTGCATGGCCTTCTTTTTAAAAAAATCAGTTGGCTGTATTATGTGGTTCTATTTCTGGGCTCTTTATTCTATTCCATTAATCTCATTCCAGGACTGTTAATGCTTATCTCATACAACGTTAATGGCAAATATATAAGATAGCCATTGTTACACTCATTTTGTAGATGAGAAAAAGTAGGTTTTTCAAGGCTAATGACTTTGCTCAGTGTCTGACCCATCTGCATTCAAATTCAGCTCTACATTACTCTATTGTTCTTCTCATTCCATGAAATCAAATATAATATTTATACATAAGAGTTTGGAGTTTGGGTAGAATACACACACACACAAAAATGATGAGTAGAGTTAAGTTCAACAGTATTTAATACTAGCACAGTTGTTCTTCCTTTCTCTCTTATTTTTTTGTGCTCCTTTAGGCTCTCTTATTTTAAATCTTTATTTGGGTCTGGATCAACACAAAAGGTTAAGAATTTTAATACATACCCTGAGTATTTAAATCATAAAACTATTCACACCTGAACTTGTTCTATATTTAGGGCGAAGATTGTGTGAATAACTTGACTTATTTGCACATTAGAATGTTTTTATACCCTGATCTTAGGCATGAGCCTAAATAAAGATATTAATGCTCTTTTAAAAAATCGTGAAAAATATAAGACCAGTTATTTGCTTTTGTAAAGCTTTTTAAAAGCCACAACATCAAGGAAGGAAGAAAAGTTAGTTAAAAGGAACCCAGTTTGCAAAAAAGGCATTGCATGTGATTTTCCTTCTGGTCTATTTTTAAGGTATTCAGTGTATATACCGTCACTGGGGATACTGCTTGACAGATGAATCTGTCACTAAGAAAAAAGATAATCATGTTTTTTAAAACTATCCTAAGAGAAATCAGAAAACTCTTTGCAAGTAATGGGAATTTATCTGAAATAAGATCTAGTAGAGACCCATTAATATTTTTTGAGATAAAGTTCTTTATTTCCTTATCCTAAATTGCATAGCAATAGAGGTTTAAAGGACATGCTATTTATTTGCAAATAGTATTTTCCCCAGTGTGATGGGAGTAATCTCAACAGGAAAAATGGTGTTAATGGCTTAGAAAAAATGTCAAATGGTGAGATGGCTTTATTATTCACACTCTATCTTATATGAATTGGAGACTGTAATGATCGCAGAGAAATTAAAACATTTAATAATCATTTAATTGGCATTTAAAAAAATTTCTTACTTCAGCAGATACTAAATTACCTTCTCTTTTGTGTTATTTGCAGGTCTATTTCAGCTTATTTAGAAATATTACAAGTGAATCAAGGGCTAAATACATCAACATAGAAATTATTGTTGACTACTAAACTTGAATAGAATATTAATGATCTTAATTGAAGTCTTTTACTTTCTTTAAAATTCTCCTTAAGTGTGATTGTAGTTTGAAAAGTGATTGTAAAATAGTGTACTAGAATTTTGAAGTGATTTTCTCAAGTGTCTCTGACACTATATTTACTCTCCTTTGAAGTAAATGGATACTTTTCCTTCCTTGCTAATGTTGAAAATTCCACTTGGAATTTAAAGCAGTTTTGATGGCCTTCTTAAAATAAATATGCATTCTTTTAGAAAAAAATGTTATTCTTTCTTACTTCCTTCTGGTCACTGTAAAGGAAAGAATTCTCTGAGTTTTCTCTGTCAAGATACAGAATATAGCAGCTTTATTTTCATTGAAATTATTCTTATTTAACAATATAATAGTAGTACTAGTAATAATTTATTACATGATTACTTTGTTTCAGACCTTTTACTAAGCCCCTTTGATATGGATTATTTTCTTCATTGCTTGGTTTTGCAATTTTTTTAAGTCATCCTACCAGAAAATATACTTATTTATAAGTGTGTGTAGGTTACTATGTAAGAAAACAATAATAGCAAAATATTTTGTGAGAATTCACTTAAATATACATTATTTTTTGAATACATTTTTTTAAACCTTAAAATATATGTATAAAGTTAAAATTCAATAGTGCTAAAAAAGAGCACATAGAACATTCATGGGCAAATAATGGACCTGAAGTAGGTTGTATCCACGCAACATGGAACTATCGTGGATTATTCCAATGCAGATTATGAGGACTGACTGGATTTTGAAATAATATACTTTTATGTGTTGGGATAGTTGATTTTATCTGTTCACTTGACTGGACTTAGTGATGTTCAGATAGCTAGTAAAGGATTATTTCTGGTATATCTGTGAAGATGTTTCTGGAAGAGATTAGGATTTGAATTGGTAGACTAAGTAAAACAGAAAGGTGGAAGAAGACTGTATTTGCTCTCTGTGTAAACTGGAACATCCACCTTCCCCTGTTCTACAACATCAGCCCTCCTGGTTTTTAGACCTTCACCTTGGATCTGGACTTATACCTTTGGGCTCCCCTGGTCCTCTGGCCTCTGGACTCAGAATGAATTATACCATTGGTTCTCCAGCTTCCAGACAACAGATCATGGAACTTTTTGCCCTCTGTAATGAACAGGCCTGAGTAGGCTCTAAAGGCATAAGTTAGTAACATGAAAAAGTGGCCCAAATGCCTGTGGTCACCGCTCCTGCTTTTCTCTCCCAGACTGCACCTATTGTCTTATGGGAAATTCCCTGTGATCATTTGACAGAGGAAAAGAAGGCCTGTTTATTGGTGGTTCTGTACAACATGTAGGCATCACCCAAAAGTGGACAGCTGTCCCTATCCCACTACAACCCTTCTCTGGGTCATTCCTCAAGGACAGTGATGAAAGAAATTCTCCCAGTGGGCAGAACTTTGGGACCTGAACCTGGTTCACTTTGCTTGGAAGGAGAAATGGCCAGATACGCGGTCACATACTGATTAAAATGCTGTAGCCAATGGTTTGGCTGATGGCCAGGGGCTTGCAAGGAACATGTTTAGAAAATTGGTGATAAAGAAATGTGGGTAAGAGATATGCAGATAGACCTCTCTGAATGGGCAAAACACATGAAGATATTTCTGTCTTATGGCACTGTTCACCACAGGATGACCTCAGTAGAAGAGGGTTTTCATAACCTAGTAGATAGGATGACCTGTTTTATGGATACCAGTCCTTCTTCAACTATCCCTGTCATCATCCAATGTGTTCATGAACAAAGATGCCATAGAGACAGGGATGGAAGTTATACATGGACTCAGCAATCTGGACTTCCACTTAACAAGACTGAGATGGCTACAACCACCACTGAATGTCCAATCTACTAGAAGCAGAGATAAATATTCAGCCCCCCAATATGGCATCATTCTCTTGGATGATCAGACAGCTATCTGCTGGCAAGTTGATTAGATTGGACAGCTTCCAACATAGAAGAGGCAACATTTGTCCTTACTAGAATAGACACTTACTCTGGATATGGTTTTGCCTTCCTTTCATGCAATACTTTTGTCAAAACTACGATCTGTGACTTACAGAATGTCTTATTCATTGTTATGGTTTTCTACATTGCATTCTTTGTAATAGAGAACTCACTTCATAGAAAAAAAAATACAGCATGGATTTATGCTTTATGGATTCATTTGTAGCCTTGTTCTCCAATATCTTGAAGCAGCTGGCTTGACAGAATGGTGAAATGGCTTCCGAAAACTTGGTTACAGTATGAGTTCGGTGGTAATAAGTTGAAGGGCTGGAGCAGGGTTTTCCAGAAGGCTGTATATGCTCTAGATCAGCATCCAGCATGGTGCTGTTTCTCTGGTAGTTGAGATTTATGGTTTAAGAGATGAAGATGGAAGTGGTACCATTCACCGTTACCCTGGTGATCCACTGGCACAATTTGTGCTTCCTATTTTTGTGACTTTATGCTTTGCAACCAAGAGTCCTTAGCTGCAGTGGGAAGAATGCTTCTACACAACAATGATTTTATTGAACTGGAATTTAGGACTGTCATCCAGCTACTTCCTCCTGCCTCTTAATCAGCAGGCAAATAAAGGGAGTTACAGTGTTTTGACTAAGGTGAGTGATCCTGAGCACCAAGAGGAAATTGAAATACTACTCCATAATGAGGGTAAGGAAGGGTATGTCTGGAATTCGGGAGATCCCTTCGGTAATCTCTTTGTGTTACATGCCCTGTGATTAAGGCTAATGAGAAACTATAATGATGCAATCCAGACCCTTCAGGGAGAAGAGTTTGGGTCATCCTACCAGTTAAAGGACAATGACCAGTTTAAGTGCTTGCTGAAGGCAAAGGGATAACAGAATGAGTAGCAGAAATTAGTGATAAATACCATCTATGACCATGTGATCAATTGCCAGAAAAAAAAGGACTATAATTGTCGTATTTCTTCCTTATTTTCTTTATGAATACATTTGCATGTATATATGTAAATATAGTAAGCAAACTTATTTGTTCTCTTATTTCTCTTACTCTCTTACCATGTAACATAAGAATACTTGACTTTATATCAGTATTAAGTATTGGTAATTTTTCATCATCATTTTTAAGTTAGGAGATATTAAGAGAAGAGTAAACATCAGTTAGGGACTTAACCTCCTCTTATGGGGAAGTGTGTTGTCAGTTGTATACAGCACAGTTGTATCATCTTAAGTGAAATTATGACCTTGTTATTGTATTTATTTGAAGATTAAATATAGTTTAAGGAGATACATAGGGAGACAAGGGGAGGACATGAGACAGAAAGGTTTTGTGTCAACTTGACTGAGCTAACATATGAACAGATAGCTGGCAAACATTATTTCTGGTTGTATCTGGAAGAGATTAGCATTTGAGTTTTATAAGCTGAATAAAGGAGATCATCCTCACCAATGCAAGTTGACATCACCCCATCATTTGAGGCCCTACAGTGAACAAAAAGGTAAAGGAAAGGCAAGTCTGCTCTCTGCTTCAGCTGGAATATCTATCTTCTGCACTCAGACATCAATGTTTCTGGGTTTTGGGGTTTAAACACTTGGCCTAGGGGGGTCTGGGTGGCTCAGTCAGTTAGGCATCTGACTCTTGATTTTGGCTCATATCATGATCTCATGGTTTGTGAGTTCGAGCCCTGTGTCAGACTCTCCGCTGACAATGTGGAGTCTGAATTCTCTATCTTCCCCTCTCCCTGCCCCTGTCCCCGTCAAAAATAAATGAGTAAACTTAAAAAAAAAAAAAAAAGAAAAAAGATTTGGCCTAAAACTTACACTCTTGGACTCCTGATTCTTGGGCCTTTGGACTCCATCTGGAAGTTATATCATTGGCTCCTCTGGTTCTCAGGCCTTTGGACTTGGACTAAATTTCACCCCTGGCTTTCCTCCTTCTCCAGCTTGCAGATCTTGGAACTTCTTGGAATTCCTATAATAAATTCCTATAATAAATTCCTATATATATATTTTTTCATCTGAAATATATATATATATGTATATATATATATATCTTTTCAAAAGCCTACACCCTTTGAAGAATGAAAAGCATCACAGAAGACAAGTAATATTAGAGAAGGCATTATGTGTATGATCAAATTGTCTGTATCGTACATTACCTATACCTTCACGCTAGAATATAGGTCATTTATTGGGAGTAAACTAGAAATGGAAATAGAGACTAAGTGGAAGTGATGAATGTATATGAAAAATTTATCTATCTATAGGTATCTATATATATAGATCTAGATATATATTTGGCTTTATTTCTTTGGAAAGCCCTAATAAATGTGTGTAGTAGGATTTGAAAGATGGTCAAGCCATCACTCAATATCTGAAATAAAAAGTCAAAGCTGACTTTATTGTTTGCTATAATAAGAGAGAGCTATGCTGGTCAGGCGTACAAGGTCATATATTAGGTCATCCTTATACAAGGATTCAGGGAAGCATGGTGCTTAGCGATTGGCTAACTTTACTTCTAGACGTGTAAGTAGGCAAACATAATTTGTAGAATTATGACGCTATAGAAGGATGACACTGTTGTTAACTGAATTCAGGGACATATGTTTAAGAGATAGTTCATTGTTGATTGGCTGACTTTCAAAAGCAAGCGGCCAAAATTAATTGGTTGGATTAATGTTTGTTGAAGTTGTATTTGTCAGGGTTCAAAAAGAGAAGCATAATGGGAATGTGTATACATCAGTATGTACAGATTTATACCCATATCTGTCTACTCTTTCGTCCTTCCTTCCTTCCTTCCCGATTCTGCTTTGTAAGTGGAAGTCTCTCTTTATCTCTAGGGAATGCCTAAGCCCTCTTTTGAGAAATTCTGATTCAGTCATTCCCACCCAAAATAATCTCTCAAGTTTATTGTCTATTGATTACAGATTTTTTCTTTTGTTAAATTTTTTATGTTAATTCCAGTATAGTTAACATAAAGTGTAATATTAGATGATTATGGATTTTAATTATATCTGCAAAATCTCTTCATGGCAACACCTGGATTAGTGTTTGATTGGATAAGGGGGAAAAGTTGTGTGTATGGTATAAAATATCCATTTCTTCTCTTCCATCCTCCAACTTTTGTGAGATACTATCTCTTATAGCCCCCCCCCCATCCAAAAACATACTAGGAAGGGAATTTGGGGGATCTATCCAAGATGAACCACCATAAAGTTATCACACAAATTTTCTGTGACCAGAGAGAAAATCTTTTCATTTGTGGGAACTTTTGTTATTCTTATCAATCTTTTCCACTATTTCCTTTTTCTAATTGTCCCCTTTCCTTATACCTCACAACTTTTTTATACTTCACTTACTGCATCCAGGAATGTATGTGGCATAGAATAAAATCAAAGGAAAATCACTTTGTTCCTGGTCTTTCTTTTCAAAACCCTAGGCCCTTTGGAAAATGAAAGCATCACAGAAGACACAAGTAATATTAGAGAACATATCATATGTATGATTAAGACTTCATTACTGTCTGTTACCTCTACCTTCAGGCTAGAATGTAGATTATTTGTTGGGGGTAAACTAGAGATGGAAATAGAGACTAAGTGGAAGTGATGGATGTGTAAGCAAGGTAACTACAGGACAGAAGGCATGCTGGGTAATGCACTGAAGAGCTGGCCTGACCCTGTATGAGTTTAAGATGAAGGTGAAGTTCTACCTTCAATTTAGGTAATGCTATACAGAAGAACTGAAACATCTGGGATGGGAAAGCACTCTATTGTGTATGTCTTTAGGTAGATACGGTTGCTTAGAATCAAAGATATTTCCTATTCCTGGTTGAGACAAGTAGATGACCCACATGTACCTGAACAGCACAGAAGTAGCAGAGGATATTCTTGGACCTGAAGGAATATCTCAGGTGTGACCTTTGTGGACCTAGGTCTGAAGTCTGGATAGATTAAAGATATCCTACTGGAAGCTTTAGTTAATTGCTGACTTCAAGAACTATACCCAACCTACAGCCCCAAATCAAATTAAAAAGTATAAATTTAGATACAATCTCCTGGAAAAGTGTGGGAATAACTCTCAAAATGATTAATACCAAGTTTCTTCCACCCTGGTAGAGAGTTGGCTCAAAATAGAAATTAGTAGAATTTATAGAAAATAAACATATAAATTAAAATTCAAATACATGAAATCCCTTTGGTTTTTATATTTAATAATTATCAAGTTCTGAATTGTAACTGTAATTACCATCCCAGTATTTTCAATACTTTCTATTTGGTGCTTGAACTGGGGCTTTGATCTTGCTCTTTCCCTCTTTGGCTCTAATACAGTCATTGGGCTTCAAAAAACTGCCTAAAAAAGCCCCCTTGCTCCCACTTTTTTTGAAGAATTTACTTCTTGGGGCGCCTGGGTGGCGCAGTCGGTTAAGCGTCCGACTTCAGCCAGGTCACGATCTCGCGGTCCATGAGTTTGAGCCCGGCGTCGGGCTCTGGGCTGATGGCTCAGAGCCTGGAGCCTGTTTCCGATTCTGTGTCTCCCTCTCTCTCTGCCCCTCCCCCGTTCATGCTCTGTCTCTCTCTGTCCCAAAAAATAAATTAAAAAAAAAAAAAGGATTTACTTCTTATGGATCATAAGAATAAGAATTTAAAACTTTAAGCCCTCCTACATTCTGCTGGTCAATGAATATGTACTACAGTATGTAATAATACCTAAGTCATTCCTCCACTCTGAACCCAATCCAATTCTATTATTTGATTTTGGAAATGGATTTTGAACATGGGCCTGTTTGACTAATCAGATGATCATTTTCCTATTCTTTTCTATTTAAATGCTGAGTGGCAGAGCTGTATTTGGGAGGGCAATGATTTCATTACACCAACCAGGGGAACTGCCATTCCAGCAAAATAACAAAAGCCAAGTTGGCTAAGGGAAAATGTTCCCTATCACACTGAAGGAGCCACAAGAGAAATACCGACAAATGTCACCTCAGACACAATGACTACAGGATTACAGAAATCTAATTAGCTATTTCATTAACTGAGTCTTGTCTGTGGAGATGGCATACAATGAGGACGCAGAAGCATCCATTCATTGGAAATATACGGAACTGTCAAGGAGATTGTTCAATAATTTGTTCTCTGTATTTCTTCAGGTAGTGGAGGTGGGGCTAGCAAGGTTGAGTGACTGATTTAAAAAGATGCATTTCAGAGGGTTTTTGAAAACAGACCACTTTCAGGGAGCTAAATCTGCTGTTGTGGATAATATTGACACTAATGCTTTAGAAACTTCATTTCTTTATTCCAAACAAGCTAATTAGGTAAATTTATAGACATGATATACCAAAGATCGCATCTGACAAAAATCATGAAAAAGATGCTATTGGCACAATTGCACTTTCATACAGCCCTTATACTGTCTATGGATTATAGGTTAAAACTCTTGGAAGGCAAGTGCCCGATCTTACTAGTTCTTATATCCATAGGTTTTAGTGTCCCATACATTTGAAAAGTAACAAATAAGTGAATGAAACAGTTTTTAAAAGGAACAAAGGATTTTAACTTCAAAATAACAAAGCAGAAAAAAAAATAAAGCAGAATGAATCTGAGAGAAATGGAAAGAAAGTGATGTTCTTGTTACAGTTTGGTTGAAACAAATTACCTGGTCTTCAATTTAATTTCCTACTAAAATGTTAAGAATTGGCATTGGATTTTGATGAGGTTGTTATTGTAGATAAAACCACTGAAACAGATAGCGGTCCAGCTTCTGTCAATTGTATCTTTATATACTTTAGGGCTGGCCAATGTATCCTTAATGGATACTGCACATTAGCAAAGCACACAGTGCATGATTATCCAGTTACCACTTCCCTGGTGTCATTGGCAACTGTTGCTTTGTGACTTGGCCTCTCTCACTTAATAGTTCAAAAGTTTACATTGGTTAATGGTAAGATCTTAAGGCTTTACCCAAGCTGCCTTCCAGGCATGGTTTCCAATACTTCAGAGAAGCAGATAGATGTATTGTTCCTACAGAGAGATGCATAAAGAAAAGTGAGTGAACATTCTTTTTATTAACAAACAAAACAAAGCAAAGCAAAGCAAAGCAAAACAAAACAAAACAAAACCTGGTAGGCAAAAGGCTATGGGAAGAAAAGGAAGACCCAGACAGAACGTGAAGGATGTTGGGACTGGCCCTTTAAGATAACTGAATAGTCAGCAGAAGGGAGTCTTAAGTAGTCTAATGTTATTTATATAATTGGAAACATACCACTCTCAGTACATTAAAGAGCAATTTGTTTCCATAAAGTTGTGAGGACATTCTGAATTTTAGAACAACTTGATGTTCACGTGGATGCCAGGGTTCTGATTACACTTTATTTCAAGGCTGAATCTACATCTAAAAGTATGTGAGCTGTTTCAGTTCTGCCAAGACAGCAATTACGAAATAAGATGTTCAGACAAGCACGTTGGCTACTTTATTCATAGGATGTTGTATAGCCCAGCTGATTGACTTTGGGGGGCAGTAGTTCAAGCATCATGAACATAATGCAAAGTTTCTTCTCTTTAAGAACTAAACTTTTAGTTTCCCATCCTGTGTTTGCGTTTCAGAATATAACATAGGAAAGAACAAAAGGCCAAACTTCTAACCAATGAATAAGCACTTACATCTCTATGAAGTATCACTTTCCAGTTGAAAAGGTTGTGATACAACCCCCCAAATTCAAGACAGTGATACTTAAAAAGATCATCTGCAGAAAAACAAAATTCAGCAAGAATCGCCAATGGTAATTCATGACATTTAACTTTTTCCAGATATATTGAATTTGTTCAAAAACTAATTTTCTACCCAAAGTAGGCACCAGAGCAAGCAAACGTAATAATAGAATATTGGTTTAGAATACTAAACAATGAGATTAATGAAGTAATGCATTGTATTGGAGAAAACTACATTAAAAAAAACCCTAAATAACAAAATTGGTTATATTAAGTATAAAAACTAAAGAAAAATATTTCTTTAAAGAAATATTTAAGAAAAAGAAACCTTTAAGGCTTCTTCTTTGCTCTTTATAGATTTTCAGGCGAAAATGTCATTTCAAAGGCTGAATTTGAGTTGGTTTCTTTCAAAAGGGCTAATGCCGCTTCATTGACTAGGATTAATGCTAACCTCCCTTAGTTAAGTGGAGTTGGCCGTTTGTTTCAACTGAGGTCTCCTGGATATTTTACTGACATCAGTGTTGATCAGTAAAAGATAATGAGCTCATAAATGTAAATATTATATTTCTTAGTGAAAATAGAGCTAAGACAATATATTCCCTCAATTTCAATTCCTATGTGAAACTAAAACACTTTTAAAAAATCCTAGTCATATGAACTGAAGCCTATTATGTCTCCAGCATATACAGTTTCAATTTCTTAATCTGTAAAGTGAGGCTAATAATAATACTCATTCTTTAAAATATTATACAAATGCTGGTGAGAATTAATAATGAATTTGGAAATAGCCTTAAGAAAATGATATGCTTTTCTATATTACTCACATAAGTAGGAGAGACTCTCTTAACCCAAGTCTAGTTGAAAAATAAGAGCTCTTCTAGAAAACCAACTGATGCTCATAGCACACTGCACACTGGAACTTATGGCAAGTTACATGCTGATTACCCTTTAGAGCAATGGTTCTCAAACCGTGGTCTGGGAAGCTTCAGAGATCCTTAACATACGTCCAGAGTTTCTGTGAGGTCAAACTATTTTCATAATAATACTAAGACATTAATGACATTTTTTCGTGGTGTCAGCATTTACACTGAGGTTACAAAAGCAAACTTGGTGAAAAGTGCCACAGAAAGAATCAAGGCCATGACACCAGGGTGCACTAGTGATCACTGTGCCCTTCACCATCACAACTAACCATAAAAACGATGCCAGGACAAGGGCAAGAATGTCCTTGATGAAATAATGAATAATAACCTTATTAAATTTCCATCCTTTAGTACACGTTTATTTTGTATTCTGTGTTACCTAACGGGAAGGACTTCTGCTTCAAACCGGAGTAAATTGTCTCTAGGGACAACGCTTTTATAGTTGGTTGAGTTGTGCTCATTAGCTGCTCTTTTTCATGCAACATCATTTTTACTTGACAGTGTCTGACAGATGAACTACGATATCAAGACGGGCCTTTTTGGATTTTCCCCCCAAAAGGCACAAAGTAAGGTTATCACTGTATGGAAAAGTAGACAGTTTGTTACCAATCATAGAATATCATAATTTCAAGTGAGAATTAAGATTTGGGAAGACTTACATCTGCTATGTGAGATTGACAGCTCAGTTAAAAATGTATCTGCTGATAACTGTGGGCTTTTAAACAATGCAACTTTTGGTTTAATGAATTGGATCAACATTTGAAAGTTTTGCATAATTCAGTGGACCAGTGTTTTTCAATTGATGAATTCATGTTGGTACAAATCCATTCAAGAGTAAGAGATCTATTCAATAGATTTGAATGTGATATAGCAAGAAAAGTTCATGGATGTGAGCTGAAACTCCACGTTGCAACTGACATTAAGAAACTGTCTCTTGGGGCGCCTGGGTGGCTCAGTGGTTAAGTGTCTGACTCCTGGTTTCAGCTCAGGTCATGATCTCATGGTTTGTGAGTTCAAGCCCCACGTCAGGCTCTGCACTGACAGGGTTGAGCCTGCTTGGGTTCTCACTCCCTCTCTCTCTGCCCCATCCTCTGCTCACTCTCTCTCAAAATAAATTTAAAAAAAACATTAAAAAAAAAAAAAGAAACTGTCCCTTGGTGTGTTTTCCTATAACATGGAAAATATATACAAAATTATTTTAACAGGTTTTCAAGTACTTTCCAACTATATATCTATATATGAAGCTGGGTTTTTTTTAAAGCAAATTTCAGCCAAAGTAGCACAGCACAGTACATTGCATGCATAGGCAAATATGAAAATCTAGCTATCTTCTGTTAAGTAAGTCCTTAAAGAGATTTAAAAAAAAGAAAGAAATTAAAGAATACCCCTCTTTTCACTAATTATTTTTGTTTTAAAAATGCAACTATTTTTCATAATGTCAGTTATTTATGTTAATCATGAATGGGTTTATTATTTCAGGGAAATCAATTAGTGCTTCAGAAATTCTCAGTTTTGATTTCATATCAGATAATATTGCTAGATATAACCACATAAAACAAGCTCTTTGGGATCCTTAGTCAATTTTAAGACTGTAATGGATCTTGAGGCCAAAAGGTATGAAAACTGAAAACTGCAATTCTAGTACATGTATGTACTTTTGATCCCTCAAAAAAAAAAAAAAACTTCACTAATTTATTTTTGTTTTAAAGTTTATTTACTTATTTAGAGAGAGAGAGGGCAGGAGGGGGACAGACAGAGAGAGAGAGAGAGGATCCCAAGTAGGGTCTACGCTATCACCACAGAGCCCAATGTGGGCCTCGAACTCACAAACCATGAGATCATGACTGGAGCCAAAATCAAGAGTTGGACACTTAGCCAACTGAGCCCCCCGGGCACCCTAAATTTTATTAATTTCTAAACAAGTTAATGTCTGTTGTACTTTTCATTGTAATCCAATAATTGATAAAACATTATTCACAATGTTGAATTATATGTATCAAAAGTTTTAATTTCTTTTGTTTATATGAAGACCAAATTAAAAGTAAAGACCTTTTTTAAAGAGCTTATAAATTAGATGTGGGTGAAGTAAATGTAAAATAAAATACTAAGGGAAATATTGTAAAGATTTGGAAGGATTCTGTCCATAGTTTGTAACATCCTTAAATCCTTGCTACCTTTTGAAAAAAAATAAAATTAATAATCTTAAGAAAAATTACAAATATATACCAGGTAAGAAGTGAAGTAAAACTGAAGTCAGAAGTACCATGTGCGTTGGAAAGGTCTTGTTCCCACAATGAAAACTACTGTCTAGAGCGCCGGGGTGGCTCAGTCAGTTAAGCGTCCAACTTTGGCTCAGGTCATGACTTCACAATTTGTGGGTAAGATCTCCACAATGGGCTCTGTGCTGATGCTCAGAGCTTGGAGCCTGCTTTAGATTCTGTGTTTCCCTCTGTCTCTGCCCCTCACCTGTCTCTCAAAAATGAATAAAAACGTTAAAAATTTTTAAAAATACCATCTAATCAAAAACGCTCTGTATTGTAACTAATAAGATATTTGAAGTATATATGCATTGCTTTTAGTGGTATATTTTGACCACTTTTGAAATTAATTGACCAAGGGGCGCCTGGGTGGCTCAGTCGGTTGGGTGGCCGACTTCGGCTCAGGTCAGGGTCTCACGGTCTGTGAGTTCAAGCCCCGCGTCGGGCTCTGTGCTGACCGCTCGGAGCCTGGGGCCTGTTTCAGATTCTGTGTCTCCCTCTCTCTTACCCTCCCCCGTTCATGCTCTGTCTCTCTCTGTCTCAAAAATAAATAAACGTTAAAAAAATTAAAAAAAAAAAAGAAATTAATTGACCAAATACTAGTTGTGCTAATACTAGTATTGAGCTTTTAGTTTTGCTACAGTTTACAGAATTCATTACTTTTCTATAAATCTAGTTTCTTCCATCAATTTGTATCAACCTCATTGACAGATGGTTTACATAAAATCAATTCAATTCATTTTTAGTATATATTTGTTAATTTTTTGATAGTTATTCCCTGGTGTAACTATCTGCGCATCTTGAAATAGAACATATCTATTACCTAAGAATAATCCTTTACGTATAAATCCCTTTTAATCCCACCACATAGGAAACTAGCATCTGATTTCTGATTCTAATCTGACATTAGGTTAATTTTTCCTTATACTGAATTCAGTATAAATAGAATTATACAATACGTACTATTTTATGTCTCATTACTTTCGTTCAGCAAATCCTTTTGTATAATTAGTAGTTTATCCTTTTTAATGCTGGATAGTATACATTGTATGAATACCTGTTGATTCGTTTACTCATTTACTTTTTGGTAAACGGTTGAGTACCTTCAGTTTCGATCTACTAAGAATAAAGCTGCTGCAAACATTCATGAACACATATTTTTATGCACATTTTTTTGTTGGATCTCTGATAAATGTATAATTAACATAAAGAAAACTGGTGAACTTTGAAACAAAATGATTGTACAATTGTATACTCCCACAGGCAGTGAGAAAGAGTTCTAGTCACTCAATATTCTTGCCTAAATTTAATGCTAACAACTTTTTTTTTTTGTATATTTTCTTTTATGTAAGTACTCTTATCTTTTTGGGGTTTTAATCACCATCTCCCTGATAATTAATGATGTTGAGCGTCTTTTCACGACTTCTTAGGCATTCTTATATTTTAAAATCCTGTAACCATTATTATTATTTTATTATTATTAAGTTTTAAAACTTCTTCACTTATATATTATGGATGTGTCTTTGTTATGTATCTATCATATATGCATATGTATTTTTGCAGTTTTCCCTTTAATTTTATTAATAGCATTTTATTAATGATATTTTATTTACCACATCCTGTAAAGACCAGAGTTTTACTTTGATGAAGTCCAAGTTATTATTGCTTTCATTATTTTTATGCTTGTTTTATTATATTCTTTAAGAAATCTTTGCCTATCGGGGCGCCTGGGTGGCTCAGTCGGTTGGGCGGCCGACTTCGGCTCAGGTCATGATCTCGCGGTCCGTGAGTTCGAGCCCCGCGTCGGGCTCTGTGCTGACAGCTCAGAGCCTGGAGCCTGCTTCAGATTCTGTGTCTCCCTCTCTCTGACCCTCCCCTGTTCATGCTCTGTCTCTCCCTGTCTCAAAAATAAATAAACGTTAAAAAAAAAATTTAAAAAAAAAAGAAAGAAATCTTTGCCTATCCCAAACTTATAGAACTCTTTTCTTATATTTTCTTGTAAAAGTGATATTGCTTTACACTTTTGCATTTAGGTTAATGATCTATTTTGTGTTAAGTTCTTGATATACTATGCTATAATGTTTATAATAATTGAAATAACTTGATATAATATAATATAATATAATACAATACAATATAATATATATAATATAATATAATTAATATAATACAATTTGATTTGAGTTACCTTGGCACCATTATTCATTGACCATCTCTGTGAAGAATTCTCTCTGGGTGCTCCATTCTTTTCTATTATTCAGTATATCTATCTTTATATCAAATAACTTGGAGTCAGAGACCAAAAATACATTTCTTATTATGTAACAAGCATTAATGTGGATTACGTTAAGTCTATAGATCAAGTTAGGAATAATAGACATCTTACTACTGAGTCATCATTTTGTCAAAAACTTTTTTTCTTTTTTTAATGTTTATTTTGAGAGAAAGAGAGAGAGAGAGAGAGCAAATTAGGGAGGAGCAGAGAGAGACAGGGAGAGAGACAATAACAAGTAGGCTTTGTGCTATCAGCACAGAACCCAAACAGGGCTCCATCTCATGAACCGTGAGATCATGACCTGAGCTGAAATCAAGAGTCCGACATTTAACCAACTGAGCCACCCAGGCACCCCATCAATTTGTCAAAAACATTTCTACCTCTTTTGAAATATCATGTACTGTTTCTTCTTTATATTTTTGATATGGTAAACAACATGGATTGATATATGAATTTAAAATCAATTTTGCATATCAGGAATACACCCCATTAGTCATGGCACATTCATTTTTATATATAGATGATTACATTTTTACAAAAGAATTTTGTATCTATTTTCTTGAAGAATATTGGTTTTTGGCTTTCTTATATATTTTGTGGTTTTGTTGTCAAGGTTGTAGTTGTAGAATATGCTTTGTGTTATTTCAAGCATTTCAGTTTTTTGAAACTTGTTTTATGGCTCACAATATGACCTTCCCTCTTGAATGTTCATATGCACTTGTAAAGATTAGTTATTAGGCCCTTTTTAGGTATAAGTTATCTCAAGTTACTTGATAGGGTTTTTCAAGTGTTGTATATTCTTATAGACATTTGGTGTGCTTGCTATTCGCTCTGTCAACCAATGGAAACAAATGTTAAAATTGCCGGCTGTGGTTCTATTTTTTTTTTCTCAATTTTGCTCTGTGCTCTTTGAAGCTTTGTTACTAGATGCTTACACATTTAAAATTGTTGAATATTCTTGCAAATTGATCCTTTATCATTATAAAATATTTCTCTTTATCATTATGAACCCTCCTTATCTTTATCTTATGGTACATATATTTTTTTTATTCTTTTCCTCATATTCTTTTATTATTTTTCTTTGACATCACAGATATCTGCATAAAGCATCAGTGCAGGACTTTTAATCAAAGCAGGTGGTGATTCATTAATTCAGCTGAAGGTCTTTGTGGATATCTGATGACCAGGAAAGTATACCTCTCTGATTGAAGTTATCATTACGTTTCCTGATGTACACAGCTGTCCAGAAGCAGTTAAAATTCTTTTATCCTATGTTAAAGGTGTTCTTTGGTGGTGTCTAAGAGCATTGTTCTGTCAATAACTGCATGGTGACATTTAAGGTTTTTCATCTTTAGTTAGTTGTTTGAATAATTGTTTCGGTAAATACTTTTGTCACTACTGCTAGTTAGCTTTGAGCCAAAGCTTAATTTTCGTTTCCTATTTTATCCATTGTTAATTTACCCTTTCTTGATTTACTTTAAATATTCATAGTAATTACCTTACGTTTAAAACAAGGCAATATCCTGTGTTTTCTGTGTTTTCCAATTCCCTAAGCTTCAGTAACAGTTTTAGTAACCTTTGCTCAGTCACACTTTCCAAAGTATTTTTAAGTCTTTAACTCACTCTATGAAAGCATTTGCTTTAATTTACAGTTGTTTCTGTTTTCCTGACTGATTAAAGACTGATATTATATTTGCTACTAGAAATAGTTTTAGAAAATGTATCCCTAATAATGGCAATCTAAGATTAGTTTTGTAATTAATGAGAACATATCATACTAGTAGTCAGTTCTATGCAATGGAAACAAAGGAACTTACTACACACAATTGCTTAGAATGGCATACCTATTGAGATGATGTTTGGGGGACCAAGGTACTGATCCAACAGAATATTAGTCTAGAAATGAGACCAAATGCCAACAGACTGAATGGTTGCTCTAACTTCACTAAAGATATTGCAGATACAAAATAACAATTTTAGAGCTTAAAAATCTTGGCTCCATACCCATTAGAGACCCAGCAAACTTATAGAACTACACTAAAATAACTGCTTATCATATAGAAACAGTGTCCATTATCTGTAAGCCGTGAGCAAATCGTTCTGTTGCTTAAATTAGAAAATAAGTTAAATTAACAATTTCATTAAGTATGATATGTGAAAGTAAGACTATGCAATGAAAAAGAGTGGAATTCAGTACATTGTAATGGGGATATTTGAGTGAATGAAGATGAATGAAAAATCATAAACTCACAAATACATTGAGACTCCCTTGCTAGCTGGGCAGCCTTTCATTATACCTTTGAGCATCTATGTTTGTAGAGACTATAATGTTTTCATCTGAGGAAAAGGCTTTTTAAGAGGATACTGTTCTCCACAAGGTCCACAACAAAACCCAGACACATAACTAGAGTCAGACAGCAGCAGTCAGAATACCCCATGCAGATAAGAACAAAGTCTGGATTCCATGAATATAGCATGAACACTGAAAGAACTGAAAGATTGTGTGTGTGTGTGTGTGTGTGTGTGTGTGCATGCACATACATACATATATACATACATACAAAGGTAGAGAGTGAGAGAGAAAGAGAGACCTGGGGAATGTTTTTAGGGATTGATTGAATAAATTTTAAGGTTTTAAATCAAAGAATAAGAGACATCACATTGAATTGAACCAAATTAATCAATGTGGGTACAACTTACCGGATAGTCTGGATTCACTGTGTTAGCTTGAGCAACTGTCAATGGCTTTAGTAATTTATTTGTTGGTTGACTATAAAGTGGACTCAGTGGCAGCCTATAATAAATTCTGCTCTGTCTCACCCATCGGATAAATGTCTGAGTTCAAATGTTGTACTTTTCAATTTCTTGCATTCCTGTTTAATTTAATTCTATAGATTTCAGTCCTCTTGTGAGATTCTTCAATTAGCATCTCTTTTCTCCCTATTTTTCTCCATTTCTTGAATACAACAATCATAAATGTCTAAAGTCCTTGTCAGTTCATTCAATATATGTACCATTTATAGGGCACTTTCTACTTTTCCTTATATTTTGATTTTTTTTCTTGACTTTTGGTCAAGGTGTTTCTAGTTTTGTTTTGTTTTTTAAACATAATTATTTTTAAAGGAATCCCAGATACTGAGTATGAAAAGTATAACAGTGTTGCCAGGATTTTTTACCACAAAACCTGAGATTTGTTGTCTTGCCACGTCGAAAAATGAAGAGGTGGGCACAAAATGAGCAGAAGACAAAAGTTTATTAGAATATAAGATTAGAAAGGAAGACTAGTAGGGAAGCTCTCTTTACAGAGAGGGGACATTGGAAAGTAAATGCCTGAGGACTATAGGCAAAGGTCCTTGTTGTATGAGGTTCTGGTCAGCCCTCCCCCTAACTTCCCCCTTATTCCTTCTCAGATTCTACTCTTAATGGCTTGAAAGCTCTAAGTGCTGGGTTGTCCATGCCTGACTGGTTTACATTGTATGAAGGGTGGTCTATGGCCATACTTAGGTCTCTTAAAATTCCTGAGGGGAAACCTCCCCTGAGGGGAGTAGGTAGGGTCTGTTAACATTCTTGAGAGGAATCTTATGCCTGAGGGGCTTGCTGTAGTCAGACACTCCCAGCATCATTCAAAAATCAGTGTTTTTCCCCACCCAAGGACTTGAGGCCCCAACCTTTCCCTCTCAGCCTACTGAATCCTATCTTCTCCTATCATAACAAATGATTTAACTTCCTCTAAAAAGAATTTACCTTACTGGTCACTAGCAAAATGTAGTAGTGGACAATTCAAGTAAGAGCTATGCTACATCAGGCTCAGTTTACTCAGTTTACCTTTGTAATACTCTGGCACTGCAGGGTTTCCAACCAACAGTCTGATGTCTCTGGCAGGGTTCTTCTTCCTAATAGATCCTAAACTCTAATTCAGTATTTTATTTACATTTGATAAATGTCCGAAGCTGAAAACCTATCATGTACTTGTGGTTTCTCTGTCCTCATAATTCCCTGAGAAGTTTCTTCAGGTTTTACAATTCTCAGAATTACCAGCAAGTGTCCTTAAGGGTAGAAGATTCTGTGGTCTATTTACCCCCTGTGAGATTCTGAGTTTCTGAGATTCTCCACATTCTAGTGCCTTAATCCCTTTAGTTGCCTCTGAAGCTTTCCACTGCCCTCAAGTAGATAATTTGTGTAATTTTTATGTAAATTTTCTAGTTGTTCCATGAAGATGCACTGGTCTGCTATCTAAAACTTCCTAACCGAAAATGGAGTTTGAAAATATTTATTTAATTTCAATATATCTAAAGGGAATATTAAGTGAATTAAAATAAATATGTATCAAAAAGATGAATATAGTGACTAGTCCACTTTATGCTTCTTTTGCAGGGAGAAAGTGAGCATGTCTAAGTGTAAGAGACAGCTACATCATGTTTGATGAAAGCACAATATTGTTCTTGTATTGTTCAAGAGTTAATTGGAGTTAGACCCAGTATAGATGACCATAGGAGACGACACCTCTATTTATTTTGCTCTCCATAGTAATTAATTTCCTTTTGTTTGTTGAACTTCCTTTTTTTTTTCTTTTTTTTTTTTTTGTACGCACCAGTATCACAGGTGCTAGAAACTATATTACTCAGACTTTGTTGGCAGTAGATTCAAACTTCGGTTATACTAGTAAAAGGTGCTCACAGAATAAGAGAAAAATAGAAGAGAAGCAAATATGGTTATTTGCTGGTGTATGCACTTCAGGACATGATAAACATTATGTTTTGATGGAAGCATTTGGGTATCTTCTTTTTTTTTTTCCCTTCTTGAAAATTACACAATTGTTCTGAGAGGACCAGAGATAATTGGCTGTGGTTTTTTGAATGTCTTGTATTAATTTGCTAGGGTTGCCATAACAAAGTACTCGAGACAGGATGTCTTAAACAAAAGAAATTTATTTTCTCACAGTTCTGATGGCTTGGAAGTCCAAGATCAAGGTTTGGTCAGGTTCCTATCCCCTAAGGCCTCTCTCCTTGACTTGCAAATGCCCACCTCACTGGGTTCTCACAGGGCCTTTCTTCTGGGATGCACATCCCTGGTGTCTCTCTCTCTCTTTGTGCCCAGATTTCTTCCAATAAGGACAGCTGTCAGATCATTGTAGAACCCACCCTAAAGGCCTAATTTCAATTTAAACAAATCCATAGGCCCTTCCTCCAATGCAGCCACATTTTAAGGTACTGGTTCAGTGTATGAATTTGGGTGGGATACTACTCAGCCCATAACTTTGGCTTTCTGATAATCAGAATGCTACCAGAAGCTTTACTGACCTGGAAATCCAAATCCTTCTCACACTTCTGTAAAGTTTTATTCCTTCTTTTAGCTGTCTTCCAATTGAAAACACTTAGATGTTTTGTTTTGTTTTGTTTTGTTTTGTTTTGTTTTGTTTTGTTTTGTTTTACTTAACCTTGTCTGACAGTGAATCAAATATATCTTTATTTGAGGTAAAGAACTCTTAATCAAGAAAACGTTTTAGGAATTATCTAGATTAGTGTTAGCAAACATTTTGTCCAAGTTAGTCTTAAGTTTTATGGGCCAAGAAGCAAAATCAAGGATATCATTTAAATGTTTACATATTTACATAGCCATTTAAAATAAACAATTTAAGAATGTAAAAAACATTCTTAGTTTGTGGGCAAGATTGGGTTCCTAGACCATATAGTTTCCTAGTCCTTGATCTAAATTACTTATTTTTTTCTAGATACAAAATTCTGAAGTCCAAAGGGGGGTAAAAAACAAAGTGTTGAAATCACATATGAACTATTGGGAAAACACATTAATAACCAAACATTGATCAGTTTGCACACTGCTTCTTGGTTGAATCCTTTGTCTTCTCAAAGAAAGAGTATTATATAATAGCCACTATTTCCACATTAATTTCCTTATTAAGCTGTGTAGTCTCTGGCTTCCGGTTCTGTATTTTAGCTAAGACTGAATCCAATAATAGGAGATTTATAATTCTCGGTATGCACACTCATACAAGATGTATGACAGGAGTGGAGAAGCTAAGGTAAAGTGTTGAAATAAATGTTTTCATTATGTGAATTAAGAACTTATTTTTAAAGAAAAGTATTTGTTGGAAAGATGATAGTTTTCATCACTTGTGGTGTTTGTTTTGCTCAATAAATTACATCAACATGAAAATCTAAAAAAAATTAACAACTTAGATTTATTTATTTATTTATTTATTTATTTATTTATTTATTTATTTTTTAACGTTTATTTTTGAGACAGAGAGAGACAAAGCATGAACGAGGGAGGGTCAGAGAGAGGGAGACACAGAATCTGAAACAGGCTCCAGGCTCTGAGCCGTCAGCACAGAGCCGACGCAGGGCTTGAACTCACGGACCCGAAGTCGGCCGCTTAACCGACTGAGTCACCCAGGAGCCCCAACAACTTAGATTTAAAAGACCTT
This sequence comes from Acinonyx jubatus, assembly GCF_027475565.1. Classification (NCBI taxonomy): domain Eukaryota; kingdom Metazoa; phylum Chordata; class Mammalia; order Carnivora; family Felidae; genus Acinonyx; species Acinonyx jubatus. The sequence goes on along the minus strand of NC_069390.1, from coordinate 23,445,844 downwards.
TTGCAGGGGCGCCTGGGTGGCACAGTCGGTTAAGCGTCCGACTTCAGCCAGGTCACGATCTCGCGGTCAGTGAGTTCAAGGCCCGCGTCAGGCTCTGGGCTGATGGCTCAGAGCCTGGAGCCTGTTTCTGATTCGGTGTCTCCCTCTCTCTCTGCCCCTCCCCCGTTCATGCTCTGTCTCTCTCTGTCCCAAAAATAAACAAACGTTGAAAAAAAAAATATTAAAAAAAAATAAATAAAAGGTAGGCATAATTAACAGGAATTTTTGTTTTGTTTTATTCTTAAAAATTCTAAAGGTTCAGATTTGATTCTTTGTGTCTTGGGGGGAAAGTCATATTCTTTTACACTTAAAAAATAAATATTAGATGAAATTTTTCTACTATATTTTAAACATCTGTAAACATGCAATGCATATATAAGCTGAGAAAGACTAGATAACTCGCTAAATCTTGTTTTGTATGTGAAATACACTATTTACTAGTGGGTTTCCAAGGTTACATTCCTTAAATTCCCGAAGATTTAGTTTTATTTTATTTTTAAAATTGGAGTATGATGGCAACTACACTGATTTTTTAAAAAAGGTCATCCTGTGAGATTGCATATGTATTATACATATTATATATATAAACATTTTGGGGATGATCATATTTTCTACTATGTAGAAAGTGCTTCCTGAAGGTTGACTATTTCCTAGGTTTATTTTTGATTCTACCATTTACACAATGCATGGTTGATAGGTAGAAGAGAGACAGTCAGACAATGAGAAGATAGAAGGTTATATACCTAATATCTCAGTACAGAAAACCTATTAAGTGAACACCATTAGAGAAAAGGTAATAGACCTATTTTATAATATAAATTTGTGCTTTTTTTAGTTGAGTAAGGAAAAAGAAAAAAATTTTAGGTGCTTCTCTTTGATATCAAGTTAGATTAGCTGTTTGAGCTGTTTTTGTAAAAGAGAAACTCATAATCATTACATCTGCTTTTAATAGAGTAATAAACAATCCCTCCTTTCAATAATCCATGATCCAAGAAAAAAGAAATATGTTAAAATAATAAGGAAAAAAATAGGTGTACAGATTATATGATTGAACATGTAGAATATGTAGAAAATCTTCAAAAGAGTATGCATAAACATATTTATAAATAAGTTAGGCAAGGTAGAACAACATGAAGGTAGTGAAAAAAACCTAGTATTTCCATATAATAATAAATAAGCAGATAAAAATCATATTATATAAAACCAGTTATAAAAGCACCAAAATATATCACATAGGTAGGAATTAATTTAACAAACATTGCACAAGACTTCTGGTTGGGGAAAAATATTGAGAATAATTAAATAAGATAGACGGATAGGTACCAAATAATACATGATCATGGGTTGCAAGTTTGACTTGTATAAACATTTCACTTCTTTCTGAATTTGTTGATAAACAAAATGCAATCTTAATAATTCCCAACACTTTAGTTTTTCATTTGTAAAAGTTGATGAGCTGATTCATAAAATACACATTGAAATGTATGAAGGTTCAGGAATAGATAAGATACCTTTTAAGAAGAACACCTTTGGAATATCTGGTCTAATAGTTAGCAGGAATTATTTTAAAAGGTTTAACAATTATGATAATGTGATATGGCTACTAGGTTAGATAAATACACACACCAGAATAGAAAGTTCAGAAATAGACTCACTCATTTTTAGAAATTTGATATACAGTAATGTGGCAATCCAGAGCACTGTATTAAGAAGAAAAAAATCAAGATGCTGTGTAGGTAGCAATACATGAAAAAATAAACAAACTTGACCCCTACAATACATGAAGGTAGAGCCCAGATTGATTTTAAATTTAAATATGAAGGGAAAAAACTATAAGATTTTTAAACAATTTTATAAGAAAATGTTAACTCCTTAGAGTATGGAAATAATTAAACAAGAGTAAGAAAGCACTGTTCATATGGGAAAAAACAGACAGTATAAAAAGTCTTGTACTTCTCTTGATACCTTTTCTCTTTTTTTAATTTTTTTTTTAATGTTTATTTTTGAGAGAGAGAGAGCTCAAGCGGTGGGGGGCGGGGGGGTGGCAGAGAGAGGGAGACACAGAACCTGATGCAGGCTCTAGACTCTGAGCTGTCAGCGCAGAGCCTGACATGGGGCTGGAGCACACGGACCATGAGATCATGACCGTGAGATCAGATGCTCAACCGACTAAGCCACTCAGGTGCCCCAGATACCTTTTTATCTAATAAGGATGTTTTAGTTACATTTTGGAAGTTAGTTCTGATCTTTTAGAGATGGAAGCTTATATTTTTACCAGTAAAAAAAAAAAAAAAGATATATATATATATATATATATGCACACACACACACACATATATATACACACATATATATACATGCACATATATATCTATTTTACCTATAACTATAATATATATATGTGTATATATATATATATATATATATATATATATACACACACACACACATATATATATATATATATATCTTGGAATAATTCAATTGTGTGTGAAAGTGGATGGGGTAGAGATGAAACTAGATTGTCCATAGAGTAATAATTCTTGAAATTGGATAATGATAGACATACGTTCATTATGTTCACTTTGCCAATTTTCTCTTAAGTGCTTGAAAATTTTCACAATAAAATACTTAAATCAACAAAGTAGGAAAAATCATTTGCCATGCATATGGTTGCCAATGAGCTATGTCCTGAATTGGTAAAGAACCCCTAGAAACCAATAGGACAAAAAGGTAACAGAACAGTGGCTAAGAGATTTGAACAGACGCTGGACAAAAGAAGACATTCAGATTTCCAATGACATAGGAAAGGGGATCAGCATCAGTAGTCATAAAGGAAATTTAAATTAAAATTGTAGTGATATACCACTGCACACCCACCAAATGGCTAAAATTAAAGCAAACAAATAAACAAAAGATTGACAATACAAACTACTGTGATTTCTATTTCTCTACTGAGACAACACAAACACAAAAGATGTGGCACAAAAAGAACTCTTAGATATTAAAGTATAAATTATTACCAACAATCCTAGAGGTCCCAATCAGGCTTCATAGGCCCACAGACGGGAAAGGTGCCATGAGGCAAATTACAGAAGATCTTCACTAAGACAGAAAGCCAGAATTCCAAATGCAGTGACTGTGTAATTTTCCCCCGTGGAGGAACTCTCCTTGCATCAACAAGAAATAGAGATCATCTTGACCAGTGGTGCCGTGTTTTAAAAATTATCTACCTTCAAAATAATCCCTTTGGAAAACTCAAGAAACTTGAATATTTCAATTTAGCTTTTAACAACCCTGAAAAAATTAAGAATTTGGAAAGACTGAAGGGTCTACAAAATTTACCTTGAATGTGAATTTCACTGGAGAGCTGATCAACAGAAAAACCCGGCAGCACAGCATCTATCTGAAGGAGCTCTTTTGCATATATAACCCAAGTGCTGACTTTGAAGGATACAGGAAGTTGTTGGTGGCGATTCTTCAGCAATTAAAATGTGGGTTGATAAAGGAAGTTCAGAAAAGATTCAGGAATTGCAGAAATATTCAGTAATTGGGCAGGAAAGGCATATTGTCTCAAATGTGCCCAAGATAGAAACATGTGGCTCAGAAGAGACTTCAAAAATAGCATAAAAATAGACAAGAAGAAAGTTACCCGGTTTTGCCAGATATTGATACACAGATATCACTACTGTCCTATCATCTTTAGAGAACAAAGACCACCAGATGCTAGAAATAGAAGAAATGGAACTCAATCAAAAGAAGTCAGATGAAAGCAAAGAAGACCTAGCATTCTGGTGTAACCTCTGAGTTTTCTTCTTAGTCTACATTGGAAACTCTTAGACAGATGGAAAAATAATGGAAAGACCAAGAAAAATTATGTGCTACAAGCAAGAAAGGGAAACCACCAGAACTTTGATCAATGAAGATGGAAAATCCCTGAAAATAAATGAACCCCAAACTTAACTTCTCTGTGAAAGATGATGAAAGACATAACCAGATCATCCTGAATCTTGCTGTCTATAGGTAAATGTGATTGATGTCGATGTTCAATCACCCTATGTGTGAATAATGGCTAAAGGAAAGTCATTTCAGCTTGCACTTCCTACAGAAGTCAAACTTTAAAGCAGCTCTGCTAGAAAATCTCAGACAACAGGGTGTTTGGGAATCATGCCCCAAACAGAAGTAATTACAGGTAGCAGAAAAGCACCCAGGTCTGTGAAAAATACCTTGAACATCAGCAGAGAGAAAACAAAAGAAGCAAACAAACAGAAATTAGAAGTAGATTCTAACAAACACACAGTCCCTATATGGCTAATATAGTTCAAAAAGTTTCACGTTTTTCTGGGTGAAAAACATTCACCCAGAAGTGTTGGATCTGAACAAAAATTATATCGGTTGATGAAGATCCACATTTGGCAGATAACCCTGGAATGCCTCCATTGATTTGAATCATCAGGCTGCATTGTCATAGACTATGACCCATAACACTTAGTTTTACTTAGTTCAAAGAGTGTGTGTGTAACACACATTTATGGAGTAAAGAGAGTTATTTGTCAGTATTACTACTCTAAAGTTTTCACTCTCCTATACTTTGCGTATTATTACTTAAACAGTTTAAAGTTAAAAGCAGACCTAAGTATCTTATAGCCGATTATTTGTTTATATAAAGTCTTGGCTAGGGAAAATACTCAAAAAATTACTGTTAGGGCACCTGGTGGCTCAATCAGTCAGACTTCAGTTCGGGTCATGATCTCATGGTTCATGAGTTTGAGTCCCACATGGGGCTCTCTGCTGCCAGCACAGAGCCCACTTCGGATCCTCTGCCCCTTCTCTCTCTGCCCCTCCCCTGCTTGCACGCACTCACGCACACTCTCTCTTTCTGTCTCTCTCCACATAAATAAATAAGCTTAAAAGAATTACTACCAATACTTTGTAGGACACTTTGGAATCATCTACTGTGTTTGAACTTATACATTTCCCATGATCCAGCAATTCTACTCTTTGTGTGTACCTGAGAGAAAAGCATAACAGAAAAGTTATAGAAGAACTGTACAACAATACGCTATTTCCATAGGATAAATAAGGAAAAATTAAAACATAAATATTATATAAAAATAAATCTACATAATATAAAATCTGTTTGTCATGTATCTATCCATATATCTAAGAGTCCTTCTATATATAAAAGTTCATTTACAACTGTTAAGTTTATCTACACTTAAAATTTAGGACATTAAGTACCTATAGGAAGAAGAAGGGGTAGTGAATGAAGTCAGACCAGGGCACCGGTTGCATCTGTGATGCTGGCAATGTTTTATTCATTGCCCTTTTTTGAGAACTCACAAATATCCATGTTTTGATAACTTATGGGTGTTTACATTTAAGGTTTGTGGGTTTTTGTATGTGTGTGGTATACTTTCATATATGCTTGGAAAAAGGAAATTAGCTTAAAGTGAAATATTTGGTAATGCATTTGGTGAGTGTTCAGTGTATGTGAAATGTCAAGAAATAAAAATAAGCAGTAATCGGTCTTTAAGTTGTCACTGTTACCTGGAGAATGACAGCAGGAATCTTTAGGTGCCAATTTGCCTGGATTCTAATGGACTCTCGGAGTTCTTTCAGTTTGGGGCTTTAATAATCCATTCATAAGATCTAGAGCTTTGCTTAATATCTAAGAGAGTTATTCTACATAAATCATAAAGCAGCTATGTGATGTTTTTCCTTAGCAATTTATGCTAAGACAATGCAGACCTACTCTTTATAGACAAATTGTTCCAATGTTTATCCCATGCATATCTCAAAACATTCTTTGATTTTATTAATGTCTCTTTGTGAGATCCAAAAACCCTGATCTAAACCAACTGATTATTTTACTTCAATGAATTTGCGTCTTTAATATTTATTGGTAGCACTTACCACTTGATACTCTTTTGAAATCTTATCATTGACTCTAATTTTTGAGCCCCTACTTGTCATTAGGTAAGCCGGATTTGTCTGTGGCAATCTAGTGCCCAATATTCATGAGGAAAAAAAAAAAAAGCACCTATTTTTTTTTAATTCAATGTTGAATGGTGTCTAATTGGATTGGAATCAGGTTGATAATATTCTTAAAACCCTAAAGTTACAGTCTTTAATAATAAAGATTTTAAAATCCCAACCACTGACTTAACAACCAATGCAAAAAATGTCTCAGTTTTGCTGGGAAAAACAGTTTTCCTTTAATATTCGTAAAGCAAAAGGATGCCATTTTTGTTTGTTTGTTTGTTTGTTTGTTTTTCAATACACTTTTTGAAGAATTTGAGGATTACTAAGATTACAATGTAATCTTAGTTTCAGGTATAGAATTCAGTGATTCATTACCTACATATAACACCCAGTGCTCATCCCAATAATTGCCCTCCTAAATGCCCATCACTCCACCCCACCTCCCCTCCAGCAACCCTCAGTTTGTTCTCTGTGTTTAAGAGTCTCTTTTGGTTTGCCTCCATCTCTTTTTTTGCCTCCATCTGTTTTTATCTAAGAAAACAAACAGATGAACATAGGGGAAGGGAAGGAAAAATAAGATAAAAACATAAGTTCTTATTGGGTCTTTAGCCTGACTGCTTTTGGATTGGAACTTAATACCATTAGCTCTCTTGGTTCTCAGGCTTTTGAACTCAGACTGGGAAATACATGATTGGTTTTCCTGGGTGTCCAGCTGGCTCACTATAGATCTTGGGATTTCTCACCCTCCATAATCCTTTGAGATAATTTTATATATATATATATATATATATATATATATATATATATATACACACACACACACATATATATACACACATATGTGTATATATATACACACACACAAATATATATGCAACCACACATGTATATACATACACATACATATATAAATACATACACATGCATACATATTTATATATACATAACACATATGTGTATATGTGTGTATATATACATATATATAATACACAAAATATGTATATTTATAAATACATAAATTGTATATATAAAACATATATGTATATCTTATTGATACTATTTCTCTGGGGAAGCCTGACCAATACTGTGATTGTGTCAAAATTTATCTTATTATCTTATTCTTCCAATTATATATACACTGGCTTAGTTATAAAACTCTTCTGGTACCTTATTAAATATATTCTCTACATATATATTCTCTGTATATATGAAAATATTCTTCATATAAATGTGCATATTCTTTAGATAAATTATATTGTATTTTGATGTATATAAACATATATAAATATGTATCTATATACATGAAACAGCCTGGCATAAAGTAGGTAGTCAATAAGCATTTTCAAATATTTTAAGTAACTCATGCACATAAGCTTTTCCATGATACTAAAATTGTCCTTGTTTATATCTTTTATATTAAAAAAATGAATAAAGAAAGAATATTTGGCTTATTTTGGAAGAGATCTCAGCCAGTTCTCAGAGAATAGCTGGAAGCATTCAACTTCATTTTAGAGATAAGGAAAAAGATGATGCTGGGTACCTTGCCCAAGGTCACAAGTCTATTGTGGAGTAGAGTAGAGATCAGTATCCAGATGGTCTAAGGTAGCTCCATGCTCCCTTTGATTACACCATGCTGCCTCTCAATTTTACAAGTTCAAGATCTCAGAGGGTTTCTATTTGCTCATTTGTTTTGTTTCTTTTTCAGTCACTATCATAGGATTTGGGGCCATGGCAACAGCTGCTACACTGATGCTTCTTGCTTGCCAGTTCTCTGGGATGGCTGGCCATGTAAATGATGGTTGATTATCCTGTTGGCACGGTTTTGTGCTTCTAACATCTCTGCCATATGGTCGTGTTTTCCCACTGGAAAATCTGACTAGTTTGTAAACTTTTTCCTCAAGAGCAAAGACCATGACTCCTACTTCTTTGAAAATTTATTTTGGTCTGGGTATAGTACACATGAGAGCAACAGCTTGATAAACAAAATGGGGATTCAGGCCCTTCCTCTTATTTTCCTGTGTAGTTAGGACATATGATCTCTCTATTAGTTTTCTATTACTGCTGTACCACAAACTTAGTAGCTTAATGCAATGAAAATATATTATCTGACAGTTCGCAGATCAGAAGACTTAAATGGATCACACCAGGCTAAAATGAAGGGATCAGCATGGCCGAATTCCTCTCTAGAAACTCTAGGGGAGAATACATGTTTTTGTCTTTACAGCTTCTAGCTGCCATATTCCTTTGCTCTTCTATCTTCAAGCCAGCAATGGTAGATTGAGTCTTTCTCATATCACATCACTGTGACGCTCTGTTCCATCACCTGTCTCCTACTCTCACTCAGACACTTCTGCCTCTGTCATTTACAGAGGACCCTTGTAATGATATTGGGTCCACCTGGATAAACCATGATACTCTTCTTATTTTAAGTTGATCTGATTAGCAACCTTAACTCCATCTGTAACCTTAACTCACCTTATCCATGTAGCATAACATACCAAAAGTTCTGGGGATTAGCGTATGGATGTCTCTAGAGGTCTGTTCTGTCTACCACAGTTCCTTTTTTGTTACTTGGCTATTATTTCCTTACATGTGTCTTCATTATCCAAATGTGCACCTTTTGAGTATAATGTTCTACCCTACCCATTTTTTTACACATTGATCCTAATATAAATCCTACAATGTAGACGAGGTTAAATACATATCGGATGAAAAAGTGGAAGCGTGAAAAAATATGATGCTTAAAAATGTCCTACTTAGAAACAGAAATATATATTCTATATGTGAATATTGCTTTATTAATTCAACAGACATTTTGAGTTGTTACCATATACCAAGAGCTATTCTAGGCACTCTGAGAAATCAGCAGCAGAGATCCTTGAATTTAGATTCTAGCTGTTGGTGAAAGTCAACAAATAATTAACAGAAAAAATAGAAAATTCATGGTATGTAAGAAGGTAATGGATGCTGTTAACTGGAGTATGGAAAAATGAGTCTATATGTCCACACAAAAACTTGCACATAAATGTTCACAGCATCATTTCTCATAATAGCCAATATAGTGGAAACAACCCAAATTCCATCAAGTGGTGAATGGATGAAAAGAAATGTAGTCTATAGGGCTGGGTTTGGAAATAGAAAATGACTGTAAGTGGACACAAGGTTTCTTTTTGGGTTATAAAAATGTCTTAAAATTAAATTGTGGTTATGATTGCACACATGTGTAAATATGCTAAAAATTACCGAATTATAAACTTATAGCACAGACATTTTATGGTTTTTAATTACATCTCAATAAATCTGTTAATTAAAACAATAAATAAAAGGAAATGCACAAAGGTAATAGTGATCTGGAGGATTGCCTGGGTCCAGCTGTAATTTTCATTAAGGTGTTCAACACAGTTGGGCCTCATGATGAAAGAGACATTTGATCAAAGACTATATGGAAGTGATCAAAGTGCAGATGTATGGAGGACATGGGCCCTAGCCCAAGACAAAAACCTGGGAAATGTCTCTGACACAGGAGGGTAAGTGGTATGTTGTATGGATAGCAAGAAAGCAAGTATGACAGAAACAGAATGACTTGAGCAGGTGAAACTAAGTTAGATAAACGGTGGGTTCTCTAGGCCACTGTAAGGTTTTTGACTTCACCTTGAGTGAAATGAGAGAAAATGGAAGATTTTGAGCATAAGAGTGAGATGTTTTCACTTAGATTTTAAAATGATCCTCATGGCCACTTTGTAGATAATTATTGCAGAAGGACAAAGGTGGACACAAGAATAGCAGAAATCTCAGGGAGGAGTCTCCTATGGTGATCTTATTAAGAGAAGTTTAATGACTAGAACTGGAGAAGTAGAAGTAATGTGGTTACACGTGATCTAAATTTGTGTGTGTGTGTGTGGTGGGGGGGGGGTAATGCTAAAGAAAAGTTTTCCTTAACTTTGTAAAAATAATATGATACCTTTCTTAAAAAAATCTAAGAAGCTGGATATAATTTTGCCAGTCTACTATAGACTTTGAGATATCCTAGCTGTCTGTCATTGGGAAATTCCCTTACCTTGACTTGTTCTTGGTGTATAAAGCAGTAAAGGTGCACACTTACAGAATCATTGTAATGATAAGGAAATAAAATAGATATGAAAACAAAATTTTATCAACCTTGGTAAAATGTAATTTAGTTTTGCTAGAGATCAAACAATGAATGAGGTTTTAAGGGCTATATGAAGAAAAAACAAAATAAAACAAAGACTTTTAGATCTAAAATAGTAATTATATAAGCTCTAGTGTGAGAAAAATAAACTAGTGTCTGGTTTTCACTTAAAAGGATGGTTCAAATTTACATATTAAAATTACTTTAAAATTTCAAAGTGTCATTTATTTCATTATTTTCTTTTTGGAGAAAAACTAGAGAAAGATTAGTAGGTCCCTATATCAGAAAAATGTGAATTACTTGTTAAAATTTTTTGAAAAAAATGATTTCAAACTTTAAATGTAAATATTATTTGTAATGAACAATGCACTATAGGAAGCATATGAAAAAATTCCCCTTTGAATCACCCTGATAACATTCTGGAAAAGAAAAGGAGTTTTTCTCATTACATGTGAGTTTTATGTGTATGTATATGCATGTTAATACCTCAAAATGGGTGTATTCAATCTTTTAAATTGTTTTGTACAAGTTATTAGTTCATACATCATTATCCATTTTATATTTGACAATAAAGAACAAAAAAAAGATGGAAAGAACCAGGGAGATATCTAGTATATTAGTATTACCTTTTGTCCCAATTATTAACCTTACCTCAATAATAAAATATTTTCTATGATCTATAGGTAGCAAATATTCAATGCACATTTGTCCAAATAAACTATTGAAAATATCATAGTGTTGGGATGAGCACTGGGTGTTGTATATAACCAATGAATCATGGGAATCTACTCCCCAAGCCAAGAGCACACTGTATGCACTGTATGTTAGCTAACTGGACAAGAAATTGTATTTTAAAAAAAGAAGAAGAAAAAAGAAAATATCATAGTCTTTCAAAAAATATTTTTGAAAAAGATTCACGGTCAAAAAATCTTGCTTACCTTGATCACATTTATAAATTTATTTTCAGACCCTACAGTGTTGTTTTGATTCAAGTATAGCCATTTTGTGATGATGCTTTAAAATTTAAAGTTAAACTTAAGCCAGCAGGCTAGAATGATACTATATACTTGATAGTTTGCACTCAGGATGTAAATATGAAAAATAGCTCAGGATCATTTTCTATTATACTGGTGTTTTGTAACATTGTATTTGGATTTAATAACCATAGTTACCTTACATGGAAGTGACAGCTTTTGGGACGAATTTGTTTATAATGCATACTAGTCTATATTAAGTTGCCTCATAAAAAGAGTTAATGAGTTCATCAATAAGAAAGGATATTTTTCCTGATTTCTCTTTCCTCCTATAATGTGACTGGACATGCAGTATTGATGATGTAACCATCTAGGTGAACAATAGATAAGGACATAATTCACTGTGTGAATATAAACTTGTAAAACTCTTTAAAAAGAAAAACCCATTGTTCTTTCCCAAGCTGTAGAAGAACCTTGGTTTATGGTAACAGATGGTTTTAGTTCTCTGTTAAGTTGCAAGTATACATTTAGGCAAAGTTATGGAAAAGTCTGATGGCAGTATTCCCCAAATAAGTCTTCAAACAGATATAATCAGGGGCAGAAGGCAGGTTAACTGTCTAGTGTCACACACACAAAACAACAAACAACAACAACAACAACAACAGGAATCTAGATTACTGTCAAAGAAAGCCAGTTCATATGAAAGTGTTCCATTATAGGGCAGTAAGACACTGTGTACCCAGAACAGAGTAAAATACTGCTTAACTTCAAATTGTTTTTATTAATCAAGTATGTGGAGAGCTGCAGTAAATGTGCCAAAATTCCAGTGTTTTAACACAAGAGAAAAGTGTTTTTTTACTCACAGAATCAAATAATATGGTGGTGTGGTATGCCCATTCTACTGGATCTCCTGGGCATCTCCATTTAGTGGTGATTCCAGGGCCCTGCATTTTCCTGTCTCCTGGCCCCCTCGTCCCCTTGGGTTTTGGAGGGCTATGATGGATTTTTTGCATTCAGACAGCAGAAGGGAAAAAGAAAGCATAAAGGAGCTGAGGAATTTGTGTAGATGCCTGATCTGGAAGGAAAATACATCACTTCTGCTCACATTCTATTGATGAGAGCTCAGTCACAGGACCCTTGTAACTGCAAGGAAGGCCAGGAAATTAGGTCTAGATCTGGGTCCAGTGTCAAAGACAGTGATTTTATTGGTGCCTCTGCTACATGATTTAAATCTCTAAGGTGAAAAGAAGAGGCAGCAAACAAAATGTGAGTTCAGGAATACAGGCCTTCCTGGATTTGCAATGGGGTTACCTCCCCAATAAACCAGGAATACAGATCTTTCTGGATTTACAATGGGGTTACCTCCTCAATAAACCCATCATAAATTGAAAATATACACCTAACCTACAGAACATCATAGCTTAGTCTTGCCCCCCCCCCACCCCTTAACTATGAAGAGAACTCATACCTTAACTTCTAGTTGGGCAAAATCACCTAACACAAAGCCTACTTTATGATAAAGTATTGAATATCTCAAGTCATTTACTGAACATTGTACTGAAAAAACAAAGAAACAAAACAGAATGGTTGTCTGGGTTCAAAATGGCTGTACATGTATTGGTTGTTTACTCTTGTGATCTCATGGATGACTAGAAGTTAAGGCTCACTGCCACTGCCCAGGACAATGAGAGAGGATCATCCTGCATATCACTAGCCTGGGAAAATATCAAAATTCAAAGTTAAAGGTATGATTTCTACAGCATGCTTATCCCTTTTGCCCCATCACAAAGTCAAAAAATCATAAATTGAACTATCATAAGTCAGGGGGAAATTCTGTAAAAAAAAGATCAGAATGTTTATGAAAATTGCTATCTTCATAAATCATGCCCAAGTCCACAGTGTTGTCAATAGAGAGAAATATGTATATATTTATACAGGATAATATTAGAATCTATGTTTTAACAAAGTTCCCTGCTGATTCATAGGCAAATTAAAGTTTGAGCAGTACTGCTCTGTATAATGTCTCACTGGAAAAATTTATAAGATACCTTAACATTAAAAAAAAAAAGTTTGACAATTTGTACTGCAAATAACCTTTCTAACTTTCATTATAATTGTTGAGAATCTGAATATCCCCATCGAACTTGACCATGATCACTACTTAACAAAACATCCATCAGCATCCCACAGGAGGCTAATTTTCTGTGAAACTTAGATAGGAAGATGGATTTAAATGCACAAAATGGGGAAAGACCTAAGTCAGAAATTTCGATGTTAGCTTTTTAAAAATTGTTTATTTATTTATTTTGAGAGAGAGTCAGAAAGATCGCAGGTCGGGTAGAAGCAGAGAGAGAGAGAGAGAGTCCCTACCTCTGGGATGCTTAACTGACTAAGCCAGTCACCCAGGTGCCCCTAAGTGTTAGCTTTTAGTCAGTGTCTCCTCTGTAAACCACCTCTGAAACAGAAGATTCATTCCTATATTCCCAGTTAGGTAGCCTGATTCTGACATGAAGCATTTTAGTTGTCTATTCATTCATTAATTCCATATACTATTTTTCAGACTCTTATTGAGGGTCAGCAAAAGCAAGAGCTATCAAGGATTTCAGCAGAGGAAGAGGACAAATAAACTAAAATACAATGTGAATATAAAATATTTATAATGAGTAGCATGTATCCATTTAGATAGACTGTAAGTGAATTTGCCTTAAAAGGGATCTCGTTTGTTGTAAACTCTGCAAACTCCATCAAAACATTGTGATATTAGAATTAGCCCATTGAAAACTGAGGTCCTCGTTGATACACTGCATTAGCTCTGAATTGTATTCTATCTTAAAGAAAAAAAAATAGATTTAGAGTCAGGATACCTAAGTTTGAGTCTTGGTTTTTATTATTTTTTAAAGTTTATGTATTTATATTAAGAGAGCGAGAGAGAGTGGGGGATAGGGCAGAGAGAGGGAGAAAGAGAGAATCCTAGGCAGTTTCCACAGTGTCGGCACGGAGGCCAAAGTGGGGTTTGAACTCACGAACAATGGGATCATGACCTGATGAAATCAAGAGTTGGACCCTTACTGATTCACTGATCGACCTATGTGCCCCAAGTCTTAGTTCTTTAATTCTATAATACTATGGGGATTTTAAACATAGCTTTCCATTGAGAGGTAGAGTTTCCTTGAATCCTCGTGGTCTTGTTACTACTTTCTTCAAAAGAAAATGGTAGAGATGAGGCTATATGTCATCCATGGCTTAATCAGAAAAGGTCATACAACTTCACTTGATTCAATTGGGAGGGTTGCACTGAAAAAAGCCAGTCAGTACCTAAGTCTGAGTACTCAGAGACTATCATGTCAGAGAGACCATTATCAAAGCACCAGTCAACAGCCACAGCTGAGCTCCAAGCCAAAAATTAGCATTAACTGCCAGCTCTGCCAGTGGGCCATTCTGGAAGTCCAGTCTAGTTGTATCTTCAGAGGACTACAGCCCACCTGGGATTTGACTATAATCACATGAGAGATTCAGAACAAAAACTGCCCAGCTCAGCTCTTCCCAAATTCCTGACCCATAAAACTGTAGGCAAAATAAAGTGGTTGCTGGCTACAGCCACAAAATAATTCATTTATTATGCAGCCATAAGAACTATAACAGTGCTCTTGGGTGAGTCACTTTTTCTCTTTAACTCTTAAGCCTTACATCTCTAATGGGAATATCATGTATTTTTAGTACTGTTGCAAAGCTCGAAAGATGTTATAAATCTTGCAATACTGAGCAAATACTTGTAGTTTGACTTTGTTCATTTATTTATATGTTTACTCAACACATTTATTGAATGCCTACTATATATCAAGTCTGTGCGGGAGGCTAGGGGTGTAACTGTTAATAAGATACAGTTCCTACAGGCAAGGAACTCAGTTTCAGATGGAGGAAGTGGTCAAGGAACCAGGCAATGAACTGTGATAAAGCCACTGCATAGATAAATGCAGGACACCTAGTCCTATGAGGACTATGAAGACATCTAGTAGGGGCTTGTTCCTACTATCCTGGAGGCAGTACAGACAGTGGTCAGCATTTGAGATTAAATGTGTGGAAGTCAGGGAAAACATGAGAGGGAAGATCATCACATAAGAGAAGCAGATCATCTGGCTTAGCTCTGCAGTGAGTGGTAGATGCTAAAAGAAGAATGTGATCTCTGTATAGAGGGAAAGGGTTTCTTGTGACCTATCTAAATCATGGTGGAGGGATGCCTGGGTGGCTCAGTTGGTTAAGTGTCTGACTTCAGCTCAGGTCATGATCTCATATTTTGTGAGTTCAAGCCCCACATCAGGCTCTGTGCTGATAGCTCAGAGCCTGGAGCCTGTTTCGATTCTGTGTCTCCCTCTTGCTCTCTGCTCCTTCCCCGCTCATGCTCTGACTCTCTGTCTCTCTCTCTCTGTCTCTCTCTTTGTATCTCTCTCTCTCTCTCACAAAAATAATAAAATAAACATTAAAAAGTTTAAAATAAAATAAAATAAAATAAAATTTAAATCATGGTGGAAATAGACACTTTTGAGGCACGAGGGAGGCACTATAGGGTCTGCCTGCCATGCATCTTCTGGCCACACAAGAATAAAAAGAAACAAATAATCAGAGCAACATACTCAAATAACTGCTACCTTGGACAATCTTTTGTTACTTTGGATGAGCAAAGCAGGAGACAAGGCTAAGATACAAGATTTCATCAGAAACTTGTCATTCTGCTCAATGTGGGATAGAAAATGGTGATAACAAGAGGCAACAGTGAAAGATAGGCTCCAAAATCTTTGCAAAGCCCTTCTTTCCATGTCAGGCTTACACAGGGATTTGCCTGCATCCCATGGCCTGATGGTTGTCCTGTGGCCAGTAGTTATTCCTTGATTGTCAGATGACCATAATTATTCTTACAAAGTGTATGTGTGCCTCTGTCTCTGTATGATGTGTGTGTTTGCAGATCAGAAGGAATCTTGGCATCAGAAGAGGCACTTTCCCATTCACTATTTAAGTAGACCCACTTAACAACTTCATGATGTAAGCAGAATAAGCAAAGTGTCATATAACCAATGTGTAAGGTCACATATCCAGGATGACACAATCAGATCTTGGTTCTCTATGCTGAGTGCGCTTCCCCTACACCTCTTGAAACAATGTGATGACAACACTTAACAGTGGTGACTGGTGGTGGTTTAACAGTGAGGTTTTCAGAGCAATCAAGCCTGCAGGCATATGAAGAGAGGGAAGAGGGTTTTATTTGGAATACCTCACTTTCCCCTTCATTATAAAAAGTCCATTAAAAAAAGAATTAGCCTATAATGATACCATTTTTTTCTTATATTTCTTCCACTAAAATTTTAATTATTATTTTCTTTCACACCCTTTTGCCTGTATATTAACTTCCCATTTCTTTGATTTTAAGAAAATAAACTCCTTAAATGTAACAAAGCAGAAATGAGTTAAACATGAAGCTATAGATACATTTAAAGAGGGAGAGAGGCAGTATGTCTCAAACTGAAGTGAAAACTAACCAAAACTATAATGTGAGAGTTTGATGACTATACCTTACATATTTCAGAGGCGTAAGTATATGTATAGTTATGAGGGGAATAATCTTGGCTGAAAAACCAGAAGCTGAGTGTATCATCCAGCTTTTATTTCTGTTGATCCTGTTCTGGGGCACTATAATTTTTTTTTTAAATATGAAATTAATTGTCAAATTGGTTTCCATATAACACCCACTGCTCATCCCAACAGGTGCCCTCAATGCCCATCACCCACTTTCTCCTCCCCCCCCGCAACAACCCTAAGTTTATTCTCAGTATTTGAGAGTCTCTTATGGTTTGCCTCCTTCCCTCTCTGTAACTTTTTCCCCCCTTCTCCTCCCCCCGGTCTTCTGTTGAGTTTCTTAGGATCCACGTATGAGTGAAAACATATGGTATCTGTCTTTCTCTGCCTGACTTATTTCACTTAACATAACACTCTCTAGTTCCATCCACATTGCTACAAAAGGCCAGATTTCTTTCTTTCTCATTGCCACATGGTATTCCATTGTATGTATAAACCACAACTTCTTTATCCATTCATCAGTTGATGGACATTTAGGCTCTTTCCATAATTTGGCTATTGTTGAAAGTGCTGCTATAAACACTTGAGTACAAGTGCCCCTATGCATCAGCACTCCTGTATCCCTTGGGTAAATTCCTAGCAGTGCTATTGTGGGGTCATAGGCTAGATCTATCTTTAATTTTTTAAGGAACCTCCACACTGTTTTTCAGAGCAGCTGCACCAGTTTGCATTCCCACCAACAGTGCAAGAGGGTTCCCGTTTTTCCACATCCTCTCCAGCATCTATAGTCTCCTGATTTGTTCATTTTAGCCATTCTGACTGGCGTGAGGTGATATCTCAGTGTGGTTTTGATTTGTATTTCCCTGATGAGGAGTGACGTTGAGCATCTTTTTATGTGCCTGTTGGCCATCTGGATGTCTTCTTTAGAGAAGTGTCTATTCATGTTTTCTGCCCATTTCTTCACTGGATTATTTGTTTTTTGGTTGTGGAGTTTTATGAGTTCTTTATAGATTTTGGATACTAGCCCTTTGTCCGATATGTCATTTGGAGATATCTTTTTCCATTCCATGGGTTTCCTTTTAATTTTGCTGATTGTTTCCTTTGCAGTGCAGAAGCTTTTTATCTTGATGAGGTCCCAATAATTCATTTTGATTTTAATTCCCTGGCCTTTGGAGATGTGTGAAGTAAGAAATTGCTGTGGCTGAGGTCAGAGAGGTTTTTTTCCTGGTTTCTCCTCTAGGGTTTTGATGGTTTCCTGTCTCACATTCAAGTCCTTCATCCATTTTGAGTTTATTTTTGTGAATGGTATAAGAAAGTGGTCTAGTTTCATTCTTCTGCATCTTGCTGTCCAGTTCTCACAGCACCATTTGTTAAAGAGACTTTTTTCCATTGGATATTCTTTCCTACTTTGTCAAAGATTAGTTGGCCATACATTTGTGGGTGCAATTCTGGAGTCTCTATTCCATTGGTCTGTGTGTCTTTTTTTGTGCCAATACCATGCTGTCTTGATGACTACAGCTTTGTAGTAGAGGGTAAAGTCTGGGATTGTGATGCCTCCCACTTCTGTTTTCTTCTTCAATATTGCTTTGGCTATTTGGGGTCTTTTGTGGTTCCATACAAATTTTAGGATTGCTTGTTCTAGTTTTGAGAAGAATGCTGGTGCAATTTTGATTGAGATTGCATTGAATGTATAGATTGCTTCGGGTAGTATTGACATTTTAACAATATTTATTCCTCTAATCCATGAGCATGGAATGCTTTTCCATTTCTTTGTATCTTTTTCAATTTCCTTCATAAGCTTTCTATAGTTTTCAGCATACAGATCTTTTACATCTTTGGTTAGGTTTATTCCTAGGTATTTTTTGCTTCTTGGTGCAATTGTGTATGGGATCAGTTTCTTTATTTGTCTTTCTGTTGCTTACTTATTAGTGTATAAGAATGCAACCAATTTCTGTACATTGATTTTGTATCCTGCGACTTTGCTGAATTCATGTATCATTTGTAGCAGACTTTTGGTTTAGTCTGTCGGGTTTTCCATGTATAGTATCATGTCATCTGAAAAAAGTGAAAGCTTGACTTCATCTTTGCCAATTTTGATGCCTTTGATTTCCTTTTGTTGTCTCATTGCTGATGCTAGAACTTCCAACACTGTTAAACAACAGTGGTGAGAGCGGACATCCCTGTCGTGTTCCTGATATCAGGGGGAAAGCTCTCAGTTTTTCCCCATTGAGTATGATGTTAGCTGTGGGTTTTTCATAAATGGCTTTTATGCTGTTTAAGTATGTTCCTTCTATCCCAACTTTCTTGAGGGTTTTTATTAAAATTTTGTCAAATGCTTTTTCTGCATTGATTGACAGGATCATATGTGTCTTATCTATTCTCATATTAATGTGATGTATCACGTTGATTTGTGAATATTGAACCTGCTCTGCAGCCCAGGAATGAATTCCACTTGATCATGGTGAATAATTCTTTTTATATGCTGTTGAATTCGATTTCCTAGTATCTTGTTGAGAATTTTTGCATCCATATTCATCAGGGATATTATCCTGTAGTTCTCTTTTTTTGCTGGGTTTCTGTCTGGTTTGGGAATCAAAGTAATGCTGGCTTCATAAAATGAGTCTGGAAATTTTCCTTCCCTTTCTATTTTTTGGGACAGCTTGAGAAGAATAGGTATTATCTATGCTTTAAATTTCTGGTAGAATTCCCCAGGGAAGCCATCTGGTCCTGGACTCTTATTTGTTGGGAGATTTTTGATAACTGATTCAATTTCTTCGCTGGTTATGGGTATGTTCAAATTGGCTATTTCTTCCTGTTTGAGTTTTGGAAGTGTGTGGGTGCTTAGGAATTTGTCCATTTCTTCCAGGTTGTCCAGTTTGTTGGCATATAATATTTCATAGTATTCCCTGATAATTGCTTGTATTTCTGAGGGATTGATTCTAATAATTCTGTTTTCATTCGTGATTTTATCTATTTGGGTCATCTCCCTTTTCTTTTTGAGAAGCCTGGCTATAGGTTTATCAATTTTGCTTATTTTTTTCAAAAAACCAACTCATGGTTTCATTGATCTGCTCTACTGTTTTTTTATAGATTCTGTATTGTTTATTTCTTCTCTGATCTTTATTACTTCTCTTCTTCTGCTGGGTTTGGGGTGTCTTTGCTGTTCTGCTTCTTTTTCTTTTAGGTGTGCTGTTAGATTTTGTATTTGGGATTTTTCTTGAGATAGGCCTATTTTCCTCTCAGGACTGCCTTTGCTGTATCCCAAAGCTTTTGGATTGTTGTATTTTCATTTTCATTTGTTTCCATATATTTTTTCATTTCTTCTCTAATTGTCTGGTTGACCCATTCATTCTTTAGTAGGGTGTTCTTTAACCTCCATGCTTTTGGAGGTTTTCCAGACTTTTTCCTGTGGTTGATTTCAAGTTTCATAGCATTCTGGTCTGAAAGTGTGCCTGGTATGATCTAAATTCTTTTATACTTATTAAGGGCTGTTTTGTGACCCAGTATGTGATCTATCTTGGAGAATGTTTCATGTGCATTCAAGAAGAAAGTATATTCTGTTGTTTTGGGATGCAGAGTTCTAAATATATCTGTCAAATCCATCTGATCCAATATATTATTCAGGGCCCTTGTTTCTTTCTTTATTTATTCTCTGTCTAGGTGTTCTATCCATTGCTATAAGTGGAGTATTAAAGTCTCCTGCAGTTACCACATTCTTATCAATAAGGTTGCTTATGTTTGTGATTAATTATTTTATATATTTGGCGCTTCCATATTCGATGCATAGACACTTACAATTGTTAGCTCTTCCTGATGGATAGACCCTGTAATTATTATATAATGCCCTTCTTCATCTGTTGTTACAGCCTTTAATTTACAGTCTAATTTGTCTGATATAAGTATGGCTGCTCCAGCTTTCTTTTGACTTCCAGTAGCATGATAGATAGTTCTCCATCCCCTCTCTTTCAATGTGAAGGTGTCCTCAGGTCTAAAATGAGTCTCTTGTAGACAGTAAATATTTTTTTATCCTTATTTTTTTTTTTATCCATTCTGATACCTGTGTCTTTTGGTTGGAGCATTTAGTCCATTTACATTCAGTGTTACTATTGAAAGATGTGGGTTTAGAGTCATTGTGATGTCTGTAGGTTTCATGCTTGTAGTGATGTCTCTGGTACTTTGTGGTCCTTGCAACATTTCGCTCACAGAGACCCCTTTAGGATCTCTTGTATGGCTGGCTTAGTCGTGATGAATTCCTTCAGTTTTTGTTTGTTTGGGAAAACCTTTATCTCTCCTTCTATTCTGAATGACAGACTTGCTGGATAAAAGGTTCTTGGCTGCATATTTTTTCTCTTCATCACATTGAAGATTTCCTGCCATTCCTTTCTGGCCTGCCAAGTTTCAGTAGATAGGTCTGCTACTGCCGTTATGTGTCTACCTTTGTGTGTTAGGGCCTGTTTGTCCATAGCTGCTTTCAGAATGCTCTCTTTATCGTTGTATTTTGCCAGTCTCACTATGATATGTCATGCAGAAGATTGATTCAAGTTACGTCTGAAGGGAGTTCTCTGTGCCTCTTGGATTTCAATGCCTGTTTCCTTCCTCAGATCAGGGAGGTTCTCAGCTATAATTTGTTCAAGTACACCTTCAGCCCCTTTCTCTCTTTTCTTCTTCTTCTGGAATTCCTATGATATGGATATTGTTCTGTTTGATTGCATCACTTAGTTCTCTAATTCTCCCCTCATACTCCTGGATTTTTTTTTTTTTTATCTTTTTCTCGGCTTCCTCTTTTTCCATAATTTTATCTTCTAATTCACCTATTCTTTCCTCTGCGTCTTCAATCCACACCGTGGCCCCCTCCATTTTATTTTGTACCTCATTTATAGCATTTTTTAATTCATCATGACTATTTTTTAGCCCCTTGATCTCTGTAGCAATAGATTCTCTGCTGTCCTCTATGCTTTTTTCAAGCCCAGCGATTAATTTTATGGCCATTATTCTAAATTCTTGTTCCGTTATGTTGCTTACATCGTTTTGATCAACTTGTTAGCTGTTGTTACTTCCTAAAATTTCTTTTGAGGAGAATTCTTCTGTTTCATCATTTTGGTTAGTTTTCTGTCCCTTATGTGTTTTAAAAGCTTGTGTGCTCTGCACCTGAAAGCACTACTATATTAAAGGAGGGTCATACACTGTCCAGGTCCTGGCCCTTCAGGAGGGTTTTTTCGGGGATTGTTACTTGCTCTCTGTTGTTGTGACTTTGGTTATTTTATTACCCTACTCGTAGTAATATTTTGGACCCGCTACTATGTGTGCTTTGATTTGTTCCTTGGAGTAGCCCCGTAAAGGAAAACAGATAGACAAACAGAAGCAAAACCATGCAAACACACAAACAAATAAACAAAAACAAAACCTTAAGTCTAAAAACAACCCCAAAACTCTGACTACAAGGAAAGAAGAGGGTGGAGGCGGTGCTGATGGAAGAGCACATACAAAGAGAGAAATGACAGGAGTGGGTGGGGGGAGGAAGAAAAAATAAATACTGATTAGGCAGTGAGACTAAAAGGCTTAATCCAGAGAGAGAGAAAGGAAAATAAAGAAGGAGGCGGGCAAAACGAAATGAAGATAAAATTACCGAGACAGAGAAACTATATGGCTAGATTATTCCAGAGAGAGAGAAAGGAGTGTAAAGAAGGAGGTGTAGAGCATGTATCAAGACAATGGATTAAATATGTCTGTTTAGACAGACCAATAACCAGAGTAATCAGCCTAGGGGTGGGAAGAGATAAGGAGATGAAATGGGGGGGGGGGGAGAGAATATATCTGTTTATCCAGAATTGACCTAGAGTTAATCCAGGCAATGCTGCATCGCTTGTCGGGAGGAGCTGTCTGTAGAGTCTGTGCCAGTCTGGTGCATACACAGTCACCCAGTGCAAAGGGATGTGGTTTGATGTTTTCTGAACCCACCTCCACTATGGGCCCGGGAGTGATCCCTGAGGCCCCACCTTGGTGGTGGTAGTGGTCGGGGCAAATCGTGATCCCCCAGTGTCTTCTCCACAGAGCTGGACCCAGTGGACTCAGTTTGAGTTGTCCTCACTGTGCCACAGGTGCAGATTGGGGGGGGGGGGGGGCGGGAGGGCTTCTCTCTCTGCCAACTCCCCTGACCCTGCCCTTGGCTAGGATTCAAAGTCCCACTCCATGTGCTCTGTCCCTGGGGATGCGCCTCTCAGTGCCGCAATTTGTGGTCCCGGCTGGCTTTGTCTGTGCCATAGCACTTCAGGGAGGACCGCCTTCTACTGTGGACTGAGAGTAGCCGCCCTCGCCCCCGCAAACCCCAGGGTGGCGGATGCAGGCAGTCTTTGTCTTTTTCCACAGCACTCCAGGGAGACAGCTGCCTTTTCCTCCTGCAGGCTGTGCCCTCAAGGCCCAGCCACTGCTCCAGGGGGTGGCGGATGCAGGCAGGTTCTGTGTATTGCACAGCCCTCCAGGGAGGGAACCACTTTCTCTAGCTGCGGACTGAGATTCTGACCAGATTCTAACCCAGGCCTGGCTCCTCTCCTCCCCAGCTGCGGGAATAGGGAGTCGGCTCCAGTCCGAAGAAAGCCCTGTAGTTAGAGATCAGATCCCACTCAGTCTCAGTCCGAGGTCTTTCTCCTGTCCAGATAAGGTCCTGCACTTCCCTAGCCGCTGTTTCTCTTTCCTTTGTCTCTCCACAGAAGGGGGTCCCTCCCCTCTGTGCCCATGCAGCCTTTTTTTAATCTCCCCCATTTCACAGTACCCACCTATCTTTTTTCCAGCTTTCCCATTTTCTTCCTAATAGATTCAATCTCTTTTCCTCCCAAGCTCTGGTGTTCAAAGTCCTTTGGCTTCTACACTTCTTTATCTGAGAGACAGAGGACGTATGTATTCCCCCTACTTCTCTGCCATGTTGACTCTCATCCCTATAATTTTCTTGAAGAACTGTTTAGATAAACAAGTTAATCCTGTTCTTAAAGATTAATAAGGACATTTAATTCATTTTAAATTTGCTCTATTGTCTTTAATAGCCATATAAAATGGGGGGTGGGAAAGGTTGTGGCTTAATTTTCCATCTGCACAATGTGGCTTAACTAACTACCACTTAATGAGTAAAATGGGTGTGATATCCCAAATGACACTGTCTTCAGAGAAAGCAAGTGCAATGAGGTGAGGCCTCAAACACAGGTGTTTTTTTCTCATACACTAAGGGAACTAAAACATTTCTTATAATCAGCTGTTAAATACCTAAGTTTAGACCCTGCATTATTAATATTTTACTTTTAATCAACTTTATTCAAGTACAGTTGAAAAAAAGTAAAATACATCTTTTTTTTAAAGCATTTTTTTTTGTTTATTTATTTTTGAGACAGAAAGAGAGAGACAGAGCATGAATGGGGGAGGGGCAGAGAGAGACGGAGACACAGAATCGGAAGCAGGCTCCAGGCTCTGAGCCATCAGCAAAGAGCCTGACTCGGGGCTTGAACTCACGGACCGTGAGATCATGACCTGAGCTGAAGTCGGACGCTTAACCAACTGAGCCACCCAGGCGCCCCTAAAATAAATCTGTTTTTAAGAATGTTGACAAATTTATACATTTCTATAACAACTGCCACTCATGAAGATATAGAACATTTCTCCCACAGTAAAGTTTTTCCATGGGGCGCCTGGGCAGCTCAGTCAGTTAAGCATCAGACTCTTGATTTGGGCTCAGGTCATGATTTCACCATCATAAGATGGAGCTCCAAGTTCGCTCCATACTGGCAGTGGACCCTGTGTAAGAGTCTCCTCCCTCTGGCCCTCCTCTGCTCACGTCAAGTGTGTACTCTCTCTCTCTCTAAAAGAAAAGTTTATCTGTGAATTTCCCACTCAGGGTCCATCCTCTTCCCTGCAAATCATGCCCTGTCCTGGCAACCATCTACTTTATGTCCTTATGAATTTGATTTGTATCTGGTTTCTTTTGGTCATCCTAATGATATTGGGATCCGTCCATATAGTTGCACATATTATAGTCCATTCCTTTTTGGATGGTATATTCATATATGGATATACCACAATTTGTTTAGCTTTCTCTTGTTAGTGGACATAGATTTTCTATGTTTCTCGATTTTGGTTATCATGAAGAAAGGTGTTGTACATTTGTATATAGCTCTTCACGGGGACACGTTTTGTTTCTCTTGGGTAAACACTTAGGAATAGAAGTCCTGGTAATTATGTGTCTAATTTTATAAGAAACTGTCAAACTGTTTTAAAAAGTGATGGAACTATTTTTCATTCCCACAAGCAGTATATAAGGATCCGGTTGTACCACAACGCCTCTCAGTTTGGCCATGCTTTTTCCATTTCAGCAGTTCTAGTGTGTGCTTGCTGGTATTATTCCGTGGTTTTAATTTGTGTTTATTTGATGACTACTGGGGTTGAACATCGTTTCAAGTACTTATTTGCTCATTCTTTGGTTTAGTCTTTGTTCAAATAATTTTCCTATTTTTGTCTAGTTTTTTGTCTTATTATTGAGTTGTAAGGATACGCTATATATTCAGGATATTGTCCTTCATCAGATTTATGTGCTGCGAAAGTCCCCCACCTCCATTTTGTGGTTTAAATTGTTGGGTTTCTTTGCAGCATTTCACAAAGTGTAAGTTATCAATTTGGGTGCAATTGTAACTCCAATTTCACCCAAATTGGTGTAAAGTATTTGTTCTTTTGGTGCTCTAAGTAGTTTGGGCTAACCCAAGGTCACTAGTATGTCCCGGTAGGTTTTCTTCTAGACTTTGCTAGTTTTAACTTTCACATTTAGGTTTATGATTCTTTCTCTTTTTTTTTTTTTTAATTTTTTTTTAATGTTTATTTATTTTTGGGACAGAGAGAGACAGAGCATGAACGGGGGAGGGGCAGAGAGAGAGGGAGACACAGAACGGGAAGCCGGCTCCAGGCTCAAAATCATCAGCCCAGAGCCCGATGCGGGGCTCGAACTCACGGACCGCGAGATCGTGACCTGAGCTGAAGTCGGCCGCTTAACCGACTGAGCCACCCAGGCGCCCCATAGGTTTATGATTCAATAAATTGAAGTTTATTGAAACAATTTTGTGATTGGTGTGAGTTGGATAACACATTGTTCAAGTGTCATTGTTTGAAAAGACTATTGTTCCCCCATTAAATTACCTTAAAATATTTGTCACAAATAAATTGACTTTCTAGATAGAAAAAGAGAGAGAGAGAGAGAGAGAGAAGGAAGGAAGGAAGGAAGGAAGGAAGGAAGGAAGGAAGGAAGGAAGGAAGGAAAAGGAAAGGGAAGAAAGGAAAGGAAGGGAAAGGGAGGAAAGGAACGAAGGAAGGAAGGAAAGAAAAGAAAGAAGGTAGATAATGTTGAATTTATAAATCACCTTGGGGAGAATTGATATCTTATAATATTTTGGTATTGTAATATATAAACTCAGCACATTCCTCCATATATTTAGGCTTTCTTTAAATTCTCCCAGATATCATGTGCAGTTTTCAATGTGTAGTTTTCCAGGTATTCTCTTAAACTTACCTATATTTCATTTTTTATATCATTGCATACAGTATTTATGCTGTTGTAAATGACGTCATCTTTTCTTTTTCTGCTTCAGCTTCCTCATGATTATTGATTACCATATATAAATAATACTGATTTTCAAAATTTTGACCTTGTATTCTGAAGTGTTAAGTCCATGTTTTCGTTTTGATAGGATTTTTGTAGTTTCCTTAATATTTTCTGCATAAAAAATCCTATCACTTACAAATAAAAAAGCTTTTATTTTTCCCCAGTTTTTATACATTTTGTCTATTTTTGCATTCCAGGACCTACCATAACTTTTGAAGAGAAGTGGTTGATAGTGACATGCAAACATTCATATTGTCTGTTTGTTGTATCGGTTAATGAAGACAGTTTTGAAATCTCAAATCATTACATAGGTTTTTTTTTCCTTCTTTCTCCTTCAGTTTCATATTTTTTATTGCATGTATATTGACTCTCTGTTATTAGATACATCCACATTTAGAATTGTAATATTCTTTGTTGAATTGACTCTTTATCATTATGAAGTGTCTCTTTACCACTTACTTACAATGGTCCTTATTCCTGAAGTCTACTTCAATATTAATATACACAATCCAGTTTTTCTTAATTAGTTTTTCTTAATTAGCATGGCATGTGTTTTCCAACTTTATTTTCATCCTATATATGTATTTTATAAAATGTTTCTTGTAGACAGCATATAAATAGATTGTGCTTTGTTACCAATACACTTTGGCTCAAGTTTACCACTTAAATTAAAATTTGTTCATTTATTTATACTATATGCTCTATTTCTCTTTTTCTTCTTTCCTGCTTTATTTGCTTAATTTTTTACCCTTAATTAATATATACTTTCTCTTATTCTGGGACTGCAATGGCATTTATTTTAGTCCCATTAATATTGGCTCACAGGTCATTGATATGCAGTTTAATTTTTTACACTCTTTGCATTTCATTTCAAATAATTTCCCTTGCTCTATATTCAAGTTCACAAATTTTTACTTTTGCTATTTCTACTCAGTTGTTAAATCTCACTTGGCATATATTTTTGTTTGTTTGTTTTAAATATGTATTTTATATCTCTAGATATTCTGTTTGGGTCTGTTTTAATAAATTCCATTTAACTCTTCACTGTGTTCACATTTTCATTGAACATTTGAAATATGCTTGTATATGCACAATTTTAATGTTCATATTTGATAGTTCTGTAATTGCTACAGGGAATTGAATGATTCCCAGACCGGTGGAAGTTCAGAAATTTATTCAACTTACAGCTCTTCTCTAACTGTTATTTTCTTCACATTTTTTCTTATCTAACTTGTGTCCTTTCTGACATACATGTATATTGACTTTCGGTTCAAGACTCCTCTCTGAAATAGTTCACCTGTCTTTTCCTTGCTGACCTATCCATTTATCCTTGTCTTAATGAGTCTTCTGGTCTCTGCTTAGCTTCCCCATGTTTTGCTGAAGCTGGAAAGTGCTTCCAGGCAATAAACTAGAGAAATTGTAGGTTTTCCCTCATTTGTGGGTTTTCCCTTTGAGATTGTTTTCTTGCAATGGCTGTTATCTAATGTCCCCAAATAGCTGTTTCATATATTTTGTTCAGTTGTTTATTTGTTAGAGCAGGAGGGCACTTATCATTACAGATTATCTTTCATGAATATAAATGGAAATCTCCCCACTTTATGTTAAATGCAACAAATTGGTAGGATGAAATTAATGTGCACTTTACTAATGTTTCTAATTCATATGACACGTATTAAATGCATCTAATAAAACCAAATAACATATAACAATATACTTGAAATATTTGAGATAGACATGTAGTGAGGCAAAACACTCTGAATTACCCAAATTAATGTCAAATGTTTTTTTATTCTAACCCTAATAACCCTATTTTTTACTACTAGCTATTGGCTAGATTTAATTTTTGAGCATCACATACTTTGGTTCTTTTCTGAAGTGCTCTTGTCTGAGATAAGACTATAAGATTTGACCTTGGATAGCTCAGAATCAGCCATGAGATTGATATAGCAAGGGGAATGTGGGCAGAAGTGCCCTGTACTATTTCTGGGGAGGAGCTATGTTGCTTTCTTTTCTTTCTCCTTATTTACCAGCTCATTCCATGTAGGAGTTGTTCTGTCAGAGATCCCAACTGAAGATGATGTGGAGTAGTCTCTAGCTAACCCAAGATGAGTATGCAATTCAAAGAAGAAATAAATTTCAGTTGTTTTCAGCCACTCATATTTTGTGATCCTTAGTTATGTCAACATAATTTAGCCTATTTTAACTGATGCATCATGCAGATTTAATCAACCTAACAAGTTTGTTACTCTCAAGTTCATCAGTTATAAATTATAAATACTATCTATAGTATACAAGGTAAAATATTATTGTAATAATCTAGTTCATGTGTAGATTCGAGAACAATTACCAATTAAAGACATTACATAAATATGAAGAAACCTCCTAAGCCATATTTAGTTCCAACATATTGAATTTTAATCTATGCTTTTAACTTTGTGAGAATATAAATTTAATTATAAAAGACCTTGCTATTTAATGGACTATAATTTCTTCCTAGTAAGTTCCTTAAATTTTTAAAGCAATGTTTTCTTTCAGACTTTTAGCTCCAAATACCTATCATCTGTCAACCATAAGATACACTGAATAATTATTCCTTTTATACTTTTTGTCTAGTGTATTTACTGAAATTTTCTGTGCCTTTTCAAAAACTATAAACCCTATTTAAAAAAAAAAAAGATTGTTCAGTTCTTTGATGTTTTATTCTCTAGCCATCTTATACTGCAAAATAAATTCAAATTTAATTATTCCCTTAAAAGATGTAAAATTTAATTCACTTTAACCCTCTAGTACATTTTGTAGCCCTTAACAAACCATTTGCTTCTCTTTTTGAAAAGTTGTGTTTTTGGGTTTTTTTGCCTGATGCATTTAATCCCAAACTGTCTTTTGAGAGACAGGGATAAGCCTTAGCAGGGATGAGCCTTCTGGGTAAATTACTATATTCTGAACAGTCACATTTTCTACCTATAATACAAAGATTCCCTGAAGTAATAGAAACCACTAGCATGACTTTTTGACAAGAGAGATAAATACTGGGACATTTATTTCGTCGTCCCAGTTCCTTATTTTGATCTCCAGTGTCTTTTATCATCACATCCTACACATGTTAGTCCTTCACAAATCCTTGTAGCTTTAAAGAAAGGAAGAGTGTTTTCACTTCATGTTCAAATCCATTCAAGGTTTATTTAGGAATTCCTTTGTGTTCTATCTAATGCTTTTTAGAATAAAAGGGGCTTGTGCTGAAACTGTGTTATGGACAGAACATAAGAAAAACACTTTTAGAAATATATCCTTTGGACTAATGTCTTGTACAACCTCTTAAATAGGCAGTGACCATAAGACATTTTAGAGCATTCAATATAACAGGCATTATGACTCCCCAAATAAGAGGGACAGTATGCAATAGTTTCTGAAATCATTTGACCATGGTGTCATTTTATTTATAGAAATCTTGCAGAATGTCACTCCCTAGATATTCTTTTACAAACCAAGGAATAGAAAAATGAAATCATGTTTCTTAAAGAAGATAGTACTAGTCCACCATCAAATAGGGTTCTTTCTTACCTGAGAGGAACATCCTCTTTAAGAGATTGTTACCGCAGGAGTGAGGTGTGATTAGACCTGACATTTGAGATCCAGTAAGATTTATGTAATATTCTCTGTCTGAACTCTAACAAACCATTCAAAAGCTATATCCTTGCAGCTTGCCCTGAATTAAGCTATTTTATCCACCCTTGTCACACAATGAAAAAGAAATCACCCCACTTGCTTCAAAAAGTATTTACCTGAAATAGTGATGTTTATTTCATTTCTCAGAACAGAGTTATGTTTTCTTAAATCTTTGTTGAAAGCCCTAGCATCAAACCAATGGTTAACATAGTTTTCTTTCTGTATGCAAACCTGGCATCTAGTATTTTGCTTTTATTATTCACATCAGATAAACAAAAAAATCCCATCAGTTTATAACTTCTGCCTAAAATATCTCTGGCTTATCGAGCAATTGAGATAAATGAGTTTCATTCTCTTTCTTCTGAGCCAGGTGGGTGGACATTTGTAATATTGTTCTTCCTTTCAGACACAATTTATTAAAGAGGCACACCCAAATCAGAACCAAAAACATAATAATAAAAAGTTTTTCTGACTCTTTATTTTATCTTTTCCTTGGTTTATGTTATAAGCCAATGTAATAATACTGGTTTTGACTTTGGGAATTGAGTGTCTGATATAAAATATTTATTTGTTATCTTTTCTGCCTTGACAAAGCCAACATTTAATAGCTTTCTTGAAGTGAGTGCAACATCAAAGCCCATGTGCTTTTCCCAAATTCATCTTTATTCAGGCATTGTTGGGCATTTCCTAGCCTTTCAGCAACCACAAATGTTAGACTTTTTTCCCCCTCTTTTGCAGTCATGTCACTGTTTTCACCATCCCTCTGAAGTTGTGTGCTTTTGCACCCTTTGTCAAACATTAACAAAGGAAAATTGCTAAACTTTCAAAGGAGGTGGAAGTCTAAGGTTTGGTTCATATTCGATTACATTATTTTGATCTCTTGCCACCAATACTAATTCCTTCTGTAGTTTGCTTGACATACATATGTATACTGTATACATACATACATACACACATACATACATACATACATACATACATAATGAAAATGGAGGGGAAACTGATTCCTAGTTCAAACTAAGCATTTGCTACTAACTAGTGAAGAATTTGTAAAATGAATAGGGAGTAGTTATCCCTCCCTTACTCCATGCTTTAGTGAGTACATACTTGTCTACTTATTTATTCCTAATGTTCCCTTTGCATCAAATGGCAGCAATTTTCAGAAAGTTGTTTTTCTGTTATATGCCAGGCAATGAATCAGTCACTCTGCCCCATCATTGATATTCAGAGCATCCATTTTTACAGAATGGGAAATTAGGACCCAGAGAAGTCATAGGACTTCTCTAACCTCAGTACATGAATTGGTATCATATTTTTTACACTGAAGAATATATTATTTCCACTTAATTCTATCCCTTTATAAAAGAGAAAGTGATATATATAGCACCAATTTTTCATGACTCATCTGCTAAGGAAAACTATGTTGGCAGTGGAATTTCTTCTTTTCAGTCTAAAATTAATGAGTCAAATGGCCCATTAGACTGTCCTGGGATTGCTAATCACTTGACTCCTAGGGTGTGAAAACGCATACTGCCCCTAACCAAACTGAGTGAAGACTCATTGATTCATCTGTGAAAGAGGTACTGTCAGGGAGTTGTCCAATTTCATGGATTTGTGTTTTATTTTAGGCAAATTATGCTCAGAAACTGAGATTGTCTTTGCCAATAATTTATTTAGCACAGGTTCACTGCAGGAATTACAATTTATTATAATAATATTTCACAAACCAATAGCATACAGTATAAGATCACTTAATAAGTTAGTGAAGAAGTAACATACTCCAAACCAGTGACAGATTGATTATACTGTTCCAAACCAAAGAGAAATGAAAGAAATAAAGTCCAAATTCAACTGAGGTATACCTTTCTAGGAGTTCATATTCAGAAGCGTTAGCTTAGTCAATTAAAAGCTGATGTCTACAACTACCAGCCCAAAGCAAAAGTCCCTTTTTGCTACAGCACATTGCCAGAAGAATGGAGGGGCTGGCGTTAGCAGGCAAGATGACTTCCTTCACAGGGCCACTTTGTGATTTTCTGCACTGCTGGCATAGTAGGCTGGAACAGCAGAAATTAATGCCCAAGGTAATCAGAGACCTATTTAAATCATCAAAGGGTAGCCTTGCACAGACTGAACACTCTTGGTAAGTCCTCATAAATTCTTGGTATTTATTTTTTTACATTTATCTATTTATCGAGAGAGAGAGAGAGAGAGAGAGAGAGAGCGCGCACATGAGCAGGCCTGAGGCAGAGAGAGAGAGAGAGGGAGAGAATCCTAAGTAGACTCCACTCTCGGTGCAGAGCCCCACGAAGGGCTCAATCTCATGACCACAAGATCACAACCTGAGCTGATACCAAGTTGGATACTTAACTGACTGAGCCACCCAAGTGCCCCACAAATTCTTGATATTTAAAGTTTAAGTGTCCATTACATTATAGCTACTCTTCCCTATGTTTATCAATAAGTACCCAGTGGTGACTGTCAACAGTTGAGCTACTGAGTGCTTATCAACAATAACAGATGTCAATGACAGCATGCTGACACAGCCTCCTGAATGTAAACAAATTCACCCCTCGATTAAAGAAAAAACTTTAAGTGATAACCAAATCACATCCACTTCGTGTAGATCAAAACAACTTCACTTAGGTCACAAACACGTGGATTTGAAATCGTAACACAAACAATGTAGAAACGATGGAGTAATATACCAAATCTTTGTTTTGTCATTTTTGGGTTTTGGCTGTTGTATTATTAAATCTTGTGCAGATAAGGTAAAGGAATTTAAAAAAAAAAAAAGGAAATTATTAGCCATTATCAAAGCCTATAGCAAGCCATGAATATCATATCTAACCTTTCTTTTTACACACAAGAAAACCATTTATGAGGTTGGGAAGTAATCATATCCCAATGACCCCACCTGAGACTACCATCACATTAAGGATTAGAGTTGCAACATATGAATTTGGGGTGCACCTTCAGACCACAGAAACCTAAGAAACAGAGACAAAGATACAGGGAAGAAGGAGAGGTCAGAGAGAGTGAGTGAGAGAAAGAGAGAGATTTATTTCAAGGAATTGATTCAAGTGATTGTGAGGAGTCTGCTGAATCTAGAATCTTCAGGGTAGGTCAGCTGTCTGGAGAGCCAGGGGAAAGCTGTTGTGGCAGTGTGAGTCCAAAGGCAGACTGGAGTCTGAATTCCCTCTTCTGGGAAGGACATCAGTCTTCTATTCTTTTAAAACCATCCATTGGTTGGATGAGGCCATTGCATCATGGAGAGTAATTTTCTTTAGTCATAATCTACCTATTTAAATATTAACCTCATTCAAAAAATATCTTCACAGCAACCTCTAGACTAGTGTTGGACCAAAGACCTAGCCAATCTGACGCATAAAACTAACCACCACAGTTCCACTGAGTCAGGAACATGGCAGGGATTCCACTGTGTCCACAATAATTTACATCATATTGTATATTAACCAACATGATCATATAAGAGAAAACAGAGATATATAGTAATAATTGAAAAATGAATACTACTGTCTCTGTCTATCATAAGTATGCATATCTGGAAGAGTCAAAAGGATAAATGATGAAAGTAACACATGATACAGACATTTAGTAATGCAGAAGAACATAAAATTAATATGCAAAATACATGTTTTGTTTATACAATAATTATATATTGAGTTGAACAAAAATTGAAGTAAAGATATATAAAAACATTTAGTAATAGATTCATATGAGATATACAAAACCCATAGGATAAGTCTTTTAAGCATAACTTTTCCTAACTTTACTTAAACAAGACCCAGAATAGTAAGCAGTGAGAAACAGGCTTTTAGTATTATTTTTCCCTAAAATTAAGAAAAACATCTGAGTCAAAAAAAAAAATCCTGTGGGCAAAATGAATAAGTAATAGCATGGCCATATTATTTATTATCTAATTGGGAAACTATTGATATTAAAATTTCATGTTACTGATAATTATGGTGAATAACAGGCATAAAACAGAATGTGTGGTGGCTTGACTTTTAAAAATAAGTCAAGTTCGTATCACACTCACGCCATACTGAAACACCAGAAATATGAACAAAAAAGACCACGTGAGTCAGAGATTTTATATCAAAGAAAATTAACCTTCAAGTAGAAAGACTACTAAAAAATTATTTTTAAAATAGAGGAGCTTGGGGAATATTTTTCATGAGTCATTGTTAAAGAAACTCCCAGAGGACAAATTTGAAGTTAACAAAATATGACAGAGGAAACCTTTTTTAAAAAGTACTAGTGATATACAATGGGTATATTTACTTTTTTAAGTTTATTTATTTATTTTGAGAGACAGAGGCAGAGCAGGAGATCACGGGGGAGAGACAGAGAGACAGGGAGAGAGAGAATCCCAAGCAGCTCAGAGCCTGACGCTGGGCCTGAACTCCAGAACTGTGAGATCATGACCTGAGCTGACATTGAGAGTCAGACGCTTAAAGTTAATCAACTGAGCCACCCAGGTGCCTCAACAATGGATATCTTTAGAGGTAAATCTAAGGCATCAAGTAATGTGTATAAGGTTGGCAAGATAGAATACAAACATTATGTTATGTGGTCTAAATGGAGGAATAATATAACTTACAAAATACAAGATGTCAAGAGAGAGATGGTGTGAAATAGAATAGTTCAAAAATTATCTCCTCTCTAGTAACTGAAAATTAAGGTTATTTTAAGCTGAAAGAAAAAATCTAGGGAAAATTTGAATATTGAATTAGTAGAAAGGTAAAACCTAAGAAAAATAGTGATATTTTAAAATAGTGAGTAGGGGAGAAATTAGAGGAGAAGAACATCTATAAAAGTATTATAGATTATATTTGGATACAGGGTGGGGAAAATACAAATTGTAAGTTGTCCAAAGAAAGGGGAAAGAGAACATTTTACTATATTAAATGTAAAATTAAATTACTCCAGTAAAGTAGGAAGGATTGAAGAAAATATAGCATTGCATGCTATTTTAAGAATTATCAGCTTTAAGAGATTGATACTAAGCCGAAATCATAGAGAGCAGATATGGTAGAGTGCCCTCAAGAGCTTGAAGATACTTAGGATGTTGATAGGACAGCAACAGCACTTGGCTGACACAAAGTCCTTTATTAGGACCAGTAAGTCCTCCTGTTGAGCCATCAGATATTTTTGAGAGACAGGTATATACTTGTGCAGTAAGGCAGAGGGTTTCCAATACATCTAAAATTGACTTATGATTCCAAATTTGATCCCAATTGTATCCATGAGCTGACAGATTTGTAGATCTAGAAGTATTTCACTTAAATACCTAATGCTAGATATATATTACGCATATATATTCATTGTGTGTGTGTGTATATATATATATATATATATATACACACACACACACACACATTTATGAGTACTTATATAATTAGACATACAGGCACATGGGGAGAATTCAAGGTCACTCACATATTAATTGAGGAACAGCTTCAGTCTATACCTAGAAAGTTGTATTTCTAAGCTATATTTTATGCATCATATAATAAAGTTGCTATTAGATTCTAATTTCTTTTTTTTTTAATTTTTTTAACGTTTATTTATTTTTGAGACAGAGAGAGACAGAGCATGAACGGGGAGGGGCAGAGAGAGTGGGAGACACAGAATCGGAAGCAGGCTCCAGGCTCTGAGCCATCAGCCCAGAGCCCGACGCGGGGCTCGAACCCATGGACCGTGAGATCGTGACCTGAGCTGAAGTCGGAGGCCCAACCGACTGAGCCACCCAGGCGCCCCAGATTCTAATTTCAAAGCTACTGATTTGAGATGGAATCCTGAAATTCCATTATCTGTGTGATAGCAGTGACTAAGGACTTTTAGGGCCTCAGTTTCTTTCCTATACATAGGTACTAATAATACTAATAATGCTGATAACTACTTCAATGTGATGATTAACTGAAATCATATATAGAAAACTATGAAGCAAACATACTTGACACATAATTGGTGTTCACTATCTGGCTATTTAATTAATGTACCTATAATTTAATGTTAAAGGTACTGAAGATTAAAATTGTTGCTTTAATGTTATTTCAGCTTCTTTCACCTAGAAAAACACTTAATTCTTTGGCCTGTATCCTATGATTTAAGGCATTCTGTAACCCATTGGCAACTTACCAAACATTATACATGTAATAAATAACTGTCCTCTGTAGATTCAACCCAATATGGTAGTAAAAAAAATGTCACATTGTGTCCTGTTTTCTGCACACCTCCTATCAAAAGCATCTTTTTGTTTTACTGTGTTTAACCAGCTGTGGAAATATGAGTGACTATTTAGCAACTTTGGTCTTGCTTTATCACTCTTTAGCTCTTTTGTTTCAATCATCTGACCTAGTGGTAGCTGTTAGGTTACAGTTGCTGAATGATTCCCCATTGTGAAAAGCCTTCATAGAAACCCAAAGTGAAATGTTGTCAGCTGGATTGATTATGAAAATTTTACAATTTTGAAAAGATTAAAAACAGCATGCCTTGTCTAAAGCAAATGTGTGAATGAAATAACTGGTTTGGCCAATCAGTTCTACCTCAGTAATCAGTAGAAGCAGGCAAGAAAGCAACCTCATCTTATTAATAATAAAGTAGGTGAAATTTAATATGAAGCCAATTTTATTAGCAATTATAATCTAGCTATAATATTAGGAAAAATAATGAAATTATAATATTTCATGTAATGCGGAAAAGGTAAGCAGTTATTAAATTGCTGTTGGAGAATGCAAACTCATGAACACTATAGAAAACAACTTAGCAACATGTAACAGTGTGTATCAAAATGATTTTACATATTTATATTTTTAATCCAGCAGTTTCCCTTCTATGTATTCTAAGAAAAAAAACTGCATATAGATAAATAGGCAAACACCTTCCTATAAAATTTACTTATATTAATCAAATGTGAAGAAATTAATATTCAAAAAATAAGGAAAAGTTAAATATATGTCTCTAAACTTCTAGCTTTCAACAAGTACTTTCCATCAGATTCACCCTCTGCCTATAATAACTAGAAACTTTGGGGAAGAATCATGAGGCACTTGGGTGCTTCAGTTGGTTAAGCGTCCTACTTCTGCTCAGGTCATGATCTCAAGGTTCATAGGTTTGAATGCCACATTGGGCTCTGTGCTGACAGCTCAGAGCCTGGAGCCTGCTTCAGATTCTGTGTCTTCCTCTCTCTCTGCCCTCCCCCACTGGTGCTCTGGCTCTCTCTGTCTCTCAAAAATGAAAAAAAAGTTATATATATATATATATATATATATATATGTATGTGTGTATATATATATATG
The DNA here is from genome assembly GCF_027475565.1 of Acinonyx jubatus. Classification (NCBI taxonomy): domain Eukaryota; kingdom Metazoa; phylum Chordata; class Mammalia; order Carnivora; family Felidae; genus Acinonyx; species Acinonyx jubatus. The sequence continues at coordinate 23,408,506 of NC_069390.1, read as the reverse complement.
TGTGTGTGTGTGTGTGTGTATACATATATATATGTATATATGTATACATGTATACATATATACATATACATATATATATGTATATATACATACACACATATGTGTGTGTGTGTGTGTGTGTGTGTGTATAAACTTTGGGGAAGGATCAAACAAATTGTTTGAAGGCACTGGAATGCACACAAAAGGAGACAAAAGCAATAAGTGAAGCACCTCTTAAAATGAAGGAAACACAAGGGGTGAGATCTGTATTTATCTCACTTCTCCCTGAAGGAACTCTACAGTCCACGAGTCTAATGAGGAATAGAGCCCAAGATGAAAGAGGCAAACTTAGTGGACTGAGGACTGGGAGGTCAGAGTTTTCACATGCATGAAAATGTCAGGAGAGTAATGGAAACTCTAAAATAATGTGTAAAATAAAAATTGTGTAATGTGTAAAATAAAAATTCCAAACCTGAGGGTGCCTGACTAGTTCAGTGAGTAGAGCATACAACTCTCGATCTTGGGGTTGTGAATCTGAGCCCCACGTTGGGATTAGCATTTACCTTAAAAAATTGAGCACCTTTAAAAGGACTTCTAAATCTGAAAAATTCAATAATCAAAAATTTAATTGGAAGGATTTGATAGTGGATTGGACAATGCAGAAAGAAGGTCTATGAACTCAAGGACAGGACAATAGAAATTACCCAAGTTGATTTAGAAATTGTGGGTTGGAAATACTGAGAACTCTAAAACCATGGTCATGGTATTAAACCATCAAGCATATGTTGGAACGAAATACTGGATGAATATTAGAGAAAGACTAGGACAGTCAACATTAAAGAAACAATGGCTAATAGTACTATATATTCCATAAAATATTAAATATAAATATATAGTATTAAATCCACAGGTTCAGGAAGCTCAGCAAACATTAATTAGGATTAATACAGAGAAAACCATAGCTAGACACATGATAGTCAAAATCCTGAAATACAGGGATGCCTGGGTGGCTTATCTGGTTGAGCATCTAACTCCTGATTTCAGCTCAGGTCATGATCTCATGATCCTGAGATCGAACCTCATGTCGGGCTCTGCACTGAGTGTGGAGCTTGCTTAAGATTCTCTCTGTCTCTCTGTCTTCCCCTCTTCCCCACTTGTACTCTCTCTCTCTAAAATAATTTTTTTTAAAAAAGCTGAAGTACAAAATAATGATAAAATCTTGAAATCAACTAGAGCACAATGACATTACTCATGTATGGAAATGATGATAAAATACTGGGTATTGGTAGTGAAAAATATTTGTAAAATTCTTGCCTTAAGGAATTTTGAAGACAGACCATGTACTTAATATACTTGGAAACCATGGTAAGATGATTCCCAGGTGGGGCATTGAAAGTGTCAGAGACAGGACATTCGGGTTAAAGAAGAAAATGATCCCCATCCGAGTCCTCCCATCCAATCTTCTTCCTGCTCTTCAAAATTTGGAGATCCAGTAATATTTTTAAAAATTAAAAGGACTCAGCCCCCTCTCATCCATGTTAATGGTGCTTTGCTAGTATGACACTCTTATAATATGGTGTTTCTGCTTCTCAAATAATAGTTTACTCCATTTAACAAACAAACAAAAAAGATGTCCCCTCAATTCTCTTGAGACAACTTATATCTCTTGAACATGGAAGGATGCTGTGAGGATTCCTTTAAGATTTTTAGAAGTGTGTGTGTGTGTGTGTGTGTGTGTGTGTGTGTGTGTGTGTGTCTTAACTCTTAAGTCTTTAGAGTTCTTAAGAAACACTTATCTCCACAGGCTTCATTCGATCTTTGCCATTAAGCCTCTTTTCATTTATCAAACCTGAGTGTTAATTTTTAACACTTAGTAATTTGGAACCCTTTATCACTGGAACCTTTGTTCCTCTGAGAGAGAAGGTATTTAGAAATCACTGTCTAGGTGTTGGGTATGCTCCTTGTTGCCAGGGGTTCAGTGTTTTGGGATCTTCTCAGCAGTTAGAGCTGAGATGAGCTGGTAAAAGCAGGGAGAGCATGACTCTTGGAACACAGTCTATGTTAACTATGGTATTTGTACTGAATGCAATGGGGGATCACAAAAAAGTTTTAGGTAGGGTAGTAGACTAATCTAATTTGTATTTTAGAAAAATGACTCTGGCAATACTGTCATGGGCATATAAAATGCACAAAATATATAAATTCTTTAAATATACTGTAACCAAAACATAGGTATTCTTGTAGTAAGTTCCACATATCTGCCATGTACAGCTTCAAAAGGAACATAGTTTATATATATTTAAGTTCTCTAATATGACTAAATCTTTAAATATATTATTATATTGAAGTAAATGGAGAATAATAATATGGTACATGTTTATAATATCTTTATAAATAAAGGCTCAATGTAAATCACACACCAACACACACACACACAAACACACACACACACACGTATTAATTTTGTGAGTTTGAGGAGTGGTGATTGGCCCTACGTGCAAAACAGCAGAGAGGATAGTTACGTTCAAGAAACTGGTAGCTTCAGGGTGCTTGGGTAACTCAGTCAGTTAAGCATCTGACTCCTGATCTCAGCTCAGGTCTAGAGTTCAGGCCCCAAGTTGTTCTCCATGCTGGACGTGAAGCCTCCTGAAAAAAAAGAGAGAGAAAGTGAAAGAAAGAAAGAAGAAAGAAAGAAAGAAAGAAGGAAGGAAGGAAGGAAGGAAGGAAGGAAGGAAGGAAGGAAGGAAGGAAGGAAGGAAAGAAAGAAAGAAAGAAAGAAAGAAAGAAAGAAAGAAAGAAAAGAAAGAAAGAAAGAAAGAAAAAAGAAACTGGTATCCACTCATGAAATGCTGAAGAAATAGTTTTCAGGGAATTGGCTGCCCTTTGAGTGAGGTGCTTAAACACATTCATCTACAGGATCAGTTGTTGAACGCTGAAAAGCTAACACAGTAAATCACAGCTACTTTTCTTCATTTTTATGATTGAGATTGTTTGTTCATCTTCCCTAAATTATATTAGAGGCAATAAAAATTGATTCTAAGTAAAGTCATTATCCTTTTAAATGAGAATTACATAGCTCAGGCATTAAGATGTTTGCAAGACAAAGCAATTTTTTTTAAAAAGGTTCACTTTTTACTAAATAAAGCTAAAAGAGAAATTATAGATATCCTCAAAACTTCAATATGTTAACATCTCCCTAGAAGTGAATAAGTACAGGGGGTAAATGGAACTTATTTTTTTATAATAATTTTTGCTAATTCTTGAATACTTATAAAAGTAGTTATAAATATTTAATGCTTATAAAAATAGAAAGAAAATAAATAATTTGTACTTACCAATTCAAATAAGAAATGGAACAATGAAATTTACCTAGAGAAAAAACTACTGTTCTGATTTGTACATATAATCCATAAATAACAACTCTTATACTAATAAACATTTAAGGAATAAAGGATTTCAATAGTGCACACACAATTCCAAAGTGGGCTGCATTTCCAATCCTGAGCTTAGAATCTATAATCTTTTATAACTGGCTACAAATAAACCTGCCCATCTGCCCAAATTTTGCCAAGAAAATTATATATATAGAATATAGAAAGAGAGAGAGAAAGAAACACTATTTTATCTTCCAAGGCTATTTGCTGTACAGACATCCTTGAAAAGATCAACCAGAACAAAAGGCTGTCAGTGCCTCTGATCCCAGGACGTGCAGAAATGTGAGTGACATATGCTATATGGTCTCCTAGTACATAAGAAGTACTCACCAGTGGTCATTACTGGTTTCACTGTAACATCAAGCATGAGATTTATTTATGGAAATCCACTTCTTCTGAGATATTAAGCAAGCTGAAATATCATCGGTTGTTTTGTTTCTATATTATCATTTAAGGTTGAGATTATTAACCCAATTTAAAACATGGCCAAACACTGTACAAAATTAATTTCGAGTTACACAACAAAACTTAATACACATTTTTCTGTTTTCTGAATGTACATTTGTTTAAACGAGGTCCTTTTGCTAACAGCTTAACCCAAGATGTGTCTTAACTCTGAAGACCTTTGAGTATAACCTCAAAATGACAGAATTAAGGCATATAAAATTAAAGCAAAGCCACAAGATTTATAAAATAACCATCCTTTATTCACATAATATTACTAAATGGTTAGCTCAAAGAGTTCTACCTTTATTATTTTAACCAGGTTTTCAGAAAGCAGGAGGCATAAACTTACCTATATCAAATTCAGCCTCGTTAAAACAATCTCAGTTACTCAAACTAAATGCTCAGAATGTGGGGTTTAAATAAAACTAGAATCAGACAATTCTTTTCTGGCCATATATGCATTATTATATTTGAGCCCTCTTTTTTTCTCTGGTTAAATCACCCTTTTAAAGCTTTTTATTCTTAGGGCACCTGGGTGGCTCAGTTGGTTGAGCATCCAACTTTGGCTCAGGTCATGATGTCATGGCTAGTGAGTTCAAGCCCCATGTTGGGCTCTTTGCTGACAGCTCAGAGCCTGGAGCCTGATTCAGATTCTCTGTCTCCCTTTCTCTCTGCTCCTCCCCTGCTCTAAACAAACAAACAAACAAACAAACACTAAAACAAACAAAACAAACAAACAAACACAACTTTTTATCCTTTCAGCCTCCCCCCTGGCCCCAATCAATGGATTTATTGACATCAGTTAACTAGCTACTCAGTCCTTGGGGCTGTCTTTGCATATCCCCATTCTTTATACCCATACAATCAGTTATGAAGCAAACTTTTCACCTTACGAAGAACAGTTTGCTAGATATCCTGAGGAGATTTTGAGTGCTATCTCTGAATGGATCACCCTAAAGATGACACAGTATTCATTAATGATGTAAGAGCTAAGGAAGTGGTAGAAATGGTTGATGGTATCATATACTTTTTAGTTAGCCATGTGATATCTCCACAGGGAAAAGTAATGGGGTTGGAAATGCAGAAAGCCTGGGTTTTAGCTTGAACTTCTTGTGGTGGCTTTAGTTGGGTAAGTCTCTTAAATTCTTAAGAAGAAGTGTATATTAAGAATGCCTGGATGGCTCAAGTCAATTGAGCATCCGATTTCGGCTCCAGTCACGATCTCACAGTTCATGAGTTTGAGCCTTGTATCGGACTCCATGCTGAAAGTGTGAAGCCTGCCTGGGATTCTCTCTCTCTCCCTCTCTTTCTGCCCCTCCCCCATGTGGTCTCTCTTTTTCTCTCCCTTTCTCTCTCTCTCTGTCTCTCAAAATAAATAAACTTGAAGAAGAAGTAGAAGGAGGAGAAGGAGAAGAAGAAAGTTATGTTATAAATTATGTGTTTTAGTCAGCTTGGGCTACTATATCAAAAGACCATAAACTGGGTGACTTATAAACAACAAATACATATTTCTTACATTTGTTGAGGCTGGGAAGTACATGATCAAAGCACCGGTAGATTTGGTATCTGGTGGGATCCTGCTTCCTGGTTCCCAAATAGCTGTTGTATCACTGGGTCCTCACGTTGCAGACAGGGAGAGGAAGCTCTTTGGAGTGTCTTGTATAAGGGCACTAATCTCATTTGAATGTTCTACCCTCATATCTAATCACCTCCCAAAGACCCCACCTTCAAATATCATTACACTGGGGATTAGAGTCCAGCATTTGCACTGGACTAAGATCGTGAGAAAGTGTTTGACCCTCAGAATGATAAACCCAGTAAGTGCTGGACTTGCTTTGTGAAGAGACAGTTCATGAACAAGAATCTTTCATGACCTGGACAGTAAAAGGAGCCTGGGCAGACACAGTTTCCATAGCCATGGGCAACATTCTACAGTTCTTTGTCTTTATTTGTTCAAGTTTTATATAGAAGACAAAAGAGAGTGTCTTCACTTAAAGAGCTCTTTATCAAGAATTTGGGTTGAGGAAGGAAATGTTCAACTAAAAACAGATAAGATGGGAAAAAAAGAATAATAAAGTTTTAAAAGAAAATCCTAAAATCAATGAATATACAACATTATAAACATGAGAGATAATAATCCAGCTACATCAATAATCACTATAAACATGACCTGACTAAATACACCAATTAAAAGACAGAAATCATTAGAGTGGATTAGAACATAGTACACAACTATGTTTTTCTGCAAGAAACACATATAAATATAAATATTATACAAATATAAATATATAACATATAACATATTAACATATAAATATAAATGTATATTTAAATATAAAGAGTAACCTAGGTTAAAAGTGAAGAGATGGAGGAGGACATATTATGTTACAACTAATAATAATAATTGTAAGAATAATAATATCTGGAATAGCTTTTTTTAATTTCAGACAAAGCAGACTTCAGAACAAGAAAGCTTATCAGAAATAAAGAGGGTCATTTCATAATGATAAAGGAGTCAGTTCTCCAAGATAACTCAAAAATCTTCCATGTGTATGTACCTAACAAGAAAGCATGAAAATATAGAAGGCAAAAACTGACAGACCTGAAAGGAAATATAGACAAATCTACCATTACAGAGACACAAAATCCACACTGTTAGTAATTACTATATCATGTAGTCAGAAAATAGATAAAGATATAAATTACATGAACAGAACCATCAATTGAATTGATCTAATTGCCATTTATACAATACCCCTTCCGACTATAGAAAAAGACACATGCTTCTTAAAATCGTATGGAGTGTCCCTCAAACTAGACTACATAATGGGTCATTCACCACACTTTAACACATTTAAAAGAATGATGTGTAGGGTTGAAAAGACATGTTGAAGCTCTAACCCCTGGAGCCTATGAGTTTGACCTCATTTGGAAATAGTGATTTGCAGATGCAACCAAATCAAGATAAGAATACTAGGGTGAGCCCTAATCTAATACAACCAGTATCCTTATAAGAAGGGTACAAGATAGAACCAAATAAGGAGTAAACAGCCATGTGAAGATGAAAGCAGAGATGGGAGTTATGTAACCACAAGCCAAAAGACACCAGGGGCTACTGGAAGCTTGAAGATGCAAGGAAGACTCCTCCCCTGAGTTTTCAGCAGAAGCATGGCTTGATTTTGAACTTCTAAGTCCCCAAAACTGTGAATGAATAAATTTTGTTGTTTTCAGCCACTCAGTTTGTGGTACTTTGTTATAGCCTTCCTAGGAAACATATGCAAATAGAAATTACACAAAGTGTGTTCTCTGATCACAATGGAATTAAACTAGAAATTAGTAAGAGAAAGAGTGCCAGAATATACATAAATATCTGGAAATTAAATAGTATATTTCTAAATAACCCAAGGATCAAAGAAGAATTCTCAACAGAAATTTAAAAATACATATTTTGAACCAAATGAAAATGAATACACAATTTATCAGAATCTGTGTAATGAAATAAAAGCATTGCTTATAGAGAAATCTGTTCCTTTAAATGCATACTTAAGAAAATAAAGATGAAATACATAAATCGATACCTAAGTTTCCATCAGAGGAAACTAGAAAAAGAAGGGCAATTTAAGCCGAAAGTAAGTGGGAAGAACAAGATACTGAAATTAGAGGAGAAATCAACAAAATTTAAAACAAGAGAACCATAGAGAAAATCAACAACTCAAACTAGTTCTTGGAGAAGATCAATAAAATTGATGTATCTGTACTCAAGTTACTCATTTGGGAAAAGAAGAGACAGAGAGAGTGAGAAAATCAGGAGAGACAGAAAGAGAGAAGAAAACAAAACACAGATTATCAGAAATTAAAGGATGACCTCACAGACATTAGAACAACAATAGAGGAATGTTTTCTACAAATATATTCCCACACATTGGTAATTTAGATGAAATGGAACAATTCTTGAAGGACACAAACTATCAAAACTCAAACAAGGGAAAATAGATAACCAGAAAGTTCTTACACAGTTCTGTTATAGTAATTGAATAAAATATTAATAACCTTTCAATAAAGAAAGTACAAGGCACAGATGGCTTGACTGACAAATTCCACTAAATATTTAAATAAGAAATCATCCTAATTGTCCAAACTTTGTTCCAGAAAATAGAAGCAACTGGAATGATTCTTACCTCGTTCTTATGAAGCCAGCATTACACTAGTCCAAAATCAAATTTAAAACATTTCAAAAGAGAAACTCTAAAGACCAATATCCCTCATAAACATAGTTGCATAAATTATCAACCAATATTACCATAACAAATCCAATAATATAGAGAAATAATTATATGCCATAACCAAGTTGGTTATTCTAGGTATGTAAGGCAGGTTTCACATTCAAAAATCAATTAATGCAGTCTACCATATCATGAAGATAAAAAAGCATTTACATATATTGTTTTTAATTTTAATTTCAGTATAATTATCAGACAATATTACGTTAGTTTCAGGTTTCAATGTAGTGATTCAACAATTCCATACATTACTCAGTCCTCATCATGGTAAGTGTACTCTTCAGTTCCACATGTTTTTGAGTTTTATATCAAGTTGACAATTAATTGTCTTGAATTTTTTTCGTTCAACATTATGTTCATGAGATTCATCATGCTTCTGCTCAAAGTTGTACTTCATTTTCATTCTACTTCTGATGGATATTAAGTTTGAAATTTTCATAGACACAGCTGCTACAGAAATTATGCATCTGGCTTCTTTGATGAGTAAATTGCTAAACCTTCATCTTCATTGGATAATGTCAAATTATTTTTTAAAGCACTGTACCAATTTATACACCCATCCATAATGTATAAGTGTTTTCACTGGTCTGTGTCAATAGTACTTATTTATTTTTATTTATTTGTTTTTACTAATTGTGAGTTATTAAAAATTATGTCTGGTTTTAATTTTCCCCATGATCTCTAAGAGAGTATAGTTTTATAGTTTAAAAGAAGATAAAAAAAAGTGTGATTATATAAATTCACACTTACAAAGCACTTGAAAAAGATCCGTCATCTGTTCATTATTAAAAACTCTCAGAAAACTAGGAATGCATAGGAAATTCCCCCACTTGTTTAAGAACATGCACAAAACAAAACACCGAACAGCTAAAATCATAATTACTTGTGAGAAAATGAAGGCTTTTCCTCTAGGAATAGGAACCAGGCAAAGCTATCTACTCTTATTCAACACTGTACTGGAAGTCCTAGTTAATATAATAAGAAAAGCAGATGAAAGGTACACACATTAGTATGGAAGAAATAAAGCCATCTTTGTTTGCAGAAGGCATGATTGTTTATGGTAAAAATGCAGTATGTTATAATCATTTTGGAAGAGAGCTTGATGGTTTCTTGCAAAGGTATGTAGTCTTACAAGATGATCCAGCAATCATTCTCCTACATATTACCCAATTTATTTAAAAAGTTAAGTTCATACAGAAACCAGGACATGAATGTTGTATCGGTTTTATTCATAGCTGCCCCAAACTGAAAGCTACTTAGATGCCCTTCAGTAGGTTAATGAATAAATGAATGAAATGTAGTACACCTATGCAATGGAACATTATTTATCACTAGAAAATAAATATGCCATCAAGCCATGAATAGACATGAATCTTCATGTCCATTGCTAAGTGGAAGGAGCCTATCTGAAAAGGCTATATATTGTATCATTTTATTTATATGGAATCTGTAAAAAGAAAACAACAGAGATGGTAGCATAACTGGTTGCCAGAGGTTTAGGAGTGTGGAGGTTGTAAGGTTTAAAATGTGAAGCAGAGAAGATTCGGGGGATTTGTGAAAGTAACTTGACAAAGAACTAGAGAGAACTTGACAACACAAAGAGTGTACATCCAAATATGCAAATTCAGGGGCACCTGACTGGCTCAGTCTGCTAAGCATCCTGATTTCGGCTCAGGTCATGATCTCACAGTTAGTGAGTTCGAGCCCCATGTCAGGCTCTGTGCTGACAGTGTGGAGCCTGCTTGGGATTGTCTCTTTCTTCCTCTCTCTCTGCCTCTGTTCCTCCTTCTTTCCCTCTTCTTCCCCCCATGCACATGTGTGCATGCTCTGTGTCCCTCTCTCTCTCAAAATAAATAAATAACATTAAAAAAAGTAAAGTTATAAAAAATATGCAAATTTAAAGAAAAAATTATGTAGGAGGTTAGGAAGTCCCAGGCTAGAATATAGACTGTGACAAAGAAAATCTAATTTGTTAGAAATATATGAGGCTGTCTCGCTGAAAGAGGTGGGGGAAACAAGTTGCTGATCCTAAGTAACTTTAGAAATGAGACCAAAAGTAAACACAATGTATATATTTAATATTCTCTATTTTATGAAGGTGTTTCCCATGGGGTTATTAGCTGTCATACTGGTGAGGTCATCAAAAACAAAATAATGTAAGAAACTGTCACAGCCAAAAGGAGCTGAAGAAGATAGGACAACCAAACATGATATTATATTCTAGCATGGATCCTATGCTAGAATAAAGGACAACAGATAAAAACTAAAAACAGAAATATGAATAATGTATGGACTTTAGTTAATGTATCAGTCTTGGTTCATGCACTATGACAAATGTACCACAGTAATGTCAGATGTTAATAAGGGAAACTGGGTGACAGATATATGGAAACATTCTCTGAACGTCTTTGTGATTTTTCTGTATATCTGAAACTATTCTGGAATAAAAATTCTGTTTAAAACAGCATTAGAGTCAGCTCAGTCTAATGGACTCCTTATTTAATTAACACTGCACTATATATCTATTAGAATTAGAGGTCAACCAAGAAGAGGCTGTAAAGCAGCTAATAGTGTTTATTTGTGGTTAGGGATTGTAATTGTGGAGGCACAGAGTTGCCTGAAATTCAAAGGTAAAACCCATAAGGTTACATAACTTGTTTGAGATTAATTATGATTGGTGCTGACAGTGTTAAACTATCTGATACAGGATTGGCTATTCAGCTAACAGATGTCACGTTATCTCCATTTCAGTGCAGAGTAGAAGGATGTGTTCTAGGAGGTGATCAAGGGGTGCATTTGACAAGTTGTAACTGACAGAAGTCAAGAGTTCCTGGTGTTTTAAGAATTGAAAAGAGAGGTGTGTGTAAGCCCTGCTTCCTCAGTGTCCTCAACCTGTGTGAATGAAGGTGTGAATGCTTCAATTCTGGAATCTCCTTTCACAGAAAATGCATAAGATTAGGTCTTAGAGATGCTCTATTCCAGTCCTTTCATGATGTAGATGAAAAATGAATCTAACACAAATATTCAAAGCTCTTGAGCCATTTTTCAAAATCTTCTGTGATCATGTTGGGTTTCTGTAACCCCTCTGTTGGAAGCAGTACTCTTTTAGGATTTTTCCAGTAATTAAAAGGGACATATATGATAACTTGATAAAAACTGTGTGCAACACATGCTGAGATTCATGTTTTGGTCTATTTCATGAGCCTTTAACACATTATATATGTTATATACCCAGATGTGTGTGACTAGACACATATCAGTTATAGAGGAATAATGTATATATGAAAAAATATGCAAAACAGAGATTTTGCATATAATGTTCAGTTACATTATACTCTGGCTGTATGTGAATATACAGCATACTTAGATAATAGCTGAGATGTTATTTATTCTTATAAAATAATGAGATTTTGCCTTAGAAATTAAGTACTTATTATATGCACCAGGCAATACTATCAATTTTGAGAAACATTACTTGTGTTCTAAAGTTGGTCGTTAAGCCTTCCAACTAAACTCTCATTTCATTTCTCCAGCCACCCCGGGATCCTTAACATGGTGAATTCATTGTTCTGCTATAGATCACCCAATCATAAAGTAATTTGAGAGACTAATGAGATCTGAGAAAATAATTTTACGTGTGCAGACTTCTCAGGAGGATGTAAGGGTTGCAAAGTAGAGAAACTGCTGCAGTATTGAACTAAATACAATTGTTTATATTTGCTCACAAGAGGAAAAAGTTATCCAAGAATTTTCAGAACTATACAGCTAATAGAGAATGGTGTGGCAGTTTATGCCCACATAGCTTGGTTATAAGTACACTGGCCCTTTAGTTTTTCAGAGAGATAATTCCTTAAGTTATCCATCACATAATTCTCCTTATATATTTTGAAACATTACACATAGCACTAAGAAGGATTTAAATCATATCCTCAATCCCAACTGTTTTATAAAAATAACTGCATTGATGTGTTTTGCCTATCCTTTCAGAATATTTTTTCCACATTTAAACATGCATACATGCAAGTACGTATGCACAGAAACACACAGCTGTGTTTCATAGAAAGATTAAGTGTTGATTTTGAGTGATAGCTTTTTTTTAAATAAGGCACAGCATACCATATATTTTTCCTAAACTGCTGTTTCAGATAAAGTTTTTATTTTAGAATTGAGTATGTACCAACATACCTTACTGCTAGGAATTAATAGAGTCATACAGTATCCCTGATTTTAGGATTATAGAATGCACAGACCTTGGTGAAAATGCCAGCCAACATGAATTGCATACAAGGCCAGCAATCAAAATCTTTATTTACCCCTTTAAGATATCTCTAGACACGAATTGTTTCCCAAAACCATTTCTCAGGGTATGGGTGTTCCTTAAAACTACCTCAAATTATTTGAGTCTTTTCTCCTGAATTCTCTTAAGGCAGAGGGAAAACCAGAGTCTAATTTATAACTCTGAAGACCGAGGGCTAATTTATAACTCTGAAGTTCACTGGAGATTTTAAGAGACAGCAGTCTCAGCTCACTGGCTACTGAATGAAAGGTCCTTTTTTTATTTTTTAGAAACAAACATTATATTACAGTCGTGTGTAGCCCAGCTGGGGAAGCCTAATGTAGCTTGAAATAAGTTTTGTTATGAAGTAGTGATTCTGAGTTGGAATGCCTAGTCTTGCTGGCCAGGGGTGTTTACAGAGCCTAGCACCATCTTGGGATAAAAAATTTAAAATGAAGGCATGCATTGTAAGGGATTATAAATAACCAGTTTAGCTGCAACTACAGGGCTTGGTTTAATTTGTTTGTGGCTCTGTTTCTGTGCAGTACTTTCCCTTCTCAGTATTGTTAACTTGAGCTTCTTTGGTTTCCATAGTGATACCCCCAGGGAATTTCTCTTCTACTTCGCGTTTGGCTTACGGTTGTTGATTTCTGGCCTTGGCCTGTGTCATAAACCCATTTTATGCTGAATATCACTGAAAGGTATTAGAGAATCTATTTGAAGAATCAGTTTGTCAGTCTTCTCTTTTTCCCAAACTGGATAAGACTTGAGCTTCTAAAATGTAGCAATTCTCCTAAAAGAATCAGAATAAATCCTTAAGAGAAAACAGTTTCAGATACTTTTCAAATAAGTGCTAAGAAAAAAGTACATTGAGCCTGACATCTTTAAATCACCTCAGAAGCAATGAAAAAACAATCTATCTATAATGATTAGCTAGACTTTTAAATTATTGATTACTGATGACCTTACTATATAATTTAAAACACTGTTTTGTTTTTTTTTTTTTTTTAATGGTGTTAATAAGTTTTAGAGACAAAAAATAGTATATAGACTATTGTGTGAGACATTATGGGAACTGCATGGAATGGAATGGAAGTTAAGTTTGGTATTTAGTCCTAGGACTTAGTCAGAAGCTCTGTGACCTTGAGCAAAATAGTTCATTGTTCTGGGTAAATACTTTAACGGCATTTTAATGAATGCTCTAAGCATATTACATGTATTACACCTGCACTATTATTTTCCCTGTTTTTTTTTAAATGTTTATTTTTGAGAGAGAGAGAGAGAGAGAGAGAGCAAGGGAGGGCAGGAGAGAGGGAGACACAGAATCCACAGCAGGGTCCAGGCTCCAAGCTGTCAGCACAGAGCCCAACGCGGGGCTCGAACCCACGAACCCCAAGTTCATGATCTGAGCCGAAGTCGGAGGCTCAACTGACTCAGCCACCCAGGCACCCCTTCCCTATTTTTAGATGAGGAAATTGAAGCACAGGGTCTGACATAAACAGGATTACACAATTAGTAGGAAAATTAATCGTATTATTCAGCTTTTATACAAGTCTAAAACTAGGGCCTGCTCTCTTAACCAAGACGGTATATGTCATTTGAACCAAATAATCTACACATATAGAAAAGTAGACTGAGGTTAAGTAACTCCACTGAGGGACACTTAGCTAGTTGGTCACATCATTTAGACCTGTCATTTGTATAGTTTCAAAATTTGTATGGACACTTTTATCCTTGAATGGTTTTCATTCTGAAGATTTTTTCAAATAATCAACTGAAAGGTACTGTTTGTCAAACTATTCATAATGCTGTATAATGGGTATATACACACCCATTTTTCAAAATATATAAAGACATATAAATATAAGTAAAATATGTATCAAAATTAATTTTGCAACGTACGTATCTGTGTATGTGTTATCCATACACAGAGCACATAATAAAACATTTCATTTATTTTTTAAAGTTTATTATTTGGAGAGAGAGACAGAGAGCACATGAGTGGGGGAGAGGCAGGCAGAGATGGAGAGAGAGAATCCCCAGAAGGCCCCGTGCTGTCAGCCCAGAGTCCCACGTGGGGCTCTGACTCACTAACTGTGAGATCATGACCTCAGCTGAAATCAAGAGTCGGGTGCCTAACCGACTAAGCCACCCAGGCACCCCAATAAAACATATTTTATACATGGAAAATAATATTTTAGAGTTTGTTAAACCTATTGTTTTCAGACTATATTAAATCAAAAATTAAAGGATGCCATGAAACCAGTCAGGGGTTTTTATAAATAGTTTCTTCCTTATTCGGTGCAGGGCTGAGCAATATCCAGAAATCATGGCCTTGCTTCCAGACATTTGTGGACCTTTTAATCTGCTGAATGGTTGTCAGGGCATCTCTCATTGAGTGACCAAGAACAGATGATAAAGGCTTCATGCTTATTGTTCAAAGCTAAGATAGTAATGTTCAGAGTCAGAGGTGCTAAAAAGTAAGCAATGGTCTATCCCTCTTTAAACTTTTCTCAAAATAGAAAGTGAGAGTCCATGGTAACCTACAAACATAATTTTAATTTCCCTGATTTTGGACATTGAAAGTCTGGTTTCTTCTTATTATTAAATAGTGAATTATTTAAATATCCAAATGATTAAAATATGAAGGAGAGTATGAATAATTTCTAAAGAAATGTGCCAAAAGCACAAGATATTTGGAGTTCTAATGTTCACTGTATTTGGAGATAAGCAGGCTATTTTGGTAGATGTCTACTGATTAGGGTATAACTTTAATAATATTAATATTAATGATACTAATTAGCATAACAGAAATTATATGAACTTTTAAAACCATTTACAGAACATTATACTATGTACTAAGCATTCATAAACTCTTAACATCTAATTTCTAATTAATCCTCACGCATCCTATTTGTTATATTATTATCCCTGTCTGAACAATGGTAGTGTGTACTTGGCATTCTAACAAAATTCTAATATTGAATTTCTAGCGATTGCACACACACTATGAATTAGGCATATTATTACCACTGTTTTCAAAATGAGAAAAGCAAAGCATAGAAAGATTAAGTTATAGGCCTAAAGTCATATAGCGAGTAAGTGATGGAACCATGATGGAAGCCAGGCGGTCTGACTACAGAGGCTACGGCATTAGGCACTGAACCCCAGAGCTCAGGACTGTCAACAGACATGAGTTCCCAGGCTATTTATGTCACCTCATAAGATGTTTATACTATTACATTTTGGGTTAGAAAATCTTGGGCTTAAAGTAAAATTGTTTGCCCAAGTATCTACCAAAAAATTGCCCGCAAAATGTAGATAGTGATAGAAATTTATGATTGTTTTCATTTCGTTTGCTTTTTGCATTTCCAAATTCTCAACAATGAACATAGTTAACTTTGCAATAAAACCAATCATTAAAGTATATTCAAATGTCATAGAGCTATGGCAAAAATCTAACAAATAAAATAAATAGGTAAAATATACCACAGTTAAAATTTGTATGCTTGCAATCATATTTTAATGATAATTTTTATAATATGTAAATTGCTGTGTAATTCATACCAACCAAGCTCTGACTGTGTATGTCTTAATGGAATGTTAAAATACTAACTTTACAGATTTAATGTTTGACGTGCTATTTAATTTTATTATGAAAATTACTTGATCTAATGCATTTTGCAGGTTTTTTTTATCATAATTGACATCTCATGTTATAAAAGTTATCAAGAAAATGGTATCTTTAAATTTTATACCCCATTACATATACAACCATTATTTAAACACTGCTAAAACAAAAATTCTTACTATAGACAATAATTTTCATATATTTATAATCTATCACTTTTGACAAAGTTATGTTTCATATAAGTGACTGTGGCACATATACATCTTAAGAACGTATTTTGATCTCAATAATGATTAAAAGACTGAGTGTCAATAGTTTTCTTCCACCATGAAACCCTAGTGGTATCTTTCCCTTATTAATTAATGATGCATATATTAACTATTCCATTTTCCCCTAATTACTTAACTGTGGATAGGAAAAAATCTCAAAGTACACATTCCTTCAGTTCAGTTCAGTTAGTATGGCTGTTTTTATCTTTAGCTAACTGAAGTACTTTTTAACTTCAATATGTGGCAAGACTTACATGTCAATTAAATCAGCATTCTCTCTACCATCCTGGGGTTCTGTCTATACTGCATCCTGCAAGGTTGTGGCAGGGATCTGACTTTGATGGTCCATGTCTCTCTCCCCTTTCTGGTACCTAATATTTGTCCCTATTATGTCTCTATGTTTTGGTCTGTAAATGTTACTACTTCATCCCTCTCTGCCTCACCTCTATGTCTCTCCAGGCCAGTTCATTTTTTTCAAGTGGTTCATGTGTTTCTCTTTGGCTACTAGGAACTTAGAGAACTTAGAGTAGGAACTTCCCAACACTTACACAACATGTGAGAAATTATTGTACTACTTTCTGATTACTTTTGGGAAAAGTAGGATTTCTGTGAGCCCCATTTTCAAGTTCCTCTGCCTAAACATATTACTTAGCCATTTTTAAAAACTTTGTTTAATGTTTATTTATTTTTGAGAGTGACAGAGCACGAGCAGAGGAGGGGAAGAGAGAGAGGGAGACAAAGGATCCAAAGCAGGCTCCAGGCTCTGAGCTGTCAACACAGAGCCCGATGCAGGGCTAGAACTCACAGAGACTCTTTTACAGTCCTGGGACACACATGCAGAGATATCCTATCTCCTTTACTTTTTGTTCCTTCAATTCAATCTAGAGATTTTACATGTCATATTAACTTTGGGCCAGTAGTAATAATTATCACCATGAAATATGGCTGAAATAATGCAGCATATATATGAAATGAATGATTTATTTAACTAAGAGATAAACATATAATACTTTATATTCTTTCCCATTTAATAAACATCTTAAGTGTTTTTTAATGTAGCATTACCAAAAGCATAGCAAGGATGAGACTAAGTTTCTTTAAGATGATGTGGATAAGATGAAATCATATGAAAATGTGTTTTCTTGATTAATAATCCATACATTTTTAATTTCTTTTCAATCAATGTATTAATCAGTGTAATATACCAACCTTGAAATTTGAGTGATTTAACATATATAAATTTTTCTTCTCATTATATCACAAACTAGTGACTGTGTTCCTAATGAGATGCCTGGGTCCCTCAGTATGAAATAGTGAAACTCCCAAGATGTTTAAGGCTAAAAAGGAAGAATAGCTTCCTATCTGATAAAGTAGATAAAAGAATGACAACTAGAATTCATTATGAAATGAATCAATTGAAATGTATGAAATGAAAGCCATTATACTTATTGAATGATTTAAGTTATATTTATAAAATAAGAGCTTCTGAGCTTAGTTATAACCCATGAGAGGGAACTAAGGATCATGTGTGCCACAATGGATAAAAAGAATCATCCAGTACTGGATAGTGCATGACTTTAAACACAGCATATGTACCCAGATTTCTGTAATATGCTCTGTTTCTAAGTTTCAAGACTGTATTTTCTCTTATGCCTAAGTGGGAGAAAAATGCAGTGAACAGCTGAAGAAGTAATCAAAATTCCCTTTACATGATTAAACCAAAAAACAGAATCCATTATTTATAAGTCTTTATAGATGGAAACTAAAAGGGAATATGATCACTAAAGGAATGGAGTGGATGAATATCAAATGCTCCAATCCCTAATCATTAATATGTGAGAGAATCCTTTGAGGCAGGATAAAAATGGAGACAGATCAAAATAAAATAAAATTACTGTCCTAAAACACAAAAGATTGAGTGAGGGTGAATGAAAAATGGATTCAATTAAATTTAAGCTGTATTTCAAGTGGGCATTCAAGAAATAAGCCTTTTTATATTGTTATAAAATATAATGATGTTTGAATTTCTATCTATCTGATGTGTATAACTATAAACACCCGACTATATATGTGTCTACACACATATATATACATGTGCACATATTCCATTTACACATTTCATGTGATTTAGTTACTGCAATTACTATTAAATTTAGCTAATATGCACCATATTATTATTTTTGTCTGTGTAGGCTTATCTGTTTTGTTTCTTTGCTTTTGCTTTCCTGCCTTCTTTAGAGTATCAAACATTTCTATGATTTTTTTCCTTTTTTTGTTGTTGTTATGCAAGCTTTTACTATACTTTTAATGGTTACCGTACAGATTAGCATATACATTCTTGACTTACTGTTGTCTAATACAAATAATTTAGTTTCCCATCTCTAGTCTGCACAAATATTAGAGCCCTTAAAATGTATAAACCACTACTTTTGAATCATTTTGTCATCCATTTTAATTTTATTTGCATCATTTAATTTTTTAAAAGACATTACAATTGTGTTGTACAGACAAGTTACATGTGTACATCGATTTAATGTTTATATTGTTCTTTATTACCTCTACATACCCATTACTATTTGAAATGAGTTTCTATCTTTTACTCAGAACTGTTGGCAGCAAATCGTCTTCTTATTGGTTTATCTGAAAATATCTTTATCCTTACTTTTTGGTGGATATGTTCTATAGGTATACAATTCTAGGTTGGTAGTTACAGTCTTTGAACAATTTAAAAATATCATTACATTTCTTTTTGTCTTTCTTCATGTCCATTGAAATGTCATCTGCCAATCTTATTCTTTAATTTATTGAAAGCAATATGTCTTGTTTTCTCTAGGGCCTTTTCAGTTTCTTTCCCCTTGTTTTTGATTTTCTCCATTTATTCTATAATGTGCTTAAAAAATGTTGCCTTTGGATTTATCCTGTTTGTGCTTTGCTATGTTCATTGCATCTGTGGATTGATATTTTCTGTTTTCTTCTACAAACATCTACCACATGCTTCTTAAACTCTAGTCTATGCTTTTCTTTTTATTGCATTGCTATTTTCCCTCTCTCTCTCTCTCGCCCTTGCTCTCTCCATGTATCTATGTTTCATTTTGTGTATTTTCTATAAGTCTGTGTTTAATTTTAATTATTCAGTGTTCTTCTGTGTCCAACATGTTTAAACACATGCATTAATATATTAATCTCAGATATTGCATTTTTTCAATTCCAGAAATTTCTTTTTATTATTTTTCAAAATTAAAATCTCTAGTGAAATTCAAAATCTTTACATTGACCTTCTCCTTTGTTCCTATACTATGTTTAGCATGATCATCAATGTTAAAGTCTCCTTCTCCAGTATCTAAATCATACGTTCTTTGCTTCTATTGATTGCAAATCATGTATCTCTGCCTCTTTACATGTGTATTGTCTTTTATTGTACATTGAACATTGTGTAACAACAACAACAACAACAACAAACTATAGTGGCATTAAGTGAGGTTATCGTTTCTGGTAAGCAAATCAGGAGATTTTAGCAACCCCAATCTAATCAGGACCTAACTTGAAACTCTAAATTGCAGGCTTAATACAACTCACGCTATGTAGAATTTCCCCCATCTAGCATTTTATCTGTGAGCATGATGGGTTACAGACTTTTCAGCCCTGAAAACCTGTGAGAAACCCAACCCAGAGACTCCAGCCCAGACTATCACTGCAAACAAGAGAAAAAATTGGGAAAAAAAAAATTCAGTGGATATTCATGGTGTGGTTGATGTGGACCCACTTCCAGCAGGATCTCGTTTCCTGTGCACTGGGACTCTATGAGAGATTTCACTCCACCCTTTAGAAGCTTTTAAACTCTATCCCCTTTTCCCCATAAAGCCCTGAACTCACCACAGGTTTAGGAATTGTTTCAGGCCTCTGTGGTTTTCAACTTTTCACTCTAGCCCCAAATGTCTGCTGTTTTTAGTTTTAGTGTTAGTTTTAGTTTTAGTTTTAGTTTCAGTTTTCAGTTTCTGTTTTTGTTTTTGTTTTTGTTTTCCTTCCAGAAGAAGCTTTCCACCTGAAAAGACCAAATTCTTACCCCACAGTAATTTGGAAAATGTCCTCAGGAAAAAAACAAAGCCTACAGACCATTAGCCAAACTTGAAATAATTTCCATTCTCTGAATTTTATTTGTTCTAATGCTCATCCATTCCTCAGCTCTTTAACATCATTAATCATGAAACTTTTGTGATTTTTTTTTTTTTGTTCTTCCAGTTAGTTGCTGCAGGATTCTTGGCTTGATGAAAATTACTTCTAAGACCGTATACTATTTTTACTTGAAATAATTCTGTCTGTACTGTTGGTGTGGTATTTTGTAAACACAGATTGGATTTTGCTAACTGGAAGATACATTCAGTTTTACTTTCTTTTACATTAAAATGTATATGTATTTTAGCACAAATATTTTCACTGATTTTACCACTGGCCCTCACCTACCAAACCTTTTTAGCCTTAGACTGGAAGTTACACCATTGGCTCCTCTGATTCTCAGGTCTTCAGACTCAGACTAAGTAATACCATCAACTTTCCTGGTTCTCCAGTTTTCAGACAGCAGATTGTGGGATTTCTCAGCCTCCATAATCCTGTGAGCCAAGACCTATAATAAATCTCCTCTTGTATATATAGATCTATCTATATATATCCCATTGGTTCTGTTTCTCTGGAGAACCCTTACTAGTATACTCTACAACTCAATATATTTTAAATTTTCAAAATAAAAAGTGTAATCACTTGAATGTTCTATAATTTAATTTTTTGCCTCCTACATTGACTTTGTAAGCATAAATTTTAATGATATACTATTTGAATTCCCTTAATTAAATCTTCAAAGCTAAAGTTTTTTATACTCCATTTCTTGAACACTTAAGCTTAAGATCTCTAATGGATTTTGAATTAGAATTAAAAAGAGAATTCCTTACAAGGAAGACTTCTTACAAAACTACTGCAATAGGGATGAGAGGCCAGAACTGAGTCTAAACTCAACTCCACTGAAACAAAGTGAGTTTTTAAGAGCTGGAGTGGGGGGCGTGGGCATCACAAGCTGCCATGTTTGTTATTTGGCCTTACCCAAAAAAGAAGTAAAGTTTCTTGTATCATATCTTCATGAAAGAAGGTAGATGTACAACATGAATGAGGGAACCCTCTGAAGTCAGGTTCCTACCCTCCCACAGAGACTGAGAAATAGGGGTGTTATCTTCTTTGATGATTACATTTCAAAGAGATGGCTCTCGGGCCCTAGAGAATGACAGTCCTGGTTGTAAAACTGGCAAAAGGATTTTTTTTTCAATTTACATCTCAAAGTGGAAGAGAAAGAATTTGCAATTATAAGTTTCTTAAAGTAAATGCTCTAAGGAAATGGAGATCAAGGGCCTAGAGGCAGGAGGAAGCCTGCCCAAAATTTGGTTAAACTGAGGGAAACTTTAAAATCTTCTTGGTCCCTATTCTAGTCAAACTGAGATATGAGATTATTTTAGCCACAGATAATTTTCTACGTCCCTTCATAATTTTTATACTTAATCTGCATTGCTACTAAATATTTTTCCATTGTGTATTGGTAGCATCACTAAAAACAACAACAACAACAACAACAACAACAATTCCTTACTCCTAGACAATTTGCTTGATTTTTGTCCTTTGTTTAAAAATTAAAAAATAAAACATCCTAGATGTGCATTGAACTCTTATCAATTTCTGAAGAGAATTCACCCTTGTAAGTAGTCCTGCTTAATGTATACCTCCATACTTTGGAACCTGTACAAAATGATCCACATCTAACTTCTGGGTGATTGGATAGAAGGAATCTGACTGAAAAGAATTTCATCCATAGGCTCTAAGGAAACAAGGATTTCTTAATCTAGAGTAGTGATGGAGTGCTCCAAATGGATTCCTCTCATGAATTAGAATTGGGAGTGAAATGGTGTTAACACTTAATTGTGAGGCTCTATTTCACACTCAAAAGTTAAGGAAGCCATTTTGAGTTGTGAGAGAAATTCTAGCAGATTCAGAAAAAGTACATGGGGGTAAATAACATACCAGAAAGGAGGAGAAAAATTAGAAAGGAAGCTTGGTGTTATGCTTTTGCATGTTTGATTTTATGTTATTTTATTTTATCTATTTTTTTAGATTTAATTTATATTTAAAAATAATTTTATTCCATTTTATTGCTAGTGCAAGTTTACCTATTCAATAAAGCAACTTCTTGCCCAAACTCCTACTGTGTCATAATTTAAGTAGTATATTCTACTCTTTGCAAACATAAGAGTCATAAATGTGACATCAGTTTAGAACAGGTTTCCCCCCCATGTTTTGTATCATGTGACCATGAAAAAAGGGCTTAATGTGTGCTTTAAACAAAATTAGATATTTTCCCACAAAATGTTTACTAATCTTTTTTTTTTAGAAAGGTAAAAATGAAGTTCATGGTGAACTATATGTCTGACTAAAAATAATTCTTAGTTTGCCTTGATTATTTTAATAACAATAAATGAATTTCCCAAAGTCTATATAACTATATGTTAGTCTATATGTTTAGTGAGAGACTTGCTTAAAATTAAAGGTACTTTCCAAGTTTACTATTTTTATAAATAATAATATAATTTATTTTCATAGCTAATTCATACAGCTGCATGCACTCTTAATAATTATGGCTTTCATCTGGAGCAGAAAGTATATTAAATTTAACATATATTTAGAGTGCATCAAATGACAGTGAGTATCTCAAGTATATCAAATTTTATTTGACTTGTGCAAATTTTATTTACAGAGGAGATTGGAAGCAAATTTTAAACTCATTGGAAAAATAGAAACTCATTTCCAGATTGATCGGAAAGAATGAATGTAAATTATATGCTCCCAGGGATATAATCCCATATGTAGTTCTCAAAATTTTATTGCAGTTAAAGACATAAAGCATATTCCTAAAGTTAAATGGTCTTCTACAACTCTTATCCTTGAAGATGAAGTTTCTCATGGTTTTAATTTGGGAATGAGATGAGCCCCCTCAAAGAACATGGTCAAATTCACAGTGATGGGCCCTGGCAACTTGTCGCCTTTAGTTGTACCTCAGAATTCTACTTCCACTAATTTAACGATGTGTTTGAAGGGAGGTACACTTTCAAAATTGGCAGGATGTCAGGCAGGTTTGAAAATAACTCTTATTAGCACAGACAGCCTAAGCTGGCCAGCAGGTGTTGTTATCAGTGTCCTGCGATTTTGCCATGTTTATTGGATTATTACTAAGAGATGGGGCTAAACAAAATTTCACATTGCAGATTTCAGCATCTCCTTTTAAAACACTTAATTGAGAGGGTCTGAAGGTTCATAGAAACAAATGTGCTCTTGCTAATAATCTCCTTACAATACAGTCATTAGTGTTCTAGGGATACAAATTCTGCCTGCTTCATGTTTGTTCTCCCACCAAACGGTGGAAATGACAGTCAGTAGGTGATTAGAAAATCACATTTGGAGTACAAAAAGCACACGGCCTGAAATCTCCAGTTTCACTGTCTTTGCAGTGAAAACTATGTTCCATAGTCAAGGTCATGACTAAAGTCAAGTACTTGAGGTACTAGTGATTGATTCTAAAGAGGTTTCTAGTTTTTCTACTGACTTTTTTATGACTTGACAACTCATACAAAAGTATCAAATGAACCAATCTGGCCTTTATCCAAGTACCTCCACTTATTTCTCTGCATAACAAGCCTTCTTTATTAAACAACCTCTACAGTATTGAGTTGTTAGCAATAGGAACAAATCAAAAAAAATTTTTTTTTTGCATATGTGTATACTAGAAGTCATAGCCATGTCTGGAAAAGGCTGATCTTCTAAATCATTTTGTTTTTTCCCTCTTATTAAATAATATGAAGAACAGTGTTCCTGGCATTTTTCCAAACAAGGTAAAATGTCGGTAATAAAGAATTCGAGCCTCTTTCAAGTATTTAAACTGAGGTAAAGTTTTGTTAAGTTCATAGCTATAAATGATCATAATCGATATCCCTTATTGAGGCGTTACATGAGAGAAAATGAATAAAATTAATTGAACTATATTTCACAATTATCATAAGGATTAGGATTAATTATCAATATTATAGAGAGATAACTATTTTTAGAAAGATTAAATAATTTTTCAATGTCACACAATTGACAAAATATATAATGTTGATTCTAAGCTTTAACTGACTTGAAAACTCTTGATCTCATTCACTGTGCTATGCTCTGTGTGTCCAGATATATTGGGAAAATGAAAGGGAGGTGTGGTATGATGGTCAGTGCTGATATTAGATTTCAACAAAATTAGAACAAGTAGATACTAGCATATTCTCTCATTTTCTTTTCTTTTCTTTTCTTTTCTTTTCTTTTCTTTTCTTTTCTTTTCTTTTCTTTTCTTAATGTTTATATTTGAGAGAGAGAGAGAGAGGGAGACAGTGCAAGCTGGGGAGGGGCAGAGAGCAAGGGAGACCGAATCTGAAGCAGGCTCCAAGCTGTCAGCACAGAGCCCCATGTGCGGCTTGCACTCACAAGCCATGAGATCATAACCTGAGCCAAAGTTGGTCATTTAACCAACTGAGCCACCCAGGTGCCCCTCTCATTTTCTATTCTATCTTAAATGTCAGATATGGTGTCAAGGGATAGAAGCTTAGATATTAGAATTTGAAAATGGAATTGTTCTTTAGAATCAACCATAATAAATGCCTTTTCACAGATAAACTAATGATCAGGTAAGGTTATGACCAGCTGAAAAACACTGAGTTTTGGTTTGTGTTATATAATTTATAAATGAGATATGTGAAAAGAGTTTTCTGAGAAAGAAGAGGTAAGAAAGATAATTTCTTTAATACGCGATGTCTAAATTTCCTCAAGTGTGTATGAATGATCATATTCTAACAGGAAACTTAAAAATAGTATCTGCTCTTGGACTAGCTATCCCACATTAACTAACTATAAATTTGGACAAAACATATAAAACAAATGTGTTCAGATATTGGACAACAGAATGTACAAGATTATAATCTCAGAGAAAAAGGAGACAAGTTAGGTCATCATCCTACC
Organism: Acinonyx jubatus; assembly: GCF_027475565.1. NCBI lineage: Eukaryota > Metazoa > Chordata > Mammalia > Carnivora > Felidae > Acinonyx > Acinonyx jubatus. The sequence goes on along the minus strand of NC_069390.1, from coordinate 23,383,118 downwards.
CAGATTGCTCCGACATTCTACCGGGTAGCATTCTCTATACCATAGCTTGGGAACAAGGATACTTAAGTAGCTAATATTGGGAACAAGGATACTTAAGTAGCTAATATTGGTAACCCTGAACTGAGAAGAAAAACTGGTACTTTTAAGTTTGTGGGACAGAATAACAACAACAACAACAAAAATACCAGAGCCGTGCAGAAAAGGAGTTCCTGAAATCCAACCAGAAAATTTTTTAAATATTTACTTAAACATTAACATACACATACATAGGATAAGACTGTATGTGGGGTTAGGTAAAGTACAATTACCAAGATGATAAATTGAGATTCCATATACTGTACAACTTTGAGATTGGATTTATGATACTAAGTATGGGGATAACTCACTGAATTTACTATGGGCATTAAGTAGGGAACAAATTAAATAAACCTTATTTCTGGATGTGTTTCAGGATGAGATTAGCATTGGAACTGGTGGACTGAGTAGAGGAAATTGCCCTTTCTGGTGTGTTGGGTATCGTCTAAACCACTGAGGGCCTGAATAGAACAAAAGGCAGAGGAAAGAGGATTTTGCCCCTTTTTTCCTACCTCCTCCATGCTGCACTAGTATATCTTATCTCATCTTCTGCCCTTGCACTGGAATTTAAGTAATTATATCTCTTAATTCCCAGGCCTTCAGACTTGGACTGAACTACTCCACTACCTTTCCTGAGTCTGCAATTTGCAGACAGCAGATTATGTAATTTCTCAGTTTACACACTCAGGTGAACCAATTTCTCATAATATCCCTCAGTAGATCTATCTATATCTATCTATCTATCTATCTACCTCTCTATCTGTCATCATCTATCATCTCTCCAGTTGGTTCTATTTACTTGGAGAACCCTGATTAATCAATACAACAGTTTTATTCATAATTACCCAGACTTGGAAACAACCAAGGTGTCCTTCAGTAGGAGAATGGACAAAAGGACTGTGGTACATCTAGACAATGGAATATTATTCAGCACTGAAAAGGATGAGTTATCAAGCAATGAAAAGACATAGATGAAACTTAAATGCATATTACTAAGTGAAAGAAGCCAATCTGTTTGATTCCAATTATGTGACATTGTGGAAAGGGCAAAACCATGGAGACCATAAAATGATTTGTGGTTACTAGTGATTAGGGTAAAGAGAGAAATGAATAGGTGGGGCACAGAGGGTTTTTTTTAGAGCAATGAAACTACTTTGTATGATACTATAGTTGCAGATACATTTGTCTAAACCCATAGCATGTGCAAAACCAAGAGTGAAACCTGATGCAAACTATGGACTTTGGGTGATAATTCTGAGTTCATAAAGGGTTTTCAGCTATAACAAATGTTTTACTCTGATGGAAGATACTGATAATGGAGGAGACTGTATACATGTGGGGACAGGGTATATACGAGAAATTTCTGTACCTTCTCAATTTTGTTGGGAAACTGAAACTACTTTAAAACTTGTCAAGTAGATAAACAGATACATAGGTAAATATTTAAAAATGTGTCTGAATTCCCAATTCTCTGTAGGCACCTTGGGGTCAGGACATATACTGCTCTCAAGTCTGAAACTGTTGTTTTGTCTGACTTCATGTTTGGCACATAGCTAGCTAGCATCTGGCAATTGTTTGTGAACTGATTCAATGATGAATTCTGCGGTCCTGAAAACAGGATAGGAGAAAGCTAAATCAAAGACAGCAGTGTGGAATGGATTTCAGGAAGAGATGCAAGTAGGGGACAAGTTGTGAGCAAGACCATGAGTGCAATAAGATGAATATATCCCTAAATCTTATTTTCTCCTAAAATCTCACAAGGTAAAAACACTCTCTTCCATTGGATTCACCTAAACCACACTCCCCTGATTTTTCTACCATAATTATGGACACTTCTTACTTATTTCTCTTTAGACTTTAAATATTTACATTCTTCAATACTCGTTCCTAGGCCCTCTCTTAAGTTCTTCACTCAGTTTTCCCAGCCATGGCCAAGGTTTCATTCTTAATTAGTTCGGCGTCTTCCCCTCTAGCTACTAAAGTATTCTCTGCACTTCAGCCAGAACAATCTTCTTAAATTTCAACTTTGGTTATTTTTATACCCTTTTAAAAATGTTTAATAACTTCCATTTGTCCTTTGCATGAAGATAAAGGTAATGACAATTGTCAGACTAGTCTAGCATCATCTCTCTTTTAAACCTCATTTGTTTCCACTCCCTGCCCCACCTCTGTGCCAACACTTCCTATTCCGTTGCTCTCGGACTCTCCTTTTATCATGTACATCTTTATAAATTTCCTTAATAGAATGTATCACAGGTTGGTATTTTTAAAAAGTCTGGGAATTTGGTTTAAAAAAAAAACTTAACCTTCTTTGACTATGACTTCACTGCAATAAATATGATAATGTGCATGCAATTTGGGTCTTCAAAAAAATTACTCAGTGAAATGAAAACATTTTGGAATATTATAAAATGGATTAAAATGACCAATGTAATTCTGGGGTATAGTGCCTGTGATTGAAAGTCTTAGTTTTTAGCTTTATAAAAAACTCTAATGGTTTTTATTTTCCCCTCAATCTGCTCAACACCATTATACGACATGAACTAAATATTAAATTACTAGAGATGAAACAGATCGTCTCCTTTACACCTGCAAGCAATGACCCTTCCTTCTTGCCCAGTGAATGTCACTTGTAATAGTTAGAAACCCGCTGCTGTTTTCTCATTAAAGTATTCCTCAACCAGGAACTTTTTGGAGGTACATAGGAGGTCTCTATGGGAGCCAACAGGAGAGCTTTTAATTGGCTTTCAAGAATTACAATAAACAGCCTTTAAGATATTTCAGATACTAAAGAAAAATGCTAAAGACATTTAGAAAAAGCTTTGAATTTAAAGTCAGACCTGAATTTCTTAGCTAGACGAAAACATTGATAGGTGTTGCCTTGCAAAGAAAAGTACCAGCAGAATCTATAAACAAGGCATCTCCTTTCCTTTCAAGAGGTAATTAGGCAATTCTCAAGTAATGCTATGAAAGCAAAACCTAGCATAAGGTAAGTGTTCACTCATGTTTGAATAAATACAACATGGACATTCTTATTTCTATTTCTCTCACTCGCACTTTGCCATTCACAGATAGCCTGGGTGCTTTGATTTCAACAAAGCACCCATTGAATGTATTGAATGTTACAATAGGGACAGTATTGTCCTCCCTGCCCCCACCCCTGGACAAATGTCTTTACATATGGTGGTGCTGCTGCTCTCAACAGACTCAACAGAAACCCTGTTCAGATTTTAAATGGCACAAGGTCTTTCTGGTTCAAGATACGTGTAAAAATGCATTTCATGCATATTAAGGGTTATATTAATAGTAACTGTGATACTAATATTTGTAAATCAGTTTATAATTTTTTACTAGTTCTCAGACATAACCCCCCATACTTTGATTTATTCCCAGTGATACCGGAATAGAACTTCACAATTCTTTGAAGCCATAGTCTCTCTAGACAATTTCTTTTATCTCTCAATGAAGGAAATAAGATTAATTTTACCAGATGTATTCTTCAGAATGCTTATGAATCATTATGAACCCTGAATCTCTGATATGTTATTTAATGTTTTCTGAACTATATCTTTGGTAATTTATGCCTAGGATTGAGGTTAAAATCGCCAGCCTAATGAGTTCAGTGTGTCCTTGTGCACGAGAGTTTTATATTCTCAAGTCTTAGGCATTTCTGAACATTGGTTTTGCTAACATTTTGCTGAATCAGCTATAATGAATCAATGAGAGAACTCTGTAAAGAGATTTTTGAGATGAATGATATATGCAGTATGGGAGAGGGGCCATCTCAGATGCCAGGACAAGAAATAAGTAAAATGTTTTCTCTTTTGAATGTTTTAATTATTCCTGCAGAAGGGTCATTGTTATCGCCGATATAATGTTCAAGGGCTAATCAAAATTACTAGAAAAGGGTGGATAAAGATTCCCACATTTCACCATTATTAACCTTTCTTTTTTCTACCCCTTGAGAAATCACATAGTTTAATGAGTGCTGTTTTACTATTGATTATTATCACTGCAATAAAATTGTCTTTTCAGATTCAGGCTCAAAAAATGAACTAGATGTTTCTTTTTCTTACTGTGTATTTTCAACTCTCATATAGGATGCTTTCTTTTGCCTCTGACCCCCACTGGCATTCAACCAGTGGCTTGGGCTAGACCTTAACAACTATCTCCTATGTCATGTTGCCCTAAGGGCAATAAAAATATTTTAATTTTTTAATCCAAAATAATCATATTGGTAGGCACTGCTTTGACAGCTAATAAATTAGCAAACACCTCAAACCATTACATTTCATAACATGTGACCCTAATGACAAGAAAGGTCCAAGAGCAATGAGTAGAAAGGGGTTTACAGCAATTTGTATGGATTCCAATCTGTAGTATTTTCTATTTGACTGTGTATTTAAAAAAAAAGTATGAAATCAAGAAATTAAAAAAATCATATGTAATTGCATGTAATCATTTACTTCAAGAAAGTTGTTAAGATAACTCTAGAATGGAACATGCAAATACCCCCATTACTATTTAAATATTTTGTAGAAAAACACACACATTATATATGAAGAAAGAGAGAAATTTATTACATTTTTATCCATTCCATGCTGCAAAAATACCCTTATTCTTTTACATTTTTAAGGGGCGCACTCTAAGAATAGTGGTAAAGTTGGGACCTTTCCTCCCTTCAGCGTGATCTCTTTGTGACAAGGGTTTTCTGGGGATGTAATGTGTGAAATATTTAAGATTTTAAGTATTTTTTTTTGTTTAATCTGACACTGTTTTAAGCATAGGCAAAGGATTTAAATCATTTGAATGAGTTGTCTGTATCTAATACACTACATCTTTCCTATAAAAGTCTCATTTTTGTTCACTTAATATGCCCAGCCTGTAACTAGGCTGCACTTGGTATCTATGAAATGTCATTTCTTGTCAACTTTGGTTTCTTTTCCAGAGGAGAAATGACTATTTTCTTATCCTAGGGCTAGATGCCATTTTGACATATTTTTAATGTAAATGCCATTTATCTACTCCCGTATATTTGAAAATAAGAAATTATGGAAGAAAGCCTCTCCAAACATCCCACTCCATCACACTCCTATTCCTAAAGCCAACCTTGCACTCTCTACTCTTCCAGAAATTACCCTTTAAAACTGAATTCCAGTTTCAACTAATACATTCATGTAGCATTCTCTCATTGTATGTTTGGCTTGTTTATTTTTGTCAGTTGGTAAAACCTGACATTGTACTATAATTGCTATATATTTCCTAATGTGCTCCTCCAAAATTTTCTTTTTCTTGGCTTATCTTGTCTTTCCATTTCTTTGCTTATCTCAGGTATGCTTTGATACCTCTTTTCTGCACTGATGTGTAGATAATTGTACTAGACTTAAAAAGACCACGTCATGTAATTTTTATTATAGATGCTAGTTATCTAATATATTTATAGTAATGAAAGCCTACGATTCGTGATGCCATTTTCATAATGGTTTTCTGAAAGTTAATCTCAGGTTCTAGTTGACAACACAGATAACGGAAAATCACATTTTTTTTCAGGCAGTGATATAAGCAATTCAAGATAAGGAATCATTTGCTTGGCAGGGCCTCTTTTCATCTTCTGCTCATTTCTCCTTGCCCATCAGTATTTCTCAAAGTCACCTCTGAAAACACCATCCCTCATTGCTTGCCTGTCTTCTGTTTATTTTTGCATTGTTGAATGTCAAAAAGATTTCCATCTTACTATGAGGATATCAGCTTTGTGATTGTGCCTTCGCCTTATAATCCATTGTGTACTTACAAAGTATACACATGTAAGTAAACATGTGTTATTTCTTAACTTCCCTACCTAATCTGTAAAGATTTGATTGATTTAGCCATCCTCTATAATTCTGACATCCTACTATTATGCTTGGATACTAAAGGAATCTTCAGTTATTCCCTTGAATGGCATGCTATAGACAAATAAAACCCAGAAATTTAGTTACTTCCAAAATTACTTCCAAATATTTCCTAAACCATCTTCTAATAGCATTTACTGTTCCTCTCCTTCTCTTCTTCCTCTACCTCCTCCTCCCTCACCCCTTCATCTTCTACTTCTTCTTATTACTTAAATAGCATTTACTTCTTTCTGTTACCTAAAAATCTATTGTAACCTAGCTGGATCTTTATTCCTTATATCTTCAGCATTCAAGACACTAAGTGTGAACATCAACCACCCTTCCATTTTTAACATCAAATATAAAAGGTTATGTGGTTTCATCTCCTTTGACACCAGTGTATTCTAAAATAAATTAACTTTTTGTCAGATTTTCTCTAATACTCTTTCTCTACACAAACCATAATAAATTAAGCAGGAATTTGATCCTCTTTGTTCTATTACCAAAGGGAAATTAAAATAATATTTCTCAAAAATGTAGCAGAGGTGATTTTATTAGATTTTGTTTGTTTGTTTTACAGCAAACAAATAAACATTTACCAAAATTTACTTCAGAAACTACAGATTACAGTGCTGTGAAATGTATAAGAATTTGCTATCAAACTAACTTGATCTTGACTCCAAGGTTCCCCTCTTTACAGTTTTATAAAGTGAACAAGTCACTTTTACTCTTCCCTGCTTTAAGTGCCAGTGTTAACATGTAAAAAATGAAAATAAAATTGATTCATTATGAGCTATTGTGAGAATTAAGTGAAAAAAATGCAAGCAGTTACACTTAATATATGGTAGGAAAGGAAAATGTAAGTTTTCCTTCCTTTTATCTTCTGTTTCTTTTCATTATATTCTGGACATTTTGTACCTAGTTTTATTTTGTAATCATGGAAAAAATAGGGAATAAGAAATCAGGTAAAAAATGGGAAATAGAATAGAATAGCATTTCTTTATAAAATAGATTATTTTAAAGACTTTCTATTTGAAATTCAGTGTAGAAAATATTGAAATCATTAAAACATTCACCACAAGTCATGAATAAGAGATAAAACTTTTGCCATTTAATATCTCTCTTGAAGGATTCCAAGACTCAACAGATTGCTCCTAGTCAAATATGAATTTTCAAATTTCTAGAAACATCAAAAGCTAACTATTTTATAGAGAACAATGTATTGAATATCTCACAAAAGAATATACTTTGAGATCAAGAATTGAAAAAAATACTGTAGGAAAATTCTAACATTTAATCATTTACAATTGCTTATTTTGAAGGCAACAAACCATATGTTATTTGTAAAAGCACTTCAATAATTAAACCTTGAATTTTTATTTTATTTTATTTTATCTTAATTTTTCCTTAAATTTAAATTTCAAGTGGTTGTTGATTTAGAGAAAGTAAAAAAATGCAAAGTCACCTTTGCCAAAAGGCAGTTTTTTCAGGGTTCTTTTTAGTTATTTCAGTCTTGCTTAGTTGGCTCCAATTTGATGAATTCACAGCCTGAGATATTTGGCTGGAGTCTGCTTTAGATGGTATTTCAGAATTCTTTCACCTAAGTTCTTTCTTTAACCTATTTAGCAGCATGCTATCCAAAACTGTCTGTAGGGGAAATAATTATGAGTTTTGATCTCTGCAAGAGCTTTCTATTTTTATTTTTCGTCTATTGTGGATATGTTATGTATGTGTTTTCTTAACTTTGGAAGTTCACCCAACTCATCATCAAGGCCATCCTCAGACTTACTAACAGTAAATTATTAATGTAAGTATAAACCCAAAGCATTATTATATTTTTACCTTTTTAACAGTTATTTAATTTGATATAATAATTTAAGAATTATAATTATATATAATTATATACTATATAATCTTATAATTTAAGAATTATTTAATCATTGAAAATAATTAAATATAATAAAACTTTAAAATGTAATTATCAATAAATGCCAATGTTATATAATTTTTTTTTAAATTACATTAGTCCTATGTATACAGAACAATTGACTTTACTGATAATAATATAAGAAGTCTAGCTAGGGAAATGACAGCTGAACATTTTCTGAGGACTTCATCTGTCCTGCTTAGAATTACCTAAAAAAAAAATCATAGCATAAAGACCTACCAGGCCTCAAAAAATAGCAATTTAGGTTCCAAAGGCCTTTAGAAATCTAATACCAGGATTAAAATAAAAGAACAGAGAGAGCTCTACAAGGTATCCTAGTTACTATTAAATAGCTGGCAAATTTTATTCCAAACACCTTGAGGGAAATAGGAATCTACATACTGATTAGAGAAAACACACAAAATCAAACAGGTCTTGAATATTTGCTTGTGGCTCAAGAAAGACAATGGGCTTTAAGCAATCAAACTTGCTTTGTCTTCATAGTTCAAGATAATAAAACCAATACAAACACAAACCAGGTTGCAGTAAAATCCTTGAGGGCTATCTGAGCCGTTTGCACTGAGAACTCAAGAACTAAGCAGAGACCCAGCAAGGACCAACAAAATCTTGAAAGACTAGTAAGTGATAGCCTGTTAGGTTTATGGCAGAATTTCCTCTTTCTGACAATCAAGTGATATAAATGGTATTGGAGTGAGGACCTGCCCTCACACTAAGGGCCAGGGACTTAGAAAATTTTCCAAAGAATTAGCCAGCCAGATCAGTTATTCTTTCCTTGAATTAAGCTCACACTTCTCTGTATTTCAAAAACTCTTTAATATACTTTCAGCATCCACCACTACATTAAACACATAAATTGTTTCTTTGACTAAATCAAACCATGTATTATATAATCCAAACATTAAATTAATGTTGGGCCCTGTTTGTCCTGTTGTAATAAAGATGTAAAAAGTCTTTGTTTGAAAAAGAGTTTTCAGTATGGTATGAACATTTCTTCTGTTACATTTTCAATATGTCTATTAATTGTTTTTTTTTCACCATCTTCTATTTTTTCACTTCCCTTTCCTGCTTTGTGTTTCCCCTGCTTTAGTAAATATTTTAGTAACTTTCAAAGAGGGTCAATTGGTTGATAACTTCTTGGGCCTCACTTTTATTAGTTCCTCACATATAATTTTAAGTAACATTTTTGGTGAAGCTATATGAAAAAATGCACATATCATAAAAAATTCTATTTTACCACAGAACCACTATGCATATGAAGAAAAAGAATATTTGAGCATTCATGCTTCCTTCTAGTTATAACATTACCTACAGCAATCATTTCCTTGACATGTAAGACTGTGTGGTAGTTTTTGTAATACATGATATAAAAAAATGAAATTTATATAAATAAAATGATAAACATACTATTTTTTTGCCTGGAGTTTCTTACTCAACATGTTTCTTTAGTTTCCTCTAGTGTATTTAAATATATGTATAAACGGAAGATATTTCCCATGTGATAGGGTCTTTTCTTTCTACTATTTTGATTCGCAAATTTGTGAGGTGTGCGTGTGTGTGTGTGTGTGTGTGTTTGTGTGTGTGTGTTTGACCTTAAGGTTGTAAACATTAAACGTTCAACATACAACATTAGCATTGTAAACATTTGAATTTTTTTTTACTTTTTTCCATTCCTTCTCCATTGAACAGTACCTGTATATTATCCTAGATCCTTAGGGAAGAAAATACAATGTTGTTATTGACTTGGTAACAAAAGAAATATACAAGATTCAGTTCAGGAGGATGAGATGATTAATGTAACAAAACTGATAACCCACAGCAGCAGTAATATGTTTATTGCTTATTCTGCACAGAGACTCCAGTAAATGTATGGTATATATCATTTTCAGCTTCACAAATATTTATGAAGTGTGCTTCTTTTCCAATTTACTGATGAGTAAACTGAGCTTTAGCATTCGACCAAACCGAATTGTGAAATGTCAGAGCCAAAATCTAGGTTCATTCCTCTGTATTCTGTTTTCCCTCTTACTTTAACATTTGTTCAGAACTAAGAAGATCATGCCTGTCAAGGCACAGAAAAACTTTCGAGTGTTCTCTCCTGTATATAATGGATGGATTTAATCTTTTAGGTCCCTTTTAAGTTTTGATATCTTCTCTTTTTTAGAAAGAAGCCATTTTATGTAATTAACATGACTTAATTCCCCTCTACATATAAATTGTCAAAATGTAGCTTTACTGCTTCTTTATATTTTCCTTGATTTTTTAATCTAATAATTAGGGTTATTTTGGTCAAATCACCCAGGTCTCTACTAGAATTTTGCATTGTCCAAATTTATTACAAGAAAATTAACAGTCTTTTTAAAAAAAATTTTAATGTTTATTTTTGAGAGACAGAGACAGAGCATGAGCAGGGGAGGGACAGAGAGAGAAGCAGATACAGAATCTGAGGCAGGCTCCAGGTTCTGAGTTGTCAGCACAGAGCCTGACGCGGGGCTTAAACTCATGAGCTGTGAGATCATGACCTGGGCCGAAGTCTGACGCTTAACTGACTGAGCCACCCAGGCACCCCAAGAAAACTGGTACTCTTAAAGAGAATCAGATAAACTTTTCTCAAATGTTCCCTCTGATTGTCTTAGAAAGTGTATTGAGACATAGGTTTTAATTAAAATGATGTTTCCAAAAGCTGTTAGCTTGTGAAATTTATAAGCCAAATGTATCATTTTAGGAAAATGAGGCATAATTGAAATGTGAACCTAACAACAGCAGATTTAAAATCAAGTGTGAGGGATGCCTGGGTGGCTCAGTAATGCTTGATTTGGGCTCAGGTCATGATCCCAGTGTCATGGGATCAAGCTCAGTATGGAACCTGCTTGGGATTCTCTCTCTCTCTCTCTCTCTCTCTCTCTCTCTCTCTCTCTCTCCCCCACTCTCTTTCTTCCCGCTGCTCATTCTCTCTCTCTCTCTCTCTCTCTCTCTCTCTCTCTCTGAAAATAAATAACCTTTAAAAAGATATAAAAAATAAAATCAAGTGTGAAATATAGTTTTATTCACAGCTTAAATAGATGTGTCACTTGGAAGTTAAATAGCATTTCATCAATACTTTTCTGTCCTGATCACTCTGTGTACTTTTAATGGCCCTAGATAATGATAAGTATGAAGTCTGAAGCACACATATCTTCTTCTGATAACAGAAAAGGTGTAGAATATGCTATTTTTATTTTTCTACAAAGTTCTTACACTCATTATATATATTGAGCTATCTATAAATCAGTTTTCTCCTCGGTAAAGTCATAGGTTAGACAAAAAGTGATTATTTTTTTCCCTGTGTCATGGCATTTGGCCAAATAACTCTAATAACTCTTACAGGAAGAGAAGGAATGAAAGTTAAGATTTTGACATGTGCTTTTATTGTCTACCATATTAATGAGTAAGAATGGCTTGATAATGTATTTATTTCCTCTTCTCCACCACAATATCTTGATCTTTGATCAATTGTAGATGGTTGACAGGGAAGAGGAGACCTACAAAAAGGTTTCTAGAACATAGCATTCAGCACAGTCCTATGTTCACTGAGAACATGCATATCCCAAGAGAACTGCACCAAATCTACATCAGCCATCCCATTGTACACCATCAGGAATATGACCTATCCTGTAAGAAACAACTGTAATGTGAAGTGAAAGGAACGTGTGTGTGTGTGTGTGTGTGTGTGTGTGTGTGTGTATGAAGTCAAGTATCAGGAGACATCTTGAGTCACATCTTATTCCCTAGAATAAACAGTATAGAGTAAAAAATTATAAAAGGAGATGAATAATTTAAAACCAATGATTATTTACTAATGAGTAGGTGTTGCATTTGTTATAGTGGAAACTTTGATGTAAATGGAGAATTCCTCTCCAAACCCACAATTTTCTGCTCCAGAGCCTGGGATCATTTATGGTGTGAGAGTGTGTAAACGGAAGAAAAATGCCTACTACATAATAATAAAAATAATATTAATAAAATGTGGATAATAATATGACAATGAGGATAATTATGGCGATGATGGAATGGCAATTTAAACTTCTTATACAATATATATCAGGAACTATACCTATTGCTTTACATAGGCCATTTAATTTCACGACTAGCTAATCATCTATAAAATGGGAATAATAATAACATGATAGACTTAGGGTTGTTGGGACATTTGTACATGTAAAACACTTATGAGAATGCCTGGAATATGTACTTTTTAAATTATTATTGTTATTGTTGTTGTTAATTTTACTGTAGTTATCTTCCATATCACAAGATATAAGAATCATTACTTTAATTTTATTGATGAGGGTAAGAGATCTTCAGTAATCCCTCTCGGTGAAATTGGAGAATAGTGACATAACTCTTTCTCACTCTGATCCTAAAGTTCATGCTCCTTTACAGTGCTACACTATCTCCTTTGATAACAGAAAAGGGGTGGAATATGCTATTTGTATATATCTACAAAACTCTTATTATATATATTGAGCTATCTGCAAATCAGTTTTCTCCTATGTAAAGTCATGGGTTAGACAACAAGTTATTATTTTTTTCCCTGTGTCATGGCATTTGGCCAAATAACTCTAATTAATCAAAGCGCATACCATATGCATGCTTTTAAGCAGCTTAAAGCTACCTCTATAAACTCTTAGCAGTGCAAGTATTTTTGTCAAAGATCTTCACTTGATCCATCTGTACCGCCTTGAAACACTGTGCAGCAGTGCAGGGAAAGAGGAATATAGCTCACTTCTCTGGGAATCACTCAAGCAACTTGTAATAGATGTACAAATTGGGTAATTTTCACCCATTCGATATAAAGAAAGGAAAAAAAAATTAAGGAGAATTGTTGCCACTTGGCATTCACTTCTTTCTTGAGCTGAGAGCAGTGGGATAAGATTCTCACTCAATTTTTTAATATAGAACCCAAATTAGACTTAAAAAGAAAAGTGCTTCTTTTCTCTGTGGGTAGCTTCTCGATTTTGTTGACACTTGTTCTCCCTTTTTCTATTAAGTCACTCATCAGTTGGTAAACTGGGGCTTATTACTCACAATATCAAGTGAGAACAGAAACCCAAAGCCATCAGCTATGAACCTGAACATACCAATGTACCAAGTGACTTTGCTGAACCGTGCCCCACAGGCAAAGGGAGGCTGAGTAAAAGAGCACACAGATGGCATCATGGTTCCGAATTTATTTTCCTTTTTGCCTATTCTAAATAATTTTAAGGTACCTCAAATCATCCTGGGTCTGAGAGCATACTTATTATCTCATTTCCAATTTGAAAGAAAAAGGAAGGTAGAGATTAAACTCTGGGGAGCTCGGACAAAGAATCATGGTCAGGTACCAACCTATGATATAAGTAAAGATGTTCATTATCACATGGAAACTGGATGGCACTCTTAACTTTTCTCTAAAGCAAATTTCTGTTCACACAATTAATTTAATTTCCTAGCTGTTAAATATAAAAGTCAATGATAATGGTTTTGATCAGATGACAAGTGCAAGATCTGCCACGCAGAAGACTTGAGTAGGAATAAATACAAAAAAGACCATATCTTTCAAAAGGAAGAAATTATTTTTATGGAAGTAGTGAGTGTCAAAACCATCTTTTTATCCCAGCCTAAACCAGTATAAAAGCCACATTACCCTCTTTTGTCACAGTCCTCATCATATATCCATCCTTCTTTTTCCAGATACAAACACAAGCAAAAAAATATTTTGTATATTAATGGATGCCTTTGACATTGAGAAAAGAAATGATTGAAGTGTGATATGCATTATGATTCTGGATCCTAACTCAGAAAGCCATTAAATACTACATTCATGTGTGCAACAAACATTTTTGAATGTCTCTATGCCAGACAATGTTCTAGAGTCCCATCATATATTACCAAGCAAAATGAGAAAAAATAATGATCACACTAGAAGTAGGACACATAGAGACTTCTAATAATAAGCATAATAAATAAATTATATCATATTTTGGTATGGGAAAACTACCATAGGAAAAATAGAATCAAGACTGTGTCAGCACTCTGAAACTAGAGGTTAACCACAAGAAAACATTTGGAAATACCACAAATGCATGGAGGTTAAATAACATACTGCTACTAAACAATGAACGAGTCCACAAGTAAATCAAAGAAGAAATAAAAAATGTATGTGGAAACAAATGAAAAGGAAACATAATGGTCCAAAACATTTGAGATGCAGCAAAGCAGTTCTAAGAGGGACATTTATAGAAATACAGACCTACCTCGAAAAGCAAGAAAAAATCTCAAATAAATAACTTTATCTTACACATAAGGGAGCTATACAAAGAACAACAGCAGCAACAACAAAACAAAAATACTAAAACCAGCAGAAGGAAGGAAATAATAAAGATTAGAGCAGAAATAAATAATATAGAAACTAAAAACAAGCAAACACACAAACAAAAACAACAACAAAAATCCACAATATAACACATTAATGAAACCAGGAGGTGGTTCTTTGAAAAAAATCAATAAAATTGTAAACTTCTATCCAGACTTCTGAAGTAAAGGACTCAAATAAATAAAATTATAAACGAGAGGGTGGAAATAACAATCAACACCACAGAAATACAAAATATTTTAAGAGAATATTATGAAAAACCATATGCCAACAGATTGGACAGCCTTGAAGAAATGGCTATATAAATTCCTAAAAGCATATAATGTACCAAAACTGAAAAAGAAATAGCAAAATTTGAACAGACCAGTAACCAGCAAAGAAGTTAAATCAATAATCAAAAAACTCCCAACAAACAAAAGTCTAGGACCAGATGGCTTCACAGGTAGTTTTACCAAACATTTAAAGCAGAGTTAATACCTATTCTTGTCAAACTATTTTGAAAAAAATAAAAAAGGAAAGAAAACTTCCATATTTATTCTATGATGCCAGCATTATCATGATAGCAAAACTGGGTAAAGTCACCACTAAAAAAGAGAACTACAGGCCAATATCTCTGTTTAACATAGATACAAAAATCCTCAATAAAGTACTAGCAAACCTAATTCAACAATACATGTAAGAAATTCACCATGATAAAGTGGGATTTATTCTTTGGTTGCAAGAGTAGTTCAATATTCACAAATCAGTGAATGTGATACATCAAATCACATCAATAAAAGAAAGGATAAGAAGAGCCATATGATCATTTCAATAGACACATGAAAAGCATTTGGCAAAGTGTAACATCTATTCATGATAAAAACCCTTAACAAAGGAGGTTTAGAGAGAGACTATACCTCAACATAATAAATGTCATATATGAAAACCCCATAGCTAACTTCATCTTCAGTGGGGAAATACTGAGAGCTTTTCCCCTAAGGTCAGGAATAAGACAGGGATGTCCACTTTCACCACTTTTATTCAACATAGTACTGGAAGTCCTAGCAACAGCAGTCAGATGAAAAAAAAAAGAGAGAGAAAAAGAAAAAAAAATTAAAAGGCACCCAAATTTGTATGAAACAAGTATCTTTCATTATTTCCAGATGACATGATACTATATACAGAAAACCTGCAACATTCCACCAAAAAACTACTAGAACTGATAAATGTATTCTGTAAAGTCATTGGATATAAATCCAACATACAGAAATCTGTTGTATTTCTAGACACCAATAATGAAGCAGCAGAAAGAAATTAAAACTGCACTAAAAATAAAAAGATGCTTCACCAAAGAGGTGAAAGACTTGTACTCTGAATACAACAAAACACTGATGGAAGAAGTTGAAGAGGACACAAAGCAATGGAGAGACATTCCATGCTCATGGATAGGAAGAACAAATATTGTTAAAATGTCTATTCTACTCAAATCCATCTACACATTTAATGCAATCCCTATCAAAATGCCAACAGCATTTTTCACAAATCTCTGGAGGTTGCACAATTCCAGACTTCAAGTTATATTACAAATTTTAGTGATCAAAACAGTATGGTATTGGCACAAAAATGGGCACATAGATCAATGGCACAGAATAGAAAATCCAGAAATAAACCCACAAGTCTATGGTCAATTAAACTTTGACAAAGCAAGAAAGAATATCCAATGATAAAAAGACAGTCTCTTCAACAAATGGTGTTGGGAAAACTGGACAGCAACATGCAAAAGAAAGAAACTGCATCACTTTATTACATCATGCACAAAAATAAATTAAAATGGATGAAAGACCTAAATGTGAGACCTGAAACCGTAAAAATCCTAGAAGAGAACACAGGCAGTAACCTCTTGGACATTGGCTGCAGCAAGATTTTTCTAGATATGTCTCCTGAGGCAAGGGAAACAAAAGCAAAAATAAACTATTGGGATTACATCAAAATAAAAAGCTTCTGCACAGTGAAGAAAACCATCAACAAACCTAAAAGGAAACCTATGGAATAGGTGAAGATATTTTCAAATAACATATCTGATAAAGGGTTAGTATCTAAAATATATAAAGAACTTATAAAACTCAAAACCCAAAAAAACAAATAATCTAGTTAAAAAATGGGTAGAAGACATGAATAGACATTTCTCCAGAGAAGACATCCATCCAGATGGCCAACAGACACATGAAAAGATGTTCTTCCTTACTTACCAGTAGGGAAATGAAAATCAAAACTATTATGTAATATCACTTCACACCCGTCAGAAGGGCTAAAATCATCAACACAAGAAACAACAAGTGTTGGCAAAGATGTGGAGTAAAAGGAACCTTCTTTTGCTGTTGATGGGAATGCAAACTGGTACAGCCACTATGGAAAACAATAGGAGGTTCCTTAAAAAGTTAGAAATAGAACTACCCTATGATCCAACAATCACACTACTCGGTATTTATTCAGAGTACAAAAACACTAATCCAAAGGGATACATGCACTCCTATGTTTATAGCAGCATTACTTACAATAGTCAAGATATGGAAGAAGCTCAAGTGTCCATCAATAAATGAATGGATAAAGATGTGGTATGTGTGTGTACATACACACACGCACTCACACACACACACACACACACACACACACACACACACACACTGGAATATTATTCAACCATTAAAAAGAATGAAATCTTGCTGTTTGCAATGATATCACTAGAACTAGAGAGTAAAATGCTAAGCGGAGTAAGTCAGAGAAAGACAAATACCATATGAGTTCACTCATATGCGGAATTTAAGAAAAAAAACCAAGTGAGGTGCTGCCTGGTTAAGCATCTGACTCTTGATTTCAGCTCAGATCATAATCTCATGGTTTGTGGGTTCAAGCACTACATTGGGCTCTGTGCTGACACCTTGGAGCCTGGAACCTGCTTCAGATTCTGTGTCTCCTTCTCTCTCTGCCCCTCCCCAACTCACACTCTATCTCTGTCTCTCTGTCTCTCTCTCTCAAAACTAAATAAACATTTTAAAAAAATTAAAAATCACTCTGGATGCTGTGTGTGAGGGAATGGATGATAATAGTGGAATCTAGGAAACTTGCAAAGAAATTAGTGATGGAAAGTCAAAATCATAATTGATTTTGGGGGCTCAGTCAGTTAAGTGCCCAGCTCTTGATTTTGGCTCAGGTCATTATTTCCCGGTTTGTAAGCCCTGAGTTGAGGTTGTGCTGTCAAAACAGAGCCTCTTTGGGATTCTCTCTGTATGTCCCTTCCCCTGCTCATGCCCTCTTTTTCTCTATGTCTCTCTCTCTCTCTCTCTCTCTCTCTCAAAATTAATAAATAAGCACTGTTTTAAAAAAAAAAGAAAGAATTTATTTTGAAGGAAGAGCCAATATTACTTTCCCAGACATTAGATATGAGAGATAAGAGAAATATAATTCCAGGGTTGTTGATGGGAGCAAATATAAAGATGAGTTGCCATTGGATGATTTGGGAAGGCTGAGGGTAGACAAGTTTTAAAGGGAAGCAAATCAAGAGTTAAATTTTGAATGCATTAAATTTGAAATGCCTGGTTGACATTCAGTGGAAAAATCAAGTAGGCAGTTTGATACATGACTTTGAAGTTTAGGAAGGGGCTGTGATACATAAGAAGTTTTCAGCACATAGATGGTATTTTAATATGGGATAATGAATTATGTCAACAGGAGAGTGAGTAAAGATGGACAAGATACCAAACACTAAGCTCTGTGATACTGCAATTTAAGATGTTAGGGGGAAGTGGGGGAACCAGAAAAGGTAACTCACAATAAGCAGTCCAGGTGAAGGAGGTAAATCAAACCTGGATGCTGCTGACCTGTGTGCCAGGGAAAGACAGAATATCAAGACAGTGGTAGTGAGAAATTATGTCACATGATACTCATCAGTCAACTAAGATAAGGATTGTGAATGGACTAAACACCCAGGAAGATCTTTTTACTCTATGAACTCTAATGAACAAAATAAAACAAAAACCTGACCACCAATTGCTTTATGCCAAACTAACATATGGAAAAGAAATATGGGAAATTTAAAATTGTTGACAGCACAATATGTGGGTTATTTTTCCTTATTCTTCATACTAAATTTTCTTCGTTATCATTATAGTAATTTTGATAAGAGGAAAGTATATTTATATGCTTCCAGTGAGCACCAAGTTGAAATGCCCATGGTGATGCATCCATCTTTGCTAACCATACTTTCTTGCTTCAATGGCTCTTCTTTTTTCAGGATATTTTCCTAATCTTTTACCAGCACTCATGATGCCCTCCATGATTCTAGCCACTCAAATCTCACTGCTGCCTGTGTCACATTTTATGGATGAAGACACAAAAACACTACATTTTGTTGGCTGGGGTTGCCTTGCTCTTTCTCTAAATTCTAGGCCTTCACAAAAACTTATGCTGTCGCTCAGCTTAATAACTAGCTCCCTGTTAGCCAGCATTTTTGTTATCACTTCTCCCGGAAGATTCCTTTGAACTGCAAAATTAGCTTAGCTTCCTCACGTGTTCAAAACTAGAGAGACCCTTCCTTCTCCAGGAATCCTTGCAGGTGGCAGCATTTCTTCCAAAATTCTCCAAATATGAACATTCTGATGGCATTTCCCTTACCAGAATATGGAGCTAGCTACTCAACCATCTTCCTATGGGAAAATACCATCTTTGCCTTCAGATAATGCCAATTCAGTGGCTGCTTTTAGGGAGACTCAGAGTAACTCACTCTTCTAAAGGAAAGTGTAGAGGTGACTCTACTGAGAACTTTTTTCCACCTCTCTCATTAGGGACAATGAAAGGAAAAACCATGGCCACTCCACTAAGAACAGCCGTGCACCGCCACCAATGAAATCAAGAAAGAGCTGGCAATCCTGTCGGTATCTGGGCCAGGTAAGATGTCCCGTGTTTGGTGTTTTCTGCCCAAAACAACGCAGATGGGTTTACAGAAGAGATTCCCTTCTATTAGAACATCCAACCATACCCATTTCATTCAGTTTAAATATGACAACAAAAGGGTGTATTTTTTCTTGTTCATCATTACATCTTGAGACATTAGCACCCTGCAATAAATGCAGAAGGAACTCAACAGATACCTCTTGAGTGAATGACTCTCTAAGCGATGTATCTGGAATGCTGTTAAGCCCATCCATTTCAAAAAAAGTTTATAGACCAACCTAATTTCACATTCAGGTTATATAATTCATGTTGCTGATCACATCTAGGCCAGGGAGGAGCACTGCTGTCCATGATGGTGGAGTTCTGGCATCAGGAATACCTCAGTGTGCCACCCTGGGACTGCTCTTAAGTGAAAGGAACATTGCAAGTAGGCAGGTTTGCATTGCGCTCGCAGTGCTGCACAGGGAAAAATTACACAGCTCATTACCAGCCAAGTCTAGGTGCCTGCTGAAGTTGTTGTGGCCTCTTTCTTTCTTTAGCAGAAGTACACAATAAAACTAGTATTGCCCCTTTTTAAAATCTCAGGGAACAAGTGTATGTGAAATTGTCTCTCAACTACCTTTGGGAAAATCAGCAGTATTAATTTTCTTATCTGTATATAGGTAACTATAATTTGAAATGTTTATGCAAGGAGTCTTAGAACCTGGACTTTGAGAATAAACATTCATTTGTAAATAAGAAGGGTTTCAGTGATACAGATGTACTTATTATTTCAGTTATAATTAATTCAGAATTTAGAACTGTGTTACTGAAGAGTACTGGAAACCTTAAAAGCATTCAAATATAATATATATTCAGTTTGATTTATGTAAAACTTAGGGATTATAAGTTCTACATGTTGAGTGATCACCATTTTTATTTTTAAAATATTTTAAATGTTTATTAATATTTTTTAACGTTTATTTGTTATTGAGAGACAGGGAGAGACAGAGCATGAGCATAGGAGGGCAGAGAGAGGGGGAGACAGAATCCAAAGTAGGCTCCAGGTTCGGAGCTGTCAGCACAGAGCTCCACACGGGGCTCGAACTCACAAACCGCTATCGTGACCTGAGTGGAAGTCTGATGCTCAACCAACGGAGCCACCCAGGCGTCCCTTAAATGTTTGTTTATTTTTGAGAGAGAGACAGAGCATGAACAGGGGAGGGACAGAGAGAGAGGGAGACAGAATCTGAAGCATGTTCTAGGCTCTGAACTGTCAGCACAGAGCCCAATGCTGGGCTTGAACCCACGAACCGTGAGATCATGACCTGAGCTGAAGTCAGATGCTAACCAACTAAGCCACCCAGGTGCACCCCCATTTTTATTTTTAAAGGAAAAAAATCCTGTCTACCTTAAGAAAAAAAGGCCAACAGTAAATACAATAACATACATATTTTGACCTTGGGTAACAATTGTGGAACTATAGTTATTTTTATGACTGTAGAACTATAGTTATTTTTATCCATCTTTTTGTATTTATTTATTTATTTTCCAATGTGTCTATAATGAAAATGCATTACTTTCAATGTTACTGCAAAACTGTCCTGAAGTTGACATTTGAGGAATCTTCACTTTGAATTGTTTAAGATGTTGCAAAGTTTTTATTAGTGATTTTAAGAGACTATCGCCCTTTCTGCCTTCAAGCAGTAATTTTTAAAGAAAGTAATTATATACAAATAAAGAATGTAATTAAGTGGATAAAAAAAAAAGACATCTTGCTTTCACTTCTATCTCTGAATAAGACTGAATACCAAAATGGCTCTATGAGTTAACATAAATTGCTACAAATTTCACAAATGCCTTTTCTCATTATCTTTCTGAAACATCTGTCAATATTTATCTGATAACAGACTAAGCAATCAGCCTCAGTAAATAAAATATCAGATCCAAATACATATATCCTTTCAGCAATTAAGGCAGTTCATAGGAATAGGATATTAGCATAACAATAATGTCAGATATTCCACTTATACTGATTTTTCCTTCACAAAAATTAACAGGTGTAAAGTTGGCCGAAAAGGAATGAATGATATTCCTTAGGTTCCCCCTCTACCTGCCATTGTCCAACCACTGCATTGTTGATATCTGTGAGATGCTTAAGTAGAAGCAAATGCCAGAATAAATAGGGCTCCAGCTTATAGAAGTAAGACCAAAGTCAAGGTCACTTGCTGTTAATCAGCTAAAGCAAGGCTGTTGTTCACATGGAAGAAAAAATTGCTAAAATGGACTCTCTGCTTTGTTGCTAGTTATTAAGTGGGTTACACAGCCTAATAGCCTTTGACTTACTAGTTATATAAACTTGAGAAGATTACTTGATTCTTTGGAGCACATGAAAAGCATCTATAGAATGGGGTTATATAATCTATTTCATCTATACTGGGATGAGAATTTTGAGATAAAATATGTAAATTACTCTGCATAATATGCAGCACTAAATAGACTTTCAATGCAAGTTAGATCATTTATGAGTAGTTAGAGAAACTTAAACAAATGGAAGCCACTCAGTAAATAATCAGGTTCCTAAAAGTAATAGTTTTTGTTGATATTATAAGACAATGATTATTTTAATCAAATTATGAAAGACTTCATCATTTCGGACACATCTGTAGATAACACACAGCTGTGAATTTTGACATGTTCACTTTAGCCCTGGCTATGTGACGTGAAATTTCTGAAGTATTTTTTTTTCTTTTCATTTTTTTAACGTTTATTTATATTTGAGAGAAAGAGAAACAGTGTGAGCAGGGGATGGGCAGAGAGAGAGGGAGACACAGAATCCAAAGCAGGCCCCAGGCTTTGAGCTATCAGCACAGAGCCCGATGTGGGGCTCGAACCCCCGAACTGTGAGATCATGACTTGACCTGAAGTCGGACGCTTAACCAACTGAGAGACCCAGGTGCCCCTGTTTTCCTTTCCTAGGTAGGAAAAAAATACATATATAAATATATGTATGTAATAATTGTATTTCTTTTTTCCACCACATGGAAAAACAGGTTGGTGGGGGGCAGAATACAAAATGCAGTGTAGTGAAAAAAGAATGGCTTTACTATAAAATAATTGTGATAAAATTCTACCTACCAGCTTGTATTATTCTTTTGAGTATCCAAACTTTATCTGAAAATTAGGGATAATAGTATCAACTTAAAACAGTTTTTGAGAAGATTAAGTAAACTAATGGATGGCAACCTGTCATAGCTTATATGATAAAACACCGTATATAATGTCTCTGTAAATATGATGCAGCAGATTCAACTCAAGGCCATTTCTTGAAAGAACTTGTGTAAAATATGTCAGTTTTGTCTATACGCTACTTTTTGCAAAGAACACAAAAACTTTTTAGGTTGTTAAATATGAAAGTCCTTTCTGACATACTAGATGATGAAATGGTTAATAGTTACAAAGAAAAAAGACTAAATTTAGTATCATGTTTAAAAATCAAGAATATTAGAAATTTTTTTCCAACTTGTTGCTTTGGTATCATCAATTGCATATAAATACGACAACTTAAAAAAAGACCATGACTTATACTAAGTCATAGCTTTTTACATGTGAATAATATATAAGTAACTATCATTGACATATATAGAGTAAGATTATGAACTTGGATTCTAAACTCTGAGGTCATATTCTATCCATCTATTAACTATGTTTGATTTCTTCATATTTTCTCAAATATATGATGAAGCTCTTTTCTAGTTCCCATTATCCTGAATCTTTTACCTCCCAAAAGTCAGGAAGCAGCAGTTATATGAAACCAACTATTAGACTGTTAGTCTCAGGCAGAGAACCACAACACAGGATTGAGTTGTAAATTCTCCATAGACTAGTCATCAGTTTGGGATAACTGTAAAATTTAGATTTACTGCATGTATAATTATCAGATGTACATGTATGTCAGATTATTCAGTTTGTTGGAGCCTAAGAAACAATTTTTTGAAAAAGTAAGAATACTAGAATCAGTTCATTAGGAGAAGTTGAATACAGACTCAGAATGACATCAATTCATTAATCACATTTAATGGCTATGTCAAATTTAACATCACATCAGAAATACTGACTAATACATGTTTTAATAACTTGGAGTCTTATGGCTTTATTTATTTATTTATCCATTTGTTTCTCTGTTTGTTTTCTTTTGAGCTAGAGAGGGAGGGGAAGGACAGAAGGAAAAAGAGAGATCTTAAGTGGGTTCCACACTCAGCATGGAGCCTGCTGCAGGGCTCGACCTCATGACCATGACCTGAGCCAAAATCAAGAGTTGGACACTTAATTGACTGAGCCACACAGGTGACCCAATAACTTGTAATCTCATTAAAACACAGATTCTTCCTCAATAGGTTTGGGTCCTACATGTCCAGCGAATGCCCAGGTAGTGAGTGTCCAAGTCGTTGGCCTCAGAAAACCCTTTGAATAGGATGACTCTAGCCTAGTGCTGTCTAATAGCACTCTCTGTGATGGTGGATCTGTTTTATATATGTAACACATTTGTCCAATATGGTAGCCACTAGCACATATGGCCATTAACCTCTTGAAAAGCATCTCATGTGACTGAAGAACTAAACTTAAATTTATTTTAATCTAAATTTAAATAGCCATGTGGCATTGGTGGTTATTAGTTACTGGGCAGCATAGGTCTAAATAATTCAAGTAATTTGTCTTGATGATATAAGAGACCATATTCAAGGCAATAAAATTATCATCCAAAATGGCAACTCAGGGTCATAATTATTGACTTAGTGTTGATTTGTGTATATCAGTCCTTCAAATGTGTCACAACAAGTGCAACAACCAAAAAGGTAAGACAGTATTGGAAGTCAGTATGGGGTAGTGATTAGCTTCCATGGTTTCAAATCTATGCCACTTCCTACCTGTGTGATCTTGAGTATTTAACTATTTTGTGCCTCAGATTCCTCATTTGTGAAAGGGGATAATAAGAGTAATGTTGTGAGAGTTAAATTAGTTAATATTTGTAAAACATGACAACAGTGTCTGACACAAGCCTGTACAACATGGTTGTTTTTATAAATCAAACTCCAGACTTGATACAAAAATATTAGTTTCAGAGAAATTAAACATTTAAATGTCAAAGCTAATTTGTTTTAATTTCACATAATTTATACACTGTAGATGTATAGATCTTAAATGTATACTTAGATAAATTTTGATAAATATGTCACCCCAGAAAGTTCCTTCATGCCTGTCCCCAGACTAAACCTCCTAATAACTACAAACTTTATTTCTATTACTAGAAATTAGTTTTCAACATTCTAGAAGTACATATTAATGAAATTATATGTACTCATTCTTGCTTTTGTAACTCCAAAGAATATTTTTAAGTTCTACCCACTGCTGAGTGGTACCCCATTGTATGACTATGCCACAATCTGTTTATCCGTTCTCCTGTTGGTGTACAGGTGAGATGTTTGGTTAATAATGAATAAAGCTGCTATAATCATTTAGTACAAGCCTTTTATAGACATTCATTTGCATTTCCTCTGGATAAATACCTACAAGTTGAATTGCTGGGTTATAGGGAGAGATATGTTTAACTAAGTTGTAGATAAGGCCAAAGTGTTTATCAAAGTGTTGGGTGACAATTTTCCAAAGATGTCTGAACATGTTTTGAAAGCAGAGGTACTGACTGCTTTTGTTCTGGACTACTCTGTTAATATTGCATATTGAAAAGCCTTGGAAAATAGAACTAGCATCCACCTCTGGAGCAAAGGATAGGTTTGCTTCCTGTCCATTATGACAAAGAAACTGCCCCCTCCAGGGCATTGTTTAAGATTCAGGTTCCCTAAGCTCAGGGTTTCTCTCCTCTAATATAACCTACATGTGCAGGTGTCACCTGACTCTTTTCATCACTCTGTGTGGGAACTGAGGTTTAGAAAATTGGCGCAAGTGCTAATACTCTGGCTCATTGCTCTGACCTGGAAGTTTTGTGTTTTCTTCTAGCGCCCATGAAGCCAAGGCAGGCTTAGTTGTGACCTTGTAGGTAGGGCAGAGTCTCAAACACTTCACAGTTCTTGGTAGTTTGGTACCAGGAATTAGATGTTGACGAGGCACAGATTTCTGGAAAAGAAAAATGAAGTGTTTTATGAGGTGTGAGGGAGGTACATTGGAACCAGCAGCAAACGCATTGATCAAATTGTATGGTTATCAAGTGTGTTTATAAGGAGACATTGGTGAGATGTTTGCAGGCTGTGTATCGGAAAGTAGGTTAAAGACAGCTGTCTAAACGGTGCCCTGATTGCTGCTAACCCTCCTGCAGGTAGGGTGACTTCTCACCAAGCTGGCAGTCATGCTCAAGTCCATCCATTATATTGGCAGAGATTTGTACAGATGGTGCAGACCCTTACCTGCCCACCTCTGCTTCAGGACATATTTATAAAGACACACA
Source organism: Acinonyx jubatus (assembly GCF_027475565.1). NCBI lineage: Eukaryota > Metazoa > Chordata > Mammalia > Carnivora > Felidae > Acinonyx > Acinonyx jubatus. The sequence goes on along the minus strand of NC_069390.1, from coordinate 23,357,466 downwards.
CCCGCACCGTTAGTGGAAGGAGGGCTATTTGCAGCTTCTCTGGGCATGAACCAGGGCAGTTACTAAATTTTCGGCTAGTTCCTTACAAGTTTGGGGAGTAGGGGGTTTGAGGCACCTGCTGCTTGGTCAGGAAAAATGGTAGCAGCTGGGCCTCTTCTGCAGGTTACCATGCCAACCGTAGAGCCGCCCACACATGAACTGTGAAAGTCTGAGAGATTTTGCTCATTTGTTTCTGCGTTGGGTCCTGGCTGCTATAACAAAGCTTTGACCCTCTCAGATTTCCCCGAGACAGGAATAAAAACAAGCAGACAAACAAAAACCTTTGGGAAACCATAAACGAGGCATTGACAAGTATACATGCTTAAACTTCCCTAGATTGGATTTCTAAGACTGATAAAATGACCTATTGGCAAATGGGCCAATTTAATATTATTTGTGGTTCCACCACTCATACACTATTTCTATTGTTTCACATGCTTGTACTGTGAATGCTTATACAGTCAAGGGGGGATTTGCTTGTTCAGAGACTGTGGCATGTAGAAAACTGGTAGTGAGGGACATAAGTCAATCTGTCTCCTTGTCCTCATGCAGCTGGTATAAGGGAAGCAATACAGTATCTGAGGAAGAGAAAGAGAAATCACAGCCTTGATTAAGGACTTTATGCATCACAGGTAGTAGGAGATTCAAGACTGCAGTACTATGCCCTGTGCCATCAGTTGTAAAGCCAACAGTAGTTGGAATCTAACGCAACAAAGCCAATTGGATTCCATTCTTGCTCCTGTGTTCCCAGTTTTTGTAGATATTATGATTATTATAATACTATTATATTATTTTGTAGATATTGATTGCAGGAACTAATGGCACTTGTTATAATGCCTTCAACATTGCCAACACTTGTTTTCTATCCCAAAGGCACCCAAGAACCAAGACTAATTTGCATTCATGTCGCAAAGCCTCTAATATACATTACTCTGCAGGGTTATCTAAACTTCTGTCATTCCCCACCTGTGGTCAGGATTTGGCATGAATGTCTCTACATTCTGATGTGCAAAGCTTTCACTATAAGGGTGATTCCCTGTTCATTGGCAAGCTAGAACTGTCACGCCCAAAGGTCCTGACTGCAGTGCTTTCACACCTCCATCAGCAGGAGTGAGTGATAAACTGACAAAAATTCAGGGGCCCACTTACCAAGTGAAGTCTCCTGGCACTATGTGGGTAGGGTCACAATCTCAGTTTCTCTGGCATTCAGGGAAAATTGCTTCTCTTTACTCAACAATATTACCGAAAAGGCGACCCAAGACCTTATTGACTTTTAGGTTTTGGAGACAGTATGCCTCACGTGGGCATTCTACTTGGTCTCTTATATTGGCTAACCTCAAATCAGCATCCTTCGAGTGGGGACCAAACCAAAGGCTTCATTGGAAACTGTTTAACAAGCTGTTTACATGCTGTTTACATTTGGAGCCCCACAACCCAAATGATCACTTTGAGCAACATGTTTCCATGGCATATGATTTTGCCAATGGGAACCTTTGGCAAAGGGTGTCATCCTTTATCCAGAGATCTTCTTTGTGTTTTTGACTCATCACTTCCCTGACTATGCTATGGGGTGCATCCCTTTTGGAAACTAGCTATTAGATGGCTACTGTGCTTTTGTTGACATGAATGTTTGATTCAAGAGGCCTCATGACTCTTTAGCCTGATAATCCCCTTTTGGCATGTCCCCTTTTGGAAGAGTCCACTAAAACTCACTTGGAAAGTGGAAATGGAATATTCATGAGTACAGTTGTGTTTTGGCCCCTTCAACATCTTGGCTTTTTACATGAAGAAGTTGCAGCTATCCCTTTTGGGGGAGCTTTGTCCTCCTTTCTACTGCCTAAAGCAAATCTGCTGGCTCAGTGGGGCCCTGGGTTCACAGAGCCTCTACTAAATGCCTGAGCCTGTTTTCACGGATGGTTCATCTAAACTGGAATGCAGTGGCATCCACTGGGATATTGCACCTGTTCAAACTCAGCACCAGCTATGCAGAACTGAAAGTGGACATGTGGTCGCTCTGCTCGGTAGACAGAACTCAAGGTCATATATCTGATCAGTACTCCCTTTGATGAACCTTGTTATGTTTTTACCTACTCTTGGACTGTTGCTAATTGCTTAGCTGTTTTGTTTGCCACTTGAAAATCTTCAGACTAGCAAATTAGAAACACTATGCTTTACATGCCTTTATTATTTTTTTATCATTATTACTTTAACATTAATTTTCTTCTGTAGTTAGTACTTTATGAGTTCTAAGAAATTTTTGCTTACTGTCAAATTGTGAAGATATTATCTTATTTTCTTCTAGAAACCATATAGCTTTAGCTTTTATGTTTACCTCTATGACACATTTCAAAATAATTGTCTTACAATGTAAGACATTACATAGGGGCCAAAGTTTCTGTTTTTATTTATTTATTTTTTAATATGATGTCATCTCAACACTATTGGTTGAAGAGACTTCCTTTGTCTATTTAATTGCTGTTATGACCTTGATGAAGGCCAAATAACAGTTGATTTTTTAAAGAATGTGTTATTAGATTTTTGTAAGTAAGATTTCTTCATCAAGATACAGAAGAATTAAGCACAAAAAGAAAATGCTCTTAAAAAGTAAACTTAAAACTTACATTTACCAAAAGGGCATTAAAGAAAATATAAAGATAAACCATTAATTAGAGAAGACAGTTGTGGCACATAGAACTGATATAGCTAAAGATAGAGATAAATATCTGTATCCTCAATATCCTCAATAATAAATAAGAATGATATAAACAACTCAATAAAAATGTACTCAGATATTAGCAAGCCATTTATAGTTGAAACAATATTAATGGCCAATGAATATATGGAATGTTTATATTAATTACCATTTTATATCCATTCAACTGGAAAACTTAATGAAAAATATTAGTAAGCATATGGATTTCTTAAAAACTGATGGTTGATTCAAGCAATTTAGAAAACAGTGTGGCATTCTTTTAAATTTAAATATTCAAATATCCTCTGACCTTGTTTTGCTTCCAAGTATATATACAAAGACATTTTGGCATTTGTGTCCTGTGAGATATATATAAAAATATGCATAACATCATAATTCATAATAGCAATAAATATGGAAATGGCAGAAATGTCTTTTGACAGGAGAAATACTAAATTGTGATACATTCTCAATAGAATATTATACAGCAGTGAATATTATTGAATTAATGTTCCATGTAAAATATGAATTTTAATGTCATAATGCAATATAAAAAAAAACAATCAGGTTTACAGGAGCGCCTGGGTGGCTCAGTAGGTTAAGTGTCAGATGTCAGATCAGGTCATGATCTGTTTGTGAGTTCAAGCCCCGCATCGGACTCTGTACTGACAGCTCAGAGCCGGGATCCTACTTTGGATTCTGTCTCTCTGGCCCTCCCCAGCTCATGCTTTGTCTGTCTCTCTCTTTCAAAAATAAACATTTGAAAAAATTTTTAAAAAGCAGTTTACATAAGACTACATATTCTTTAAAAAGCAAGACCAAGAAATATATGTGTATACTAAAAATATATTAAAAAGCGAGCTAACATTAAACAAATTGACTATACCTTACCACTTGGTGGTGACAAGTGGATAAGAAAAAGGCATAAATATCTAGATTCAAGTTGTTGGTAATGTTTTAACTTGACACACAGTAATTTCACCAAAATCAGTGCTCGCTTTAGCAGTACATATACTAAAATTGGAACAATACAGAGAAAATTAGCATGGCCCCTGTGCACCAATATCCATTATATTATTAAAAATAATTATATAAGGGCGCCTGGGTGGCTCAGTCAGTTGAGTGTCCGACTTTGGCTCAGGTCATAATCCCACAGTTTGTGAGTTCAAGCCCCGCATCGGGCTCTGTGCTGACAGCTCAGAGCCTGGAGCCTGCTTCGGATTCTGTGTCTCCCTTTCTCTCTGCCCCCTGCCTTGCACTTAGTCTGTGTCTCTGTCTCTCAAAAATAAATAAACATTAAAAAAATAAATAATAATTAGATAAATATATATTTAACATCATAGTGTATATATTCAAGTTAACATTTGAATAAATATACATATAAATTAAAAATTGAAAAGGTATGCATGTGATTTAATTATAACAATGTTTTATGGTCTGAAGGTAATAATTAATTGAAATCTGTGTACATGCTCCCTCTATGAAAACATAAAAAAGTAAAAACCAAAATAAGCATGTTGTGAATACAAAGGTTGAAGCCACTGTGAAAGGCAGTCAAATTCTAATCCTTGTATCATATGCATTCTGTGTTCTTCCTTACTGAAACGTTTAGAGTGACCTGTAAATGACCTGCATGTTGAACATCAATGGGAGTATGGTTACTAAGTTTCTACAACTAATCTTTAAAACAGCATGTATGCTACAAGGCTTTGCGATTGTACTTCCATGTAGGTCATCCCTTTTATGAAACACTCTACCACAGCATGACCAAGACTTCCATGGGAGTAAAGAATATTTTTATTTTATCGTCAGAGTATACTCTTCTTAATCCTGGCTGTTTGAACACCATGAATCTCCCCATGCTCGACACACATGATTTTAGACATTAGTACATCATAATTATGCTTTTAGATCTCAAACTTGTCAATGATGCTGTTGCTTTTGACCTGTGAGAGAAGCAAGGGCGCCAGAGAGGATAATAGCAACATAGAAGTAGGTGCCTTGTGTTGTTTCTATTTGTAGCACCTCCTGACTAGTAAATAACAGGAAAAAAGATGAATATCCAAATAGATAGTGACAACTTGATCAAAGGAAGAAAAAAAATTGAGTCATGTACAACAGGCTTAATCAGGTTAATTAGAATCTGGGTTGCATCTTGGACCTGGGAATACTCATCAACAGGCTGTCATCTGAAGAAAGATTATTCTCACTTAGTCTAAGGAGCATGGCAGGTGTGTCGTGTGCGGCTAGATTCTCACATCAGCTCTCTGGGAAGAAGGTCTCTCGTAGAGCTGCAATTTAGCAGGCTGCCATGGCACCCGCTGAAAAATGTCTGGTGTTCCTGTTATTCCAATGTCCAGAAGCATCATTACGTGGTGGAAATGTTGTTGGTGGTGCACAGGAAGGAGGAGGGGAGAGGTAAACAAGGAGAAAAGGGGGAAATGGTGGGGAGGAGGAAAGTAGAAGAAGGAAAGGAGAGAAGAAACGAGGAGGCTAAAGATCAATGAGAGTAAAGAAAGTAAAGGAAAACAACACTGTGGAAGGAATTTAATCAACATCAAAACAAATACAAAGATGACAATGATTTTCAAATACAACACTAGGCTCACTTTGGGAAATGCAATCTAGTTAAGGGACTTTTCTCTTGATTGAATTTAAATCCAAAATTTTTCCTTAGATTCTTTTTTTTTTTCTTTGTTTCCCCCCCACTTCACTTTCTCTTTCCCTTCAGTCCTTCTCCAAATCTCCTCCTCTTCTTCCTCTTCCTTCTACTAAATATGTGCATTATTTACAAGAAGTGTCTCTAAACCAAAAACACTTCCTTAAGCTTCAAAAACCACACATTTCAACTTGCCGCAGAGAAATGATAGAAAAAATGCAATGGCATGAAATACACTGATTTATTTTGCAAACATCGTGTATCCCTTTGGAGGATAGAAAGTGGTTCAATTTCTGTGCCTGTCTCACCTTAAGACGCATAATAAGTGCAAGAATAAAATAAAGTCTTGAAGGGGGACATGTGACTTATAAAAATATAGAAAAGGCAATAGAAAACCATGTTTCAGTCGTATTGATTGAGCACAAGAGGCAGAATGAGAAAAAAAATATTTTTGCCTTGAGAAACACTGAGGGTATTTTTTCTTACTGTGGGTTTTGACATTGTCCATCTCTGAATTATTCGATTTATTTTTACTTTTAATTTGGTTAGATATTTACAGGTTTATTCTCTTCCACTAACATGAAATACACTCAACAAATACACATACACCTAATAGATGGGAGGCCCATGGCAGAAAGTTTTTTTGTTTTTGTTTTTTCACTTCTACTTTCCTACTTGTATGTCATATGATAGATATATACACACACTAGTTTTCAGAAATTAGACTTAGAAGTCCAGTGTACCTCCCAAATAGCTCAGCTTCCTCTTACAGTATAAAACAAAGTTGTTTTTTTTTTAAACCATAGAGCTTTGAACTAAAAACTAAAGTATTTTTTTAATGTTTGTTTATTTTGAGAGAGTGAGTAGGACAGAGGCAGAGAGAGAGGGAGAGGGAGAATCCCAAGCAGGCTCCATGCTGTTAGCACATCGCCAGACGCAGGGCTCAAACTCATGAACAGTGAGATCATGACTTCAGCAGAAATAGAAAGTCTGACACTTAACCAACTGAGCCATCCAGGTGCCCCTAAAATCCTTTAATCATAAACAGTAGATGCCTGTTTTAATCAAAACTTGTAAATTAATAAGATTAACCATTTTAATATTCAAATGTAATAAACGTTTTTTTGATAAATTTGTTTTCTTTCTCATCTCTTTTTAGTGCCTTGTTTCACACTCTCTAGACACCCTCTCTGGATACACTTTTAACTTTTTTTAAGTATTTTAAGTACATTTTTCTGATACTTCAGAAATACTTTAGAAAGCTAATTTCTAAATATGATGCTTAAATATGTGTTTACTGTTTTTTTCAGTTTTAGACATTCTCCCTAAATGTCTTTCTTCACTAGTATTTTTTAGAATTTAGCTCTTTTATTTCCACTCCCATATTATATCTCTTCTCTCAATCTCTCCTATATAGTCATATTACATATTTTGGTAAACTAAATAGTCTGTGTCTTATTAAATGTATTACATTAGAAAATTTATCAAGTATTTATTACACTTATTGAAACAGACATTTACAAATGAGTTGAATATTATGATTGTCATTTCCCTTATAAGTCTCCACTTACTTGTCTTTTGTTATTCATTTACTTAGATTTTTTATATCTCCTTAGCAATTTCCCTAAGCACTCCAATAAATCTGAAAAAAAAAATCAGAATATGGTTGATTATACAATTGAATAGGTGACTTTCCCGCTTATTTAATCGATGTCATTCCACATAGAATTCACAGTTCACCAGTTCCAACCTCTATGCCCATTGCAAAGATGTAGCAAAAGGTATTGCACTTATAAAATTAGAATAATGGTATAACAAAAGGAATAATAAGAGGATATGAATCGTATGAGGACAGATATGAAGCGTTCAACAGAAGAATTGCAATGTAAGAATTCTTAAATATGGTTTTAAGCATCATCTTCAGAAATGAAATTACTGAGGTATCAGAAATAAAGTTACTAAATTATGCCAGAAGATAAACATGAAATGAAAACTAGTAAGGAATCAATGAGCATCTTCCCTAGATTATGTATTAAACAACTTGCTGGTTTATTACTTCATGTAGTCACTGCCAGAAACCAACAGAGTGGATGTGAAGAAGCCTTCATTGTAATGAAACATAGCTTGAAGTATGTCACTTTTTTTTAATATCTTTGGTGGTTTCCTGTTTTCTTTTTACATATAGAACTAAAGCTTCTCATGGAGTTTGCAGTTTAGATTGGGAGACACAGAAGTTATCACGCTGTGTGAAGTACTATAATAGCACAAAGTACCCAAAGTGCTTTGGGGGCAGAAATGAAAAACAGTTATCCTCAGTCTGAAAACATGGGTGGATGTGGATAGACAAAGAGAGATGGGTTTCCTGAATGGGTCAATCCCTATGTTAGAATCTAAAGAATGAACAGCAGTTGTCCTGGTGGAACACAGTGAGGGAAGGTTTTTCTAGGCATCGATGTTTCCATCTGCACCTCTCACTGAGGTGCAGTGGTGAATGAGGGTATCGGATGTATCTGTGGAAAGATGCTGAAAAATCAGTGGGGCTCATGACAAGTTTGGACAATATAAACTGTCACATAATTGATAAAAATTGTTTATTTGATGAATGTGACCAGATCAAGAATGTGTGACTAATGTGATGCCAGGAGATTGGCAGGAAAATAAGACATCTACCCTAGGAAAGAGGTGGGAAATGACTTTCCATCACTTTCAGAAATATGACATGCTTCTCAAGATGCTGAATTCTCATTATCCACCTGACAGTCTTCCAGCACTAATGCACCTGTTGGAAGAACGTGGATGAGGACTTGTTCTAAGGACAAAAAGAGACTGTCACTTATCCAAGAGAAGCTAAACAAATGGTCTGAAGCCATTAGACAAGGTTGTGCATTCCTATTTAAATACTTTCTGGAGACAGACTGCATTTTTACAAAATATACAGAAGAATGCCTTATTCTTTGTATAAGAAAGAATAGAACATTTCAATAAAATGTTCTATTTTACAGTGATAGAAAACAACTAATGTATCATTTTAGGAAAGCTCATGGAGACTGCAACATTGTAATTCATTACCTACATACTTGGGACTTTGTAAAATTAGAAATAATGACACAGAAGGTTGTGTAAATGGGAAAATCTTCCACTAGATTGTTTTGTATATTCCCTACATGTTTGACCTAAGCACTGACTTAACCAGAATATCAGAAATAACATTTCATAATGAACTCAAAAACTGGGGCTAAGAAGTAGAAAAGTTACATTAGTTACCATTCCTGGTTAAGAGTGACTTTGAAGAGATGTTTATACCTAACTGGATGAAAGGTGAATATTCTGACCTGCAGAGAGATTAGAGATGTGGTCAAGGATAGACAAAAGGAATTCCAATGCCAAAAAAAATAAAAAATAGAAACAAAACAAAACAAAACAAAAAACCCAAATTCAATACAAAGTGGGCACACAGAAGATCATTACAAGTAAAAACAAAAGGCACAGCTATTAATGTACTGAGTTGCAAAATAAATATAAGATTATGCACCCAAACCTGCCATCATCAAGAGCACTATCAGCTGTCAGGTGGCTAGAAGCAGAAAGGTCAAATAATTATATTTCTTCATAAAATGAGATTTCAAGTGCACTTGGAATTCACAGCGGAGCATCCTCAATCAATAACAATATCAAATTTTAGGACAGGTGCAAAAGAAGCAATTCCATAATTACAGTGTAAGTGATATAATTGTTTCAAATAGTTCAATAGTCTTTGTCAAGTGAGAACAGGAAAGATAACATTTTCTTAGAGTAGAAACTGGGATATATGAAGAACTTTCCAAGTGTGTAAATCACAATAAGATTCAGACAGTACAGAGAGTTCAAGTAAAATTCCATGTTGCTTTGAATGCTTTGGTTTTTGTTTGTTTTAAGAACACCCCTGGGGTTGGAATGCTAATTTTACCCCAACTCTAAAAAAGTAAAATACACAATATTCCAAATTTATAAATGCTAAGCTAGTGTAGACTTCTTCACCAAAAGAAATGCCCTTTTTTTAAGGTTTTATTTAAATTCTAGTGAGTTAACATACAGTGTAATATTAGTTTCAGGTGTACCTTTCAGTGATTCATCAGTAACATACATCATCCAGTGCTTTTTGTAAAGAAACATCTTCATTTAAAGGTACTCAAGGGTACATTTGAATAGCAGATACTTAGTGAATTTTTGTATTTATGTCTAGAGATCTTATCATTGGCAGAAAGACTTGGGGAAGGAATCAATATTTTTTGTCTTTCACATGCCTATAATTTTATGCACATTTTCCTTATAACATTTTGAAGAGATGATCACCATTTCCTTGTTTTATACATAAGGACCTGAACACAGATTAGTAAAACTAAGAGCAGTAAATAGATAACAAAGGATGCTCTAGATTCAGGAGACCTGGGTTTCTTCACGGTTCTGTCACACTCTAGCTGTGTAAACTTGTGCAAGTTACTTAATGTTTTTCTGTGACCGAGTTTTCTCAGGACAGTGGCACCTAGCTTTCAACGTTGAGGTAAATTTAATTTATAGAAACTGCCTAAAACTGTGCCAGACATTAGTTTCCAATAAACATTGGCTAATTTTTTAAACTTTTCTAAAGGTCCCACAGCTAGGGAGTACCAGGGCTGAGAGTCAAAGCCCAATTTGTCTAACACTGAAGTCTGTTTTCTTTCCATGTTTACACACTGCCTCCCTCTCCAGTGGGGCAAAAAGGAGGAGAAATTAGGAGGTCTTTGAAGAGAGAGAGCACGAAGTAAATGGTGAACAGTATTGTGTATTTTTTTGTATATGTTTATGAGGCCAGTAAAGAAACAAAAATAGTAATGAGTAATGTGAAGGGGCATTTATGATGGAATAAGAGATGTTTGACATATTTTAGTTTGTTTGTATGGCAGGCATTTTAGCCTCATCCTTCTCGCATGGATTCATTGATATCTTTCTTAGACACACGGAGTGATAGCAAGTTTCTGTGCCATTTCAGACACAGTATGAAAATATATGGGTGTATCACTTGTCCTTACATTGATCTTGTTTTTGACCCAGGGTCCAGTATGCCAGGAATGAGGTCCTTGTTCTTAGGTGTCCTCTGAATTTCTGGATGATTCTGCAACCGCTTGCTGAACTGATGTAAAATGCATTGAAAAAAACACTGAACTTCAACTGGTCTCCTGTTTTAATCCCTTTGTCCACTCTAGAGGTGGAAATTCTTCCCAAATTCTAGCCCACCTGTGGGAATAAGCTTAGGAATTCCCTGAGCTTGCACTGATGGGTTAATAAGGCATAAAGAATTAGAAAGCCACAGGATGAACACACCCAAGTTTGGGTAAACAAGATTAGGTAAATAAGGTTAGGTACACAGGGCAAAGGCCCCCAGTATAGGTAAAGAGGGGCAGAGGTCCTGATATAGGACAAAGGTATAAGAATAGGGAAGCTCAGGGTGAAAATATCCAAGATTAGGTAAACAAGATTAGGTATTCAGAGCAGAAACATCCCCAAACTTAGTACAATAGCAGAAAGCTGCTTTCACAGGAAGGAAGGACCAAATTAGATAAACAGGTAAACAGGGCACAGACCACAGCAGGGCGAAGTTGCCCAGAGTGGAGCTAATGAGCAAAGAAATGTGCCCTGTTGACCCTGAGGTACCTTGCTCTGTCTTTCTTGTCCCCTGGGCCAGTTTAGATAAACAGAGGTGGTGCCTCACATCTGCTGTAAATGACCTTCCCCCAGGCACCAGGATTTTGTTTTGTATTGACCCAAACCCCTAACACCGCATATCTCCAAAACCCCCTTTCCCTCATGCCCATGAGTTCATGTTCACAATTTCATTGTCTCTTTGTGCATGACCATCACCGCATTTGTGAGCCTTCTGATCTTAATAAAAATGGAGCCAGGACCCTTACTTGGGGCTATCATCTCCTCCTGGACATTAACCCCTCTCGCATTTTTAATCCTGCATCCCACTTTCTTACTGGATGAGAATGAACTCCTGACCCAGAGTCTATGACACCCACCTCCCCTACTACTTAAACTGTCAGCTAAATTCCGAGTTTTCTAGTTATTTTATTCATAGCAAGAAGTAGAATCCTCATGCTTTACTCCTTATTTGGTTACAACATTCCAAAGCAAGGTTTTTAACATCCACAAGGTTGGAAAATAGCCTGTATATTTGTGATCTGTTAAAAGTGGACATAGGAATCAATACGATAAAATTAATTTGAGATCTGTGATATCTATCATATCATATCTCCTGACTTCAATGAAGTCACTAACGTTTTAAGGAAATTTCCTTGAAAAGGGAGGCTTGAGGATTCTGTCTTGGAAAAGAAATAAAGATTGCTAAATATTGTCATTGGAACATGAGTTTTAAATATTAGGCTATCTTTCTTCAGAGTGTCATTTAAATAATAATACAAATAATCCCTATGTCCAATTCAGTTGTGGATGTGTTCACCATAAAACCAACATTCCTCCCAGATTTTCTTCCTTAAAAAGATAGTGTCATGTTGTTTTTTTCAAGCTTTTATTTTAATTCCAGTTAGTTAACATATAGTGTTATATTAGTTTCAGGTGTACAATATAGTGACTCAACATTTCCATACATCACCTGGTGCTCATCACAAGTGTCATATTGCTTTAAACAATTTTTAGAGACACACTGAATATTCTCCAGAAATATTTTGTCCTGAAAATGTTCATTAGTTACCTGTATTATAAACTGGAAGCAAGAAACTGTGAATGACTTTTTTTCAAAATGTTGGCTCGACCATGGCATTCAAAGCCTCCCAGAGACTGACTCCTCCAAGGTACAGATCCATGTCTACCTCTCCTGCCTTCCCTGATAGAGCTTTTTGTTCCTCTAACAAGTTTTGTTCATTCATCACCGAATATGCCTTTTGCTCTCCTCACTTTATCTAACCTTCTTTCCTGGAATGGTCTCCTTCTTCCTTATTCTCCACCATGATACACAAACTTTGACCTGATCATGCTAGTTCCTGATTATATGAGCCTGATTCCTCCACCCTGCCCCACAGACTACCTTTGAAAAGGGTCACATCTCTCTTTTTTCCCTGGAGCTATGATAATCACCTTAATGTTCACCAGGCTCTTACGCTGAATTTTTTTTAGGACACATTTAACACTTCCCACAAACTATTTTTTGTAGCCATCATTGGAGTTTATATTATAGACTCATATTCCTAGATATGACAGTTTTTTTTTTCCAGTCTTGTTAGAATAAAAGTGGGAAATGAGGCTTGAAGAGGTCAATTTACCTGTTTAATTTCACACAGACAGTTTGTGAGAAACTCGGAACAAGAAACTTTCCTTGAGATTAATAGTCCATTTCTACTGCTGGTGATGAGACTGCTCTGTCTTCTGGTGTCACCCCAAGTGGATTATAACGTATCACCTTTGTTTATTTGGGTTCTCCATGAGCCTTGCTCATTTAATGCATTTGTGTCAATTAGTGATCGATTGAACTGCGTACATACAATTTGTGGAACAGCTGTAAAATCCACTTGCATTGTGATTTTGAATTTGACATACTTTCTGTAAATACTGAAGTAACATTTGCTAGGCCTACAGATACAAAGAAATGGAATTGCTTCAGAATTCTATTTATATCTTGATCACATGTTTTCCCAAGACAACTGGGAGCTATAAAATAAATTGGACAAGTATAGACGTAAAACATTAAGTTTCTGGTTTCCTAAGACCTACGGGATGTCGTAGTACAAAACTGTTCTGTTTTCTAATATAAAAATACGATACTCTGAAAGGAAAATGTGTGGGGCTTCTTATACCTTTCTTTGTTCAGACCTAATCGCATTACAAAATGAGCATCTGGCTATTGAAATTGCAGTCTGCAAATATACAGCCAGGCTTTTTTCCACTCAGACATTTTCATAACCATTTGATAGTACGTTGTTCTTTCTGCAAGAATTCTTGTTAGGTATGAAGGATATATCAAATAATAAAAACTCAATATGGAATCTCTCTATCATTTTATGTTTTCCAAAATGGTATTCCTTCACAACCTCAAGAGAGAGATATTAGTTTATAGATGTCAATGGCTTATGCAGTGGAAGCCTCTGTGAGTGAGGTAGTGTCTATGTGTACAGGATGATACTAAGATTCAGCTCCCTTAAATCAAGTAGTTACCTGCATGTAACCTGAGTATATCACCTAATACTGTTCCACAAATCAATGTAAAAACCAAATAAAACTAAAATTTGGGTAGGATAAACAAAATTTTGGCTTTAAACATTTTTTTTCTTTTAGTTCACCTTATAAACGTGTGCCAGACAGCCAATATTGTAATTCAAACATCCACATTTTTGCAAAAGATAATCATCAGATTATTTTTTTTTGAATAACAGAAAAATGGGAGATAGGGAAACTTGACAGTGAAAATTTCACCTGCAAATTTCACAGATCCAAGGGTTTTAGACAATTTAAAGGTATAAGGTAAATGTGAAAATCTCTCTCTCCATTTATTGTTTTTTTTCATTTCCCCCCCCCCTCTGGAGTTTTTGAAGTTTATATAAAACACTAACTATGAAAATCTGTCACTATTTGTAAGCAATTAATTTGGAGCGATTTTATTAGGAAAATATTGATGCATTGCCTATTTTTACAAAGGCTCATTTTATAGGAAATAAAAACTTGTCAATTCAAGTGCCGTCCTTTTGGCATAGGTGTATAGATGTAGATATATAAATACCATGAATTTCCAATTTTCTGGGATTTCTGGGTGTAACATCTGTTCCTAAAGGCTTTGAGATGGAATTATAGTGTTCATTAAAAATAAAATGTCTGGGGTGCCTGGGTGGCTCAGTCGGTTGTGCGTCCGACTTCAGCTCAGGTCATGATCTCAAGGTCCGTGGGTTCGAGCCCCGCGTCAGGCTCTGTGCGGACAGCTGGGGGCCTGGAGCCTGCTTCAGATTCTGTGTCTCCCTCTCTCTTTGCCCCTCCCCCACTCAAGCTCTGTCTCTGTCTCTCTCAAAAATAAATAAACATTGCAAAAAAATAAATTAATTAATTTTAAAAAAATGTCAGATTGATGTCTAATATTTACTTAATCCTCTTACAAATTAGGAATGGTTTAGCTCTAATTAACCAAATATCTAAAGAACAATGGTTTATCCATACAAGTGATTCAGTATCTAATCTAATTATATGATTTATTTTCTAAACTAATTAGACAATTCATTATTTAATATAAAAACATCTGAAATATCAGATCACTTGGTCAATCTCTCTTTGAACGTTTGAACCTTGTTCTAATATTTGATCTAGTGTCTACTGGCCATACAGGAATGATACATACTTACATAACTGTATGAAAAGGTAGGAAGCAGCAAGAAATTCAATGGAAAGGGGGAGAGACAGAAAAGGGAGAAAAGAAAGGGGAGGGCATATGATGTCTTTTTGTATGTTTTCTCTTTTACCAAAGAAAAATAAATGCATTTTACAGAAGTTATCCTTTATACCCCATTGGCCATAAGTGTGCAATGGGTACTTTAAGGCCTAGGAAGAATGGAACCACAAGTTTTGTTTTTTTTCTTGCTATTATTTTGTGAAGGGAGCACAGGAGAAGCATTTTGGGGAATGCTATTGGGTACAAACCAAAGGTTTCTGCCAAGAACATTTTCAGTGGAAAGTATTTCTAAAGCCTGTACCAATTTTGTGAAAGTTCTTTCTTATAATGTCATTGTTTAGTATTTGGATAATGTGCACTGAAAGTTATCTTCCGATTTATTTTTAGCATACAATAATATTTTAGGGAGTTTTCTTATAGGCAGCATTAAAGTAAACATTTTCACCAAAGTTCAAATTTTAGGTTGTCTGAACTTTATATTTTAAATTTAGAAAGATCTGAGGTTTTTTAAAGACATATTTCTCAACCAAATTTGATTGAAATTACCGATTTCTTAATAAGGAAAAATAAAAATCTAACATTACCATGACTGGCTTAGCACCTACAATCAAAACATCTGAGTTTTGTAAGTAGCATTAATTCTTACCAAGATTGATTACTAATTAGTACATTTTACTAATTCTTAGAATTAATAATTCATAAATCTTACTAAGACTGATTCAAATTCCATGCTGACCACTTAAAATCAACTTAAGAATTATTTCTTTAAAGCATAATAAATGGTAGTCGCTTTATTTTTCAGCATTATTGAAGGAAGCATGTTTCACTATGGTGAAACTATGGCTTAATTTAATACCAAACTGAAACATACCACTTAATTCGCCAAATGTATATCTTTAGATAATTAATGGAATAACTAAATTTTAAATCCTCAAGTCGTCTACATTTTTATTTTATTTATTTTTAATATTTATTTATTTTTGAGAGAGAGAGACAGACACAGTGTGACCAGGGGAGGGGCAGAGAGAGAGGGAGACTCCAGGCTCTGAGCTGTCAGCACAGAGCCCCATGCTGGGCTTGAACTCAAGAACCCTGAGATCATGACCTGAGCCAAAGTCAGATGCTTAACCTACTGAGCCACTCAGGTGCCCCAAGTCATTACATTTTTAGAATGAATATTCTACAGAATTTAAAACATTTCTCCTGAATGATTTGAGCTTTTTTTTAAAAATTTTTTTAAAGTTTATTTATTTTTGAGAGAGAGAGAGAGAGAGAAAGAGAGAGCACGAGTTGGAGAGGGGCAGAGAGAAAGGGAGACACAGAAACTGAAGCAGGCTTCAGGCTCTGGGCTGTTAGCACAGAGCCGGATGCAGGGCATGAGATCATGACCTGAGCCGAGGTCCCACACTTAACCCAGTAAGCCATGCAGGGGTCCCTGGAATTTGTTTTTGTTTTTGTTTTTGTTTTGTTTTAAGTAAGCTCTATGTGGATTTTGAACTTACCACCCTGAGATCAAGAGCTGTATGCTGTATCCATTGAGCCAGCCAGGTGCCCCAAGGTCAATTGTTTTCAAGTACTTTATTCCTTCCACATTTGCAGTCATCCCCAGATCAACTCTTATTACTCTCCTGAACACAACTCGTTCCTTTGAAATTGAGGAAGATGATTGTCGTTATGTTCAGTTCTCCAGCACTGGACCAACGCTCATCCTGTCACTCTCCCTGGGCATAAATCTAGGATGATATCTCTTCACTGTGTGCAACTAGTTTGAATGAAATTTGGAATTATATATGCAAATCATTGAGCCTTTTTGATAGGCAATCAAGTTTAACACATTATTTTGAATAACTTCTAAATCACATAGAATACATAAAATGGGACATAAGCCTTCGACAATTCACAGAATAATCTCTAGTCTGAAACAATATGAAGAAACAAAAGCAAACACCATGAACAGGAAATTTTCTGCAACCCCTTATCTGTGTTTTTCACGAATGATATAATCCTGAGGCAAAGTCTTCAGGAACAAATGTGGCATTGAGAATGCCTGAGAGAAAAAAAAAGGGAATATCCATCTTTGTATCCACCAGCTACCTATTTATTTGTATTGATTTGTCTGTTTTTATACAGACACACACATGTACCTGTTAATAATCTCACATGTAATAACTGTGTAGTAACTAGATCATGCAGTTACATTTAAATATAAATGTCATATTAGTTAAAATTTCTGGTCTTTATTATCCTAATATATTTTGGATGAACAATAATAAGTATATTCCCTTTATAATTATGCAACAGGGCACCTGGGTGGCTCAGTCGGTTGAGCGTCCGTTTTCGGCTCATGTCATGATCTCACGGTTCATGAGTTCGAGCCCACGTCGGGCTCTGTGCTGACAGCTCAGGATCTGGAGCCTGCTTCGGATTCTGTGTCTCCCTCTCTCTCTGCTCCTTCCCTGCTCACACTGTCTCTCTCTCAAAAATAAATAAAGATTAAAAAAATATAATTATGCAACAGTACTGTTTTACTGTGAATGAGAATTCTTCTTGACTGCAAAGGAGTCAAAGAACTGAAACATTAGAGAATAAAACAAAAATGTAACTGTGAAACAATAAAAGTTTGAGTGACTGTTTAACTGCCAAGGGTATGTAAATGTCAACATGACTTTCAGATAGATCAGTTCCAGTTCAAAGATCTTGACAATATTTTTGACATTGACATAAGTCGTGGAGATTCTCTGAAGCTGCTGCAGTGATTCTGGAGGGGACGCTCTAGGGGAGGTAATGAGAGAATTGTATGTGCATAGAAAAGTGGCTCCTGTATGTGTCAATTTAAAAAATAAAACTTCTTTTGGGGAGTCTTTGCTCTGGTTTTATATTGTAATAAATAGTGTCTCTGCTAGAGGTGACATTTATAGCTCCTTAGAGGTCTGCCAATATGGAAGAATGCTACTGCTTCCTGAGAGGTTCCTGTTCCCACTATATGTCATTTTCCATGTTTCCTTCATAGCGGCTTTGAGACCAATTTAATCTGACTGAAAACAAAATCATAGAAGGAAGTCATAAACATATCTGTTGGAGAACAAGGTGTGTTTGTGTCGTAGTAGTTCAGCACACTCCAAAACATACTTGCATTCTAAACAAATCCAGAGTGAACTTGAGGCTCAGTTAGGAAAATTCCCAAATTAATTTTAAAACATTAAGAATTTAGTTGTGATGCAATTTTTTAAAATTTCTTTTCATGTTTATTTATTTTTGAGAGAGAGAGAGAGACAGAGCATGAGAGGGGGAGGGGCAGAGAGAGAGGGAGACACAGAATCTGAAGCAGGCTCCAGGCTCTGAGCTGTGAGCACAGAGCCCGATGCGGGGCTCGAACCCACAAACCGTGAGATCCTGACCTGAGCCGAAGTCGGATACCCAACTGACTGAGCCACCCACACGCCCCAGTTGTGATGCAATTTTCAATGGCAGCTATAAAATTACTGCTGTTGAAGTATTTGGGTTAATTCCAGTTTCTGGTATTTAATTTGAGGAAAAGTCAAAATGCATTTACATTTGTAGCATTTTCTTCAAAATAATTATTTGAGCATATAAAGTCTTACTCATCCTTAAGATATAACCATCTCCTCTGGGATGGTTATATCCCAGGACAGGATTCTATAACCTGTCTTGGCTTTCTCGAGGTAGCAAAGTTAATTAGACTTATCTCTTGTTATCTCCTGAACTATCTTTTGGTATGTTTCTGGTCTGAGATATTATTATAACGGAGGAAATGATCTTTGATTGATAAATATATAATAATAGAAGTGGCTGGGTGTAGACAAGGCAAATAAGTTTGTCCTCCCAATTTACATACAGTATGTAATACTTTTGTACTCTTAGGGCAAAGATTAGATTTTTGGGTAGGATGATTTCTTTCACTGCTTCTGTATATTTATTCTGGATTTTGACTGTACTGAGCATGCTTCTTTACTGGATTCTTTAATTTAGCATGTGTCCAAACAAGAATCTCCTAAAAATATAGAAATGAAGACAATAGTACATATATGGTGGTGGAGAACTATCCATAACATCTGGGATAGGTACGAGGTCAGCGTTTTATTTCCTTGCAAGCATAATGACTTTAAGATTCATGATCACACCATCCTTTCTCTCACAATGTTAAGGGATGACATTTTTGGTCAAATCAAATACATTCATTATATTTAAGATATTGTATTCATTATATAAATTATATCAGTTACCTTCTAATTACTGGTGCAGGGAGTAAAGTTAATTTCCACATACAGTCAATATATGTAATACTGGCATTCTGTTTACTCTGGATTACTTTAGTAGATGGGCAAATTGTCTGCATTATGAATGCTTTTTAATTGGATTTAATTTAATGTATTGAGATGACTTCCATAATTTAAATAGAAGATGTTTTAGGAGCAAATCATTTATGTTTCTATATAAGGTAAGATATGAAATTAGCATCCACTTTTAATTTATTGTATCATCTTAAAATATATATTGTAAATAACAGCAAATAATAGTTTATATGCTTTTATAAAAGTGTAATATTCCACGAGCAAAACAAATTAATTCAGTTCTTTTTTCTAAGACTGTCAATACTTGTACCTTCTCCTCTTAAAATTACTCTGTGTGTGTGTGTGTGTGTGTGTGTGTGTGTGTGTGTGTGAGTGAGTGTGTGTGGGATAACTTGTAAGGAAGAGCCAGGAACCGCAAAAGAAGTATTTGGTCTTTAACAAAAAAATCACTAATGTCAGCTACAACCCTTCTGTATAGGACATGAACTAATGAAACAGACAAGTCCAGCAATGATTCATTTTATTCCATGGAAACATATTTTAACTATTATGAACTGAATTGTGTTCCCCCAAAATTTATATGTTGAATCCCTAATCCCCAATGTGACAATATTTGGAAATAAGGCTTTTAAAGATATAATTAAGGTTAACTGATGTTCTAAGAGTGGGGTCCTAATCCAATAAGACTGGTGGTGTTTTTATAACAGGAAGAAGAGACACCAAGGTTGTGTGCACATAGAAAAAAAAAGTCATTTGAGGACATGGAAGGTGGCCGTCTGCAAGCCAAAGAGAGAGACGTCAGGAGAGCCAAACCTGCTGACACCTTATCTTCAATTTTCTACCTCAAGAGCTGTGAGAAAATTGTTGTTGAAGCCAGTCTGTGGTATTTTGCTATGGCAGCACAGACTGAAAAAGAAAAGTAACACCACCACCAATTGATAAATCCAGTGTTGATAATAGAATAGAAGAAACAGCTGAAGATAAAATGAAATCGAGTAAGTGGAAAGAGTGAGGGGGATTTTCGAGGCAGAACTGAAATTGAGAGTCATTTATTTTCCATGTTATACTGTAAAATGATTTAAGATTTAGGTTATAAATTTTCTGAAATGGATTCATTAGCTCTAGCAAAAAAAAATAATCTGATAAATAATTTTGTTGATGTTTGAAAATCAACAATTTGAAGAGTGCTAAAAAGTTGACAAAGGAAAAGAAAATAATTCAGAATAAAAATGCATGAAGACATTAAACATCAACTCAAGGCTAAAGTTTTAACAACACTATACAGAAGAGAATTGATAACAAACACAGAAACCATGTAGTACTTGGGCATTTATTATAATTTACTATTCATATTGCTATATATGGAGCAGACAGTAGGCGATTGGTTCTGCTTAAATTCAATTGTTTTCACCTAATCCTGTGTGGGTTTTTTTTTTTTCACTATAAATTTAGAATATTTCTCTTATGGCAGTGATCAGGATACTGCAGACTCTGGACCACATCTAGCATCACCTGTTCTGGTAAACTTTCAATGGCACACAACTATGTCTATTTTTTTACATACAGTTTTTGTTGTTTTTACTATAACAGTAGTGTTGAATAGTTGCAATACAGACCATTTGGACAGAAAGCCTAAAATATTTGTCATATAGTCTTTTTCAAAAAAATTATTGACCCTTTTTTTTGACAGCAACATGGACTTGCTGTGCAGAGTAGTTGCTGTTGCTTGAATTACGTATTTATTTGTATGTTAGTTTAATGTCTTTGTTACCACTAAAACATTACTGGTATTAAGGACTTTGACCATGCTCAGTACCATATATGTAGCATCTCCATCATAGTATGCAATAAGCACACCATTCTTTGTTCAATAAGGGCATTTAGTTTAAAATTTTAAATTGTTTATAAACTGATAGAAATTCTTGAACGGGTGGCATGATCATTATTTATTATCACTAGCTTGGCGCATGCCTGAATGAACTTTGCCAGATCGGAGCCAAATCTGATTCTATTCCATTGGATTTTCCATTCTTTTTCTGCCCTTAACTGGAATTGAATTGTATCAAGTGCATCAATTTCCCACAGGTGACAGAATTTTCATAGCTCACCCTGTATCCATTATCTCGGAACAGAAGCCCCATATTATCTGGGACAGCAATGTCATGTCTTCAACTAAAGACTCTATCTCCAGTCATTCCTTATATCTAGATCTTGCCAACAAAAGGAAAGTAGCAGTGTTTAATTGGCTGGACTTTCCTAAAACTCTTGAAGAGTAGTGACTCATCCAGGAATCATGTGTGAGCTTTTCTGGTTATTCTTTCTTCATCTTGCCAGGAATATGCTTGTATCACCACAGTTCCAGTGCCTTTTTCTTTAAAAATTTTTTTTTAATGTCTTATTTATTCTTGAGAGAGAGAGAACATGAGTGAGAAAAGGGCAGAGACAGAGGGAGACACAGAATCTGAAGCAGGCTCCAGGCTCCGAGCTGTCAGCTCAGAGCCTAACGTGCGGCTCACAAGCCATGAGGTCATGACCTGAGCTGAAGTCGGACGCTCAACCCACTGAGCCACCCAGGTGCCCCAGTGCCTTTTTCTTAACGTGTGAACACACTGGAGGTGAAATCCAGCTCTAATAAAAGCAGGTGAGAACAATAGCCTGATTCTTGCAATGATCGTTCTTGCACATGAATACTTACTTTTCTTCATGTGAAGTGAAAGACAAAAGCAGCATTATTTTGTTCATGTCACTGTAACTTGGAATTTCTGTATTAGATAAGTCCACCTAACTGATGCACTCTGTAGTCCTTCTGAAGGCAACTTCATTTTCTTTTACATGTTATATATATTAGGTTCAGGAGGTAGGACTGGTAGCCCTCTTTGGCCATATTGCTGACCCCAGACCATTACTGTTATTCCGTGCTGCTCATCTCAGAATTACAGCATCTTCTCCTTGTTGACATTTACGAGCTTCCCGGTCACAGCATCTTTTTCATTCAAGACATTTGTCCCACTTACATTCTTATTTTCTCCTGTCTGTCATCATTGCCAGTGACTTCCATATCCACAAATAGTAAACACCAACAGTCTAACCTCTTTGTTACATCATATGTTCCTTTCCATTGACGTTTTTGATGTAATATTTTAAAGTTGTCCTAATATATTACATAATATAAAATTACTATTAATTATTTTTAATGTGCAATTCATGGCACTAAGTACATTCACAATGTCGTGCAACCGTCACCATTATCCATCTCTAGAACTTTTTCATCATTCCAAACTGAAACTCTCTACCTTCTAAACAATAACTTTCTATTCCTCCCAAGTCTAAAGCCCTTAGCAACTACGAAACTACTTTTCATCTCTATGATTTGACTATACGAGGTACCTCATATAAATGGAACCATACACTATTTGTCCTTTTATGACTGACATTTCATTTAGCGTAATTTTTCAAGGTTCATTTGTGTTGTAGCAAGTGTGACAATTTCATTTCTTTTTCAGGCAGAAAAATATTCCATTGGTATGCCACATCTTGTTTAGCCACTCATCTGTTGACAGACACTTGGATTGCTTCTACTTCTTGGCTATTGTGAATAGTACTGCTGTGAACATGGGTGTACACATATCTGTTGGAGTCCTTGCTTTTGATTCTTTAGGACGTATATCCAGAGGTGGAATTCTGGATCATGTGATAATTCTAGTTTTAAGTTTTTTGAGGAATGACCAAGATGTTTCTGATAGTACCTGCAGCATTTTACATATCCACCAACGGTTCACAAAGGCTTCAATTTCTCCACATCTCCTCTAACACTTGTTTTCTTCTTTCCTTTTTTAGAGCAGCCATCCTATTGGGTGTGAGGTGATATCTCCTTATGGTTTTCATTTGCAGTTTCCTAATAATTAGCGATATCGAGCATCTTTTCATATGCCTGTTGGCATTCATTTCTTTGGAGAAATATCAATTCAAATCTTTTTCCCACTTTATTTATTTATTGATTTATTTATTTTCTCTATTTTTACTGAGGTGTAGCAGTTCTTTATATAATCTGGATATTAATTAACCCCCAATTAGATATATGATTTGTAAATACATTCTCCCATTCTGTGTGTTGTCTTTTCACTCCATTAATAGTGTCCTTTGATAAACCAAGTTCTAAATTTTGATGTTCACTTTGTCTATTTTTTTCCTTTGGTTGCCTGTGTTTTTGGTGTCATATACAAGAAATTATTACCGTAATCAGTCATGAAGTTTCCCCTCCTATGTTTTCTTCTAAAAATTTTATAGTTTTAGCTCTTCCATTTAGGCCTTTGATCAATTTCGAGTTAATTTTGTATATGGTATAGGTAAGCCTGTATGTTTCCTCAGGGCTGGTTTGTAAAGATTTATTTTGTTCCTTTGAATGGGCCATGTTTTCCTGTTCCTTGTTTGCCTTGTGATCTCTTGTGGAAAACCGAGCACTGAGAAAGTAGCCACTTCTCCCAGTCTTTTCAGATTGACTTCATACAGGAGAAAATCTTCACGAATCAGCCCGTTTTAAAAGCTTAAGATCTTTAAAAATAATAATAATAAATTAAAAAGGGGGCGCCTGGGTGGCTCATCGGTTAAGTGTCCAACTTCAGCTCAGGTCATGATCTCACAGTTTGTGAGTTTGAGCCCCACGTTGGGCTCTGTGCTGACAGCTCAGAGCCTGGAGCCTGCTTTGGATTCTGTGTCTCCCTCCCTCTCTGCCCCTCCCCTGCTCGCTCTCTCTCAAAAAATAAATAAATATTAAAAAAAAATTTTTTAAAAAGCGTAAGATCTTCTCAGGCTTTTTCTGAGTGAGTGTTGTCCCTGGGAGCACACGTGTGTGTGTGTGTGTGTGTGTGTGTGTGTGTGTGTGTGTGTTTCTAATTCTTCTTTATACTTGACTATAGTTAAATATCTTAATTTCCCTAGGTGTCTCCCTGCTATATCTTTTTGGGGGTTATTTCCCCGCTTGCATTCTTTCATCCAAGGGCATTTGTGAATCTGAAGTTTTCATGAGCTTTGCTGCCTGTCCCTGCCTTCTGCAGCTCCCAACCTCACATGCAAACTATGCTGCCATTCAGTGTGAGCTCTTAGTCAGGCTCTATAGAAACCCTGCCCTTGGGCAGTCCACAGACAAGTCAGAACATTGCAAATTACTTCCACTTTTTTCCCAAGGGAAGAAACTGGGAGTTGGGCTGACTTCTCCTGACCTCACTGTATCATGCCAAGGAGGGAGTGGGAAAAGTGTGACCAAAAACACCACAAAATTTTCCATCATATTATGTATGGATTTTTCTCATTTGGACATTTACTTGGTTGCTGCAGATCCTCAACTGGTTTCCTAGAGCTCCCATAAAGCTATTTTAGTTGTTCTGTATTGTTCATTTAATTTTTCCATGGGGGAATGCAGATTATTTTTTTTTAAGTTTTTATTTATTTTTTGAGAGAGAGTAGGAGAGGGGCAGAGACAGAGAGAGGGAGAGAAAGAATCCCCAGTAGGCTCTGCACAGTCCGTGCAGAGCCCCATGTGGGACTCGAAACCCACCAACCATGAGGTCACGACCTGAGCTAAAACCAAGAGTCAGACACTGAACCTACTGAGCCACCCAGGCACCCCTGGGGGTTCTTATTCTACTATGTTGCAGACCAGCATTCTATTGACTTTTGTATCCACTTCACCACAGACGTTGTCTACTTCAGCTACAACCTCAATTTTATTATCATCAGACCACTTCTAACAGCTCAACTTATTTTTTTTTAATTTTCAGTCATACTACTTGTATCATTCCAGTTCTTGTGCCTGAGTTCTCCAACTGCCAACCTCACCGAGATCTTTAAGATCACATATTATCTCCCACCTGTTTCCTCTGCGATCCTGGTCTAGCTTTTCTCATGGTCCTTCACCATAGTCCTTGCTTTCGGGGACTTTATTAACCAGCAAACCTAAAAATTGTTCAATTGTTCCTTAATATTTCTTCTTGTATTTAAAACTTAAAATGAGATCACGTGCTACATCTCACTTATTGTATATGCCTAGAGTTACACTCAATAGGTATGTGCTGAATGAATGAAGTGATAAGCTTTGAATAAAATCAGTGAGATAGGATGCACAGCTTGGAGATCCAGTATCCTATCAATAAAGCAAAAAAAAAAAAAGACTCTGTTTTTCCTTTAAATATAATATTCAAATAATCATAAAAACTATTTACCATGGCAAATATCTATGTGCAGTCGAACTACAGAAGAGCAAATATCAAGGAAAATAAGTCTACTTAATCTTCAAAAAAATCCAAGTCTTTTTATTATTTGGTTTAGGAGATGCTATCTTTCCAGGAGAGAGAAAATTCAGAAAGAAAGATGGCAAGTCACACATTCAATACCAAGACTTTTGTCTGGTGTTTGTTATTTTTACTTTCTCTCTGATCAAAATGACTGTGAATGAATCCTCAGCAAGATCTGGTTTCAGACACATTTCAATCAAGTCCAAGTTCAGGGGGATCATCTTAGAAAAATAATAGAAGTTGAATTTGAAAAAGCAGAAGGAAGAGTGTGTGGACAGTTTTAAACAAAAAGACAACTGAATCAAGGAAGTCCCTGACTAAACCAGCAAGAAGCAGATTCAATTTGTACGTCACCAATGAAAGAAAATTTTGTGTTGATGCCAATACTGGTTCCTGGTCTGAGTGACTTTTTAAGGTATTATCCCATAAGTAAGAAAGACCACAGGAGTTTTCACTAGCAGCCAGTTTCTATAAAATTCTAACATAGGGTCATGTCATTTAAAAACCACAATGTTTATTACAAATCTTTAGAGATAAAGTGCAGGAATATATCATCCACATCCAATCAATTATAAGTGGCCTCTTTGTTCCCCCAGAATGTTGTTTCCATAAATTCCCTTATTTTATTTCATGCTGGTACCGAACTAACTCATGTATTCCTTCTTATCTGAACTCTTAAAAGATTTTCCAAATATTTCTTATCTCCAAAATCACTTTCCTCAAATTTATGTGGGGAAATATTGCCAGAATCATTATCCTTAAATGATTCTTTTATTACACCATCACTATATTCAAAACCCTCTGCAGAGCTCTATTATTTTTACCTGACATTGTTTCAACAAGTATTTTTAATGCGTGCTAAGTGCTAAGCATCGTGCTAGGTGTGTGAAAATAACTGTGAGCAAACAGAGCTAAGAATATTCAGAATTTTCTTTCTACCCTTTCATTGTTATCCTATAACTGTATCTAGAACACAGGTTGGCACATTTTTACTCTAAAGGGCCAGGTAGTGAATGTTTTTCTTTTTGTGGGCTGCTGAGTGTAGATTGCAAATACTCTGTCATTGTTTCATGAAAACTGCCATACGCTGCATGTCAATGAATGACTGTCTCTGTGTGCCAATAAAACTGTACTTGCAAAAACAGGCAGTGAATTGCATTTACTTAGGAGCCGTAATTTCCTGGCCTGTGTTCTAGTATATTGTTCGATTTCTTCATTACTCAACATAGTCAAGTCCCAACTGAAATTCTGTTTCTCCATGAACTTGGTGGGATCAGACCTTACACTACTGGCAGCGTAGAGTTAGCATGACTCTTGGCTTTCCTATTAGAAGGGCCACAGGTGGGGCACCTGAGTGGCTCGGTCAGTTGAGCATCCTACTTCGGTTCAGGTCATGATCTCATGGTTCGTGGGTTCGAGCCCTGCATCGGTCTCCGTGCTGGCAGCTGAGAGCCTGGAGCCTGCTTCCGATTCTGTGTCTCCTTCTCTCTCTGCCCCTCCCCTGGTTGTGCTCTATCTCTCTCTCTCAAATATAAATAAACATTAAACAATTAAAAAAAGAGAAGGGCCACAGGCATAAATCCTAGTTCTTATATATACTAATTTATCACAGACTGGTTACTAAACATCAATGTGCCTCAATTTATCATGTGTATAAGAAATATACTAATAGTAACCTTGGTAATTAGCAATACAAAGCTTTAATTACATGAAATATCTAAATCTGTGGGCCAGATCTGCTGAAAGGCGCTCTTCTCAAATCAAATCAAATCAAAGCTAGCAGTCTTCTTTGTGTCTTGGAAAATGGATAGAGCCACATTACCAATGTGGCACATGCTACTTCCAGAACCCAGAGAGGTCTACAAAGCATGGCGCTTCCTTTTCAGTGGTAAGATGGAACACACAATAACTTTTATTTTACTTTTCGTGGAATATTTCGACATGCCCCACACCACTGGAAACCTAAACTTTCATTGAAGTGGTGTTTCCTTAAACTTTGTAGTGTTTTCCACACTTTCTGAAAATATACACCTCACCAAGGCCTTGGATACATATTCTACTTGTTGTTCATACAGTCTGATTTACATGAGGTTATTTATAATAGCTTTGGGATGTGGTACTCTGTGGACTGCCCAGACTGTCCAGACAATCCAGGTTCTGCTAATACTTGGTGGCTAGCTCCTGCAGCATATTGCTATACAATATTTTTTCTTTCCTTCACAGGCCCAGTACTTCTTATGCTGAGGTACAATATGACTCAACCCTAGTTACATGTCTGTTGACCTACAGGGGTGACAGAAGTAGATCCTGAATGCAACATGCTGTTCGGTAAGTCATAAGCTTCTGTTTTATTTTCAAGTGGGTGGATGCTTTGGCCTCAATAAGGAGGAGTGGGCAACTTCTGTAGTTGCTGAAGATACGTGGGAAATAGATTTTAAAATGTTTAAGCTCATTAATCCACATTCTCCAGAGGACATATCAGGTGTCCATTCTTTCTTAATCAGGTTCCTTATCTTGGTGTAGGAGAACTGTCAAGGTCAACAGCATGACTTTTCCTAGAGATCTCTTCACTTACAATGAGTTCTAGTCCAGATTCTCGCTCTCTTTCCATCCTCTACTTCTTTATGTGTTGCCAAGAGGCCTGCTGGCTTTTACAATCGCCTTTAGATTAATCACTCTTAGCTTTAATCTTTTTTCTGTTTCTCATCAGTATTCCTTGTAAAGAGCCATCAAAAGAAAGAAAGAAAGAGAGGAAGAAAGAAAGAAAGAAAGAAAGAAAGAAAGAAAGAAAGAAAGAAAGAAGAAAGAAAGGGAAAGAAAAGGAGAGAGAGGAAGGAAGGAAGAGAGAGGAAGGAAGGAAGGAAGCAGGGAGGGAAGGAAGGAAAGAAGGAGGGAGGAAAAACAGGAGCAAGCTGTAACCTATAGCTCTCTTGGTTACTGCAAGTGTCTCTTGAAACTTATCCCAGCCGTGCCTTCTTTTCCACAAGTATCCATCCTGAGTTATCAGCAGTGAAAGTTTTAGTAAAGCTTGAAAATTACATGCCAGGACCCAGGAGTTCTCCACGTACCTCAAGTGATAAGGTCTCCACTGCCAGCTGGACGGTGAGGAATCCATCTCATAGATTCCAAAGTAAAATCAGCTTCCTAGAACCCCTCCTAGCAATACCTGTTGTTGACTACATTCCCTAATAAACAGACTCTGAGCCTCTGGTATTTGTATTCAGGACTTCTATTGGAAATTGATTTGAGAAACAGTAACTGAGCAGTGAGAGAAACAATGTTGGGAAGAGAGATAAATTGATCTGAGCTGCAATTGCAACAGAAGCCTTACCAATCCTACACAGAGCAGAGTATTCCAGTTGAGGCAAGGGGCCTGTGTCTTTACACTAACTTAAATAGTCATTAAGTGCGAGCTGACCCCAGCGACTACACATAATCTTGGTGAAGCAGTTTTTTTTTTTTCAATTAAGAACAATGCCTGAAGAGGGCCTCAAGTTGGAGCAAATATGCTTGTAGAAGCCCGGAGAATGAGGGCCTTAATCTTGAGTGAGATGTCCACAGTTACCAATCTAGGCCTTAAGAACTTCATTAACTGTTAAATTGAAAACGTTTCAAGTGGTATATTTAGTCTACATTATTGACAGCCTTCTTGATAAAAATGAATGCCAGTTGATATTGGTTGCCATTTTTGATGGAGCCAAGAGCAGATATTCCAGTCAATATAAACATTTTAATTCATTTTTCAAACCGAATATGCAGTTAACATACTGTTTGGGATAACATGCCACTTGGCAGAAGGA
Source organism: Acinonyx jubatus (assembly GCF_027475565.1). NCBI lineage: Eukaryota > Metazoa > Chordata > Mammalia > Carnivora > Felidae > Acinonyx > Acinonyx jubatus. Next base: position 23,328,267 of record NC_069390.1, on the reverse strand, counting down.
ATACTAGCTTTGTGCAATTACAAAGCAGAATGTGGGCATCTCTCTACCTGTGAATAATTCAGGTTATGAAAAAAGAAATCACCAGGTACTTGTGATTCACCTGGCTGTGGATTTTTAGGTAGGTGTTTCACAGCACTGTGAGAAAATCCGAGAAGCATGGATTCCTAGGATTTTCAAGGCTAATTGCAAGTGAGTAAAACAGAAAAGCTGATTCACATCTCTCTTGAAACACAAAACAGGTGGTTTGCACTATTAAGGTATGTTTCCTGGAATTCCTTACTTTCTCCACCATTCTGCTTGCGAAGCCGTGGCGAGTTGGTTTTCTCCCTAATTGGTGCTTGTACTCATGAAGCGAATCATCATCATTAACCAAAATCAATTAAGCACCTACATGAACATAGCCTTTCTCCTGGGCCCTGGCTAATGTACACATGATCTTATGCCTCTCTGTTAGGGAATCAGCCCTTTGGCAATCCCACTCTTTGAGAAAATTGTATTTCCAAAGTTAGACTTCTAGTTGCTGAGAAGAAACTTAGGAAGACAAATTATTATTATGCACATTAAGGATGTGATTTAAGAAACACAATTGATCAAGATACTGTTTGCTCTTCATGAGTACGGCAAAAATAGAGCCCCTGCAAATACTAATGTATTCATTAATACTAAGTTGGGTAGTTTATATTCTGCTTAGTGGAATGTGCGGGTAGTTTTTATTCCACTTAGATTGGCCCCCTCAGTGGCAGTTGGCTGTGATCATGTAGCTGCTGGGATTTAGAGTGAAAACAATTTTACACAGCATGGAGACAACTTAGTTGTGAGACTTAGACTTGGAGAAAAGGATGTGTGTGGACAGAAGCCCTGTTTCAGTTGAGGAAAGTCCAGAGAATTGAAATGACTTGAGAGGTATTGCCTGAGGTATGGATCTTAACCCAAGTTTTATGGTTCTCCTTTTGAGTCTTTGCAATATTTGCGAAGCTGGAATGCTCTTCTTTATAAGTGGCAGAGATCCTGAATCTCAGAGTAACAGAATTTATTCCCTTCTATTTAGAAGTATAGGATGATTTCAATATTCAAGTAATTTATAGGCTACATCCAACCATTTTAGGAATTACCACAGAATTTCCAGTGCATTTTACAGAGTAGATACCAGTTAAATATTTGGCGATTAATAAAAATATGAATAAAAATATGAGTAGATTTATATTTATTCCTCTAAAATGGTATATTATGTAATAAACATAATATTTTATGTAATACTTAAGTTATTAAACCTCTATATTGCCCACACCGTTACAATGAAATAATACCTAAAATAATTACTAAAGGTATTAACAAAAATGTTATGCTTCTTGATCAGGCGCATTCAGGGTGGTATGACCATTGACGTCCATGGCTGGTTATGCTTATTGAATGCTTACTATGTGATAGACACATTTCTAAGTGCTTAGCATGGATATACCCCTTACTCTTCATAATCTTTAGAGGAATAATATTTCAATATCCATTATGAGGGAACTGATGCATTGAATGTTTGAGTTATTTCCTCCAGATTTCATAGCCAGGAAATAGCTTGGATTCAATCCCAACAGCTGATTCCAGAGCCTATGTAAAATAATTTAATAAGAAATGGAATAAAATAATTCAAAACATAAATAAAATTTCAGATATTTATAAATGATCATGAGACAACATGGGATAGCTTGTAAACCTGAAAACAAAAATTGGAGAGATCAGTATTTTTCCTCTCACACCTATTCACCCTTCAGGGGTCTGCCTGAGATAAAAATAGAAGAAATCTGAAAGAGGATTTCATAAGTGTGAGTCTAGCAGCAGCCTGAGGGACTGGTGGGAGAATGGGGTAGATGTGTGTATAAAGGAGTATAATGGGGAAAATTATTGTGATAATGATGTAGTTGTGTATTTTGATTGTGATGGTGGCCATGCAAATCTCCACATGTGGTAAATTAGCACAGATGTTTACACACACATTTACCCATATCAATTCTGATTTTTATATCAGACTTTATTTATAGAAGTTGTAAGCACTGGGGATAACTAGGTAATGGATATTTGAGACCTCTCTGTACTATCTTTGCAACTTTCTATGAACCTATAATTATTTCAAAATAGCATGTTGGGGCACCTGGGTGGCTCAGTTGGTTAAGTGTCCGACTTTGACTAAGGTCATGATCTCACAGTTCATGGGTTCAAGCCCTGCGTCAGGCCCTGTGTTAACAGCCCAGAGCCTGGAGCCTGCTTCAGATTCTGTGTCTCCCTCTCTTTCTGCCCCTCCCCCGCTTGTGCGCTCTCTCTCTCTCTCTCTCTCTCTCTCTCTCTCTCAAAAATAAATAAATATAAAAATAAAATAAAAACAACATGTTAAAAATACTATTTCCAAGATAATAAAAAACATGTTATATTTAGAGTAAATTCAGCCCAAAAGATAGAAGACATCTACACTAAAATTATAGAGTATTGTGTAGAGAGATTAAAGAAACCTAGATAAATGGAAAGATGAACTACGTACATAGAATCAAAACTTAATAATTTTAAATGTGACTTTCTCCAAATGTTTGTACATATTCAATAACCAACTCCTTGAACACAATATTAGAAACACAAAATTACCCAATATAAAATTATCAAAAGATTTGTATAGAACTCACTAACACACAAAAATAAAGATATATAAATGGCATAGGAAATAATGCTCAACATCCTTAGATATTAGATAAATGTAATTTAAGCTATCATACAATACCAACACATCCAATAGAATGATTACAATTAAATAGACTGACATTAAGTGTTGGTAATGATGCGGAGCAACAGAAACTCTCATATACATTGCTGGTTGAAATTTAAAAAGATACATCCACTTTGAAAAGAATTCTGGAAATTTCTTCTAAATTTAAATTTATCTTTTCTATGACCACATTATTCCATTTATTGCTATTTACCCAACATAAATGAAAATATATATCCATGAAAATATTTTACAACAATATTCATAGCTTTATTCATAATAGATAAACACTAGAAACAATCCAAGTGTTTATCTACACATGGAAAAATATTATTTATGCAATGGAACACCAATCGGCAACAAGCAAACACTGTTTACACAAGTCTACAAGCAGTAGAATTGAAGATGTCATACAGACGGATTTATGGGTCTATAGTTCTAGTGAGAATTCTGTGCCATAGAAAACACTTGAGTTATTCACATAGAATCAGAGATAGTGGTATTTCGTCTTTCTTCCTCTTTCTTGTCTCAACTCCTTTCTTCCTTACTACTATAAAAGCAGTGTAAGTTCTAGGCATTCTTTCTTCTTAAGCTCATTGCAAGCTCTCTTTCCTCTGAGACTGATGTGGTATAATAAACACCATCAGATATATGCCATGGGTCATTTTAGGATAAAACACTTTTGGTTTTGGAGGAAGGAACTGGTCATTTTGAGCTTCCTCAATTTTTCTGATGGGATTGTCTTTCTTTCTGAACACACAGTCTCTAATCTTCTCTTGGACATGGAGTTATCTTAAAATAAAAGGTTCTGCCTCTGTATTTTTCAGATCTGCCTTTGACTAGTAAGAGAATGGATTTAAAGTTAAAAGACTTATTTCTTTCAGTATTTACCAGTATCAGATCTGTCAGAACAAAATAAAGATAATATATTGATATTTATTTATTCAATTTAGAAACTTTCAATGGATTCCAAACTCAAGACAGTAGATAAAGTATCACTCCTGAGTCCCTAAAACCTCAAGAGAGTTTCTATTTCCCGTTCCCGATTCTCTATTTTTACCAAGTCTAAATATTAATTGGTTGCTTATTCGAAACACTTTTCAATTCAGTTAGACAATGAGATTTGGGAGTAATCTAGGAAACAATCCTTTCTTCTAAACCAGAATAAAAATTTAAATATGAGTGAGATGTTTAGAAAGACTCCTGAAAAAATTCCTACGGAAGGCTGAGGAAATCACTGTACATGAATCTTCTATTTTGAAATCCATTTGTTTCAGAAGATGCATTAATGTGTATGGCTGTTGTTATTGCTAAAGAAAGACTATGAAATGTTGTGTACACACTCCGTGGTCTCAAAGCTAAAAGAATATCGGTTGGTTCTAGGTAGGCCAAAGATACAAGAAATGAATATGCAACATTACAGAACTATACTAGCTTGTTAAGGTAGTGTTGGTGACATTCTATGCCAATGAGTTTTGCTCCTGCTGAGGGTGACAACTCAGGAAGGCTCAAGGCTCTTTTTATATTTAAACATAAGACACCGTTTAATGATGAACATGGCAAGATAACTGCAATTTTAAATAACCCTTCTGGGGGCACCTGGGTGGTTCAGTCAGTTAAGCATCTGACTCTTGAAATCAGCTCAGGTTGTGATCTCCCAGTTGTGGTATTGAGCCCTGCATCAGGCTCAGCATTGAGCATGGAGCCTGCTTGGGATTCTCCCTCTCCCTCTCTCTCTGACCCTCCCCAACCTTGCATACACTCTCTCTCTGTCTCAAAATAAATAAATAAACATTAAAAAAAAGTTCCATCTGTGTTAAAGAAAAGAAAGAAAAAGCAAAGACACAATGTAAGTACTTAGCAATGTAATATAAATAGAAAATTTATGGAAATTCTTAGTACAGGAAATAATACCATAATTGTGTCCCTAAAGAATCATAATTATTTCTTCTAAAAATTAATCATGTGCTTCCCCCATGACTATCTCTTTCAAATGCTTTATAAATTTGGTAAAGCTGCTTACTACTGTGTACTAATTTCCTAGTAAATGTTGCTTTGAATGTGTGAACTAATGTTCTGAGTAGGAATTTCTTTTCACAAATTTATAAATAAAAATCTATTTTTTCCCTGAGTTTTTGAATATTGCTTTTCCATTTCAAAAGTATAGGCAACATACCGTGGTATAGGATGTCGATAGTGGTGTAAGTTGTGCAGGTGTGGGGACAGGAGCTATATGGGAAGTCTATATTTTCTGCTCAGTTTTGCTGTGAACCTAAACCTGCTCTAAATAATGGTTTATTAATTTTTTAAAGTATAGGAGAACCTACTTAAGGCACTTGTATTAATAAATGCTGGGGAAAATTGGCAATAATGGCTTATAAATTAGTTGTAAGATTTATTCATAGAGAAAATAATATCAGGCAATGATATTTTGTGAACATATCTATTAGAATTTACAAAGATTTAAGTCTTAACCCAAAAATCCAAGTGAGATAAAAATACTGATACTTTTTTAAGCTTATTTATTTATTTTGAGAGAGAGAGAGAGAAAAAATATGAGTGGTGGAGGGGCAGAGATGGGGGGGGGGAGAGAGAGAGAGAGAGAGAGAGAGAGAGAATCTCAAGCAGGCTCTGCTCTATTAGCGGGGCTCAAGCTCCTGAGCCATGAAATCATGACCTGAGCTGAAACCAAGAGCCAGACGCTTAACTGACTGAGACACCCAGGTGCCCCAGAATACTGATATTTTTATTAAAAATAATTTAAATAGAGCCTAAGAATACTAAAGATATATTCAGAAATTTTCTAATTGTAACATGATGTAAATAATTCTTTGAAGAATATATACTCCATTTTCCTATCCTATAATAGATTATATCAACTTTTATAGTATGTTAATAGGTATTTAGAGATTAGATTATATTCATGCAATGTATGGAAATGTCTAGAGGTTTCATCATAACTAAGGCTGAAGAGAAATTGGAATGAGATGGAGGAGGAGGAGGAGGAGAAGTGATTCTAGACTTTCAACTCGCATCTCTGCCTCTAAGAGATTTTAGTCAAGACACTTTATACCTCTGGTCCTGTTTCCTGATGTATATAAAGATCTGAACTTGTTAATTGTGTCATACAGGATGAGTGGCAGACAGGTAATGGAAATCCTGTAATTAAATGTAAAAATCAATGAGAATGCATATTTTTCAGACGTTCTGTACTTATGCTCAATGGCAGCGATAGAATTTCTATGTAACAGGCGGGTAAAATGTATTTAAGTAGATTGACTATTTGACGGACACGGCTATGGAAGCATGTGGATGGCAAGTGTTTGACGACCAGTGCCTTCCACCCAAAGTGCCTTGGCAATGCCACTTCTTTCAACTGATTCTCAAAAGGATTATTGAGAGAACAGTTAGAAACCACTAGTCTAGGTGGACCCCAAAACCCTTCAGACCAAATAGATAATATTTCCAGTTTTTAAGTGAATGGACCTGTCACATGCCAAGCAAAGTGGAGTAAATGCCACACAGGAAGGCACAAGGCCAAATTGAGAGTCTGGTTACTCACATCAAAGGGAAACTTAGAAACTTTTGGAGATATCATTGTATCAGTTGCCACCACTTGAGAAAAGCTATCCACAAAAAACTTCAAAGAAGGATACGTCTAGAAAAGCTATCCACAAAAAACTTCAAAGAAGGATACGTCTACCAAATTCACAGAGAACAGGCACTTTTTTCTTCATTTCAATGTCTTTTCCAGTCCCCTCTGAGGCTCCACACTAGTCTTATTTTCTTCTTGTAAACAACCCTAATGATTATAAACAAGTACAATTATTTTTGAGAGTGGGGGAAAAGCCATTTTCAGTGTATCATTTTTAGGATACCTATTGATTTCATATTCTAAGTCGTAATCTTTGGAAATTTTGATTGACAACATCACAATGAGTTCAATGGAAAAGAAAAAAAAAAAACAGAATTCTGGCTGTTCTACACACTTCAGCACCTAACAAAGATAAATCTTACATAAGAAAACAGAGCTAAGGTAGGGAATATATCTGAGCCTTTCTGTGCTTGAATGGTAAAGCTTAATTAGCCTCAACTAAAGAGAAATAGAAACTGCTTCCAGGATGGAACCTTTTTCTTTTAGGGAAATCAGGTACTGGAAAATTGCAAAATTTCTAAAGCTGGGGAAACAGAAAATAAATATTTAGCCAAGGCCGCTCCTTAGACTCCTGTCTTCAAAAGCTTGTACCCCCACCAACTCTACTTATTCTCACTCAACTCTAAGGTTTAAAATGTTAAAAATTACAAAATAAAACCCCAAATTAGCTAAGTTCACAGCAAAAAAGTATAGCATTGTTGCTTCCTCAGACCTTTTGTAGATTTAGATAAAGATGGTGAAAAGAAGGAATTATTTTCACAATGCGCGATATTATTAGTTTTGTTTTGTTTAGGCCCCTATGGGCAGAGGATATCTTGTTCAATTTGTTTTTCATGGCTTCTCATTTTGTATTGACTTCAGTCTCAGACTGACTCTATCCTTTTAGTCTTCAGATGACTGAGAGCAAGTCCAGGGGCTACCTTTACCTGAATTCACTCACAACAATAGCAAGGAGCTGTATTCTAGCATTTCTGAATAATCACACTGCCTATATGCTGGCAGATTCAGTTTATGCTGATCTCTTAACCAACTCTGAATATAAGGAGGGGTGCCATGTACTGTTTGGTTTAGGCCTAAATCATGTGTTCTCCTCTTAAAAACAATAGTGATTAAGGAAATACAAACTCCGCAAAGTGCCAATTTTGCCTATTATGTTAGAAAAAACTGAAATAAATGCTAATACCTGTCCCTCCAGATAGCCATCTAATGTTGATTCATGCATTAAACTAGAGCAAAGCAATTGTAGTTGGTATGGTACTTGTAGACAACCATATAACTCAAATATAAAAAAGGCAGACAAGACCACTTCTGTTTGAACCAGCATTTTAGCATTTAGGAATTTATACTAAGAAGTTAAACCCCAAATTTAACATGTATATTAAAGTATATGGTTTTTTATCTGTTTAAACAGAGGACTTTAAAATAGTAAAATTTTAGAAGCCATTTCTAAATGGCTTAGAGGACATCTCTAATGTTATAGAGGACATTTTGGTACAGTCTCACACTCATTGGCAGAGAAATGGTTAGAAAAATACTCATTATGAAACAATGTATCAAAATAAACTGTGATGCTATTTTTATGAAGTTTTACACCATCTTTTACCTCTACACTTCATTTCCTACCAAAAAAAAATTGCAGACATAATGAACCCCTATGATGCTGGTCATATGTCACATCTGTCATTTTATGAGTCATGTAATTATAGGAAAATGTCGATAACCAGGCCTAAAAATAATGCATTATATAGCCATTCATATGGCAATTTTGAAAACTAATAAGTGAGAAATATTTTATAATACAATGTTAAACTTAAAGAAAAATAGGCTACTGCATTGTAGGCGTATCTTGACTGCAATCATAAAAACATGAAACTCTGGAAGTTAATTCAGATTAGAGTAAAGAAATTAAGAGTGATTTAATATAAGCTTCTTAATAAATCAGCATTACATTTTTAATATTTTTATTTTTATTACATACACAATGATTAGATTTTCTCTTTTCTACATAAATGCTTATATATATAAAAGAGCAAACTAAGTTAACAAACACACAAATTGCAGACTGTCTTGTTTATCTAAGTTGTATTTAAAGGTCATACCGGAAAAGTCAATCCCATAATGATACCATAATGCTTAATAGAACTCATTGCCTAAAATTCTTTAAGAGATAGCATTTTTTTATCTAGACTTATAAGCAGTAGGCTATTTTATCATGTTCAATCACCAAAGAAGAGTCTTATCCTATAAAGTATGGTTCGCAAAATGAAAGCAGGAAATTAGAATGACGCCTTGCTGGTAAAATGCCTGCTGGCTCTTAACACACACTATCAGAAGGGTGATCAGTTCACAATCACTCAAACCTGATTGTCTGCTTTTCATTAAAATTATTGCTGCTAGGAAGCTACCACATTGTAATCACGCCTTGAATTTCTGAAGATGGGAAATTCCTGGAACCTGCCAGCTTGGGGAAGTTGCTGGAGGAATGAAGTGTGAACCTAAGGGAGATTTCTGTATTTCAAATTTCCACTGCATTTGGTATACAGAGTGGCTAGACAATACCATAATATTTGAACTTCAAAGGATAGAAGTATCCTGCTGAGGTCTTATATTTGGGCATTAATATATGTATGTGGGTATTAGTACATGTGGGTATCCATGAGGCAAGAAATCCCCATAGTTCTTTACTTCATGGGGGTGAGTCTGGACAAGAAATTATGTGCTGCCGCCATTGTCCAAATCAGAGGGACAAATCATTTCTAATTGCCCAAGATTGTAAAAATGTGTAAAAGTGCAGAGTATCTAGTGCTAGGAAGAATTCTTGAAGTTGGCCTGTTGTGTTAGCTCTTATAGTTTTATTGCATCAGAACCATGGATAACTTATAGCCATCCTAGGTGCTCCAGAGCCTCTAGTAAGAATGAAAGGAGTTTACCACAACTCTATAGTGAAAGAGTCTCGGGGAATCACTAACAAAAATACAGTGTTGGGAAAATGAGTAGTTTTACACCATAAGATGGCCAAGGGGACTAAAACAAGCTCTGGTCTCTGGCTTAGAAACCCCTCTTCCAGGTTCTTTTTGCCCTGTTTACTGTGTGAGCAACCCCCCCCCCCCGGGCCCCCAAATATGGAGGCTGACAACTATAAATTACCCTTCCTGCTTGCATTCTGTGCCCAGATCTTAGGAGAACCGGTCTCCTCTGAGCCCATCAGTGTTAAATAAATCTCTGATCCACCAAGATCTCCGAGTGCTGCTTGGTTTTTCAGCCAGCGTTCTAGCCTGGTTCCGTAACAACAGTATTGCAGTGGACTGACTATTGTATTATAATTTGGACAGATTCTAGAGCCTTTTGTTGTGGGAGCTCTGTTCATAGTGGGCTGGTTTGTGAGTAACAGAATAAATGAAATTAAGAAAATTTATAGCTAAGGAATATGTGGCTTCCAGAATGAAAACATTCCCTGAAGATAGTGGGCTTATTTTAATGTTGTAGATGCTGAAAGAGTCAATAACTTCCATCACATTTGCAAAGGTGGAGTGGCCCTTGACTGATCAAATGATGTCCAGAAATTTAGTTGAGGTCATGGGACCTTATATCTTAAATAAAACAATACCCCCATCACCTTCTCTGTGAGATCATTTCTCAATATGTATATGTCTTAGATGAGTGTGTCAAATGAATCACCACAGAGGAGGATGACATGAATATAATGCCATACCTGTTTTCCTGGAGAATGTTGGATCAGGTTAAGATCTTGCCTGCAAACACTGAATACAACGGCAAAACCATTGAGATTCCTCATGGGGAACTTGCTGAAGGCAAACTTTGGCAACAAATCGCTGAAATAAGCACAGAAACAGCATATTAGCCAAATCTATTATAGCAAAATAATTGCCAATCACTGATTGAATGCAATCATTAATTCTAATATAGTGGATGTGGGAAACCCGGTAGATAGAACTATGGCACTAAAGTTACATAAATGGAAAAGTAGTGGAGATAACTTTCCCTTTTTCTAAATAGGTCTTATTTGAATTATTGACAGCCATGTTTTGATTTATTTTGAGCCGTGTGTTAGTATTCTATAGGTGCTGTGACAAATGACAACAAACTTAGTGGATTAAAACAATACAAATTTATCTTCCTACATTCCTTAGCTCATGGCTCTCTTTCTGGATCCATCTTTATTCGAAGCCAGCAAATGTGGGTCACATTCTCACATTACATCAACCTGACCTCCCCTTCTTTCTACCTCATTTAAGGACACTTGTGATTGTATTGGCCCACACAGATAATCGAGACTAATTTCCCTACCTAAATGTCAACTGACTTGCAACCTTAATTCCATCTGCTACCTTAATTCTCCCTAGCCACATAACACAATATAGTTGAGTCTGAGTTTAAGACATGACATCTTTAAGGGGACCATTATTCTGCCTACCACAGGTCATATTAACTATTTTACCAAGGGAAAGTTATGGAATCCTACTTTACAGAGGCAATTTTAAATGTCTAAGACTTAATTTTATTTTAAGGTATTACTCATCAAGTCAGAGAGTCCATACTCATTATTATGGCAATAGGCTTCATGAATATGGAGAATTTAGGCAAAGCAAATGTTCAGGTGGTTGGTGTGAGGCATTCCTATTTGTTCTGTTTTATGCCTGGTAACTTCCCTAAGAATGTAAGGGATACCTTATTTAAATATAGTGAGATTTCCAGGCTAAAATGTAATTTGAGATCCAGTGTCCATTAAAATAATGTAGATTTTCCAAATGGTGCATTTTAGCAGATGTTAAAATAAATTCAGGACCTATGTTTTGAGATGTAAAAGTGAATTAGTTTGCATTTATTGTTCTGTTGTGCAAATGATTTTAATATATTTTTTAGATTTCCAGTTGGATCAAATTGTTGGCTTTTTTTTCCAGAGTCTTTTTTTTTTAATTCACTATATACTTAGGTATCTATCTATCTATTGGTTGATTTTTTTGTGGTTACTGGTTATGCTTCAGGGGGTGATTCCACTCTGCTAATATTTACGAGTTTCTTCCTCCAAAGAAACTCAGATCAGTTTGTCATGGTTAGGAGTCTCCTCAATGGCAATAGTAGTTTATTGAGGTTAAGGACCCTGGATTTAAATCAAACTTGAATTACTCCCTAATCCCTTTATGGTGTCATAAGGGTGTCGTGGGCAGTTTTTCCTATAAGTCTGTGTGTTAGGAGCATCAAAGGCATTTTACAGGGTCTTTTTTCTTTTTTAAATTTTTTTAATGTTTCATTTATTTTTGAGAAATAGAGCACAAGCAAGAGAGGGACTGACAGAAAGGGGGACAGAAGATCCAAAGCGGGTTCTGTGCTGACAGCAGGGAGCTCGATGTAGGGCTCTCAGGAATCAAACTATGAAATCATGACCTGAGCCAAGGTCAGACGTTCAACCGAGTCACCCAGACGCCCCTGTAGAGTCCTAAAGAGACATCTGCTTTGAAGGATGTAGACTTCAGCATGACATCGGATGACTATATTTCCTTTGTACTAGTGACCATCTGATGGGTCTACATATATACTACATAGGTTATCAGTCTTTCCCTTGAGCACTCTATAGAATAGGGGCCAATGCCTCACTGAAATAACACCCAGTGTTCACACGGTAAGAGCTGTTCCCTTGAGCCTAATGCCAGTCACACCTTGTGCTGAATCAAGAAACACAATTAAACCTGAGACACACACATAGGACTAGGCCAAGGCACACAATCAGAAGCACATCCAGGATGGTTCCAGTACCATACTCCTATTCCTAAATGCCAATTATAGAAACTTCCAAGTTAGGTCAGCTAAATCTAAACCAGAGGCTTGGTGAGACTCAGCAAACAAGCACAGCTCAAATCACAAACTCTCCAGCGGGCAGAAATACAGCTCAAAGAGCACACCAGTCAGCACGCAGCGCCTCAAAGTACGTGTTGCCCAGCCGGCTCCGGAGTCAGTTAGCAAGCGAAAAAAGGGAAAGACCCTCGGTGGTGGTGATCATCACCTGGATATGCTGTTCACCTCGTCAATTGTTTTCATCAGCCCATGAAGATAGGACAGAACCGCCACCCAAAATTTTGTTTGAATGTCAGAACTGATGATGCTGCATACTCCTCTGGTAATCTGTTTGGGCTTCCATAACAAAAGTCCACAGACTGGTGGTTTGATTAACAGAAATTTATTTCTCATGGTTCTGGCAGCTAGGAAATCCAAGGTCAAGGGGCCAGCAGTGTAAATTTGTTCTGCAGCATCCCCCCTTGGCTGATAGGTGACCACTGTCTCAATGTATGCTCACAGGACTTCTTTGTACATGCACAGGTAGGGGAGGCGGGAGAGAGAGCAGAAGCTTTCTCTCTTTTGTCTCTTTTTATGAAGACACTAATCCTACTATATCAAGACCTCATCTTTATACCATTATTTAATCTTAATTCCTTCCTTAGCAGTCCCATTTCCAATCGCTGGCACAATAAACTATTGTCAGTCCAGGCAGAGGATATAAAGGATTGTTTTTATGTTTCTGTAACTGTGAGTCATACCAGATAAAAGTTAAAATACACTAAATCTAAAACATAATATACTTGATACAATGTGCTTTAATATTTTGTGAAAGCAGCTAGCCTACTCACATAGATGGATACTGGTTACTCACTTTAACCTAGTAGTCTAAGTATATAGTTTTCTGTGGTCTGCAGTTATTTTAATCCTTGTAATTACTAGCATCTGAAATGTATACACATCCCATGGAAAATTTAGGAACACAGATTTAAAAGAGGAAAAATATAATTCAACATAAATATCTGTAAAACATCATAATCAATTTATTCTCATACTGAAATACCTTCACAACTTAAGCATGGCTTTGCAAAAGGGATCCAGAAAATTGCATGTCAAAATGATAAATTTGTCAATTTGTCCAACTGCTTATTGTTATGGGCATGACACTGATGATAAAATGAAGGAGGGGGGGAAAGACCTTTATTCGTGAAAGCTTCATCTAGGAAGATATGGTACACATACTCGTCACCTGTATTACCCAGGTGCTTTCTTGAACTTAGTAGTTTTTCTTTCTGGCCTTCAAACATTTTATCCCTTCTTTTCCTTCCTCCCTGCCACCTCTCTCCCTCCCGCCCTTCCTCCCTTCCTTCTGTCTGTTCTTCTTTCTGTCCTTCCTTCCATCTTTGCAATGTCCCTCTTTTTCTCTTTCTGTCCTTGTATTTCATAGTATGAGTCCATGAACAAAATTTCTACTTATTTCAAACTAATTTAATTATGCCTTTTTCTATAGAGCTCATGGGACCTGTTGTCAGAGCTCTTAGAAGGTACCTAAATATTCTTCTCGGTTATAATGAATTTTAGTTTCAGTAAGACAATCATGCTCTAATTTTAAACTAAGAAAGTTTATTATTGAACTGGAAAGTTAGTTTGGTGAAAAATAGAGGAAGGGTATCTTTGAGAATAGAATGAAAATGTAGCCAGTTTTACAGTTTAGATGTGTGGGGTTTATTTTCCAGCTGTATTAGAAAAAATTGTCATGATATTTTTTTAAGTTTATTTTTGAGAGAGAGACACAGAGCATGAGTGGGGGAGGGGCAGAGAAAGAGGGAGACACAGAATCTGAAGCAGGCCTCAGGCTCTGAGCTGTCAGCACAGGCCCCCCGATGAGGGAGACCATGACCTCAGCGGAAGTCAAACACTTAACTGACTCAGGCGCCCCTGTCGTGGGATTTTTTTAAGTTTAATTTAATTAGTGGAGATTTGTTACTTACATATTCTGCACTAAGTATTGGTGATACAGAATTTAAAAAAAAAAACTAAAACAAAACACCCCTTTTGTTCCCCCTTGGAAATCAGAATAGTCAAGAATATATCACTTGTAAGTGCTATGATAGATGTGACCACAGAGTGTTATAGAAGCAAAATAGAGAAAGAACTAACTTTGACTTAGAGACATAAGCTCTTTGTCCAAGGGAATGTGGTGTTAAGAGAAGTCACCATTATTGTGGACTGTGCTTTTTTGGCAAACCCGATGTTTAAGGTAGACGTAGAAATAGACAGAGCTAGTTGTTGCCTGGGACTTTAACAAGTGATAAAGAATATTCTTTCCTAAAATAGTATCTAGAGAGCCTTGCTTTCATGTAGTCAAAGGGAATAATTTTCTTTCCACGGCCATTAAATGGAACGGTCTTTTGGAATGGCCAGAAAAGACCTAGAATAAGTATCATGGAGTATATACAATAAGGCAAGGCTCCTAAAGAACTAGGTTTATAAACCCTAATTCCTAATACTGTATCTCATTCAGGTGCTTTAGGCCTTTAAAAACTGAAGTCATTTTCAATATTGAATAATATTTTATACCATTCTTCCAAGTGGAATTAGATGATACAACCAGGTCAACATTACCCTTGGAGCATATTAATTGGGGCCTGGAAAATGAAAGGATGGTCCGCTGACATTCTTAACACCATATCCCACATAAGTCTCCTACCCCCCTACAAGAGAAATAGAATGGTAGGACTCCAGAATTTTCTGTTCTGGCTGTAGCATAGAGCAAATGCAGGGATGTACCTAGGACATTAGTACAAGTTGTCTTATTCTCTTATTTTGTGGGGGTTTTTTGTTGTTGTTTTCAATATGCCATCTCTTTTTCTTGTATTAAAATTTAGAAAGGTTGCATATTTCAGTTGAAACATGGATGGGCCACGGGCCCCTGGGTGGCTCAGTTGGTTGAGCGTCCGACTTCGGCTCAGGTCATGATCTCACAGTCCGTGAGTTCGAGCCCCGCGTTGGGCTCTGTGCTGAGAGCTCAGAGCCTGGAGCCTGCTTCGGATTCTGTGTCTCCCTCTCTCTCTGACCCTCCCCCGTTCATGCTCTGTGTCTCTCTGTCTCAAAAATAAAAAATTAAAAAAAGAAAAAAGAAACATGGATGGGCCAGAAAAAATGGAAACCAACGGGCTGCAAACCACTGAGAAACACTTGTCATTTTCATAACAAGTTCTCAGTGTATCATGCACAAGGCAATGCTATGAGTACAATAAGAAATAACACATCTTATTTCTAAAGACAACAACTAAAAATTTCATTTGTCTTTCTTGAGCTTAGGTCTTCCCCAAATTTTTAGAATTCCAACGTGACACAAGAATTGTAATATCTTGATAACAAATGTTTTTGCGACTCTATGTCAATATTGTCTTCCTAGCATGATATGCACTACATCATACAGAAATAAAACTCCCTTAAAGAAGTTTTCACATGCAAGCAATTCATGTTTTTTTACACGTAGTAGATGAAAATCTCTAGCAAAAGTGATTTTTGTAAGTTACCTTTGTGTTACTATTCATGAAAGAGGAATAGATTCTGTAGCTCAGCAAAACTTTACACACAACTATACAGTATTTACAATAAATAGATTGTAACTTAAAAATTAGGACAGAGTACAATAGAACTGAACACAGCCGAACTGGACAAACCATAAAATATGACAAAATCATCAATTGAATAGTTCTTTTGTCGCCACTGTGACATAAAAATACATTCAGTATGATTTATAAATATTGAATATTATTATGCCCTAATAAACACCTCTGTATGAAAGGCTGACTGAGATAAACTTGTCTCTACAATTTGTTTAGAGAATTTACCATAAAAATATTTTGTTTTGTGGTATTTACAAAAAAAGACCAAAGTGATTCATCAATTCCTATACAGTACTTGTCTTGGCTAGATATTGCAGTTAACAAATGAACTTTAATAATTTCTAAAGACAGCTTTCAAGTTTAAGAGCTTGGATAAACTTAGGTCATCCTTCCTTGGTGGTGTGTGGGTGGGAGTTATCACTCTTCTCTGTATTTGTGAGGTTTCTTTAAAAAGTGACTATTGCTGTTTCCAGAGTAGTTTTTATTTTCAGGCACTCATTGTAGGGGAGTTATTCATTAAATTGTAGAATATCAATAGTCTTCTTTGGAGATAAATGAGAATAAGACTCATATGCTTTTCTCAGGAATGCCAAAGATACGTTTTCTCAGATTTTTCACTCATTGGAAACCCAGTACTTTAATATTGAGCTGCCATGACCACACAAAATCTGTAAGTTAATTACCACTACATTCTTAACTGTAATTGCTGAAATATTCCCTAATGTAGTAGGGACCACACTCTGCCATATTTTTCTGGTTAGCTAGAGGGAATAAAGAATGTGGATATTAGGATATTCTCTATGATATTATCCCTGGCAGTGATAGAAAACAATTCAACCTGGCATGCTATACATAGAGGAAGAGATAAGCCCATCCGACCGAGGGAGTGAATTTTCTTTTATAATGTTTTAGACCAACCATTTTTGTGACGAATTTTATTTTCCCAAAAGCTATGTTTATTTTAATCAGATTTCCAGCTGAATTACTTAGTTTTCTTTTACAGATAATATATTAACATTCTCTTTCTGAACAGATGGATTTTTTTCCTCTTTGGTTTGATATACTACCAGCACACTGCCGCGTTCCTTAGTTTGAAAAGCATAACAAAATCCCACAGTGAAAAGGATACATGAGACTTCCTACTCACTAGTTACAATTACAAAAATATTACATAGAGATAACCAAATACGTTTTTTAATAATTTTGAGGGCAAATAAGTTTTATATAGAAAAATATAGCACTTTATTTTATGTTTATTTATGTATGACCTGACCCATTTTCAAAGAGAAATGAGTTTGGAAGAGTTTTTTAAAAGCTAGAATAAAATTACTACAGAGAAATAGGTCTCCTTTGCTAGAGACTGGCTAATTACTTGTTCTTGCTTTCTGGTGGCCAAATTAAAGAGGAAAACACAATGAAGTGCTGCAATCAACATATCCACAAAATTAAAACAAACAAGATGTACTAAAATGTTTAATTCCTGCACATATTTCATATCTGGATCTGTTGAGAGTGGGTGATATATGTGGAGAAAGGTTTTATGACCACAAAATTACCTTATTTTTGCTTTTTTTTCCTGTGATGTAAAGTTTAAACCTTGAAAAACAATTTATGCTCTATTCTTATATTCACTAAAATGTTTTATATGTTATTCTAAAAGCCTCAACATAGAAACTATACTCTTTGTTAGTTCACTCTATAGATTGTAGAAGTTCTGATTGGTAATAAAAAAAGGGAAATAGAATGAAAACATAAAATATCCTTTCTGTAGCAACTCATGTTGAATAACAAGTCTAAAGTCCTCTTCTTAAATTTCAGAGTAAGTAGAAATTAAATTTTTATTGAGTGATTACTATGTTTTAGGTACTCTTCAAGAAACTGGATATAGCAGTGCACAAAAAGATAAAGGCTGTTATATGTTCTTGTGGGGAGCAGACACTACACTAAAAATACACATATGATCTACCAGACGCTGCTAAGTGCTGCACAGAAAAATAAAGCAAGATGATAAGGAGAGGAAGTGCCAGTAAGTGAAGCAGGGCTATTTTATAAGGAATCATTTTTCTTTTTTTAAAATTGCACTGGATAGGTTAGGCAGGTGAAACTTTATTCAAGACTGTTCCAATAGGGACCAATACGACTGCAGTAGGAGAGAGATTGAACTCAATAACACTGAGACAAAAGGCAGGAGAGTTTTAAGTTCTGGAGTGAACTGGTAGAAGAGCCATAGAAGGAATTAAAGGGAGGCTGGGCATTATGATTAGGCTATTTGTGTTTGCTGTCTGGTGACCATGGAAGTGAGGCTCCTACTCCCTCACACGCACTGAGAGGTGGGGGTTCTGTCTCCTAGATGATTCTATTTCACAGAGATGAGTAGTGACTATCGGATCCTTGAGAAAGACAGTCCTGGGTTGCAGAGAGGTTGTAGATAAGGCAGGAGGCTGGGAAAAGATGTTCATCTCAAAGGGTCTGAGAAAGAATTTATAAATGAAATGGTTTTCTGTGTTCCCCGTTTTTGGTTTTTGTTGGGTTTTTTTGTTTGTTTGTTTTGTTTTCTTTGTTTGTTTGTTTCTGAAGTAAATGTTGTAAGAAAAGGGAGGTGAGGAGTCTGTAGTCAGGAGGAAGCCTATCTAAAATTTAGTTGAACTGAGGGTAATGTTAAGGACCTTTTGGTTTTGTTTCTTTCTTTGTTTTTAAGATTTTATTTTAAAGTACCTTTACGCCCAACTGTGGGGCTGAAATTCACAACTCAGAAATCAAGAGTCAGGTGTCTCTACGGCTATTTTGGCTTAGAGTCTTTAGTGATAATCCACTTAGGAGACTCGGACCAGGTGCAGAGGAGTGAACAGCATGTGGAGTGGCCGGATTCAGTTTATATTAAGAAGCTAGAACTGATGGGACTTGCTTCTGGATAGCATGTGGAGTGTGAGCAAGGGAAAAGTAAAGAATGCCTCCCACCATTTTGACTGACAGAATAGAAGAGTGAAGCTGCTTTTACTGAAAATGTAAAGATATTCACTGATAAAATTCTGTCTGAGAAGAATCAGAAAAAATAAAGAAGTAAATTAGCATGCTTGGAAACAGAAAACATGCATATCAATCATAGAGAAAAAAAATGATACTGGTAGATTTCCAGCAGATTTTCTCTTTGACTCTTTATCTCATGTCCAGTTACATACTTTTTATATGTAAATGATGTTTTTTTGTTTATTTCTCCTTAAAATAAATTTCAATTTCAATTCAGTGGCCCTCAGTATCTAGCATTTCTTCAAAATATGTAGCCCTCATTCTGAGATCCAACCAGTACAACTATTATAGATTAATTAGAGACTAAATTTTCCACAAAATACACCATGAGAAATTTATTTTGCACAGGTTGTGTAAAGAATCGTGCCTTCAGAAATTAAGTGGACTTTACATTATTGCATTAGTTATGTAGATTATTATGTTACTTTTCAAGGTTTTACATATATATATGTATATTCATACATATATATGAAAAAAAAGAAAGAAAGAAAGAAGGGAAGCATTGAAAAAAAATAGAAGGAGGAAACCTTGACAAATAAGATGACATTTCTTTGAACCAAAGTCTTCAGTTTATGTTTTCAGAAGCCAGTCTCGTGAACTACATCTCTTCATCATTTAATATTTTTAATGGCTAAGACAATCACCTATCTTGACGAATAAAAATACTATTGCAATATGTATCTTATAATTACATTTAAATGAAGAAGTTACATTCCTCTTTCTATAGGTAATAGATAGATAGATAGATAGATAGATAGATAGATAGATAGATATAGAGATACAGAGATATACAGGATAAATATTTTGTATGTCACTTAGCACATTGCTGAGATCCAAGGGAATTCAGTATGTTTAGAGGAGGGTACTTCCCGCTAAATAGGACATCCAAATCCAGCCAGTTTCTAATCAATACCAGGAACTAGCAAATAATAATAATAAGATTAGGGTTTGGTTTTGGTTTTGGTTTCAACCTGGATATTGGTACTCTTGTTGTCTGGTGGACTTTTGAGTTTTACAATTTAATTTAGTTTTATAATTTTGCTATTGTTGTTATTTGTAATAATCACATGTGTTTATAAAAATAATCTTGGTGAATAAAGAGAGTGGAAAATTCACAAAAAACACAATTTGAAGTCTCTATGGAGGTCCACAACAACACCACACATCAATATTTTTTATATATTTCTTAATTTTTTATAGTTTGTGTTGTCTGTTCTGTATTTTTAAATATGATTGTTTCCTCAAAATTGTCAAGTTCGTTTTTTTTTTTTTTTCTCTGCTGCTACTGGATCATGGGATCCTACAGTCTATGACTTCCTATAGAACAGCAAGGTCTTGTATTCTCCATTCTTTAGCCATCACTTCAGTACCAGCCCAAGAAATCTATTCAATAATTTCTTCTCAATTATTGACTTGAGTAATTCCTAAGAATGTGTAATACTGAGTTGGTCTTTTTGACACCTTAATTAGAATACTTTTCTACTTATAAAGTAATATGTATTATTGCTGTCCACTTCTGTCAAAGATTGTGAGTTATAAGTAGATATGAATTTATGTTTCTCAAATTACAAGCTTATCTCTTTTCTGGGTTCAATTTAGTGTGAAAAATTTGACGTATCATCACTTCCTTTATGTACTTTCCACCTTAATTACTGGTTTTGATTTGCTTCATATACAAGTTACGCTCAGATAACTACAGTTGAATTATGTATTTAATATATTTTATTTATTATAACTTCTCATGAGCATCCTGTTTTGTAGCTACACTTACAATACTGCTAAATTAAATTACACATTGTTCTTTTTTTCAAAGCTTAATAATGATCACTTTATGCCAGCTTACAAAAGTTATTTTGATTTCCCTCTTAATGTGCTGTGACATATGTCTTCAAACATTTGATACACATATATATTGTAAAATGATCACCACCACAGTGTTAGCTAGCACCTGCATCAATCACATAGTTACCATTTCTTTTTCGTGGTGAGAACATTTAAGATCTACTCTCTTAGCAACTTTCTAGTACATAGACAGTGTCAATAACTACAATTACCCTGCAGTACATTTGATTCCAATCCCCAGAACTCCTTCATTTTAGAGCTGGAAGTTTTTACTCTTTGACCAACATCTCTTTTCTTCTACCTCCAGCCCCTGTTAATCACCATTTAAGTCTCTGTTTCTATGAGGTCAGCTTTAAGTGATAGCATACGGTATTTGTCTTTTCTTTTTTTTGACTTATTTCACTTAGCATAATGCCCTCGAGTTCTATCTCTTGTTATTATGAACCCTGCTAAGTGTACTCCAATATGAGTGCTGCATTGCATATTCCCTCAAAATTATTGTGTTAAAGCCAGTGATTTCCATGTTGAAAAATTCAACAGACACTTCAACTAGAGTGATACTTCAGCTCTCGGCAGCCCATGTGATGAACAGCCACTTGCTTAACCTTATCACAGTTAGTAATACAGTTAGTATCACCTAATAGAGTTAGTCTCACTTAGAAATTAGTACAGTTCTTAGATATCTGTGGCATCACAACCTCCCTTCAGTAACACTTACTTCTCTATACACTTTTTTTTTTTTCATTTTCTTCATCTATCCTTCTATTAACTATCAGGTTTTTCAGCACTTACTTTATGGTATAATTATTTAGTCAATTGGTATTTCTTTCTCAATGCTAGGCTCCTAGTATTTATTAAGCACAATTTAGCTGGGACCTGTTTTCTGAGATCTCTCAAAATTTAACACGTGCAAAATTGTATTTTATTTCTGCCAAACTCTAAGTCCCCCACATCATGTGTATTGAAATAACTAGCACCTACATATCTAGCAATTAAAACTAGACATATGGGAGACACTTTTACCTATTCCTTCTTCTTTACTTCCCACTCAAATTAATTCTCTTTACCTGAAAATAACTCCCTTAACCCTCTTGTAGTGGAATAATTTCTCTTTTTACTTAAATTGCAATTTAAACATTACTCACTCTAGCTCTATGATAAATACTATAAGAAAGCATAAAATATGTTTGGCTCATAGTTGATATTCAACATATGTTTGAGTTTATCTGTAATTTTTAGTATGATAATCCAAAGTGTATAAAGTCATAAAGAGCTTATGGTTTTTAGAATAACTTAATATTTCATATATGGAATGAATTAATCTTCTCCTTAAAAGGCTTAGAACTTCGGAGAGAATGGCATTGTGGTCAAATCCATGTCAATGTAAAGAAAAGGGATATAAAATGTGGTCTACAAATCTTGGTTCTTGTCATTCTCTGTGCAGTGTTCATTATGCAGTCATATTTACTTTATTATATTGGTTAGGAAGGATATGAATCTTGATATAAAGGAGGAAATTCCTAGAACCCACATTTATTAAATGTCTCCTCTATACTTGTTCAAGACACTATAAGAAACTATCCACATGAGTTCTCCTGGCAAAATTTTTAGATATATAATATTAATCAGTTTATTCAAATTAGGAAATTTTGTTTCAGAAATATTAATTAACATTCTCAAATATATATCCCATTCACCTAAATTTAAGATATAAGTCAAAACACATTTAATCCCAATGGCCATGATCTTTATATTGTATCTAATTCTTTTAACTTCTAAGGTTATGAAATTTTGATTGACATGGTGTATTTGGTATTGAGAAAAATATATTATTTCCTGTATTCAATAGGTAAAGATTTCAATATATTCTGTGTGACTTTACATATTTTACAAACCTTAGTTGAGTCCCTTCCTTTCTCTATGTCATCTAACCAAATTGGGTATTTCATAAATTAAATCTGGAGACAGCACTTTAAATATATATCAAACGAGAGACACCAATTACAATATTAAACAGCTGAATGAATAAGAAATAAATGCAACATAAATAATTCAATGTTCATTTTTAAGAATATTTTCTTCAACAATGAATGGGGAAAACATTTAAAAATTCAGAGTACATAGTGAAATGGAGAAAAATCAATATTATAGTTTATTAATGGGTTTGGCCAATTGCACTTCTAAGAAAAGTGGAAGAGGAAAGATTGAATTGGAATTGGTATTTCATTATGATGTATTTCACTAGATTTCCTAATCCGTCTAGATTTTCTATTTTATCAGCTGATCTGAATTTTATATACTAATTTTGGAACTGTGACAAATCAAAATTTAATATTTACAAAGTGTTTTACAATTAGTAATACCCAGAATGTCGTCAGTGTTATTTTAATTGATTTGAAGTATGAGGGTAAAATCTTTGAGTAGTTCATCACGATAACTAGTTTGATATGACAAAGTAACTGTACCTATCCAGCCTAAGCTCTCACTGAATTTATCCTGTTAAATTGGATAGCATAATAGGTAAAAGCAGCTGTCAAGCTATTTAGCAACAATTAGATAATTGAGATCCTTCAAAGAAAATGGAAGTTGTGAATGATTCTTGTCATACATTTCAACTATCTATATTAGTGTTGACTAGACTAAAAAATATTTAAAAAGCATTCACAGCTATACTGTAAACTTAAGTTGTTGTTGTTTCAGTTAACTGGAAAGCCTCCAGAAAAATTAAATACAGGTGTGACCTTAAACAGGTCACTTTCTCTTTTTAGACCTCAGCTTGTTAAAATCAAATGGTTTTATGTGATCAGCATTTCCCAATATATCCTGTGCATACGAGTCATGGGGAGCATTGTTACAAAAAGGATTCGCTGGTCAAATTAGTTTTTAAAAGTATTTGTTTCAGTTCCCCTTTTGGAGAATCATGATTCATATTATTATTATTTTATGCAGCTGTGTTTCATTGAATAAGTAATTACTGATTGCTAACTATTTGCTAGGCACTGTCATTTACATTATTTTTTTATTAAAAGTCTGAGAACTATTGAAGCATAAAATAAAATATAATAAAAGTAAGTGCCTTTTAAACTATGGCTCATCCAACACTTTCAAAGTTATTTGATCATAGAAAATATTTTTAATAACGAAACACTTCTCATTCCCTCCGTCCCTTGACGGACCTTACAGTGGGAAACACTGGGTAATCTGTAAACCCCATCCTGGTTCAAAATGTTGTGTTAGGTAATCCTAAAAGTCATCTCTTTATCATTATATTTTTAACATGAAGATGAGGATTAATAGATAACTATTTTCTTTACCATTCCCTTCAGAAAAAGAGGCCCATACCAATCATGGAGTTTTCAAATCTTTGGGATGTAAGTGCCAGATTCACATTTCTGGGATAAGTTGTTATATTCTAACTCATCTAATTGTTTATGCATCGCCATCAAATGTTGTATAACTGTTCATAGACTCATATTATGTATAAGACACAGCCACAGGAGTACATATGTACTTTGAGTCTCTAATTTTTAACTTTTTCCACATGGTTTATGGTCTTAGATATTGTTTATTTTTTATTTATTCCTCATATGTTCCTTTATTTCCTCTTTTATATCCTGTTTATAAAAAGATCATATAAACACTTAAAACTCTGCTAATACTTCTCAGAGCTTCAGTATTCATCCATTGGCCATGGCTACACTAAGAAGAGCAAAGATATTTACCCATTTAATCTTCATAGTAACTCTGTCAGGTTTTGTACCAAACTTATCTATTTACTTATATCGAGGAATTGCTGGAAGAATTTTTTTTGGAGGGGGAAGTGCATAAACCATCCACCATATGTAATTCATAGCACATGGCAGGTATTCAAATGGTGATGGTAATCATGATGATGATGATGTTGATAATGATGATTGTGAATCACTTGACATAAATCATTTTTACTAGGACTCTGTTGATTCTAAAAGGGAACTTAGTTTGAAATAAGATACTAATCTTGGTAAGACCTATGCCAAAGGCACTTTGGCAGGTGATTTCATTATTCTACATCTTTATTTCCAGTGCTACTCCCAAAGGAGTTAAAGAGATTTATTTGTCTGTGGGAAGGTGTTGACTTCAGAACCAATATTTAAGTAACATTAATTCTTCAGTAGCATCTCAATTAAAATAATTTCTAGAATCCTGAGAATTTTTACCAGCTTATGTATGTTTGGGTAAAACAAACAAGCAAAAAGCAAGCAAGCAAACAAACAACAAGTGCTGATCTGGTTAGAGGAGAAATTCATTGACGATAGGAGATAAGTTGAATATACTATACTATGAAGGCATTTCTTGACGTAATACTATTATTATTATTGTAATGTTTTTACTTATTTTGAGAGAGAGAGTGCAGAGAGAGAGGGAGAGAGAGAATTCCAAGCAGGCTGCATGCATCAGCACAGAGCCAGACATGGGGCCCAAACTCATAAACAGCGAAATCATGACCTGAACTGAAATCAAGAGTCAGTTGCTTAACTGACTGAGCCACCCAGGTGCCCCTTGACTTAGTATTCTATATCTGACTCAATCCAGCCAAAGGCATTACTTCTGCTATTTTTTTTTCTTTCTCAATACTCTCCTCTTCGAATCCTCACCAGTGTGCCTCCATCCCATTCCATCTTCAAAGGGAAGGTGTAGTCCCACCAGCAAAAACTCTTCTCTGTTCTTAAAGTTGCCAGGTAACACTGATATTTAAATTGACCACCTGTATAGCTTTCATCCTCTTCCACCCAATTTCTCTCCAGGCCTCTTATTCTCTTCATATCCATCTATTCTAAAATTTGCTACTATCTGTTTTATGTTAAATGCTACAGCTAAGAGAAACAAAAAACAAATCCTGCCTACAGAAAAAAAAATTAGTAATGCATATTTAATGAGGAGATAAACTGGCATAGGAGGTCAGCTAGCTTCAGTGCAAAATATATTCAAGGAGGACAGCAATGCCTGAAGGAAATGCAAAGAGTTCAACTTTCAAAGGAGTAGAATCTTCTGTACTTTACTAGGAAACTGATGCCTGATTTTGCACTTCGTTTAGACAGTATACATTTGGTACTGTATTGTCCCACAGATCAAGTTGGATCATTGTTCTAAGCATGTCAAAGACAGTAAGTAGCTAATTTGTGGAGGCTAGAACTCCCAAAAGGAAAAGAACAGTCAGTCAAATAATTACAATGCATTATGACATAGTTAGGCATCAAAGGTATTATGGAAGCTAAACAGAGTATATACTTTCCTTTTCAGATTAGAAACAAAAGGATAGGGTAGATAAAAACTTTTTATCAAGTGGCCATTTGGGCTGTATTCTTGAAATATTAATAGGATTCATAGAGGACGTGAAAGAGGGATGAATGTAATAGAAAAATCGTTAGGCAGGAAATTTCTGTCTCTGTTTAGAAAAAGGTCCAAAGGGTTTAAGAGTAAGTTTAAAGTAGGAAATTCATGTGCTGTTTATGTTGAATAGGCATAATGAAATGAAGATGATTGACTATTATTTCACTACATTTCTTCCATTTTACTTGAGTTAATATATGTAAACATTACGTTTATTAATATATGAATGTTAATATGAATGTTCTTAGAACAGTGCCTATCATCCAGTATTATGTGTCATTGCTACCATTATTAGTGTTGTTACTTATATGTAATAGACTTCTTTTTTTGTTAATAATCTTGAAAAATTATCAAAGTGAATACTATAGAAACCATTCAAATTCTAGCATAACAAATTCAAATTGACCTCTTAGTCGTATTTTCCTAAAGCATTGAAAAAAGAATATAATCTGTTCACGAAATTTTTTAAAATCTGCCCATTTATTTAACTTCCTACTGCATAAATTCCATATAATGTGTTAACATTTCAGTTTTAAGTTTTCTAAAACTGAACATGCCATTTGAATATCATCTTGAAGTAACTATTGGATCCTTGTCAAATCCTTTTTGAAGCCCACATGGGGGAAGGGCAGTGAAAACAGAAATTAAATATTCAATTTAAAACATTATGGAAGACGACCCTAGTAAAGATGACAGGGTATCTTTACTTGTCGACACTGTCCTGGGAGATGCCCTTGAATTTCATGATTATTGCAGTCTCCAGAAGAGAATGTTTCTGTTTTGTTCTAAGCTTCATGCCATATACAAAGATATGCATCTTTTGTTTATATTAACGTGGGTTAAAGGGCAGTATGATCACATTCTGTACAGTTGGTTAAAGAAACCTACATCAGATCCCTAAGGAATTGAGATTGTACTTTTCTATGCCAACATCTTTTTAGCATCTTTATACAGGAAGTTTCTCAGACCATTATTTTTATGGGTTATTGCCAGAGATATATCCCCTCTTTACCATCTGGGAATATCTGAACACAAGGCAAGTGCAGGCTTAGAGTATGTGGTTGGATTAGCATATATTATATAAAATTTTTATTCAAATGAGAGATTGCACTTTGAGAATTCCTGGGATCAATTCTCCAGAATATGAAATATTCTGAAATATGAAAGAGAGCTCCTTTTTCATTTAAGACCAGTCACTTCCAAGCTATCACAGACCCCCAGAATTTCTGACCAGGTCTTCTGCCAACGCTGGTTTGGGGTACATTTAATGGCATTTGCTCTTCACTTTCTCAGTGCTAGTCTGTACATAAAATGCAGTTTTGTCACCTAAACCACAAAAACAGAATGACAAAATACAATTTATACTAATTACCTCATTTTCTCAGTTTCTCTCTGTTTTATCTGTCTCTTTTGCTCTAGTTGGGGCTTCCAGGAGATACCTAGATCCATTAAAATTCATTATCTTTATATTATTGAGAATACCCACTCACTGATTTCAATGAAATGCATTGGAATTTATTGTCACTTCTGGTGGGTCAATATCTTTCTCTAATTTTCCACACTGAAGTCTTTAATTCCTTTAGTTACTTCTGGATCCTTTAGAATTCTTAACTCTCCAGTTAAGCCATATTCCCTATATCACTGGAACAGGTCCTAAAACTCATGCCTCTGGGTTTTAAATAAAACCTTAACTGTTATGGTATACATTGTTTATCACTCAATTTGAGAGAAAAATCAAGCCCAAAAATCACTTAAATATTTCCATCATCAATATCCTCTTCCTCCTCCTCCTCATCATCATTGTCATCACTTCTAACATTCATTAATTAACTACAACAAGCCAGATGTCACATAAAACACACATTAAAGCATGATGAGGGAGGGATTACTATTATGCTCATTTTATGGATGTGAAAACTGAAACTTAGCTAAGTAATTTGTGTGAGGACAGATATCTGACAAAAGGCTTAACTACAGTGGGTATTCAGATCTATGTGGCATCAGAATCTGAGCTCTTGGCGTGCCTGGGTGGCTCAGTTGGTTGAGTGTACGACTCTCAATATTGATTCAGCTCATGTTCTCGCAGTTGTGGGATCGACCCCTGTATAGGGCTCCACATTGAGCATGGAGCCTGCTTGGGATTCTCCCTCTCTCTCTGTCCCCTGCCCCTCCCACGTGTGCACTCTCTCTCTCTGAAAGTAAATAAATAAACATTAAAAAAAGAGTCTGAGCTCTTAACAATGTTGTGATATGGCTTTAGATTAACTGATTACGTAGTACTATAATTCTTATCTTAAAAGTTTTAGAAATACATTCAGGAGAAAAATTCTCATAGGTGAAATGTATGCTTCACTCTGAGGAGAAATAAAGGCTCTAATGCAAAAGAAAACAAAATAAAATATTAAACGGAAAGTGCCTAGTTGTTCTGGAAACACTGTCCCTAGAAAAATATGGTGAATTTTTTAAATACATACAGGCATGCTTTGTTTTACTGTTCTTTGGTTTATTGCACTGTGCAAATACTGTGGTTTTTTTTCTTTCTTTCTTTCTTTCTTTCTTTCTTTCTTTCTTTCTTTCTGTTTTTTTTTTTTTTTTTTTTTTTTTTACAAATTGAAAGTTTCTGGCCACCTTGTATTAAGCAAATCTGTCAGCACCCATTTTTTCAACAGCATCTTCTCACTTTGTGTTTCTCTGTTACATTCTGGTAATTCATGATATATTTCAAACTTTTTCATTATTATTTTATTTGTTGTGTACATCTGTGCTCAGTGCTCTTTGATGTTACTATTGTAATTGTTTTGGGGTACAACAAACCACACCCATATAAGACAGCAAACTTAATCAACAAATGTTGTGTGCGTCCTGACTTCTCCACTGACCAATCTTCCTTTGTTTCTCTTTCTCTCTCCTCGGGCCTCCCTGTCCCCGAGACACAACAATATGGAAATTAGGCAAATTAATAGCCTTATAATAACCTTTTAGTGTTCATATGAAAGGGAGAGTGAGATATCCCTCACTTTAAATCAAAAGCTAGAAATTATTAAGCCTAGTGCGGAAGGCATGTAAAGAGAGCCAACCAAGACAGGCCGAAAGCTAGGCCTCTTACACCAAATAGCCAAGTTATGAATGCAAAAGGAAAGTTTTTAACGGAAGTAAAAACCACTACTCGAACAAACACATGAATGATAAGAAAGCAAAATGGTCTTATTCCTGACATGGAGAAAATTTTAATGGTCTGGTTAGAAAATCAAACAGCCACAATATTTCCTTAAGCCAAAGCCTAATCTGGAGCAAGGCCCTAACTCTCTTTAATTCTGTAAAGACTAAGAGAGGAGAGGAAGTGGCAGAAGAGAAGTTTGAAGCTAACAGAGGTTGGTTTGTGAGGTTTCAGGAAAGCCATCTCCATAAGAGAAAAGTGCAGGGTGAAGCAGCAAGTGCTGATGTAGAAGCTGCAGCAAGTTATGCAGAAGATCTAACTGAGGTAATTCATGAAGGTAGCTACACTGAACAATGGATTTTCAGTGTAGGTGAAACAGCCTTCCAATGAAAGAAGATGCCATCTAGGATTTTTCATAGCTAGAAAGGAGAAGTCAATGCCTGGCTTTAAAGCTTCAATGCACAGACAGACTCTCTTGTTAGGGGCTAGTGTAGCTGGTGACTTTCAGTTGAAGGCAATGTACGCTTACCATTCTGAAATACTAGGTCCCTCAAGAATTATGCTGACTCTATCCCGCCCGTGTTCTCTAAATGGAACAACAAAGCCTGGATGACAACACATCTGGTTTACTGAATAAGAAAACATGGTTTACTGAATATTTTAAACCCACTGTTGATTCCTACTGCTCAGAATAAAAAAGATTTCTTTTCAAGTATGACTGCTCATTGAAAATATGCCTGGCCACTCAGGAGTTCTGATGGACATGTATAATGACATTAATGTTATTTTCATGCCTGCAAGCACAACACTTATTCTGTAGCCCATGGATCAAGGAGTAATTTTGACTTCCACATCTTATTATTTAAGAAATATATTTCATAAAGCTGTAGTTGCCAGAAATAGAAAGAGTAAATTGAAAGTCTTCTAGAAAGGATTCACTATGGTCAATGTCATTAAGAACATTTATGATGTATAGGAAGAGGTCAAAATATCAACACTAATGGGAGTTCAGAAGAAGTTGACTCCAATGCCCAGGAATGACTTCAAGGGATTCAAGACTTCAGGAAGGGAAGTAACTGCTGATTTGGTGGAAATAGCAAGAAAACTAGAATTAGAAGTAGAGCCTGAATTGATGCTTCAAACTTCTTTGTTGTCTTATTTTTAGAGATTATTGTAGTAACCCCAACCTTCATCAACCAGCACCCAGATCAGTGAGCAGCCATTTACATTGAGGCAAGAATCTCCATCAAAGATTACAACTTACTGAAAGCTTAGATGATGGTGAGCATTTTTTAGCAGTAAAGTATTTTTTAAATTGAGGTATGTAAATTGCTTTTTTTTAATTTTTTTTTTAACGTTTTATTTATTTTTGAGACAGAGAGAGACAGAGCATGAACAGGGGAGGGTCAGAGAGAGGGAGACACAGAATCTGAAACAGGCTCCAGGCTCTGAGCTGTCAGCACAGAGCCCGACGCGGGGCTCAAACTCACGGACCGTGAGATCATGACCTGAGCCGAAGTTGGCCTCTCAACCGACTGAGCCACCCAGGTGCCCCTGTAAATTGTTTTTTTTTAATACATAATGCTGTTGCACACTTAATACATTATAAAATACTGCAAGTATAACTTTTATAGACACTGAGAAACAAAAATATAGATTTGACTCACTTTATTGCAAAATTCACTTTATTGTGGTTGTCTGGAACAGAACCTGCAATATCTCTGAGGTATGCCTGTATTGTACACACTATATAGTACCTAATAAATGACCTTGGTTTGCCATAAAGTAGAAAAAAGTGACTTCCTACATTATCTCTTTCAAGAGTAAAAATTGCATGAATTATTCAATTTCACAGAATTAACGACTAGAAAATGTTCCATGCCTCAAACCCTATTTAAATATCTTGATCCTCCTTTGTTCTTGGATAAGCATCTGAGACAGCAGCCTCTGATTGAGCACTTTCAACACAGCAGTAAATATTCTAAGTCCTTTATATCTGTTTTTGTACAATAAACCCACCCAGTAGGTGTTTTATGATTAATGAAAGTAAGGCTCATATGAATGAAGTGGTTCAGTCTGGGGTGAGTCGGGTTCTCTCGCGGCAGAAAGCCTGTATTCCGAACCCATTAAGCGTGCCCTCTGTATGATCTATGGGAAGGCCCCCACTTGCTCAGAATACAATGAAACTTTCGTAGAAGCAACCAATTAATCACACCCATTTTTATCACAAAGAGAATTTCAGAAAATTCATCAGTGTCGACATTCTCTTTTTTTTTCTTATACTAAAATTTATGTCTCTTGATACTCAGTCTTACTGACTCTAATGACCTTAAACATAACCTAGGTTTCAAAAAAATATGTAATTTTAGAGGACATGGGAATGAAATCTCTTCTCTGCTTCTGCTGGTTGAACAGCTGCATGAAGTTATAGAAACCAGTAACTCAGACAAGGACATCCCATCTATCCTCTTGTTTTCGCATTTGTGGCAGAATTTTTATTTTTTTATTGAAGCACTATATTACTAATAATTATATAATTTAAGAAGACAGCAAAAAAGGATGTACGAACAATTCCTGTTGATGGAATACTATAATTAATTAGGTCTTAAAATCGAGTTTTTACTCTAATTAAAACATAGTGTGTCTAATTGGAGTATATTTTCATTTCCAAATATATTGTCATTATATTCACAATTTGTGAGCCAAATAAACTTATGGTTTAGCACTAAACTAATTATTTATTTTTTTATAATTTATTTATTTATTCTGAGTGGGGGAGGAGGTTGCAGGGAGAGAGAGAGAGAGAGAGAGAGAATTCCAGGCAAGCTCCACACTGTCAGCTCAGAGCCCAATGCAGGCTTGAGCCTGTGAGATCATGACTTGAACCAAAATCAAGAGTTGGTTACTCAACTGACTGAGCCAGCAGGCACCCTAGTAATAAACTAACTCTTAAGAGCTAAGGATTTTATATGTACTTATAAAATGAAAAGATCAATTGCCATGTTCCTAAGACCTTTAGAAAGCTGCTGACATTTGCCAAATAAAATGGGGGGGGGGAGGGGCAAGCTATTCATCACAGTAAAATCTCTATACCAAAATCCAATTTTATTTTGGAAAAAAAATGTAAAAGTTTAAAATTTCTAATATGGTTATTTCCTATATTATTAAAGTATCAAAAATAATTCCTCTAGTTCATAAACTGGGCATCAAACACAATAATTATCTGTGGATGAAAACTATACCCCACATTTGTTTAACAGACTAAAACAGAAGAGGGGCACCGGTGACTCAGTCAGTTAAGTGACCACCTCTTGATTTCAGCTCAGGTCATGATCTCACAGTTGGTAGTTTGCGCCCTGCATTGGCCTCTGCTGACAATGTAGAGTCAGCTTGGGATTCTCTCTCTTCTTCTCTCTCTCTGTCCCTCCCCCACTTGCATGCCTGCAAGTGTTAAGTTAAGTGGCTGACTTCGGCTCAGGTCATGATCTCACAGTTCACGAGTTTGAGCCTCGCATCAGGCTCTGTGCTGATAGCTCAGATTCTGGGGCCTGCTTCAGGTTTTGTGTCTCCCTCACTGTCTGCCCCTCCCCCTCCCATGCTCTGTCTCTCTCTCAAAAAAGTAAACATTAAAAAAACTTTTCAAAAAAAATATCCTTGTATTCCAGTGGGGATGAGTTTTTAATCTTAACAGTGTTGAGAGCTACAAGAGGCTTGGCCATCATTTTCCCTGGCTCCTTTGTTTTACTCCTTAGAAAGCCAGGACCAAGAGGCTTTGTTCAAGTGGGTACTGGGTCCAAATAAGGCTTTCAGGACCTGGCCTCAGTGAGATCAACTTGAAAGAGATGACACTGACACAAAGTGAGTTACATGTCAGATCCATTAAAATTCCTAGAAATTATTAATTTATTCTTTTTTTTTTTGGTTTACATAAGTGATTTTATTTTTTTTTATTTTTTTCTCTTTTTTTTCAATATATGAAATTTATTGTCAAATTGGTTTCCATACAACACCCAGTGCTCATCCCAAAAGGTGCCCTCCTCAATACCCATCACCCACCCTCCCCTCCCTCCCACCCCCATCAACCCTCAGTTTGTTCTCAGTTTTTAAGAGTCTCTTATGCTTTGGCTCTCTTCCACTCTAACCTCTTTTTTTTTTTCCTTCACCTCCCCCATGGGTTTCTGTTAAGTTTCTCAGGATCCACATAAGAGTGTAAAATTCCTAGAAATTAATCTTTAAATTGATATTGTATTATGGCCCCTTGGTCAGTCAGGGTTCTAACTTCCACCACAGAAAGAGATTCCCCCTTCTCACCCATCTATATACATCTGTGTGTATGTGTGTATGACAATTGTGTTCTCACTCTTCACAATTTTTGAGCCAAATCTGCTTATGATTTAGCACTAAACTCACTTTTAAAAACTAGGAAATTTTATATATATATATATATATATATATATATATATATATATATATATGTGTGTGTGTTTATTTTTTATATTTAAATATTTATATTTTTTACATTATAAAATATGATTTTAATATTTTTATATTATACAATGTGATTTTTAGTATATTCACAGCTGTTCGTAACCATTACCATAGTAACATTTAGAATATTTTCCTCACCTAAGCTAGTAATCCCATACAATTTACTTACCACTCCTGTATCTCTTCGTCATCCTCATCCCTAAACAACCTCTACTCTACATTCTTTCTCCACAGATTTGCCTATTAGGGGATTCCATGCAAATGCAGTCACAAAATATGTGTTCTTTTGTGACTGTCTCCTTTCACTTGGCATGATATTTTCAAAGCTCATGGCTTCTTCTACGAGTCTCAGTACTCCATTCCTTCTCATGGCTTACTAAGTTCCACTGTATACTATATCAGTCAGAGTTCCCAGATAATATTACCTAATATATAAATAGCATATATAAATATACAGCTTATACGTAGGAATTAGTTCCTGTGATGCTGGAAGTTGGCAAATCTGAATCCCAGGGAGCTTCAGACTGGAAACTGAGGTAGGAGTTGGTACTTAAGTCTTAAGGCAGAATTTCTTCTCCAGGCATTTTTATTTTTCTTTTTGTCTTTTTAAGTCCTTTCAACTTATTAGATGAGGCCACCAACGCTATCACAAATAATTGTCTTTACTTAAAGTCACCTGACTGTAGATATTATGGGTTGAATTGTGTCCCCCCACCACCAAATCCATTTAAAATCTGAACACCCAGTACCTCAAATGTAATTGTATTTGGAGATAAGAACTTTAAATGGGTAATTAAGGTTAAATAAGTTCATATGGGTGGGTACTAATCCATATGACTATATTGGAAGATAGAGCCTTCAAAAGGTGATTAAGTTAAAACGAGCTCAATAGAGTGGGGCTGTAATCCTATATGAACAGTGTCCTTAAAAGAAGAGACAAAGAGACACCAGCAATGCAGGCATACAGGAGAAAGGCCATGTGAGGACACAGGGAGAAGGCAGCTATTTGCAAGCAAAGGAAAGGGGCCTCAGGAGAAACCAGTCCTGCCAATGCACTGATCCTGGACTTACAGCCTTGAGAACTAAGAAATTAATTTCTGTTTTTTAAGCCAACCATATTTTGTTATGGCAGTTCTAGCAGATAGCCTTTGGACTTGAACTACAATACAGGTTGTTCCTGGGTCACCATAATCTCATGAACCAATTCCTTACAATAATCTTTCTCAAACCTCAGTCTCTCTCTTTCCCTCTCTCTCTGTCTTTCTCAATCTTCCTCCCTCCCTACCTCCATCTCTCCCTTCCCCATACATTTGCCCAAAGACACAGCTAGCACACAATGGTGATGACATTTCAAGTCAGTGGTCCCATCGCAGAATCTGTAATCATAACCACTATACTATATGACTCAAAACATTGTATTGAAACACCAATTTTGTTTGAAGATTTGGGAAAACACACTACTTTTATATTAAAATAAGGAAAGATACATTATAGAGCAGAATGCAAAAAGTATGTGAAATTTTAATATGAAAAAGGAGACTTCAAAGAATGTTTGTTCTTATATCTGGTTTGCTTCGGGCTTAGGCACTTGATCTCGGGGGGGTATGCATTCACTGTCCTGTGCTGATATGAGTATTTCAGTGAAAAACATGAAAATTATTACATTTCACAAAGTTTCTCCTTGCTGTGTGTTGACTCTGTTAATATTTATAACTTTCTTTTAGGCATGTGGCTAAGCCAAACTCTTCATACTTAGGTAAAGTTTAAAAAAATATATTGAAGGAATACAGAAGTGCATAAACATAGTAACATTGGAAGACTTTGGATTATCTAAATTAGTGATTTCACTTTCTCTTCCAGAATCTCAGTAATTTCACAGGTTTCCTGGGACATAAATGGAAATCACTACCACCAAAAAGATGGCAGAAATCCAGATCCCAGTCATATTGAGGTGTGCAGAGAGTTGAGATTTGGGGTTCCCTGCCATCAATTCTAAATTTGGCAGATGACACAAAAGTTGCTTTTAACACTTTGGGTTGTGGACTCTGTGGCAGAAAACACATTTTCCTCCCTCAGTTAAATGAAGATTTTGTCAACTGGAACCTTCACTGTGCTAAAACTATAGACTTGTTCCAAACAGAATATGCTTTTTTTTTTTTTTTATCCTAAATGCCTTTGATAGGATTTTTCTGAATTTTTCTTCCATCACTAGGAAACCTTGTTACATAAGGAAAAAGCAAGAAAGCCTGATTAAAACCAGCAAACAGCTATTCAGAATTCTTAGAGATCTCTAAAATAACATTGACCAATGTAATTGAAATATATTTCAATGAAATGAAATGAAATATATCATACAATGAATATATTTGTACACTCAGAGAGACCAGCTGGGAAGGTCCTTAATCCCTGACTTCGAGTTTTCTCATTTGAAAAATATAGATATTATATATGTAAGTTTTGACATAGAATCATATAGAAAAACTTAGCAGGTAGTAAGTACTTATTTATGAGTTAATTTGGTAAGTTTAAGGAAGTTACATATTTACATATAAGTTCAGCTCATAAAAATGGAATGGTCCGCATGACTATTGAGAAATTTATAGATTTTAATCATTATCATCAAGAAACAGCTAAAGCAGGAGTGCCTGGGTGGCTCAGTCAGTTAAGCGTCCAACTCTTGATCTCAGCTCAGGTCTTGATCTCAG
Organism: Acinonyx jubatus; assembly: GCF_027475565.1. NCBI lineage: Eukaryota > Metazoa > Chordata > Mammalia > Carnivora > Felidae > Acinonyx > Acinonyx jubatus. Next base: position 23,291,846 of record NC_069390.1, on the reverse strand, counting down.
GGTTGTGAGTTCAAGCCTCATGTTGGGCTCTGCACTAGGTGTGAAGGCTTCTTAAAAAAAAAGAAAGAAAAAGAAAGAAAGAAAGAAAGAAAGAAAGAAAGAAAGAAAGAAAGAAAGAGAACTAGCTAAAGCATGTAGTTTAATGTTATCTAATATATCATAATGACATCATAATGTTATTTAGATAACATTAAACTACATGCCACAAACAATACCAAAAAGTTCTCAACTGTGTCTGAATCATCTCGTTTTTACTAACAGTAACAATGAAATTTAGGGGGTTTGAAAATTCTGTGACTAATGGTCACAGAAGCTGTAACTCACAGAGGATAGATTTGAACCCATGACAGTCTAATTCCAAAATCTTTGCTCTTTCTGATGAACCTTCAGTAACTTGGGAGTAAAGGAAGCATTTTCCTCATTTTCCTGAATGATCAATCCATTATAAAGTGTTTTCATGGGTAATTACTTGAGTTAACACAACTATGACTAAGGCCAGAGGTGTACATTTCCTGAAGTGTAGAATTTTTCAGGAGTCATAGATGAAATTGCCAGTCAATGAGGCTTCTTGGGATCCTAGACATTTAAAAGCAAGAGAAAATATGTATTTATCTGGTAGTTATTTGTAGCCTCAATATATTCCATGATACCGTAGCTGATGAATCTGTCATATACATTCTCTGTACTTGTATGTTAGAGTTACCAAACTAATAATTTCACAGATAGAAGTTTTTTGAAAATTGTGAGTAGCATTTTGGCAAGTTTAGGTCAAATTCAGATAGAAAACAGTGAGCCCGAGGGATGGCTTAGATATTCTAGTTCATCTTTGGAGAAATCATCTATTTTTCTTTTCTTTTCTTTTTGTTAAATGTTGATTTATTTTTGAGAGAGTGCAAGTGGGAGTGGGGGCAGAGAGAGAGAGGAGGACAGAGGGTCCACAGTGGGCTCACACTGACAGTCTGACAGCAGTGAGTCCGATGTGGGGCTCGAACTCATGAAGCGGGAGATCATGACCTGAGCCAAAGTTGGACACTCAACCAACTGAGCCACCTAGGTGCCCTGGGGAAGTCATCTTAATAGTAATTTTAATATTAATCATAATAAGAAAATGTTCTATAAAAACTCCTTATAATCTAGAAAATATGCTCAATACAAACTATCTCATTTCTTCTTTGTAACACTTCTCTGAGATAGGCAGGAAAAGTTTACAATTCTCATTTTAAAAATGAGGAAAAAGCTGTGGCTCATAATGATGAAGTAATGTGCCCATTAACAGAGGATCTTGAAAGATAAAGTATACCCGGAAAGTCATCCATTAGCTTTATCCATCATACTGTAATAGTGAAAACTTAGGGACTAACTGTAGCCACATACAATTTATATTATGGTTTAAACAGTAAATGTACAAGTATGGGTTTTATGTCACAGGGCTATTATTTCTTAAGTCATTTCAATCATTTATTCCTTGTATATTCAAGAGAAAAAGATCCTGAGGATATTTTCATATACAAGTGTCAATCTGAGTTACTCCAGTTAGGTCTGGGTAGATTATACAGAAATGTACTAAGTGACCTTTATATCAGATGAATGCTGAATAGTGTTCCTTGTAACAGAAAAGGCTGATTATAAGGGAACATTTTTCTTCAAGCCAGAGATTCCTAGCTCTGCCTTTTGAGCTCCCCAGGTTTTCTTCAGATGTTTCAAAGGATGAAGAAATATTTCAAAGCAAATGCATATTTAAATTTTAAATTTGTTCATATGTCACCATTGTTCTCTTTGTGTGGAGAAAGAAAGGAAATGGATATTCCAGCATTTAACTTCAGTGTGAACAGCTTTGCAGGTAGATGTTTTCTGGCATCACGGAGATATGGCATATGTAGGCAAATCAAAAATGCAAAAGTGAAGCTGTGAGTGGAAAAAGGTGCTACATACAGTTTCTAATCCAATAGTCAGTATAGATTGTGGGACGCTGGAGCTCAGTGCCTTACAGACCTCTGTTGGAAACCACTGGTGACAATGTGAAATTTGCATCGCAGTTCTCGCAACTGTGAGTGAGGAAGCTGGGTATTTTTACACCATCTCCCATCACATCATTGGCTGATGGATGCTGCCAGCATTAAATATCCAGTAGTTCCATTTTTCTAGTGTCAGTAAGCAGCCTTCAGTACATAGAAGTGAATGAGGGGAAATGGGTGGACTCTTGCCGTATTTGCTATTGTCATCCCCAAACTATAAACCATTCCCTACCCCTGCACTTTCAGTTTTTCCAGCCTTTGCTCATATTTGGAATATGTTTCCACATGGGATACTCTTAGAAAACATACCCATGCTAAAAAAAAATTAAAAAATAAATTTCTTCTCAAAGTACTGCGTCATTGTCTACTCACTGTCACACAGTGCCTTTTATTGCCCACCAGCGTTAAAAGTGATAACTCCCTATACTACCATATCAGAGTAGTCTCTTTTCTCCCATGTACTCCCAGTTACAAACATGTAAACAAAACTTGAACACAATAAAACAAGCAAACACAAGAAGACTGAAAAGTGGTAGACGAGAAGGTGGCTTACCTTTGTTTGTTTGACAAACAAAACTGCGTTGAATTCTCTGGGTCTCCTTATTGCTTCCCATATATTCTGGACGGGGTGGTATAGAAACCCACAACCTGGACCTATCAACAGACTTGCACAAAAAATAGCTACAAGAAGAGCCTGATTCTTCTAGCTAAAGGACCAGGAAAAGAGTAGCCTAAAAACAACAAAAATATTTTTGGAAATATTTGCCCTACTTCAGCCAAACCAAAAAGGAAAACCACACTCACCCATCCAATTTCCTTGGGTTGTAAAAGAAGTAGGTTTTCCATCCAACCCTCTCCCTTTCCCAACTCTACGAACGTAGGTTTTGTGCTACAATTCCCCTGCCAGGTGCTATCAACAGGCCATCTGATCTTTTATCCTCTGCCTGGTATAACTATATGGAGGTTGATTTCCTTTCCAGGACAGTACATTTTGGGGGTAGTGGGAAAGCAGAGCAGGGAGCTGATCTTTCAGTTCCCCACTTGCTAGTAGCCAAAAGTGCTTTGATTCCTTCACCCAGGTAGTATCAGCTAGGCGTGGAGGTGAGCTGAGTTCCCACCTGTCCCATCCAGAAGCGGTAAGACTGAAGAAGGCAGTGCAGGTTAGGTTTAATAAGTACTTCTCTTTTCCCTATCCCTGGTGTCAGCAGAGCCAAGTGGGCAGCTGAGCCTCTACAGATTCAAGAAACTAGGTGAACCCCTAATAGGATAAACCCAAAGAAATTCATGCTGACACCTCATAATTAAACTTCCAAAAACTAAAGTCCAAGGAAAAAGCCTTGAAAAAAGCCAAGGCAAAGCAAAACAAAATAAACAAACAACAACAACAGCTTACCTACAGGGATATACAAAGATGACAGCAAATTTTTCATCTGAAACCTAAGAATCCAGTAGGAAGTTGTGCAACACTTTTCAAGAACTGCAGGAAAAGTACTGTCAACTGCATATTTTATATCTGGCAAAAATATCCCTCAGGAATGCAAGGGAAATCAAGACAGTCTCAGGTGAAGGAAAACTTAAGGAATTTGTTGCTAGCAAACCTGTCTTTAAAAATAGCTAAAGAAGTTTTCTAAAAAGTGCATCCACCTTCCAGTTCAATTTGGTGAATTTCATGTATGACAGTATAATTCTGCTCAGTGTCGTATATCATTATTCATTGTTCTCTCTCTCTCTCTTTCTCTCAATAGTATGTAACTTCTATGGCATAGAAACTCTGTCTTAGGCTTTGTTGTGTCCCCAAAGTGCTGAGCATTGCCTTTCTATGATGGTCATTACAGCTATTTGCCAAAGTTCTCTTGCTCTTTACTTTCTGATATTGCATTTACTGGCTCCTTTTAGCCATACTTGACCATGCATCATTTAGCTACCCCTTGGAAAACAAACTGTCCTGAAACTAATGGCTTAAACAGCAACTATTTTTCTTAGTTCACGGCTCCGTGAATTGGCAATTGAGTCTGGACTCAGTTAGGTGGTCTTTTTGGTCTCAGAAGGGCTCCCTTAGATCTCTGTGGTCAGCTTTGGGTAGGCTTGCTAATCTTTACCTGCTTCACTCACATGTCTAGGATTTTGGCTCGAAAGCTGGGGTGAATCATCTTTGGTTCATATGGTTTTTTTATCCCCCACGACTACTAAGGTCTTGTTAATGTAATTAATTACTTCAATGTTAAAATATTTAATTAATAATTCAATGATGACTTGAAAACTTTGAGATAATGGATATTCCATCAGCCTGGCTCCAAAAGGAAGCCAATGTAGAGAAAATTCGAGCATAATGGAGAAATTATGTTCTTTAGGAAATTATTTTTCAGTATTTTGTTATTAAAGCATACCTTCGTTTAGTCTGACTCACATTTGCATATATAGGTTACACATAGATGTCTATTGAAGGGATGAATATTTATTTTTTTTTAAATATTTCATGGAAAATAGACATGTAAATAAAACATTCTTACAAAAAAATTAAATTTGATAGTCTGAGGTAAGGAAGGTTATATACTCCAAAAATAGTACTCAAAACAGAGCTTTGGGGGACATATGACTGATATTTGAATGAAAGAAAACAATATAACCAAACAATTTATATTAGCTGTATGATTTCAAAGTCTCTATTCATTCAACAAATATTTAATGACCAAGTACTAAATGCCAGAGACTTGTCCAAGTACAAGAAATAAAGGAACAAAAAAAATAGACAAAAGTCAGTTTCTTCCACCCACATTCCTCCTGGAAACATGGGCTATAACTAGGGAGAAGTCAAAACATAACCTGGCTGAAGCTAGATGATCCTAATGAGACAAGTCACTATATCACAAAAGAAGCGCAGGACCTAGCTAGCATATACTGGACAGAGCTAGAGGAGTATGTGTGGAATTGGGTTCAGAGAGTGCTTGATAAAGTGAGCTGGAGATAAAACTAGGTAAGGAAGAACTTACTGACTTGTGAGCACTCTTCTGAGATACAGGAATTAACACCCTGGCAAGAAACTTAGGTGATGGTGTGAAAAACTTACTACTGGGATAACCTCTAAAAGCATGAAAAAAAAAATAGATTGCCCGTGTTACGGGCTTTTGGGGGGACCAAAAGCAGGAAGACATGATTAAGAGGCTCAGAAAAGTGAACGTTATATAAGACCAGAAAATGAAACATGATTATTTTTCATAGGAAGCACAGATTATGAACTGTTTATTAAGGCCATAAAGACTGCACAGTTGTGAAAGGCACCAGATCACTCAGAGGTCACTAGTGCCTGTTCTTTGTATGTTAGGTTTAACAGTATTAGAAACTGTTAGGAAATTCAGATAGAAATGACAATTAAATGATTTTAAAACACTGGAGTTTGAAGGGTGATACTTAAGTAGGCACATACGATTATTATAATGAGTGGTAAGAGAGCAGCCAGGCAAATCTGGTTAATAGAAAATATGAAGATGTTTAGTAGAACATCATGTCCCTCAGGGCAAGAGATGAATGACCAACAAGGATACTACTTAACTTATACCATCAAAAGAAATCAACGATGAATAATCAAAAGTTTGATGGCAATTGCCCTTAGGAAGGAAGGAAGGAAGGAAGGATGGAAGGAAGGAAGGAAGGAAGGAAGGAAGGAAGGAAGGAAGGAAGGAAGGAAGGAAGGAAGGAAAGAAGCCATATTCTCATGCCCAATTGCCCAATTTCTGGAAGAAAAATCATTTTTAGATGCAGATACCCCTGTACAAAAAAACAAGTGTGTCCCTGGAGAAAGGGTATTATAACAACTCAGTAAGGATACAAAATCATAATCCCTACAGTCCTACAATAAAGAGTCATATTAATATCGATTCAGGTAATTCTGCACTGGAAAAAGAAACATTTCAAGGACTATTGAATTCAGAGTGCTGGCTTGACTCAACTAGTTATTCTCCTGAAGCTCTTATGCCCCCTCACCCACCCAAATCCATGTTTCTGACACCTGATTTTTTTTTAATATGAATCAGATTGTGTCATTCTTCTGCTTAAAACCTTCCAATGCTTTTAACTTTTCTAAAAGCTCATTTCTGATGCTCTTAAGTCTCTCCTAAAAATCTGATTGTCCAGCTAACATTCTTTTCCTTCAAGTTGAAGAATTATCTTAAGCATTTCTTTAAGAACTGTTCTGCTGAATTCTCACAGATTTCATTTATCAAAAATATATCTGTTTCACATTCATTATTAAAAAATATTTTTGGTAAATATATAATTAGAATTTTGTGTTGATTATTTCATTTTCTTCCTGTACTATAAAGATGTTAATTTGTTGCATTCTGGATTTCTAATGAAAAATCAGCAATTATTCTAATTATTGCTACAAGGCTTCCCTGTCCATGTATTTTTACCCTCACTGCTCTCAAGATTTTCCATTAGTCTTGAATTTTCAGCTTTTTCATCATGATTTCCCTAGTGGGGTTTCTCTTCTTCTTCTTCTTCTTGAGGCTAATTTAGGTTTTTGAATCTTTAAAATTATGCATTTTGAAAAAAGGGGACATTTTTGATAATTATTTTTTAAATATTTTCTCAGCCTGATCTGTCTTTTTCCTTACAGGAGATGTTAGAACTCCTGATATTATCCCAAATTTCCTTGAAGTTCTGTTCATTTTCTATTCAATCTATTTTTTTTATTATTTTCACTCTCAGAATAGATATTTTCCTTTGTCTGTTCTCACATTTACTGAGTCTTTCTGTGTTATCTCCATTCTGTTATTAACTTAAAAAAAATAGATTGTAGGTTCTGTATTTTTCAGTTCTAAAATTTATATGTTTTAAATAGATATTTTTTCTGCTGAGATTTCATATGTCCTCATTCATTATTACCATATTTTCCATGCCATCATTGAAGATAGTTATAAAAGTTTACTATTTTTTGCTCAAGTTAACATTTGGCTCAAGTCGGGAATGGTCTATATTTATTTTCTTTTGTTTTGAGAGTGGGTCATGTTGTCCTAATTCTTCTTTTGTTGAATAAGATTGGATTGTATCACAGACATCGTATATATTCTCTTCTGAGTTTTCTGGATTCTATTTTATTCCTCTGAAGAATGTTACTTTTTGTTTCTTCATTTTCAGGCTCTAAGTTGGTTGCACTGTGAAGGCTCTCTCTTGGGTATCAGGTCAAATTTCTATTCACTGAGAGACTTTGAACGGTCCACGTGCAATTTAAGATACATTAGCATAGTTTATACACAATATTTTTGAAAATCTCCCCATTCCCTTTGCTTTCTGGCTCTCCAATTTCTGAAGTTCTACCTTAAATTTTCAGTTGCTATAGTTGCCTGAAACACTGTCTTTTGATTTTTGAAGAACAGGAATATGGGAAGTTTTCTTTTATTTTTTTTAAATTTTTTTAATGTTTATTTATTTTGAAGAGAGGGGAGAGAGAGAGAGAGAGAGAGAGAGAGAGAGAGAGAGAGAATGGGGGAGGGGCAGAGAGAGAGGGAGCACAGAATCTGAAACAGGCTCAAGGCTCTGGGCTGTCTGCATAGAGCCCAATGTGGGGCTCAAGCCCACGAACTGCAAGATCATGACCTGACCCAAAGTTGGACACTTAACCGACTTAGCCACCCAGGTGCCCCAAGATAGCAAGTTTTCAATTGGAGTTCTAGCCAGCCTTTGTTTGCCAAATGTATCCTACTCTCCGGCCATAAAATGGTAAATGAAACTGTACCATTCTTTCTTCTAAATCTTGATATCCTTCCAGACTCTGCCTACATTTCTGCACATTCCAATGCCTTCAGGTAGTTATGTTTTTTGTTTGTTTTGAATATTTTTTTCCAGGGTTTAGAATTATTTTATAAGAGGTTCAATCCAAATCAATTTATTTCACTTTAGAAATGGCACTCTCAACCATCACAATTCTATTAAAACCCAAATCCCTTATATTGACATATATCAACTATCAAAATCTGGCCCCATCCTACCTCCCATATCACGTCTTGTTTCATTGTCCAATTTGCTCATAACTCACTAACCACACTAGCGTTCCATAAATATTTCAAGTTAGTTCCTCTTTAGGATACTTTTTCCTTTTTTTCCCCCTGAGTTTTCTGATCCTGTTTACTTAGATGTTCATTTTCATTAAATTATCACTTTACATGCCACTTGTTGCAGAAGCCTTACATGATCATTCAATCTCAAGAAGTATTTTATCATGATCATTGTTTCCTATCACACAGTTTCATTATCTCATGTCATGTATTATTATTTGAAGTCACTTAATAGATTCGTCCATAGTTTACACTACTCCTTTTCCATCTTTAATTTAAGATCGTAGATCAACATTCCACCTATTCTGTTTACTGGATCCCAACAACAGAGAACAGTGCTTTAATTTTGGGGAGAAATTTTGTAAATAAAAACATTTTTAAAGGACATTTTAAGTGTAATTTTGTCTACTAAATTATTTAACATGTATAAATGTGTATACATTATTTCTCTGGAATTTTACTTGGATATACTTCAGTGGAAGTACTCAACATCTTTTACTTTCCTCAAGATATCTGTCATTTGATGTCAAGTCCCATACCAATTAATTGAATTAAGAAACAAAGAAGGGGGGGTGCGCCTGGGTGGCTCACTTGGTTAAGCATCTGACTTAGGCTAAGGTCATGATCTAGAGGTTCTTGAGTTCGAGCTTTGTATCAGGCTATGTGCTGACGGTTCAGATCCTGGAGCCTGTCTCAGATTCTGTGCCTCCCTTTCTTTCAACCTCTCCCCTGCTGGCAATCTGTCTCTCCCTCTCAAAATTAAATAAACATAGAAAGAAAGAAAGAAAGAAAGAAAGAAAGAAAGAAAGAAAGAAAGAAAGAGAGAGAGAGAGAGAGAGAGAGAGAGAGAGAGAGAAAGAAAGAAAGAAAGAAAGAAAGAAAGAAAGAAAGAAAGAAAGAAAGAAAGAAAGAAAGTCAAGTTCTAGGATCGAGCAAATTTAATCAAATTGAAGCAAATTAGTACACCCAAAATGAGTACTGGTTCATACCTAATGAACTCACTAGGAAAAAACCTCATTAAAAAGAACAACCCTGATAATATATTCTGGGCGATGATGTATAATTTTTTAATTGGGTAATCATTGTGCCTCTTTTTGCCTGGACAGACAACTAAGATGTTCTGTATTTGTTTGCTTTATTACAAGTGATCATTTTGTACAGGGTATTTACTGATTACTCTGAAATCCAGCAGTGGGTGACAAAGCTCATCTCATTTCTTTCCTCTCCTTCCATCTTATTTACTAGTTTACATATAAATGGCCTTGTGTCAGACAAATTTTTATTTGAATCCGAATTGGGCTGACACCAGAAATATTTGGAAATATTTCTTGACATGTCATCAAGCATATTGTCAATTTGTACCTTCCAAATTTATACATATACAAACATTCCAAGTGCCATCCTCGGCTCAAGCAAAATGCCAAAAGTACTCTGTAAAAGGGGTCTGTCAACAAGATCTATATAAGGGTCTAAAACTGTTCAAAAACCCAGCAAGGTTTTTCTCCGCTTTAAAATTGACATTTTTGTTATACACAAATCTTATATAAACATTACTGTATGAGAAATTATATTTACATTAAAACTAATTTAACTTTTATGACTACATGAGGAAATCTTTATTTAGAAATATTTGTAATATAAACTTGTATACAAAAAAATAAAACTGTGAACTTAAACTATAGGTAATAATTTCTTACCTATTTTCTGAAATGGAAGCCCACATAATTAAAGTTGTAACAAATGACAGAAAAGAGTTACAAACTCATATATTTTATTGTCCCATCACACAAATATCTTGCATAGTGTCCAGGTAACACCTCCTACAGTTCATGTCCAGGAACCATATCTCAATATCCTTTATTGTTCAATTGACTGTTGCTAGATAATTTTATATCTCCCATTACATGATATTGTGGGTTAAACTAGGTGAACCCAAAATCATATCTTGAAGCCCAAACTTCTTGTACCTCAGAATATAACCTTATTTGGAATGAGACTATTGTGACTATAATAAGTTAAGGTGAGGTTCTATATTGGAGTAGTGTGGTCTCCTCATGCAATATGATTGATAACCTTATAAAAAGGGGAAATTTGGATACAGAGGGAGAACACCATATAAAGATTTGAGTTATGCTGCCATAAACCAAGGAACTATCAGAAAGTCTGAGGTCTGAAAGAGATCCTTCTTGAACAGCCAAGTAGTGTTACTTGCAGTACCATAGCCCTTCAAAAATGGTGTTTATTGAAACAATATAGGTTTTCAGCTTCTGCTATTCTCTAATATCATTTATTTAATGCTTTGTACATAATTTATCATGATATAGTATCATCCTTCATGCTATCAGTAAATATTAGCTTCCAAAATCTTATAAAAGTAGTTACTGTGTTTTGGTGATAATGATCATGAATGAAAATATCGGCCTGAGTATTCAGGAAATGTGAGCAATAATTCATTTTCTGGTCATGTTAAATATGCTTCTCAGATTTTTATAGTGGAAAGGTAGAACACACCATCTTTTGACATCTTCTTGAAGTCTTCAGGCCATAATTACAGCATTATTGAATGTGATCTCTTTGCTGATTGCACCCTGCCTTGTATACATCACTGATGGTGAGGAGGACTGTCTAGGAGTCCACTGATGGAATGACAAGAGTTATTTTGTTTGCCAAGATTCTGTTTGTCCCTCCTTTGCATACTCAGTATCCACCTAAGAGAGCAAAACATTTCCCCATGGATTTGATGCAAGAGGGGACATTGATTGGAAAGGCCTGTTGACACTGCAAAGCAAAGGCCTCCCAAGCGTCTGTGAGGATAAAAGACAGGCTATCCCTGGATGACTGCCTTGACATGTGATGCAGAGTTTTCATGGAGTAAATGGTGGCTGTTGCCACCACCAGGATGATGGTGGGAATGTGGATGAGTGAAAACCCAGATATAGGCCCATAGATCGGTTGATGGGTAATGTACCATTCATATTCCAGAGCTCTGAGTTTCCCCTGTGTCCAACATGAGCAATAGTCATCTAAAGTCAGCATATTGGAAACACTCTAGACCATAATGGGTCTCACAAAAGAAACAGGAAACCCAGCGAGAATGATTCACTTACCAGCCTGCCTTCCCAGGATGTGGCAAACTACCAGGTTTCTGGAGTTTCCTTGGTGCCTCAGGTTGATCCCATGTGTGGTAGTTGGGAATAAAGAGAAAGCTTCTCGGTGGATGTAAATGGTAACCCAAGAAAGTGTGGGTCTTGTCCTGGCTCCAGGAGCCCTGTCTTCATATCCCTTTTAGTGTGGCTGGTCCCAGGCATAAAGTGGGGGGGCTAGAGAATTTTAAGGAAGGTTTCTAAAATATTGGTTATGCCATGGTGTGGGGCATGGGCCAAGGATCCCAAATTGCCCAAGTATAAAGGTGGTTGTTATGAAGCCTAATAGTGTTCAGTTTAAATGTGCAGCACATACATCTATATGTACCAATTGTTTTATCTGGCAGTATACTTTAAAAAAACTTAACTTTTAAAAAAGAAATACTAAATTCTATCAGTGTCAAAAAATGTAATGGGTGCCACCAATTGTCCTGAATTCTTAAGAACATGTGAGGAAGCAAGCATATGAAATCCAATAGATGAAGACCATGTATATTATGGGCATGGACTTTCCAAAGGAAACTCTGGGTTAACTTTGATCTACAAACAACTTGACAAAATCAGGGAACAATTACCAAGATAAAATTTATTTGATAACTGATAATTGCATAAGTAGAGGGTTGATAGTGTCCCTTTCTCAGGGAAAATAGAATAGCTGGCAGAATTGGCTTTTGCTTTCCAGCTAAAGCCTAAGAATTGGTCTCTATAGAGCAGGAGAGATGTGTTTCGCTTTAGATCCTAGGGAAGGTGTTGGGACAGGAGAGAAAACCCATGGAACCATCATCCTCCTATTCTAAGAGACAGGCCTTTTTTCATTTTTCTAACTGTGGAGATTCACCTGGAAAATCCATAGGAACACTTTTCACTTAATGGAAATGATAACTTTCCACTTAAAAGTAGTGCTATTTGGAGAAATAGTCTCATGTAACTGCAAGAAAAAACTGTTAGCTCCTTACACTAACAATGGACCTCATGTGTTTTAAGTAGTAACACTCAACTAAAGATCACAGTAAATTAGAGGAAAACAAATAGCATGAGGAAAATAAGTGAATATAAAATGCAAAGCAAAGTATAAACAAAATAGGCAGACCCAACAACAAAAAAAGAATAGAAAGAGATAATTCGGGAAACCAAAGATATACTTTAATAGAATTCTAATTACTATTCTCAGATCCACGGGGCAATTGCAGGCAAATAAAAAAAAAAAAAAAAAAAGGTAAAGAAAAAAAAATCCAAAACCAAACAACAACAACAAAAAAACCCCTGCTTTTTAAAAAAGTGCAGAGTGCAAAAAATTTTTATAAAAGTACTTTTGAGCGAAAAAAATGAATTCTGGGGAGTGGGAAGTGCAGGATTCCAGTTATAGAATGAGTAAGTCACAGGAATAAAAGGCAGAGCATAAGGAATGTAGTCAATGATATTGTAACACATTGGGACAGATGGTGGCAGATGGCAGCTATACTCGTGGTGAGCACAGTACAACTTACAAACTTGTTGAATCGCTATGTTGTACACCTGAAATTAATGTAACATTGTGTGTCAACTGTACTCAAATAATTTTTTTAATGAATCCCATGATTAAAATAACCAGCATTTGGGTTGATTATTTGTGAGAGACCATCTTCAAGTTTTGCCAGCGTCACTGTGGTGTTTTTCTCCTGTGTCAACTTACCTAAATTAGAGTTATGTTTCCCAGAAATCACTTTCCTGAAGGGAAGGTGTCCAAAAGAGAAATTTGCATGAGACTTAGACGGCAGAATGAAATGGCAACTTACTCTCTGAAGGTTGTGGTGGCTACATGAGGTGAAGGACAGATGCCAATGAATTCTAGCAGATCCTCCCTCTCCCTTGCTCTGTGTTGAGCTCTGCCTGGTCCATCACCTGATGTAATGGCAGTTTCCAGAGACTTCACGAATCCTCCCTCTTGGCCTCTTTGTAGAAGCCAGACATATCTGGCTCCCCACATTTCCTTACAAGCTCTGACTTTTACACTTGCATCAGTGTTTCAAGAGAGCTGATTTTTTACTTCTCTGATTCTCCAACTTCCACTATCAGGCCTTTGTTTCCCTAGTTTGTATCACAATTGTGTGGCTTCAATTCTTGTGATAAATCCTTCATTGCATAATACCCACTGTGGTTCTGCTTCTTTGACTGACCTCTGATTGAGGCATAATTTCTCTCATAAGCAAAATAAGGGTGTCAATAAAAGCAGGTATTTTCACACTTAGATCTCTGAGATCCAAGAGGATTGCAGTGCACAATCCATTGACTTTGGATATAAAGTGGGTAAAGACAGAAGGAAGTTCATGCCTTGCATGCTCTGCCTTGAACAGAATAGCAATTTTACCTGTCTTCTACTCTGGACTTCTATTATGATTTCATGAGAATCAAATGATCTATGTTAACTACTTCTGTGTTTGAAAACTACTGTACTGTAATATCTTACTTAATTCAAAAATTCTACTCAAAATGGATCCGCTCCAAAATAACATTTGCTAAGTCCCTCTTCCTCAAGCCTGCTTCAGATTCTGTGCCTCCCTCTCTCTCTTCCCCTCCCCCACTCTCTCTCTCCTCTCTCTGTCTCTCTCTCTTTCAAAAATAAATAAACATTAAAAAAATTGGAAACAACCTACTGGTGTTCCTCATATATGTAATACAAGTAGCTTAAGCCACAGAATTATATATTATCTCTAAATATGTGCAATATTCCTATGGATTATTTTTCAATAATTGGAATCACCATCACTGTTACTTCCCAAAACAATAAACCAAGATATCGTCCCCACTCTTCCCTTTTCCCTCACTTTTCCCACCACGCCCCACCAGTCAAGAAGTCTAATTGGCTATAAATCCCTCTAGATCTGCCAAACTTTCTTAATTCTCTCCTCCTTGTTTTTAATGTTTTGCCTTTATTCAGATTCTCATTGCTACTCTTTTTCTTCCTTTTTAAACAGCTTTATTGAGATACAGTTCACTCATCATATAATTTATCCACTGAAAGTGTACAATCCTGTGATTTTTACTATATTCACATATATGTGTAACTGTCTCCACAGTAAATTTTCAAACATTTTTACCACTTCAGAAATAAACATTATACACTTTATTTATCACCAACCCATTTCTTCATGGCCTCCAGCCCTGAGATAGCCCTAATCTACTTTTTGTCTCTGTGGATTTCCCTATTCTAGGTTTCCATATGACTGCACACATATAAAACTTAGATTTTTGTGATGGTCTACTGTCACTGAGTGTAATGTTTTCAAGATTCAAGTTTCATCCAAGCTATCACGGGTACTGCTACTTCATTCTTTGGTTCTGTTTTGTTTCATTTATCTTTAAAGCGGCTAGAAACATTCCGTTGTATGGATACCCCATATTTTACTTATCCATTCATTGGCTGATGGACATTTGGGTTATTGACACCTTTGGGCTATTAATGTGGCTATAATTATTTGTGTCAGAGTTTTTCTGTGGACATATATGTTTTCATTTTTTCTAGAGTATATAAGTAGCAGCAAAATTGCTGAGTGATATGGTAACTTTGTTTTATCATTCAAAGAACCATCACACTGCTTTACAAAGTAGGTGCACCATTGTACATCCTCACTCCTCATTTCTAACTTGGGTTATACTAACATGTCTCTAGCCTTTAATTCACCATCTCTCCTCCACCCTACCTTCTAATCCACTCTCAGATTTGTTCAGTTTCACCCATATATCATCATGTTGCTTTGCATAAAGCCTTCTAGAGTTCTTATTATTTTCAAGCTAAACTCAAATTAAATTACAAACTCCTGTTATATATGGGAAGACTCCTTTTACATACCATATATTTTTAAAAATAAATCCAACTTTTCAGTAAAAACAATCTGAATTTGTTCAAAAGTGCTGCGTTTCCTATATAACTGCCTATTTTTCACTTGATGTTTGTTCAACCTGGATTTCCTATTTCCCATATTTATCTAATCGTTCAGCAGTTATATCTGCTCAGGAATGATATCTACCAGGATGCTAATCTGGGTCAGCCTCCTTCATTTTCACTTAGCATCTTGTGCTCACTTCCAGCAAAGAACTCATTGCACTTAGTCCTAATTTCTGATTTCTCTAATAAGTGTCTTCAAACCTAAAATTAATTTAAGACAACGACTGTGTGTTTTGCATTTTCTCTGGTACCTGACAGCAAGAAAACAATGGCTATGTGCTCAATAAAGGCAAAATCTATTATTAAGTCACTTTGACGTAAGACTATGTGAATCATTCTAGTTACTAAAACTAAATATTTATGTAGAATCTGTACTCAAAATAGCATCTAAGGAAATAAGGATATATAAATATCTGAATCAGTTATTAACATTTAAAGAAAATAATTTAATTAAATTCACATGCACTTACATCAATATAACTTCTAATTCTTACCACAGCCTTGAAAGATGAGTGCTATTAAACACATTTAATGAATAAGCAAAATGAGATTCAGAAAGGTGCCCCCAAGGTAGTTAGCCAGATAGAATTGAATGTAATAACAACGTTATTATTAATTATTAATCATTATGTGGTGTAATTCCTAAAAATAACCAGTATTATTAATATATCAAACAAGTAGAGCTTATTATGCTTTCTGTACCCTTTCACCTGTTAATTATCTCAAAATCATTCTGTTCATCTCAAAATTAGCCCATGTTACCGAAAAGGAAACTGAAGCATAGACAGTTACAAGTATAAACATGATAGAGATATTTTAGACAGGTAGGAATAAAATGTAGACCTTCTGATTACACAATCTGTAACCATGCCTACACCACCTGGTTTTGACTAGAATTCTAAATCCACTCCATGACTGAAGAAGGCTTTCCCCAAACCCTGGCCTTGTGGCCGAGAGACAAAGGACTTGTTAACACCCAAGTGTTTTGACCCTGTCTGATTCCACTACCATTAGATTTTGCTTGTCAGAGTAAAAGCCTTGAAAATAACTACAGCCTGAATCACAACTATACATGTGATATCCTTTAGATTCACCTATCCATGAAACTCAAGAGAAAACTTTTTCAAACAGGTTTTTTTTTCTCCTTCCTGAATATCTTGGTCGTATAGTATATTCCACTTGTAGAGAGTCAAGATCAATTCTCCCTTCTGCAGGAGTGCAAAAATACGGACTAGAAGGTTAAATATATGTTTCCTTTATGCCTAAGGAAATGAGAAAAAGGATCCCCTGGATCTGCTTTTAGACATGTAGTCCTGACGAGCAATTTAAAATATAATATTGTAGTTACAATATCTGATTTGTATATCCTTTCCTTGTCATTCATTTTTGGTGGTAGACATTTAGACAAAGATTTCCAGGTAACTGCCATTTTCTTCTTTCATTTTTATCTCTACTATGAGCACATAAACTAACATTTTATGTAGGTCATGATGGTCTCTCTCCTCCCAAAGGCATACCTGCTACCAAGCTGTAATAACATGGTGCTCTTTCCTTAAATCCTATGATGTAGTAGTGATTATCTGTGTTGTGTTAATGCATGGAGTGAGGAGGAGTACAGGAAAACCATCATAAGAGTATAATTGATTGAGCTTTCATAAGTCCAGGATTTTAGCTCAAAATTTGAATCTCACTTTTCTTACAATGAGAATTGGAAGGCTGACTGAATTCAATGATTCTTACAGGATTCTGGAAAAAATGCTTAAAGTTTCTAACCTTCAGCCTTACTCCAATAAAATAAGGGTCATGACATTTACCAGAGAGAGTTTCTGGGTGGTAT
This sequence comes from Acinonyx jubatus, assembly GCF_027475565.1. Lineage (NCBI taxonomy): Eukaryota > Metazoa > Chordata > Mammalia > Carnivora > Felidae > Acinonyx > Acinonyx jubatus. The sequence goes on along the minus strand of NC_069390.1, from coordinate 23,274,873 downwards.
AAATGAGATTTAGTATATTTAATGTAGTAATTATTCTATAAATATGACTGTCTCCTGTTCTTTCAATCTGTTTATCCAAGTTTAATTACTCTTGAGACTAAGCAAAGTCAGAAACATTTCACTATGCCTCATTTCACAAATAGCCCCTCCTTGTACAAATGCTGTGATCTCAAATTGGACAGCAAATTAACAGGCTGCTATTTCAGGTATAAAGCACAAATGTAGATCTTTGAAGTTGAATCTAGAAGACATGGTGGTGCACTAATGCCAAACATTCAATCAGATAAGTTGAAGTTCTCTCCAGCCCGAGAAAGAAAGCCAAATGAGATGTGATTCCCGAGTTATTATCAATGCTTGGATGGGTCAATATAGTAAATATCACAGACTTGAGAAAGAATAGCATTCCAAACACCTAGTGGAATAGAGAAAGTTTGAAATACATTTGCTGCATTAATATTGTGGTACTGCTAAAGTAACTTTTCTGTCCCTAATTATTTTCATGCTTTCATTTTATGGAAGACTTAATTAGACCAGAAATAGAGTCTCCTTCTATTTCTGACTACATATAACATTTCATAAACCAGAATATCATCAGTGGTGACAGCACAATACTAAGGGAATTTTTCAGATGATCCTTGGCAATAATACATTGTTACCTACTAGTGAGCATATTTGAAATATCCACTTGTCTCTGTCCAAAAAGAAAGTATACTCTTAGAATAATCTACGATGACAGATGTCAGAGACTGTGATTCTGAAATCCTAAAATGTAGCTACTTAAATACCATGCCACATACAAAGGAATGTATTTTTTAAAGCAATTCAGGGACATGTCTAACTTATGTTGGAAGAATATTCTCCATGAGTCTCTTGTGTTTCTGCACAATTTTGTGGACAGAAACATTATGAACTTTGTTTTACACTAACCTTACAAAGATTTTATACTGATCAGCTTTGGATATAGAGAAAGTATCTTCCACTGGAACAAATAGAAGACGTGCTAATTTACTATCCAGTGTTCTGAACATAATTTTTCTTTCTCCGTGGAGCACAGGGTAGGTGTGCTTACTGACCATTGTATAAGATTTAGATTTCCTATGCCCAGGGTTCCTCTCCAGTAACTCAACCAGCTGTGTGTGCATGTCTCACCTTTGTGACATCCTGTAGGAATTATGGCTTAGGAGACAAGAACAAGAAAATGCTGACACTGTCTAATGCTACTTCTATGGGCTGCTTCTGCTATAATCCTTTGGCTCTGATGTGAGATTTGCATGTCTATCAAACAAGAAACTGTGTCATGGTAATATTAAATTGGCAAGATCCTTCACAGTTCTTGACAACTTGTTTAGCCAAATTAACCAGGGAATGTCTGATTTTCTTGGAATATTCAATTAACCCAGATAAGTAGTCTTTCTGGTTGTAGGATTCTGTCTTTATCTAAAACTTACATCCTCAAAGTAACAAAGAGAAATAATCATTGCCAGGGATATGATTGCATCTCAGATTTGTCATTGCTTTTGTAGTTATCAACATTATATAACAGATCATTTGTTGCACAGATAATTTTTATTTCCACTTACTAGTAGCATATCTAGTTTCTTCTTGACTATTAACTCCTGTAAACAATGGAATTGTCTAATTTTTGTCTGAATTACTGGTACCTAATCACGAATAGCACATAATAGGTTTATAAGAAAATGGAGTTAATTTAATGTGAATTAAAAGAAGAAAAATATGTGTGTCTATCAAAAGGTCAACATAAAGGAAAGCCAGTGGATTATTAAAATTCTAACAGAGCAGAAACTTGCCTTTTGATAATGATGTAAGTTCATAAGAAGTAATTCAGTAGAAGTAGACCTCAAAAGTTCTTTTTGAAAAGGTATTTCCACCTTACATAGTTCTATTCTTAAATTCACAGTAAATTAAGTTTAAAAAACTAAGCTACCTGTGGATTTCACCAAGCAACCTAGATGGAGAACCCATCATTCAATCCAGAATGTCTCCTTGTTATCCTTTCTAGTCTATACCTCCCCTGTAGGAAAACAATGATTGTTCTGATTTCAACCACTGTAGATTAGTTTTGCCTGTTTTAGAATTTCGGAAAATATGAATGATTCAGTATGCAATCTTTGTGGAAAGCTGGATTTATGCCGCACAATATGTGCGAGACGTATCCTCGTTGTTGCATATAACAATTGTGCGTCTGTATTGTGAATGAGTACAGTTGGTGATACTGAAGTTTAAATCATTTACATCCTTACTGAAAATATTTGTCCTACTTTTTATAATAGCTATTGGGAAAAGATTGTTGACCTTTTAAAGTGATTCTGTAAATAATCAGTCAATTGTGAGATCATTTAATTCCAGAGGAATTTGGGGGAAAGGGAGGAAAATTTGGTGATAGAATTCTAATGCTGCAGTGCAAGTATATAAAGTTTGAGATATCAGTCCTACATATACCTGAAAATATTCAGTAAGGAGCTGGAATCTTGAGAAAACAAGTTAAATCGTATAAAAAATTAGTATAGTTCCTACAGCATAGTAATTGATTAATAATTATAAAGTGCTATAATAACTATATGACTTGAAGATTATTCTTTTTTATTTCTGTCCTTAATTCTGAAGAATAAGGATCTACTAGACTTTTCACGACTGTCTGGGGAAAATAAAAGCTCTTGACTTTCAATGCAGTTATGTAAACTTTTAAGCAAACTTGAAAACTCTCGAAGAAGGGGAACTTTTACTAACATTTTTTTGTTGTGATTTTATTTTGGGAACATTCATTATATTATGTCTAGACTTAGACACCAATAATGGATAATTATAGAATGCATATTCTTTCAATGAATGTAAAATGTAGCATATCCCCCAAGCTTTACCATAAAAATAAAATTTTAGTAATTTTAACAGGATGAAAATAATACAAGAATATTCTTTGATACAATAATATTGAATGAGAAGTATTTATTCTTTGGAATGATTGAGATTTCTTATTTTCTGAGACATTATACTTTTTCTAACTTACCTCCTTTTTGTTTTCTTCATGATATTTCTCAAATTTTATTATTATTTTACTTACTTTGCTCTTTAGAACAAGTCACATCAAGAGGATTGTCAGGATAAGCATTTCTTTTTAGATGGAGAAGTGTCTGAATTGCACAGGTACAGCATCTCAAATGATGACAAGTTCTAGAATCTCAGAGTAGAAATATAGATATGAAATAGAGAGTGATGAACATCAAAGCCATGGGAAGAAGTGGTTCTAAATATGCCAGCCATGTGGTCATTGGACCCATTCAAGTTGGGGGCAGATTGAGGAATACTTGAGTCCAGTAGCAACATTCTGTTGAGTGAAAGTTAACGGTCTCAGATGATGTTCCTCCTAAAGAATGGGTGAAGGCATGAGACTTTGGAAAAAAAGTGGAATGAGAATGTTTTGAAAATAGTTTTGGAGAGTGGCAGAGTTTGTGCAAAAAGTGTTGGGGTGCCTGGGTCGCTCAGTCAGTTGAATGTCTCTAACTTTTGATTTCAGCTCAGGTCATTATCCCACAGTGGTGGGATTTAGTCCTGTGTCGAGGGTTGAGGGTTGAGCATAGAGCCTATTTAAGATGCTCTTTCTCTCTCTCTCTCTCTCTCTCTCTCTCTCTCTCTCTCTCTCTCCCCCTCTGCCCTCCCCCTACTCACACACAGGCTCTCTCTCTGTGCCTCTCTCTCAAAGGAAAAAAAAAAGTGTTGTGGATTTCCTTAGTCAATAACAGAGCACTAAGGAGAACATAAATCTGTGAATGAAATGTTAGTCTTTGTCTTTCTCTACTGACCCCTACCTGCAGACTGTGTCCTTTCCATTTTCTCAATGGGAAAGGACTTCACATCTTTGTCATTAGTATTCTTTGGCAATTCATTAGATTCTGCAGACCTTACAAGGAGCAAGTGTTCTTCCAGATCTGAAGTGGCATGGGTTATATAAAAGTTGTCAGAATAAAGGCACTATTTTTTTTATTATTATTCTATTCTCTCTACAAAGCATATGGAAGAATAAAAGGGTCAGAACCCCAAAGCCTGTAAGGCTGAGCCTTGCTGTCAGGCTTATTCAAATGAATCATTTATTAAGTTATTCTGAAACCCCTGGTGTATTCCTTCCTTGGCTTTCTTTTCTTTGGATACACAATGAAATAACAAAAGCTGCATCTCTCATAAAACCTGTTTTTCTCTTCCTGAAAAATTATGAGAAGTATGAAGGATGTGCAATATGTTTTTTTTTCCTCAAGTGAGAATAAGCATTTGAATCACTACTAATTCTTGATTAAAAATCCATATATCTGGGTCATTATTCAGACCACCTGAATAAAAAATCTGGATCGAGGCCTGGAATCTGGATCTTAACACTTGTCCTTGAATCTGCTGTGGACCCTGATACTTGAGAATCACTTACTACTTCTAGAAATATTCATAAAGATGTGTACCAAAGTAATTTGCTAATTTTAGTATCACTTGGCTTATCCCTCAAATGCTACCAGAGATTAGTTTTCTTTTACATGTAATTTAACATCTGATTAATGCATAAGTAAAATTTTCCAACTTCACTGCAGAAAAATATATTTTATGATACAGTTCAGTTAGTTAGTTAATGATTCATGAATTAAATGATTTATAGCATATGAATCATAATTCTAATATATTTGACTTTATTGTTGGAACCATTCTCTATTCTTTAAACCCTTCAGAGGAGGGTAGAACCTATTTTGTCAGAAAGTATCTGATGGAGAAAGAATTAGGAGAAAGTTTTCTCTCTTGCCAGAAAAAAAAGGGAGGCATTGTGAGGAACCGTTATCAAATTAAAATCCTATAGATAAAGAAAAGTAAATCCTAAATTTATTTGAGTCAATATTATCAAAGTTCTGGGAAGTTCATGAAGCCAAAGATAATGCAGTATTTTCTGTTGAACCAGCTCTCCCTACACTGGGCATTCTTTAAGAGGAATGAAATTTGACACTAGATAAGAAAAATTAACTGCAAATAATATCACTAAACTGCTATTAATTAAACTACTACTAATATCACTAAACATGGAGTGTTGAAAATATCTGAAATATTGACATATTTGACTACTGGTCTTATCTTCAATCTATATTTTATAGATTCAAAAGAGACAAAATTCTAATTTAGTTTTGTATTTGCCACATGTCTGTGAGGATCTCAAGGAAGAAACAGTGATCCAAAGAGCATAATTTAAAGGAAGAAACAGTGAATACAAGAACACAATCCATTAAAAACCAGTGAAACAAATCGACCTTGAAGTTGATAATAAGTAGGTCAACTAGAAAAACTATAACTAGACTCCAGAAACATTTATGCAAGTGCTCTTTGATTTATTCCATAAAAATTGTAGATATTTGGAGAAGGCAAAAAATAAATTATATAAGTATTTAGCTGATTAATCACAGTCACACAACTATGCTTCATTTAATTAATTTGTGCCAACAGAAATAGAGTTCTCTGCTGACATATTGTAAGTGTCTACTGTCAACTATTTCCTAATAAATTACTTTTAACTAATTAGATGAAGATAGAAAATGGATTTTTGAACAAGAAATTGGAAAGAGTATATAGTGCAGTAGACTCAATATCCAAATAAATTTGATTTGTCGGAAAATGGGCTAAGTTTAGCAAGATGGTGTACTGGTTTTCTCTGTTATTGTGTAACAGCTTATCCAACAAGGTAGTGTTTTAAAATAACACATATTTATTATCCTACACATGCTTTGGGTCAGGAGTTGAGTCATGGCTTAGCTTTATCCTTTGTCTTCGGGTGGGGCTGCCAGATAAAATATAAGGCACTAGCTACATTTGAAGTTAAGATAACCAATGTGGGTTTTTTTGTTTGTTTATTTGTTTTTGTTTTTGTTTTGAAGCATATTTGCCTCAACATCTTATGGGGCATACTTATCCTAAAAAAATTATTTGTGGTTTATCTAAATTCAAGTTTAATTGGGCACCTTGCTTTTTGTTTGTTTGTTTCTTGTTTTCTAAATTCCACAAGTGTACTTCAAGTTCTGTCACATGATTGGAATCAAGGTGTTATCCAGTGATAAAGTTTCATCTAAAAGCTCAACTTTCAAGGTCAACTTCTAAGCACATGTGGTTGTTGGCAGAATTTAGTTCTGAATTCAGTTCTGAATTTTTAGACTGAGGGTCTCAGTTCTTCATTGGCTGTTGGCTATACGTCACCCTTAGGTTTTTGTCAAGTGGACTTCTCCAACAGATGATAAGTAATGAGAATGTGTAAGAGGGCTTTTGCTAAGAGCCCTCCAAGCAACCATGCATTTTCACAAGGGATCTTGGAAGAACAAGGAAAAATAGTCAGGATATTTTTTTTTTCTCAGTGGTTGCATTAAGATGATTCAACAGTATTATTTGGCCACAGAAGTAGAAACAGGACATCCACAAGATGACACTTTGTCTCTGCTTTTCTCAATAGACAACAACCATGATACCATGTTCTGTTCTGAAATTCATGCTTTCTAAAAGAGTATCAATAAACTGAAAATAGCCACGTTGATAAAGAAGTTATAGAATATATGGTTTCTTATTGGGAATAGCAGCAATTCTTTGGCAGGATTTCCTAAAGGTATAGAGAGGTAACATGGTAAATATTCTCAATTCTTTAATGGGCTATTACATGAACAAGGAACTGAAATGTAACTATAGAGCTTTAAAAATAAGACTTAAGTAAGTGGTTGGAAAATATTGAAGGAAAAAAATCAACCTAAATTGTGGAAGATATCTAATATATCTTGCTCAAAATTAAATGGGATGTGTGTACAATCAGTGTTATCAAAATCATTACCAGTATTCAAATTTATCTGATAAAAATTCTGTAGAAATTTGTTACATCAGTGTTTGAATTAGGTAACTTTCCAGATTTAGTAAAACCCTTGCATTATTTCATGCTAGATAATCTCTTTAGTAGAAGAGAAAAATAATAAAGAAAAAAATTGAGGGTATAAGATGAATGTTCCCAATTAGAAAAAAATAAGTAAACAAATAACATCATAACTGTGATTTTTGTGTATTCCAGGTTTCAGAAAATGGGCAAAATAATAAGAAACTAAGACTGTTTGGTTTACAATCTACAGACTATTTGGTTTACCATTAGTTTAGAAATAACTAGGTGCAATCGTGTTTTGTTTTTCATTTTTTTTTTTTACATATTTCCTTGACTTAACCTATCAACAGAATTTCCCATCATATATTATTCCTGAAGTATTTCTCTGTGTTCCTGATTGACCTAACTATTTAAAAATGCAATGCTTTTGACTTACTCAAAGCAAGATATTGAGAACTATACTTAGCACATTGCACTCCTAGAGAAGGGTCCAAGATTTATGAGGCCTAAGACTTAAACAGGTTGGGGCCCAGAGAAAGAAAACAAATTTACAAATACACAGTCAGGTTTAAAAATTAAATATTTTATTATTTTGATAAAAGAAACCACAACACATTAAGCATTTGAAAATGTTTAATAGCACTAATAACACAAAATTTATAAAATTATTATGAAATGTTAATGAATTAACTGTCCAAAATATTTCTATCAATATGCTCAAAGTTGAATATGTTTGTTATACTATTTCTACAGAGAACATTAAAAAGATAATCTTAATTCTTCTACCTTGGCTGCTTTTAATATATTTCATTTCTTTCAGGTTCACAACTTCTTATTGGTAATGTCATATAAATGTTTAACGTTGTTGAAAAATGGAAAAACTCCATCAAGCATCTTTCATATATAAGTTCTGACACTGTATAGACTTTCTAAATTTGACTCTATGTAATTTACACCTTTTTCCTCATCCCATGCCACGTATTTCTGGCCTTTAAAGCAATGGGAAAAGTTCATTCTCTGAGATAAACCTCAGCCCTGAATGTGATACCCTCATTGTGAGTCAGTGAGATAAAAGTTATTTCTACAGCAGTGTGGTTAGTAGTAACTTGCTACACATGGGAGCAAATGCAAATCCCACATAAAACACACATTATATGTCTAGTATGTATGTATACATATACACATATACGTATACATACACATACACACATACAAACATTATGTATTTAGCACACACATATATATATACATTCGCACATGAATATACATGTATACATTATGTTCAGTACATATCTACATACACATATATGCATATACACGCACATACACACACATGTACTTTTAGTATTAAACCTATACTAAATATACATGGAAACCTAAACTCCACTCCACCCAAACTAAGTATCAGCTACATTTCAACTTTTCATCAAATTGTTAGCAGATATACCTGGAGCCACTTCAACGTTATTTATTTTTTTTAAATAATGTTTATTTTTGAGAAAGAAAGAAAGAGTGCAAGCAGGGGAGGGGCAGAGAGAGAGGGAGACACAGAATCTGAAGCAGGCTCTAGGCTCTGAGTTGTCAACAGAGAGCCTGATGCAGGTCTTGAACCCACAAACCATGGGATCATGACTTGAGCCAAAGTTGGACACTTAATGGACTGAGCCATCCAGGCGCCCCTCAACATTATTTAATGGGGAATGTGATGAAGCGGACTTTGGAATGACACATAGCCTTATTAGATCCTAAAATATTTTAGGTGTTCAAAATGTGTAAAAATCTGTGCCCATGTGGAAACATCACTTGGGCATCTCCCAAGATGACTAAAGAAATATGTGGAACTTTGAAACTTTGCTTTCCATTCCACTTACCACATGGAAAATGCTATGGTCAAATTAGTTTCAATAAACTGTTGTTAACACTAACTTTTGGAGGACAAAAGAAAAAGTATAAAGGGGGCCTGGAGATAAAGACTCAAGTTCAGAAGGAGAGAGAAATCTCAGGGAAATGAGTCTTGAGCAGAAAATAAGGGTAATAACAGATACAGACAGAGTGCTTTGGACTTACAAAGGAAGAGGGACCTACTTCTAGCTCAGATGGATTCAGTAAGATATACTTAAGCAATGGGTAATAGTGGAAATGCACTAAATTCACATCTATAAGAGCAAAAAAAAAAAAAAAAGAGGGAAAACTGAGACAATCATCCAGAAAAACACTATATAATCAAAATTGGAATTGGTCAAATAGAACAAAGTGATGGGATGAAATTGCATATGGTTTGACAACATCTCATGAGATAAAAGTGAGCAAGAAGGGAGATTTCAGTGAAAGAAGACTAATTTAGATGTTTTACAGTCCTGTAGGAGACACTTCCATTTAATATATCCTGTCAATTTTTGTCAGAGATACCAGGAAAAAAAAGTATACTTTCATAAAAGAGTGCCTCATTCAATTGTGGGTGACAATTTGGTAATAAATTAGACAGATTCTGAAAATAAATTATTATATAGTAATAATGGTTGCTCACATTTACAAATACTCTAAATTAGGAATGATGTTGGGCATTTTTCATGTATTATCTGATATAATGTTTTATTTAAATATAATACATTATGTTACATTAGTTTCAAGTATAAAACATAGTAATTATGTCATGTTATGCTCACCACAAGTATATTATCTAATTTAATTTTTCAAACAATCCTTTGAAGATGTCAATTACTGCTTGAATTTACAAATGGCAATGATACAAATTAGTCCATATCATTTACAAATGACAATGATACAAATTGGTCCATATCATTTACAAATGATGAATTTATAAATGATGATGACATAAATATATTACGAGAATTGCCTTGGGAATTAAAAAAAATTATACCAAAACAAATATAACAAGTGAAACATGATCTCAAATTTTGTCTATTTTTTACAATTTGACTTTCTCACACATAGCCTATGGAATCTGCTTATTCCTGGTCTTCACTATTAGACCTCAATTTGGTAATCACATTTACTCTTCTTTGTTGTAAATTTTTTGTATGATCAATCAGCTGTCTTTTAGCATTTCTGTGGCCCAGCCTCCAATCTTACATTTCTAGGCCCAGTTATAAACGCTAAGCCCCTTGGAGCTTGAGACCACCTCCTTTGAGGCTGCTTAGACCTACACTTCACCTGATCTTCAGTTAGGACTTGAATTTATTTTATTATTGACAAAAATTTTACCCTAATTTAGGAGGTGCATAGGCAAGGAATCATATTAAAGATGTGAAAAACAAGGGCTTGAATTATGTGGCTCTGTGCCATGGAGCTGAGTTACAAACGTCGTGCTTGGCGTATTGCATCATAGTCCATCTTTAATTGGACCTTCACTGACTGGATTTTTGCTTGTGAACTTTAATACCTATCTGGATGATCTGAAGGGAAATTTTCTGTGTAACTGCCTAACTAACAACTATCTAATATACACAATCTTTATGTTTATGAATGTCAGTCTGTGCTTCATCTAGAAGGGCAAATGCAGTTTGGAATGGCATAGAGCTCAAATCCATTTTGAAAACAAAATACCTTTATCAGATTTTAAATTAGGAGCTAAAATGGTTAAAATTATATTTTCTTTCCATTCATGAAAATGAAAAGATAGAAGATTCCATGAACTGTGAATGTACTAAAAATCACAGACAGGGTGTTTTCCATAGCTTTGATATATCCAGAATTAAAATCTTTATAATAATAATTTTTTATAATTTCCAGGAAGTAAAAACATTTTTATACTAAAAATATTAGGACAAAGAATATAAAGAAAGGTAGATTTATTTTGTAAGGAAATATGTGAAAGGGTATTAATTCATTCAAACAGCAAGTATTAAGCACCTACAGTTTTGTCAGGTAGTATGTCAGCATTCTTATTCAGTTTAGTGGATAGAATAATAATACATACAAGATTTTAACTGAAATCCTAGTTTATATTTGCTCTTGGTCTTGGGTTCATAGTGTATACTTTAGACCTAGGCCCTACATGTCCCTAAGACTCAACAAATTTAAGAGATTGGGAACCTCAAATTTTAGATTAGACACAAAACTCATTCAAAAAACTAGTAGGTCACTAGCATAATCTCTGTGCGCAAAGGAGAGCAGTGGTAGAGATTTCAATGAATATTTATTTTCTAATCTTCTTGATGTATCTCAAATTTTAAATTTCATTTTTTCCCATTGAGAAATAATTATATATTTTTTTACGGATATAATTGAATTACAAGTGTAGCTTTCATTCCCACATCTTTAAACTTGCACTTTTCTTCCATGATGTTACTTGGAAAGAGTCTTTTATGACTCAGTTCACTTTATTCAGTAACTTTGCCCGTTCCTCCAAAGTGCACTGAATGTACTTGCTTTCTCTTTACACGTAAAAAGCCTAATTTGTTTTACCTCTTGCCTCTCCATTAGAGTTGATTCCCTGATAGACCGTGTTATTTAATTATGAGATACTTAATTCAATAATATCCTGCAACAAATGTGGCTATGTGTACATGCACATGTGTGCAACATATATGTCCTCTTGGAAATGACCAAGAACTGGAAAGTAGTTGAAAAGAGAACTGGTCAGTCGAAACACTATAAACAATTCGTTTGGAAAATCCTTAAGGATAAGGTGTGTTTTCTTTAGAACTTGATTCCCAGCCCCAGTTCAGTCATTGTTGCAAAACAATGCAACAATAGAAATTGATTAACATGTTTTCAATTCAGACTAATTGGATTTAAGGTATAAAGCACTTCTGCTAAGAGAAAATGGAAGATTATATTTTACCCTAAGATTCTCACTTAATGGTTTAACTTGTTACATTTATTTGGCTCTATTTTTTATCAGTCTGTAGGGTAGACACTGCATTAAAACTGGATACCTTAGTGGCACCTGGGTAGCTCAGTTGGTTGAACATCTGACTCTTGATTTTGGCTCAGATCATGATCCCAGGGTCGTGGGATCCAGTCCTGTGTCATCTGGCTCCATGATGAGTGTGGAGCCTGCTTAATATTTCTCTCTCCCTCTGCCCCTTTCCCTCACTCTCTCTTTCTCTCTAAAACAACAAAAAAACAAAAACAAAAAACAAAAATAAATACAAAATAAAAAGTTGTGTAGCTTAGACTTTCAAATCTACTCGTTATGGTATTTTTTCTTCCTGTAGGAATTCTTTATTCTTATGAGTTGCATTGTAATTATTACTGTCAAACTGGAAGGAACTTGCAGGAAGGAATACAATGAATTATTTCCACTTTTGAGAATGAGAAAGATGATGAATAAACACTTTAAGAGAAGTATACACTCTGCAACCAAATAATGGTTTCAGTTCCACTGTCACACACACACAGACACACATGCACTCATTACCACAGGCATTTAGCCAAGTGGGTCTCGTGAACGTCACTCAAACTGTGGGAGCTTCAATTTTCTCATTTGAAAGTGAGGGGGAAAAATCTATAAGCAAGTTGTAAAACATGATAGGAAAAATAACTCCAAGTATTTAGCAATTCTCTGAATTAAAGAGCATGCGCTTCTGACCAATAAATTCTACACTGGTGAAAGTAGCAATTCTCTCCACTCTAGATGTTTGCTCAGTTACCCAATATAGAGAGAGCAACATTATTACGTTATGCATTGATGCCAAGGTCATCTTTGAAAATTATTTAAAATAAATATATACAATTTACAGATGATCAAGGCAATGAGAATGAAAATATGTGGACACTTGCACTTACATTTTTAATAATAACGAAACAGGAAGTTTATGTGCTATAGCTGCAACAAGAAAATTTCGTTTCTAAGATAACCAAGATTCTAAGATTCATAATATTATATGTTAGAATTGAAATGACAGGGGCGCCTGGGTAGCTCAGTTGGTTAAGCGTCCCTGCAGCTCAGGTCATGATCTCGCAGTCTGTGTGTTTGAGCCCCACGTCAGGCTCTGTGCTGACAGCTCAGAGCCTGGAGCTTGCTTCCTATTCTGTGTCTCCCTCTCTCTCTGCCTCTCCCCCACTCAGACTCTGTCTCTCTTTCCTGCAAAAATAAATAAATATTTAAAAGATTTAAAAAAAAGAAGAAATGATGAAGAGCAGGCCTTAAATGATATTTAATCACTTTTTTCAATAACATTTTAAAAATACTTCTACAACAATCACTGTAACAACAGCAGCTACACCACTACTACAAATATTACTACTACTAATATTAACGGTAGTCAAAAAAGAGAATTCCAGGAGAAGAATGGCCTACTCATAATTTACAGGGTAGGGTTTATAGTCATATTAAAGGGGATGCGATATCACTTTTTTACCAAAACTACTAAAGCAGATGATATCAACTCCAGCCTATAGATTTGAACAATGTTTGGACCTGCATTGATAGCCCAGATAGAATATTGATAATCAGGAATAGGTACAAATTATTTGGAATAAGTCTTAATTTTAGAAAGCCTTATAAATTTTTATTAAGCACCTTTAAAGGAAATAACCAGAAAGAGGTAACTTTTTGGCAAAATTTTCTGGAACACAGAGAATTCCAGTTCAGTTTTATCATACTTAACAGGCTGGGAAGTTTCTGTATTGCTTAGTTAATAAGAGGGTGAGTTCTGGAATAAGACTGCCTAAGTTAGCATTTTGACCCTATCCTTTGCTTCCCATATAAATTTAGACAAGACACTTAACCTCTCTTCACCTTACTTTCCTGTCTTTATATAGAAAAAATGATAGTACCAACCTCATATGTTTATTGTGAGGTTCGTGTAAAGGCTTAGCTTAGTTTATGTTATATATGTAATATTACCAAGTATGTGTGTGTGTGTGTGTGTGTACACACACACACACACACACACACACATATATATACATTACCAAGTATATGATGATCTTCATTTATTTCTCCATAAATAGGTGTTTTTGTTCAACAAATCCTAAAGCCTTAGGTGTCTCAATTCCACTAATTTATCATTCCTTTACTGATAGAATAGATAAATGGGGAAGCTATGATATGATATTATGTTATCCTCCATGGTCAAGGAAAATAAAACAAAACCTGGTCTCGTTTCTGGCTCTAGGGAAGAGAAGCATAATCATGCCAGATCAGGTAACAGAGGTGCTATAAAACCCGATAATAATACATGGACTTCAATTCCATCAGGTTTTATCCAGAAAATTATGACACTGCAATGTGTTCTATAAATTGAGCATCTCACCCCATACCAGAAGATTCTTGAATTTATTTCTAACACCAAACTGTAACTGTTTGTAAAAGAGTTTATAACTGTTTATAAACATGCAAACAGAGTCAGCACCAACAAAAAGAATTTAAAGAGCTTTTGAATAAGACTGCCAAGTCTCCAGGAGTGCAAAATAGGGCTTTTTTTTTTTTTTTGATAACTCTCAGTCAATATATTGACTTGGGTTCAGACCCTGAAATTCTAAAGCCTCAGCCTCTTTGTGGAAAAGAATAAGGGTAGTATCTAATGTCATCAGAATCCTCAGGTATGACAGGATTCTTCTATCCCTAAAATCAGTATGTTCACCATTTGAACAAGGGCCAATATATTATGGCAAGCAGTGGAAAAGTATTATCTATCTTGTATAGGAACAGTTCAGAAACAAGAACTGAGAGAGTTTCAAGGGTGATCCTCCAATCCCAGAGGAAAATGTCTGTCGAGACGACTGAGACAGTCTCTTGAGATAACAGATGTGTGCCAGGTACCAGGTAGCACAAAGAAAGAATTTGTTATGAAATATGAAGTCATTGTGATACGGAAAACAAAAGCGAAAGAAAACGTTAAATTGCCTTACTACTTATAGCTCATTGACACGCGACAGGCAGTGACCTTTCTCTAGGGACTCAACTGCCTCAATGTTAATACTTTGCTAAGGGCAAAAGGCAGTCTTAGTTTAACATTATCCTTACCTCCAGGATTCTCTCTCTCTCTCTCTCTCTCTCTCTCTCTCTCTCTCTCTATATATATATATATATATATATATATGGAATACACATATAAAAATTACTTCAGAAACTTCTTTTATATTTACCCCCAACCCCCAAGGTATATGTTAGCAATCATCCTCCAAGCCTATGACCCACTGATAGACATCTGAAGGGTCTTATGACTAAGATTTTATTAGATAGTAATAAGTGACCTTTTCCTAACGATAGGTAGGCCCCTCAAGTTCCTGGAAACCTTGCTTCCAAAATTCCTTAGAGACTTTTACTATCCCTAACCCTCTCCCAACTTGAAAGTGTATAATCAGTCACTTATCACAACCCTAGTGCAGCTATTTCTGCTCATAGGTCCTATCCCCGTGCTTTAATAAAACCTTTTTTTTTTCATCGAAGACATCTCAAGAATTCTTTCCTGACCATTTGCTCTGAACTCCACCGTTTCCACTATCAGTTTGTATCCTGAGGATGAACAGTGCCTCAGGAGAAGTGCCCAACAGTTTAGCGACTTAGTCTGGGATTTAAGAATATCAAGAAGCACAGATTTGTGCAAGTTACATTACTGCGCATCAGGAAGAAGTTGCTTTCTTACATACTAGGCTCAGAAGGGTAACTGAAGGTAGCTGTTAAGGTACCAGTAGATCAGGGAATAATTATAGAGCTGTTTCAATAGCTGTGGACAGAACTAAGTGGGATACTTTGAGTGATATCCTAAATATCAGTCAATGGGAATTTGCTTTATATTTAAGGAAAGTGCACTTTGAGTCAATGCGAGGTAGAAACCCCAAGTCACCAAAATGACAGAGGGTGAGGAGAAAAGGGGAAGTAAGCTCTCTGGAATTGTGTAAAAATTAGGAACCAGCCTAAAAAGTAAGGAATCTCTACTATAACCTTTTAAGATTCTTGGAAAGAGGGAGGAGGATAGATGTGGATTATTCCTTACAAGGCTTAAACTGGATAAGAACTGGAGAAAAGAGTAGTCAAATAGTCTAAATCATAACCTTCCTAAACTATAATAGATGTAAGAAAGGCGCACATATGCGAAAGATGTATCAGGACTACCTTAGGTATTTGCAGTGTAAAAAACATCAAGAATGTTTGTGAAATAGTGGCGAAATTTTGATTCTGGAAATCCTCAACTGTCCATATAGCAGATCCGGATAGGCAAAGGTCAGCACCTATGACGCATTTCTTAGTAATTGGTGAGACCCAGGTTAGATTTGGAAAAACAATATGGGGGATGTTCAGTAGTACATGATATTAAACATCACAAATGACAATTCTTTATGGGATTTTATAATAGGTAACAAAGTTACCTTCTATTAAAGAATGAAACTGACCGACGCTGCATGGTACAATTTTAAAAGTTCGCCGGGAACACCGTTATAGGATTGTAAAGCTGGAATCACCTGATTGCATGGTGTGATCATGTAATGACGGTCACAGAAGCAATGGATGCAGTAATAATTTAGTGCCTTGAAATCAAAGCATGCAGGGCTGAGCACATTGAGAGAGTGATTCAGACTTCTTTACACAGCAGGTAGTATGGAGCAGTAGCACATGCAGATTTTTTTTAGAACTTGTATTTTTGAGAAGGGAAAGAAAGAGATGAATTCTGCCTATTGCACTAAATTCTTACCACTCTTGGGGCTACCCAGTCATGCTCCCAAAGAGGAAATGTTTTCACTAAAGAGTGGAAGGAGGGACTGAAAAAAATTGGAGGAATCTTGAATATTTAGGTTGTGATCTAGAGACACTAAAATCCTTGAGGCTGTTTCATGAGGTCAGGTTAAATTGACACAGGTTATTGGAGTGCCAGAGCATCATACATTTCTATTCCTTTTTGCTAGTGAGGAAGAAATTCAAGAAAAACATAAATGCGTATTGTTTACTGAATAAGATTTAATGCCATGAAACATACCAATACACTGTGCATCATGTTTGAAATACCTTCCTCTACCTGGTAAAGAGTTAATGGATATCAAAGCAGAATTTAAGGAGTAGGCATTATCAAATATTTATACTTGAAGAAGACAAAGTAAAGAAAAAATTAACTTATTAAGTTGCATTCATTTGAAAGGATGCTTAATGGAATCTCAGAGACACTTCTGGAATTTAATGTTTGGTCAGTAAAAGTAATTCAGAGCGTCATACAAAGCTGGACTGGGAAGTTTGTACAAAACGTCAGGGAAGCCTTCTTAAGACTGTCTGTTGGCATATATAGCCTGCATATATTCTTTAAGGCTGGATAAAATATGTCAAAACAACACATGAATATAATACAAAAAAATTTCTTCTGTAACTATATTTCTTTATCCCATAATTATAGGAAATCCTCTGATTTCCAGGTATGACAGCACTACTGTAAATTTGCAAAACACTAGTCTCCACATTTGCCCAAGCCCCAGACTTACACCTAATCTCCGTTGCTGGGATTCACTAAACCACGTGAATCAGGAGGAAGAGTACTGTCATAAGAAACTTAACTTCAGCACAAAGCAAATTTGAAGTCAGTTCTTCCATTGTGACTCTTCGGCTGGGTTGCCCTGAGAAAAATCCCTTCATTTGTGTATATTTCGTCTCCTCATATGAAAAACAGAGCATCATTCATTATCCCCCCTGTATCAAATTATTGTATATGGTGTCAAAGTTAAGAGTGAGATAAATTTATTTTAAAAAAGTTGACATGAAAATCAACAAACAGATAAATAGCAATTATCAGACATTTTAAAATAAACCCTACTTATATTGCTCTTTATGGTTTTTGAAGACACCAGAACAATCCAGTGGAGAAAAGGAAAGTATTTTCAGCAAAGATACTGGAATAATGTTTATGTTGTGGGGAAAAAAATTTATTCCTACCTCACACGATCCACAAAAGTTAAAGATGCATCACAAACTTAACCCTAAAGCTAAAACCATAGAGGAAAATATAGAGGAATCGTTTCATGATTTGAGAGTAGGCAAAATAAACATCTTTTTTTTATCTATGTAAAGGCAAATACAAATTAAAAATAAGTGGCTTAATTCTTCCTGTTGAGAATAAGGTAAGAGACTCCTCTTTCCCCTTTTTTCTTTGAGCATATACTTTAAAAATTTGTCATCTGAAGTTATTTTGCCACCTTCAAAACGTATATCAATCTTTTTAAAGGCTAACCAACCCTCTTATTAGCATTAAGATGCAGGAATGTCTTTCCCAAGGGCCTGGAGAGCCATCAATTGAAATATAAACATCAAGGAAGATAGCTTCACGTTTCTCAGTTTCTCTGGGAAAGTAGGAACCTAACTTTGGTGGATGGGTAGCTCCAAACTGCAAATTCTTGTCATAAAGATATGTGAAAGTTATTATTTTTCTTTTAGACGAAATCAGTTAGCTACCACAAATGGTTTTACCAATTAACAAGTAAATTTGGGATGAGCTACATACATGTGACAGATGGCTCTGTCAAGACCTCTTATTGAGGATTAGTTATTGTTTGTTTGAAAAACTTGTATGCAGGTTGTGTGTGCTTGGCCTTTCTTTCTGTCTTAATAACACTTAGTGGATTGCGAGTGCTGTATAACACATTCTGACTTGATACATATTCCATAATAAAGTTGTTTTCTTTTTTCTTTTCTACTTTTATGAAGAGGCATTCTGGATTGGAAAGAGATTTTAACTATATTTCCCCAGCAATTCTGGCACTGAGGACAGTTCCTACCCTGAGCAGATCCGCTAAATGTCAGTGGCCACACAATAGTCAGGTACCCTGAATTATAAAAAGCCTTCCCTGCAGCTCTCATCTCTTTTGGAATACCAGCTAGATTCCTGATTTGAGATGTTACTATTTGAGTAAGCGTGTGTAATTCAGCCTCTAAAATCCTGAGAGGATCATTAAATGGTTGGAAAATATAGAAAGCCAGCAATGTTGAATACAGAGCTTTCTCTGAAAGGCTAGTATCTTTCTTTCACATCTGAAGTTAGTACATGGGAATGCAGTCTTGCAGTGGCCTAGGGTCAGTTCTTTTAATTTGGATTAATTAACATATTTTGGGGGCCTCATCCCAAGCAAATGGATTACTGATATTTATGAGATAAATATCACTCTAAGAAAAAAATTAAGATTGACTTGGAAATCTAGAAGAATAGAAGGAGGAGGCATGCCTGGTAGCTCAGTTGGTTTAGCGTCTGACTCTTGATTTTGGCTCAGGTCATGATCCCGGGGCCATGAGATAAGGCTCCACACTGGGCGTGGAGCCTGCTGAAGATTCTCTCTCTCTCTCTCTCTCTCTCTCTCTCTCTCTCTCTCTCTCTCTCTCCCCCTCTCTCCCTCTCCCCCACTCACATGCTCTCTCGTCTCCCTCTCTCTCTCTCTCTCAAATATACATACATAAATATTTAATGTTTTATTTATTTTTGAGAGAGAGAATGCAAGTGGGGTAGGGGCAAGGAGAGAGGAGCACAGAGGATCCAAAGCAGGCTCTGTACTGACAGGTATTGTGAAAACTGAAAAAAGCTTCAGATTCAGAAGCTCCCCAATCTGAAATAAGTTGAGGTATTACTTTGGGCCCTAGGAAGTAATAATACTGATATAATTTGACATATACAACCAATAAAAAATAGTTTACTAAAAAAGCAAGCCATCGCCATAGGTAAAACAATATCTTTGGTCTAGATATTAACTAACAGATCATTTAAGTAAATTAAATTATAAATAATAGTTTATCTATATGTATATATAGAATATAGAAATAATCTAACATACATTAAATTATAAATACAATAATAAATACAAATTAATTAAAACTCAATTACAATAAAATAGTTATAAAGGAACTTTTTAAATTTTTTTTTTCAACGTTTATTTATTTTTGGGACAGAGAGAGACAGAGCATGAACAGGGGAGAGGCAGAGAGAGAGGGAGACACAGAATCCGAAACAGGCTTCAGGTTCTGAGCCATCAGCCCAGAGCCTGACGCGGGGCTCGAACTCACGGACCGTGAGATCGTGACCTGGCTGAAGTCGGACGCTTAACCAACTGAGCCACCCAGGCGCCCCTAAAGGAACTTTTAAAAAAAGGAATAATTTGAAAAATAGGGCATTCATCCTGTAATATTCCCATACTTCAGTAAAACAGGAAGGTAAATTTGATAAAGATGGTTAACCACCATATAGCTTTGCACAAAATTGTAGCCATTAATCCCTGTAGTTACTAACCCTGCAATGATTCTGACTTCTGATTTCAGTACTACTATCTGCAATTTTTTTCTTTGTCATTAATATGGTTTTCTCTTTCTTTCATCCCTAGCCCTTCTTCCCTCACTCCATTCCCTCCTTTCTTCTTTTCTATGGATGAGTTCTGTACTTTGCCCTTATTTATGAAAGAGTCAGATACTTATGGCAAAGGATTCCTTAAGGATTTCAGAACTCTGACCTTTTTCTGTAATCATGAAAGGAAGAAATAATGAAAGGAAAGGAAAGGTAAGGAAAGGAAAGGAGAGGAAAGGAAAGGAAGAAAGAACTTAGAGACATTTGTCCAACCAGAGGGATTTATAGTAATTCAAAATAGATAATCTGCTGGTGGCCTCTGAATTAGAAAGTGACGTGAAATTGGCACTTTGGCTTTGTTACAATTTTTTGCTTCACAGGGGCATATATATGTTATGTGTGAGATGAATCAACACCTCAGTGGATACTAGTACTTTTGTGGAAAAGTTTAACAACTCATTATATAATTCCCAGAGTCCTGTGAGCTTTCTGGTGCTTGGCAATGTTATCAATCATTGGAGGTTTTAGATTTTGACCGTTGTAGGGCATTGCATTAATAGTTTCTGAACTTACCTGGATAGCTTATAAACAAACAAGCAAACAGAAAAGAAGATTAGATTCCTGAGTTCCACCCCCAGAAAGTTTCACTGAGTAGCTCTATTAATTATAAGGGAGTCTTTAGGTTTTAGATATTTCCCAGTGATTTGTGATCAGTTAGGTTGGTGAGTCACTAATATTCGTATATAGTACTGATGTTATATAATTCAAATGTCTAGAAAGATGCTTATTTTCCCCTAGACTGTAATTCCCTGAGTTTTCAGAATATGTATTATTCATTTAATTATCTTAAGATTGAAATAATGTCAGGTACATGCAATTAAAGCTTTATAAAACTCAGTGAGGGCATGAATTATTTTACTGATTTAGAGAATGCTGTTGGTTGAACATTTCTGGCATGCTCATGCTCCTTTAGAACACATTAAAATATGGACACAGGATGGAGATCAAAGCATTCCATCTGTTACTGATAAAGCCATTGGAAGGTGAGGTTTGGTCTGTGGCTAAGTAGGCTTGTAAATACTTCACCATTAAATTACATATAATTGCATACATAATTACTCAGATAGCTGGACCAATTGCAGGACTCATCTAAAAAGGCAGAGTATTACAGTGTATAGCAGAAAACAAACTTGAACACCTGATGCCTGCATGTTGGCATCCCTCAAAGTGAATACAGGAAGCAAACTGGACACTTCCACTGCCAGTTCCTTCCAAGTTCACGCATCATATTAGTCACTTTTTATATGTAAAGAGGAATGAGTGAGAGGTAGCAAGAGAATCCAAGGGGCTGTTTTCCATAGAAGAGCATCTTCTTATGAAAATCATCGCAGATGACAGAATGGGCTGGGGGGTGGGGTGGAAACAACTAGTAAGTTGTAAAGTCAGAATCACTTCTGACATTTTTGTTGCCAGCCCAATATTTTATTTTTTCCCAAAAACAAATCTAGTGGAAAGGGCCATGAATCTGACAGTTTCAATCCTTATTTCCTCGGATCTAGTTCATTTATTCAATAATTTACAATAAACTTCTACTTTGGATCTCAGAACATGTTTTGAGGCGGGGAAAAGAAAACAGTGAATACAACTCATTGTAGCACACAATCTAGAGTCACAAAATAAATAATTATGGCACACATTAGTAAATGCAATGAATATTGAGATACTTGTAGTTTGTTACTGAGAAAAGAGAATAAGGATATTCTGTCTACCAGGTGAACAGGGAAAGATCATGAAGGAAGTGATCTGTGAACTCAGTCTCAGGATGATGATTGGGAGATAATGAATTAAATGCAGGTGTGGAGAACTGGCCATTCCAAGCATGGAAAAAAGAGTAGATACATACAGGAAATGATGACCATGATATGTATGGGAAATTGTGGATAATTTGTTGTGTCACTGTAATACTAAGTACACGGCAGGGTAATGTAGTAATAAGACTAGAGGGCTCAGCCATGGTCAGACTGTGAACGGCGTTAATGTTTCAAGGTTAGAAGCTTAGAAATTACCTTCTGGGTGATTCAGGGCCTGAATGAGTTAGAATTCTTTCAACTGCAAATAAGAGAAACACAACTACAAAATAATCCAATTCAGTAAAGGAAATGTATTAACTCACATAACTTTGAAAGTCGGTGGATTTTTAGAACTCATATTGTTATCAAGTCAGATATAATGGCAAGAGCTTGAGCAGCATTTTAGGCTCATGTGTGACGTATTAAAGACATAATATCAAAAAAAAATAGGAAGGAGAAATAGAAAGAGCTTGGATTCTTGACCTTTTGAGTCTATTATATTAGCCTGAACTATTTATGCTTGAATTGCTATTCAAGAAGAAGGAATGGACCCTCATCTTTTAAACAAGTAAACATATTAATTTGGCTTCTGTTTCAGCAGCAGAATCTGTACTTAAACAAATTTATAAATGCACACTGAACCTTCAGATAAATTCTTCTCTGCGATGATGACATCAGACAAGTTAGACAACATTAGTCCAAACACATATAGTTAATTCCTTAAATTTATTATGACAACTTCAGAAGGAAACAAACTTTTCTGTATACTTAAGAATTGTCCTAAAGTTTGAGATCTGTTTAGTCACTTCTATTCAAAACCTAAGGCCATTCTATTATGAGCTCATCTTTTGTGCATCATGTGATTTCCTTGTAAATATCTCTCCCCAACTTCTAAACCAAAGTTAGTTATCGCCTCTTTGATAATTAACTCCATTTTCAGGTGGCTTTCTTATTGCTTTTTACTTTTATTTTTCCTTTTTTATAAATATATTCCATTAGTTTCTCATCTGATCATATTTCCAGAATCTATCACAATACTTAATGAGCTCATAGTGCATTTCTGACAACTAGGTGTTGAATAAGTTATTTTTAATCAAGTTATTAATACTCTCCTTCTTCCCTTTAACCAACTTTCTTTAGGGCATAAGTTATACAAATAGCTTTGAGACTTAAAAAATGTAACAAAGGTCTTTTCTATTTTTGTAGAATAATGCAAATTGAAATATATTGGGGCTATACTATTCATGCAAAGAACAAGAAGTAGCAAGAGCATGAGGTCAAAATCACAATAATTTGCATATTAATTTATAGTAACAAAAGCAAACAAAGAAAATTTAAACTGCTTGGAATATGGGGTATAATTTAAGTCTTAATTAGATTTTTCTAAAGCAACTCTACAATTTGGTTCTGTCCCCTAAGTAATAAGGTGTTCATGTGGTTATTGCTGCTTTATAGATACCCAAATAATCAGTCAATTTGACAAATATGAAAACAAAACATGAAAAGTCATAGCATCCTGGATTAGAAAACATACTCCATTACAAAATGTCCTCAATCATTTAATGCAGTTGGAGAAGTAGTGTCTAATTTTATAGAGGAAATAGGTTGGAAATATCCATAAGTAGTCCTGTGAATAGAAGAGTAGATAAGACCAAGGACCTTTATTCACTCTACTCTGTCCTCTCTGGCCGTATAACAGTGCCATGTTAAGTAAAAGCTTAATAAAATTTTGGTAAATAAATGACACTTACTCCACCACTTATATGCTTAGAATTTAATCTCTAGAAAAAAATAATTTTAAAGTTATAATTTCCAACTACCCCAACTTTGTTAACATATGACATATAAAATGGCATGCCAATTAATTCCCGATAATGTGATAACAATTTCTGGATTCAAATATTTCTGTTTTACTAATATTTTAAGTATTTTTAAATTGCAAGGTACTTTATCTTATTAGGTATTAGACTCATTGGGAGCCCACCCAAAGTGTGGCTGTTCACTTTTACTTTGCGTTAAACTTAAGATTCTAAAAGACAGGGGGCCTGTGTGGCTCAGCCAGTTAAGTGTCCCACTTTGGCTCAGGTCATGATCTTATGGGTTCTTGAGTTTGAGGCCAGCATTGGGCTCGGTGCTGACAGCTCAGAGCCTGGAGCCTGATTCAGATTCTGTGTCTCCCTCTCTCTGCCCCTCCCCTGCTCACACTGTGAGTGATTCTGTGTGTGTGTGTGTCTTTCTCTCAAAAATAAACATTAAAAAAATTTAAAAAGAAAATATTCTAAAAGACAGTTAAAAAATTAGGGTCTTTATTTTCTTCTTTCATCACCCAATATCCGTCTGAACAATGAGTATATAGTATCATTCTTGAAAGGTATTTTATTTTGCTAACCTCAAGCAATGCAACACTAAAATAGTATCAATTATAATAACTTAATGAAACCTATTTATGTTCTTGGGGCAATTATATATGTTATTTTAATACTTTAAATGAATATTGAATTTTTCAAGACTGTTAGAAAGCGTATCCATACATCAGCCAAAAAAGTCAAATATCTCATTCGGTTTTGTATTCTTTAGAAATACATTTTCAGTGATAATATGCATTTTATTGCTGTGTTTTTCAAAAGCTTCGATTAGCTTAGTTTATCTGTTTATACACTTCAAAAAGTTAAATGTGGACAGTTCAAAGGCAGAAATCTCTATTTGATGTGTCATATTAAGTTGCATCAATTGTGTCCTATTTGGCAAAATGACCCAATTTAATGCAACAGGACAGCTGCAACTTTAAATCCCTTAGCTCCAATAGCCTGCATTGGAACTACCCACGAACATGAAAAAGAATAAATTTGGGGTGGTACGTTTTAGTTCTCTATTGGAAAGTAAACTGTGATGTTAAAGGAACCTGCTGATTTTAAAAATTAAAATCAAAATAAAGTATACAGAGGATCTTGCATGGTTTTGGGTACCTGAAATATTTTAGAATCCAAGAATCCTCCTATACTGTTGGAGTTGGCAGGAGACCAGCCTTGGATCTTTCAGAATTTCTTGTCAGACTGCTCAGTACATATTGCACAGGGCATGCTATAACCTCTGGGGAGTAATTACTCTCCAAACGGTTAGCAAAACTGAGCTTAGGATGCTGACGGGCAGGCCTCACACTTAGCTAAACTGTATTGGCAATGCTGTCCAGAGAATAAGCAATGCCTCGAGAACAATTCAAAGGTGGTATAAGAGGAAATGTAACTGAGCTTAGCTTACTAATAGTTTGGGCTACTTTGTAATGGCTAGTGTCAGTAAACTGTTGGAAATTCACTTTGAACTGATTTTATCCAGCTTTGTAAGTAATCTCCCTTCCAGCCAGTTAGAGGAAAACTATTTAGGAAATCATATTGAGGTATTTTAGTACTCTTCACAAGCAATTTATTACTGTTTTCTCCATCATAACTCCCTGGAAATGTAACCAGCTAGCTTTAAATGAAATGTCCTATTACAGCAATATTTCACCTATCCAGAGATCTCGCATCCATGAGGTACTGTCAAAAAAACTAGAAGAAAACAAGAATCCTCTGAATCAGTAGAATTGATGTATGTAAAAAATAAGTGTTTACCTACACTTATGTATGTAAAAATATTCTTATAACATCATTGCCTAATATCAAGCTTTTGATACATATACCACAACCACTTATGTTCAAATTCTGCCACAGCTCTGAATCTATGCCTAACAGATGTCTGATTATACTTTTAATAATTCTCAATGGAAGAATGGGTTGACTAATATAAGGATTTGATTGGTTTGTCAATGTTGTTACTTACACTCATTTTTAGCAATATACAATTCAGATGTATATGAGCTTGAGTTTATTTGGATGATAAGTTTTAAATCATGTCATAGATTTTGATGGGCAAACATCTTCCTTTTTTATGATTGGCAATAATACAGCATCAGGTCACTTATAACTTAATCTCTTCAGAGTCTCTGGGCATGTTGTAGAGGTTATACAAATTACACTGGAGAGCAATTATTCTCTTAATAAGTGGAATTAACCAAAATTCAGTGCCACCTCGAGAGACTTAAGTTATTTATGTGGCTATCCTTGGCAACAAGCTTTAATTTCTCCATGGCTTTCTCCCAAAGTCAATAATGTTGCTAATCATAACAGTCACCCTTAAGAATCATGAAACTTTGGAATTTCAATCAAATTTCAATCAAAGAAGAGTGTGAATATTTTAAATATAAAATTATTTTGAGGGTGTTCTTTTTCTTTGTTTTTGCCTTTGACTATTAATTGGCTAACCTTATTCTCGAAGATGGACATATTAGACCACATTTTTTTATTATGATATAAAATTAAAATAATTTTAATGGAATATAGTTGTAAAAAGATTTAACATTCAAACAATGATGCCTTTAAAAATACTTTCACTGGAGATCCTGGTTGGCTCAGTCGGTAGAACGTGTGATTCTTGATCTCAGGACTGTGAGTTCGAGTTGGATGTAGAGATTACTTAAAAATAAAATCTTGGGGCGCCTGGGTTAAGCACAGTCGGTTAAGCGTCCGACTTCAGCCAGGTCACGATCTCACGGTCCGTGAGTTCGAGCCCCGCGTCAGGCTCTGGGCTGATGGCTCAGAGCCTGGAGCCTGCTTCCGATTCTGTGTCTCCCTCTCTCTCTGCCCCTCCCCCGTTCATGCTCTGTCTCTCTCTGTCCCAAAAATAAATTTTAAAAAAAATGTTGAAAAAAAATAAAAAATAAAATCTTGGGGAAAAAACCTTCATTTATATAATATTATTTCATTTTAATCATGGGGAAATTAGACATGCTAGTTAAATGAATTGCCTAATATCAAAAACTATAACATAATTAAGCTGGAAGTAGAACTCAGGTCTGCAGTAGTCAAAGGAACACTTTTTTGTGACCATAACAACTAGTCCATTCATCCCCAAATAAGGTTTTAAGCAATGACTAAAGCAAAATTCTGATAGATCGTTCCACCCAATGTGAAGCAAATGTCTAAATAACCTATTTCAGTATTAAATACCAATTGGCAGCTGGTGCCAGAAAGAGGAATTATTAAGCCTTTGGTTTCCACATACCCAAGAAGTAGCAAATCAAGAATGCAGAGCTATTTCTAATTAAAAAAGTGCAGTTTTTCCTAGAATCTCTTTTTCCTCCCTAGAGAGAAAGGTTTACAGGTTTGTGAGCATCTTGTAATGGCCTCGACAACTTCTTTTTTCACCTTTAACATTCCAAATTTTCCTTTGCTATCATATTCCTTGGAAAACAAAAAATGAAACATCAGCTGACCTGTGTTGTCTACCTAAAGGAATAAGCAATGAAGCTCGTTGTTTTAATGGACCCCCAATATTTTGAACTATCACTATACATATATTTAAAGTTTGAGAACATTGAAACCATATTTCAGAAATAAATTATTAATGAAAATAGCATAAAACATTATTTAAATGAATTACATTCATGTGTATACAAAACATATGAAAACCCCCTGCACACTGAAGCTATTTCCAAGCACTGAGTTCTCAGCAAAAACAATTACATACTTTTTCTTCTCAGTTGGTACAGTTACTCTCATATCTTGGACTTGAGGATATTTATCCTAATATCAAGATCAATGCAATCTTTTGTTTTGGTTGCCAGGGGACATTAGTCTCCTACATCCCTTCTTCCCCCAAGTATTTATTTATCATATACTATGCTTTAGATGCTTCAGCAACATCAGTGAAAAAACAAGATCCTTGACTTCCAGTTGTTTACTCCAACAGCAAGAGACTAAGCAGCAGTAAATAATAAAGGAAAAAGCATAATAAATTAGGAAACTATATAATAAGTTGGGAAGTGATAAATATTATTCATAAAAAGGAAAATTATGACAAGGTATAGAGATTGGTCTCAAGAAGGGCGTCGGTTGCAATATTAAACGAGCAATCAGGTTGGGCTTCAATAAGAAGATAGGACTTGGGGCGCCTGTGTGGCTCAGTCGGTTAAGCAGCCGACTTCGGCTCAGGTCATGATTTCACGGTCCGTGAGTTCGAGCCCTGCGTCGGACTCTGTGCTGACAGCTCAGAGCCTGGAGCCTGTTTCGGATTCTGTGTCTCCTTCTCTCTGACCCTCCCCCGTTCATGCTCTGTCTCTGTCTGTCTCAAAAATAAATAAACGTTAAAAAAAAATTAAAAAAAAAAAGAAGATAGGACTTAAAAGAAAACTTGAAGGAGGTGGGAAAGCAAGCAAAGCAAATAAGAGAATGGCTGAGCAAAATCCCTGAAGGAGGAACAAGTCTGAATTTAAAGGCAGAGCCAGGAGCATGACTCTAATGGAGTGAGCCAGGGGAAAGTACTGGGATACGAGGGCAGAAAACAAAGTGTATGTGAGGGAATGAGGTATTAGGGGGAAGAGACAAATTAATCCAGGCTTTCTAAGCTATTGGAAAACCACTGGCATTTATTCTAACTGAAATGGAAAACTATTGCGGGCTTTTGGGAAGAGAGGCAATATCGTCTGATTTCCCTTTTGGAAGAATCACTCTGGCTGTTGTACTGAGAACAAACAAATATAGGGCACTAATTAGAGGATTATAATAATCCAGGCCCAAACCAATGAGAGGGCAGCAGAAGAGGGTAGAGTCATCATCTATGAATAACAGAAAAAAAAACCCTTTGAAAAAAATGGGTTGCTGAAAGGTATTAAAGCCAAATCCAAGAGTAATTCAGATAATTATGTTAAGTTTCATTTCAATGAAGGAATTCAGTTTGATGAAAAGAGAAAGTTTGTGATCTGGACTCCTTAGTTTGCCTATTCAGCTTCTTAACCACCCTGGGTATCTAAAATAATATTCATATATTGGTTAATTCCACTCATCCTTAATGCTTTGTATTCGATTTATGGCTTAGTTCCTAGAAGAGTTTAATGATTGATTTTATAAACTCATATAAAAAAATTTAGGAAGGAACAACTTGTTGAGCGCAATGTTATTTTTTCTAGATTCTAATGTATAATTTTGCAAACCATTTCTGAAATTTGTACATACGTTACAATTCATAGTACGTATTTCACTAGCACTTTGTTTACAAAGGATTGTGGGCTAGCTTTGGCTTGATAGATGTAGTTCAGGCCTCTGAATTAAACTATTAATTAATTATGGATAGTGACCATGTCTCAGTCATCTCTGTATTGCTGGTCACGGACACATCTGGCACATGTTCAGAACTCAGTGAATACTTACTGAGTAAGGATTAGCTAATAAAAATAGTTTAAAGCAGTGCATCCTTATGGAGATGATATGGACACCCATAAATGTACGTTTTGTGGGTAACTTCAGCAGCCTGATTGGTAAGTCTGATGTGCTATGATTAGTTTCCAGAATGACCTTAATTCTAGGAAACTCCAACTAAATACAAGAATCTGCAACCAAATCAGTCCAGGATAAAAAAGAAAATGAAAAGTGGCCAATTGTTTGGATGAAACGGAACTGTTAAGAGAGCAATATAGCCTCTTTTAGAAGGGGGCAAAGGATGTAATGAACTTGGAGGGCGTGGAACTGCAAGAGTTAATGTTCAGGAATTAGAGATTTTGAGACACATGCTTCCATTTTCTGGCAACTACAAGACTTTATTTATCTTTTTAATATAGCCAGTGAAATCTAAAGATAAAGTGACTATTAGCAATAATAGGACTTCACACCATCAAATATTCATCTTTATACTTTGTAATATGCAGGGAAAGGCAGCTATTTATCAGTGTAAAACTCAGAACAATAAGGAAAACAACAAATTGAAAGAAAATAACTTATAAAATACATATTTTCTGGCAGTGTTTAACATACACTTATCTGAATAAATTAATGAGGGCTTAGACAGCTCTTTAAAAGTCATCAAATATTATATCACCTTCACAATAATCATGGAGCAATTGAAACTGATTGATCTTACATGGAAACTCTGATTTCAAGGAGTCTGAACTGAGAAGTTCCTGACAAATTCTTTCATGTGTCTAACTGTCCATCACAGGGGAACAAAGAACGAAACTGCATATGTACTTGCCAAAGATCTGGGGAAATGACTTCCAATGACATGGCATTTTTATTCAGAACTTTAAATAAATGTTTATTTTTATTTAAAAAAATTTTTTAAATGTTTATTTATTTTTGAGAGAGACATAGCATGCTCAAGGGAGGGGCAGAGAGAGAGACACACACACAGAATCTGAAGCAGACTCCAGGCTCTGAGCTGTCAGCACAGAGCCTGACACAGGACTGCAACTCGTGAACCATTAGAGCATGACCTGAGCTGGAGTCGGATGCTTAACCAACTGAGCCACCCAGGTGTCCCTAAATAAATTTTTAAATGCACTTTGTGATTTCTTCTCTAGTGGAAAATAAATGACCAAAGACAAAGTCAGATATCAAATAAGTGAAATAAATATAAAATCAGGAATGCTTAATATACTTAATACAGAGCCAGGTGGGAAAAGAGACCCAGCTGTATGCAACAGCTAACTTCATCTGTATAAAAAATATATGAAATCTCCT
Organism: Acinonyx jubatus; assembly: GCF_027475565.1. Lineage (NCBI taxonomy): Eukaryota > Metazoa > Chordata > Mammalia > Carnivora > Felidae > Acinonyx > Acinonyx jubatus. The sequence continues at coordinate 23,244,374 of NC_069390.1, read as the reverse complement.
GACCGGACTTAATGTATAGGATTTAGTCACATTCTTTTTCATACTAATCACAGTAAATCTTGGCCACATAAATTCCGCTTTATTCATTGACTAATTTATTTAATGTGGGCATCTTTCCTCAGCTCTCTATTCCTTTTCCTCATTAGCAGAGATAGAAAAATAATGAAAGAATAATCACCACACCATTTTCTTCTTCTCATCCTCCTCTTCCTCCTTCATCACCCTCTTCCTTCTCCACTCTTCCTCCTCCTACTCTTCTGTTGTCTTATCCTTTATCCTCTCTGTTATCATTATCTCTTATGCATGTATTCAGTAACTTATACTTTAAAAGACTTTCATGGGGCACCTTGGTGTCTCAGTTGGTTAAGCATCTGACTCTTGATTTGGGTTCAGGCTGATTTTAGCACAGTTGGGAGACTGAGCCCTGCTTTGGACTCTGTGTTGAATGTGGAGCCTGCTTGCGATTCTCTCTCCATAAAAAAAATAAAAAGACTTTCACATAATATGCATGATTGATAATATGTTAAATATAAAAGAGAAGGGGTACATGAGTGTTATCTGCCTAAAAAGATAAACAAAGGAGAAATCAATAGTAATACTTATATAAACTATTTGAAAATCAACCATATACTGAAAATAGAGAACTGAAATAGAGAACGTGTTACAAAGCCCTTTGTAAGAGTTGAAGCCACAGCAATAAGCATATGTGTACACCCACGCTTGTTTTCTGTCTACTCTCCTAGACAGTCCCCTCTCCTTTGGATGTTTTTCAATAGAGTTTAAAATGCATAGGAAAGCTAGCTGTATGTGGATAGGTAGGTAGGTAGGTAGGTAGATAGATGATAGATAGATAGATGATAGATAGATAGATAGATAGATAGATAGATAGATAATAGACTGTTAGATAAATAAATTTGGTATTTTGATGATTTTGTGGGTAAGACTCAAATGGGATTAGTTCTTCACTAAGCATTTCTGGTTCATAAAAATGTGTTTATTAAGGGTTTTTCTTATGTCCCCATTAGTGTCCTAACTAAGACTAATGCAGTAGGAAAGAAATTAAATATGATTCCTCAAAGAAGCATATGGTCTGATGGAAAAGAGAATAAACTACTAATAAAGTTACAGAGAAATTGTTACTAATGTGAGACAAGCTTCAGTGCAGTGCATTTGGTCAGCTTTACCTTAGAGATGTTGAATGATATTCAGAGCACTATGTAAAATGGTCCCTTGACCATGAGAGATAGCTTTAAAATGTTTAATTATCCTCACACATCATTGACTCCATGGTGGTAATGGCTTTGAAGAATGCTTATTCTGTTTTCAGTTATGAATATAGTACCAACTTTGATTCTCATATAAACTTGATACTGCTATTCAGAGACAGTTTGACCAGAGTCACACAGCAAAAAATTGGTGGAACTGATGCTAAATAAGATCCAAGTGTTTCTGAGTCATAGGTGAATGAACTTCCATTATCATGAACATCAGATATATATATGAATGACATTGCCTAACATGCAATTAATTGGCTGTAATTCTTAATTTACTTTTTGAGGCTAATCCATGATTCTTATGGTCATGAAAGTTATCTTTGTACAGATTTGGAAAGTGGCAAGCTATAAGCTGAGTGGCAGCACCACCTACAACATGAGATGCCTTTTATCATTTTGTGCTAGTTTCATATTTAAAACTGCATTACACAGGGGCACCTGGGTGGCTCAGTCGGTTAAGTGTCCAACTTCGTCTTAGGTCATGATCTCACAGTCTGTGGGTTTGAGCCCCATGTCGGGCTCTGTGCTGACAGCTCAGAGCTCAGAGCCTGGACCTGCTTTGGATCTTGTGTCTCCCTCTCTCTCTGCCCCTCCCTGCTGATAGTCTGTCTCTCTCTCTCAAAAATAAATAAAAATGTTAATTAAAAAAAAATTACACAATGAAAATAGCATGATTGGAAATCTCAGTATTTAGTCTTCATTTTGACACATATTCCTTGTGATCTCAAACAAACCATTTAAATATTCTAAGTCTAAATACTCCGAAGTATAAATTCAGGAAATTCAACTAAGATTGTTTGTCTGTTATCCTACCTCTAGGAATTTATTGTGCAAAGGGCCTCACAGAAGTCAAGAGCCTAACCTGCCTCCATTTTGCCAAACTCTCTTATTGTTCACCCTTCTCTACATTTTAAAACAATGACTCATTCATTAAAATGAGGAACTCACCTTGAAACTGCATGTGTAAAATCACTATAAAAACCTATTTGATTCACAGCAGTCAACACATTTGAATGACAAACTAAATAATTCAGTGAAATAATATTTTGTCATAGTCATCACTAATCCCTAAAATAATGTAATGCCCTTCTAATGATTTGTTTAATAATTCCACCGTTGTTTGTCACAACAAACTTCTGGAATAAGCCATCACTCTTGACTATCTTAGAATACTCAGAAACTGAGATTTGATCTAGTCTTGGCAGTACTTGAAACAAAGAATTGTTCATCGATTTGGACAAGTTGATTGAAAACCTCTGTTTGACATGAGTCATGATCCCACCTTGTTATATTTTTATTGTTTGAAATATATTGGAAAAAATCTTGGAAAGTCATATTTATTTCAAAAAAAAAAGAAAATAGTATAAATTTGAGGTGGGTGGAGGCAGGCACAGAAACTAAGTGGTCACCTGAATACATGGACGCTTACATCTTGAAAGGGAATTCGTCAGTAAAGTTTACAATGTTAGTCTCTTAGGTTCAAATTCAACTCATATTTCAAAATTTTTGTTGTGTCCTCATCTGAAAAAAAATTGAAAACTGAATCCTTTGTCTGAAGTACGTAGATATTCCCATTAATAAATATTTTCAATTAAAATATCTACAAAACATTGTAAAGTTAATGTATTGGTAAGATCTTTTTACAGTATTAGATTTTTGCCTATACAATACCGTTAAGGTTATTAAACAGGCATTGCCAGAAGACATTTTATTAATGATAATGGACAATTTTACACATTTTAAAATCAGTCTCTTGGTATTATAAATAACTATGTAGTTCAGGGTGCTTATGTGGAGTTTCTCCTATAACTGAAGAGTAGAGATGAGTATAATGTCTTCTTCTTAGCAGAAAACAAGGGTCATTAAACTTTCTACTTTTAATTTTTCCACTGTACCTTCAATCCATCTTTATTTTTTTTTCTCTGATTAAAGTTGAGAACTTTAAAAAGACAACTCTAGAATAGCTGCAGAGGATGTGATGGGACAAGTCATAGACTCCTCACTTTATGTGGGGTATTTTAGGCTATAAAAATTTTCTACACTTGTATTCTACAAGAGAATACAAGATGGAAACTGCAATTTATAAAATGGCCTATCCACAGAACTTACAAAACACTCTACACCCAAATGCTGTACAACTATCTGAGGAAACAGTCATTTAGTTCAAAGTAAACTAAAGTATCTATCTGAAAAAAAAGTTGAAGAGAAAACACTATCCTCAAGTTTTCTACTTTAATGATCTCATTAATAAGTAACCTGGTTACTGTTTTGTGAAGATGTTACCTAACCTTTCAGATTTTGTTTTTCTTGTGTTTGTTTTGTTTTGTTTTGTTTTTGGTTCACTAGAACAGGGATTAGAAAACTCTGGCATCCAAGCCAAACTGAACCCGCCCTCTGTTTCTGTAAATCAAATTTTATTACAACATCCATGCCCAATCCCTTATATAGTGCCTATGGGTACTTTGGCATTACAGTGGCAGAGTTGAGTTGCTGCAACAGAGACCATAGAACCTGGGGAGCTTAAAATATTTAATATCTGCCCCCTTACAGAAAAAGTTTGCTATCCTATTATCTATAACATGTTTTAGTTATCATTGCAGGGGTTGCGGGGTGGGGTGAAATTCTAGCAATTTAAAGCAATACCTTTATTGCTTCTTTAATGGTTTATCTTTAATGGTTTCTTTGAATCAGGAATCAGAGAATAACTTGGTTGAGTGGTTCTGGCTCAGAGTCTCTCATGATGTTGCAGTCAAGATGTTGGTCAGGCCATAGGCACCTGAAGGTTGGACTGTGGCTTGAGGATGTGCTTCCAAGTCAGCTCACTCACAGTTGGCAAATTAATGTTTGTTGTTGATAGGAGGCCTCAGTTTCTCACCATATAGACCTCTCCACAGGGTTCATGACACGGCAGCTGGCTTCATTCAGAGCCACTGATCCAAGAGAATACAAGATGGAAACTGCAATTTATAAAATGACCTATCCACAGAAATTACAAAACATCATTATCCTATACAAGTTAGTCCTTAGGGAAAGAGAGTCGGTTAAATTTTTTTGCTTAGTTTCAGGTCAGAACAAGCACATAAAAATATATAAATTCTTTTTTCAGTGAAAAGAAGTTGGGAGAAAAATTAGGAAGACCAGATATCAAAACACATTGTAATGTATAATAGAATAATATATAGAATGAGGAGCTCTAAGCATTTTTTTCTCATGGAAATTAGTATGCTGTCAAATAGATGAGGGTGAATTCTTCAAAGGCAGTAGGTTAAAAGAAAAAGAAATAAGTTTTTACAATCTGTAACTAGAAGAAAAGAAATAGCAAGGATACTCTGGAAAAGTTATAACTCAAGGAATAACTTAGTCAGTGGATTTTTCTACCAACCAAGAGTGAATGTCACATTCACTGAAGCAGTTTGATTATTCCAGTTAATGTAGCATTTGTTCAGTAACAGCGCTGATCTAGACATTTTATTAAAGTATTGTAAGTTAATCATCATGAGACCTTCTTGAAGTTGACATCACATTTTGTAGTCAAGAAAACTGGGAATCAGAGAAAAGAAACTGCCTTAAGTCATATATCTTAGCTATAGCGTAGCCAGATTTGAAACCCAGACTCCTAAATCTCCTCCATACAGATCAAGACTTCAGAATAGTTTAAAAATCTCCCACCATGATGTATAAGAAACAGTGATGCAAATTTTCTCAAATTGCAATGTGTGTAAGAAAAAGCTGTTATAAATTTAAACAGCTAAGCTCTACTCAGAATATGTTTATTTCATCGGTCCACACAAAACCAGATATCTTTATTTTCTTTCAATGTTTATTTTTCAGAGAAAGACAGAGAGAAAGAGAGACAGAGAGAGAGAGAGAGAGAGAGAGGGAGAGAGCGCACACAAGAGGGAAGGGGCAGAGAGAGAGACACAGAATCCGAAGCAAGCTCCAGGCTCTGAGCTGTCAGCACACAGCCCAACATGGGGCTTGAACTCACAAACCATAAAATCATGACCTGAGCCGAAGTCAGATGATTAACTGATTGAGCCACCCAGGTGCCCCTAGATATCTTTATTTTTTAGTGAGCAGCACTGGTCCTATAGATTAATTTGCCTGCACTTCACATCACCTCCACTATAAATAAATAAATAAACAAACAAACAAACAAACAAACAACGTAGGAAAGTAATTCTTCACTATACTTTCTCTTGGATGTAAAGAATACAAAATTTTCGTGAGGCAAAATCTAAAGTAATACATTATATGTTAAAACAAGAGTTAATTTTCAAGGGGATAATTCCAATGTATTTGATGAAAAAAATTTGTGTAATTTTTTTTAATGAAGACAGGAAAATTCTGTTTCTCCTAAAATACAGAAATAGACATTTAGAAAAAAAATAAAACAATTTTAGTCAATATTCTGATTAATTGCAAATATATATATATATATATATATATATATATATGAGACACTTTTTAATTAGAAATGGAAATTTTATAAATATAGATGTCATTTTTTTAGGTTGTCACATTGATAGATGAGTTCTTCCAAACAAAACCTTGCAGAAGAAAGGGAAAATGTCTTCTTACCATAGACAATGAAGAGAACTGTGTTTAGATGTCAGGATTGTCAGTTTAGAATGTCATGTTTACATTTTGTGCTGATCCAAGAAATTTTAATTTCATTAGCAATTATCCCTGGTATTGTACTTTTACTTCTTTTTTATTTAGATCATCTGAATTCTTTAAAGCTTAGAATCCTCATGTTTGCCAACCACCTGTTGTCTCTACTTATCAAAATGAGCCAACCTATCTTATCTTTGTTTTTGTTAATGGACATTTACATTTCTCTAACGACTAGGTTTATATTGACTTCTGGAGCTTTTAACAACATGGCATATGGATTGTGTCAAGGATTGCCAGGATTCAGTCTTTCTTTCTTTCTTTCTTTCTTTCTTTCTTTCTTTCTTTCTTTCTTTCTTTCAAAGGCGGGGGAGGGGCAGAGAGAGAGCAGGAGAGAGAATCCCAAGCAGGCTTGATCTCACAGTGAGATCATGACCTAAGTTGAAATCAAGAGTTAGATGCTTAATCAACTGAACCACCCAGGCATCCCAAGGATTGCCAGGCTTCTTTAAAATTCTTATATAGAAAAAGGTTTTAAGAAATTAATTTATTTCTATTTCTGCAGGTAGTTTCTTGGCGACAGAAATAGTGGAATGTTTTTTTTGAGAGAGAAAAAGATAATGAGAAATAAAAATGTAGGTTCCTCTTATGGATATGCAATCTAGCCTTTTGGAAATATTAAACATGCATTCATGAAGGGAAATAATGTCAGAATAGCATATCAGAAAAAGCTCTTGAGAGAGGGAGAAAGGGAAAGAGAAAGAGAGAGAGAGAATGTGTTTGAGGTAACAAGGAAGTAAGCTAAAAATAATATAATAGTTATTCTCCCTAAAATGTTTGAATTATTAATTTTTTGTTCAGAAATATTTTCAGCATAAATCTCTAAGAAAGGGTTTTCTATTAAATTCTATCTAGATAAGAAATCTCTTTCACTCATATACAAATACATCATACCACCTAAGACCAGGCTCATTTTATAACATTCTGTTCAAGTCAGAACATTCTAGGCCTCACTTACCTAATCTGTATAATTCCATTACACTTGAACTCAATCTAGTCAAAGTATAATAAACTGTACCAACTCAAACCAATTAATTTAATTTAACAAAATTTATTTAATTTGATTTGTTGAGTGATATATATATATATATATATATATATATATATATTTCCTATTAATTGAATTGAATAAAATTCAATCCAGATCAGAAGTAGACCAGTCCTGACCCATTTAGTTCTATTCTAGTTTTAGAACTGGAAGATTAGATATGGTACACAACATTCATTTGAATTTCATTCCTCCTTTTTATTAATCTTAACTCTAAGTATATCTTCATCCTGTAAATCTCACCCTTAATGATACAAAAAACCTAAGGCTTTGGTGTTTGTAATCAGTCCTTTTCTTTAGGTAAACCTTGACGTTTCCCAAAACCAAACTTAAAAAAAAAAAAAAAACTTTATTCATAGAGCTAAATCATCTGTCTTCTCAACAATCATTAATGACATGTTCCCTTATTCACATCCTTTTGTATAAGGCACTATGCTAAGTACTTCAGTGTATAGATAAATTAGAAAAAGAAAAACAACTGCCTTCAGAAACTTTCAGTCTAAGACAAAAAAAAAAGCAAGAAAATATTGCAAGGTTCTTTGGAGTACTAAGTAGGTCGCAAATGAAATATAAAGATGATTGAGGTAAAAGATAACAGAGACATCTGCTTTGATAAAGACAAAGTAAAAAATAACATTTCCCCATACGTTTCTCAAAATCACTTTAAAGCAACAAAAGGAATGAAGAGTAGACACAAGGATATTAAGAGAAACCACTCAATTCCAAAATGGATAGAAATCTGCATGGAGGAGTGCGGGCTGAGTCGTAGTATATGCACATTGAAGACACTGCAATGATAGTGTCTCTCTCACTCTCTCAAAATAAATAAATTAATTAAAAAATAAATAACAGAAATATAAGAGCTTTTATAAAAGATGGAAATGCATCAGAAGAATATCAGACCTGAGCTCTTATACTGTTGAGGCACAGAAAAGATGTGGAAAATAAAATTAAATTGTCACATAAAAGAAAGAAAAGTAGAAAAGACACTAAGGATGATAATGTTGAAAACATATTAAGAAATAAGTATACCAGAAATGAAAATGGTAATGAAATAAATAAACTTAAAAAGGAAAAATATAATAGAGGAAATGACACATAATTAAGAACCGACATCTAGTATATACACACCTAAAGTCTCTAAGCAATAAAATTTAAGTAATAAAGCAGAACAAAAATTTTAAGATACAACTTGTTTCGTAAATTAATAGAAAATTTTTTTCTACATTTTGATGAGACCATATTTTAGGGAACATTGATTCATAATGACCATCATGAAAACATATTCTAGAAAATAAATTATCATTCGTAGGTAAATACAAAACATTTCAGACAGCCAAGCAAAAAGATAAAATCATTTTACTGGGAAAACATGTAGAATAGGTGCTCCCAGGTGGCTCAGTAGGTTAAGCGTCCAACTCTTGGTTTTGGGTCTAGTCATGATATCACAGCTTCGTGGTTCGAGCCCCGCATTAGGCTCTGCACTGGCAGCTGGGGCCTGCTTGGGATTCTTTCTCTCTCTGCCCATCCCCTACTCATGCTGTCTGTGTCTCTCTCAAAAATAAATAAATAAACTTTAAAAGAAAAAAAAAAGACATGTAGAATAACCCAAGACTTTTGCAAAACAATATTGAACACTAAAATATGGTCAGGAAATGCCTACTAAATCAATAAAGAAAGTAGAACAGAACAAAATATATCCAAACTATCAGTTAAACATAAAGTCAAAGGAAATTAGTTTTGTTTTAACTTTTAAAAAATATTTATAGAATTCTCAGTATTATTTATTGAATGTTGAAATAGATCAACTTTTTAATAATACAAATTATTTGCATTCATTGGTGAATTTCAAGGTTTTTATAAATGACTTTTATTTATTTTTAACATCTTTATTGAGGGATAATTGATATACAAAAACCACACATACTTAAATTATACAATCTGATGAGTTTTGATATATGTATATACATCTGTGAAGCCTTCTGCACAATTAGGTTTTAAATATATTCATCACCTCCAGAAATTTCCTCCTGTTTTATGTTTTCTTGGTGGTGGTGGTGGTTAGTTTTATTATGATAAGAACACTCACGTGATATCTACTCTCTCAAATTTTTAAGTGCTTAATACAGAATCATTAACTACAAGAAAAAAAATGTTGTATGAATTGATCACTAGAACTCATTCCTGCATAACTGGAACCTTGTTTTAAATACCTAACAAGAAAGGATATTGTATCTATAGGTTATTCTTATATAATCTACTGAAAGAAAACAAAGAAATAATTGTAAATGTAAACTAACTGGCAATAAGAAAGAATCTGCTTGTCTTTAGGTATTAGAGTATAGCAAACAAGGGGGTGAAGGTTCCAGAACTGAATGTAAGTGGATTAAACTCTGATGAAGTAGACATAGTATAACAAACATAAGAAAGGAAAAAAGAAAGAAGGTTGAAAAAGAGTAAGATATGCTGACTGCCTTTAGTAGAGGCAAAAGTATTTTAAACAAATCAGAAGGGGCGCCTGGGTTAAGCGTCCGACTTCAGCTCAGGTCACGATCTCGTGGTCTGTGAGTTCAAGCCCCGCGTCGGGCTCTGGGCTGATGGCCCAGAGCCTGGAGCCTGCTTCCGATTCTGTGTCTCCCTCTCTCTCTGCCCCTCCCCCGCTCATGCTCTGTCTCTCTCTGTCTCAAAAATAAATAAACGTTAAAAAAAATCAGAAATTGGTGTCTAAATACAGTGAACAGTTTAAATGTAAACAAAAATAATAATGTAATCAAATAAAATCAGATGTTAATGAGAAAAAAATAGAAGAGAAAAAATATTGAGTCCATAATTTTTCATAGTAGATATTTAATATTCACTGACTATAAGTAAAACTTAAAAATATAAGGTTAGGATTTTCAAATTAATTAAAATGATTTTTTTCTAATGATTAGAAGAAGTTCATACACATATCAGGATAGGTGGATTGATTAATAAAAGCAAATAGAACCCAAAAAGAGACACAACCATATAAGGATACTTGATTGAAGATGATGTTGGTTTTTCATAATTTGTGCTTAAGCACTTGGATATTTATAGAGAAAAAAAAAACTTGATTCTTCACAATCTCCACAGAAGATAATTCCAACTGGATTCTAAAGCTAAATGAGAAGGGAACAATAATAAATCTAACAAGAAAATAACATTAGAAAATATTCCCATGAATTTTGAAAAGGCAAAGATATCTTAAACTGTATTAAAACCCCAGCTGTCCAGGGGCACCTGGGTGGCTCAGTCGGTTAAGCATCCAGTTTCGGCTCAGGTCATGATCTCACGGTCGGTGAGTTCTAGCCCTGTATGGGGCTCTGTGCTGACATCTCAGATCCTGGAGCCTGCTTCAGAATCTGTCTCCCTCCCTCTCTGCCCCTCACCAACTTGTGCGTGCGCATGCGCGCGCTCTCTCTCTCTCTCTCTCTCTCTCTCACTCTCAAAAAAAAAAAAATTTAAAAAATTTTTTAAAAGAACACTGTCCATTAAGAAAAAAACCTGATAATTTATGTTAAACATTTGTGTTTGTGAAGATATACGGATAAGAGGGAAAAAGACGAAGAATAGACTTAGATAAAATATTTACAACATATAAAATCACAAACAAGGTAGGCAGAATATATAAAGTCTTAAAAATTACTACGAAAAAGACTAGAGACTTCACTAGGCAATTTTTAAAAGGTTATCAAATTGTTCACTAACAGGAGAAAATGCTTTATTTCTTTAATAATGAAGGAAATGAACATTAAAACAGCAATGAGGTACTATAACACAAACACCAGCAAGTCACAAATTAAATGTCTAATAATTGCAAGTATGGTGACAATGTGAAACAATTTCATCTCTCTTTTAAACCCACTTTGCATTATTTACTAAAACTGAATGTGAAAATAGTTAATGAAAATAACAGCAAATTTACTCCTAGCACCCAACAAAAAGTGTACACATTTATCAAAAAACCTGTAGAAGTATCTCTAGAGATTCATTATTTCTATTAGCTTCCAAATAAAAATGTTCAAATATTCTTCAAAAATGAAAGTAATATTTTTAAAATGTAGTATGTTCAACCTAAGGGATATTTTACAGTTATAAGAATGAACATATAAGTAAGCTATTCTTTGGAGAATATCAAAGGTAAAAAGAAGGTCAGTATTGGAAATGAGCAAGTGAGGAAAAAAAGAATTACCTTCTGATTGGACATAAGAGTAGAGATATAAAAGCTGGCATGTATGTAATGTAGAAGAAAAGATTTAAAGATGCAAAGTAGATCAGTAATAGCAAAATGACTTAATTGGTATACTGGACCCCTACATAGGTGTGGACACAATATGGCAGAGAAAGAAAGGAGAGGTAAAATGCTAAAAAAAAAAAAAAAAGGGACCATTTTTGCTCTGTGGAGAGATACACTATGGACACTTTCAATCAGCTCTGTGAAACTAGTGATGATGTTATCTATTCAGGTGGAGAGAGGTCAATCAGAGAAGAGGAGAGAAAAGATGCTTTGGAACAACAGCTTCGATTAATTTAATAGGGAAAAAACAAAGAATGAACAAAAGGATTGTAAAAGTCCTAGAATAAAGCAAAGAAAGAAAAAAAACTTCATGACCTTGGTTTAGGCAATGATCTCTTGGATCTGACACCAAAAGCAGAAACAACAAAAGTAAAAAAAAAAACAAAAAACAAACAGGTGGAATTGCATCAAACTTAAAAGCTTTCGTATAGCAAAGGAAACAATCAACAAAGTGAAAAAGCAACCTATACAAAATGGGAGAAAATATTTGCAAGACACATGTCTGGTTAGGTATTAATATCATATATATATATATATATATATATATATATATATATATATATAATGAGAATTCCTACAACTCAATAGGAAAAACAAAAAATATAATTATTAAAATGAGCAAAGGACTTAAATAGACCTTTCTCTAAAGAAATCGTACATATGGCCAGTGGGTATAAACTTTCTCTGAAATTGTAAAATTGTGGTCTTCTGTGATAGTGAAATCTAAAACACCAACAGAGATTCAGTGATAAACCACACATAATTTCTTTTAAAAAAAATTTTTAATGCTTATTTTTGTGAGAGAGAGGGGAGAGAGAGAGAGAAAGCAGGCAGAGAGAGACACACAGAATCCGAAGCAGGCTCCAGGCTCTGAACTGTCAGCACAGAGCCTGATGTGGAGCTCGAACTCATGAACCATGAAATCATGACCTGAGCCAAAGTCGGAGGCTTAATGGACTGAGCCACCCAGGCGCTCCTGCCACAAGTAATTTCATGATGAAGTGAATGCCTGGGAAAGAATTGGCTCTAGTAGCTATTGAACTTATGTCCATGATTATGCAATTAATAGATTCACTTTATTTTGTAAAGAAATCGGAATAGGTGATAAATAGAATGGATTAGAAAACACTAACCAGAAATAAAAATTAAGGAATTTTTAGTCATATTTTAACTATATGGCTTTAGATATTCTTAAAAATTCGTACATTTCAAGTCTACTTTTTTCAATACATTCCCTGTGATGTCTTAACCTAGAATATCTTCTTATCTTGGTTGAAAACTTGACTAGTGTCCTAATTTTAATATCTGAGATCATGAGAGTTGTACTTCATTCATCTTTGTTCAAATTTATTAGACATGAATTTCTTTCTAAAAAAATATTGTCTCATGTATTCCAATACTCATGTGCTTTGATTTTTCGAACTGTGCATTCTTTGTCATCAATTCCTATAAAGCATTCTTAAGCTGATTAATTTAATCAAGCTATTCCAGGCCTTACCTGCATATGATTCAAATTGTGATTGTGAAGGATCATAGGAATAACAACAACAACAGCTAAATGTCTCTAGCTTATCCCACTAACTTGAACAACTTCAGGAAGGTTGACAAATGGTAATGTATTCTTACCATTTATTTCCATGTATGCTTATTACAAGGAACTAGTCTACTCATCTTTTAACATTACCACGTCTTTAAGGAAGATTCTATTTTTTTTAAGCTTATTTATTTATTTTAAGAGAGAGGGGGAGAACACGTGTGCAATTGCAAGCTGGGGAGGGGCAGGGAGAGAGGGAAAGAGAGAATCCCAAGCAGGCTCCATGCTATTGTGCAGAGCTGAATGCAGGGCTGGACTCCAGGAACCTGAGGTCATGACCTAAATTGAGATTGAGAGTCAGAGGCTCAACTAACTGAGCCACCCAGGCACCTGGAAGACTTCTATTTAAAAGTCACTTGAGGTGTGCATGGGTGGCTTAGTCGGTTAAGCATTGGGCTTTGGCTCAGGTTATATCTCATGGTTCAAGAGTTCAAGCCCCATGTTGGGCTCTGTGCTGACAGCTCAGAGCCTGGAGCCTGCTTCAGATTCTGTGTCTTTTTCTGTCTCTCTGCCCTTCCCCTGCTCATGCTCTGTCTCTCACTGTCTCTCAGGAATGAATGAATGAATGAATGAATGAATAAATAAATAAATAAAGTCATTTGAGGGGTGCCTGGGTGACTCAATTCATCCTCCAACTCTTGATTTTGGCTCAGGTCATGATCTCACAGTTCCTGAGATCAAGCCATGCTTGGGCCTTGTGTTGGTAGTGTAGAGCCTGCATGGGATTCTCCCTCTCACTCTCTCTCTCTGCCCCTCCCAACTTGCTCTCTCTCTCTCTCTCTTTATCTCCAAATATACATATATAAACATTAAAAAACAGTAAAAGTCACTTGATGTATTCAGTCTCCTCCATGCCAATAAAAACCATATAGGGGGGATTCCTAACTGAGGATATTATCACAGTACCACTAAGCCAAAAACAAACAACAACAACAACAACAACAACAACAACAACAACAAAGATTTAATGTGACAAATGTTTCAATGGTTTCATGTGCATTCAATACTTTGATATGCCTCATTTCAAAAGTTGGAACCTAATTACCTAATTTCAAAAGTTAATATAAGACTAATTAATAGCTTTTTCTAATGAATAAAATGTTGCAAAATGGACATTTGATTCCTGAGGCTAGACTGTAAAAGGAATTGATGTTTCCATCTCCTTCTCTTGGATCACTCTCTGTAATGAGAAGCTGTGAGGGCACATCTGTAGTCTTGTTGAGAAGTACATGTATGAAGGCCATTTAGAGAAAAACCAACTTGTTATCATATGAGTGAGTCAACTTGGAAGTGGATATTCTAGCCTTAGTCAAGCTTTCAGATAATTTCAGGCCCCAAACTTCCAGTCTTCGTCTGTGGCCCCAGACATCACAGAACAGAGACAAACCATCCCTACTGTGTCTACTTGAAATTACTGATCCATAGACACCAAGAGGTGATAAATATTATTGTTGTTTTAAGCCACTATTTGGGGATATTTTGTTATGCAACAATAGGTAATAAATACAAAATGTATATTCATTGCTTTTTAAAAATTATGCCATAAGGCTTATATTATGAGTTTATACCCCTTATTTATAATACAATGGCCTACCAATTTTAAAATAAGGGAATAATTTTATTACACTTACCTTGAGGTTATTTTTCAATTTTTCACATGCATTTTTCCCAAGCCCATAAAAAACAAATCACCAATGAAGGATCACACTCTATAAGCAATTTTTGGAGGACTATATATGTTTCCTTTAGCAATAGGGATATGATGATTCATGTTTTAACTACAGCATATAAATGTCTTAAAGCCTAGCTATTGGAAAATTATAGACCACAAATATGCAAATAGGTACATGCTCTAGGGTTATGCAAACATCCACAACATATTAAATAGATAATAATTTATAATTAAAAGTTTAAAAGTGAGCAAATGGAAATCAAGATCAAGTCAAAATTTCACCAACAATGCATCTTTTATAACATATAATTTCTGCCTATCTGCATATAAACATGTGATGACTTGTTAAGCTGCCGCATTAGAGCCTCAGTAACTCCAATAATATACATGTAATTTAGGAATACTAAATCGCAGTGGCCTTTGATAATTTACTTAGTAGATTATTAGTAATAAGTACATAGCTATGTACAAAAATGAAAATTGATTCAAGTCTCTCACATGTGTCAGTTTAAAAAATACTTGCCTCTTCAAAGGACTTTTTGACCAAGGAGAGGATTTTCAGAACCCATATGCACCAGGACTTGGACTTTGTCTTATCTTCAATTTTCTCCTTTCTCTTTTTTATTCTAAGCAATATGTAGCACCAAACACCTCTTCTCCCCCTCCTTAAATGAATGGTTTACAGAGAAGCCTCAGAAATCCTGTGTCAGTATTCTCAGTTTATGCTTAGGCTGGTCACACCCCTTCATGATTAACATTTCAAGCTAAAAAAGGAGATTCTGCAATATGCAGCAATGTGGATGAACATTGAAGACATTATGGATAGTGAAATAAACCAGTTACACAAACACAAATACTGCCTGATTCCACTTACATGAGATATCCAAAATATTTCAAATTTGGGCATTCTGCTAAGTGGTGCCAGGCAGAGAAAGACAAATACCATAAAATCTCACTTATACGTGAAATTAAAAGCTAACAATCACAACAACAACAAAATTAAGCTTACAGATAAAGAGAACAAATTGGTGGTTGCCAGAGAACTGGAAGGGTGGTGGTGGGTTGTGAGGAGGAGAAATAGATGAAGGGAGTTAAAAGGTACAAAGTTGTAGTTAAAAAATAAGTCCAGGGGTGCCTGGATGGCTCAGTCAATTAAGCGTTCAACTTCAACTCAGGTCATGATCTCATGGTTCGGGTTATGGATTTGAGCCCCATGTCAGGCTCTGTGCTGACAACTCAGAGCTTGGAGCTTGCTTCGGATGTGTCTTTCTGCCTTTCTGCCCCTCCCCTGCTCACACTCTGTCTCTCTCTCAGAGTTAAATAGACATTAATTTTTTTTTTTTTAAATAATTAAGTCCCGGGGATGTAAAATACAACCTGGTGACTATAGTTAATAATACTGTATTGTATATTTGAAAGCTGCTAGGAGTTCATCTTAGAAGTCCTCATACCAAGAAAACCAAAATATGCATGGTGCCTATAGGGGTGCCTGGGTGGCTCAGCTGGTTAAGCGTTGGACTCCATTTCGGATCAGGTCATGATTTCATGGTTCATGGGCTCGAATCCCACATACCTCCTCGAGATCTTCTCTCTCCCTCTCTTTGCTCCTCCCTGCTTGTGCTATCACTCAAAATAAGTAAATAAACTTAAACTTAAATAAACTTTAAAAACCTATAATCAACAATAATACATTATACACTTATTTTTTTTAATTTTTTTTAACATTTTATTTATTTTTGAGACAGGGAGAGACAGAGCATGAACAGGGGAGGGTCAAAGAGAGGGAGACACAGAATCTGAAACAGGCTCCAGGCTCTGAGCTGTCGGCACAGAGCCCGACGCAGGGCTCGAACTCACGGACCGTGAGATCATGACCTGAGCCAAAGTACGCCGCTTAACCAACTGAGCCACCCAGGCGCCCCACACTTAATTTTTTTTAAGAGGCTAGAAAAATGGGATTGCTATTCCCACTTATTCTACTCTATGGATTACAATAAACTCAGGAATCAACAAGACTGAAGATAAAAATTTAAGTTCAGGTAAACCCAATAGAAGGTTTATTATATTTAGAGTGTGACACTTTCGCAATGGGTAAAATTTGATTATTTCAGAACTCATTGTATCTAATTGCTTATATCAACAGTTTGGTTTGCACTTGTGTTCACATCTTTTAAACCTCTTATTCAGTGTTATGTGCTGTAGTCCATTTCACTATTTGAAGCTCGATGTGTTTAATTGTATTACTTCCCTCATATTTTTCATATTCAATTCCCAGATGGCAAATAATAGTATAGTACATACGCACATTTTTGCATATCTCTTCTTGTTTTCTATGGGGGAATTATTGGTCAAAATCGATATGTCTTTAAAGGATTTTGATGCGTCCTACTGCAACACTTACCAGATATGTTGCAGAATCCTCCACTGTTGTAAGAGTTAAAACAATCCCTAGAAATGTAGACAGGGCATTAAAAACCACATTTCCTTTCTATATGTAATTACCTCAATTCAGATTTAGTCCCCCCAGGACTTCTTACTCAAGTGCTAAGAAGCAATTTTTAATGTAGCTGCCTTCAATTTTGGCATTTAGATCAAAAGTAGAAACAACTTTTAAAATGTTTTGATAGGGTCACAATGAAGTCATCATTTAAAAACCACTTTCACAGCTTAATTTGGACTCATCAAGTCCCACATTGGATATGCTTATTATGTTGATACTTGGTATATATTCCACACCCACTACTTTATACTCTGCTCTTATATCTAAGATTACTTACTGTATTATGCCTATATTTGTTCCTTGCTGGTATACACACACTGCCTTTTTTTTCACAACTAATGTCTTCAGTGTTACTCTTTATTTTCAGTATTTATCTGTATACCGGCATCATTAATTCAGCCGAGTTTTCTTTAAATGCCCAACGCTGCTGAATGTTTCAAAGGGTCTTGATAATTTCTCAGTTTACTACAGGTAAAGAATTAGGAGAAGAAGGAATTTCTGTCTTGCAATAAGACATGACTTTATGAAAGGGAGTTATTTGCTGTTTCCCTCAATGACTTCTTTCAGTGAGCTGTTGAGTTTTCTCATTTAATGATTGGACTCAACTTGAGAAAGGTATGTAGGACTCACAAATGAAAGTTTTTGACTATCAGGAGTAGGCATTCTTTAGGAATTATTTATTTTTTAGGAATTTTATTGATGGACATGACCTCAATGGAATTTAGACAGTTTGCTCCAACTCCAGTGAGGCATGTGGATTTTTCCAAAGATATACTGAGCAACTGTTTTAGTGCCCACTCTGTGAAAGTACTGAAATAATAAGACTTTCATATGTTATACTTACTCTTTTAGCTCTAATGTCAGATAACACATTAATTTTTTTATTCATTCATTCCTTCATTCCTTCATGCATGCATTTATTCAGTGTGTACTCAGTGTAAAGACTTATGATTGGTCTTGGGGAAAATGCAGTCACTATGACAGTGACCTTGACATAACTGAATGTGAGATTAACTTTCTCTTATAAAAAAGACTGGGTTGACTGTCCTTAATGTGATCCTATAATAACTTGTACTTAATTGTTTAGCAAATATTATCATCCTGTATTTTAATTCTAAGCACCATGAGGTAGATGGTGTACATTATTTGCAATATTAACAATAATAAGTAATATTTATTGAGCAAATGATTTTTCATTTATTATATTGTTTTATTTTTTTTTAAGTCATTCACCATTATATCCCTAGAAAGTGCCCTTTGAATGAATAAAGTAGACAGATCATTTTACTTAGAAGGCTATTTTAATATTTCAGGAGAGAAAGCCAGAAGGCCTGGATTAAGTTGATGTCAAGATTTAGGTGGAATTGAGAGGGCATGATGACCAATTAAATGTAGAATGAGGAAGGAGAAGATGATGTGGAGAATAAATCACAAATTTCTGATTTGGACAAGTAGGTAGTGGTTTTGCCATTATAAACAGAGGTATATTGAAACAAGACCCTGTGTGATAAAGGTTGAAGAAAAAAAGATAGTTCAGTCTTAGACTTGTTAAGTTTGAGGTTCATGTAGGACAACCAGGTAGAGATGATAAGTAAACGTGGATATTCAGATCTGAAAAGCTTAAGAGAGCTCTGACTTAAGAGGATTTTAGAATCATATACCATATGCAATTGTAAAAAAAATATCAAAATTAGTTTTATACTAAAGTTACTTAACTTATATGAGTTATATCTTTAATCATTTTAGTTTATTTTTGTGTATGGTGTAAGAAAGTGGTCCAGTTTCCTTATTTTGCATGTTCGTTTTCTCAGCACCATTTGTTGAAGAGACTGTCTTTCTCCCATTGGATATTCCAGTCTGCTTTGTTGAAAATTAATTGAACATACAGGTTTGGGTTCGTTTCTGGATTTTTTATTCTCTTCTATTGATATACATGTCTATTTTCATACCAGTACCATATCATTTTGATCACTACAGCTTTGTAATATAACTTGAAGTTTAGAAATGTGATACCTCCCACTTTGCTTTGCTTTTGGTTGGTTTGGCTATTCAGGGTCTTTTGTGGTTCCATACAGATTTTAGAATTGTTTGGTTTAGGTCTGTAAAAATGTTGTTGTTATTTTGATACAGATTGCATTAAAAGTATAGGTTGCTTTCAGTAATATAGACATTTTAATAATGTTTATTCTTCCAATCCCTGAGCATTGGATGTTTTTCCTTTTCTTTGTGCTATCTACAATTTCTTTCATCAGTGTTTCATAGTTTTTGGAGTACAGGTCTTTTATCTCTTTGGTTAGGTTTCTTCCTAGGCACCTTATTGGTTTTCATGCAGTTGTAAATGGAACTGGTTCCTTAATTTCTCTTTCTGCTGCTTCATATGTATAGAAATGCAACAGATTTCTGTACATTGATTTTCTCTCTGACGACTTTACTGAATTTGTTTCTTGTCTTAGACACAGTAATCAGACATTCCTAGCCATAGCAATCACACAACAAAAAGAAATAAAGCGCATCTGAATCAGCAAGGAAGAAGTAAAACTTGCGCTATTTGAAGATGATGTGATACTCTATATAGAAAACCTGAAAGACTCCACCAAAAAATCGCTAGAATTGATCATCTTTTTTAGACAACATGTATCTTGACTATAGTAGTCACTGCTTAAGTGAATTAAGGAAATGGCCAGTTATTTAGATCTGTTATCTTCCAATCAGCGTGAAGTTCAAGAAATAACCTTTGGTACTTCTCTTTCCATCCACACTTTTCTACCTAGTTTGCTTTTTTATATGCCTGCCTCCAAGTGGGTGCAAAGACAACTGTAAGCCTGACTAAATCCTAAACATGCAAGATGCTAGAACCCTCTGTCATCATCAGTGTCTCAATACAGAAGATGAATTATCTGTGGAAGCTGAATAAAAATGAGCTGACAAAGTTGATGCCTTTCCTGTCCTACCTTTATGGAAAAATCAACCTTTAGAAAACACTGTTAACTATCTGGACTCATATTTAGGAATACTGACTTTGACAGCAGATAATCCTGCATTTGAGATTCATCCTACCACTAATGGATCATTGTGCTTTTGCACCTCTCTTACCCTCCATTTCCATCTTTATAAAACTGGCCCAAAAAGAATCCTTGGTGGTCATGTTCTTTCTTTCTTCCTAATCCTAATGTCTTTTTATTCAGTTGGTAAGTTCATGTATTTCAGAGGTTAAAAATGCTAACAATAGCCAAATTAATTTAGTTCTCTACCATCTACCACTTGAAATAATTTAACATCTAATCTTCACGGTAACCCTGTGAAGTATGTACTATTAATATTCCCATTTAACAGAATAATACATAGGCTCACGGACTTTCAGCAACTTGCTCAAAATTACATATGTAAGTAGAGATACAGCCCGATTTTGAACTTAGGTAGTCTGGCACTAACATCTATACCTTTAGGCAATAATTTCTATGAATCACTTTACTACATACCACTGTCATATCTGCCTGGGCAAATCTCAGTTGATCTCTTTTATGGTTTCTTCTTTGTCGGTTTGTCCCTTAGATGTCTGCATTTCTAATTTGTAAAGTCAAGAAAACCCATTTGCAATTTTAATGACTCCTATCTTCATCCCAGACTTCTCAAGTAAGCACTTCTTATTGAGCTTAATATAATATTTTTATTGGATATTCCACTGACACCTCAAACCCATCATATGAGAAACTAAATGCATCTTTTGCTCCATGCGTGTTTCTCCTCCACTATCTTTTTTCTTAGTAAATAACGTTGTCAAGAACATATTTGTCCAAAACAAAACCCTGGGAATTACATTTATTCTCTTCATTCTCACTTACCACCCTCTTTCATACCTCATATCTGATCTGTTCTATAGTTTCTACTTTCCGATTAATTCTTATATGAAGCACCATCCATCCTACTTTAAACTCATGCCTCTTAAGACTTGGACTAGAATAATAAGTAGATTTCCAAGCTTTAGTCAGGATCCCCTACAATCCATCCCCAATACTACCCACAGAATAATCTGTCTAAAAATTATCATCATATTAATATTCTATAAACATTTCAGTAATTCTGCATAACTTTCAGAAGCAATTCCAAACTCTGAAGCTTAGTACACATGTCATACTATCATGATTTCCCAAAGGCTAATTTCTCTGTCTGATGGTGTACATTTGTCTCCAAAATTGAAACTTAAAAATTTAGGTGAATTGGCATTCCTTTATAAATCCAACCCTGATTTTTTAAAGGTTTTATTTTAATTCCAGTTAGTTACATACAGTGTTATATTAGTTTCAGCTGTACAGTAACTATAGTGATTCAACAATTCCATACATCACCCTATGCTCATCACGACAAGTGCAACCTGATTTTTGAATTGAAGTCTGATTCAGATGTTCCTCTTATTTCCTCACAGAGCATGTTATTCAGTTTTCTATCATGAACACATTATATATCATTGTACTTCATTTTTGTCTTATCTTGCTTAATAGATTGTAAATCCATTGAGAGCTGATACCATATATTATGCAAACTCTTATCATCTTAACATGATGCCTGCCATGTAGTAGGTACACAAAGTATAATTGCTTGTTCAATGAAGTTACTATTGATTTGTAGAGAGATTGAGAAACCCTCAGGTACTCTGGAGATAACTGTTTTGGTCCCACCATGGCTGAAAAAATAAAGCAAATTTGGGAAAGAATACTTCCCCTGATTTCTGCACTAGGAATTACAAGATGGATTTAAGTGCAGCTTGTGGAGAAGATATTGACAAAACATCATTTTTTCTTGCCAGATATTAATGTTTGCATAATTTAAATAAAGACATTTTTGTGTTTTATATCTTGTTTTTGGAGATAGCAGTGTTTGTTCAAATATTTCGATGACTTCTTATCTGAGGAAATTCAGGGATCATTTCAGGCCTTGGACAGTATGTGCTGAAACAGGAACCGTTGAATTACCCCAGTGCCATGAAGCAGGAGATAAAGTACTCTGAAAATTGCATGAAATATAATTATCCAACTGCAGCATTGTTCTTATGGAGAGTAACGGTGTTTCTATATTTATGGTAAACTTGCATAGACTTTGTGTAAATGAAAAGCATTCAATATTTATAAAGATGTTTGTAAAATGTCACGGGGAGGTTAAGGAAGTGAATGTTCATTTAAACACTCTACTAATTGGCATATAAAGTTTCTTTTTTATGTATGTGTGTATGTGTGTGTATAATTGCAAATGTCTCCATGTGTAACAATTAATTGGTTCCACTTCTCAAATTTTTGTTTCTTATATTATTTCTTTATTAAAAGTCTTGTGTGTAATTCTGTGAGGAATATAATGAAAATATTAAACTCCTGTAAGTGGGGGGATTGGTGTAATAGGTAGAGGGGATCAAAAGCACACTTATCTTGATGAGCACTGAGAAATATATAGAACTATTGAATTACTGTATTGTACATCTGAAACTGATGTGACACTGTATGTTAATTCTACTTCAATGAAAATAAATAAAAAGTAAGCTCCCGCTCTGAAATTTATATAGCAAGCTTTACCACTTATTACTATCTGACTATGGGCAAGTTATTTACTTTATTTTGGCATTTCTTCTCTCATCTATAACTTGGAGATAATAATGATAGGATCCTATGGCATCGTATAGTATACCCTATCCTAGGACATCATAGGATCCTATTATTACCATGCCATAAGATCATTTTCAGTTTTAAATTAGTTAAAATACATAAAAGATTTGGAAATGTAACCACACTTTCCTCCTTCTTTTGTCGTCATCTTCTTCTTTTTTGCAAGTGAATCAATTTACATTATTATTTAGGCTTATCAAAATGATGATTCTTGACTCCATATTTGCTGGTTCTCATTATTGTGAGCAAGTCCACTAAACCAAGTGATTATTTCTGATTCATAGATAGATCTATCTGCATTATTACTGTCTTGATGCATAATAATTCCACAAACAACTCAGTTATGATTCATAATTATGAAGCAAACTTGCCTTATAAATACTGGGAATTTATTTGTATACAGTTACATACATAGAGCAGGAACAATACAGAGGAGATATTTTAAGTTGTGATTTTCCAATCTAAGTCTTCTTTACAAGAATCCAGATTGCCTTTGTTCTCTGTCTCTCAGTCTCTCTGTATGTGAATGTTTGAGTGTCTGTGTGTCTTACACATGTACGTGCACGTGTGCATGTTAGGTTAAGAGGAGGATTGCATGCTGATGGATGATCATCATTTCAAATGGAGAAACTGTATTTGTCTATTTTACAAATTGTTTTCTATATGATATTTCTTTTGAGCAAATTTTTCATTTATTTTATTTTTATTATATTTCTCAACTTTATTAGGTATAATAAAATACAATTGATTATATTTAAAGTGTACAATGCAATGACTTGACATATGTATATTTTGTGAAATAATTGCCACAATCAGGTTAATTAAAACATCCATCACCTCACATAGTTACCTTTCCTTTTTATCGTTTTTGTACTGAGAATACTTAGGGTCTACTCTGTTAGCAAATTTCAAGTACACAACGCAGTACTATTAACTATGGTCATCATGCTGTACATTAGATCCCCAGAGCTTATTCCTCTTGTAAGTAATTGTTTGTACTCTCTGACCAGCACATTTCTATCTCCTGCAACCCCAATCCCTGATAACCACTATTCTGTTTTCTGTTCAGTTTGTTTCAGTGACTAGTGTTAATGTCCATAAAAACTCCTTTCATAAACCATAGTAGCCAATGTTCTTAGTTTATTTCATATGCTCTTTTTTGAGAATAGTCCTGCATAGACTTTCCCATTAAAGAAAACCTACCTGATAAAAGGACACCTGTTTGATATTTGAGTCCAGGGTGTTGAACACTGACTCCCATAATGTATTAAGGGAAGTGTTTCACAGTCAGACAGTACAATAAATCCCTTCTGTTGACCAAGCCTAAATTTAACTATATTTCTACTTTCATTTGGCATTCTGTGTATCTTTTAGTAAAATATTTCCTAATAATCTATCACTGTCTTTAAACATATACAAGAAACAGGATATTGACTCATAGAGTCAGTGGTGAATGAGCCTTGACTTCACAAGACTGCTTGCTACTATCACAGTGGAAATTTCCAGTCTGGCTTTTCTGTCTACTCTCTTAATTGTATGAAAGACTGTATGAAAGCACACATTGGACTTCCAGTTTGGGTCTATAGTTGTGAGAGATTGTAACTAGTCACATGTGAAAAAGAAAAAAAGAGAATCTTTCATTCCATGGATTCCCAAATAGTTTAATTTCATCAGATTTTCCATTCTGTTTTGATTTTGTGTGGAAATCTTGAATTCAATATAGCATTAAGGACTTGAAGCCAAATTGTTTTCTCTACAAGTTGCCAAAAGAACCAATCAACAGAGTAAATGTAGATAGAGCATCATTCATATTGACTGGATGTATAACATCTGTTACATGGGACTCTGTTCCAAGGCAATTACAAAGTGAGGAGCAGCCCAACCAAAAATATTTTGACAGTAACTCCTTCGTTGAAGACCGAATTCATGTACACGTGTACAAAATATGAGTTAGGTTGAAGGATGGCAAACCATCCACCTGAAAACTAATTACATCATCATCATCCAGGATATATTAACCATTTCAGTGACAGTCTAAGAATTTATCAGATATGAGAAGGGGCAAAAAGAAAAATGTGATCACCAGCCCTTTAAGAGATTAAAACACAAGCCAATCCTATATCTATAATTTGTGAGGGCATCTATAAATTATGTGAAACAAACTAGCAAATCCTACAGCCATCAGTAAGTAAAATCACTATTTTTTAAAATATAATTTATTGTCAAATTGGTTTCCATACAACACCTAATGCTCATCCCAACAGATGCCCTCCTCAATGCCCATACCCACTTTCCGCTCTAAAATCACTATTATAAAGAACAAGAAAGGAGAGACAGCTTTGTGGAAAACAGGAAAAGAGGGAATAAAAGGCAAGATTATTTCATATGAAAAAATTCCACACATTTTTCAAGATTTCCCTAAAATTTGCTTATTTTGTAATCAAAGGTATCATTACTTATAAAAACAGGAACCAAATAGAAATTTAAATATCAGTAAGAGTTGAAATAGTATGTGTATTTAAGTGTGTATCCTATATGAATTAAAATTAAAATTATAGTTTTAACAGAATCTTCTCCTCAAACTTAGGATAATTTCCCCATACTTAACTACTTATTGAAATTAATAAAATGATACTACTATATTTTATTACATCATACTAGATTATACTGTATTATAACTTCTTGCTTTTAAACATTTTTTGAACAACTATCTATGTAGATTCTGATTTTTCCCTTGTCTCAAGTTGGTAGTTATTCCCAGGAGTTTGTCAGACATCTTGGCAAATGATTACTCACTTTTTAATAAGAGGCTATCCATCTCTGCAGAGAATTATTATTTTGGCTGGCTTGTAATTAATTACCATTTATTTACAGTTCAATTTCCCATGATTTTTATAACAACTTCATAAAAATATCAGTAATCGAAACTCATGCAGCATGTGGAGTCATGTTCCGTTTTGGCTGAAATTCAATGTTTACATGTCATAGTAAATAACTCTGCCAAATTGTTGCCAGCCTGCAAGGTATATTTTTAGATTCTTCATCCAAGGAGATTTTAAAACAAAATCAAACAGCTTCTGGGTACATTCATCAGTGTTTCTCCACAAAACTATATTGAGTACACAATTGATCTTTTAGCTCCTGGCAACATGTGGTTATCACTAGAGTACAATGTGAGGCTTGAAGTCGCCTTCAACTTATCACTGTCCCTCTCTCTGCCTGCTGTTGTGATACCATAAAGGGCTAGAGAGACAGCAGTAAAAAGTACAGCCCTGGATAATAGAGGGAAACACACTGTTCTCTTTATGTTTGTTAATAGGGCATGACAATTGTTCCCAAACTGCCTGGAAGCCATTGTGCCTTGCTACTCTCCAGTGTGACAGCTGATGCAGTCAAGGACACAGTTACTTAGCGAATGAAAGCAAGGCACTTCCCCCACCCATGAGATGCCAAATGCTTGGAGCACTCATGGGCTTTGGAAAGCCTTACAGGGATTTTCTTACGTAGGCCAACAAAATGGCTTAATGTAACCCCATTTGTTTAAAGTAGGTCAAAAGATGGATTATTCCATTTGGACTTGGAAAAGAGATTTTGTTTTAGAAGCCGCAATTGCCCTATGAAATGATGCAAAACAAGGAGTTTGTTTCATATAATAAGCAGAGGCATAAATATTAATCAAAACAATATTCTGTAATTAATGCAACTTTATAGACATTTGTGGTTTCCCAAGTCCTTGTAAAATTCTCTCATTTAGATATATAATTGTCATAACACTGTAAGATAAGTGTTACTATAATTCTTATTTTATAGGTAGGAAGAGGATACTGGGTTAGACTAATTAACTTGCATATGGTTACAGAGACAAACACTGGAATAATACGAACTCAAACCTTGATAAACAGTGCCTACTGGGAAAACCTATGTCTTCTCTTAGACTTTGTTACTTTTTTTTTTTAATTTTTTAAAGTTTATTTATTTTTGAGACAGAGAGAGACAGAGCATGAACGGGGGAGGAGCAGAGAGAGAGGGAGACACAGAATCGGAAGCAGGCTCCAGGCTCTGGGCCATCAGCCCAGAGCCCGACGCGGGGCTTGAACTCACGGACCGCGAGATCGTGACCTGAGCTGAAGTCGGACGCTTAACGGACTGAGCCACCCAGGCGCCCCTCACTTTGTTCCTTTTTTAAGGCAATAGTGATAATAGCTACAATTGAGAGTTTACTAGATACCAAAAATCATACCAAGCTCTCTATGTATATTATTTCACTTAATGCTCACTACAGTCCTCATAGAAATAAATCATCATCTCCATTTACAAAGGAGAAAATCTTGTTATATTGGATTACTAAAGAATACATATTCTAGCAATGGTTTATTAGAGTAGCTAAACCGAGGTACTAGGCTATACGCTTTCCCTTCTAATACGTTAACACTAAGAAATTAACAATAACAGCTTTTAAACTTAAGGAAATAGTTATAGTAATTTTATGATATGTAATAAGTTTTTACCCTTAAATGGGAACAGAAAATAATTATTTGAATATAATTGTATGATACATATTATACAGTGAATTGAATTCTTCTAATGAATATATTTTTCCAAATAAGCTTTAGATTTAAATGCATTCCATCCTAGGAAAAAAGAGATTCTTGCAATAGCTATTAAATGATACAAGAATATGTATTTCTTTTTTTTTCTTACCAGTTGTTAAATACTTGTACAGGAACTGTGGGCATCAGAAATGTTTACATTTTTCAAGAATGCTAACATTTTGTGTGAAATGTGTAGGAAATGAATCATTCTCCTACTCTTCTAATGGAAATAGAAATTGACACAAATGTTCTAAATCAGTGATATGTGCTAAATGCAATGTAGAAACATCATTTTTTTTTTGTTCATCACAAGAAATTAATTTGTTCAATATACACGGGCACATGTTCAAAGATATGAAAGATAAATAAATTTAAAAAGGTACCAATAAAGGTCTTTGTGAAGGTCAGTTTTATGTCTCAATTAGCTAGGCTCTGGACTCCAGTTAGTCAATCAAACACCGATCTAGGTGTTTCTATGAAGATATTTTGTAGATGTGATTAAAGTCCAAATCATTTTACTGTAGTATGTAAGGGAGATTATCATAAGCCTGAGTTGATCAAGTGAAAGGCTTTTAGCAGAACTGAGACTTTCCTGAGGAAGAAGAAATTTCACCTGTAGATAACAGCTTCAGTTCATGCAAGAGAGTTCCATCCTATCCTTCTTGACAGCTCACCCCATGGGTTTCAGACTTGTCTTTCCAGCTCCCATGATCATGTAAGCCAATTACCTACAATAAATCTGCTAATAGATATCTCCTGTTAGTTCTGTTTTTCTGGTTAAATTGGTGCTGATTTGTTATGGACGTAATAGAAAAACTATGCAATAAAATAAATTAATTAAAATAAATGTAACATAATATTTGTAATTATGAGAATATCTCTAAAATGTGCTAAGGAAGAAAGCAGTCTATAAAATATTCTGAATAACTTGTTACAATCATATATATGCATAGATGTATATGTGTGTTTACATATTTGTATATATACATCTTCATATATATACAAATGCATAACTCTACAAATGTATGTAATCAGAAACCAAAATATTGAGATAATTTAATTTTGTGATTATGTTGTTTTATTTTTATTTTGCTTACTTGTCTCCTTTTTTTCTGCATTCCTGTATTTTCTAGAAGTCAGTATAAACTATGTCTTACATTTGATTTAATTAAAATAACATTTTGTGGGGGCACCTGGGTGGCTCAGTCGGTTAAGTGTCCAATTCAGCTCAGGTCGTGCTCTCACAGTTCATGAATTCAAGCCCTGCTTGGGGTTCTGTGGTGACAGCTAGCTCAGAGCCTGGACCCTGTCTTTGGATTCTGTATCTCCCTCTCTCTCTGTCCCTCCCCTGCTCATGTTCTCTC
The DNA here is from genome assembly GCF_027475565.1 of Acinonyx jubatus. NCBI lineage: Eukaryota > Metazoa > Chordata > Mammalia > Carnivora > Felidae > Acinonyx > Acinonyx jubatus. Next base: position 23,215,687 of record NC_069390.1, on the reverse strand, counting down.
TCTCTCTCTTTCTCTCAAAAAATAAAATAAAATAAAATAAAATAAAATAAAATAAAATAACATTTTGTGCAGTAAAGGTACAGATATACAAATATATACCATAAGTGCACATAAATGTATAAGTAGATATGCACATATTTGTGTAAGTAGATATAGATGCAGAATCAGATACAGTATAGATATAATTGCTACTCTCAGCCAAGGGTTTTGGAGAATATAATTAGGATCATACGTTATATCTAGTGTTTTAGAAACCACCAAACTATCTTCCAGAGTGTATCCAAAAGTGTATAATTTTGCAGTCCCATCAGCAGTGGATAAGAATTCCTGTTGCATCACATCCTCACCAGCATTTGGTGTTGTCAGTGTTTCAGATTTGGGGCATTCTAAGAGGTACACGGTAGAGTTTCATTGTTTTAATTTTCATTTTTTTGATGGCATACAACGTGAAACATCTTTTCAGATACTTATTTGTCATCTGTATATCTTCTGTCTTGAGTTGTCTGTTAAAGCCTTTGTTCATTTTTTTATTGGGTTGTTTGTTTCCTTCTTGTTGAGTTCTAAGAGTTGTTTGAATATTTTGGATAACAGTTCTTTATCAGCTGTGTTTTTTGCAAATGTTCTCGCCTACTCTGTGGTTTGTCTTCTTATTTTCTTGACATTGTTTGTCTCAGAGCAGAAGTTTTTAATTTTAATGAAATTCAGCTCTTACATGGATCTTACCTTTGTAGTTGTATCTAAAACGTCATCATATATCCAGGGTCATGTAGAATTTCTCCTACGATATCTTCCAAGAATTTATACTTTTGTATTATATGCCTAGGTCTGTGATCCATTTTGAGTTAATTTTTGTGAAGGATCTAAGGTCTGTGTCTAGATTTATTTATTTATTTATTTATTTATTTATTTATTTATTTATCTATCTATCTATCTATTTATCTATCTATTTATCACATGTGGATATCCAGTTGTTCTCCACCATTTGTTGAAATTATTGTCTTTGTTCCATTGTATTGTCTTTGCTCCTTCATCAAAGAGCAGTTGACTATATTTTGGGGTCTATTTCTGGGCTATCTATTCTTTTCCATTGATTTTCTATTCTTTTGCCAAGACAGTGGAGAGTGTCTTAGTTACTTTAGCTTTATAATAAGTCTTAGAGTCAGATAGTGTCAGTCCTCCAACTTTGTTTTCTTTCAATATTGTGTTGACTATTCTGAATCTGTAGACTTTCCATCATAAGCTATAGAATCAGTTTGCCAGTATCCACAAATAACTCGCTGGAATCTTGATTGGAAGTTAGTTGAATCTATAGATCAAATTGGATGGAAATGCCGTCTTGACAATATTCAGTTTTCCTATGTGTGACCACGAAATATCTATTTAATTTTTTAATTATATTCATGAGAGTTTTGTAGTTTTTTATATTCATGTTATATATATTAGATTTATACCTAACTATTTCGTGTTTTGGAGTACTAATGTATGATATTGTGTTTTTAGTTTAAAATTCCACTGTTCATTGCTAGTGTATAGGAAAGTGATTCACTTTAGTATATTAACCTTATATTCTGAAAGCTGATTATAATTATTTATTAATTCCAGAAGGGTTTTGTTGTCGTTGTTGATTTTTTTTTAAATTTTCTACATAGACAATCATGCCATTTGAAAAAAACTAAAAGATTTATTTCTTCCTTTTCAATCTTTATAGCTTTTATTTCCTTATCTTTCATCTTATTGTGTTAGCTAGAATTTCTGGTACAATACTGAAAAGGAGTGGCGAGAGGAGATAGCCTTCCTTTATACCTAATCTAAGTGGGAAATCTTTAAGCTTCTAACTATTAAGTATAATGTTAGCTGTTGGGGTTTATGTAGATATTCTTTTTTTTAAGGTTTAGTTTTAATTTTAATGCCAGTTAGTTAACATGCAGTGTATGCAATATTAGTTTCAGGTGTACAACATGATTCAACATGCCATACATAACGAGGTGCTCATGACAACAAGTGCACTCCTTAATCCCCATCAGCTGTTTAACCCATCACCCACACACATCCCCTCTGGTACCCATCAGCTTGTTCTCTATACTTCAGATTCTGTTCCTTGGTTTGTCATTCCCCCCCTTTGCTTGTTTGTTTCTTAAATTCCACATGTGAGTGAAATCATACAGTATTTGTATCTCTCAGACTGACTTATTTCACTTAACATTATACTTTCTAGATCCACCCATGTTCTTGCAAATGGCATGATTTCATTCATTTTTATGGCTATTATTCCATTGTGTGTGTGTATGTGTGTGTGTGTGTGTTCTCTATCCATTCATCAATCAGTGGACACTTGGACTATTTCCATATTTTGGCTATTGCAAATAAAGTTGCTATGAGTCAAGGTGCATGTGTCCCTTTGAATTAGTATTTTTGTATTCTTTGGGTAAATAACCAGGAGTGTGATTACTGGAGCATATGGTAATTCTATTTTTAACTTTCTGAGGACCTCCAAACTGTTTTCCACAATGACTGGACTAGTTTGCATTCCCACCAATAGTACATGAGTACTCCTTTTTCTTCACATTCTTACCAACTTCTGTAGTTTCTTGTATTGTTGATTTTAGCCATTCTTATATGAGGTGTGAAGTGATATCTCATTGTGGTTTTGATTTGCATTTCCCTGATGATAAGTGATTATGTGTTTGTTTCATGTGTCTGTTGGACATCTGTATGTCTTCTTTGGAAAAATGTCTGTTCATGTCTTCTGCCCATTTTTTAATTGGATTATTTGCTTATGGGTGTTGAGTTGTGTAAGTTCTTTATAGATTTTTGGGTAATAACCCTTTATCAAGTATGTCATTATATCTTCTCCCATTGTGTAGTTTGCCTTTTAATTTTGTTGATTGTTTCCTTCTCTGTGCAGAAGCTTTTTATATTGATGTAGTCCTGATAGTTTATTTTTGCTTTTGTTTCCCTTGCCTCAGGAGACATTATCTAGAAAGAAGTTGCTATGGCTGATATCAAAGAAATTACTGCCTGTGTTCTTTTCTAGGATATTTATGGTTTCCTGTCTCATATTTAAGTCTTTAATCCATTTTTAATTTATTTTTGTGTTTGGTAAGAAAGTGGTCCGGTTTCATTATTTTGAGTGTTACTGTCCAGTTTTCCCAACAGCATTTGTGGAGGAGACTGTCTTTTTGCCATTGGATATTTTTTCCTGATTTATTGGAGATTAATTGACCCTATAAGACTGCTAGAACTGATAAATGAATTCAATAAAGTCGCAGGTTACAAAATCAATGTACAGAAAATCTGTTGCAATAATGAAGCAGCAAAAAGAGAATGAAAAAAACAATCCCATTTACAACTGCACCAAAAACAATAAGATACCTAGGAATAAACCTAACCAAAGAGGTGAAAGACCTGTACTCTGAAAACCATGAAACACTTATGAAAGAAACTGAAGACAACATAAAGAAATGGAAAGACATTCCAAGCTCATGGATTAGAAGAGCAAATATTGTTAAAATGTCTATACTACCTCCAAAGCCTACACATTTAATGCAATCCCTACCAAAATACCAATAGCATTTTTCACAGAACTAGAACAAACAATCCTAAAATTTTGTAAATATTCTTTAGTAAAAGAGTTCTCTTCTTGTCCTAGTTTACTGAGAATTGTTTTGTTTTGTTTTATTTTAAATAATAAATAAATTTTGGATAATGTCAAATGTTTTTTCTGCATCTATTGATATGATTATGTGATTTTTTTTAATCTATTGATGTGATGAATTATATTAATTGATTTTTGAATGTGGAACCAGCTTCACATACCTGGGATAAAGCCCATTTGATCATGGTGTATAATTTTTTTATACATTTTGGATTTGATTTGCTAATATTTTATTGAAGACTTTTGCATCCATACTTATGAGTCGTATTGGTTCACAGCTTTCTTGTGTTGTTTTTGTATAGTTTTGGTATTGAGTAATGCTGGCCTCATAAAATAAGTTAGAAAGTATTCTCCCTGCTTCTATACTTTGAAAGACATTGTAGAGAATTAATAAAATTTATTGCTAAAATGTTTGTAGAATTCATTAGTGAACACATCTGGACTTGGTGTTTACTGTTTTGGAATGTTATTAATTATTGATTCAATATCTTTAGTCACTGTAGTTCTATTCAAATTGTGAATTTATTCTTGTGTGAGTTTTAGAAATTTCAAGTAATTGGTCCACTTCATATAAGTTATCAAATTTTCAGGCATAGATTTGTTCAAAGTATTCTCTTATTGTCTTTTTTAATGTCTATAGGATCTGTAGTGATGTCCCCTCTTTCATGTCTGATATTAATAATATGTGTTATCTTAATCTGATTAGAGCATCATCAATTTTATTGATCCTTTAAGGATTATCAAATTTTATATATCTAGATTCAAAGATATTATTGGATATACTTTATCTGTTTTGCAAATATTTTTCCCCAGTCCAGAGCTTGTCTTTATATTGCCCATCTTTAAAGTTTCTGTCTCTCTGGTGAAATTACATAACTGATCTTGCATGTTTATCTTCTCAATCAGACTCTTAACATATTACATATAATTATTTCAAATTTTCTATTAGATCTAACTTCAAAACATATTTGAGTGGTTCTGATTATCGCTTTTTTCTCTTCACGAGTATTTTTATCCTTCGCCCGTTGTTAGAACTTTACTCTCTATCCTATAAATAGTTTCTTCAGCTACAGTGAATATCTATCACTTTTCCCAGACAAGTTCTTTGAAATTTGTGAAGCAATGTATCTGAGGCTTGGCAGCGTTTTATTTTCCCTGTTGTGATGTATGTCACCAGCATCCTCTGTTAATAGTCTTTCCCCTGAAGACAGTCTTGTGTTTTGTCTGAAAGAGACATGTGGCAGAATTTCCCAGTGGCTGCTTGTCCCCTTTCTCCAGCCAGAACAAATGAAAGTGATTTATCCAGAGTCTTTCTTAATTTATTTAATATAAATAATTTTCACCTGAAAAGTAGGGTTAGACACATGTACTTATTCTTTATTCCTCTCCCCAAGAATTAAATAAGATAATATATATATGTATATAATATATTATATATAACATAACATATAATATATTCATCACTGCCTGTAACAAGCCATGCTCACAATAGAGCTTTTTCAATGGCAGGACCCCTTAGAGCAAATTCTGAACTAGATGTATGAACATTGGTGAATTATAATTTTTTTTCAAAATTAAATATATAAAGATCATACAATATATCACCTAATTTCGGGGGAAAGACCCCAAAAGATTCATCTGAAAGTCCAGGTCTGAGCCTTGCTCATGTATCATGCTAACAGTAAAAAGCAAGAACAGATATGGGAATCATAAAATGATTGCATCACATTCTTGTTCACCATCTGCTCCAGCCCCTTAATATCCAAGCTTCTGTACCCTAGTACAAACAGAAAGTGATGAGTTGCACTAAGTGCAGGGATGTCTGCTTGGTTCAGATAAGCACTTCAAAAGTTGTGTGTTTATCTCAATTATCTGTTATTCTTGAGACAGAAAAGTTATTTTGGATATCTTTCCAGACCAGGTTTACTAATGATATCTTTTTTCCTCTTTCTAAAGTATTTAGGATAAAAGTACAATAAAAGAAACATCAATCTGTATACTGATACAACCAAAGTCAGAAATTCTACATATAAATCAATGTAATGTGTATTTTAGAGGTCAGTGGAAAATTACAAATGTCCTAAATTTATCAAAGTAGCCACAAATTCTTACAGTAGATTTTTAAAGCAGGTTGCCCTCTAATTGTCAAAAACCTCCTCTATTTGTGGAACTAATTTTATTTCTAAGGAAGGAAAATAAGGAATTTTATTATATAAGGGAAGAAAAGTACAGGAGAAAAAGTATAACTGGAAGGTAGAAAGATAGAGGAAAGGGAATTTCAATGTTGTTGCTAGTGATCATAACCAGATGCCCATAATGGAGCTACTTATGTTAAAGCTCCACATGAGTAAACCAAGATTTAATACCTAACCTAACTGCAAGTTACAACTCCCAAGGGATGTAACCTTTAGCCAAACAAAATGGTATTTTCTGGTCAACACTAGGAAGTAATCCACTGATAGACCCCTTCCATTCCCTTTAGGATGGTAACTTTGCCTAAAACAATGCATTCTTTGGTAATAACTTCCTTTCATTCCCAGCTCCTTCTCTGCCTTTAACCTCCCTCCCTTTTATTGCAGCTCAATAGAACTCCCCTCTACTTGTTAGATGGAATACTGCCAGGTTCATGAATCATTTAATGAATCCAATTAGGTCTTCAAAGATTACTTGGTTAAATTTTGTTTTTGAACATTACACACACACATTGCTACTTTTACCACTTTTATATAGCCAGAGACATGATTTTTGCAAAACTGTGATTTAAGCCATTAATAATTCAGAAAACAAAATAGTTATACCTGCAACAGGTCCTTATTATCCCAAGTACTAAGTACAATAAGAAATAGTTCCTTTTATTCATTTGCTGATTCAACACTCTTAGACAATGCCTGCTAAATGGAAAACCCCAGGGCAGGATGCTGTGAGGAATAAAAACTAATGTAACTAACAACTTGCCTTTATGTTTTTTAAAATGAATAGTGGGAAAAATTATAAATAACTTTCTGTTAAAGAAAGACATGTTGAAATGTTTATATGTGGTATTCTTTGCCTACAGAGAAAGAAAAGACACTTGATATTGTGTTTGATGGTAAGTATCAAGAAGAGTTTTGCAAATGTGAAAAATTTGAATCTTCATATGAAGAAGAAAGATTTGCATAATCCAGCATAAAATAGATTTAGGGGAAGCATATCTAGAAAGCAAGTCTGATGCTGTATTTCAGACATGAAGCATATGGAAAAATATAATCAGAAATGATGCCAAAATTTTTATTTTGAATAAGATTGGAGAAGCCCACAAATGTTACACAGAAGTGGTTGGACTTTGTTCTGCAGATAACAGGGAGCTGTTGAAACTTTCTGGTGAAATAAATGATGTGATCCAGATCTTTTCGTTCTAAATATTTTACAGGTCCCAAAGTCATTGAAGGAAGTTAAAAACTGAATTATTTGACTGACATCCAGTCCATTTCACAACTGGATCACCTTACTGGCCTCTTAGAGTTTTCTCATTTCTTACCTCCATTACTGGCACCTTCTTTGGATCCAATCCTTATATGAAAGTGGATATTTTATTTATTAGCCTGTTTGCCAGATAGACGTGTTTTTTTTCTTCTTTTCCAAAAACATAAGCCACTTCCCAACTAGAAGAATGTAGTTTTGATTTGTTTTGCCTGTTAGAATTTTAAGCAAGCTGCTACCTGTTTAAAGTTTTGAACAAAACTTAAATGGCAAAATTACATAATGAAAAGCACTCATTTAGTGGCTGTCTTAAACAAAAGTTTCCTACTTCCTTCATTGTACATTTCTGCTGAACTCCCCCACCATCCATTTATTATACACATATCCCTTTCACTTTACATTACCTGGTCACTTTTTTTAGTGAGGACTGGCACTCTGCCTTCATGATTTATAACTTCTTCATGATAAACCATTATTCTGTCATTTGTAATTAGCATCACTTAGTCCTGTTTTTCCACATGAAATTTATGCCTATTTACTCCTAGGCACAGTGGAAAAGACCAGGAATTTAAATCAACAATTCCATCTTGTTGAGAAGTAAACATCAAGGGGGCACCTGGATGGCTTAGCTGGTTAAGCACCCAACTCTTGGTTTTGGCTCAGGTCATGATTTCTTGGTTTGTGAGCTAGAGCCCTACATTGGGCTCTGTGCTGACAGCATGGAGCTGCTTAAGATCCTCTCTCTCTGCCCCTCTCCTGCTCTCTCTCTCTCTCTCTCTCTCTCAAATTAAATAAATAAACGTTAAAAAAAAAGAAGTAAACACCAAGGAAAATACCGTGTATGTTTACATGAATAGAAATCGTATTAAATGCACCCTCACAGCAAATGCCAAATATAAATAGTATATTAATTGTCTCATTCTACATGAAGCCCAACTTTCTTGTGATTCAGAGCTATGCCATAGATCAAACTGGGATTGTTTCTATGTTGATTCTTTTAATGTCCTAATTGCCCCTCTAGCAGTCGCTAAGAGGTTTATGCAACATCTTTTCTTTGGTGTTTTGATGATTTTATTGTTGGATGCTCTCACTAATAAAAATAAGTGAAAGGCCTCTCATAAACATTCTTGTACCCACTTGGGGCACCATGATTACAATTTTGTTGTCATTGTTTATTTTTCTGCTATTATTTTTGCCTCTCACCAGACACACGGTTTTATAGAGTCATAATGCTGTCATAGATGTAAGTAGAATTAGTATTTTCTTACTTAGTGCTACAGGGGCTTCAGGCAGGAAAAAATTAATTTACTATTTGATTTAAGAAAGATGCAATATTTACTGAAGCAGCTGAAATTAAGTTTCTCACTTATAATTGAATTATACCATCAGCAAGACTGCTTGAAATTTCAATGGGCAGCAGTAGAATTTTATGAACTATAGCTAACACCAAGTGGATCTTGAAAATACATAATTTACTTCTTTTCCCTTCTCCAAACTCTTTTTCTTCTCAGAGTACCAATTTATATAGTAGAGGCTTGAATTGTGGCAATATTGTCTATTCTTGACTCTGCTGTTTCTGTAAATCCAGATCATATAACATCATTTATTACCTCAAACATTACCCCATTCTTCATACTAAAAAATGACCTTTACATTTCCAAGGTGACTTTCTTTGATCAACCAGGAGAAAAATGTGTCCCCTTATTTCTCACTATTTTTCAATCCTTTGCAGCCTTCAGAGAACATACTTGAAAAGGATTTAGAGCCTAAGATAATCTGAGGATGAACCATTTAATTGACAAACAGACCTTTAACCCACTGGATGGATATATCGTTCTAACAGAAAAACATGCATTTTGTTTTCCGCTCAGGCATTTTTGTCAATATTGATATAACTGTACTCAGTCATTTCTATTAGTATAATTCCTTCAAGGGGCATCTCCACTCTGACACTGAACAGAATCCTGAAACTCAGTAGGAACAAAAGTAAATTCATCAGTATCTTTCTTCCCTTCCTGGAGCTCCAGGAGAGATGTGTCTGAGTTAAATAGGTAAGAGAAGTTAACTTAGTTAAATAGGTAAGACAACATGGAGCATACTCAAAAACTCTAACTAGTTTTTGCCCCTGCTCTGTGCTTTTTATTTTAGGAATTTTTCTATTGACCTATTTTCTAATGAACTAAACTTGTTTGGTGATGTAGCCAATCTGTTGCTTAAATTATCATATTTAAAACTTCATACATTTATATAAACCTAGAATTTTCATTTCATTCTTTAATATAGGCTCCAAGCCCTTGTTGAATTTCACCAACATTTCATATTTCTATCCCTCTTCTCTCTGTATTCTCTAACATATTAATCATAGTTGTTTTTATTTTTTTTTTAAATTCTTCCTTGGTTACTTTAATACCTATACCTGTACATGTGTGCATTTCTTTCTTTTTTCTTCTATTGATTATTGATCATATGTTTGTGTTTCTTCCTATATCTAGAATAAAGGAAGCAAAGAGCCTTCAGTTAATTCTCTCTACCCCCAGAAACTAGTGTTCTTTCTTTCTTACTTTTTCTTTCTTTTTCTTTCTTTGCTTTGCTTCCTTCCTTTCCTTCCTTCCTTCCTTCCTCTCTTTCAGAAGATAGGAAGAGGATGGCCCTCTCAATCTAAAATGGATTTACCTTAGTCAGCATTGAGTTAACCTTATTATAAGGCTTATCCTACCTCTGGTTCCACTTTATTTCTTTTGCCTAGACTCCTTGTGCTTTGATTTGGCACCTAGCTTTGGGGGAATAAGCTTAGGAATTCCCTTGCACCATGAGTTAACAAAGCATAAAGAAATAGAAAGCCACAGGATGAATACATACAAGATTAGGTAAAACAGATTAGGTAAACAGGGCAAAGCCCCCCCACCCCCCATACAGGACAAAAATATAGGAATAGGAAATCTCAGGATGAGAACATCCAAGATAAGGTAAACAAGATTAGGTATTCAGGGCAGAAGTGCCTTCCAATTTAGTACAATAGCAGAAAGCTGCTTTCACTGGAAGGAATGACAAAAACAGGAAAACAGGACTTCAGACCTTAGCAGGGGGAAGTTGCCCAGAGCAGTGCTAGTTAGCAAAGGAAAGGTACCTTGTTGACCCTGAGGTACCATGCTCTTTCTTGTCCCCTAGTCCAGTTTAGGCAAACAGAGATGGCTCCTCATGTCTGTTGTAAACAACCTTCCACCCAGCCAGGATTTCGTTTTGTATTGACCCAAATGGCTAACACCACATATCTCAAAACACCATTTCCCTCAGGCCCATGAGTTAATGTTCATGGTTTCATTGTCTCTGTGCACACCCTGTCCCTCACGCTCGTAAGCCTTCTGATCCTAATAAAAACAGATCAAAGGCCCTTATTCAGGGCTCTTGTTTCCTCCTGGAAATTAGCCTTTCTCGCATTTTAATCCTGCATCTGCTGTCTTGCTGGACAAGAGAGAACTCCAGACCCAAAGTCTATGACACTAGCTGATTCTCAGGTTTTTTGTTTGTTTTGTTTTAGTTTCTTTGTTTGTTTTACTTTGAAAGTCTACAGTAACTCCATATGTTTATTTCCCTGACCATCTCTGCACCATTCAGTTTATATAGTTCGAAACCTACAAAGTGCTGGAGACTGGTGGTGAGTTGGACAAACTCCCTCCTTTGTTGGCCTTTACTTCATAAACACTACGATACTGAAGGATGTATCAATCAGTAAGCCTTTAATAAGCTCTCATCTTAGCTCCCCACCCCCACCTCCTGTGTGGAAACCCATAATCCACAGAAGTGCTTGGGTCAAGGCATCTGATCATCTGTGGTCTCTAAATCTCTGATTTTTATGCCACCTCTCAGTGACCACTAAAACGTTTACCAGTTTCTTTTTCCCTCAGTGAGGCCTCTCTACCTAGGATGAGCCTAATCCTTAGCCCACATCCAGAGTCAAGAACTGCCCTGGGGAAAAATCATTCTTTTTTTTTTTTTAAAGAATTTTTTTAGGTTTATTTATTTTTGAGAGAGCACAAGAGGGGAAGGGGCAGAGAGAGTGGGAGATGCAGAATCTGAAGCAGGCTCCAGGCCCTGAGCTGTCAGCACAAAGCCCGACGTGGGGTTCGGACTCATGAGCCGTGAGATCCTGACCTGAGCCCAAGTTGAACACTTAACCGACTGAGCCACCCAGGCACCCCTGGGGGAAAATCATTCTTGATTGTCAATGTAATTTGTAATGTTAAAACCCTGAAAAGGACACTGAATAAGGTAGGAGACATCCAAGAAGTATGGAGGTAAAGAAAGAAAGAATGTGTGTTTCAAAAAATTTGAGCTTGCATTACTCACTGATGTAACCAGAGATAAAACTGTGATGCTTTGTTCTCCTTCTTACTCTTTTGTTGTTAAATCTTAGGGAAATTGAGTATGAAAAGTCTCCAATATCTTTGATTTCATCTTAGTGAAATCTATAATTGGTACCAAAAGCTAGAAGTTTTAAAGTTAAGGTTCATGAGAGGAAAAGTAGTTGAGAACCAGGGAACTTTTGACAATGTTATATGCTTATTTGGCCATTAACCTTCTAAGTAAATCAGAAAGGTGACTAAACTTTATATATCACTATTCTGTGTTTTGTTATCATCAGGTTAACTTTCTGTTTAGATCTGTATAGTAGGGGCAAAAAGCTCTCTGTATTATTTAGTGGCTTGTTTTCAGTAGTTCCATGTGTAACCTAGAGATTATAAGTATTCATTATGGAAAAGTGTATGTATATATTGTTTGTTGCTTAAAAAGATTTTCCTCATTTAATTTCACAAACCTTGTTTGTCATGAGAATGATCTTGCTCCCTCCATTATGATTTTTAACTCCTGACCGCAAACTCTCTGGTAATGTTTAAAAATTAGCTAATCAACATAAAGAACTGTAAGATTCCTTTGGAGTTGAAAACAAATCTTTTTTTTTATTATTATGTTATTCTTTAGATAAAATAAATATATGAATGGTCAGATTTTAAAACCATGAAAAATGTTTACAATCTTTAAGGATTTCTCAGAAAGAGAATTGTCTACTTATTATCTAAAACTGTCCTGAGTTAAATACAGATATGGAAATAAAAAGCTCAAATGAGTATCGATGTGGAACATTATTTAACATCTTATGCCCATTTATAATTCCTATGAATTGGCTGATGGGCACATAGATAAGTTTTGCCAGTATGAATATTGCACTTTATCAATGCATCGGTAGCATTTGTGTATATACCCACTCACAAACAATTTGAGCTCAAAAAAACTCTCATATGAGGTATTTATACCATGGAACCATTCCACAATAACAATAATTACCTTTCTTGTAAATCAATAAAGCATGTTGTAATACAAATATAATTGATTTTCTCAGAAGTATAAATTGAATCTAATTCCACCTATATAAAATATATTATCTCCACACTATGTTAAAAATCAAATTCTATACATTTTAGAACCTATTTCCTCTCATATCTTTTTTTTTCAATGTTTATTTTTGAGACAAGAGAGAGACAGAGCATGAACGGGGAAGGTCAGAGAGAGAGGGAGACACAGAATCCGAAGCAGGCTCCAGGCTCTGAGCTGTCAGCACAGAGCTGGACGTGGGGCTGGAACTCACAGACTGTGAGATCATGACCTGAGCTGAAGTCTGATGCTCAACCAACTGAGCCACCCAAGCGCTGCCCTCCCATATCTTTTTAATAAAGACCTAAGTTCAAAACTAGAGCAACAGCTGTAATTAGTGGTTATGAAATTTGATGTGCTCATTTGCACACTTCAGTTAGAATCAGAGAATCAAAACACTACAATTAACCTGTGAGATCATCTATCTTCATGTTAAACACACAAGAGAAAAGGATTTACCAGATGAACACAATGCTTGATTTTCGAGTGCTATTCCGAAGGAGAATGAGATTTCATAAAATTATACCAGGCCACAGTTTGAACAAAATTCTTAAATTCTGGGGGTGCCTGGGTGGCTCAGTGGGTAAAGCGTCCAACTTCAGCTCAGGTCATGATCTCACGGTTGGTGAGTTCAAGCCCCGCATTGAGCTCTGTGCTGACAGCTCAGAGCTTCGAGCCTCTTTCAGATTCTGTGTCTCCCTCTCTGTCTGCCCCTCCCCCACTCACACTCTGTCTCTCTTTCCTTCAAAAATAAATAAACATTAAAAAAAATTGTGTTCCCACAATTTAGGCTCCCCCCCATGCCACTTCTTCCACCTGCTTTGACTTTTAAAATATGGTAAAAGTCATAGCATTCTTTTAATCTTTGAAATCCTGAGAAGACCCTTATTAGTTTAGCTTTCAATTCAAAACGAAATTCAAAAGTAACTAATAACTCGAAACTCCCAAACACATATCATGAAACTGTGTGTATTCAAGTGAGGTCATGATAACTTTATTCTTGAATTTTACCCAGTTGCTGACATTTTATATCATACCTCCAAGATATTGGTTGAAATCTGATTTAAATGACTTAAATAACTCTAAGCAGGATAATAGCCCTGTGGTCTTCTGTTGATTGAAAATAAATGTCAAGGTGATAAAAACTAATCAACTCTGTTTTACTTCATTGAAATGTTAAAAATTCCATAAACCTAAAATTCACAAACAATAGTTGTCCTTACTTTAAGGACACCCGATATTGCCATTTTTATGATTCTACTAGGTTTCCAGAATAGCTTCTGGATTCACATCAGACACCTATAAATGTCTCGAGTTTTATGGCTACGAAAAGGAAAACTGTCAAAAGGCTACCAATATTTCAAATAAGTTTCCTGCCTTATAAACTTTTTTAGAAGCTGAACTTTCCATATTGGCGGGAAGTCACAATTATTAATCTGAGTATCACAGGATAATAAATCAAATGGTCAAATATAGTTGATATTCATAATTATTTTGAAATTATATTCTATACCAATCACTAAAATTTTTAATGTTCATTTATAAAAACAAAATGGCTGTCAGGTGATTAGTCATTTGTGAAGCATTACTGCCTGGAAAGCTTTTATGAAGCTTGAAATTTACAGTAAGTTGATATTACTCATTCTTTTATTCTTTCAGAATGAATGCCAATAAATCTCAATGTGTATGCACTATGTCAATGTGACAGTCCATGGTATCTAGGTATTATATGAAATTCTCAAAGCTATTTAGTTAAATATGCTCCATTTCACCCAGAAGTAGAAGTACTGATTGTGAACCAACCTGATTTCAAGATATTTGTTTGCTTCTTCTCTTTTTCCTTTTGTCTATAATTCAAGAAATTCAGCCATCCAGAAAAAAAAATAGCCAAAATCAGTAATAATTTCTTATCATTGTTGCTAAAAGAGCAGTAAGTCAGGATTCTGCACTGTATTGAATAAAACCCAAAGTAAATAAAAAATAAAACATAAGCCTGAGGATAATTTATAAAGGAAATAGGAATAGATATTTAAACAGTAACATTGAAAATATTGCACCATTGTGCTCCGTCATACTCACATAGTGCTCTAGATTTATCTTTGTTAGAATACTCAGATTTATCTTTTTCCTAATAAACAATCAGATCCATATTTTGGCAACCAGAGTATCATACTATGAAGGATTCTCATTTTGGTCATTCTCATAATTAATCCGGGAGGCAACAGATGAGAAGGAAGAAACTGCTAGCTAGCCCTAAAAACCCCTCAGATACATGTTCTAAAAAATGTGCTCCATTAAAATAAATCAGGTCAGAAAGGTGATATAAATCTTCCTGACAGGAAGTAAAATGAAGTTGTCTTTCAGTGAAGACTAGACACTCACCACTCTCTCTCCACCACAGAATTGCCTAAAAAACAAAATAAACATAGAAGTTGTCAATCCTTAGGTCCCACCTAGATAAATATAAAGGTTCTAATTAAAGTGAACAGAGAGTAGGGCTACATAGTGTGAGATCTTTTCAGCAGGTAGGGGAAGGAAGAAAAACTTACCTATCTCTTTGCAATTGTTGCTGATCTTAAGAATCAAATCTATTCAGATATAAACTGGAAGATATTTATTGAATGGAAGATTATTCCACACTCAGAGTATAAGGTTTGGCAAATGCGTCAGTTCATGTGCTTGCTTTAGAAAAATGTATTCAAATTATAGTATGTGCTGTTATAAATGTAATATATTGCCTTTGCTGGAGATACTTCAACTACATAAAATCAGCGCTGAAAATTCTGAGCAAGCCGGTTATCTTTTTCCAAACATACACCCTGTTTTTAGATATGTTAACAGCCTATTTCTCTAGCTCAATCCTAAGGTTCCACCTAGGACTCAGACTGTGACTTGTATTTCTTTGCACTCCCTCTGGTGGAGTGCAAGTAGCAAGTTAACACTCAAAAGCAATAGTTAACATCCTGAATAAACAGTCTTTAAATAGATGTTCTTCTAGAGGACCTCTTTTGGCAATTCTTCAAATTATCCATGTCTCATCCATTTTCCTCCTCGTATTTTAAGATTTTAGCCTCCTGTCTGTGATTTCACGATTGCTATTCTGATCACCTAAATAAAGGAAGTACTCCTCAGGCTCTGTTTTCTCACATATTTATCTTCAGGTTAGAATTCTCAGATTAATCTGTTTCCTAATAAACAAGGACAAGGACAATAAACAAGGAGACAGTATATATCCAGCGGCAGAACTTTCCTCTCCTTTATCTCACGTTACTGATGTGTGCCTTTTAATTTGTAAAGCCAACTGTGTGAATTCCTAATATTCAGCACATAGAAGAGGGTTGTGGATGGTGTTAACATACACATTATCTATTTTTCCTAAATATTCTCTCATCTACAGTTTTGCTGACATCATTCTATAAGACGTTGAGAGGAAAAGGAAATAAACTCAAAATCAAAAGACCTCTAAGTTTAGTCCTAATTCCAACACTACTTTGGGCATGTCTTTGGGAAATTCTCTTGATGTGCGTGGGTCACAGTTTGTTCATTATTAACATAAGGGAACAAGCCTAGGTAAACATAGGCCAGTTACATAATGTATAGTTCTATGCTTCTCTGGACGGATCATCGATTTGTCATAAGTATCCCATGGGGTAAATGGAGAAAAAAAAAATGGTTAGGAATCAATTTAGATTAAAATCCAGTCCCATTATTTACTAGCTGTTCTCCTTGGTACATTACTGCATGTTTCTGATCTTAGTTCTCATTTGGAAAATGAAAATTGTAGTAAATATCTTACATGCTTTTTATGTGTTTCATATGATGGACTACAGCTAAACCCTAAATTAATACTAATTCCCTTCTCCTATTATTCAAGGCACAATTCAAATCTCATGCTCTCTTGAAGGTTTTAATGATTTCTTTTATTTCAAGCCACCTACTATATGAGGCACTCAATTTTTAAACACATGAGTTGTTATCTGGAAGTAATTTTTTTTTACTCTGAATTAATAATGATCACTATGTAATAATGATTATAGTATTGAGTTAAAATTGATTTCATAATACAAGTGTTGTTATGCATGTTGTGTTTAAAATTAATAAAAAGGGTCATAACTTTGTCGTACAGAATAACAACTGGTGGAATTAGTGACTGAAAACAGTATTGAATATAAATCCATTGCATTGAATCAAGGATATTAATTATGAAAGAGTCAAGGAGTTAGTAAAAATGCATGAATGAGCACGTACGTTCTGATCTTGAGAAGGTGAGTTGCAGAAGCTGTGGAAGGCGAACTCTGCACTGGGAAGATACTCAGGTTTCTCCTGAAATACAAGCCATATGTAAACTATGCTGTCAATTTGCTAACCCTGACCAATAGAAGTTAACAAAGAAAGACTGATAATCAAGGCAATTCTGAAGAATGAGTCATTAAAATAATAAAAACACACAAAACAAAAAATGACCTTGAAATACAGCTGCAAGAACCCTGAAATCCTACATTGATTTTTTTTTTTCATTTTGGCTTTTTTTTTTTAATGTTTACTTATTTATTTTGAGAGAGAGAGCAGGGAAGAAGCAGAGAAAGAAGGAGAAAGAATCCCAAGCAGGCTCTACTCTGCCAGCACAGAGCCTCACATGGAGCTCGAACTCACGAACCATGAGATCATGACCTGAGGCAAAATCAAGAGTCGGATGCTCAATTGACTGAGCCACGCACATGCCCCAAAAGAGTTTTATTTTCAGCTAAAGTAGTTATTTCTTACTTGCTTGCAAGAGTCATTTTTATGTATTATAAAATATAATTAAACATAAATATAATATAAAATATAACTAAAGTATAAGTCTAAAGTCTAACTGTAGAAGTTACCATATGCTATAGCAATCAAACCATCTTTTTAGAAGTCACTCAAGTCACTACACTAGATCAACAAGTATCCTACAAGATATCCTAAAAAAATTCTCTTCACAGAATAAAAATCCCGATTTTAACATTTTATGATTCAATGATTGTGAAAAATAATCATTCACAATCAACAGTCCAATAAAGTATGTTAATTGACTGTATTTACTCTTAAGGGATATATAGGAATGGTGGCTTTAACATTTTGGCTGTTAGTCTGATCATTTTATATAGACTGTCATATTAATCATCAGCTATTGCTTGAACTTTCAGGAATGTGTAAATTTTTGAATAAAACACAGGAAGATAATCTATTTATGATATATGTCATTTGAACTTAATCCAACAAGGAAATCCACAGCTGTTCTAAATGTCAACACTGGAGAAGTTCAAGAGGTCATTAAAGGAGCCAGCCCGGAAGCCAATCAAAGACACAGATGCTGCCTTTGGAAACACATTGGAACGCTCTCCATATGGGGCCTTCGGTGTGCCAAGATTTTCTCATAAGTGGTCACAGCAGTTAGGTTCTGTGCTCCAGATGAGCGAGAAAGGCACCAATGGGAACCATTCTCCACCCTGCAATCAACAAGAAAATGCTGCGGCAAGTGAAATTGTAATTATATATACAGTGATGTGTTAATGAGCTTTGAAAATGTTTGGTTGGATAAAAGTGTCTGGATGGATGAAAACAACAGTGTATCTGAAAATATAATACACATTATTAACTAAAATTCTGTGTGCTGGAGTGTATTTGCCTGTATGTTGTGTTTATAGTGAAATTGTCTGAACCCGACATAGATGTCACTATGTGTGCTTAAATATTTAGCTTATTAAAATGTCTCCATCTGAATTAAAAAAACTAGCTTCACAATATTAACCTCTTATTGTAATTATATGAGAATAGCAGTATAACTTTCAGCAAATTTTATGTAGTGCTATCAAGTCCAAGAACAACCACCTCTGAAAAGTAAATTTTCTTGGAAATGTTTTCCATGTAGTATGGATCTAGTTACAAACCCTGGTGGTAATGGCCTGCTGGGCTCCCTGCCCACAAAACATCCAGTTCTCAAAGCTGTAATTAACCTGATCCAGGTTATTGAAAAAAAAAAAAGTCCTGTTAAATAGTTAAAAGAAATCTTGAATACATGACAATGTAACTTAACATCAGTCCAGATTCTCTGCCGATCCCTATATGGACCTGCATTTTATTGGAGAAACTAGATTGATTTTTTTTTGAAGGGAGTTAGGTTTTTTCCTCAACCTCATGCTTCACCCAATTACACCACTAACTCCACCACCATGTTTCTTTGTCTAATATTTCAGTTCTTCTAGAAATAGGTTACTGCCAAGATTTTAGAATGAAAGTTTCCGACTTCTGACTACCTCACAGGGCAGGGCTCAAAACTTTAGTGCCAAATGCATCAGAATGAGCTGAGGTGTTTGTTAGTAATGAGACACTCTATGAGCTTTGTTTTATTAGTGATCCATTAAGTGGCCAAGTGTGTAACTGACTTGCTTTTTAATAATTAGATTTAATTAAATTTACCTTGATATTGTCTCCCATGTATGTATAACCGTATGCCTTTTTAAGTAGGGAAAACATGTAAAATTAATATATGTTGTGATCTTTATTATTTTTTTAATTTTTTAATGTTTATTTTTGAGAAAGAGAGACAGAGTATGAGTGGGGAAGGGACACACACACACGCGCGCGCGCGCACACACACACACACACACACACAGAATCTGAAGCAGGCTCCAGGCTCTGAACTGTCAGCACAGAGCCCGACGTGGGGCTCCAACTCACCAACCTTGAGATCATGACCTGGGCAGAAATCAGACGCTTAACCGACTGAGCCACCCAGGCGCCCTATGCTGTGATCTTTAATTACAGAATGTGTAGAGCATGTATTCAATTCTGGTTTCATGTTGAGAAGAGAAAAAGTAACTGCAGAGCGACAGTCCTGAAACCTTGCAGTGAAGGCCAGGATTCCCCAGGTGTCTCCTGTGTGGATGTAGCCAGTCTTCTCTTTCTATAGAAAGTGTGGTCCAAGGACCAGTAGGATCAGAATTAGCATTACCTGGAAGCTTGTTAAAAATTTAGAATGTTAGTCCCCTCCTCTAGATCATCGAAATCAGAATCTGCAATGCAATGTAACAAGATCCCCAGATGATTCATTAGACACTAAAGTTCTCGAAACACTATTATGCAGATTCATCTGATTACTTGGGATTCCATAGCATTCTAAAATTTTCTGTAAATTTTTTAGACTCTAGGTCTTGATATGCCAGGTATATTCTAACTCAGGGGGGGTAAAGAAAATTTCTGTAAGCAGGCCTATGGCCAATTTTGTAGGTAGAGATGCCAGGAATTATTTGGCAATATGAAGAGTAACAGTTTCTAAACTGGTGGTTTTCAAAACTGTCTTCACATTATAATCATCTAGGGAATTTTTGAAAATTACCTATGCAGGAGTCTTACCTTAAAACAAATCCGGATCACTAGAGATGAGGCAGAGTTATTGGGAATTTTGAAAAGCTTCCAAGGAGATTCTAATTTTCAGCCAAGGTGAATTTCACTACATGACAGGAAATTTAGCAGGGATTTTAATAGAATTAAATTGAAATCTACCATATTATAGAAAATTTAGCAGGGATTTTAAGTGAATTAAAGTGGTCGGAGCCAATGGTTTTTGGATCTTTCCAGAAGACTGTTAACTATACAAAGATCTAGGACCCAAACAAATTCAAAATTTAGGTGCCACTCATATATTTAACAAGTACAAAAATATTAGCACTTATTGTCATGAACAATCTTTGCTTTGAATCAAACCAAAGTGAATTTTTCTGGATGGAAATTTTTACTTCTCAACATGAGTGTAAACAATGTTGAAATTTAATTGCAGGCAGGTGGAGTAATCTGGATAGGGTTTAATTGAATTATACTAGTTTATGATGAATACATTTTTTACAAGATTTTATTATTTTCTAACTTCTATATCTTTTATTTCTTTTCTTTGCCTCATTGTACTATCTAGGACTTTCTTACAATGTTGAGTAGGAATAAGTGAGGACATGCTTCCCTTGTTCCCAATTTCAGAGGGAAGGCACCTAGTCTCTTACAATTAAGTGTGATGTTAGCTCTACTGTTTTTAAAGATGTTCTTTATCAGGTTGAGGAAGTTCCTCTGTATTAAGGTTTGCTGAGAGTTTTTAATCAAGAATGGATGTTGGATTTTGTTAAATGCTTTTTCAGCAAAAATTATATGATGTATTTTTCTTCCTTTAGCCTGATGTAGAAACTCCTATTGCTTTGTTTGTTTGTTTGTTTGTTTGTTTGTTTTTACCTATGAATCAGCCTTGTATACTTGGAATTGATTTCACTCTTGGAGGAGGTCCTTGAGAGAACTTGGCCTCAAGTTGACCTGTGAGCTGGACCTAGGCAATCAGAGGCTCCTAATCTTCACCCCTGTCCTTGGGTGAAGATTGGTCCCCATGGCTGAAGCCATTTTTCAAGACTCACACTGAGAGAGTAAGGTGTTAATGAGACGTGCTAGGTAGTACACATGACAGACTGCTACATAAACCTTTAAGACTCTGGCAGGCAGCTCCGTAGATCTACTCCTCTTGTAGTCACTCAAGATAAGTCACTCAAGATAATCCTTGTATATGTATGTTCCTTTGCTTATTAACTCTGCTGCCTACCAACCTGGAGTGGTCTGCCTTTCTCCTTGTTCTCTCCTTGCCCTCTGTGTACAAGGATAGTTTACAAATCAATAGCCACCTGGTTATGGTGTGTAATTACTTTTATTTAATTTGCTAATATTTTTGAGGAATTTTGCATCTATATTCATAAAAGATATTGGTCTATAGTTTTCCTTTCTTGTAATGTCTTTATCTGGTTTTGGTGTTAGGGTAATACTGGTCTCATAGAGTAGGTTAGAAAGTGTACTCTTTGGGGGTGCCTGGATGGTTCAGTAGGTTAAGCATCTGACTCAGTTTTGGCTCAGGTCATGATCTCGTGGTTCGTGGGATTGAGACCCACGCTGGGCTCTGTGCTGCCAGCTCAGTGCCTGTTTGGGATTCTCTTTCTCCCTCTCTCTCTGCCTCTCCACTGCTCTCTTTCTCTCTTTCTCTCTAAATAAGTAAGTAAAATACTAAAAAAAAAGTGTTTTCTCTGAATCTAGTTTCTGAGGAAGATTATGGGAAATTGGTATCATTCTTAAATGTTAGAAGTTATAAGCAAAACTTTTTGGACCCATTGAATGTATGTATGTGTTATTTATTTTTAATTGTTATATATTTATTGAAGCCTATTAATCATTGATTCAATTTATGTAATTGATATAGGGCTATCTAAGTTTTTTATTTAAGTTATCAAACTTGTGGTCATAAGGTTTCTAATGGTCTTTCCATATTCTTTTATACTCATGGGATCAGTAGCAATGGCCTTTCTCTGATTCCTTATATTGGTAATTTGTGTGCCCTAATGTTGTTGTTGATTTTGGGGTAGCCAGCTGAGAGCAGATAATTTTCCTGAGAACACCTCTTGCAGGACATGCCTGCTGGCAATGAATTTTATCAGTATCAGTTTTTGTTTATCTTAAAAAGCTTTTTATTTCTCTTTCACCTTTGAAGGATAATTTTACTGGCTACAAAATTGAGTTTAATTTAACATATATGAATAGATTGAATCTAAACTATGCTTGATGTTTGTGTCTGTGGAGGGGGATTAAACTGAATTGATTTTAGCTTACTTGAACACAAGTATTTCTGGACTAGGGCTTTGTGAATAAAATTTTATTTAATTAATAATAATGTTTAAGTATCTAATATGAATTCAACTTACTGAGTCTTGACACTTTGGTTTTTGTACATTAGAGTATTTTGGATTACCTTGGATTACATTGACATTTCATCTCATTATATACAATCCTTATAAAATCATTTTACAATACTTTGCCTATTTTGAAATATGTTCTGTAGAAATTTTTATGTTTAAAATAGCTTGAATGCATTTGGTCTACCCTGAATTTGACTTAAATATTTTAGTATAAAAATTTTATTGCATTCTCAATTCTTCTCTGGGTTAAGTTTTATTTACTCAAATGGTTATTTTCTCTTTCTGTTCATATTAAATTGATTGAATCTAATTTGATTTCTACTTATCTAGTGCTTTAGTTTGTATAGAAAATGGAAGCAAGGATGGGAAGAGAGCTTTAGAAAAAAATATTAAGTGATACTAGATATAATGGAAAAATGCAGTTTGGATCTGGTATTTTCTTAAATGAATCTAATTGAACTGACAGTGGAGACCAGTCTTTTAGAATTCCTCAGTCAGAATTATGCATTTGTCTTTCTAAGGGACAAAATATTTTATAAGCAATGATACGTTTCTTGTTTCCCAGCTTGCAGTTTTAATAAGTCATTGATTCTCTGACCTTAGGTAAATAGGACTTGGCTTTTTCTTTCCTTTGCATCCCAAAATAACAAAGAAATGTTCAAATTTCTATCCAACTGTTAATTGGCATCTGGTTTCAATCTACTTGACAATGTCTATTATTCTCTTTTTCCCCCTAGGTTTGAGATAATTGACATAAAATATTATATAAGTTTAAGGTGTACAATATAATTATTTGACATATACTGCAAAATGATTACCACATTAAGATTAGTGAACATCCATTACCTCACATAGTTACAAAATTATTTCTTGTCATGAGAACTTTTAGGATCTACTCTCTTAACAACTTTCAAATATACAATAAGTATTGCTAACTATAGTCACCATGTTGTACAGTACATCTTCAGAACTTATTTATCTTATAGCTGGAAATTTGTACCTTTTGACCAGCTTAACCCATTTCCCCCATCCCCAATTTCTCAACCTCTGCTCAGTATCAATCCCTCCTCTGTTTCTATGAGCTTGTTTGTTTTAGATACCACATATAAGTAAGTTCTTACAGTATTTGTCTTTCTCAGACTTCTTTCATTTATCATATGCCCTCAAGGCTTATCCACCTTGTTGCAAGCGGCAGGATTTTCTTTTTTTGTGACTGGATAATATTCTTCTGTGTGTGTGTGTGTATCCAAATATCCATTAGTGTGCATTTAGGTGTTTCTACATCTTGACTATTGTAAATAATTGTCCAATTCACATGGAGGCAAAGATACCTCCTCAGGGTAGTGATTTCGTTTCCTTTTGGACATCTACCAAGGAGTGGAATTGCTGGATCACATGGTAATTCTATTTTTAATATTTTGAGAAACCTCCCTATTGTTTTCTATAATGTTTTCTATAATGACTACACCAATTACATACAACACAAGTTGTTTCCTTTTCTCCACATTCCCACCAGTGCTTGTTATTTCTTGTCTTGTCTTTTTTTTTTTTTTTTTTTTGTAATAACCATTCTAACAGATGGGAAGTGATTTCTCATTGGTTTACATTTCCCTGATGGTTAGTGATGTTGAGCACCTTTTCATGTGCCTGTCAGCTATTTGAATATCTTTTTTTGAAAAATGTCTGTTTAGGTCCATTGCCAATGATTTTAACTGGATCATTTGTTTTGTTACTATTGGTTTTTCTAGTTTCTTACATATTTTAGAGATTAACCGTTATCACATATATGGTTTTCCATTCTGTAGGTTGGATTTTGTTTTGTTGATGGTTTCCTTTGCTGTGCAAAAGCTTTTCAGTTTGGTGTAGTCCAACTTGTTTATTTTGGTTTTGTTTTTGTTGCTTGTGCTTTAAATGTCCTATCCAAAAATTAATTGCCAAGACTCATGTTAAGAAGCCTTCTTCCTATGCTTTCTTTTAGGCATTTTACAGTTTCAGATCTTACACTTAGGTCTAAATATCTAACTAGACAGGTTTTACGGGACAGTATAATAAATGAGAAACTTGTGCCTCTTCTATTCTTACTACAATGGAAACACTATGAGGGCAGTTTGACTATCTGGCACACTTCTGTAGCCTCAGCACCTAAACCATATGCGTTACATATGTACAAACACTGAGTCTTAAACCCTTGCTTGTACTTTATGGTTTCTAGAAACACTTTTATGCACATGCGTTTTTGTCACCTAAGACCTCATGATCACTCCGTAAGGTGTAACTTTGTCATTGTCATGGGTTTTTTTGTCATGTTTTATATAAAGAAATTGTGTCTTAGATAGGTGAAGAGTACTGCTCAAGATCCCTTGCAATTCTGATTCTTCATGCTATCATAGGTTTGTAACCTGAAATAAATGTTGACACATGGTTGGTACTCATAAATGGTGGACCTGAGCAAGAGGAAATAAGGCACATTATTAATCGCTAATTCTTTCAGAGAGCCTATGTTTTTCACCCTTAGATAACTGCAGTTAATTGGAGGTAGATGGCTATTGGATGATCAAGGTATATCACCTTCGTGGTAAGTAATTTTACACATTATATTTGCATTAAAAGCAAACATGAATAGCTCTAGGCCATAGTGCAAAATTTGCATTAACTTACAAGATAAAGCATATCTTTAAAGAAAATTTGTTCATTGCTTACTTTAGATTATAGCTCCTGGCTGTTCTGTGACACAAGTTCATTCTCCTCTGCTATTACAGATACCTTAGTAGAAAATTTTAAGAATCATTGATTGAGATATTTTGGATACATTGATGTGCTGGGGCAGGATTTTAATGAATTTTTCTTTTTCTTTTTTCTTTATTTTTTTGTAAAGCAAGTTCTACTCTTGAAGATAATCTGATAGCAAGGACACTGTCAGTGATGACCATATCTTTTGTTACTATCTTTTGTTTGTGAATTTGGAAAAGCTACTCAACATCTATAAATCTTAGACTCTCATTTATAAAATTAACAGGAGAGTTTGCTATCTGAGAAATTAATCATCATAAGTCACATTGGAAAATTTCACACATGCCTAATTGCAATAACCAGCAAAACACCATTAATAATAAGCACATTTTATAAGATCACAAATAGTTTCTCATTGCCAGTAGGTATCATTTGTGTTCACTGATTAATGCATTGGATAAACCTTTTTTATTAATGACGACAAGAGAGAACAAACACCACGTTAGGGAAGATGTTTCACACAATGTGGCAATACAGGAATACAGCTCTGATGGGCCACATTAGAAAGAGCTATAGATCAAATATTACCCTGGTGATCTTAAATATTATCTTCATTCATGCCTCAATGGGTAACCTATTTACATTATGGGGCTCACCAAGAAATTACTCATTAAACTGGCATACTATGACCAAAGCTGGCTTATATTAATTTTTAAGAGTAGCCTAATATAAAAGGGTAAAATGGTTTAATAAACACTTATGCAGTTCTGTGCTGCTTTGTAAAATGACTAAATCCTTAACAAGTTGTATAAGTCAGAGTATTTCTGCTGCTTAAAGGAACCTTGTAGAAATATCTTTATTTGTAATGGTTTTCACTATCAAAGTTGTGTGTGGTCAACATACAAATTAGGAAAGAAAATTAGTCCTAATGCCAGAACCTAACCATTTCCGTTATTTTGCTTTTATATGAATATAATTTATTGCCAAATTGGCTTACATACAATACCCAGTGCTCATCCCAACAAGCGCCCTCCTCAATGCCCATCACCCATTTTCCCTCTCCCCTACCCCTCCATCCACTCTTAGTTTGTTCTCTGTACTTAATAGCCTCTTGTGGTTTGCCTCCCTCCCTCTGTTTGTATCTATTTCTTCCCCCTTCCCTTCCCTCATGATCTTCTGTTCAGTTCCTCAAGATCCACATATGAATGAAAACATATGATATCTGTCCTTCTCTGACTGACTTATTTCACTCAGCATAATACTTTCCAGTTCCATCCACGTTGCCGGAAATGGCATGATTTCATTCTTTCTCATTGCCGAGTAGTATTCCATTGTATATATAAACCACATCTTCTTTATCCATTCATCAGTTGATGGACACTTAGGCTCTTTCCATAATTTGGCTATTGTTGAAAGTGCTGCTATAAACATTGGGGTACAAGTACCCCTATGCATCATCACTCCTGTATCCCTTTGGTACATTCCTAGTATTGCTATTGCTGGGTCATAGGATAGCTCTATTTTTAATTTTTTGAGGAACTTGCACACTGTTTTCTAGAGCAGCTGCACCAGTGCAGTGCAAGAGGGTTCCTGCCAACATACAAGAGGGTTCCCTTTTCTCCACATCCTCGCCAGCATCTGTATTTTCCTGATTTGTCGTTTTAGCCACTCTGACTGGTGTGAGGGGGTATCTCAGCGTGGCTTTGATTTGTATTTCCCTGATGATGAGTGACGTTGAGCATCCTTTCATGTGTGTGTTGGCCATCTGGATGTCTTCTTTGGAAAAGTGTCTATTCGTGTCTTCTGCCCATTTCTTCAGTGGATTGTTTGCTTTTCAAGTGTTAAGTTTGGTAAGTTTTTTATAGATTTTGGATAGTAGCCCTTTATCCAGTATGTCATTTGCAAATATCTTTTCCCATTCTGTCTGTTGCCTTTTAGTTTTGTTGACTGTTTCCTTTGCAGTGCATAAGCTTTTTATCTTGATGAGGTCCTAATAGTTCATTTTTGCTTTTAATTCCCTTGCCTTTAGAGATATTTTAAGTAAGAAATTGCTGCAGCTGAAGTCAAAGTTTCTCCTCTAGGGTTTTGATAGTTTTCTGTGTCATATTTAGGTCTTTCAAACATTTTGAGTTTATTTTTGTGTATGGTCTAATATGGTGGTCTAGTTTCATTCTTCTGCATGTTGCTGTCCAGTTCTCCCAGCACCATTTGTTAAAGAGACTGTTTTTCACCCCATTGGATGCTCTTTCCTACTTTGTCAAAGATTAGTTGGCCATACATTTGTGGGTCCAATTCTGGGTTCTCTATTCTATTCCATTGGCCTATATGTCTGTTTTTGTGCCAATACCATACTGTCTTGATGATTACAGCTTTGTAGCAGAGGCTAAAGTCTGGGATTGTGATGCCTCCTACTTTGGTTTTCTTCTTCAAGACTACTTTGGCTATTCGGGGTCTTTTGTGGTCCCATACAAATTTTAGAATTGTTTGTTCTAGCTTTGAGAAGAATGCCAGTACAATTTTGATTGGGATTGCATTGAATGTGTAGATTGCTTTGGGTAGTATTGACGTTTTAACAATATTTATTATTCCAATCCATGAACATGGAATGTTTTTTTCCTTTTTTGTGTGTCTTCTTCAATTTCCTTCATAAGCTTTCTATAGTTTTCAGCATACAGGTCTTTTACACCTTTGGTTAGGTTTATTCCTAAGTATTTTATGGCTCTTGGTGCAATAGTAAATGGTCTCAGTTTCTTTACTTCTCTTTCTGTTGCTTCATTATTGGTGTATAGAAATGCAACTCATTTCTGTACCTTGATTTTGTACCCAGCAACTTTGCTGAATTCGTGTATCAGTTCTAGGAGTCTTTTGGTGGAGGCTTTCGGGTTTGATGGAGTCTAAATGATACATGTAGAGTATCACGTCATCTGTAAAAAGTGAAAGTCAAAGTGCCAATTTGGGTGCCTTTTATTTCCATTTTGTTGTCTGAATGCTGATGCTAGGACTTCCAACACTATGTTAAACAACAGTGGTGACAGTGGACATCACTGTTGTGTTACTGATCTCAGGGGGAAAGCTCTCAGTTTTTCCCCATTGACCATGATATTAGCTGTGGGCTTTTCATAAATGGCTTTTACAATGTTTAATTATGTTTCTTATATTCTGACTGTCTTGAGGGTTTTTATTAAGAAAGGAGGCTAAATTTTGTCAAATGCTTATTCTGCATATATTGATAGTATCATATGGTTCTTATCCTTTCTTTTATTAATGTGATATATCACACTGATTGATTTGCGAATATTGAACCAGCCCTGCACCCCAGGAATGAATCTGACTTGATCATGGTGAATAATCCTTTTTATATGCCATTGAATTTGATTTGCTAGTATCTTGTTGAGAATTTTTGCACCTATGTTCATCAGGGATATTGGTCTGTAGTTCTCCTTTTTTTGTGGGGTCTCTGGTTTAGGAATCAAGGTATTGCTGGCTTCATAGAATGAGTCTGGAAGTTTTCCTTCCCTTTCTATTTTTTGGAACAGTTTGAAAAGGATAGATATTAACTCTGCTTTAAATGTCTGGTAGAATTCTCCATGGAAGCCATCTGGTCCTGGACTGTTATTTGTTGGGAAATTTTTCATAATTGATTCAATTTCTGCACTAGTTATGGGTATGTTCAAATTTTCTATTTCTTCCCCTTTGAGTTTTGGTAGTGTGTGGGTGCTTAGGAATTTGTCCATTTCTTACAGGTTGTCCTGTTTGTTGTCATATAATTTTTCATAGTATTATCTGATAATTGCTTGTATTTCTGAGGGATTGGTTGTAATAAATCCATTTTCATTTGTGATTTTATCTGTTTGGGTCCTCTCTCTTTTGTTTTTGAGAAGTCTGACTGGGGGTTTATCAATTTTGTTTACTTTTAAAAAAAAAACAACTCTAAGTTACATTGATCTGTTCTACTGTTTTTTTTTTTTAATTTTATATTGTTTATTTCCGCTCCAAACTTTATCATTTCTCTTCTTCTGCTAGGTTGGGGTTTCTTTGTTGCTCTGCTTATAGTTCCTGTAGGTGTGCTGTTAGATTTTGTATTTGGGATTTTTCTTGTTTCTTGAGATAGATCTGGATTGCAATGTATTTTCCTCTTAGGACTACCTTTGCTGCATCCCAAAGCATTTGGATTGTTGTGTTTTCATTATCATTTGTTTCTATATATTTTTTAATTTCTTTTTTAATTGCCTGGTTGATCCATTCATTCTTTAGTAGGATGTTCTTTAACCTCCATGCATTTGGAGGTTTTCCAAATTTTTTCCTGTGGTTGATTTCAAGTTTCATAGCATTGTGATCTGGAAGTGTGCATGGTATGATCTCAATTCTTTTATATTTATTGAGGACTGTTTTGTGACCCAGTATGTGATCTATTTTGTAGAATGTCCCATGTGCACTGGAGAAGAATGTATATTCTGCTGCTTTTGGATGAAAAGTTCTAAATATATCTGTCAAGTTCATCTGGTCCAGTGTATCATTCAAGGCCATTGTTTCTTTATTGACTTTCTGTCTAGATGATCTGTCCATTGTTGTAAGCAGAGTATTAAAGTCCCCTGCAGTTACCACATTCTTAGCAATAAGATTGCATAGGTTTGTGATTAACTGTTTTGTATATTTGGTTGCTTCTGAATTTGGTTTATAGACATTCATAATTGTTAGCTCTTCTTGATAGATAGACACTGTAATTATATAATGCCCTTCTTCATCTTTTGTTACAGGCTTTAGTTTAAAATCTATTTTGTCTGATATAAATATGGCTACTCCAGCTTTCTTTTGACTTCCAGTAGCTTGATAGACCATTCTCCATCCCCTCACTTTCAGTCTGAAGGTGTACTCAGGTCTAAAATGGGTCTCCTGTAGGCAGAAAATAGATGGGTCTTATTTTTTTATCCATTGTAATACGCTATATCTTTTGATTGGAGCATTTAGTCCATTTACATTCAGTGTTATTATTGAATGATATGGGTTTAGAGTCATTGTGTTATCTATAGGTTACATGCTTGCAGTGATGTCTCTTGTCCTTTGTGGTCTTTGCAATACTCACAGAGTCATTCCCCCTTAGGATTTCTTGTAGGGCTGGTTTATTGGTGATAAATTGCTTCAGTTTTTGTTTGGGAAATCTCTCTCCTTCTATTCTGAATGGCAGGCTTGCTGGAGAAAGAATTCTTGGATGCATAATTTTCCCATTCATCACACTGAAATTTCCTGCCACTCCTTTCTGGCCTGCCAAGTTTTAGTATATAGGTCTGCTACTACCCTTGTGTGCCTACCCTTGTAGGTTAAAGCCCGTTTATCCCAGGCTGCTTTCAGAATTTTCTCTTTATCTTTGTATTTTGCCAGTTTCACTATGATCTGTCATACAGAAGGTTGATTCAAGTTACATCTGAAGGGACTCTTCTGTTCCTCCTGGATTTCAATGTCTGTTTCCTTCCCCAGATAGGGGAAGTTCTCAGTTATGATTTGTTCAAGCACACCTTCAGTCCGTTTCTCTCTTCTTCTTCTGGAATTCCTATGATACAGATATTGTTCTGTTTCATTGAGTCACTTAGTTCTCTAATTATCCCCTCATGATACAGAATTTTTTTTATCTTTTTCTCAGCTTCCTCTTTTTCCATAATTGTATCTTCTATTTCACCTATTCCCCTCTGCCTCTTCAATTCTGGCTGTCACTGCCTCTAGTGTATTTTGCACCTCATTTACAGCATTTTTAAATTCAACATGACTATTTTTTAGTTCCTTGAGCTCTGCAGCAATAGATTCTCTGCTGTCTTCTATGCTTTTTTTTCAATTCCAGTGAATCATCTTATGACTATTATTCTAAATTCTTATTCAGTTATATTGTTTATATCTGTTTTGAGCAATTCTTTAGCTGTCATTTCTTCTTGGAATTTCTTTTGAGGAGAATTCTTCTGTTTCATCATTTTGGGTAGTTTTCTGTCCCTTATGTGTTTTAAAAGCTTGCTATGTGTCCTGCACCTGCGAACACTACTATATTAAAGAGGGATCATAAACTTTCTAGGGTCTGGCCCTTCAGGAGGTGTTTTTTGGAGAGTGTTACTTGCTCTCTGTTGTTGTGACTTTGGTTACTTTATCTCCCTACTTGTAGTGGCGACAGGGGCGGGGAAAAAGAAAGAATAAAAATTGACCAGAGAAACTATACAGCTTTATCCAGAGAAAGAGAAAGGAAAATAACAAGGAGGCCAGGAAAAAGAAAAAGAAAATGAAGTTATCCAGACAGAGAAACTATATGGCTTATTCCAGAGAGAGAAAGGAGAATAAAGAAGGAGGTGTGGAACATGTATCAAGAGAATGGATTAAGTATGTCTGCTTAAACAAACGAACAACCAGAGTAACCAGACTAGAGGAGGAAAGAGATCAGGAGAAAAGGAAGGAAGGAGAAAAGGAATTCTAGATATTTATATAATAGAATTGTCCGAGAATTAAATCAGGCAATGCAGCAGCGCTGGTCTGGAGAAGGGGGTCATCTGGTTCATCAGTGTCTATCCTGTATCCAGGATACACCCCAGTCAACACCCCAGTCTCTCCTCCACGGACCAGGTGTCCCAAACCACACTATCCTAGCGGTCCTCACTGTGCCATGGGCACAAACATGCGGTTTGTCTCGGTCCACGGACTCCCATGCCCTGGTGCTTGGCTGGGATTCAAACTCCCGCTCTGTGTACCTCAGTACTGGGGAAGCACCGCTCCACACCACCTGGTGCTGCGGGAAAGGTGGTTCCCAGCAGGCAGGCGCAGGTCGGCTTTGTCCTGTCCCACAGCACTCCAGGGAGGGTGTTGCTTTCTCCTACTGCAGACTGCACCCCTGACCAGCCACCCAGCCCAGGGATGGCTCCCCTTCTCCCCAGGTGCAGGATCTGGGTAGCAGGCCCTGGTCGGGAGAAAGCCCCTCAGTTAGAGATTGGCTCTTTCTCTGTCCTGGTCTGTGGGGTTTTGTTTTGTTTTGTTTTGTTTTGTTTTGTTTTGTTTTTGTCCAGATACAGTCCTATGCTTCTCCAACCGCTGTTTCTCTTCCCTTTGTCTCTCCCTAGAAGCCTTTGTTTGTGAGAGGAGGGAACTTCAGATCCCCCTACTTCTCTGCCATGTTGGCCCTTCCTCCCTGAGATATAGTTTCTGTTATTTTGCTTTTAAAAAGAAAGGATCACCTTTTTCAGTGCTGAATAGTCATATGCTGATTAGTTTTGCCTTTTCCTGTGAATTTTGTATATTTACAGTTTTACTTAAATTGCAAACTATCTAAATGGATTCATACCATTTGGCCCTTTTGAGTTTGTCTTCCTTTTGTTAACATTTTTTGTAAGGTTTGTTCACGCTGTTGTATGTAGAATACATTATGTGCATTACCTTATATTTGTGCCTGAATGTATATGTCACAACTTCTTTATCTACTCTCCATTGATGGGCATTTGACTGTTAGGATTCTCATTAGGAATCATTCAACATAGGGCCATCAGCTGTACATATCTTTTGATGAAGTATACTAACATATTTAATAAAAAAGTCATAAAAGGGCAAATTTTTAGGTTCTTTGTTAAGCCTGAATGAAACTTTAGTATGTATTTCATAACAATATCCCAAGGTAGTTGTGCCAGTATAAAATCTCCATATTTCAAGATGTTTTACACCCCACAGAATATGGAATTGACAGCTTATTTTAGTGATTCTAGTGGATGGGCACTGTATTCTTTGTAGTATTTTATATTTTCCTCATGACAAATGAGGTTGAGGGCATTTTCATATACTTGCTATTTATATACTCTCTTTGTAAATGACTAAGACTGTTGCTCATTTATTAAGTCTATTTATTTATTTATTTAGGTAGTTGGTGATGATGGGAGGGTATTGTCAAATATATCCACTGAAAATTTCTTCAATGTATAGTTTGTCTTTTCCCTCTAGAAATAATGCAGTTTGATGAAAAAATTCCCAATTTCAATCATGTCTAAATGATTACCATTTACTTATGCATAGTTTTTTTTTTTTTTTGGTATTCTGTTTAAGACCTTTTTTTATGCCCCAAAGAGACAACCATGTTCTAAATTTTATTTTGCATATTTATATCACAATGGATCTGAAATTTATTTTTGTATATGATGTGGAGTTAAGATTCCAGTTTCCTCCATATGATATTCTGTTAACTCAGTATCACTTAATGAAAAGACTAGCTTCCATCCATTGGGCTATAGTGTCACTTTCATTATAATACAAGTGACTATATATGAACTTTAAGTGTCTGTATGAGAATCATATAATAAACCAGAAATCATATCAATTTTGCCCAGGTTCCTTACAGACTGGGTAACATTGGCCAAATCATGCAATGCATGAGGCAGAAATTATAGGGCCCCTTATAATCAGCAGGTAATTAAATATAGTATTGTTGATACATTTTTGCTTTCTTACCATGTCCAATATCAAGTTCCTTTAATGGGACCTTGGCAAAGCACAAAATTTCATTTCAGGAAGAAAAAGTCTTTAGGGAGCAAAATTTGTCAGTGTTTGTGGTTTGTTTTATACATTGTCATTTTCACTATGTGACTTTTCAGGACGTCCTCCTAGAATAGGTATAATATATGCTTTCCCTGCTTCCTGGGCTGATTTCATAAGACTTGCTTGAGTATAGCAGTGTTAGTCAAGACACAAGCCTTGCATGTGGTTACATGATTTGGTTTGGTCTCCTTTGCTTCTGACATTTACCATGAGAAAAACACATCCTTGTTCCAGGGGAATGAAGGGATGCATGAGACCAGCCTGACACAACTTATATCCCAGGCCAGGTCCAGCTCACCCACATACTATCCCCTTAACCTATATTTTTATTATAAGCAATTGAGATTTGGGGGAATAGGTGGTGTTTTCCATGCAGCATTGGCTGTATAATATCTAATAGAAAGCATTTATATAGATTTGAAAAATCAGTGATCCAGAAAGATATTTCTAGAATAAATCATACATCTTAAACTTTTGGTATAAACATAACCATTTCCAAATTTGAAACACAGAGTAAGTGGTACTTTGCTTATGCTGATTCCAGTAATAGGTCAGGTGCTTTTAATATTTAATTTTTTAAAAATCTGTATCTTTCATAACTTTGGGAATAAAAGCATCATCAGCATATGAATAGATCGATCACTCAGTGAGACATGATTGCTCAAAAAGCTTTCTTTCTCAAATACTTCTTAAATACCTGTTATATATACAAGTCAGTCTAGAGACAAGAAAGATGAGCAATGGTTCTTGGTCTTCAGTGAGCTTACAATCAAGTTGAGAATTTGGAATATGCCCACATATAACTAAGATACAAGGTGGTATGTGACAAATGCTTTGATAGATGAGTGATAATAGAGAATCTCAAAGACTAGGAAGACATTTTCAAATTAAAATAATCCTGAAATTCTTTATATGGCAAATTAGGACTCATCTTAAAGGATGTGTGGGATGTCTACAAGCAGAATAGGTGTTTCATTGACATGGAGGAGGTTAGAGGTTTCGGTTAGGATATGAAAAGATAGAGAAACAAAAAACATTGTATGCAATTCAGACTGCCAATGCAAGATGGATATATTTAGCTTAATACTGAAGAGAGAAAATTGATGAGCTGGTCAATGACTGGACTGGAGATGCTCAGTTGGATATGGGGGTAAGATTTAAGCCTTGCCAGATTTTGGCAGGACTGAGAGAAAA
Organism: Acinonyx jubatus; assembly: GCF_027475565.1. Classification (NCBI taxonomy): domain Eukaryota; kingdom Metazoa; phylum Chordata; class Mammalia; order Carnivora; family Felidae; genus Acinonyx; species Acinonyx jubatus. Next base: position 23,180,929 of record NC_069390.1, on the reverse strand, counting down.
ATCCGGTGCAAATAAGAAATAGAAAATCCAGAAATAGGTTTTACTCTGTAGGTCAAGGGGATTAGAAAAGAGTGAATACTATTAATGGCCTGTTTGATTTAAAAGGCACCACATCCAATGATATCTTTAAAGAGAATAAGAAACAGAGGAGAAATGAGTGATATCTGTAGATAAAAATAACCTTATGGTAGTCATATGGGCAAAGGTTAAGACTGAAAACCAAGATAAAAGAAAAGGTGTCTTGAATTTGGAAATGTAAAGAAGGAAAGAAAAACCTTAGAACAGAATTTTGGAATTCACCCAAATCATAGGGAAGGAAGAAGAGTAAGGAGAGGAAAAAAGGGTCAATAATTTTTAAGAAGTCACTAAAGTATCCCAATGTTAATCCAAGTGTGTGACTTTAAGCTTTCCTACATTTATTATGGTAGCCAGGAGCCTTTATAGTTTATCTAAATAAACTTATTTTTATTAGGGTATTGGATTAATTAGATAAACAAAATCAAGTGTTGTTCTTATTTAGTTGACTATACTCTTTTCTTCTTGACAGTGAAAATCTGTAATTTTGGTGTCTTAAAGATAAATCACAGAGGGAAAAAAAAGAATGATTCATTTCATTTTTCCATCTGCCAATGGTCTAGTGATTTTTATTTTAAAATATAGTCTGTAATGTATAATCAACTTATACGTACTAACATATATATAATTAATTCATAATATGTAATATATAACACATAAAAATATTTGCCAAGAGTCAGCAAAGAACTGAGGCCTCTAGCTAATTTCCATCTTACAAACACATCTTCCAGCTCCAGTCAAGCCTTCTGATAACCACAGCCACAGCTGATGTCTTGACTACTTGAACCCTATCATCCAGCTCTCCTGCTTCTTGATTCTGGACCTTCAGAAGCTGAGATAATATTATTCCTTTAAGCTGCTAACTTTGGTGGTAATTTATTATGTCATAATTGACAACATTCACACATGCACATACATATAAAAATGTACATATGTATATGCCAATACTCTACTGATTTTTAATTTATATAATAAATAATAGGGTATTTATAATATATAATGAAGATATATGAAATTATATGATTCATCATTTATAACATAATTTTTATAATACATAGTAATAAAAGAATAAGTTGTAATACATTCTATTAATACATGTACACACTTATAGATAGTATTACTATTTTACAGTAAAAATGTTTTCATTGAGCACTATATAGATTGACTGTTTTAGATTATTGCATGATCAAAACAATTCCTCATGGTTGAAGGAAATAGTCTCAATACCCATTCTGTGGTTCATATTCTTTCCATATGTGACAAAATACATTTCTTTCTCATTAATAGAAATAATAATCTATGCATACACATATTCAAATATCTATATAAGTTATTAGCTGGCTTTACCCATAGAAGATGCTTTAAAGAATTGAGTCATTTTATCCTTGTGATTCCCTTCATAAAAACCTTTATGAGAATGCAATTTACAGAAGTAAAATTACATGGTCTGTACTTTTTAGGAAATGTGTAAATGCCATCCATTTTGTTATTGTAAGTCAGATATGAAGAGGATGTTATTTTGTTGCTAAATAAAAACATACAGAAATGAGTATAGGTTGAAGCATGAGCCTTGAACTTTCTTCATTGTGCATGATTTTCTTTCTTAAAAATTTTTTAATTGTACTATTGCTTTTATTCAAGTATAATTAACATAACATTGTTTTCAAGTGTACAATTATAATCAACAATTCTATATATTTCTCAATGTTCATCAAGATAAATGTAATCTTTTTAAAATTTTTTTTAAGTTTATTTATATTGAGAGAGACAGAGACAGTGTAAGCAGGGGAGAGGCAGAGAGAGATGGGGAGAGAGAGAATCTCAAGCAGGCTTTGTACTGTCAGCACAGAGCCCAGTGCAGGGCTCAAACTCACAAAACCATGAGATCACAACCTGAGCTGAAGGGTAGAGTTGGATGCTTAACTGACTGAGCCATCCAGGGGGCCCAAGATAAATGTAATCTTAATCCCCTTTATCTATTTTACCCATCTGCCCACCCACCTGCCCTCTGACAACCACCAGTTTGTTCTCTATATTTAAAAGTTTGTTTTTGTCTTTGTTTGTTTCTTTGTTTTGTCTCTTAAATTCCATATATGAGTGGAATCATATGGTATTTGTCTTTCTCTAACTGATTTATTTCCCTTAGCATTATACCCTCTAGTTCTATCCATATTGTTACAAATAGCAAGATTTCATGTTTTAATGGCTGAATAATTTCCCATTGTGTGTGTGTGTGTGTGTGTCTGTGTGTGTATATACTGTATGTATATATGTATACACACACACACAGACACACCACATCTTTATTCATTCATCAGTTGACGGACACTTGAGCTGTTTCCATATCTTGGCTATTGTAAATAATGCTACAATATATAGTTTTGAATTAGAATTTTTATCATTTTTGTGTAAATACCCAGTAGTGTGATTGCTGGATCATATAGTAATTATATTTTTAATTTTTTGAGGGACCTCCATACTGTCTTCCACAGTAGCTACACTAGTTTGCATTCCTACCAATAGTACACAAGGGTTCCTTTTTCTTCACACCCTTGCCAACACTTGTTTCATATGTTTTCAATTTTAGCCATTCTAACAGATGTGAGGTGATATCTCATTGAGGTTTTGATTTGCATTTCCATGATTGTATGTGATGTTGAGCATCTTTTCATGTGTCTGTTGGTCATCTGTATGTCTTCTTTGAAGAAGTGTCTGTTCATGTCTTCTGCCCATTTTTTAAATTGGATTTATTTGCTTTTTAATGTTTATTTATTTTTGAGAGAGAGAAAGAGAGAGAGAGAGGGAGAGAAGGTGGGGGGGGCAGAGAGAAAGGGAACAGAGGCTCTGAAGCAGGCTCCATGCTAACAGCAGACAGCCTGATGTGGGGCTCATTGCAAACTGTGACATCATGACCTGAGCTGAAGCTGGATGCTTAACTGACTGAGCCACCCAGGCACCCCGGATTATTAGTCTTTTTTGGGTGTTGAGTTGTATAAATTCTTTATGTATTTTGGATACTAATCTTTTATTAGATATGCCATATGTCATTTGCAAATGTCTTCTCAATTCAGTAGTCATCTGTTTGTTTTATATATTGTTTCCTTGCTGTGCAAAAGTTTTTATTTTGATGTAGTCCAAATAGTTTATTTTTGGTTTTGTTTCCCTTGCCTTAGAAAATATATCTAGAAAAACATTGCTGTGTCTTATGTCAGAGAAATTACTGCCTGTGCTCCCTTCTATGATTTTTATGGTTTCCTGTCTCATGTTTAGGTCCTTGAGCCATTTTGAATTGATTTTTGTGTATGGTATAAAAAAGTGACCCAGTTTCATTCTTTTGCATGTAGCAGTCCAGTTTTCCCAACACCATTTATTGAAAAGGCTATCTTTTCTCCATTGTGTATTCTTGCCTCCTTTGTCAAAGATTAATTGACCATATTAGTGTAGGTTTATTTCTGGGCTCTCTATCCTGTTCCATTGATGTATGTGTCTATTTGGGGCCAGTACCAAACAATTTTGATTATCACAGCTTTGTAGTTTATCTTGAAATCTAGGATTAAGATAGCTCCAGTTTTGTTCTTCTTTTTCAAGATTGCTATAGCTATTCACAGTCTTTTGTTCCATACAAATACCAGGATTATTCTATTTCTGTTAAAACTGTTGTTGGTAGTTTGATAGAGATTGCATTAAATCTGTGATTTGCTTTGGTTGTATGGACATTTTAACAATATTGATTCTTCCAATCCATGAGCATGGAATATCTTTCCATTTGTTTGTGTCACTTTTAATTTCTTTCATCAAGGTTTTATAACTTTCAGAGTGCAGATCTTTCACCCCCTTAGTTATGTCTATTCTTAGGTATTTCCGCCCCCCCCCCCCCCGGTGCACTTGTAATGGGATTATTTCCTTAATTTCTCTTTCTGATACTTCATTATTAGTTCATAGAAATGCAATGGATCTCTGTGTATTGACTTTGTATCCTCAACCTACTGAATGCATTTATCAGTTCTAGTAGTTTTTTTTGATGGAATCCTTAGTGTTTTCCATATATAGTATCAAGTCACCTGCAAACAGTGAAAGTTTTATTTCTCCCTTCCCTTTTTGGATGCCTTCTATTTATTTTTGTTGTCTGATTGCTGTGGCTAGGATTTCTAGTACTGTGTTGACTAAAAGTGGTGAGAGAGGACATCCTTGTCTTTTTCCTGATCTTAGAGGAAAAGCTTTCTGTCACCATTGAGTATGATGTTGCCTGTGGGTTTTTCATTCATGGCCTTTATTATGTGGAGGTATGCACCCTCTAAACCTACTTGTTCAGGATTTTTATTATGAATGGATGTACTTTGTCAAATGTTTTTTCTATATCTATTGAAATGATCATATGGTTTTTATCTTTTATCTTGTTAATATGATATATCACATCGATTTATGAATTTTAAAGGGTGCTTCCATCACAGGTATAAATCCCACTTGATAGTGACAAATGATTTTTTAAATATATTGTTAGATTTGCTTTGCTGATACTGAGGATTTTTTTCATTTTTGCTCATCAGAGATATTGTCCTGTACTTTTATTTTTTTGTAGTGTCTTTGGTTTTAGTATCAGGGTGATGCTAGCCTCATAGAATAAATTTTGGAGGTTTTCCTTTCTCTTCTATTTTTTGGAACAGTTTGAGAAGAATAAGTATCAACTCTTCTTTAAATGTTTGGTAGAATTCACCTGTGAAGCCATCTGGTCCTAGAATTTTGAGAGTTTTTTGATTACTGGTTCAATTTCATTGGTAGTAATCAGTTAATTCAAATTTCTATTTCCTCCTGATTCTATTTTAGAAAATTATATGTTTCTAGGAATTTATTCATTTTTCTAGGTTGTCTAATTTGTTGCATATAACTTTCCATAGTATTCTTTTTTTATTCTGAGGTTTTGATTATTATTTTTCTTCCCTCATTTCTGATCTTGAGTCTTTTGTTTCAATGAGTCTGGCTAAGGGTTTTTCAATTTTGTTGATCTTTTCAAAAAAACCAGCTTCAGGTTTTATTGATCTGTTCTATTGTGTTTGTTTTTTAAGTCTGTATTTTATTTATATCTGTTCTAATCTTTATTTCCTTCCCTTTACTGGTTTTGGGCTTTGTTTATTCTCCTATATATATGTAAAGTTAGGTTGTTTTAGATTTTTCTTGCTTGAATGAATTTTTTCTAATGTACTTTAGAAATTTTTATCAAAAGTTTAAGACTCTCTGTTTTTTCATGTATTTACTTAGTTTAAGGACAATGAAGTATAGTTATTATCTTTTTTTTTAAGTTTATTTATTTTGATATATAGAGAGAAAGTGAGCGGGTGAGAGTAGAGTGAGGGAGAGAGAGAATTCAAAGCAGGCTGTGTGCTGTCAGCACAGAGCCTGATGTGGGGCTTGAACTTACGAACCATGAGATCTGACCTGAGCCGAAACCAAGAGTTGGATGCTTAGCCGACTGAGCCACCCAGGCGACCTAGGGTAGTTATTCTTCAGAAAGAAACATCCATATATATATTTATTTCATGACATATTTAAATTTTTAATTCACTAACAGTTAAGAGGACATATACATATACATTGTATAAATATATATATATTTAACATATATAAATATATTTAATTGCATATATTTAAGTCATCAACACTAACATTAACAATTGTGAAAGACTTGTTAGAAGGAAATTTACCTTTATGTTTATCACATATTAAATTACATTCAGTGCTCAACATATTTTTTTAATTATAAGAATTCTTATTGCCTATGATGGTTATTCATATAAGGCCAAAGCAATGTATTACAAAGCCTCATTTAAGATAATATCAAATATTTAGAGTTTTGGAGTGGTTTGAGGGAGGGAGAACCCTACTTAGGATGCATTTTGAACAATGGCAATGAATATATGCAATAGAAAGTATTAAAAAGTTTATTAAATATTGGTATTAGGGGTTCTTTGGAAATGATGACAATTAATTAAAAACAGTTTTTCATAGATTTATTCATGCATTCCAAATTACTGATCTCATATTGAATGTGGTCAAATCAGTACCTAATAAATCACAAATCTGTCTACATAAGGAAGATTTTGTGTGTGGGGAGGGAGTAGAAATAAAATATTTACTCAGAAGAAATTTTGAAGTAAAACTCTCCATGCCCCATCTTTTATTTTTATCTTGCGATTCAGAATTAGAGAAGATAATTAAATTATTCATGAGTCTATGGGAGGTTATCCGTTAATACCTATCTGTAATTAATAGGGCCATATCTCAGTGCTTGGGACATTTAAGCCCTCAACAGTATTAACTGAAAAAAAAAAAAGAAAAGAAACAGTATTGGTTGAAACCAACAGATAACTGGACATGTCTTCTCTTCTTACTCCCCCAGAAGAACACTCCATAAGACAAAAGATAATTAAGGCCTGATCTGTAGCAAAAATGCTACAGTTTAATAAAAGCTAAAAAGAAGTAATTTACTAATTCAGAAAAATCTTGAAATCATCTTAACTCCATTTATTTAAATTTTGAAATGTAAAGTTTTACCTCAGACTATGTGTGTTTGTTTTGGTGTATATTTGGTGTGTGTGTGTCTCTGTGTATTCATTTCTCACCTGGAGATTTGTTAAATTAAATCTTTGTGTTATTGTTTCAAAGCCATTTAAAAATCAGCATAAAAACTCGGTATTTTATGGATTGATGAACAACTCTAAAAATAGTTTTCAAAAAGTATTTAATATAAATTAATATTAATAGAAAGTTTTTCCTCTTAATGAAATGTATCATTGATCTGTAATCTGTAGCATTTTCAAAAAAGGATAATTGTCAGGCATCAGAATTTTCACAGAGAGAAATATTTCTCTTAACATTCAGACCTACTTTATATAGTGACAAAGTATTTCTCCAAATTTAACTTCAATTTCTTTAATACTTTACTGATTATTTACTGATTAACTGATTCTTAGAAAGCCACCTTAAAAACTGAGAAAAATTTTGTCAATCAATTAAATTAGTCAATTTAATTAAAAAAACTTATTACATATAAAGTCTATTATTAACCAAATCTAGGATGCTCTATATACTGTAACAAAACATTTTATATACAACTAAGGAAAAAATCTTCAAGTAAAACACAAATGCATTGTGATTTCAGAAATATGATTTTTAATATTTATGTATTTATTTTGACAGAGAGAGGCTGAGCAGGGGAGAGGCAGAAAGAAAGGGAGAGAGACAGAATTCCAAGCAGTCTCTACCCTAGTGCTGAGTCTGATACGAGGCTCCATGCCATGACACTGGGATCATGGCCTGAGTCGAAATCAAGAGTCCTATGCTTAACCAATTGAGCCACCCAGGTGCCCCGTGATTTCAGAAATATTAAAATAAGCTAAAGTAATTGTCATTTAAATGATGACATAAAACATTTGATGTATATATTTGTATAAATATATGTAAAAGTATGAATATATTAATTTATAAACATACATGTTGATATGTTAATATACTAATTGATATAAATGTATAAACATAATAGAAGCCATAAATTAAACAATAGAAAACAGTATATGCCCACATGACCCAGAATTACAGGGATAGTATATAGTTAAATCAAATTAAATAATAAAAATTTTCTAAACTTAAATTTCATACTTCAATATTGTAGGAAAAAGTACATGGTTCATACACTGCACCATTCTTGAATTTTCTTCCTTTCCTTTCCTTTCGTTTCCTCTCCTTTCCTTTCCTTTCCTTTCCTTTCCTTTCCTTTCCTTTCCTTTCCTTTCCTTTAGGGGTAGGGGCAATCAAGCTTCCCATCTAAGCCATTGCTACATTTGGGTTTTTCTTTACAGCACTCCTTGTAAACTGATTTTACAGCCCCATCTAAAACATCTTTTGCCCTTTGCTCTTGAGTCACCTAACAAAACCTCCAAAACTGAAGAACTTTGTTATCTGGTAATTACAGAAACTTACTGGAACAAAGGTGGTTTTTACCTCGGAGGTAAATGGCAAAACAGTCTAAGAATGTTAATATGCTGTTTCTCAAGGTGTGTACCTTGTTAGTTGAACCTGTGTGTGTGTGTGTGTGTGTGTGTGCACGTGTGTGTCACAAATGTAGGTATGGTCCTTAAGGTTTGTATGTGTTTATATTTCATGGCAATATTTTTCTTTCTGACTGAAACTTAAAATGATATGTGCTGTCAAAATGATTTTGATGTCGTTACCTCAGATACAATGCCTAAGGGAACTAAACACTTAACTATGTACAGTCAATTTGCTTAAAGTTACAACTTAATGAGCCTCTCTAAGGAATATTTCTTTTAAAGACTTTTTAATAAATGAAACCAATCAGGAGGAAGTAACATTTAAAATTAATCAGAAATTCTGTCTAACCATTAAATCATTTTGAAAGACTCTCCTAACACCCATAACACTACATATTAGCTATTGCAATAAAGGTTTTTACAAGTACTAGGGGATTACAAAGAAGAGTCTGCTTAACTGCCTAGGAGACAGCAGAAGTCTTCTTAGAAAAGATAATATTCCAAATAAGAGCAAATAGTTTGTCTATCAGACATTTATTCTTTGGATTAAAGCTATGTTTGAGTTCTATTGGAGAGCTAAATAGCACCTGAAAATAGGGTGGGATTTTTTTTTCATTTTTACTTTAAAAGTAATCTCACAGACTTTTAAATAGTTGTATAAAATCAATGGAAAATAGTCCTCAGATTCACAGTAAAGGCTTATTTAAAAAATGAAGAACGAACTATGCGTTTGTTTCAAAATATTTATTCTGTATTGTAGGTCGTTCTGTAGTGCTTCCAAATTTCTTAGGCAGAAGTAGGGACCAATGTGAACTAACAGTCAGTGACTAGTAGTCACAAGTCAGTGTCTCTTTGTTGAGTTCTAGTCTGTTTCCACTGATCTGGATTATAACAATCAGTTGAAATCCTCAAACCTCATATTGCGATAATTAATAAAATGTGGAAATGTCTTAGTCTTTGCTTTCATCTAGTGAACATCTTCATCGGATACAGAGAAAAACAGTCCCTTGATCACTTCTAAATCATATTTATAAGAATACTTTTGTTCCGTATCATTTTATCAGGCAATGTGTTATCTCCTTTGTGGGATGTGACAAAAATTTAACTTGCAATAATTATTTTATATCAGGGTTTAATAAAATCTCCCTGAAAAACTTGCTACTACCTACTGCTTCCTGACTTCTGCCTCATTTTGCCTGCAATTTTCATTTTTTCTTCCTTGTTTTCTCCTTTATCTTTGACCCAAACACTTTCCATTTGTGGAAGCCAGTGAACCCAGGTGAAGGAGAAGGAGGATTCCCACTTCTGGAGAATAAATCCAGTGGCGTTGGCTTTATCAATAAAAAAATGTATTTTAAAAACAGAAATCAGTGGGGCGCCTGTGTGGTTCAGTTGGTCAAGTAGCCAACTCTGATTTCCACTCAGGACATGATCTCACAGTTTGGTTCGTTAGATCAAGTCCCACATCAGGTTCTGTGCTGACAGCTGAGAGCCTGTTTGGATTCTTTCTCTACCTCTCTTTCTGCCCCTCCTCTGCTTGTGCTCTCTTTCTCTCTCAAAAATAAATTAATTAAAAACTTTTTTTTTCTTAACATTTTAATTTATTTTTGAGAGACAGAGTGCAAGTAGGGAAGGGGCAGAGAGAGTGGGAGACACAGAATCTGAAACAAGCCCCGGAGGCAGGGCTCCAACCCACAGACCATGAGACCATGACCTGAGCTGAAGTCAGATGTTTAATTGACTGAGCCAAATAAATAAACTTTTAAAAAATTTAGCATGCATTTATGCTTATACACATACTAGTGTGGAATAACACTGCAGTAACAATGAATAATTCTAGAACAAAGGTCTTGATTTGTGAATACCATTTTCCAATAAAAATGTCTAGGGCTCTTTGGAAAAATGACCTTCTTCTGAACTGGGATGGGGATACTTTACTCCAGAGAGTAACGAAATCTTCCAAACCAAGATGGGAAAATGTCAAGAGGGAAAAGGCATAAACTCCATTTCCCTCATAAGCAAGTAGGTTCTCCATCAAAAATCATGACAAACTGTGAACACAATGCAAAACAGATTAACCAAATACTTAAAAGGCAGTTTTTATTTTTTTTTAATTTTTTTTAACGTTTATTTATTTTTGAGACAGAGAGAGACAGAGCATGAGCGGAGGAGGGTCAGAGAGAGGGAGACACAGAATCTGAAACAGGCTCCAGGCTCTGAGCTGTCAGCACAGAGCCCAATGCGGGGCTCGAACTCACGGACCGTGAGATCATGACCTGAGCCGAAGTCGGACGCCCAACCGACTAAGCCACCCAGGCGCCCCTAAAAGGCAGTTTTTAAAGACATTTGGCATTGAAAAAGGGCAATGGTGCAGGGTAAATCTTCCATTTTTTTTTTAACAGCTTCTAACCTGAGGAAAAGACATGGTCGGCTCTGTGTGGGGAAGCTAAAACTCCCCCACCCCCCAAATCTATGAAATTCTTTAAAAAACAATGAGAAAGTGCATGTGTGTGCACAAGCAGGGGAGAGGCAGAGAGAGAATCCCAAGCAGGCTCTTCACTGCCAGCATGGAGCCTGACTGAGGGTTCAGTCTCATGAACCTTGAGAACACGACCAGAGCCAAAATCAAGAATTGGACACTTAACAGACTGAGCCACCCAGGTGCTCCTATAAAATCCTAATTAAAAAAAAAAAAAAGAAGAAGAAGAAAAAGAGGCTATAAATTGGGGCAATTACAGCTACTCCTCACATATGCACTCACGCCCTCTCTCAAAAACCAAAATTCTACCCATATTGTATGCTACTTGTATTTACTTTTACTTATCATTTATTACACCTTTCTTGGCTGTAGAGTTGAATGAGTTCTTCAATGAGTTGAAGAATACATGGTGTTCTATCCTATGGAATATTACTTTAAGTTATCAAATATTATTGAACATTTAGGTTTTATTTTTCAATACTGTTAGTAATATATCAATATATATATATTTAAATATTTGTGATTATTCGACAGGTTGTGATATTCAGGTTGTGATCTTGCAATTTGTAGGATCAAACCTCACATCCAGCTCTGTGCTATCATCATGGAGCCTGCATGGGAGTATACCTCTCCCTCTCTCTCTGCCCCTCCTGGCACGCTCTCTCTCTCTCTCTCAAAATAATAAAAAAATGAATAAAAAATACACAAAAATAATGTATCAGTATCTTTTCTGTAAGTACTTACTTTTTATCCAGTTATTTTTCTGAATATTATTTTCTATAATTCTTTATTTTAAAAATTTCTCCCAGTTTACACTTTGGAATTAATCCTTTAAATTATTATCTTTTTCGGGCACCTGGGTGGCTCAGTCAGTTAAGTGTCTGACTTCAGGTCAGGTCATGATCTCACAGTTCATGGGTTTGAACCCCATATCAGGCTCTGTGCTGACAGCTCAGAGCCTTGAGCCTGCTTCAGATTCTGTGTCTCTCTCCTTCTGCCCCTCCCCAGCTCACATTCTCTCTCTCAAAAATAAACATTTAAAAAATTAAAAATAATAAAATAAATAAATAATTATCTTTTTAAGATTTTAAGACCATTTTTAGAGCAATTCTAGATTCACATAAAAATTGGGACATGGGGTGCAGGGTGGCTCTGTCAGCTAAGCATCCGACTTCAGCTCAGGTCATAATCTTATGGTTCATGAGTTTGAGCCCCGCATTGGGCTTTGTCCTCCCAATGTAGAACCCACTTTGTATCTTCTATCTCCCTCTCTCTCTTTCCCTCCCCTGCTCGTTTTCATTCTCTCTGTCTCAAAAATAAAGAAATATTAGTTCTGTTTTTTTTTTAATTGCAGGGAAAATACAGAGATTTCCCATGTACATCCTGAGTCTATAGTGCATACCCTCTCACCTTATCAACATCCACCACTTGAGTTGTATGCTTGTTGCAACTGAACCTACATTGACATATCATTATCACCCAAAACCCATAGTTTACATTATGGTTCAGCTTTCATGTTGTACAGTGTATGGGTTTGGACATATATAAGGACATATATCCATCATTATTGTATCCTAGGTTTTCACTGTTCTAAAAATCCTCTCTCCAACTAGTCATCTTTCCCCTACCCCAACCCCTAGCAACCACTGACCCTTTTACTATCTTGATAGTTTTGCCTTTTCCAAGATATCCTATAGTTGGAATCCTATAATAAATAGCCTTTTCAGATTGGCTTCTTTCATTTAGAAATATGCATTTAAGTTCCTCCATGTCCTTTGTGGCTCTTCCCCCTGTCCCCACCCCACAACTAAATAATATAACATTATTTATGCATTCACCTACTGAAGGTATGGTCTTCCATAGCTAGAGTATTCCCACTAGCAATGAATGAGAGTTCTTGTTTCTCCACATCCTTGTCAGGGTTTGGTGTTTTCAGTGTTTTGGATCTTGGTCTTTCTAATAGGTGAGTGGCAGTGTCTCATTGTTTTAAATTTCATTTCTTGGTTGATATAGTATGCAAAGCATCTTATGTTTATTTGCCATCTGTATATCTTTGGTGAGGTGTCAATTAAGGTTTCTGGTTCATTTTTTAATTAAGTTGTTTCTTCAGAGTTTGAGTTCTTTGAATATTTTAGTTAACAGTCATTTATTAGAAGTGTCTTTTGCAATTATTTTTCCCAGTCTGTCACTTGTTTTCTCATTCTGTTGACATTATCTTTCTCAGACCAGAAGTTTTTAATTTTAATGAAGTTTAGCTTATCAATTATTTATTTCATGGACCATACCTTTGGTGTGGTATCTGAAAAGGTACCACAATATCCAAGGTCATGTGGGTTTTCTCTTATGTTATTTTTTAGAAGTTTCATAGGTTTTTATTTTAAATTTAGATCTATGATCCAATATGAGTTAATTTTTAAGGGTATAAGATCTCTTTTCTAGATATTTCTTTTTTTTTTTTTTTTTGCATGTGAATATCTAGTTGTTCCAGCAACATTTGTTGAAAGGACTACTTTGATCCATTGTGTTGCCTTTGCTCAAAGATTAGCTAAATTTATTTATGGGGATCTATATCTGGGCTTTATTGATTCCATAAATTATTTATTCTTTTTCCAATAATATGATGTCTAGATTACTGTAGATTTATAGTTTTAAAGTTGGATAGTGTCAGTCTTTGAATTTCTTCAGTACTTTGTTAGCCTCTGGGTCTTTTAGCTCTCCGTATAATCTTTAGAATCAGTTTGTCAATATCCATAAAATAACTAGCTGGTATTTTGATTGGAAGTGCATTGAATCCATACATCAAGTTGGGTAGAACTGATGTCTTGACAATATTGAGTCTATCCATGAACATCAAATATTTCTCCATTTAGTTCTTTGATTTCATTCATTAGAGTTTTATAGTTTTTCTTATATAGATCTTACACATATTTTATTAGATTTATACCTGAGTATTTTATGTTTTGGGGTGCTAATGTAGATGTTGTGTTTTTAATTTAAAATTCCATTTGTTTGTTGCTGGTATATAGGAAAGCAATCAACTTTTGTATGTTAACATCGTACAGTTGACCTTTGTGTTTGTGCAACCAAGGATTTGGGAACACTGACCCCCATGTAGTTGAATATTCATGTATAACTTTTGACTTCCCCAAAACTTTAATAGCGTTTTATTGATGAGAAACATTACCAATAACATATGTAGTCAATACATTTTTTTATGTTATGTGTTTTATAGTGTAATGTTGGAATAAAGTAAGCCAGAGAAAAGAAAATCTTATTTAAAAAATTATAAGGAAGAGAAAATATGTTTATAGTACTGTACTGTATTTAATGAAAACAATTCACAAATAAGTGTACTGGTGTAGTTCAAACCCATGTTGCTCAACATGTATTCTGAAAAATTGCTATAATCATTTATTAGTTCCAGGAATTTTTTGTTGATCCTTTCAGATTTTATACATAGACACCCTGTCATCTACTAAAACATAACAAAACTGTTTACTTTTTCCTTTCCAATCTTTATAGCTTTTATTTCCTTTTCTTGTCTTACTGTGTTAGCTAGGATTTTCAATATAATACTAAATAGGGGTGATTAGAGGAGAGACATCCTTGCCTTGTACTAGATCTTAGTGAAAAAGTTTCACAATTCTATTAAGTATGACGTTAGCTATAGCTTTTTTTTTTTTTTTTGGTTTATATTATCAAGTTGCGGAAGTTCCCCTCTATTCCTAGTTAACTGAGAGTTTCCATCATGAATGAGTATAAATTTTGTCAAATTCTTTTTCTGTATCTATTGATATAGTCATGTAGGTATTTTTTATTTTCCTTTTGTAGCCTGATAATGTAATGGATTATGTTGAATGACTTTGGAATATTGAACCAGTCTTGTATATCTGGGATATATCCCACATGGTCACGGTGTTTAATTTCTTGTTTGTTTGTTTGTTTTGCATCCATATTCATGACAGATATTGATCTATAGTTTTGTTTTCTGGTAATGTCTTTATCTTTTTTTAGTATTAGGCAAATTACCTCATAGAATGAATTAGGAAGTATTTCCTCTGCTTCTGTCCTCTGAAAGAGGTAGTAGAGAACTGGTATAATTTCTAAAACGTTTGTAGAATTCATCAGTGAACACCTCTGAGTCTGGTTCTTTCTGTTTTATAAGGTTATTAATTATTGGGTCAATTTATTTAATTGACATATGCTTATTCATATCGTTGACTTATCCTTGTGTGCGTTTCGGGAAACTGTATCTTTCAAGAAAGCCATCCATTTCATCTAAGTTATCAAATTTGTTTCTCTTTTTTTTTTTTTTTTTTTTGAGTTTACTTATTTATTTTGAGAGAGAGACAGAGTGTGCACAGGAGGGGTAGAGACACGAGAGAGAGAGAATCCCAAGCTGGCTCTGCACTGTCAGCATAGAGCCCAATATGGGGCTCAAACTCATGAATCATGAAATCATGAACTGAGCTGAAATCAAGAGTCAGTTGCTGAACTGACTAAGCCACCCAGGCTCCCCGTCCTTATTATTCTTTTAATGTTAATGAAACTATAGTGATAGCCCCTCGTTCATATCTTATATTAGTAATTTATGTACTTTTTTTCCTCTGTCTTCATTAGTCAGGCAAAGGGCTTATAAGTTTTATCATTTATATGATTTCATTGATTTCATCTATTGATTTATGTTTTCAATTTGTTTTCTTATTCTTATTTCTTTCCTACTGCTTACTTTGGATTTATTTTGCTCTTTTTCTTCGGTTATCAATTTTTACATATTTCTTCTTTTCTAATATATGCATTCAGTACAATTTCCCTCTAACCACTGCTGGATACCATGAATTTTGATAACTTGTGTGTTACTTTTCATTTAGTTAAAAATATTTTTAAATTTCTTTTCAGGTTTCTTTTGAAATATATTTAGATGTTTTTAGAAGTATTTAGAAGTGTATTTAGTCTTCATATATTTTGGGATTATTTAGTTATCATTTTGTTATTGATTTCTAGTTTAATTCTATTGTGGTCTGAGGTTGAGAAGAATGTGTATTTTGCTGCTGTTGGATGAAATAGTCTGTAGATGTTAATGGTATCCAGTGATAGGTGTTGTCCAGTTGAACTATATCCTTCAAAATTTTTGCCTACTGAATCTGTCCACTTCTGATAGAGGGGTGTTGAAGTTGCCAACTATGAGATCTGATTCATTTTTGTTTTTCTCTCTCAGTTATATTAGCTTTTACTTCACATAGTTTGTAGTTTTGTTGTAAGGTGCATATGCATTAAATACTGTTATATCTTCCTGGAGAATCAATTCATTTATCATTTTATAATGCCCTTCTTTATTCCTGATAATTTTCTTTGCTTTGAAGTCTGTTCTGTCTGAAACTAATATAGCTACACTAACTTTGTCTTGATTAGTGTTAGCATGGTATAATCTTCTTTTACTATTAACTTATGTGCTTATATTTAAAGTGGGTTTCTTGTAAACAAAACACGGTTGGGTCTTGTTTATTGATTCAGTCTGGCAATCTATATTTTACTTGGTACATTTAGACAATTGATATTCAAAGTGAGTATTGATATAGTTGGAATAATAGTTATCATATTTGTTACCAGTTTCTATTTGTTGCCCTTTTTATGCTCCTTTTTTTTTGTCTTCCATTCTTTTTCTGCCTTTTGTGGTTTTAATTTAGCATATTATGAATTTTCTCTCCTTTCTTATAATAATTATGCTTTCTTATTGTAAATTTCTTTTAGTGGTTGCCCTAGAGTTTGCAATACACATTTATAGCTAATCCAAATCCACTTTCATATAACACTATACCATTTCAGGGTAGTGTTACTGCTTTGTAAAGAAAATAATACTAATTCCTCTCTCCTCATACCATTGCTGTCATTTATTTTACTTATATATTTGTGTTTACTTACATAATCAAATATATTTGAGTTCAAATCAACTGTTCGAATTTGCTGAAGAAATACACCTATCATTAGCAAAAATAAGCTATTGAACAAAAACCTGTTAGAATGGTGGCCATGGAAGCTGAAATCCACTAAAGACTGTAAAAACTTCCCTGCCAAATCAACTGGCCCTGAAAATGGATGGTGCTTGAGGGTAGGGCCCAAAGCCAGCTACTGCTGACAGTCAGTGACACACAAGAGGGATAACAGTGGGTGGGCCCCCCATGTCTTCCAACCCCCACACATGGACAGTAAACTGTGGGTAAGAGGGCTGTTGTGGTGAGCTTTGAAACCTAGGGAGTGGGTGGGCCTGGGCAGACCTGCTTCAGGTGTAAATCTTGGTCAGAGTAGCAAATATTCAAATGAGAACTTTGAAGACCAAAGTAGAAAAGGGTTCTATATACATAAGTTAAATATGTGTGCATCCATAAACAAAAACATTGTTAGTATTATTACCTTGAGCAAATTGATATCTGTTAAATCAGTTAAGAATACAAATCAAAGGTTTTATTTTACCTTCACTTGTTTTTTCTTTTACATTCTTCCTTCATGTAGACCCAGGTCTCTGACCTATATTATTTCCCTTTTTCTACAGAATTTAACATTTCTTGCAAGCCAAGTCTACTAGCAACAAATTACCTCAATTTTGGTGGTCTGAGAAAATCTTTATTTCTCTTTAACTCTTGCAGGATAACTTTTCTGGGTACAGAGTTTTGGATTGGTAGGCATTTTTCTCTCAATAATTTAAATATTTAACTCCACTCTCTTGTTGCCTGTGTTTCTGAGGAGAAATCAGGTGTAATTGCTATCTTTATTCCTCTATTGGTAAGTTGTTTTGTCCTTTGACTTCTTTCAGGATTTTTTTTATCTTTGATTTCTGATTTTCTGTAGTTTGAAAATCCTATGCCAGATGTCTTTTTTTTTTCCATTTATCCTGCTCAATGTTTATACTTCATGGATTTTTGATTGGGTGCCTGACATTAATTTGGCAAAATCCTCAGGCATTATTGTTTGAAATACTCCTTTTCCTTTCTTCTTTTGATAGTTGCATTATGTATATGTCATACCTTTTACAGTTATCCCACAGTCCTTGGATATTTTTTTTGTCTTTGTTCTCCTTGCTTTTCAGGTGTTTAGGATTCTGTTGATATGTATCCTGTGGCTCAGAGATTCTTTCCTCAGCTGTGTCCAATCTACTAATGCCCTTCAAAGAATGCCTTCTTTATTTCTGTTAGTGTTTTTCATTTCTAGCAATACTTACTAGCTCTGCCTTAGCATTTCCATCTCTTTGCTATATTGCCCATTTGTCGACTTTATCCATTACAGACTTTATCATAATAATCATAGTTGTTTTAAACCAAAAATCTGATAATTCTAATATCCCTGCTATATCTGGTACTGATCTTTTCTTTATCCCTCCCAGTTGTTGGGGTTTTGTTTTGTTTTATTTTATTTGCCTTTAGGATATGCCATACAATCTTTTCTTGACAGCTGGACATTATGTATTAGGCAAAAGGAACTGTTGAAAATAAGCATTTAGTAATCAGGTGGTAAGGTGTGAGTGGAGGGGAAGCTTCCTCTACTACTATGATTAGGCCTCAGTCTTTCAGTGTGTCTATGCCTCTGGGCTGTGAACTTCATAAATTTCTCAGTTCTTTTCCTCATCTCTCTTTAGATGAGACAGGATAGCTAGAATGGAGTGGAGTTGGGTATTTTCCTTCTCCTAACTGGAAGACTAGGGCCAGATGGAGTTGTTAATTCCCTTCCCCCAGGCCAGCAGGTTAGGCTTTCGTTAAATTAGTTTCCCCCTATGGCAGGCCTTGTTGAGAAGGAAAGCATGTTCTAGCATATTTCAAGATGGTTCTTCCCCCCCTCTCCCTGGTGGAAGCACATGGGGATTTTCTTTCAATATTTACATGAGAACCTGGTTGAGCTACTGAAGGTAAATCTCACAGTATTATGGGGGCTTCCCTGTTATTGGTTCCCCTTGGATTTTTTAACACAGATTTGTTTACATTGGACCTTCAGCAATTTGTCATTTATTTTTCAGGCTTTCTACTCTTACACTGGGTCCTGTGATGATTTCTCCTTGTGAGTCGCTGCTCTGGTAAGCCATGAGGAATCCTCCTGTCTGTCTCTTCCATTTGGGGGCAGTGGTTTTACCTGTGTCTTCCATCTTTTATGGATCCAAGAAGGGTTGTTGATTGTTCAGTCTGTTTAGCTTTTTATTTATTATGAGAAAAGAATGGCAACTTCCAAGCTCCTTACCAGAAACTGGAAAACTAAAATATGTTTTATCATAAAAATGGTATTCTACCTATAATAAAAAGCTAATGTGATTATCCAGAATTAGTGCACCTTATTTATAAATCAGAAAATACCAAAACAGTAACATCTCCTTAGATGATACAGCTTATTTCTATAATTAAGTGCCCTTGGGAGTTGCCAGCTCTAATGGTTTGCTTCTTTATTCAGACACAGATTTATTCTGAAGTCCTTAAGTAGCACGTAATTTAAGTTGGTAACTGCATATACTGTGGTATGTCCCTGTGGAGCTGGGACTCATTTTAATTTAAGATCTGCAAAGCGATGTCAAGTGTTTTGTGCCAGACTCAGGCTAGCAATAACGAATGGAATGGCTAGACCAGCTTTGGGGTTCTTAAGATTGCAATACACCCTCAGCAATAACTGTAAAGAAACTTTTGAAAAACAAACAAAAGAAGGTTTAATTATTCACTGGTTCTGGAATGCACATGACCTACCTGGGGCCACCCAGTAAGATCTCTGCTAGAAAAAAAGAGTGTGGCCTGGTTTTCTGATTTTATTGGGGTGAAAGGTGAGGGCATAGGGTTTTGCGGACTCACTTTTTTATTGGCGAATTTGAAACATAAGAATGGGAATTTAAAGTTTGGAAAGAGAAACAGGTGGTTCAAATGATCAGTTATGGAAATCAACCAAGACTGGTGAATCAAAGGAATGGTGTGTGTGGGGGGGGTGGGTGCTGGTGGGATGGGGTCTTTATCTCATCCTGTGGCTATGGCTGGCAATATAGTTATTTGAGATAGCTGTCTTTTGAAGTTGGTGCTTCAATAATCAAAACATCAGTCAGGCACTTGCATTACAAGAAAGAAAAAACAACTTTCAAGGCTTATGTTATATCAAGATTTTCACAATTAGCTATATGTTTTGAGATGTAATACCCATGTATTATTCCTACACACTTTGCCACATGCACATGGGAAAACTGAGAAAAATTGGACATACAGCTTCAGTGACTGCTTTTCACTTGGATGTTGATGTGAGAATGCTACATAGAGATTAGTTCTGCACAATCTCAAGACTTGACATGTTTTTAGCAACCCTCAGGGACTACAAATTAGAGTAGAATAATAACTGGTTTCTCTATCCTAACACAAAAGCATTAAAATACTATAAAAGCCTTTTGCAAATACTATAAAAGCCTTTTGCAAATACTATAAAAGCCTTTCATTGGAAAAATCAACTTACCTACAACTAACCTTAAGTTAGAATGTTTTTTTAAATGTTTACTTATTTTCAGAGAGAAGGAGAGAGAGAGCACTAGCAGGGGAGGGCAGAGAGAAAGGGTGAGAGAATCCCAAGCAGGGTCTGTCCTGTCAGTGTGGAGCCCAAAGAGAAGCTCGATCCCACAAACCATGAGAAATCAAGTCAGTCGCTTAATTGAGCCATCTAGATGCCCTTAGAATGAATTTGTGTGTGTGTGTGTGTGATAAGCTTTTATATTTGTTAAGAGAATTAAAACTCTAGAATGTGGGCATCAGAAATACAGGAAGGGAAGGTCTTAATTGGTCCACTTCTTATGCTGATTCAGGTTTTCTCTAAAACCTCCAGACTGCTTGAGTATCTCCGGTGACTGTGAATCCCCAGTCTCGCTAACCAGTTATTTTCAGTTTTTAGGCAGCTCTGATTTCGTAGATAGGGTTTCATCATATTGAAATATGAATTTACTACCCATAACTTCCAACTGCCCCTCTAAATAGAACAGTCTAATGCCCTACAGGGTCTCCTAATATAGGGTAAAAGTCCATGAGCATTTAAAATTATTTTCATATTTTTTCTATGAACCTCTTTGTAGATTACTATGCCTTCAAAACCTTTATGCTCTTCTCCAAGAAAAGGAGTCCCTAAGTGTGATTGTCCTAAAATGTGATCATCCTTAAAAAGACATAGGAAAGCACAAATTTATAGGGGTAGTTTTGTTTTTTTAAATTTCTGATCATTGTACCTTGTGAAAGTTGATCTTCCTTCGTAGGCCTCATTTTCCTAGGGCATAATATGGGGGTGATAATGGTAGTACATCCAACTATGAATTTGAATTGAGACCAGGATCATACCTATCTTATAGTGTTTATCACAGTTATGTATGATTTAAATAATCAAAGCCATTACAGTCACATTATAGGAGACTTAAATGTTCACTGTTATTCATTAAGTAAATATTTATCAAGTACTTTCATAAGTGCTTTCTGTGTAGTAAGGATTCCACAGTGATCAGAATGAATTCTCTTAACATAGATTACATTCTAGTAGACTTATATTCAGCAATTCTCAAGTATGTATAGAGATTAGAATGTATCTTGGCATATAGAAATATTTTCTCATTTTGTCTGTGTTTAATTTTTCTGGACCTGAATGCAGTAGTGTGTGTGTGTGTGTGTGTGTGTGTGTATGTATGTATGTATGAGAGATAAATATATGTGCTATCTAGGCCATTGTCCTAATATTTGGATTTCCTTTCAGAAATTATTTTATTTACATGCCATTTTCTAATCAAAGAAATAGACAATTTTAAAATTTAAATTTCACAATTTAGCTTAAAAAAAAAAGACCCAAATCATTATTTGATGGGACCCTCTCCCATTAAGGATAAGTGAAAAACTGCATGGGTGGCCGAAGGCCACAGAGTGGGTCAAACCAAAATTAGAGTTTAGATGCTCTGATGGATTAGGAATGATATTTACCTATCATTATGCATAAGCATAATCAGTGGCATCCATGATGAGAAAAATCTGTCAGCCTAAGCACAGGCCACTTCTTCCAGATCAACATTGTTCTATTAGCACACTGTGAGTAGACTAATCCACTTAGACCATCACAAAATTCCCATTTCTCCTTAAGGGTTCCCTGAAAAGACTTCTACACATGGTCTCTGAGATCTAGATACACTTGTTAGCTTTCACTGAAGAAATACTAACAATTAATTAAAATTAGAATTATTAGCACTAATGTCTTCATCCTTAAATGCATATAAGAGGTTATGAACACTGGCATGAATCAGGCATCAGAAAAATTGCGTGATTTAAAGTATTATAGAAGATAAGAGTTCTTGGCAAGTTCATTTAATTAAAGTCTAGCAGCCTTAATATTACTGTAAACAATGGAGTTTAGAAGCCTAGTTCTGAGCTTCCAAAATTGAAGCAATAAACTTGGAACCTAAAATTATTCAGGATTTTTGTATGCTTCCATTTCTAATTGAGAACATAGTTGGATTAAATAGAATAGAAAAATGAAAAAAAAAAGGATACCTCTAGCCACAGAGAACATAATTGCGTAGAAATGGATAATGAACCATTTTTATTTTATGACCTATGTGTTGTATTAGCTCAAAATTAGGAGAACCAAAAAGGAAATTTCTGTAAGAAATTTGTTTACCATTTATGTACAGGCATGCTTGGGGATATATGACATGATTTAGCTAAGTAAATAAAATGTAAGAAAGAATAATGAAGAGTTAAGAGGAGGGAATATTGTATACTTATTGTTCCAAGAGAAAAGTAGAGATGAAAGGTATGAGGAAAGGTATAAAAATAATTTATAAAAAATTGGTGATAAGTTTCTATTAAAAATGTTTCCTATTTGAAAGAAGTCACTCTGAGGAACCTAACTTTGTCTCTATCAAAATTTCCTTCATAAGCTTTAAATATTCTTTCTGGCAGATTTCATGAATATTACTTTTTTTGTCCTCACTCTCACACTCTTTAAATCAACTTTAATGTCAATTTGGAAGTTGGATTCTAAAATAGTAGTCATATACATAATTTATTTGTAATTTTTCCAGCTTTTACAATGATTCTGTCAATTCCTTATGTTTAGGAACCTCTTTGAGGATTTAATATCTTACTTTCAGAAAAAAAAATTTTCTTAATATGTGCTGGTTGTTGATCCAAGCAATTAACTTAAATATGACTGCAGCCACACTTTCATCACTGCTTATTTTTAGGACAGATGTATCCACTAATCAAATATTGTATAAATTTACTATTTAATTACTAAACTATTTAATGAATATTATCCTTAAGAACATGAATACTGTCACAACTGCCTCTTTCCTATGTTATACAAAGATCAATATCATTCAGAATTTTTTCAGAATATCACGAATACAGACTGCGCTGTATAGGATTATGTAAAAAAGCCTATGTTGCTGAAAGATTAATTTGCTTTTGACTTTGACGAATGTCTTTTGGGGCATATGTCTTTGTTAGTGACCACCTTATGGCTAATTACCATGGAAATATTAAAATTCGGGTTTCTCAATTTATCTTAAACATGGCTCTGAACAGTATCATTCCCACATCCTATCTTTCTAACCCCTAATATTTCTTTAATTTTTATTTTTTTAAGTTTATTTTGAGAGAATGGGAGAGAGAATCCCAACAGGCTCTGCAGGGTCAGAGCAAAGTCTGCTACGGGGCTCAAACTCACAAAACCATGAGATCATGACCTGAGCTGAAATCAAGAGTTGGACTGAGCCCCAATATTCTTTTTTCTTTAAGTTTGTTTGTTCATTTTGAGAGAGGAAGAGAGAGTATGTGCATGTATGTGGGAGGGGCACAGAGGGGGTTGGGGGAGAGAGAATCCCAAGCAGGCTCTGCACTGTCATCACAGAGCCCAAGGCCCAATGCAGGACTCAAACTCAGGAACTGTGAGATCAGACCTAAGCCAAAACCAAGAGTCACACACTTAACCAACTGAGCCACCCAGGTGCCTCATGATATTCTTAGTATAAGAAATTAAGACAGTTGGCTTGAGCTGGCAATTCTTTATGGTAGATAAATTCTAGAAAAGCAATTTTATATATGGTTGATCCAAAGAACTGAGATGTTTAGACAGTCAATAGAAAAATCAAAAACAAAAGACCTATGAAGTTCTTACCTTATCTTTTATCAACATTTCAACTTGGTCTGAATCTTTTCTCCGGTATCAGTGACTTCAAACGTAGAGTTAACGTCTTAGCAGGAATGTCTAGCCAACAGTAGTGGAAAACTACTATGTTGACACAAGTAGGTACCATAAGGCCAGGAATTGGTCAGCATTTAGCTTTTCTCCTGTTGATCGAATTCCATATCCAAATTCCCTTTGACATATTTCTACCCATGGAACCTTATACCATTTTTATTTATGGCATTTAAAATGTTTTCCAACTACACTATTTCTATTAATCAACAGCTGTTGATTTTTAATTTTTAGAGGGTCAAAAATTCTAGGGCTAATTACTTTTAATTTTACATCAATTAACTAATTTCCAGCCCAACGGGTGTCCCCTGCCATTAAAGTGTGAGGAGTATCTTTTAATAGCCTCGTCCCAGCTGGCTCTACTGAGGACATAATCATACTTAATCCAGCTTAAAAATCTGTTTATATATTTTCACCCATTGTATAAATTCCAAATGATATATATGAACTGTTTTTTAATGCCATTAATAGGTATAGCCCTTATCCCAAGAAGTACATTTGGTAACCAAAAAGTTCAGATGGTTATAGGGTAAAATGTATGAAAGCCACTTAGAACCACTTAAATTTAGGGATTGGAATGAAGAACAAATACCATTAAGGTCAGTGATCTTTGCTATATATATGTTGGGTACCTTTTTCTTTTTTTAAAGTTTATTTATTCTGAGAGAGACAGAAAGCACAGGGAGAAGGGTAGAGAGAGAGAAGAGAGGGAATCCCAAGTAGGCTCCTCACTATGCTATTAGCACAGAGCCCAGCGTAGGACTGGGGTTCAATCCCATTAACTGTGAGCTCATGACCTAGGCCAAAATCAAGTGGGACACTTAACCGACTGAGCCACCTAGGTGCCCCACCTAGGGTACTTCTTAAGAAACTAAGTTTTATCTTATTCAAAGAAATGAAGTAATATGAATTAAAATAAAAAAGCCCCATGTAATAAGTTGTTTGTACTTTATACATGCTTTTAAGTTTTAAGGAACCAATTGCAATAGGTCTATCTCAAGTAAAATTACAGTCATCATTGCTCAAAGTTTATGGTGAAATGTTATGATCAAGATTAGAAAACAGAACAAATAACAAGAGTTAAATTTTATTAAAATAGTTTAATTTGCCTTTATCAAGTTGGTATATAAAATGTCATAACGATTACACAAATAGATCCCTACTTAATTGTCTCTTACAATACAGCCTAATTCTAAATGTTTCATAATATGCCCTTAAAGTGTTTGTTTTTGTCACTGAAAGAATTAAACACGTTAAAAATGTATATTTTACCATGAAATGACTGCCCCTAAGTAACTTTAGAACTACTAAAACTGATACCAATATGTTTAGAAAATATTTTTGAAGCTCTTACTCATAAGACAAATGATCTACAATTTATATGAACATTAGACTTTTTAGACATTGAAAAATATCATCTTATAAATACCATAGATTCTTGTGGTAGAGAAAGGGGAAGAATAATTTTATGCCTATCCTATCTTCCACATTTGAAAAATAATCAATCCTACTTGGCAGCAAAAGGACTTTATGAAATCTATGCTCTAAACCAATAGGGCATATTCCCCCAGAGCACCCTTTCAATTTCATTTCCAATCCTATAGGGGGGATTAGTGTAGCTTTATCCTCTGATAGACAGATCTATCTTTCAGGATGTGGAGACTTAACATTTAATAGACAGGATCTGTGCAGTCGGCTAGAGCTAAGGCGTATTTATATAGTAAGGAAGTATATATATATTTTTTCATTTCCTCATAATAGGTCTGTTAAACACATTATGTTACATTTCATCTCCTGCTTTTATTTTAAACACTAAGAGACTGGAGGTTTCCACAATAATTCCAGTATAATGTCCTCCGTATGAAGAAACATAAGCTTAAATAAAATGCAGCATGATATTGGGGCTGTGTATGTTCTGTGTTGTGAAGGAGGACAGATGCTGAGTATCTCCTGGGATAGATGGAGGGTTTTCCCAACCATACCAAGGCCTTCAACTGGGAAAATCTAATATCTATGGTTTGAAAGTTGGGGTCATGAAGGTGATTCATTTAATAGCTATGCCTGTGTGTTGAAAGTGAAGAAAACTTCTAAGGAGGAAATATGGAATAGAAAACTAGATGAAATGTCTAAAATTACAAAAAGCCTAAAAGCTCAGATTTCCCCTTATCACAGAGACGTAGTTCGTAGTTGAACTGATACATAGCTGAAAATAATATCTAATGACAGGTTATCCTGGCTTGTTTTAAGGTAATGAGCCATGGACCAGAATTCTGTTGTTCTATTCATTCAAAAACAAGTTTAAGTTCTGTTATTTTTCTCCGGATCCTGGAATAAGTATAGAGTCAGATGTACCTCTTCACTCATAGTGTCTGGTGTTAGAAGCAAAAATGTATACAAAAATTTTGAAAATGTAATTCTCTTTAACATAGAGCATATATAACACATTAGCATTAAGATTTATGTGATGGAATGAGTGATTTTGTGGACTAAGAAAAGAAATGGAAATAGAAAGGAAATGGGCACAAAATGGATTTTGGAATTTTTGGTAGGTTTCAATTATTCAATAGGTTTCACTTTTTGACTAAATGTTAATTCATCGAAACATAATGTGACATTTGTTTTCTTTGACTGATTTTTTCTATTAGATTTATGCAGAGAAAATGATCAAAAATACAGAAATTAAAATCTCAATTCGGGGAGCTGGGTGGCTCAGTCGGTTAAGCGTCCGACTTCAGCTCAGGTCATGATCTCGCGGTTCGTGGGTTCGAGCCCTGAGTGGGGCTCCGTGCTGACAGCTCAGAGCCTGGAGCCTGTTTTGGATTCTGTGTCTCCCTCTCTCTCTGACCCTCTCCCCCCTTCATGCTCTGTCTCTGTCTCAAAAATAAATAAACGTTAAAAAAATTAAAAAAAATAAAATAATATCTCAATTCATTTGGACAAAATACGAGTTGTAGTACAGTTATATAAGTGGGGAATAGGCAGTAACAGTAGCAGCAATAAAGAATACGGTGCATGCTCCTAAAATTCTAAGAAGGTAAAATTAGAATGATTGGTAATAGGCTAGAGAAGGAGGGGGAAACTCCAGGATGAATCTCCATGGATGGTGTGAACTTGACAATGAAAAAAATATATAGAAAATAAATACCAAGATACTGAGAAATGATGAGTTTATCTTTAAAGATGTTAAGAATGAAGTGTCAGCACCTAGGACATAGTAGTACCTCACATCATTGTCAGATAAATGACAAACTAGCTGGAGATGTCTTACAGGAAACCAGGCCCATAAATCTGGGCTTGAAGAAGGAAAAAGAAAGTATATATGGGATAGTTAGACCTAAATGAGTCACGAGAGCAAACAAGTAGCAAAAATTGTGATTTGGAGCTATCCAACATTTAACTGCCCTTCTTAAATGGAGGACGATCCATTAAATGTGATACTGAGGGGACATAGTGGTATCACTCCTTCCTCAGGACATGAAAGAGAAAGCTTCTCTCATTGTCTGCCTCCTGGCAGCGCGTGGTCAAAATTCAAATACCTAAATGAGTTGGTGGTGGTGGTGGTGTTGTTTTGGGTTTGTTTGTTTGTTTGTTTGTTTGTTTTTGGCTTTAATAAGCTACCTGCCCAACATGGAGTTTGAATTCATGACCCTGAATTCATGATCAAAAGTTGATAGTGACTGTGCCAGCCAGGCACACGTGGTCAAAATTCAAATACCTAAATGAGTTGTTGTTGGTGGTGGTGGTGGTGTTTTGGGTTTGTTTGTTTGTTTGTTTTTGGCTTTAATAAACTACCTGCCTAACATGGAGTTTGAATTCATGACCCTGAATTCATGATCAAAAGTTGATAGTGACTGTGCCAGCCAGGCACCCCCAAATACCTAAATGAGTCTATCTTAGACTTGGTCATGGAACAGTATCACAAACATAGAACACTTGATTTCTCTAATGATGGGGTATTCAGAGATGTCTTGCATGGGGCATCCTGGCCACAGTATTTGGAGAAGCTTTCATCCTATTTCCTAACCCTTGAATCTGCATTAGAACTGGTTTAGTTCCTGCCCATTTCCCAAGTAAATTGTTTAGACTCTGTTGGATTAAGTGAGCTGTTGATATTAAATTCCTTTCATTCTTAAGATTGTTCATTTCCTGTTTTTTGCACATGAAAATCTTGACTGGAACACGAAGCATGCAGAATGAGAATTTTGGTGGGCTAAAACCCTACAGAAAACCCCATTGCCCACAGCCAATTATAGTGAAATATAAGGACAAATAGAATACCCCTTGACCAATTAAAAGTTGGCTCTAGTCAGACCAGAAATGTTTTTGTTGGTTTTACTTTGTCTCAGTCTATATAGCAGAATAAAGCTTATCAGACCACACACATCTATCCCATTAAATGATTAGAGACGCATAGTCCAAAGGTGCTAGACTTGTCTTCACATACGTGGGCATAAAATATATTTACAATAAACATATAAATTCAGGCTGCCTTCATTTTTTATATTTCTCCTGTGCCCTTGTTCTTCTAGTTCCCTGGGATAAATGTAGGTTTCTTGTTATTCTGGTTCTTTACAACAAACCTCAGCAAAGCTGTTTTATAAGTGAGTCCACTGGGAAATTTAAATATAAACAAATAAAATGACTGTTGGTTACAGAATGACAATACTACCCTAAATCATATAAGACCTGCTAGACCACATTTCTGGCCTTTGCATACTAGAATCAATTATTTTTTTTCTAAGATAAAAAAGAATTGTTAGCCATAAAAAAGAATTGTAATTTCCCCTCAAATTTCATTTAAAATATTTTTCTTATTAACCACATCATTAAATCAGCTCTTTTTAAAAGCATTGTGAATAATAAACAATCAAAAATGGTTTCATACTTGTACTTCACAGAATTTATCGTATGGTTGTTAATAAATGTTAAATTGTGACTTGGAAGTGTTAGAGTGTCTTCCAATTAGGAAATTTGTCTAACCTCTGGATACATTTTCTTGCATTAATTAAAATAAATAACAAACAAACAAACAGACTTAGTACTACCTGTAGGAGGAGCCCTTCCCCTTTCAGGGATTTTTGCCCTCCCTTGGTTGGTGTTTGGTTGCTTTTCACCACAGGCAAGGAGTCCAGAGAGCCGCGTACTTGTATGAACTCAGTGTACATGTCCACCTTGTGCATGTCCAGTTAGCCTGGGCTCTGATCCTTCAGTTCTGGAATTTCCTGCCACATAGCTCCATATATATTTCCAAGTCTGAGGTCCTCCTTGGGAGGGCAGGCTGTACTACACATGGGAAGAACTCTAAGTCATCGAATGGCCCCTTGGAAACATTTCTTGGTGTGTGGGGGGCGGGGGGGGGGGGGGGAGTGGGGAGGTGGTAATGCTTTTGTTGCCCCCAGACAGTCTAGGGCCACCTCTCCCTGTAATGTTGGATTCCAGCTTCACACCCCAGATTCACACCCTGAGTCCAAGTATTCAGGTTTTGAACCCTGACTTACCATGTTGTTATGAAGTCTATTTGCTTAATGTATATAATACTTAAATATTTAGATATTGGTAACCAGATGAACTTTGTATTCTAGCATTTGGCTCCAAGTTTTACAGACAGGCCTACATGTGTTCATGGGCACTGACCAAATGGAGATTTTAAATCAGAGTCCTATCTGATTAATACACTGTGGTAGACATTGCTTGGTTTAAGGTGGACTATTAAAGAAGGTAAAGTCTGTTCTAGGCTAACGAGCTCAAATAACAGTAAATGTTCTCTTGACAATAAAGGAAATGTATGCAAAAAGCCTAGAAAATATCAAGGGTAATAGATAAAATATTAGAAATGACAAATCACACAATGAAAGGAACCACACACACCATCATTCTGGGTACCTAGGATGAGTTATATACCAAGAACGGCAGGTGTGACGTATGCATGTGTGGTAGAAGGAGAATAGGACAAAACAACATTTGATTTCAAGTGAATAGGGAAGTCTGTCTGAATTTTAATTAGATAATGTCCCACACTTAACATGTTTAGTATAATGGAGTATCAGTGGAAGGCAATATTTTAAAGTTTTGTTTTGCTTTAAGAGGTTTTTGATTTTTATAAGCCCTCAGAAAAGCTTTCTAACTTTAGAGATTGTATGTGTAAAACTCTGAAAATGCAGAGAAGTATTTTATTTAAGTAAAGTTACCTGTAATAATATGTCACAGGAAAGAAAAGGAATAGTGGGGACATTGAACATCTACTTCCTTTTTTGATATAGAGGAAATCATGTAGTTTGTATATCTTTATCACTTACTTTCTTACCATGTGTCATTCAACTTTATGAAATATTAGATAGTGAATTTATAATAGTTCACAACAGTCCATCATGTGGATGAAGATTTTATAATGTATAAGTTTTTATAGACCTTTTGATAAATTGATGTTTAGGTCATTTAGGTCTCCTTTTTTATAAATAAAAGGTGAATATATTAATAATTGTTAAAGGGGAATTTTTACTCTTCTTTTGCTGTCATAAATTTCTGAATATAAATCTATGGAAAAAATTACGTAAATATTTTTAAGACTTTTTAAAAATGGTCTTAAATGTTCCTTCCCATATTTTCTACCATTTATACTCTAAACAATGAATTCTTGTCTCACCACAATCGTGATAGATTAAGATAAAGAAGTAGATCAGTCTTTTTAATAAAGTCCCTGATTCCAGGACACAAAATAGATGCTAGTAAAATTTCAGGGAAAATATTAAAAACCACATTTACCCTATTCATCCATTTAAAAAGTCCTAATGGAAAATTACATTTTTTATTTCATCCTGATAGTATCTTATAAATGTCCATTTACTTTCCTAAATAAGCCTTAATTTGGCTTTTTTTTTCTCAAATTTTATGAGGAGATTTAAGAAGCTTTAATACAGATCACTATTAGAAATTTCAGTAGATTTTTAAGAGAAGAAACTACCTTCACAGACAGTCCCAGGAACAGACTCTCATATAAACTGTGAGCTTATAGTCCTGATAAGAAATAAAGAAGGAAACAGAATTGAACTCAAGCTACTAGCTGGATTTTTCTGATACTGACAAGAAACTTGCACTGGAACTGATTGTTCCTAAATTCCTTCTAATACTAAAACGTTACCATTTCAAAAGTTAAACAACTTAATATTTTCAAGTTATACCAAAAAGTTGCACTTTGCCACAATTTCAAGATTTCATTACAAATTTCAGTAATGTCACTTATTTATTTGAGTAAGCAATCCTTGAAGAAACATCACTAATTCTGGAGTAAGGTACCAACAACCTGCTTAATAAAGTTGGCTTTCTTGACTTTGGTGGAAAATTTACTCTCACTGGACAGGTATGAGTTAGAAATATTTCTCTTTAGAATTGTGTTTAGTGTAGCCCTCCCTTCTAGATAATCTGTCCTAAGTTTTCAGTGGTGTTTTTGTTGTTGTTGTTTGTTTGTTTGTTTTCCTTCTTCTCTTTCTTTTTGAGAATAGCTCTTTAGGTTGGAAATCTGGGGCTGCAAATGTGACTTTCTCATTAAACACCTTGCTTTGGTGAAGGAAGTGGGGCATCTAAGAGTATCAGTGTTCTTAATATTTGGCAAATTAGACTGAGTTAATGCAGGGAATGATAAAGACTGACACCTTGCTCATGTCTCACAGATAAATCATAGCAACAATTTTAAGAGCATTTAATAAGCACCTGATATGCATTGAATGTTGTGTTTCACTAACACATTCATTCAAAACTCCCAGCACCTTTATTAGATAGGTGTTATCATTATTGCCCTGATTTTTCAGATGGGAGCCAAGGGCTAATTAACTAGTTTAATAGGAATACTACTAAGTGACAGAGCAGGGAACTAAAACGAGTTCTCAGGGACTCAAAAGACTCTAGACTCAAGAGTAAAAATGTTCTTAACTATCATAGTAAGTTGGGTTTTTTTTTTTCTTTAACTTAAGAAAGTCAAATGGTTTCTGACAGTCATTTAATGATTTTTTTACAAGTTTTGATGTACACCTGTTTTGAAGTATTTATTATTGGATAAAGGTAAAGGAAAAATCCTCTCTTTTTGGAACCTTATTGGGGCTAGAAGGATCTAGAGTTGCACCTGATCCAACTGATTATTTTAGATAAGTAATCGATGTCCAGGACCTTTTTGTGACTTGTTTAGGAGCTGTGGTTCATGATTACATAAACTGGGATCAAAATTCAGTTCTCTTGGATTCCATTATGGTGCTTGCATGGTAATACCAGTTTCTAAACAAAATCATATACAAAGTTTGAGGTAGATGGTGATTTAACTAGGCTAGCCTAAAGTCTTTTCACATGGTTTAGAAAATGAATGATAAATATGATTTTGTGTAAGTGAGCAAAATGGTAGGTATCTCCCAAACATAAAACTCACTTAGAAAAATAGGCAAAATATTCTTGAAAAATTAAGAGTTGATAGCAATTGAAACCACTTTAAGAGTCAGTAATATAATATTGTGTGCAAATTTTACATGAGGAAATACTATAATTTGTTGTATTTTAAATGCAATCCACTTCCAATTTGAGTGCTTGCTGAACAAAGCAATATTTTAAGAGGAATGATGGCTTTTGCTTTCTCTGTCTCAGATCCTGTTTCTGTAAAGAATCACAAAAGTTGAATACAAAAACCTCTTTCTCCAATGAGAAATTTCTGATTCATTAATTCCATAATTAGCTAGTCAAAATTTCACCTTACGTACCTTTATAAGGACAGGAAAGGACATTAGCCAAGGTTTAAATGAACAAAGAGCCAGGCATGGATTTTATTTTTCATTTGGGATTGCTTGTGAAACTTTTGGCCTAGTAATAAATCATGCTGGAAATGATAGGCAAATTGTAAATTGCGATAGCTTTCTTGATGACACTCAGAAATATCTATCAAAATTTAAAATGCACAAGCTTTGTTTTAGAACTATATCTTTAAAAATGTATGTTACAGAAGTGCTTACATGTGTGAACAAAGATTCCATTAAAGGTGCTCACTGTAGCAGTGTTTGTAATGTCGTATATGTTAAAATCATGTAGACATTAGTCGATGGTTAAATAACATATAGGATATTAGTATCATGAAATATAAGCCTTTATGAAGACTGAGATTAAACTGTTAGTGGTAGTATAGAAATTTAGGCTACCATAGAAATATCTCTAACACACATATATATATATTTTAAATTTAGAAATTTTAAATTCCAGAAAATATGCAGTTCAACTTGGGTCTTGGTTATATATGTAGACATAAATGATAAATATATTTGCAGAGATAGATAGCTGGATATAAACACAAAATTATTTACAGGTAAGAGATAGAGTGGGATTAGAAGAATTTTCACTTTGTAACCTTTTGGTATTTGTTTTGTTTTACTAAGTAAAGTTATATTGGGTTGTATTGGGATTTAGCTTGCTTTTCAAGGGTAATTTAATATTATCTTTAAGAAATCTTCAACTTTGAAATTTGATTTGGAGAAACACTTGTGCATGTTATCACCAAAGGGAATTACATTCAAAATTCTGGAAAATAAAATATTATTAAAAATAGCCTTCTAGTTAGTACAGAGTTCTTTCTTACTCTGGAATTCTGGCCATTTATAATTGCCCTTAGATGATCAAATAGAATACAACCACATAAGTTATTTCAAAAACATTTCCTGTAGGTGGTAACCCTTTGAAACTGTATCCTTTTGAAGCTTCATTTTTCAATAGGTATCTACTGCCTGAGTTTCTGCTTCACAGGGTAGAGAGATGCATTTGTCTTCTGTTTATGAAGAACGTGAGCCTTTTCATTTCTTCTACAAGATATTTAAGTCTCAAGTGCTTGAATGATTTCATTACCTACTGCAACATAGAGGGTTGATGATCACAGAAGACAGATCTATTGCTGGTGAATGAAGATCTGCTAATGATTTATTGGTGCTTTGGAATAGCAGTTCAATACTTAGGACTGAGCAGGCATTTCCATTATAAATATCTAGTTTGGAGCTTTCATTTTGTGGCAAAAATCATCTATGAGGCAGAAGGTTTCACTTCCTTTTAAGACTAGTTGAAATTATTTAGTTAAAATTATAGCTCAGAAATTTGAGTTTAATCAAGATAAATTTGCGTTTTTCCTTTTTTCTTGTAATTTCTCAATGACATCAAAGTCTCATTTCGGAATACTTCAAGTGTATTATAACATGTTGTATACACTGGAAGTTTAAAATCCTCCAGAGTTTTGTGATCCCCAGATATCATAGAAAAGTGATGCGTTTTGGAATGCCTGGGTGGCTCAGTCGGTTAAGCGGCCGACTTCAGCTCAGGTCATGATTTCGCGGTCCCTGAGTTGGAGCCCCGTGTCGGGCTCTGTGCTGACTGCTTAGAGCCTGGAGCCTGTTTCAGATTTTGTGTCTCCCTCTCACTGACCCTCCCCCATTCATGCTGTCCCTCTCTGTCTCAAAAATAAATAAACGTTAAAAAAAAAAAGAAAAGTGATGCGTTTTGAAAAATGACACAAAAGAAGCTGTTTTAATTTGTAAATCAAGACAAAACGAAGAAGGCCAGTTGCTTTAGAAACCATCTTCTGGGGGCGCCTGGGTGGCTCAGTCGGTTGAGCGTCCGACTTCAGCTCAGGTCACGATCTCGCGGTCCGTGAGTTCGAGCCCCGTGTCAGGCTCTGGGCTGATGGCTCAGAGCCTGGAGCCTGCTTCCGAGTCTGTGTCTCCCTCTCTCTCTGACCCTCCCCCGTTCATGCTCTGTCTCTCTCTGTCTCAAAAATAAATAAATGTTAAAAAAAAATTAAAAAAAAAAAGAAACCATCTTCTGTTAATCTAAAATTATCTGAGAATGTTTTATTTAGCAATTACT
Organism: Acinonyx jubatus; assembly: GCF_027475565.1. Taxonomy (NCBI): domain Eukaryota; kingdom Metazoa; phylum Chordata; class Mammalia; order Carnivora; family Felidae; genus Acinonyx; species Acinonyx jubatus. Next base: position 23,146,225 of record NC_069390.1, on the reverse strand, counting down.
AAAATCATTGGTCCAAAAGGGTCCTTTTCAGTGACTCACTTTTGATGTCTGAACTAAAAATGTCTTTATCCCTATTGCTTTCCTTTTATTAAAATGTTTATTTTTGAGAGATGGGGGAGGGGCAGAGAGAGAGGGAGACAGAGAATCTGAAGCAGGCTCAGTGCTGTCAGGGCAGAGCCCAATGTGGGACTAAAACTCCCTAAGTTTTAGGGAGTTATGAGATCATGACCTGAACGGAAATCAAGAGTTGGAGGCTTAACTGACTGAGCCACCCAGGAGCCCATCTAATCCATTTTGGGTTCATTTTTATAGATGGTATAAGGTAAGAGTCCAACTTCACTCCTTTGCATATACATATCCAGTTTTCCAGCATTACTTATTAAAGAGACTATCCTTTCCTCAGTAGGTAGCCTGGGCACCTGTGTGGAAGATCATTTGACCTGTATGTGAGGATTAATTTCTGCAATTTGCGTTGTGTTCTATTGATTTATAGGTCTATCTTAAGTGAGTACCATACTGTTTTAACTACTGTAACTTTGTAATATGTTTTGAAAATAGTGTGAGGCCTCCATCTTTGTTTTTCTTAAAGTTGTATTGGCTATTTGAGATCTTTTGAAATTCCATATACATTTTAAGATGCTTTTTCAATTCCTTTAAAAAAATGCCATTGAAAGTTAATAGAGATTGTGCTGAAATTGTATAGTGCTTTGGGTGGTCTGAACATTTTAACTTTATTATATTTCCAATTCATGACCATGAAATATCTTTTTGTTTATTTGTATCTTAATTACGTTCAGCACTGTTTTGTCATTGTTGGAGTATAAGTCTTTTGCCTCCTATGTTATTTTTAAGTAATTTTATTCTTTTTCATGCTATTTTAAAGGAGATTATTTTCTTGTTTCTCTTTCTTTTTCTTTTTTTTGAAAGAGAGCACAAATGGGGGAGGGCAGAGAGAGGAGGAGAGAGCGAATCCCAAGCCAACTCCACACTCAGTGCAGAGCCCAACATGGGCCTCAGTCCCACAACCCCAGGATTATGACCTGAGCCTAAATCAAGAGTTGGATGCTCAACTGCCTGAGCCACGCAGGCCCTCCAGGAAATGGTTTCCTTCATTTCCTTTTCAGATAGTGGAATTTTCATGTACTAGAAATGAACTCACTTTGTATCCTGCAAATTTGCAGAATTGATTTAGCTGTAATAATTTTGTGTGTGTGCATGGAATCTTGAGGCTTTTTTAGATGTAAGATTATGTCATCTGCAAACAGGATTATTTTTACAATATCCATTTAATTTGGACATCTTTTATTTCCTTTTCTTGACCATTTGCCATGGCCAGAATTTTAAGTACTATATTGAATAAAAGTGGTGAGAGAGGACAGCCTTGACTTGTTCCTGGAATTGCAGGGACAATTTTTAGTTTTTTCACCATTGAGTATGATGTGACCTGTCAACTTTATATATATAGTCTTTATGTTGAGGTAAATACTTTTTATTCCTACTTTGTTGAGAGTTTTTGTCATGAAATAGTATTGTTTTGTCCAATGCTTTTTTTGAATAAATTGGGATGATCATGTGCTTGTGGGCTTTCCTCCTTCATTCTGTTAATGTCACATATTACATTGATTTGAGTTTTATATGTTGAATGATCCTTGCATCCCAAGAATAAATCCCACTTGGTCTTGGTATATAATTATTTTAACATGTTATTGAATTCAGTTTAATATCATTTGTTGGGGATTTTTGCATCAATATTAGGGATATAGTTTACAATTTTATGTATCTTAGTCTTATTTTCGTGTCCATATAATGCCAGCCTCATAAAATGGAATGAAGTTTCCTTCCTTTTCAATTTTTGGAGGTGTTTGAAAAGAATTGATGTTAATTATCTTAAAGTTTGGTAGAATTCTCTAGAGGAACCATCTGGTCCTAGGCTTATGTTGCTGGGAAGTTGTTGGTGACCAGTTCAATCTCCTTACTAGTTATAGGTCTGATCAGATTTTTTTATTTCTTTATAATTCAGCATATAGTTGGATCTAGTTGTTTAATCTCTCCGACCTCTCTCTCTCCTTATGGGGGGGTGGAAACTTGATCCATTTACATTTTAAGTAATTACTGATAGAGAAGGAATTACTATTGCCATTTTGTTTTCTGTATACCTTCTAGTTCGTCCTTTTTTTCCCATTCTTGTCTACCTTTCTTTGTTCCTCTTTGATTTTTTTTTTTGCATTGACATACTCTTCTCATTTTCTTTGCACTTTCTTTTTTTAAGCTTTTTTAAACATGTATTTATTTTTGAGATAGAGAGAGAGCACAAGTGGGAAAGGGGCAGAGAGAAAGAGAGGCAATTGGAAACAGGTTCCAGTCTCTGAGCTGTTAGCACAGAGTCTGATGCAGGACTTGAACCCATGAACTGTGAGATCATGACCTGAGCCGAAGTCAGACCCTCAACCGACTGAGCCACCCAGGTGCCCCTTCTTTGAACTTTCAATGGGAATTTTCTTTGTGGTTACCATGGGAATTACATAAAACCTCTTATAGGTATAACAACCTATTTTCAACTGATAACAGCTTAACTTCTATCACATACAAAAATTCTACTTCATGCTCCCATCCTCATTAAGTTATTGATGTCACAAATTGCATATTTTTGTTTTACATTTATTAACATAGTTTTGTATTTATAGTTATTTTATGCTTTTACCTTTTATATTCTATTAAGAACTGAAAGTGATTTATGAAGCACCATTACATTTATATAGGATTTCTCTATATATTTACCTTTCAGGAGAGCTTTATATTTTCATATGCTTTTGTGTTATAGTCTGGTATCTTTTCATTACTTAACATTTAGCAAACGACCTTTATAACTATATATATGCCCATCCAATCTCACATAAACCTGCAATATTACAAAAATATAGTATTAGTATTTTACAGATAAGCTTCAAATGCTGAGTCAATACCACATAATGTTACATAGTTGAACTAAACGTAGACTTCAGATCTTCTGACTCTGAGCCCATACTCTCCTTTCAGTGCCTTGCTTCCTCCATTCACATTAGTATAGCTCTACATGAATGAACACATATCAAGGACTTTTCATTTGCTAAATCTGGGATAATAGAAACAACACATCACATAGGTACTCATTGTGGTTGTAGCATCTGAATTTTTATTCTGTTCTCAACACAAAGAAATCACCATTTGTGTCCTCTTTTTTTTTTCCCTCAGAATTTTTAGCCACTTGCCAGGTCCTTTTGGTGAGAATTCAGTTATTACTCTCAATCAGAAGTATAATAACTGGTTAATTTTACCATAATCAAATGCAAATTCATGTAAATATTATAATATAGTACTATATGAAGTAATCTGTAGAATTTCTTATTGTCTAACAAGGTCAATTCATGTTTATTAATTGAGAAACCCACTCCTATGTTGATGGCATGTTTATAAGAAAAACAATTACTAGTGATAGTAAAGAAACTTAAAATATCATATCTTGATTGCCTCTAAAGGTGAGCAGAATTATTCATTTAACAGTTTCATTTAAGTATAGAATAGTGTTTCCTTGACTATTGATACTGAGTCATAAAGAATAGATTCTTGAAGATGTATTTCAATTTAAGAAACAAAAGAATTTGGCCTATCATTAGCATGACTATTTTAAGAGGGGGTACTGGGTTGATTGATGTACCTCCAAAGTGCATGTCCTACCCAATACTTCAGAATACAAACTAATTGGGAAGTAGATTCATTGCAGATGTAATTGGTTAAGATGAAGTCATACTAGAGTAGTGTGGGCCCTTACCCAATATGGCGGGTGTCCTTACCAGAAGTAGAGAAGAGATACAGAAGCACAGACACATAGGGAGGATTCCATGTGATGACAAAGGCAGAGATTAGAATGATGAGTCCACAAGCCAAGGATCTCTAGATGGCAAACAACACCAGAAACTATGAGATGCCCCACAGAGGTTTTTAGAGGAAGAGCATGGTCTTGCCAACACCTTGATTTTGGACTTACTAGCCACCAGAACTGAGAGATTATAAGTTTTTCTTGCTTTAAGCCACCAAGTTCATGTTTGTTATGGCCGCCCTGGGAAGCTGATAGAGGGTTATTGGAAAGCACAATAAAATGAGGTATTTATAAATGGTGAAAAGCACATGTAGAGATCCTTAAGGTTATTATTATTTATGAGGGCACTTGGCTTTGCTATCCTATCTCTTGGGGGGGAGGGGGGGAATCTGCAAATTAAACAAGACTTACTCCTCACTATAGTAATTTACATAAACAGATGTCTGTGTGACAGAAAGGAATGATGCCAAAGTACAAAGTAGTATTTGGCTAGTACATAGATGGGATTACCCACTATAACAGGTGTGGTCTTCCCTTCATTTTTTTTCTACCTTCAGCCAGGTTCAATTGACTTTACTCTGATGCAATCACTCTGTCACACCGCTTTGACTCTTCTGAGATTAGTAAATTTTTTTATTTTTTTTCATGAAACCATTGATAAGAATAATTGAATTTTTGAGCTTTTATGAGCTCTTACTAAGAACTTTAGGCTTTGTTTTAAGTATTTTTATATTAACTCATTTAATCTTAACAGGCAAAGGTAGCAGCGAATGGTCTTTTTGCAAATTTTATATTGGAGGAAACTTTAGAAACATTAAAGAAACTGGCCAATCAATGTCACATAGCTAGCAAGTAATGAAGCCAGGATTCCTACCCAGCCACTCTGACTCAAGAGCCAAGCTCTTGACTACTAGGTGATGCTTGGCTGGCAGTGGAGATTTACTTCATTTAGCTCCCGATTTCTTTCAGTACGTAGATCTGTACCAAACTGTGTTTTGCTTTAGGTACCCTCTGACAACACTACCCTGCGTGGTCTACTGAGAAACCCTTTATATTCCGAAAGGAATTAAGAGACTCCAGTAGATACCTCATGTTAGTTCCTTGTTTTCATTTATCCAAAGCAAGCACTTATAGGTGATTTGGGAATCGTATAAAATTATTCAATATTTGGGGGGAAAGTACCAAATAGTCTGTTTTTTTGGGAGGTAGGGGTATTTGCCTTCAGGGATTTACACAAGGCTAGGTACACCATAGCTGAAATAAATATGGTGAATGAATGAATTACATACATGATAATTAGTTACCGGGGGGGGGGGGGTTAAGCATGATTTTGTACTTAGAAATGTATTTCTTATATAAAATGTATCATATTAGCAAATTCATTTAAATCTAAGGAGTGCACAAATACTGTTATCTATGTTAGCTGCAAATGTGGCGATTGAGAAAATCTTACAGCCATATGTCTTGGGTTTGAAGGCACCACTTATAAATTATGCGACTTTTGGCATGGTAACTTTATCTCTCTGTGCTTCAGTTGATTCGTATATCCTAATAATAAATGTAATGTCCTGACAAAGAACTTGGCACATTGTAAGCATCACGTATATATTTTCTAGCAACCATTATGAAAGAATAGCCGTGGGTTTAGCCATTTTTTTCTATAGCTCTGGCTTGAAAATATTACTTGGGAACTAGAAATTTAAACAGGTAAAGGTCTCCAGAATGTAAGTAAAACTGTTAAGTTATTCATAGCCCTTTTGAAATATTTGTTGGTCAGTTGAGATGCAAGATAACTTTTTAACTCCAGCAAAGGTAATAATAACATTAGCAACAAGCCTATGCTCTGAAAAATTCAATCTTGGTACAGGCATGGTAAATTCCTCTGTATCGATGCATGCTTTCAGTTCCCTGATTCTAGCTTTCAATATGTCGGTCTGAGCTGACAGTTTTTCATCTAGGGTGAGAAAAGGTGGGTAAACCACAGAGAGTAAGCACAAGATGCTTTTGAGAATCACCTGAAAGAACAAAGGGCTTGCAGATTCCATTCAAATGTGACACCAGTTAGGGAGGGCATCCCGCAATCACAACTACACACAGTATCTATTGACTACAGTTCTCTGGCTCTGTTTCCCTGCAGAGCAGATCCAAGCACAAAGCTCCCACTGTCTTCAAAAGGAAGCTTTGTGCTTGGATGGGCTCGGCAGGAAGAAGATGAGAAGCTGACCCCTGGTTTCTGTTCTTTTCCCAGATGCATTTGCCCAGGAGATACTGCACTAAGATATGCGAATGCTGTACCATTTTTAATATGTTCATATATAGGCTGCTCAAAAAATGGCAATTGTGAAAGTGAATTTCAGATTTCATTGGGCTGAACACTGTGTTGGCAGACATACAAATAGCCCTGAAATTGAACTTTCCACTTTGTCACTGTGATAAAAGTTAGTATTAGACCAATTCAAGTATACCTTTAGAAGTTGTTCCATTGAGTCTATTTCAACTGTATGAAGAAGTGAATGCTGAATACTCATGAAGTAGCCAAGAATCCCCATGATACTTTGGTTTGACTTTGGAGTATATTAAATGAGGAATTTGGATATTGCGTTCCTTCTTATTCAATTCCTCCTTGGTTTCAACTCCATGAGAGAGAAAATGATCATACCTCTAATAAATCCTTGTCTTCAATTTATAGTTCGGCTTACTTACATTCAAGGTGCAACGGGCAAGCACACTGATCAAGTTTTTCAATTACCTAAGTGATTCTGGGAAAGTCTTTTCCTGTAACTTTCAGGTGTGTGGGTGTGTGGGTGTGTATGTTGCAAATCAGCCTTTTCCCCCATTCTTACATTCTAAAATTATTATATACTACTGGTGGTTACATGACAATGCAGAAAAGCCAGCTACAGTTAATTGAGAAATTTTAGATTGATTCCATATAGTTTATTACATCCAGATGCAGTTAAAAAAAAAAGCCACAACTCTGAACCAATTCTCTAAATCAGTGTTTCTGTATGCCACAATACTGCATTTTGGACATGACAACTTTACATTTTGTAATGGTACCCTCTGAATTCAAACACCTCCTCATTCTCCTTGTGGAGATAGTATTGGAGTAAGGTTAGTATCAACCTAGTTTCAAATCAATGGACTATATTTCTAGGAAAATTAAGAAATTTTGATAGAAATTACTTTAAGCAATGACTTATTTGTTGGAGTCATCGAGAATATATTAAATATATTCCTCCTTATAGTTCAATGAATTACTAAACACCAAACTATTTTTTAGGTCTGCCTAGGGCCATTTGCTTTTTATTTTTTTTTCCTTTTTTTTTTTTAATGTTTATTCTTGAAAGAGAGAGAGAGCGAGACAGACAGAGAGAGAGACAGAATCCCAAGGAGGCTCCACACTGTCAATGCAGAGCTGGATGCAGGGCTTACATCTGAAGGATTCAAAGAAATTGTGTGTGTGTGTGTGTGTGTGTGTGTGTATTTTGTTTATATCCATATAAACAAACAATGGGATGTTGAAGATTGAACATTTCTCTCACATTCTTGTATGGTGTATTTTATACTTGAATTGTATTTTCCTAGCAGTGAAGAAATATGTCTTTGCATACACACAACGGTACTAATAAGCTGAAGGAAGTCAGTGACTATAAATTAGAAAACAGTAGGAAGTTTCTAGTATTTACAGGGTACACAAAAGAAAAAAAAAGTGTGTCTTGCTGCTGTCTCAGGAAGCAGACACATTTCATTTAAAAAATACCGTCATAAACTTTATTTTCTAAGAAATAAACTCTAGGGGGTTCAGTAAGTTTTTGTACAAATTAGTCATGAATTGAAAAATGCATTATTAGGAGTACTCTGAATAACAGTTATTCGTCCAGCAATAGAATACTTAGGATTTTTTTCATGATGGGTTTTATGTTTAATGTCATAATTAATAATTCCAAAAAAATCCAAATATACACAAAAGAAAATATATGTGATTTTAACCATCAAATCTGTGGCATAGATTTTCATCAATACTGCTCTCTCTCTCTTTCCTTTTTATTTTTTGTGGGGGAAGTCTAAGGCAAATTCTAGACCTCATGTCGTTTCACCTTTAAATACATCAGGAAGTATTTTAAGAAAAGCTTATAAAAAGTAAAAGTTAGGGAATTTGCTTATATACCATTGTGGTGTGATCACACTTAAAAAATTATAGTATTTAAAAATATTTCCTAATGTACAGCTCTTATTAAAATTTCCCTGATTGCCTAAAAATGGTTCTCATATATTGGTTTCTCCTATGCATTTTTAAGCTCATTTTAACTTATTTGGATCTATGGTAACATAGGGCAATAATATGATTCAATGAGTTTCATGAAAAATGAGTTGGAAGACAAACACCCAATCTATTTTGCATATTACCCATTCTAATCTATTTGCTGAAAATGTCTTGAAATGTGAATGTATTTCCATTGTGTGTGCTTTTGCTCACATTATTCTATCCTTTTGGAATGTCCTTTCTCTTATTTCCTGACTTCTGAATATTTGCTCATCTTTTAAGGCCCATTCAAATGTAAATTGATCTCTAATGTCTTTCTTGGCACTCTCAAATTATCCCAGGTAGAATTTATCAATTCCTTCCCAATTCTTCCATAGCATTTTGTTCATGCCAGCTTTCAAGATGAGATAATTAGATTGTATTTTGGAAAGATGAACAAGCTAGCTCTTAATTTTTATGGCCTCCTATTTTTCAGTGATGTGTATGTACTGTTTGTGACATTCCTGCATAACCGAACCAAATGTCATAAAGCTATTCTTAGAATTTCTTCCCAAAGCTGCTTTGTTTTACATTTACATTTAAGTCCATTCAATTTCTATTCTCTGGGAGAGTTACTTTCATAAACATTTGGTAGGATCTACTGGCAAAATCCTGGAATTTCCTGTATGTGAGTATGTTAACTAGTGGACTGAATTGTTTAAAGTAGATTTAGTAATGCTTAGACTTTGTTTTCTCATGTGTTAGTTTTGATATCTTTTTTTTTCTAAAAGGTTGTTGAGTTTGTCTGTTGAATACTTGTTAAAATCCTCTTTATTAAAAAAAAACCTCTTTATTTTAAAATGTCTCTATTACTGGGGCAGCTGGGTGGCTCAGTCGGTTCAGCATCCGACTTCAGCTCAGGTCATGATCTCAGTTTGTGGGTTCAAGCCCTGTGTCAGGCTCTGTGCTGACAGCTTGCCTAGAGGCTGCTTTGGATTCTGTGTCTCCTTCTCTCTCTGCTTCTCACCCACTCACTCTCTCTCTGTCTCTCAAAAATAAATAAATGTTAAAAAAATTTTTAAATGTCTCTATTACTAGTGGCAATGTGCATTTTTCATTTCTTCTATTGACAGCTTTGATTTCCTAACATGTTTTTCCTGATCTTTCTTGTTAGAGGTTTTATATTACACAGAACTAACTTTTCCATGTTTCCTTTATGCCTTTTTCCCACTTATTCAGAAGTGTTTTTGCTTGACTAGAAATATCCCTATATATTTTGAAAATTTCTGTCCTGAATTGATTTTTAGTTTAATTTCATTATGGTTAGAGAAGATTCTCTGAATAATTTCAATCTTTTGAAAGTTATTGTTAACTAGCATATTGTTAATGTTGGTACACTTTTATTTGCACTAGAAAATAATATGTGGGTTATGATGTTTCTGGTTTCAGAATTCTATATATTTCATTTATATCAGTCATGTTAATTTTATGGCTTTGATCTTCTATATGTTTTTAAATTTCTATGAGGTTATTCTTAAGATAGATGTCTTAAGTTACTGCATTATGATAGTTTATTTTTGTTAGATTTTTAAAATATCTCTGTTATTGGGTGAATGCATATTTAAAAGTGTTATATAGAGTGAATTGACTCCTTTTGTGCTTCTGAAATGTCATTAACTGATGCGGAATCACAAGTGAATGGTCAAGAAAGAATCCTGGAGATGTTTTCTGTGTGAAAGGGTGCTTTTATTACAGCACAGGGACAGGACCCACAGGCAGAAAGCAGGTACACTTTCTCTGTATGAAGCTGGTAGTTATATGCTTAGTGTTCAAGGGGGACGGGACGTGCAGAAAGTATTAGATTATGAAAGTTTTCTTTGAGTTTCTACTCGTAAAACCACTTCTGCAAGATTTCTCTGGTGCTTATCATTCAGCTTGATATTAACTATTGGTGAGATTACCCTTTAAGAAGGTAGCAACCAGTACATATTTGATCCTTATTGGAGCTGTGCAAGCTATAGGTCAGCCTTCTGGGCTAAAAGTAAACGTTTTTTTGTCTCTGTCCCTTATCATTAATGATGCATCTTGCATTAAACTCAACTTGGGGGGTGCCTGGGTGGCTCAGTCAGTTAAGCGGCTGACTTCAGCTCAGGTCATGATCTCGCGGTCTGTGGATTCCAGCCCTACATTGGGCTCTTTGCTGGCAGCTCAGAGCCTGGAGCCTGCTTCCGATTCTGTGTCTCCCTCTCTCTCTGACGCTCCCCTAGTTGCTCTCTGTCTCTGTCTCTCTCTGTCTCTCAAATAATAAACATTAAAAAAAGAAAACACACCTCAACTTTGGATGAAATTAGTATAGAAACACCAACTTTTTTAGGAGTGCCATTGTACTATACTTTACATTCATATTTTTAATATATTTAACATACATTTTGTAAGCAGCATATATAGTTGAGTTTTACAATTTTTACAGGCTGACAGTTTCATTCTTTTACTTGTAGTATACTGTCCATTTGTATCTAATGGAAATACTGATATGGTTGTATTTACATCAATATCATTCTATTTGTTTTGTATTTGATCCAATTTTTATATTCATTCTAAACATATGTACATTTTTCCCTTTTATGTATTTTATTTTTATTTAAAGTTTTTATTTACATTCTAGTTAGCATATATGGTAAAATTGGTTTCAGGTGTAGAATTTAGTGATTCATCACAAGTGACCTCCTTTATACCCAGCACCCATCTAGCCCATCCCCCTCCTACCTCCCTCCATCAACCTGCAGTGTGTTTTCTATAGTTCAGAGTCTTTCATGATCTGTTTCCCCTCTCTCTCTCTCCTTCTCTTTTTTTTTCATTTCCCCTATGTTCATGTGTTTTGTTTCTTAAATTCTACATATGAGTGAAATCGTATAGTATTTGTCTTTCTCTGACTGACTTTGTGTAGCATAATACTCTCTAGCTCCATCCATGTCATTGCAAATGGCAAGATTTCATTCTTTTTGATGGCTGAATAATATTCCATTTGTGTGTGTGTGTGTGTGTGTGTGTGTGTGTGTGTGTGCACGCACTCATGAGCATACACGTGCGTGCATGTGTGTGTGTATATATTCTTTATCCATTCATGAATTGATGGATCTTTGGGCTTTCTCCATAATTGGGTTATTGTGCACAATGCTGCACAGGGTGCATGTGTCCTTTAAAACCACTGTTTTGTAACCTTTGGGTAAATACCTAGTAATGCAATTGTCAGATCATAGGGTGGGTCTATTTTTAACTATTTGAGGAAACTCCATACTGTTTTCCAGAGTGACTGCACAAGTTTGCATTCCCGCCAACACTGTAAATGGGTTCCCCTTTTTCTGCATCCTTGCCAACATCTGTTGTTTCCTGTATTGTTAATTTTATCCATTTTGACAGGTGTGAGTTGGTATCTCATCATGGTTTTGATTTGCATTTCCCTGATGATGAGTGATGTTGAACATGTTTCCATGTGTCTATTAGCCATCTGGATGTAAACATATGTATGTTTTTAAAAATTGGTCTATTTTTATCACTTTCTTCTATTAACTTCTGAGATGATTTATTTTTTTAGTTATTACCTTGTAGATTAAAACAAATTTTATAACCTTGTAAATAAAAATCCTCATAATGTTAGAATCCTTTCTTAAACAGCTTTATTGAGGCATAATTGATATAGAAAAAAACTGCATATTTAATGTATACACTTTGAAGAGTTTTGACAATATGAATACAGTCATGACACTACCAACCACAATCAAGATGATAAATATATTCATCACTTCCAAAAGTTCCTTTGTGTCCATTTCTTAGTAATAAAAACATTAAAGATTTACCTTCCAAAAAATGTTTAAGTGTATAATACCATGTTGTTAACAGTAGGCATGATATTGGAGAACAGATCTCTAGAAATTTTTCATCTTGCATACAGATAAAGTACTTTCAGAATTGCTAATCTGTATCCTGACAAAAGTTCAAATTACCAACTAGAGTGTAGTGATTATATACAATGCAAACTGATTTTTGACAAGATGCCAAGGAAGACAATGGGGAAAATAGTCTTAAAAAAAATGGTGGTGAATAATGGGATAGTTAAATGGGGGAAAAAAATTAACTTTACAACATACACAAAAATTCACATAAAAAGGTAATATACCTAAGTGTGAGAGCTAAAACTATCAATTGTCTAGAGCTAAAAGTATCAATTGTCTAGAAAACGGGAAAATCTCGGTGACTGGGGGTGGGTAAAGATTTGTTAGGATATATCAGGAAATATAAAAAATTGATAAATTCAACTTCCTATAGATCATTTTTTTTCCATTTGAAAGACAGTATTTTTAAGATGAAAGGAAAAACCCTGGCTAGGAGAGATTAGTGTCAACATATAGTAAAGAACTGTGTTCAGAATATATAAAAAGAGCTTACAACTCTATGTAAGGTAGGGCCCCAATTTTTTTTAATATTTATTTATTTATTTATTTATTTATTTATTTATTTATTTATTTTTGAGAGAGAGAGAGAGAGCAGAGGAGGGGCAGAGAGACAAACACACGCACACACACACACACACACACACACAGAATCTGAGGCAGGCTACAAGCTGTCTGCACAGAGGCTGACATGGGGCTTGAACTCACAAACCTTGAGATCATGACCTGAACCAAAGTCGGATGTTAACCAACTGAGCCACCCAGGTGCCCCAAGATAGGGCCCAATTTTAAAATATAGCAAAACTTTCACATACACTACTAAAGAATGTGTAAAGATGGCAAGCCGACATGAAATATGAAATATGTGAACGTCCTTTTCTTTATGAAAATTCACATTAGATCTATACTCATTAGAATGTTAAAGGTAAAAAAGATGGACAAAACCAAATATTGGTAAAGTTATGTAGCAAACAGGACTCTCATCCTCCTATATGGCTAGTTGGAATCCAAAATGAAACAGACATTTACAAATACAATTAGTAGGTTTTTTAATAAATGCAAACCTACATTTAACATCTGATCCAATGATCTAGCTCCTCAGAATTTATCAAAAGAAATAAAAACATCAGTATACAAAATTTTTGCTTGAAAATTCATAGCATCTTTACTCGTTATAGCCCCAAACTGGGCATAATCCAAATAAAAATCATCTTTATTTTATTGCTTTTATTTATTGCTTTATTTATTGCTTTATTTTATTTCATCAACTGTAAATACTAACATCTTTTCCATATATGTTCTTATGTTTTGTTTTTGTTTTTTTAAGTTCTAATGAATGCCAGCCCACTGATTTCACACCTCAGATTCTCAACTTCTTTAAATTCATGACCACACTGAATGAACACAGCTGTGTGTAGTTATTCTATTTTAGATATATGCTAAGTGGACTTTTCTTCACAAATTATCTAACAGTTTTACAGTGGGAGGTGCTAGACATGAAATTTTACCAATTTTTCTGTTACCTCATAAAACAGGGCAGGGGAATAGAGAATGAGACAGTCAGGCCTTCCACTATGTCTTTATTATGATTTTGCTAAGTATGTTTTAACAAGTTTCTGGACACTTAGTATGTGCTCTGTAACTGAACCAAAGTGCCTTCACTCCTTGGTGGGTAGCAGAAACTACATCTGGTGAGTTGTTGCACAAAGGAAACTTCATTTGCAGCAAATAAGGAAATCGCAGGGAATAGCTTGCAAGGACTTGGCTCCCCCACAAAGAGAGGGTGAATGGATTCCTTTTGTTTAGGGTTAGGATAAATATTTAGATAGGGAAGTCTTGTCATTGTCAGTAGAGGCAGGCATAAGGTCATGCATGGGACTTAAGGAAACACACCTACACACATTGCATGTTATGTAAATGAGTCTGAGGCTCCTCCTTGGGTGGAGATTTTAGCATTATGAGGAGGTATAGGTAATTGTAGGTCATTCCATAGTCCATCTGTGCAAGTTGGGGATTACACTCAAACTGGTCTGTGTTGTCTGGACAGCTGGAGGTCTTATTAAGGCAGTTGCTATTGCCTGAAGGATGGTTTGGGTTTCATTTGCCTGAATTAAGAGATAAACCGGAAAAAAAAGCTTAAGAAAAAATGTAAGACAAAGGTTAGTTAGTACAAACAGGTGGGCAGTAAAGGTCAGGTCTTGGGGTCTAGCTGGTGATAGCTCCAGGTGCATTGAGAGCCTTAATGGCTTTAATATTTCACCACTCTCCAGGCATCCCACTTTGCTATATCACTTGATAGTACTCTCCCCAGACTGAGTTAGTGGCCAGTGGGTCATGGGTAACCTAACTCAAGCAGTAGCTTTAAATGATTAGGTTTTTTCCCTCTTGTGTTGTGTCATTAAAATGTGAAAATCTCTGGGCTAGCCTGCTGGAAAGAGAATTACAGGTACTATCTTCCCCCTTCCCTATTGCCCAGGATACAGTCAACTGAATGCCTGATATATGAGTATTCCAGGACCAAATGAGCCACTGAGCCATGGCTAGCCTAAGTCATTGAACTGCAGAATCATTATCAAAATAAATGACTGCTTGTTCTATGTTTGAGTTTTGAGGTACCTATTTACACAGCATTATTGTAGCAATGGATAGCTTGTACCGTGACAAATCCTCCTGCTTTATGGTAAGAGATTTTGCTCTCTGGCTTAGCATGGGTCCCTGGAGATTTCTTTTCTCTAAGAAGATACCAGCTTTTAGGCTATGCTTCTACATATTTCACTTGGCTGCATCAAGCCGGCTTTAAAGATTCTTTCTCTTTTGTATGACCTCACCCTTCTGTTAGCAACTGTTTCAATACTGTTGGTGTTATTACACACCTTTTTTTTTAATTTTAGAAGTTTTGAACCTTGGTTTTACTCTACTATATTAAAAATTCCCATAGTTATTTGAAAAATGATATTATCTCTCTCTAGATGAAGAGATTTAAAATACTTAAAAGCACTCTCACATTTGAAGCAAGATCTATTCAGTAATTGTATACCATATAAAATTTAAAATCTTTAGTTTTCAACACAAAGACATATATCAGGCATGTAATATGTATAATCTACAATTAATAATGTATAGAGTATATACAAAATTCAGTTGAGTAAGTTAAAGATCTAATTGGCTCTATTCAATGATTCATGAATCAAGTAGTGTCCCATCTAGCAAATAGAAGGGAACTCCGAAGACCTGTATAAAATGAAGGCTTTTATAGGCAGAAATGGGGTAGCACAAGGAGATTATTAGCAAAAGAATCAGGCAAGGTCATTTTCCCTCAGTGAGAAGGGCAGAGGGTTGTATTATGAAGATTTCCTCAATAAGTGCAGATCAGAAAAGTCCAGACTGATTGGTTTAAAATTCCACTACTGGGAGAGGCTGAAACTGTGATTAGGTTAGGTATTAAGTAGCGGTGGGGTTAACAAAAGTGACTCTATTTTGGTGCCTGTTTTTTGTTTTTGTTTTTCTTTACCCCCTTTCAAAAACTATTCAGATAGCCAAAAGAGATGAATCCATAATATATTGACCATTCTTTTAAGAAATGTTTGGATTTAAATCAAGGAAAAACATGCAAAAATATATGTGGTTTGAAAAGCAGTTTTGCATGTAATGCTTTCAGTACTTCTCATAAGATTTTTTTAACCTCATAGTTCAATTTAGTAACTATAGTAAATGTTTGTTTAGAAATTTTGTCTAAGAATCCGTCTCGTTTTTCATGTCTTGGTCTAACCATATTAAAGAAACTTACAATATTTCCTCTGCCCTACCACATGCCTCCCACCTGTGAATCACTACCTGGGCAAACCCCAGAGACAAAACTCTGTCAAATAACATTTGATTAAATGGAATGACCATCTATCACCAGAACACAGTGATTAAAATGTCCTCTGTTATCAACACCATCATCCATTACTTAAAGGCAGAATTCATTTCAGCAGAGGGGGGAAAAATCAACCAAACGAGGTACTACAAATTTGATTAATCAGCTTCTAATTACTTGAGACTCCTAGAACATTTCAGAAAGGCAAGAACAAACGTACCATAAAAATGTCTAAAGATGAACCAAGAATGAATGTTGAAAGTTCACAGGAACATTTGTGCTCTTCTAGAGATTTTAGCAAAGTATTGTCCATGTTACCTGAGCAGTCTGAACTTGGCTTCGATGTGTATGTTTCCACTGACAGGATGACCTCTTGGCCCAATTTTTACCAGGATCCTCTAAATCCTCTTCTCAACTAGGCCTCAATGTTTGGACAACGTGTTCCTCTTTGCATTGCCCAGTTGTAGCAAGCATCTTGCAAAATCAATTTAGCAAACATCTTGCCAAGTCAGTTTAGCAAGAATCCCCACTCTTGATATCTGATCAATTCTCATCCCCCACCATCCAGAGGTCCCCTGGCCTGCCTTCAGCAAGAATAGTGTCAAGTCAGTTTAACCCAAATCCCCTCTATCCTTGAGGTTTCCTGTTAGTAATTTTCCATCTACTGATGCCTACAATTTGTTCTTGACTATAAATTTCCATGTTTCCTTGTATTCAGAATCGAGTTCAGTTATATAATGAGGTCTCTTTTTCCTTATTTCAGTATTTCCTAAATACTAACCTCAATGCAAATGTATTATAATGAGCATAAGGGTTACCCCAGGGCAGAAGTGGAAGAGGAAAGCACAGGCTGTGTACCTGTGCCTCTTGGTCTGTTAGCCCCAGGGTCTTGGAAGCCACACGGTCTGGAAGCTGTGCCCCTGGGCTTCTAATGTGTAACCTATTTATCACTGTCCTTGCCTCCAGCTCAGGTCTGTATCATTCCCTCCCCACCAACTCCCCAAGGACTTGGGACTCTGCCACTGCTCATATCTAGCTTCGACATAACAAATTGAAGAGATGTTGACAAAATTCGATAAAGCACTCTTTACTCTAGGGTCTTCCTCTACTATACTCTTAAAGAACAAGGTAGAAACCAGTATATATTTAGTTTAAATGAAACAAGAACTTGATTTCTTACAAGGCTTAATGTAGGGTCTATAAACATTTTTTCTAAAATCAAGTAATATTTTCTAATTTTACATTTCTTAAAAATTAATGATAACCAATAGATGTCTACACAAAAGTTGATATTTGCTTTCAGAGGTATATAGGGTATAAATAAGTTCTCAGGCTATGTATTCCTATTGTTTGGGTTTTTTTTTTTAAGTTTATTTATTTTGAGAGAGAGAGGGGGAACACAAGAAGGTGAGGATCAGAGGAAGAGAGAGAGAGAATCCCAAGCAGACTCCACTCTCAGCATGGAGCCCAAAGAAGGGCTGGATCCCACAACCCTGGGATGATGACCTGAGCTAAAATCAAGAGTCAGGTGTTCAATTGACATAGCCACCTAGGTGCTCAGAATAATCCATTTTTAATACTCCCCCTAATCTCTTCCAGAAAGCATTTCCTCATTTACTTACAATTGTATCATCAGTCCCCTTACTCTGCCCCTCCATTCCTCTTGTGGCTCCCCCCTTTCCTCCTATACCATATTTTGTTAGCCTTTTTGATAAAACTTCTATATGGCAAAGAACCCTCTTAAACATGTTTCACAGGTAGCTAGCATTCACCATACATACATATGTTTATATCTGACAAGCACAAACTAAAAAATGTAACATACTTTAAAAGAAGTGAATGAATTTTACTTCTATAATCTAGCAATTTCCTCTCTATGGAGCAAAGGAAGAAGTAGCTAAAGTAGAAGTTTCATGATAACCATTGAGTGTAAGAAGGTATCCTACAAGGCTGGAGATGTCTTTGTCCTGGAGAGATAGGCCAAGAGGTTGCCTGTGAAAATTCATACAACAGCAGGCTTCAAGCAAGAGTATTTAACTTGTCTCCTGGAATTTGGGGCTAAGAGCTATAGGGTCAGATATCACTCTGTGACTTTCTTGTCAGAACAGTTTCTGTGACGTTTTAATAAAAGTGAACACTTGATTCAGTGGGACAGATTTTTTTTTCTTTATTTGTCTTTGTATAATGGAAATAGCAGTATTGGTGAATTGCTAAAATGGCAGAAGTCATGTGAAGAGCTTGATAATCCACAACCTTTAAAAAACTATTCTTGAACTTATAGAATATAGCTTATACCATATTAGGATACTTTCTACAATTGAACTTCTATTAGAGTTACATAGTATTTATCTTCCTAAATATACTTTAAGCAACTTGAATTAACATGGGATGTGGTCTTTTATGCAACTCAGTCACATAGTATAATGTTTCACATATGTCAGGTGCTTAAATGTTTGAGTTGAATGTCTTCATAGAATAATTAATTTGCCTGATCAAATATTTGTATAGTAATCATGATTGATTTTGATTGTGGGTTAGCAGGAAATAATTTCAATTATTTTTATTAGTTGTTACCAAATGTTTATTTGTGCCAAATAAACCAAAAATAACAACATGGAATTATACAACTGTAGCCACAAGACAAAGTTGTGTTTTTTTTATTATTATATGAAATTTATTGTCAAATTAGTTTCCATACAACACCCAGTGCTCATCCCAAAAGATGCCCTCTTCAATGCCCATCACCTCCCCTCCCCTCCCTCCCATTCCCCATCAACCCTCAGTTTGTTCTCAGTTTTTAAGAGTCTCTTATGCTTTGGCTCTCTCTCCCACTCTAACGTCTTTTTTTTTCTTTTTTTTTTTTCTTCCTTCCCCTCCCCCATGATTTTCTGTTAAGTTTCTCAGGATCCACATAAGCGTGAAACCATATGGTATCTGTCTTTCTCTGTATGGCTTATTTCACTTAGCATCACACTCTCCAGTTCCATCCATGTTGCTACAAAGGGCCATATTTCATTCTTTCTCATTGCCACGTAGTACTCCATTGTGTATATAAACCACAATGTCTTTATCCATTCATCAGTTGATGGACATTTGGGCTCTTTCCATAATTTGGCTATTGTTGAGAGTGCTGCTATAAACATTGGGGTACAAGTGCCCCTATGCATCAGTACTCCTGTATCCCTTGGGTAAATTCCTAGCAGTGCTACTGCTGGGTCATAGGGTAGGTCTATTTTTAATTTTTTGAGGACCCTCCACACTGTTTTCCAGAGTGGCTGCACCAATTTGCCTTCCCACCAACAGTGCAAGAGGGTTCCCGTTTCTCCACATCCTCTCCAACATCTATAGTCTCCTGATTTGTTCATTTTGGCCACTCTGACTGGTGTGAGGTGATATCTGAGTGTGGTTTTGATTTCTATTTCCCTGATGAGGAGCGACGTTGAGAATCTTTTCATGTGCCTGTTGGCCATCTGGATGTCTTCTTTAGAGAAGTGTCTGTTCATGTTTTCTGCCCATTTCTTCACTGGGTTATTTGTTTTTCAGGTGTGGAGTTTGGTGAGCTCTTTATAGATTTTGGATACTAGCCCTTTGTCCGATATGTCATTTGCAAATATCTTTTCCCATTCTGTTGGTTGCCTTTTAGTTTTGTTGATTGTTTCCTTTGCTGTGCAGAAGGTTTTTATCTTCATGAGGTCCCAATAGTTCATTTTTGCTTTTAATTCCTTTGCCTTTGGGGATGTGTCAAGTAAGAAATTGCTGCCGCTGAGGTCAGAGAGGTCTTTTCCTGCTTTCTCCTCATGTTTTGATGGTTTCCTGTCTCACATTCAAGTCCTTTATCCATTTTGAGTTAATTTTAAGACAAAGTTGAATTAACTACTATGAGCCTCTAGAATTTTATGACTGGAATATAAAGAAGATGTGCTGGTTCCTTTCAGTCATAACACAATCTTCCTGAACCTTATGGTATGTATGTACTGAGTCTTTTACCTAAGCCTGATTTTTCCATGGGTGTTAACGTTTTCAAAACCAAGTGGAGGGGCGCCAGGGTGGCTCAGTCAGTTGAGCGTCCAACTTCAGCTCAGGTCACGATCTCGCGGTCCGTGAATTCGAGCCCCGTGTCGGGCTCTGGGCTGATGGCTCGGAGCCTGGAGCCTGCTTCCGATTCTGTGTCTCCCTCTCTCTCTGACCCTCCCCCGTTCATGCTCTGTCTCTCTCTGTCTCAAAAATAAATAAACTTAAAAAAAAAAAAGTGGACATCATAACTGTCATGTATGCTTTTGTAGTCACTATAGTACTAGTTACGGACTGCTATTCTGTATTTGTTGGTGTATTGATATCAAACGTCATCATAATGAAAAAAAATTTTTAAAAACCTAACAATAGTCCCATCTTCCTATTGGCTTTCACTTCAGTAGAAGTTTATAAAGACAGAAGCCTTAAAGGCAGGGGGCACAAATATAGCTAAACAGGTAAAGTTGTTAACAGAAAACCTTAAATATTAAAATAAGTTAATAACCCTAAAAGAAATATGAATGTGAGGTACCTGGTATAATAGTAGCATATTATAGAGAGATTTAAACTAGTGAGAGGTTAGGGAATTTTCTTTGAGGAAGTAAGATATAAAAAATGATATGTTAATTTGTGTTTTGAAATGTTTACTTCAACCGCACTGCAAATAACTGATTATATATACAGTGTATATACAGTATATATACTTGAACTCATTAGAGCTAAGGTGGTAGCAGTAGAGTTGGTAAGAGTGGATTTAAAACCTATTTGAGAGGCAAGATCACAAAGCTAAGAAATGGATTGAATATGGAAGAGTGAAAAGGAAAGGAGATATTAAGAATGACTCTTACATCCTTGGCTTGCCTGTCTGTTATCACTAAAAATCTAGAAAAAGAAGCTTATGTAGTATGGTAGTAAGGTTCCAAGATGGTCCTCAACAATCCTTTCCATTTGGTATTCACATTTTTGTGTACTCCTTTCTCATTCTGAATCATGATTGACCTAGCAACTGAGGGGATACTAAGGAGTTGATCTATCTTGGTCTCTTGGATTGCTCCCTCTGGGAGAAAGTGTCTATCATGTTTTGAGGACACTTCAGCAGTTGTCAGGTGAAGCCCCTGTGGAAAGTAACAGGCCTCCAGATGAATGACAGTACTGACTGGCCAGATATGTGAGTAGGGTACTTTAGAAGTATAATGTCATCTTTAATCAAGGCTTCAAATGACTGCAGTCATGAACATCTAACTGAATACCAAGCCAAAATAACTTAGCCAAGTCACTCTCAAGTTCCTGACTTAAAGAAACTGTTACAGATAATTTTTTTCTTTAACATTTACTATTAAGCCACCAAGTTTGGAGGTCATTTTTTACACAGAAATAGATAACTAAAACATGCAGGAAGTCTTTAAGTTTGTCTTTGGTCATATTAAGTTTGGGTGGCTTATGTGAAGTATGAAAGAGGAGGGAAATTGGCTATTGAATACGACCCTGAAAGTTGAGAAGTCTGGATTTGATATCCAAAATAGGGAGTGACCTAGTGGTCACTGGTAATTGAAATCACCTACGACAAGAAGATAGAAATAGAAATTAGGCCTATGAGAGAACTTTGGGGACTTAACACTGAATGGCTGGGAAGAAGAGGGTAGGAACACAAAGAAATACAGGCAAGTGACATGGGAGTAGGAAGAACACAAGATGTTTGGAAGAATGTGTAATTTAAGAAGGAAGATATGGCCAATAGCATAAAATGTCGAAAGGTCTCATAATGAGGGGTCAAAAAAGTATTAGGGATATAGAAACCTAAATTCCTGATTTTATAGAGAATTGCTTACATGTAACACTTTGGGAGGAAGCCTAGTTGAAGTCCACTGAGAAAACTAGAGACTATGGAGAGAGTATTAGAACAGCTTATGAACTGCATTCTTCAGAAGCATCAACTATGTAGCAATTCCAAGTGTTTTCTAATTTGGCCACCTGGAAGTCATACTGAATCATATTCATGGTTCATTTGTACAGTCTAGAGATTAAGTCACATCTATTACTCTTGAATTGTGATTTAGCATGATGATCACTTAACATTAAGGCCATCAACATAAAGAATGATAACAGAAAACACAAGGCTCATGTTAATATTTTATGTTTTCTAGTGTAATCTGATAGAAAAACACCATACTTAACAGATTCAAAAAACTTCATAATACAGGGGAAACAATGGGGAAAATAAAAGAATGACATAAGAAGTAAGAAATTATTATGACTTCTTACCAACAAACTTGGTAATAATGGACATATTTGCTTAGACGTGTGTGTCAATAATTATAGGAGAGAAACCTACAAAATGTACCAGAAACATGATGTGGCTAAAAGAGGAAAGGAGCATGAGAGAACACCCCAACTAGGGACTCAAACCTAGAAGTTCCACAAGAATTTGATTCCAAATGGATGGTAGAGTTCTATTAGTGATTTGTTTTCTTTCCTTTTTCATCTGCTATGACACAGCACTATGCCACTTCACAAAGCTCCATATTGCCACCTGCCACAGTACATCTGATATTACACTCCCTTGAAAATGGAAATAGTGACTATTATCTCTTACAATCACTTTTAAAATTGAAACTCTTTTATCTCTTTACGAAGAAGAAATTTCTTATATATTTCTTTGTTAAGAAGGAATATTTAGATGAGACAACGGTAGATCAAAAATAAAATTCCTTCTCTCATTTCTAAGTATAAATAAATCAGGTACTTAATGTCACAGTAATTCAAAGAACTCAAAATTTATATTTAGCTACATATTGCATTTCATTATACTTTGATATGCCCGACAATATTAATCAGAGCATTTTCTTGAAATACTGTTTCTCAGTTTAACACCTCATATTCAAAATGAATACATATGTATTATTGCATCCTTCCTAACCGTCTCCCCTTTAAATTAATCTTGAATGATGCATAGCTGTGCTTTGCTCATTCATGCCTATTCATATTGTATATCTGAAATGATTTTAAGTCCATATTGTAGGCATTTTATATGTAGTAGAATTTTTGGTCTTACAGTTCTAATAAAATCAAAGATCTGTTCTTCATTACTTTTTCCAAATCACAGTCCTAAAGGTTAGAAGTCCAGGTGGGCTTGACTAGGTTCTATGTTCAGGGTCTCACCAAGGTGAATTCAAAGTGTAGGACAACTGCATTCTTACTGGAGACTGGGGTTGTCTTCCAAAATCATTCCTTTTCTTGGCAGAATTCAGTTGTTTGTCGTAGTGGGACTGATGTCCTCCATACTCGGCTGGCTCTTTGCCTGAAGACCTCTCTCAGTTCCTCAAGGCTGACACATTTCCTCTCCTGGGGCCTATTTTATCCCCAACCCAGCAAGCACACATCCAGTCCTTCTCATTTGTTAAATCTCTTTGGCCTCTTCTGCAAAAATACAAAGAAAATTGTCTGTTTTTAAGGACTCATGAAATTAGATAAGGCCCAGCAAGATAATTTCCCTATCTTAAGGTCAACTGTGACCTATAACCCAATCATCAGAGTGATATCTCACCTTATTTACAGGAAATTAAGGTGTGACATCTTTGGTTGCCATTTTAGGAATTGTTTCCCAAACCAAGGGGAAAAAAGTGTGATTTCTTCACAAAGTAAAAAGCAACTCTACAATGGTGTCTTCAGACGGTGGCATCTTGACACATATGTTATCTTGCCTACATCTGTTGCCCAAAAGGCAAGGTCAAGTTACATAGTTAGCCTGTATGTCCTCCCCACCACAAATATCTGTCTGGGTAGCATTTAATGTTAATCACATTCTCTTGCTTTCCATTAGAGTAATTGTTTGTCCCTTCTTCTCCTGTCTACAATCTATCTACATAAGTGTTATGGGTTGTAAATGTATATCCTCTCCCTGGGGGACTATTATATACATAATCTGTTACCTTTTTCCATTAAGCTAATGAATGGTTGACACTTGTGATTAGAACAATCTGGCATCCTTAAATGTTGTCTTAAAAGTAAAAAATTGAAATGGTCCGTAGTCAAACCTACTGAACAACATCTGTTTTGCCCTCAGCATATGGTAAAAAGTTCTTGCTTCCTACAGACAACAGAAGACATTAAATGGATTATGGCTTGATTCCTCCTCTACATCAGCTGAAGCAAACTTGCTGATTCAACAGTTTAGACTATGAGTTTGGCTTATTTAACAATTAAGAAAAAAATATATTTTTTAAGAAAGACTATTTCCTCTTTTTTAAAATGTTTATTTTGAGAGAGAGAGAGAAAGAGAGGGGGGAAAATGAGCGGGGGAGGGTCAGAGAGAGAAGGAGACAGGATCTGATGAAGGCTCTGTGCTGTTTGGAGCTCTGTGGAGTTTGGAGCATGACAGCACGACTTGAACTCACCAACAATGAAATCGTGACCTGAGCTGATGCTTAACCAACTGAGCCACCCAGGTGCTCCTAATTAAGAAAAAATTTTTTAAAGAAAAGTTTTGGATAACTTTTATTTATCATTGATTACTATAAACGACCACATTTAATCACAAATAATGGCAACACAACTATATGTAAGTAAGAATCTCAAATTATGCCAACAAAATTATATACAAGTAATAAGTTGGATTCTCATCATTGGAGCACTCTGTGAAAAGACATTTGATTCTTTTCACCAGGTAATTCAAAAGATTCAATAAAAGGAGATGTAACGAAAGAATATATTTTAAATGAAATCCCTTGGTTTGAAATTCAAAAGTATATTATAATCTCCAGGTTTAGCTTTGAAATGTGTGAAGATACAGGTGACTCTTCTGAGATGCTCCAGATTTGACCTCTCCCATGAACTTCACCCTATATATTCAACTGATGCTAGACTATCTCCACCTTAAAATTCCTACTTTCAAGAAATAGCAAACCCAGAAATTAACATTGGTATTCATTCCTTAAAATTAACTTTTTCTCTTTCCCAACTTTTATATTAGTACTGCAATGATTTTTTTACAACTAAACTAAAATCTTAGAAAAAAATACTGGTCTATATATTTGCCCTTAATCTTCTAAATTCAGCTTCTCACTAAGGCTTGTCCTCTAGTGTTTTCTGCTTGTTCCACTGTGCCTTTAGTCTACTGCTTTATCACCTCACTCCTAAATTACTATACGATCTGGTAACTGGTTCCTTTACCTTCAGCAATCGCTGTCCACTTCAGTCAGACTAATCCTTATGAAACACTGGTTTCATCATGTCAGTAAAGGACTCAAGGACTGATTACAGCTCCCCACTTGAGATCAAGTCCAATTTCCTTCCCTTGATGGTAAGCCAATCATTCCTTCAACTTTATTTTCTGCTACTTTTCACATACACTCTCTATTGCAGTCTTGTTTATGTTCTCACCATCCTCCTAAAAACTTTTTTTAATCAATTTTGTTGCCACCAAATTGCAGCATATTATGCTGCATCATATTCTCTGTTTCGATTTCCCAATTCCTGTCTACTCAAAGCTCACTCATTTTTGACCTTACATAATATATAAACACTTTAAAAAAACGACTCTATTTTCCTTTCCAAGATGCACATATTTTGGCTCTGAAGTGTATACAAACGCACACATTCACATATATGCACATTATTATCTAATAGGTTCGTAAACATTAGGTAATGATGCAATGTAATGCTACATTCATCACTCGGTATATGGTATCTATAGTAAGACTTCAGGTACTGATTCATATGTTGAAATATAATTAAGCATACACAAAATGTTTGAAATTTTAGGTGGATATATTTTGATTTGGCTTAAATAGATCCCACTCACAACTCTAGGTGTGAACACTATTGAGGTTAAGCCTGTGACTGAAATTTTTCTGTTTATAAGGATCATTTTAGTGATGGTTAGAAGGACTTCATTTGAGACAATGAAAGAATAAATTTCAAGAGTCTTAATAGCTTTGAGGAGAAAATTGCAGTCTTATTGCTGGATAGGTATGAAGTCTGTAACCATTGTGGTCATTTTTTTATTATGATAACAATTGAAAATTATATTGGAACTTTCTATAGGATTTATGTAATATCAGACAGTTAAGTGTCTGATTTTTTTGGTACATTTATTTTTGGTTCATATAGTTTTTACAATATATGTGATAGTTACCACAATTGTATTCTGTATTGGATAAGGATACTGGGGCCCAGATGAGGAAACTAAGGCAGAGATAAGGAAACCAAGCCTTTTAGTGATTAAAATATAGGCAGTCTGTCCTAGAGCCTAAGCTCTTTACATATACCCTGTATAACTGGTCATCATATTGATATAATTTAGATTATGTAAATTTAGACAATGTAATTTAGACAACGTAAGAGTCTTAGAGTCATAGAAAATATGGACAGGAAAAGATTCCCTTAAGGCATTGATTTAGGCATCATAACTTGCCTGAGTCTCTCCACACTTGAGTTACAAATGACAACATATCCTATTGCTTGTGGTTTTTATTATTTGGTTACTTTTGTCTATTCTATTTGTTTATGTGTTAAGTTAGGGTAGGACTCATCATCCTAATTTTATCACCATGTGTTCAGTGAGAAGATGAAAGGTATTCAGCATAATGACCAGAAGTTATGAACTTGGGGTGCTCACTACAAAATGACACCCTAAATCTATAATGCGACTCAAACAAATTTAACTTTTATGGGTCATGGCGAGTCTTATTTTTCCGTTTTTGATGTAAAGTGGCTAATTGCTCATGATGTCATAAAGCAAAACTCACCACATGACTCACCACATGACAAAAAATTTATATTTCCTTTATCTTGCCTGCTCATACAGTATTGAATACTATAATTAGCACACAAATACTGCAAGACAAATCATTTAAATAGTATTTGATTCACAGCATCATTAGTGATTCAACACAGCACAATTAATTTTCCTTAATTAAACATATCAATCCCAGGGGATTGGATGGTTTGAAAGAATGCTATTGGCAGTTGATTTATTTATCTGTTGTTTGCTTTGTTGACTTACTCATTTATTACCTCCAGGTCACTGAGCCTGATCAAATTATAGTGGGAAGTTAATATTATAAAATGGGAGTCTCCTGATTTGCATGAATGACCTGGTTACACCAGTACTGTTCCTTCACATAAGGTATAAACATTAATATCATTAATGTGAATACTTGCACTGAGACATTACTTTGGGCCAGTCCATTAAATGAAATTTCAACATCCTCTTCAAGCAAACCACTCTTCCCAAGCTGATGAGAATATGTTGGCTATAGCTGAAAATGTTTTCCTGCACTTCTTGTGGGTTGTTTTAGGAAGAAATTATAAAGTATGTGTAATGTCTCCCTTTTAACTTTCTCTTTCCAAACCATTTTCTACCCTTGGGATCATTTGAGTAATTCCCATTACAATTTTTTTCTGGTTTAAAGCAAAATTATCATATATGTTTTTTACTATTTACTTATGTAGTTTTTTTCAGTTAGATTCTTGAGATGTACAGATGTATTTGTTTCAGTTGTGTATGTACAAGTAATACATAATAATGGAAAAAATATCTAAAAAGGTAATGCAGTTAAATGATAATACTGAAGTCACTGAAATATAATAACACATAGTTGGTAGTTGGTCACAATGTTTTGGACAGATATGAAGCATCTAGCTATATATTTACTTAGTAGTATCAACTATATTTAGAAAAATATGACCTCCAAGGCCTAGAATAGGGCTTATATGTAGTACAAAATTAATAAATATTTGCCATTATAATTCATTATATATGAGCATACATTTAAATATACATTATTACAAAATCTACATGTGTGTACTTTATGCATTTTTTCTAAACCTGCTTTATAATTTTAAAAACAGGTATATATTGAGGTAGTCTTACATTTTTGCATTACTAATACAAGACTTGACAATTATCCATATCTCTGATAGAGGCCAATCCCTGCTACTTCAGAGTCAAAGAAACTTCCAGCTGGATTTAACTGATGAAAAGATAGCCATGTTTTCATCACAATTTTTGAGTGGGGCAATCAAGTAGGTTTTTCTAAACTCTGAAATAATTGAGCAGATATGACTTTCTCCTTTGCTGAAAGTCAGCTTGTATGTTCACTGGTCCAGTTTTATATGGCTTCATAATAGACTAATTCAAAATTCAGTGGTTTAAACATGAGTTTTTTGTATCTTTCCATTAAGTGCGTCAGGAATTCAGGTAGGATGTGGTTGGACAATTGATTTGCTCACCTGAGATTAACTGGGGTGACCTGGGGGAGTCAGGCTGCTCTGGAGTGTCCCAGATGGTTTAACTGCCATGTGTGGTATCTTGGAGGGAAAAGCCAAAAGGCAGGGCTCAGCAGACCCCTTCCTCCTCACCACGTACTCGCTCCACCAGGGGTAGTCAAACTGATATGTTGGGTCTGGACGTCACAAGATCAAAGTAGAAGCCATGAGTCCTTTGAAGTCTAGGCTCCAAATTAGTGTGGTATCATTTCTGTTACACTCTATTGGTCAAAGTAATTGTTAAGTCAGTCCAGATTTAAGAGGAGAGGCCAGTAACCCCACCTTTTGATGTTCTAATTTTCAGCCATCTTTGTTTCCATGCTGAAAATAACCGATTCCAATATTTTTGTTTTTTACCAAGGAGAAACAAAACAAAATAAAACAAAACAGGAAAGTTACCTGAAAATGATGCATATATGGCATAAATTTCTCAAATTAAAAAAAAGTTAACTTTTATTGAGTTTTGAGAGATTGAGAGACAGAGCGTGAGTTGGAGAGGGGCAGAGAGAGAGGGGGGCACAGAATCAGAAGCAGGCTCCAGGCTCTGAGCTGTCTGCACAGAGCCCGATGTGGGGCTCGAACTCACAGACTGCAGGATCATGACCTGAGCCGAAGTTGGATGCTTAACCAGCTGAGCCGCCCAGGTGCCCCTAACATCTCAGTTTTTAATGTTTGCATTTCACACAAAGTATATGAACATTGATTCTTTTTTCCCCCCAGTTTTTAAAAATACACAGCCCTAGACTTGCTCTTCCTCCATAAATATTTAGGAGAGGAAGAAAAGGAAAAGAAAACCTAGAAAACCTTCAGTGGTTTAATTTATGCATGCTGATTATAAAACAGACTGAGAAAGCAACACATTATTCCTAATTAGATTAGATCCTCTTTTACTTTTTTTTGCATTAACTGAATGTCTAAAGTATACTCTTGAGTAACTAAAATAAGAGAATCCTATTTCTCCAGTCATCTTATTTTCTACCTATTCTGTTACACATTTGAGAATATAAATAAAAGGAGTAACCATCTATTGATAAGGAGACCTTGTTTGTTTTAGCTTGGCTGCAATTTAATTTCCTCTGCTCTTGAATTTCTGTAACCTTCTGCAACATTCATTTTATATTTAGAGAGCCTTTTTTCTTTTTTCTTTTTTTGAACCAATTTAAAGTAGTCTGTTTTTGAGAAGCTCCTGAGAATATTTGAAAAGCTATCTTCTTAATCTTATTGGATTTCAACTTTTGATTGTGTAGACCTGAAAAATGGGCCTCGGAGCCTAGTCTGGCACTTACTGACATGTCGATATTATATCAGTGAAGATGCTTCAGTGTTGAGAAGTCCCCAGGACATGTAGTGATAGTTCTTTATAATTTTGAAAGTTTCATGAGCAAATGCTTTAAAGATTCTCACTTCTGATTTCATTGAGAGGCTTAAAAAATGTTGAACAGATATGGTTCATATTTTCCATTTTGATTTTCTCCTCTAATTGTTATAGACAGCAGTATGAATTTTTACCAAATACCCTTTTCAGCTCTTTTCTTGCTTCCTGTCCATTTCGGATTCTAATCTTTAATCCTACTACATTCATTTTTAAGCTCATTGGCTGTTATATATCTCTTCTGTCTGTCACCTGACAACTCTTCTATTTTAATCATGGTGCATTTCGAGAAATTCTGCTAGAGATAAAGATCACTAGGGAGAGATCTGACCTAGGTTTCACAAAAAGGAAAGCCATGTTTTAGTGAGATGGGGTGACAGTTGATGTGATGGTGTAGAGGGGAGGAAACAGGAGCCATTTGAAAAGAGAAATAGAAAAGTAGCATCTCAAAATTTCCCCTTCCCTGTTCGGCAGCATTGACAAGAGTAAGGCCAGTGTACATATAAGAAATGATAATAATAAAAGTGATAAAATGTAGAAACTTAAGGGAATCAAGGAGATGTAAAGATAAAAACCCATTTTACTTTCATTTAACTAAGAGGGAGTCAAGGGTCAAGGAGACAGATAAAGTCCATTTTAACTTCACCTTAATTAGTGTATTAATTTACATAAATAAGAGAGGACCAATTGATAGGATTTCATATTATCTACATTCCGATGGATTTGTGTGATGCTCTAAACCACACCAAGAAATAATTATAAGTATTCTTTTAATATATTCTATTCCAAATATATTTTTTAATTTCAAATACATAAAAAAGAGAAACAAGGAGTCTGTGTTTACCTTTAGAAATGGACCAATGAAAGATAAATTACTGATACATAAAAAAGTCTATATTGGTAAGATAATATTTAATTTGTATGAGTGGCAACAATGTCTTTTGACTCAGTTGTCAGCACAACCATACATTATATGCTTTCTGCCCAAATTACCCTGGGCATTATAATTTTGTAGCTCAGTTTCCCATAAAAAGATAGATTCTATTTCCCCAGCATTATCTGATATTAAAAATGATTAGCTTTAATGAAAAGAATCTAGAGAAGAATCAGACCTACATAACATAATCAACAACATCATCTGTGATATTTAATAAATTGTAGCAAAAGATAAAAGTAAATAAGCTTTAATGTATGAAGCATATTATAGCACACAGGTTTATAAAAGAGGACTGTTTACTCAATATTTTTATTTAGTAGCCCATTAAAACTAATGTTAGTATGTTTTTAAAAAGAGATCCCATTTATTCAGGTAAAGAGGCACCAAGTTCCTCCATTGTTGGGAAAAAGAAATAAGAAAGGAAATAGTGAAATTTAGGATATACAATAAAACCTTGTTTTGCGAGTATAATTTGTTTCAGAAACATGCTTGTAGTCCAAAGCACTTGTATATCAAAGTGAATTTCCCCATAGGAACTAGCAGAAACAGATGATTTGTTCTGCAGTACAAAAATATTCATATAAAAATATTACAATACTGTAATATAATACAACATAATAAAGAAAATACACAATATAAAGAAAGATAAACAAATTAACCTGTACTTAACCTTTGAAAACCTTTGTGGCTGGTGTGAGGGAGACAAGAGACAGGAGGGTTATTGTGTAGGACAACTTTCAGTATCACTAATGGAATCACTGCTATCTGTTGGCTCAATGGAATCTTTTTATTTTCGTGTAACTTTAACAAGGAACCTATCCAATGATATTTGCTTTTGCCTCCTTTTGAGGATTTTGCAGAAATGTGGCATTGCATTGATGATCACCCACAATCCTGCAGTGAGAGAGAGAGAGAGAGAAGGAGAAGAACCATTGGCTCAGTTATGATCATGTGACATTCAGTGTCATGTGCTATTCATATTGCAAGACATCACTCATTTATCAAGTTAAAATTTATTAGAAATGTTTGCTCATCTTGCAGAACACTCACAGAACAAGTTACTCCCAATCCAAGGTTTCACTGTACTTAGATTTAGTTTCAAGGAATCACTTCTCGGCCTTTTGGCTAAGATCAAGTGTAGAATTAGTTTCATGGAATGCCCTGAGAGCCCCAGGTTTACTCCTGCTGCATATGTTGACTGTTGAGAATCCAAAGACAGCTACCATATTCTTCAGTCATTTTAAAGACATCTGCATTTACCATTGTGTAACCCCAATATATCTAATACTGCCTTAAAGAAGTGCACATTCAGGGTATGAAAATTAAGAGCAGTGAAAAGAAAGACAAAGAATTATAGTAAAAATGAACATAGGACAAAAAATAAAAGGCATTGCTTCTTGATCTACAAAGCAACTATATGGTTAATGCTTACATTTCATGTATGTACTGGGAAGTAATCTTTGTGCCTTCTTCAGGCCAAATAAACAATGGGTATTCTGTCTACTCAATATAATGATCCTAGGTATTGCCACTGTAAAAGCAGAAGCTTCCTCGATGTGTGTGTGTGGGGGGGGGGGAATCACTGGAAGCAAGAATATTTTGTTACACAGCAAAAAAAAAAAGACCATTTTAAATCATAGCATTGAAAATGAATAATAAATAGGTAGTTTCCTTCCTTCTAATGTAATGACTATGGCCCATTTCCCACCCTTTATTTCATTTGGAAGAAAAACATTCCACAGCTAATAGAGAGCACACAGGTAAGAAATTAAATCATTTATTTTATTTACTTCAATTTGAGAATTTTTCTGAAGAGAAGCTTATGAAAGAACCAAGGCCATAAACAGTCACCAAATTACTTAAAAATTTCAAGACCATTGAGAAACACTGACCATACTGTTGCAGTCACTCAGAAGAGATTATTTACATAATAACACATGGCCGCACAAGGATTTTCAAATTTTTCTACCAGAATTGAGCACTGAAAAAACTATATCTAAGATTCTGTAAAAATGGCCTTCTATTCTATTGCCTCATCAAAGTTTTGAGATTCTATTTCTATTCTAACTGGCCAACAAAAATCTACAACAGCAAGAGTATGAAATTCAAATATTTGAGCAAGGTAAGGTATATGCTAGTATGTTTGCTTTTATCTAACAAAAAATCATATTAATGAGGAAGTTTGATACAAGTCAAAGTCCACAACTGTTTAATATTATTTGCATGTGAAATTAGTTGGTTCATCATTAATCATGTTTAGTTGCACCTGATTTTTTTTTTTCTGTAGACTTAAGATGCCAATTTTATTACAGTGGCTGTTCTCAGGAGGTTTATAACAATGATCACAGCTCTGTTAATTATTTCACACATTTTGGGATTGTTTCAAAGTCAAGTAATTTTTTTTTAAGCAAAGTTATCAGTAGCAAAAAAAAGAGATAATTTGTTTAAATAACTTCCATTATGTTAAGAAAACATTAGTATTAGGTTTGGTTATTTTAATAATTATATAGCTCATTGTTATTTATTATTTTCCAAGTAGAAAATTCTTTGTGTGTAGTAATCTTTTCTATTCCTTCCACTTAATATGAACCAATGGAAAAATCCTTAACACAATTTTTGCCTTCAACCTTCAAAGAGGTGAATCTCAACAGAAGCAAAGGCATCCATAAAATACACTTCAAAGTTCCAATATTATGAAAACGCAATTTTGAGAGTTCTGCATTGTTGTCTGCAGAGTAATTTATAACAAAATAATGAGTTTCAGGTTTTTATATGGAGACGAGAAATAAAAAAATCAAATACTACATATTCAGTGAAAAGTATTTCTTAAAACCTCAAGACTCTCCAAATTCTCTTGATCTTCTCGTTAGCCATCAAAGTTAAACTATGGTAGTTATAATTTTAACAAAAGAATTCTGTCCTTTGGCCAGAACTCATGTTATGGACAGACCAGGGTATATGATGAAGAGGTAAACCAGATAATAGACAAGGATTAAACAAATGTTTAGACCAGAATAACATTATGGTGGTGGTGGTCAGTGGAAAATCAAAGGAATCAGTTATGTTATTATAGACTGAGAACAAACAGGAAGTGTAGGCCAATTATCAGGGAGGCAGAATGTTTTATGAAGAGCAAGGAGTTCTCCTTGGAAGTTAAGGTATGCAGACTTGCAAAAAGCATTTTCTTATGTCAACTTCTGATTTATATCTGAGTAGTTATCCTGTTGGTTCATTCATTTTGGGCTTAATGATCCTCTGTGTACTTCCCTTGAAGGCCTAAAAGTTATTGTCCCATTTTTTTTTAAAACAAAAGGAAGATACCAAGGCTTAGAAAAATTCCAGAAAGGCTAGATCACTGTTCTAGATCTCATATCAGAATGGTGAGTTCTTGGATCAATTTCTTTTTCATATGGATTGCTAATTTCCTTCTGTATTGATGGGATTTTATGTTTCCTAATGTTTATAGCTGTATGTTGTTGAATGGTAAGAGTAAAGCAAGCTATAGAAACATACTTTCCTCACTTTTCTCATAAACTATAAGGTAGGAATGCAAGACCCACTAGATACATGGTTTTAAAGAAGCTAAAGATTACTACTCTATTCCCAATTACATCAGATATGAGTCTTTATGTTCCATCAATGACTCTCATTTAGGAAAAAATTTAGTGTCTCTCTGTAGGTGGGGATTTGTTATGCGCCTCCTAAATGACAGTATAGATGTAACTCACTTGAAGCAAATTTAATATATGAAAATAAAGTTTACAAACTATTAAATTAAGGAGTTTTTATTCAATACCCAGTGATTCTCCATATAATTGACAAGTATCTGCCACTTGAATGACCAGACTCAAGTTAAATGTATGAGACCCTCTAATGAATTTAAATATTTAACTATGATTCATGCACATCATAAAACTAATACACTTTTTCTTTTTTTTGTTTTTTTTGAAGGTGATAGTTGCTAATTTTTATTTATTTTTTATTTTAATTTTTTAAAAATTTACATCCAAATTGGTTAGCATATAGTGCAACAATGATTTCAGGAGTAGATTCCTTAATGCCCCTTACCCATTTAGCCCATCTCCCCTCCAATACCCCCTCCAGTAACTCTGTTTGTTCTCCATATTTAAGAGTCTCTTGGGGCGCCTGGGTGGCTCAGTTCGTTGAGCGTCCAACTCGGGCTCAGGTCATGATCTCACAGTCTGTGAGTTCAAGCCCCATGTCCAGCTCTGTGCTAACAGCTCAGAGCCTGGAGCCTGCTTCGGATTCTGTCTCCCTCTCTCTCTGCCCCTCCCCCCGCTCATGCTCTGTCTCTCTCTCGGTCAAAAATAAATAAACATTTTTAAAAAAGAGTCTCTTATGTTTTGTCCCCCTCCCTGTTTTTATATTATTTTTGTTTCCCTTCCCTTATGTTCATCTGTTTTGTCTCTTAAAGTCCTCATATGAGTGAAGTCATGTGATTATTGCCTTCTCTGACTAATTTCACTTACCATAATACCCTCCAGTTCCAACCACATAGTTGCAAATGGCAAGATTTCATTCTATTTGATTGCCAAGTAATACTCCATTGTATGTATGTGTGTGTGTGTATGTATGTGTGTGTGTATATATATATATATATATATATATATATATATATATATATACACCGCATTTTCTTTATCCATTCATCCATCAATGGACATTTGGGCTCTTTCCATACTTTGGCTATTGTTGATAGTGCGGCTATAATCCTTGGGGTGCATGTGTCCCTTCAAAACAGCACACCTGTATCCCTTGGATAAATACCTACTAGTGCAATTGCTGGGTCGTAGAGTAGTTCTATTTTTAGTCTTTTGAGGAACTTCCATACTGTTTTCCAGAGTGGCTGCACCAGCTTGCATTCCCACTGACAATGCAAAAGGGATCCTCTTACTCCACGTCCTCACCAACATCCGTTGTTGCCTGAGATGTTAATGATAGTCATTCCAACAGGTGTAAGGTGGTATCTCATGGTGGTTTTGATCTGTATTTCCCTGATAATGAGTGATGTTGAGCATTTTTTCATGTGTCAGTTGGCCATCTGGATGTCTTCTTTGGAGAAGTATCTATTCATGTCTTTTGCCCATTTCTTCACTGGATTCTTTGTTTTTTGGGTGTTGAGTTTTATAAGTTCTTTACAGATTTAGATACTAACCCTTTATCTGATATATTGTTTGCAAATATCTTCTCCCATTCCATCGGTTGCCTTTAATTTTGCTGATTGTTTCCTTTGTTGTGCAGAACCTCTTTATTTTGATGAGGTCCCAGTAGTTCAATTTTGCTTTTGTTTCCCTTGCCTCCAGAGATGTGTTGAGTAAGAAGTTGCTGTGGCCAAGGTCAAAGAGGTTTTTGCCTGCTTTCTCCTTGTGGATTTTGATGGTTTCCTGTCTTACATTTAGGTCTTTCATCCATTTTGAGTTTATTTTTGTGTATGGTGTAAGAAAGTAGTCCAGGTTCATTCTTCTGCATGTCGCTCTCCAGTTTTCCCAGCACCACTTGCTGAAGAGACTGTCTTTAGTCCACTGGATATTCTTTCCTGCTTTGTCAAAGATTAGTTGGCCATACATTTGTGGGTCCATTTCTGGGTTCTCTATTCTGTTCCATTGACCTGAGTGTCTGTTCTTGTGCCAGTACAATACTGTCTTCGTAATTACAACTTTGTAATATAGCTTGAAGTCTGGGATCGTGATACCTCCTGCTTTGGTTTTCTTTTTCAAGATTGCTTTGGCTATTAGGGGTCTTTTCTGGTTCCATACAAATTTTAGGATTATTTGTTCTAGCTCTGTGAAGAATGCTAGTGTTATTTTGATAGGGATTGCATTGAATATGTAGATTGCTTTGGGTAGTGTCAACATTTTAACAATATTTATTTTTCCTACCCAGGACCATGGAATCTTTTTCCTTTTTTTTTTTTTTTGTATGTGTATCTTCAATTTCCTTTATAAGCTTTCTATAGTTTTCAGTGTATAAATTTTTCACCTCTTTGGTTAGATTTATTCCTAGGTATTTTATGCTTTTTTGTGCAACTGTAACTGGGATTGATTCCTTGATTTCTCTTTCTGTTGCTTCATTATAGGTGTATAGGAATGCAACCGATTTCTGTGCATTGATTTTATATCCTGCAACTTTGCTGAATTCATGAATCAGTTCTACCAGGTTTTGGTGGAATCTTTTGGTTTTCCATATAAGTATCATGTCATCTGCAAAGAGTGAAAGTTTGACCTCCTCCTGGCCAATTTGGATGCCTTTTATTTCTTTGTGTTGTCTGATTGCAGAGGCTAAGACTTCCAATACTATGTTGAATAACACTGGCGAGAGTGGACATCCCTGTCTTGTTCCTGACCTTAAGGGAAAAGCTCTCAGTTTTCCCCATTGAGGATGATATTAGCATTGGGTCATTCATATATGGCTTTTATGATCTTGAGGTATGCTCCTTCTATCCCTACTTTCTTGAGGGTTTTATCAAGAAAGATGCTATATTTTGTCAAATGCTTTCTCTGCATCTATTGAGAGGATCATATGTTTCTTGTCCTTTCTTTTATTGATGTGATGAATCACATTAATTGTTTTGCAGATATTGAACCAGCCCTGCATCCCAGGTATAAATCCCGCTTGGTTATGGTGAATATTTTTTTTAATGTATTGTTG
The DNA here is from genome assembly GCF_027475565.1 of Acinonyx jubatus. Taxonomy (NCBI): domain Eukaryota; kingdom Metazoa; phylum Chordata; class Mammalia; order Carnivora; family Felidae; genus Acinonyx; species Acinonyx jubatus. The sequence continues at coordinate 23,109,057 of NC_069390.1, read as the reverse complement.
GGTCTGGTTGGGTAATATCATGTTGAGGATTTTTGCATCCATGTTCATCAGGGAAATTGGTCTATAGTTCTCCTTTCTAGTGTGGGCTCTGTCTGGTTTTGTAATCAAGGTAATGCTGGCTTCATAGAAAGAGTTTGGAAGTTTTCCTTCCATTTCTATTTTTTGGAACAGCTTCAAGATAATAGGTGTTAACTCTTCCCTAAATGTTTGGTAGAATACCCCATGGAAAGCCATCTGACCCTGGACTCTTGTGTTTTGGGATATTTTTTATTACTAATTCTATTTCTTTATTTGTTAGGGGTCTGTTCAAATTTTCTATTTCTTCCTGTTTCAGTTTTGGTAGTGCATACATTTCTAGGAATTTTTCCATTTCTTCCAGACTGCCATTTTATTGGCATATAATTGCTCATAATATTCTCTTATTATTGTTTTTATTTCTGCTGTGTTGGTTGTGGTCTCTCCTCTTTCATTCTTGATTTTATTTATTTGGGTCCTTTCCTTTTTCTTTTTGATAAAACTGGCTAGTGGTTTATCAATTTTGTTAATTCTTTCAAAGAACCAGCTTCTGGTTTCATTGATGTGTTCTGTTTTTTTGGTTTCGATAGCATTAAATTCTGCTCAGATCTTTATTGTTTCCTGTCTTCTGCTGGTTTGGGGTTTTATTTGCTGTTATTTTTCCAGCTCCTTAAGGTGTAAGGTTAGGTTTTGTATCTGAGATCTTTCTTCCTTTTTTAGGAAGGCCTGGATTGCTATATACTTTCCTCTTATGACCGCCTTTGCTGCATCCCAGAGATTTTGGGTTGTGCTGTTATCATTTTCATTGGCTTCCATATACTTTTTAATTTCCTCTTTAACTTCTTTGTTAGCCTATTCATTCTTTAGTAGGATGTTCTTTAGTCTTCAAGTATTTGTTACCTTTCCAAAGTTTTTCTTATGGTTGATTTCGAGTTTCATAGCATTGTGGTCTGAAAGTATGTATGGTATGATCTCGATCTTTTTGTATTTGCTGAGGGCTGAACTTGTGTCCCAGTATGTGGTCTATTCTGGAGAACATTCCATGTGCACTGGAGAAAAACGTATATTTTGCTGCTTTAGGATGAAATGTTCTGAATGTATCTGTTAAGTCCATCTGGTCCAGTGTGTCATTCAAAGCCATTGTTTCCTTGTTGTTTTTTTTTTTGATTAGATGATCTGTCCATTGCTGTGAGTGGAGTGTTGAAGTCTCCTACTATTATGGTATTACTATCAGTGAGTTTGTTTATTTTTGTGATTAAATGATTTACATATGTGGGTGCTTCCACATTTGGCACATAAATGTTTACAATTGTTAGGTCTTCTTGGTGGATAGACCCCTTAAATATGATATAATGCCCTTCTTCATCTCTTGATACAGTCTTTATTTTAAAGTCTAGATTGTCTGATATAAATATAGCTACTCTGGCTTTTTTTTTGTTGTCCATTAGCATGATAGATGGTTCTCCATCCCCTTTCAATCTGAAGGTGTCTTTAGGTCTAAAGTGGGTCTCTTGTAAACAGCATATAGACAGATCTTGTTTTTTTATCCATTCTGTTACCCTATGTCTTTTGATTGGAGCATTTAGTCCACTAACATTTAGAATGAGTACTGAAAGATATGAATTTATTGCCATTATGTTTCTTGTAGAGTTGGAGTTTTTGTTGGTGTTCTCTGGTCCTTTCTAATCTTAGTTGCTTTTGGCATTTATTTATTTATTTAGTTACTAATTAATTAATTCATTCATTCATCTTTTCTCTCCTTAGAAAGTCTCCCTTAAAATTTCTTGCAGGGCTGGTGTAGTGGTCACAAACTCCTTTAATTTTTGTTTGGGAAACTTTTTATCTGTCCTTCAATTTTGAATGGCAGCCTTGCTGGATAAAGAATTCTTGGCTGCATGTTTTTCTGATTCAGCACATTGAATATATCCTGCCACTTCTTTCTGGCCTGCCAAGTTTCTGTGGATAGGTCTGTTTCAAACCTGATCTGTCTTCCCTTGTAGGTTAATGACTTTTTTCCCCTTGCTGCTTTCATGATTCTCTCCTTGCCTGATTATTTTGTGGATTTGACTATGATATGCCTTGTTGATGGTTGGTTTTTGTTGAATCTAATGGGAGTTCTCTGTGCTTCCTGGATTTTGATGTCTGTGTCTTTCCCCAGGTTAGGAAAGTTTTCTGCTATGATTTGCTCATATAACCCTTCCACTCCTATTTCTCTCTCTTCCTCTTCTGGGACCCATCTGATTCTGATGTTGTTCCTTTATAATGAGTCACTGATTTCTCTAATTCTTAAATCATGCTCTTTTGTCTTAATCTCTCTCTTTTTTTTCTGCTTCATTATTCTCCATAAGTTTGTCCTCTATATTGCTGATTCTCTGTTCTGCCTCATCCATCCTTGCCAAGGCAGCATCCTTTTGAGATTGCAGGTCAGTTATAGCATTTTTTATTTCATCCTACTAGCTTTTATTTCTTTTATCTCTGTAGAAAGGGATTCTAATCTATTTTTGACTCTGGCTAGTATTTTTATTATCATGATTATAAATTCTGGTTCAGACATCTTGCTAGTATCTGTGTTGGTTAAGTCCCTGGCTGTCATCTCTTCCTGCTCATTCTTTTGGGGTGAATTCCTTAGTTTTGTCATTTTGAAGTGATAAAAGTAATTAATGAGGTAGAAAAAATTATAATTAAAAAATAAAATTAAAAAATTAAAGACAAACACAACAAAAATGAAACAAATGATGCTAAATCCTAGGTGTGTTTTGATCTGGGTTTTCAAAGTGGCTTGAAAGATTAGACAAAAAAGGTGGAAAAAAAAAGGAAATCATTTGAAAATTGGAAAAAATGAATACACTGAAGTAGACTAAAATAAAATGATGGAAGTAAAATAGAGTTTGAAAAAATTTACACAAAAGTAAAAAATATAGTAGAAAAAAATTAAAAATATTTTAATAAAAATTGAAAATAAAAATGAATTTTTTCTCTTTCTGTATTCAAGAAAAAGAAAAGAAACGAAAAAGAGAAAACCAAAAAAGAAAGAAAGAAAGAAAATTGAATAGATGGACTGGTGAACAGACTGAAATACAACTGAAATTACTTCGTTTTCCCCTAGAAATCAAAGCACTTTATAGTACATGCACTAATCAGGTGGTGAGACTTGTGTTCTTCAAGAGCAGAGTTGGGGTTTAGTGTAATGAATGGGGTTGAGTGGGGTTTAGTGTAATGGCTCCACTCTCCACTAGATGGCGCTGCTAGCCTATTGGGGTGGATTGTTGTTACACTTGTAGGTGCCTATGTGCATGTGCGAGAACAGTGAAAATGGCGTCACCCATCTGCCCAGACTCTAGTATCAGTACTCTGTTCCCCCCAATCAGCATTTGCACACCTGTCCTTCGTCTTCAGCTTCCGTCCACTCCCCACTTCCACACTATCTATGACCAAGCCTCAGGTAGCACCTCCCTCCTGAGTTTTGTCTCAGATGTGGCTGCCTTCCCTGGCCCCCACTTCTGAGGAACTGAGGCTTTGACCCACTCTGCCCCCTCTGCAGAGGGGGGCAATGAGCAATGGCTGGTGGCCGGCTGCGCCCAGGAGCACTTGAGGGACCGTGCTGCTGCTGATGCCCAGAGACTGTGGCCAGGTGCCATCCTGCCTCAGGAAAAGTTCATGAGACAGTGTAGCAGCAGCACCTCAAGGATTATGGAAAATCACAACACACATCTGGCACCAGGCTTCACCCCCAAGGACTTTGTTCTAGCACCAGCAAATGTGGCTGTTCTTTGGGGTCTGCTGGGCTCAGACCTCACAACCCCTACCAAATGTCCTTCCAGCAGTGGAACCGCTTCTCCCCGTGTGGCCCAAGAACCTCCCAGATCCCACTCTGTTCCTGAGGATTCGCCCTTCCCACCAGAGCACCACCAGGTATCGAGCTGCAGAGTTTCAGTCTCTGTGCTCCCCCTGTTTACAGTCTTAATGGAATTTAAGACTCCTTCTCCTTTCTCCCTGTTTAGTTTAGTCCCTGTGGCTGTTTCCAATTTTCCACTTTCTCTCCAGCTGCTTTTGGGGAGAGGTGCTTTTCCCATATCCCCCCACCCCACGTAAAAGCGTTCTCCGTCAGTCCTCTGTCCACATGCAAAAGTGGCTCCCTGTCCTCTGCAGTTTTTCTCCTCCCAAGTTCACCTCTCCAGGCCACATATCTGCTGAATTCTGTGGTTCAGGTTGTGCAGGTTGTTGTGTTAATCCTCAGATCAGTTTTCTAGGTGTGCAGGATTGTTTAGTGTTGGTCTGGCTCACTTTTTCTTTGTTTTTGAATTGTTCACCTATATGTGGTTTTGAATCTGGTGATCAAGGCAGAGAGAAGTAGGAAAGGCTGAGTATATTAAGAACTTTTTATTCTATGTCAGAATAAAAATACATAACATTTTTAAAAATTAGAATTAGGTATAGCATACATAAATATCTTTAGCTAATGAAAGACATGAATGAAATATCCTCTGGTATGATTTTTTTTTAATTTTTTTTTAACGTTTATTTATTTTTGAGACAGAGAGAGACAGAGTATGAACGGGGGAGGGTCAGAGAGAGGGAGACACAGAATCTGAAACAGGCTCCAGGCTCTGAGCTGTCAGCACAGAGCCCGACGCGGGGCTCGAACTCACGGACCGCGAGATCATGACCTGAGCTGAAGTCGGCCGCCTAACCGACTGAGCCACCCAGGCGCCCCCCTCTGGTATGATTTTTAAAATTTAGAAGTGAATTCTCAAATTTTGGTCCATATACAGTCTTTAGGAAATTTTTGTTTTTAATAGGGACGTGTGTCTGTATGCATATAATTTATTTACAGTTCAGGAATGATGCTAAATTATGGTTAAAAGGTACAAAAGTGCACAGTTGGGGCGCCTGGGTGGCTCAGTTGGTTAAGCATCAGACTTTGTCTCAGGTCATGATCTCACAGTTCATGTGTTGGAGCCCCATGTCGGACTCTGTGTTGACAGTTCTGAGTTTGGAACCTGCCTCAGATTCTGGGTATCCCTCTTTCTCTGCCCCTCCCCTGCTTGTTCTGTCTCTCTGTCTCTCAAAAATAAATAAGCATTAAAAAAATTAATAAAAACACAAGAAACAAAATGCACACTAATGCTAAGTCTATACTTTGCAGGTTTTGCTTATAATATATTACATAGCTCTCTATGAAATGCTTTATATTTCTTTTGGATGTTCTTTTTGAAGACTTTGCCACTGTTAGGTCTATGTAAAAGGACAGTTGTTCTTTTTTTTGTTTTTTTTTTACTTTCATAAGTCACTAAAAAGTTTCATGTCTCATTTTCTTATCTACCACTCTAAAATCTTTAAAAAAAATAAGTAAATAAAAAATAAATAAAACAGCTTCCTCCAGAGTTTTTACATGTATTTGTGTTCAGTAAGATTATTTATGGACTCAACTCATTAAAGTATTTTAAAAGGATCCTTAGCAAGGTGAGCATTAGACAAGGAAATTAATTCAGTGCTGCGAATATAAATAGAATACTGTAATCATAAAAAATATAATAGAAATCAGCACTTTCTCATCCAACATAAACTCCTTTAAAAAAATCAACCAGCTTCTGTAATTACATTTTTATTGTGTTTTTTTTTTTACACCATATTCCTCTGGTAGGTAAGCTCATAATTACAGACAGCCCTGCCTTTATGTATTTAAATTAAAGTCAAATGGTCCCAACTCCCAGGTTTTTTTTTCTTTTGTTCAGTAACTAAACAAAAAAAGAATAAATCTGGTTCTTGAGAAAACAAATTAAAATTGATGGACAGAAATATTGCCATATTTCAACATACTGAGTAGGAAAAAGATAAAAGATCTAGACACTGTGCTAAATGTTTTGTAAAATCAATCACGTTTCATCAAGATGACCTTGTGAAAAATATACATATATTTTAAAACCGTGAATTTTGCTAATATCAGAAATTTCAATACAAAGGGACTCAGAACAAAAGGTTCTTTAATCGCTCTCAAATGTGGAGTTTCCAGAAGTAAAGGTAGTTTTAGTATTAAGTAGATCAAATGACACAACAGCATCACTAAGGATGTAGCATTTTCATTCCCTCCTCTCTGAACTCTGTATCATCAGCATCATGCTAAGATGGTTCTGTAGGGAAAAGCATTGGTAACAATTCCTAGTGCCTAAGGATTCTTTGTCTATGTCCAGGGAAAGAAAAGCATTCTTTGTCCCAATATTACAAGTGTTTTTCAATTTATTATATCTGGATTGACTTAAGTTGCAAATATTCTCCTGACTCCATCATTTTGGTCAGAAAAATGTAATGCGATCATTGGTTAAGTCACTAATGGCCCATCCTTGGCTGTTTGGGAAACAGGTAGTTGTCAAAACAAAATTTGGGTGTTATTAGATAAGGAGAGTTAGAAAATAGTGGCTATGTTGGTAGATACGGAATGTCCACTGGAATGTTAGGATCTGTAATAAATTAGGGAACTGGGGGTACCTGGGTGGCTCAGTCGATTAGGCATCTATTGATTTCAGCTCAGGTCATGATCTCACGGTTGGTGAGACTGGGCCCTGCATTGGGCTCTTCACTGGCAGCGTGGAACTTGCTTGGGATTCTCTCTCCCCCTGCCTCTCTCTCTGCCCTTATTTCTCTCTCTCTCTTTCTGTCTTTCTTTCTCAAAAATAAATAAACATTAAAAACAATTTTAAAAATAAGTAAGGAAACAAAGGTTCCAAGAACTCAAGTAACTTAACAATGTTTACCTGGAGTTGAACGCAACTCTGTACTTGAATTTTTTCATAACTTCAGTTCTACAACTTTCAATGCCATGAAAATGACTGGATTTTATACACTCCCATGAGTAGTACATGCCACACTTGCACTAGGTACTTGGTTTGTCCATTCTAACGTTACCAGATTTATTAACTGATTTTGTATGGTTTAGGTAGCTATCTTTAAAAAAAATCAATGAAGACGTTTCCAATTTCAGATTTTTGAATAAAAAATAATCAGGTGATTTTAGAAAATATGTCCTTACACTATGAAATGTATTATATTCAGGTTATTAAACTATTAACTTAAAGATAAATATATATTAAGTTATATGGCAGCTGTTCTCCAAAGACATTGTATGATAGTTACTCTCATTTCTTTGTGTTTGTACCACCCCTCACATCAAGTGGTAGAATTTATGTACCCTCCGCTTGAATTAGGGCTAGCCTGTATTACTGGCTTCAACCAATAGAATATTGCAGAAGTGACATTCTAGAAAGCCAGGCTTTTGAGGCTTTAAGGAAGCTTTCACTTTCTAGAAGCCACATTGTGAGGAAACCCAAGCCGTATAAGGTGGTCACATGGAGGACTAACTTGCTCTGATTGTCAGTCCCATCTTAGTTCCTACCCAACAGCCAGGACTATATAGTGAACCATTTTGAACATTTCAGGCCAATTTGAGATTGACTTAATGGCCTGGCATTCCATGGTCATCTAACCTTGGCCCAATCAATATCAAATGGAGCAAAAAAAAAAAAACAAAAAACAAAAACAAAAACAAAACTGTAGGGCTGAGCCAAACCATTTCACAGGCTAGTGAAAGGTAAGAGTATTTTTTATTTTAAGGCCCTATGTTTTGTTATGGCTTATCATGCAACAATGGACAATATATGTGATGTAAGATGGTCAACATATGTGATGTGGTTCTTAAACCAGCCTGTGATCCCTGCTTATTATACCATTGGCAAAAAAACCTCAGGCAAAATTTGACTGTGTCTAGACTATTCTTTTTTCCTAAGTATAATTTTCTGCTTCCTACCATGTTAATCCACACCCTAGTTTGGTCTGTACTTTCTAGTTCCAAAAGTAGTGTGTTAAAAGTGTAGAAAATTCTCAGTCTTTCTTCAAATTGAGAAAGTTCAGCATCTAAAGGAGAAATATATTCATATTATGGTATTTATAGCTATTTCCATCTCTATTAATAACTGGACAGATTTATGCAAAGCTTCACTCAAGGAAAACTCACCCCCTGTCAAAATGTACTAGGTCGAATCACTTGCAGCTATTGCCTAGAATTTTTTTCAATTTTTTTTTTTTTATTGCGGGGTTGGGTTTCTCTTCTGATTGAAAGTTTACAGACCTTCAACTACGAGGTTAAGAGATAAAATTCTGGGGCCATGAATCATTTTAAAGAACTTCTTCTAAACTAGACAAAAATTTTGATTGTTACTTTTTATATAATCCTATAAACCTTCCCCTCCCACTCTTCTCTACTCTATTTCCAGGAATTTTGTTTATGATCATGTCATACCCATTTTTGTGAGGACTATACTTGCATAAAGCATCTTAAAATTTTTTACTAAATTAATGTCAGGCAATTAATTATAGATTATGTGATTCCACTTAAAAAAATATATCTTTTATTTTTCTGACCTGAGCAAACCCAATAAAGAGACCAGAACTGAATTAGGAGAGAAGACATTACATATGATGGTCTGAAAGCCATTAGCAGTGGCTGGCATGGGATTTACCAGTTTTAGTATTCAGTGTATCTTTAACATAATGTATAATCTATAGTGCACAATAAAAATGCAAACCTCAAATCATATTTTCTCTGTAAGCTTGATTTTTTTAATCACATGGATAGATAAGTTTTAAAAGAAATTTACTATAGATAAGTTTGATTAGAATAAGTATGTGTTTTTTTTCACCAACTAACTTATCAACAGATATATCATCTATACTATCCTACTATAATATTCATCCCTTCATTAGCATAACATAATTTTAGACACTCATTAAGAACCTCTAAGCCTATTTAAAGTACATTTACGATCATCGGATTAAGTTTTTATATTATCAAAATGCATATGGTTAATAACAGGTAACCCCAACCAATATAGAGCATTGTAAATGTCATTTAATTTTGTCTGAAGTTGTCTTCTGGAGCATGGCATTTAAGGAGGCATTAAAAAAATCAGCACTCAAAATAATAGTTTAATGCAAGATTTTGAAAAATGAAAACCAACGCAAAAAAGTCCATGGTGAACAGAATATTAGCTATTCAAAGAAGGGGTCTGTATTGCTGATTTTTCCTTTTTTTCCCAGGCTCCAAAATGGCAGAGTGTGACACTGCTCACTACCTGTGTCCTCAAAGATTTCCCCCAAGGGGGAGACAAAGAGGTAGAACACAAGTACATGGAGTGTTGGGTACATTGGAAGTACATTATCTGTCACTAGTGCTGGCATGGTAGACTAACTGATGCCTTCCAGAATAAACAACACTGCTCTTGCTGTTGCTGTGGTGAAATTACTTTTATGGAAAGAAATACCTGATACCTAGGTCTACCTAAAAACTGCTCCTAAAGATCATGATTCCTTCAAGTATCTTCGCTCTCATTATTAATTGGTTAGGAGAGAAAGAGCTAATTGTTTCTAATTTGAATTTGATGTACTCCTATCTAATTTGCAATTAAAGAGTTTTTTTACAAAGTTAATGAATCTTCATCCCCTTCATCTGACTATCTCTGTTACAATTTTGCAAATCAGCATATATATGCACAAAAATGGTACATTTTTGTTGAGTTGTCTGACCTAACAAGCACTAAACATTTGTGATCTAATTTCTCTGAAAGCTTCAGCATTTTGGTACTGACATATTGCTAATGTGAAGAAATATGACTTTATTCTGCTGACTACTAATTAATCTTGATAATTATATCATCTCTCAAGCATATTCAAAATCAGATGTGAGAAATAGTGGCTATGAAGTAAAAAACGTCTTTATCTGCACAAATGCCTTGCTATCTAGAAAAGACTTCAGCTGAAGCCTCACTTTTGGATAAGTGGTTGATTTGGCAATTATTGTTCTCAAATAAGAGGTTTTAAAGGAAAAGAGTATTAATTTGTATGTGTAGTTTGCACATTGTGTTTCAATGAGACATTGAAAAGAAATGTTTTTAATATAGCATATAAAACTACAAAATTATAGACAGTTACATAATTTTCTTTTATCCTTACAATAACTCCACAAGGATGATATTTTTTAACTCCCAATTTTTATGAAAAACTAAGGAGACTTGGATGGTTTAAATAACGTATCTAAGTAAGCTGAAACAATAAGCTTAGAGCTAAGCTGTAACCAAGCTAGTGTTCAAAGTATATGTCTTCTTAAAAAAATTTTAAAAACACATCTCTCCATGATATTAATTCCTTTGCTTACTGTATTTAGAAAACTTCCCACTTCATGTATATTTTACACTTCTTATTTGTTCCTAAGACTCCCACAACAAATTGCCACAGACAGAGTGGCTTACAACAACAGAAATGTATTTTCTCACAGCTCTAAAGGCCAGAAATCCAAAATTAAGATATCAATAGGGTTGGTTCATTGTGAAGGGTCTGAGGGAGAATTTGTTCCATGACTCTCTCCTAGCTTCAGTGAGTTTTTAGCAATCCTGGCTTAACTTTGATCTCTGCCTCTGTGTTCACATGATCTTCCCTCTGTTTCTCTATGTCTGAACTCTCCCACTCTTATTGGATTTAGGGTCCACCCTAAATCCAGGATTATTTCATCTCAACACCCTTAATTACAGCTGCAAAAACCCTCTTTCCAAGTAAGAAAGTACCTGCATTCACAGGTACCAGAGTTAGAACTCGGCCTTATGTTTTAAGGGTGTACAATTCATCCCACTAGATAGGTTTTATATTTTCTGTTGACAATAATACAAGAGTATAGATACATCACCAATTATAGAAATAGGTAGGAATCAAGTTATTTATAATGATTTATTGTATTAGAAGTCCACAAAGCCATTCTTTTCATATAAGAGGTTACAAATACCAGAGACAAACATTTAAAGAGATTGGGTTTAAGGGAGGAAGATAAGATCTTGATTGGGTTTATTATGTGTTTTCCTTCAGTGACCTATCACTGGTGGGAGTGAGATCACTGTTAAAAGTCAAAAAGTAGACACCTAGATAAAGTATACTGGATGCTAAGGAGATAACTTATTTTTGCTTCTTTTGGCATTATCCAAATAATGCAAAGAAGTTCACACAGGGAAGCAAACCCTGCAATTAATGAACAAAAGGCACAGATTCTACTGGATAGAATGGTTTACTAATGAGAGAAAGAGTGAATTTGCTACTTTATTTTTGAAGCAGAATGTATAACCTTTTAGAGAATTCTTCCTGACATTGTCATCCCATCTCTCTCCAATCATTTTTGATATTTAGCTTCAGCCATGCAGAACTAACAGTTATTAAGGGAAGAAGTGTGTGCATCCGGTTTAACAGAACAGGACTAGTATACCTGAAAAATAAGATAAATGTCAGAAAAAAGAAATATATTGAATCTTGAAAAATGCTTTAAGTCCTTTTTTATGATGACTTCAAAGTTTACCAGAACATACTTATTTTGCTATATTTTTGGGACTCAGATAATTACTCAATTTATTGGCTTTTAACCAGTAGCTTTCAGAATCCAATTGCAGACTGTAATTCAACATTGTAACTGGTTAAGAACCTTATGTCCCAGGGAATAGAATGTGCATTTACCTATAGGAGCAGTGTCGATAATTGAAAGATTTAAAAGTAGATGAGTATAAGAAAAAATATGTAAGGACTGTTAATTTATTTGAAGAAGTGAGTGAATCTGTTATAGCATTTTCAAGTAGGAAGATGATTGTTATAGGAATAACTGAGAATAATCTAGTAATACTGAAGAAGACACTAAAAACTGATTGTTTAATTACAGAAAGAAAATTTTCATGAAATAGTGTATGAGGAAGTTGACTCAGGGTTGACAGACTTTTGAGTATGACACATGATCAAGGATGAGAGATTGAAAGGCTCTGGCAGAAGATGAATAACTTTCAAATTTACTTCAGAAAAAATTGGTCAGTTCTAGACTAGATAGTATGCCCTAAGGTGATAACTGGGTGGACAGGGATTGATAACAGGAGTTTAAATACAACTCTTTTAAATTCTCTTTCTCTTTTTTTGTTTTGTTTTTATTTGAATTCCAGTTAGTTAACATACAGTGTAATATTAGGTGTAAATTCTGTGGCTCAACACTTCCATTCATTACAAGAGCCCTCCTTAATCCCCATCCCCTGTTTCATCCATCCACTCACCCACCTCCTCTCTAGTCACCATCAGTTTCTTCTCTATAGCCAAGAGTCTATTTCTTCGTTTTCCTCTTTCTTTTCTTTCCCCTATGATTGTTTTGTTCCTGAAAACCCACAATGAGTGAAATCATATGGTATTTGTCTTTCTCTAACTTCGAATTCAATTCCGATGACTTCAGAGTCATTTGGTTCCCTAAGCCTGCTTTTCAAGACCCTGTGATTAATTTGGCGATTATTCACGAAGTATAAGCTATGTGTATGGAGACTCTAAGATAAATCAGATATAAAACCATTTCTGTATTTTTAATTTAGATAGAAAATAAAAAGACATACAGAAATAATTATAAAACATCATAGAGAATACCAAATATGATAAGAAAGCCACAGAAAACAATAGTAGCAAGTTCTGAAAAGCAAGAGATTATTTCCTATTCTTAGAAAGCAGTATGAGGGAAGTTGTCATGAAGACTCAAGCTTCTTTTTTCTTTTCAAATTTATTTATTTTGAGAGAGAGAGAACAGGGGAGGGGCAGAGAGAGAGGGAGAGAGAAAATCCCAAGTAGGCCCCACACTAACAATGCTGAGCCCAATGAGTGCTCGATCTCACAAAATCATGAGATCATAACCTAGCCGAAATCAAGAGTTGGATGCTTAACCCACTGAGTCACCCAGGTGCCCCAAGACTCAGGGTTTTTAATAGGATTTAGAATGATAAATTAGGTTGGGTTCAGACATATAAAGAAGATCAACAAAGAGTTTTTGAGGCAGGGAGAACATTGTGAGCAAATGCACAAAGAACAATGTAGGAAGAGCATTGACCTGATTGGTTATAGTATGCACATCCTTGGAGGCAATTAATAGACAACAAATTAGCAAGGGTAAATGGAGAGGATCTTAAATATCAGCTTAAGGAATCTTCACCTTTTCTATAAATATTAAAGATACGGTGATAGGTTCAGAGAAGTGGATTGACATGATCAGAAAGTGATTTTTGGAAGTTCATTTTTTCTGTGATACCATCTACTTAATATATACTGAATATTATCTTCTGCCTTTTGTAATATTTTTTAACCCATACCACTAAGCACCAAATATTTATATTGTTTATGTGGTACTGCTTAAGAGGTATTCAATCATTGCTTAAGAGGTATATACAAAATAAGTAACAGATATCAACGTATTTTGAGTTGGACTTTGCCAAAAAAGCATCCTCAGATATATGTTTGGTCATCTTTAAGTAGGGAGACTGCTGGTATGGGGTTGGAGGCAGTTCTTTCATGTGTGTAACTCCAGAACATTCAGTATCTGTGGGTTGGAGAACTGTATACACCCTTACCCATCTCCCTCCACCAAGCATTGTGACAACCAAAATGGGCACTTGCGTTTCCAGATGCCCTCATGTGTAAGTGTGCAGCATGGAGCAGGACATCCTTTGAGAACCATGCAGGGTCTAGCATACAATAATGATAGGTAATGCTTGTAAGTAAAGTGTCTAATATACATGTCTCAGAGAATATTCATTTGCATTTCCATCGTAAACACTGCAGTGCAAGAATTCAGTTTTGAATGAATTTAGAAACCCACATCCTTTTAGATTTTAATGATGAACTTTATTATAGTCAATACCCATGGTAATTGTGCTATAAAGGAATATTTCTAAGGTCCTGGAATTCTTCATTTCTGACACTCTTGATACAGAACTTCCTTTTTGTTTAATATCTAAACAGGTCAGTATTAATTTTCAAAAGTGCTGAACCAATGCATGAGGGTACCTGCTAACGGGTGTCTCAATATGGGGAGAAAAAGGAGCCCTAAGTGTGTGAAGGTCATTCTGTTGTTGCCTGGATCTCATTCAATGTGTCTATCTGCTCTATTTAACTTTGCTACTCTAATTCTTCTTTTTATTCTTTCCATATTCAACAATGATTTCCATTTATGCCAGTTTATTTGATTCTCCATTCCTCCCTAACCATTCTCAACAATAGTGCTTGAACACTGACAAAGATATGAAAAACGTTTTTGTTTTTTGTTTTTATTTATTATTTTTAATCTGCATCCAAGTTATTTAGCATATAGTGCAATAATGATTTCAGGATTAGATTCCAGTGATTCATCCTCTACATGTAACAACCAGTGCTCATCTCAACAAATATCCTTCTTGATGCCCCTTGCCCATTTAGCCCATGACCCCACCACAATCCCTCCTAGCAACCCTCAGTTTGTTCTATATATTTCATAGTTTCTGTTGTTCTGTGCCCCTCCCTGTTTTTATATTATTTTTGCTTCCCTTCCCTTATGACCATCTGTTTTGTATCTTAAATTCCACATGTGAGTGAAGTCATATATTTGTCTTTCTCTGACTAATTTTCCTTAGCATAATATATTCTTTCCATCCACGTTGTTGCAAATGGCAAGATTTCTTTCTTTTTTTTGCCGAGTAATACTCCATTGTGTGTGTGTGTGTGTGTGTGTGTGTGTGTGTGTGTGTGTATCTCCACACCTTCTTTATCTATTTGTTAGTCGATGGACATTTGGGCTCTTTCCATATTTTGGCTATTGTCAATAGTGCTGCTATAAACATTGGAGTACATGTGACCCTTCGAAATAGCACTCTATATCCTTTGGATAAATACCTAGTAGTGCAATTGCTGGGTCTTAGGGTATTTTTATTTTTAATTTTTTGAGTAACCTCCATTCTGTTTTCCAGAATGGCTGCACCAGTTTGCATTCCCACCAGCAGTGCAAAAGGGTTCCTCTTTCTCTGCATCCTTGACAACATCTGTTGTTGCCAGAGTTGTTAATTATAGCTATTCTGACAGGTGTGAGGTGGTATCTCATTGTGGTTTGATTTGTATTTCCCTGATGATAAGTATTATTGAACATTTTTTCACGTGTCTATTAGCTATCTGAATGTCTTCTTTGGAAAAGTGTCTATTCATGATTTTTGCCCATTTCTTCACTGGGTCATTTGTTTTTTGGGTATTGAGTTTGATGATCTCTTTATAGATTTTGGATACTAACCCTTTATCTGATGTGTCATTTGCAAAATCTTCTTCCATTCTGTCAGTTGCATTTAAGTTTTGCTGATTGTTTCCTTCACTGTGCAGAAGTTTTTTATTTTGATGAGGTCCCAATAATTCATTTTTGCTTTTGTTTCCCTTACCTCTAAAGACTTGTTGAGTAAGAAGTTGCTGCATCTGAGGTCAAAGAGGTTTTTGTCCACTTTCTCCTCGAGGATTTTGATGGTTTCCTGTCTTACATTAAGGTCTTTCATCCATTTTGAGTTTATTTTTGTGTATGGTGTAAGAAAGTGGTCCAGGTTCATTCTTCTGCACGTCGCTGTCCAGTTTCCCCAACACCATTTGCTGAAGAGACTCTTTTTTTTTATTGGATATTGTTTCTTGCTTTGCCAAAGGTTAGTTGGCCATGTTTGTGGGTCCAATTTTGTGTTCTCTAGGATAATAAAGATGTTAAGCCCACACTTTATTAGAAACATGTCTACCTTCTCTGTATTTGTAGTTGAACTACAGAACTGTGCTTTTTATTTTACCAATAGAATTTTGAAAATTCTAGCCACTCATGCTAATCTATTTTCTCACCTTATTTTATTTTTATCCATGTCTCATTGACAAAATGGGAATGCACAAACTCCAAAGCAAGTGGTTCTTGTGGCATTTTTCTTCCTTGCACATCTTAATTGTAACAATTATATGTGTATATAATTTTTTCCTCTAGCACATTAAACATATTTATCAAATACTTGGGAACAAAAAGTAATTATATAATATGTGGGTGTATTATTCCAAATGGCTCCTATTTTCCTAATCATCCATTTCTAGTAAGGCATTGTCATTCAGAGCAAATAAGTATTTGGATGACACATATGCATTTTAGTCAGATGAAGGGTGATTGCTGTTTTGCCTGCCAGGAGAAAAAATCGTATTTAAAAATAAAATTGTAGCTATCTCACAGGATCCAAAAGAAAAGAACAACTCTACAAAATATTAATAGGAGCAGAGAAGGTGAACAAAGCTAATATAAACACCTACTCTGTGTAGTGAATTGTGTAAGACACTGCAAATATCTTGCATTTATCAAATATCTGAGAGACATCTATCTATATATAATTCTCATGACATTGTCCCTCTATTTTATTTTTTAAGTTTATTTATTTATTTTGGGAGAGAGTGAGTGACCAGGGGAAGGGAAGAGAGAGAGAGAGAGAGAGAGAGACAGAGACAGAGACAGAGACAGAGAGAGAGAGAATCCCAAGCAGGCTTCACACTGTCAGTGCAGAGCCTGATGCAGGGCTTGATCCCATGATCCATGAGATCATGACCTGAGCTGAAACCAAGAGTTGGATGCTTAACAGACTGAGCCACCCAGTCACCCCTATCCTTCTGCTTTAAATATTAAGAAACAGTGGCACAATTAAGTTAAATCATTTGCCTGAGGACGCATAATGCGATATCAACATAAATTCACTTTTGTCTAACTCAGAACCCTGACTTTCTCTACCACCTCCCCTTCCCCTGCAATGAGAGGTTATAGCTAATCTTTGACATGTTTCTAATCTCAATCTAGACACCTTCAGTCTACTTATTCAGGAATCTTTACAACAAATTACCAATTGGTAAGGAACCAGAAACGGTAGTATTAATTTACATACTCAGTTTCTTTTTGTGTAGGTGTTTATCTGTTATAGGCCACATCTTCTACTTATTTTTCTTTTCCCTAACATCAAGGCCAGATAGAGTTTATATTTGGAGTCATATGGAGAAATCACTTTTAAATTAAGTCTCTACCTCTTATAAGCTACAGGACCTTGGGCCATTTATTGATGTCTTTGAATTTGTTTTGTATATACAGAATGATAGAATCATGATACCTATATAATACAAGGGTTCTTCAGAAGATAAGATGTAATAACATATAGACATTTCCTACTCAATCCCTATGCTCAATTGGCATGTAATTTATTTTACTTTCTTTCCTATCCCTCTAAATTCAGTTACTATATCTTTGTGCAAATGTGAAATACAAGGTGATACTATACAGAACTCTATAGGATTAGGGAGTATTGATGAATTTCTTTGATGGCAAAATTAAAGCAATCAGTATCTGGTATGATATCATTTAGAGGAGTATGGGCTACTTTTCAGGACACTCCTGTTAAAAACCAAAATTCTGAGTTTAATTATCAGAACTGAAATTCTCAGCATTAACACGGACAACACTTATATCCACCATTCCTAAATTCAAAGGTACTAAGCCTGGGGTGGGCAGTTTCCATATGCAAGATAGATTTTTGTGCATTTGTATATAGAGTTATTTTTAAGACTCTCTCTCTCTCTCTCTCTCTCTCTCTCTCTCTCTCTCTCTCTCTATATATATATATATATATATATATATATATATATTTCAGGATTTACCTGCTATTTCTGAGACTCTGCATAAATATGTGATGGCACTATTCATGAACTCAAAAAATGGTGCAATCATTTTAATAATGACATATTTCAGCAAAAATAAATATAATTCAGATAAAGTCTTTCATGGGTATTCTCCAGGAAACTGAAAAAAAAATTTCTATGAAGCAAGATATTACTATGGGAAGACTCTGTTGTCTGCACTGTGCTTTGGCAAGGCTTTGGGATACAGTCATTAAATAGGTTGACTGTAAATTTGTTTCACTGGTTAATTAAATCCAAGAGTTTGCAAGAAAGGCTGTCATATTATGTTGAATTTAATTTCTTAAAACACATCGATCTTATGGAATTTTTTTACGAGTTCTGAAAGGGTAGTTGGAAGCATTGGCAAAAAGTACATGATCTCTTTTTAATCCAAGGCTGGTACTTCTAATTTCAATGTTCAAGTTTGAAAGAAGTATATGGTTGTTGGTTTGGTTTGTTTCTGCAAAACAGAATAAACTACAACACCCTCTCTATAATCTCTTAGCATAAAATCATGAGGAAGAAATAGCATTTCATGGCTTAGAAAAGCAATGAGGCATAAACATTTGTGGAACATTGTTTCTAAACAAGAGATTATAGTAAGAATTCTTGAATTCTTCTGGAGTCCTCCAATGTGGAGACAGTTTGTCTCCTCCTCGTCCATGTCACTTATTTATTATATAGTTAATGAAACTAAAGAGCAGGGAGAAAAAGAGACTTGATGAAGGGTGATATTTGTTGGCTTTGGTGATGCTAAAATGTGAATTCAGGTTTCTTTGACACTGAAGGAAAAAGAAAAGTTTTTCCTGTTCCATTTCTTCTTCCAAAATATAACTTAGGGGAAAAGATGCAATTGATTAAGTGGACTAAAGAACATTGAAGAACCAAATACATGTGCCTACAACATACTCTTCATTAGCCATTAGCTTATCAAACTCTATTACAACATAATTTCCAGGAATTTGAATTTAAGTAATATATTTTCAAATTAAATATTTGTTAAAGGGTGGAACAATTTAGATGATATACAATCTCATTGGTAAATCTTTTCTGTCATATCTAAATGTAAGGTATACATGTGGGAAAAACCACCTACTGAAATGTGGAAGAGAAATACAAAGCATTGTCTTGCCAAATATTTGGATTTATTTTATCTAAAACTAAATAGTATTTTATCTCAGTCATATTCGTTAGCTACATTATATGCAAGTATATTTCAAAGTAGGTCCATACAGCCTGGGTGTTTCAGTCGGTTGAGCGCCCCGCTCTTGATTTTGGCCCAGGGTCAAGGAGTTGAGCCCCATGTTTGGCCCTCACACTGAGTATGGAGCCTGCTTAAGATTCTCTCTCTCTCTGCCTCTGCCCCTGTCCCTTGCTCATGCTCTCTATCTCTCTCAAAACAACAGCAAATTAGGTCCACATAGACCATATGTATGGGAGAAAAAGAAAAATAGAGATATGAAAAAGTAACAGTGTAAATTCCATATTGGTAGTATTGCAAAAGCTGAAAAACAAATGGTACTCTTCTTCATGCCATACAAGTCTGTTATTATTTCTACTCTTGGAAATTGCAATTCAGTACTAGTGCTTAATATGTCTGAGAAAGCTGTACCAGATATATATGAAAGGAGCAGAACTGTCTTATCTTTGCTTTCTTAATATACATCAGGCAAACGGGATGTTGCTAAATGTCATTTCTAAAGCAAATACACACACTTCATCCTAAAGTAGAACCAGTACTGTAGAATTCCAAGGAATTGGTTGGTAGATGTGAGTGGAGGGGCATAATTTGTTTTAGAAAATTATGCTTACATTAATTACATCCTAAATATTCTAACTGTGCTTAGCATGTGTTTTTGGTTGTTTCCCAACAGATAAAAACTACAAATGAGTGGTAAAAGTAGATGAGCTAAGAGGTCCAAGACTTTATGTTATTTGAGGGTTGGCAAAAGGCTATCTAATATTGGTTTATAACAAAAATATATATGTATACATACATACATGTATATATGCATATGTTTATATATGTAAGCCCTGTAAGTATATATATATCTTACATATATGCAACATATATATGTGTATATATATGTGTGTGTGTGTGTGTGTGTATATATATATATATATATATATATATATATATATATATATGTAAGCACTGACTTCAGTTTTAATAGGGGAAAATCACAAAAGGTACTAGCCAGATCTGGGGAGGTAAAGAGAAATGAAAGATAAAATTTATCGAATGGTTACTTTGTTCTTAGAACTGTACAAGGGAACTTTATATTATTTCATCTAGTCCTTAGTCTTACAGGAAAGCACGGTTGGTTTTATTTTTCTTGTGAGCAAACTACATTTCTGTTTCTGAGAAATAGTAGCAGAAAGAATGAATAACTAGCTCAGGTTATAGATAACTCTGTCCAATAACCACAGAAATGAAATAACTTGCCCAGGTAGTAGAGAGCAGAGTTGAAATTAGGGCAAAGGTTGGCTTCACCCCCCAAGATCATGCTTTTTCCACACCATTGTACTTCTTACCACTTATCCATACTTCTGGAAATTTATGAACTCATTGGGATTGATGTTTTCTGAGATATAGTATGTAATGTGAAGTATATACCTTAAAAATGCAATAATGGTTTAAGAAAGGCTTGAATAGTTTCCAAAAGTCATTCTGTGATGATTTTTGGGCTTGGGTGACATGTATAATGTTATAGAAAACAAATGATCAAGCCCTATTGGCCAATATTCTAAAAGCATCTACAATGATTTAGGCTTTTAAAGGCTGTATTATTGAAGGATAACTATCAAAATTACTCTTTTTGTAATGTCAAAGTGGGCAATTTAGAAAAGTGGGCAAGAATAATTGTCCTTTATATCTGCATTTAATATTTACTGAATGAACCAAGAGCTGTACTGATCACAAAGGAGTTACATCCCAAGGAAGGATCTATTTATAAATGGATCTGTCATTCCTATCTTAGATCACTATGACTAAATCCTTTGAAACGTTGTTCTTCTATACTGAATTGGTCATAGTACTCTGTTAGCTTCATGATCATTAGCATCTGTATTTTATTGTATCTTATATCTATTTTTTCTGTGCTAGGTTAACATGACTTGGACACATTTCAACTTTTAAAATAAGATATTTTATTCGCTATAGGGGAAAAAAACGTATCCAACAAAACCAAGAAGCAGATCTCTTAATTTCACCAATCCATGGAGTTGTTTTCATCAGGAAATAAAATGGGAAATGCTGGTTTTGTATAGTTTTTTTCAAAAATTTATTTTTTAATGTATTTACTGCTTTTAGTTTTCACCAGTCTGATATTATTGATATGTTTCATAAATAGTTTCAATGAAATATTATAAATAGTTTTCAGGTAATAAATTATCATATAATATGAATAAAAACAGAAGATTGATCAAAAACAATTATGATTTTAATGAAAAAAATCTACTTTATAAATGGGTAAAAGTGCTGATGCTAACATGACATTCTGTGAGCAGTTAAATAAAGCAGATGCTCAAAAACTGGAAATGCCCTTAAGAGCCAAGTTCTTGATTACAAGCACTCATAATACCAGCTTTATTATGCTCAGGAGGATAGTTAAGGGGAAGACCTAGAGCTTAGTCTACATGCTGATTTTCCAAAGCTTCTGATAACCTAAGATCCAAGGTAGGATGACATAAGAGAAGAAATAAACCTCATCTTAGAAGTTACCAGGAATAACTGATGAAATGACTGGGTTTTTATCAATCTCTTAATTGTGCCTTGGGCCAATTTATAATATGATGTTTGATGGAGTGGTGATTTTGAGAATTTACATTGTGGCAACAACCTACTGATTGGACTTTACTGGGCAAGGCCTTTTGGTTGTGTGGCTAAAAAGAATATAGTTTCTAATAAAGCAAAGCTACATTAATTGTGTCAAGGATATAGGGAAAATACTTAGATCTCATGGATAACAAAACATGCTTCTTGTTCAGAAGCCAGAAAAAACAAGAATAGGCAAATATGTGGGATGTGTACAGATCAGGATGGAGATCAGGTAACCCCAAACTGGTATCTTCCACAGTAACTCAGCCCAAGTTCTGCTTGAGTTAAAATATCTTAAAATTTCAGTTAATGGTAGATATCAGATACGTAAATAGCATGAGTATTGCTGGAGGTGGAAACCTCTGTAAAATTCTGTTTGTTTGTTAGTGGTAGGGACTAGGTGCCTGAAAGAATCAGAAAAAATGGGTAAAATAAAATTTACTTACGAAGTTTGTAAACACAAAAGGGAGGGAGGGACATGGAAGGGGGAGGAGAAGGGAGAGAAAGAAAGCAATATAGGTAAAACAAAATCAGCGTTCAGTGTATATGTAACAGTATGACATAAAGCTTGGGTGGACGCACTTTGAGACTAGATTGCCTGCATATGAATTTATCCTTTATCATTTGACCTTGAAAGTTATTTATCCTCTATGTGCCCCTGTATGCCAATTTATATATAAATTGAAATCAATAATCCTACTTCACAGAGTTGTTGAGAGGGTTATTGTGGGGAATCGATACAAAAGTGCATTGCTTTTAAGTAATCACAGTGAATATTAAGATATTTAAGGATATATAGAATTCTGAAGTAAAGGAAGCAATCTGTGGAAGCTTAAAAACTGTTGTGGCACGTTAGATCGGAAGGGTAAACTGTAATGAAATTCTGACGGGGGTATGAAATTCAATTAGATAACTCTATTAAACATAAGCTCTCATTGACTATAACACTTCCTATAAAAGGTTAAATTGTTCTAGTACTCAAAAACGTGGAAAAATATTCATACAATCAAATATTTAACTTGCTTCAATTTTTCTTTGACAAAGCACGTCTTTTGTTATGCACTTTCTCAATTATGCACAAACCAATAAGATTTAACATAATTGTCTATTGTTTAAAAGTAATTTTTCAATTAACTCTACACAAAGAATGTGTTCCAAAATTAGTAATGTAAGTTGACTCAAAATTTTCTTTTGTAATGCACTCCAGTTATAATTCATGGCAAAATTATATTGGAAAGAACCCCAAATAGTAGAGTTAGTGTTTCCATGGTACCAGGCTATAACACAGGATATTCTTTCTTTGAATTGATGCTTTTCCATTTTATTTCAGTTTTCAGTCTTCTTCCTTTTTAAAGTCTCTGTGTGCTTTCTTCAGTTTAGGCTGCAAAATGGAGTTGACAGGAAAGAAATATCACATTTGTAAGAGAGATGCAAAAGATCAGTGAAAGTGGTTTTCAATAACTCTTTTAAGTTTATTTATTTATGTAGAGAGAGAATGTAAGCAGGGAGGGGCAGAGAGAGAGGGAGAGAGAGAGAGATAGAATCCGAAGCAGGCTCCATGCTGTTAGCACTAAATCAGATGCAGGGCTCAAACTCACGAACCATGAGATCATGACCTGAGCTGAGATTAAGAGTTGGGCATTTCACCAACTGATCCACGCAGGTGCCCCAAATTTTCAATAACTCTTAAGTCCACATCAGGTTTTGTGGATGGTTGAGATTGGACCTGATATGTAATTAATCTAGAGAAAGACAATTCTGGAACTGCTGACTAATAGTTCCATTATCAGTAAATTCTTCTGTACTAGTTATCTATTTCTGCATTACAGATTACCCTGAATTTAATGGGTTAAAACAGAATATATTTATTATCTCCAGGATTCCATGAATTGAAAATGTGGACGCAGTTCATCTACTGTTTCATAGTCTCTTATGAGGCTGTAATCAATGTCAGCCTAGGGTCTGTGGTCTCATCTGAAGTCTCAACTGGAGAAACATAGGCATCAAGCACATTTAGGTGGCAGTTGGCAGGATTGAGTTCCACAAGGGCTTTTGGACATAGGGTTCCTGATGGCCGTTGGCTGGAGACCACCCTCAGTCTCTTTCCATGGTGACTTCTCCCTAATCTCAGCTTTCTTTATCAAAGTGTATAGGCAAAGTGACAATAAAGGGAATTTGCCATCAAGAAAGAAATTATAATCTTTCATGACCAAATCATAGAAGTGGCATCTCAGCACCTATGTTATATTTTGTTGGTTAGAAACAAGTCATTAGGTTTAGCCCACACTCAAATGGAGGGATTCCACAGTGTGTTAATACCGTAAGGAGGGTATCACTGGAGGCCATCTTGGAAGTCAACCTACCACAACCTCCATCCCGCTGTTACATTTTCATTTCTGTCTTTCATGAATTAAAAACAACTAATTACCTCTCACCAGCTCAGATACTCCAACCCTTGTTGCCTCAAATACAAAATACAATGAAAGAAAATGGACATTTTATTATATTGTTTACTTATACATTTAGGCCTCAGAGATCGCGATTTAACAGATCTAATTCTGGTTCTGTGAAAGGTATTTATCCTATTTATTCCCTTAGCCATATTTAACTTGGTTCCTCTACTATTTCCCTACATTATTCAAATGGAAGCTTATCTATGTTAAAATGAGATTCTTTGCTTTTGAGTTATAATATATCCAGTTTTCTGCCTACATAGCTAATGAGGAACGAACTGGCCTTTTCTAAAACAGAGCACTTTGATAACACAGCATTCATAAATTACATAGAAACAGTATTTAGCAGCAGGTAATGCCATGTTTCCCAGTGAGATCCAGAGGCTACCTATGCCAAATGGCATTCTCCAAGTTTGATCAGAGCTGCAGATCTCCTTTTCTAGTTGAGTAAACTCTGACCAGACTTGAGAAATAAGAAATCTGAATTAAGTTTATGGGTCAATCACTTTTGTGACCGTCGAGAGTAGTCTCAAAGTCTCCACTTTCCTACAAACAAATAATAGTTCCCTTTGTAATACGATTTCTTATTAGATGGCATAACTTATATAATGTCCTTAGCACATTATTTAATAATTTAGTTACCTTCTTAACTTGATTGTGTCATAAACATTATTTGCTAATTTTTTGTTTTTGTTTTACATAGTCATTTTGGTGGTAATTATTCATAGATAAACTGCAGACTATCTTTTTTTTATGTTTGTTTGTTTTTCCAATGGCTCAGGGTCAACAAACAGTCAATTATTACATTTGTCACAACCTGCTTAGTATTCATGCCATGTAACTGAGCATTTACTATATGCTAAGTGCTGTTCTGGCTTCTAAGATACACAGATAAACAAAATATCACTCCTGCACTGACCACCACTTGCAGATGTTGGTCAGCACTAATATCTGGGGCCAATCCTGGCCTTAGAAAGAAAGCATGTGAGAAACTCTTTTACTTACTCATAAGCTCAGCATCCTATTGACTTCAGTACTAAGTTTACGTAACATTGTTTATGTAACACAAAGTTTTTGTGTGCATATATCTAAGCCTCCTAATTTAATTTTTGTATTTTCTATGCCTGGGTTATAATAATATCCTGTAACACTTAGATTCCTAGTTTTGGAAATTCCTTTCCCACATCAGAAATTTGACTTGTTTGCTATCTTCTACCTGTCCTCACTGAAACCCATAATCCATCTGAAACTATATATAGTTTCTGCATGTTCTTCCCACTCTGTTGTTGCAGAAGTTAATTCATACAGGTTGCAAAACAGATCCAGGATTTTACGCATGAAATCCTAATGTTATTTTCCAATTTCTGACTGAATTTTGAATGAATCATTTCCTATATTTCTTACCAGTAGGTATGTGGAATATTCAGGTTATCACCAATAACTATGGTTAACATTTATATTTGATGATACCATTCTCCAGTAAAACTATTAGTTGCTAGACACATAATACAGACATCAGGCTGACCCTGAAGAGTATTGGTCCAATCATAGAAATTTTTATGACAACAAGTTGTGGGGAGCTCAGTTTGTACTAAAAAGGTGTAATCTGATGCTATGCCATGTTTGTTGAAATCATGTTTACTATCAATTTCAATAGAGAGAGGGCAGAATTTTATATATACATCCACTACCAAATCATATTTTGTCATTTTTTCACAGCTGCTTGTACAGGTAATACAGCTGCTGACTGTAAGGTAATAGTCATTTAGTTCTGAATCATTTCATATTTGCTTCTGCCTAGAAGCTGCTTATTAAATATTTTTGGAGGGGAGGAAAGAAGGAAGAGAAGAAGTCGTTTTCAGGGTAAGAAGTGAAGGTCATGAAATCTAGATGTTCCATATTCCCATGCTCTCTTTTGCCTTAGATACTCCTCATTCCCTACCTTTTCTTATTTCTTCTTCTTGATTTCATTGACAGAGAATAGTCTGGTTGTGAATACCACCTAAAATATAAGAGTCACATAAGAAACTACAGCTTCCTTTCTCCATTCTGAAGACCCCTACAAACTAAATCTTTAGCTCATGTGGAGTCATGAATATGAGATTATTTTGCTGACCTATTTCTGGTTTCTCAGAGGTATGATGAACAATGTCAGTGAACAGAACCTTGGATTTCTTTCTAAGTAGCCATTTTCTCTTTACTCATGGAATGCTTAGTATTTTTTTTTTTAACATTTATGTATTTTTTGAGAGACAGAGTGCAAGTAGGGGAGGGACAGAGAGAGAGAGGGAGATGCAGAATCCGAAGCAGGCTTCAGGCTCCGAGCTGTCAGCACAGAGTCTGCTGTGGGCTCAAACTCACAAACTGTGAGATTATGACCTGAGCCAAAGTCGGACGCTCAACTGACTGAGACACCCAGGCAACCCTGGAATGCTTAGTATTTTAAGCAAACCCATGTAGACAAGTCAGAGAAGGCAACAGAAGGCAAACAGAGAGGGATGAATGAATAAAAGGAGAAGAACAAATCTGTTGGTTGGGATTCAAGACTCTGGAGTTCTTGTCCTTGTTCTTTTCTAGACTGTTTACCTTGGACGTGCTACTTCACTCACTGGATTCCTTTATCACTAAGGGGCATGGCTATTAAGCTGTATGAACTGCCTAGCTCTCATATTTTACAGCTGAATGAGTTTAGAAATGATACATCAAGTTTTAGCCATACACCCTAATGCCAATCCTTTGAGACAGTTAAATTCAACCCAACAAGGAGGACGTGACTGGACTCTAGCTTGTAAAAACTTCAGTAAATTAAACTAAATAAAAACCATCTAAATGAATACATAATTAGGTAATTCTAAAGAATTGAGATTATTGATACAATTCAAATATGAATGCAGATTAGAGAAGAGTAGGTTAATACTTAATTCCTGATTTTAATAAATGTACTGTGGTTGTTTAAGAGTAAATACTTATTCTCAGCAAATTCTCTGAACAATTTGAGGCTTCAAAATTAAATGATTTTTAACTAGGGAGTAGAAGAGAGAGGGGCATAGCAAAGAGCATGTCCAAAGGATCAAGAATCTCAACAGTATGATGATTTCTGTTCCCAATTCTGGACAATTATCTGTGTGCTTGTCTATGTATTCTGTCAGTATCTACATATTTTCTTGAAATGATTTGTGTTTTTCCATCACTGCTCTTGCTCCGAAATCCACCCATCAGCCTTCTAGGCTGCTGCTTAGCATTATGTTTTACATTGTGCAGCAGTCTTTCTTGCCTTTGCTGTCATAACACTTATCTTTTTCCTCCTAAACTCACAAAACTGATTTTTTACTTTATGTCTAAAATTATGGTTTACTTTTCTGCCTCAATGTTGTTATCTCTAAAAAGAAAATACTGTTACCTGATCTTATAGTTCCCTCGTGCTCTGAAATTTCTTAATTTATCCTTATTATAATTCATAATGTTTAGTCTGGCCCTCATTTCCAGCAGGTGGAGATATAGAACACTAATTTTGTCATGTAACCTAATACACTGATTCTTCTTTTAAGTGCTATGCTATAAGAAAGTTAATAATAAGCCATCTATATCCTCAGATAAGACAATGGTCAGGAGACAGTATGGGCAAAACAAAGGGTAGAAATCCAGAGCAGTCCAATTACCTTGACTGATCATTAAACATCACTGTCCAGCATCTAATAACCTTAGGATACCTACTTCCGCCTGTGCAAGGTCATATTTTCTTACTAGATTTTGAGAACTAATGGTAAGCATTAGTTGTATGTTTAAGGAAAATATGCCTCACAAATGTAGAGTCAAGTAGGAACATCTGCAAAAGTCAAGTTGGACACAGTGTTAATCAGTTTCAGCTGGGTTTTAACTATTTTTTAAAAAAATTATTCTTGAAGTGACAGGAAAAGATCTTGTCACAAACAAAGCGCAAAGACAAAATAACAAAATTTCATGGAGGAGAAAAATATTTCTCACTTCTGTGTCCTTGCCTGTTTTGGAGAAAGTACTTAAGAAGCAGCAGATGAGGTCTTCCCCTTTTACTAAATATGCTTTTCAACACCTTGTAGCATAACAGAATCCAAACGGAGATGTTCCAACCTCTTTGGTGAGACTGAGACTGTGTCACAATGGCTCCTGAAAAACTATTATTTGATCTTCTTTTCTCTCTTGAACATATTGGCCTGCATTTTCTGTTGATTCTTGATGTCTGTAAATAAACCAGATTAATTAAAAAGGTGGAGAAAGACCAGCATCTGGTAGGAATGTTTATTGCCAGGTGGCCTGACCTTCTCTTGCCAAGGTAATTTACTGTGCTAGGGTTTATTTTCCTTTTTTCTGTTTTTGAAATGTATAGCAGTACACTTCATGTTTTTTGAATTGTGAAGTAACTCTGAGATGATAATAACTTTCTGTTTATGTGTATATGAGGGTTATTAGGGTCATGAGGGATGGGAGAAGGACAATATTTTTTGAGTCCTTACTATGGGACAGACCATGGACTTGGTATATTATGTACATTATGCCACATAATTGTAAGGGCTACCCTACATCATGGTAAGTATCATCTGTGGAGCAACTGAGCTCAGAGGAGTGAACTGTTTGGTGTAATGTCATTAACTTATAACTACAAGGAGTTTGGATTTGAGCATCAGTTTTCTAGGCCCTATGATCCATACATGTTGACCTCCTTTATATTACATTTCCACTGTAGATAACCCAAACCTGTGCAATACCCTTAATTTTCAGGCAACTCATTATTGACAATAATTTGTTATTTCCTAAAAGAAAAAGGATGACACCTAATGCCCTGTATTTTTTTCCCCACCAACTTGCCACCAGGTGCTAGAATAATTGACATCTCCAAATGAAAACGCTAGTTCTTTTAAGGTCAAGATTTAAACAGGTGGTTATAAATATGTAGATTCTTCCTTTGCTGTCCTCTTGCATAAAGGAAGGATATTGGTATTATGGTTCCCACTTCTAAATGTTGCCAAGAAAATATATTGGGCTCCCTATGTTCCAAGTATATCATAGATTCAAAAAATTTTGGGATTAGGTTGTTCATTGGCCAGTGAAATAGAAGATTAAGTGGCTTCTGTTATTCCTAGGTATAAACATTAAAAAAAAAAGGCTGCAGTGGCTAATTCAGCCTATCCCCTATTTGCTGTTGATTGGTTGGTGACAGTCAAGTTGAGATGAAGCTTTTTCATCATGGGTTTCTGAGTACCTGCAGTGAGCAGATCTCCCTCTCTAGTCAGAATAGGGTAGGTTTTGCTGTGATAATAAAACACCTTCCAGCAGGTGGAGATATAGAACACTTCCATAGATAGACCAATAAAAGGTTATTTCTCACTCATATGAAATATTCATAGGGTGACTAGGGACCCTAAGCCATGTTTTAAACACCCTTACATTGGCACCTGGACTCATGGAGCTGGCTACTATGTATTATATTTCTTACAATCATGGAAGAGGGAAAAGAGGGCACAGAGATGTGCTGACTGGCCCATACATTTTCTGTTCACTTTGTTTTGGCCATAGCAACTTATATGGCCATGCCTGATTGCAAGGGGGAAGAGATAACATAACTTTGCCATCTGCCTGGGAAAAGAGCACCAAGTATTTGTGAACAACCTTAATGACAACCACAACCTCTAGTCTACCTCCTTGCGTTACATATAGAGCATAAGAAAGAGATGATCTTATGTAGGGCAATCCAGGAAGGCATTGGGGTTCTTACTTCAGCAATATCAGCCCAATTGGACCCAAATTGGACCCAGTAGTAGAAAACTGGTTAGTAAGTCAAATTTCACAGATAGTAGCAGTTACCAACCCTAGGTTCAATTAGAATCACCTAAAATGTTTTTAAAAATATTCATGTTTAAGGCTCGCCACCCACGAATATCATCAGGTCCTGGGCCTTGATATTTTTTATTTAAAGCTTCCCAAAGAATTGTAATGTGCAAATAGAGTTGAAAGCCATTGATATATACAACTGAATATTAGGCATATCATATAGAAGTATAAGTAATGATTTGCAATCATTCCCATTATCTATAAAAATCAACTTCAGGGGTGTATGGGTGGCTCAGTTGGTTAAGCACCCGACTTTGGCTCAGGTCATGATCTCATGGTTCATGAATGTGAGCCCCACATCAGGCTCTCTGCTGTCAGCACAGAGCCTGCTTCGGATCCTCTGTCCCCAACTCGCTCTGCCTCCCTCTCTCTCTCTCTCTCTCTCTCTCTCTCTCTCTCCCAAAAATAAACTTTAAAAAAATCTACTTCAAGTTTAAAAGCAAGTCATAAAATGCTTTGATAATCTGCTCTGAAACTGTGTACTTATATTTATTTAAACACACAAGACAGTTTGGAATGCTACACTGTGAAATAGTACATGTGTTCATTCCTGGGGAGTAGTTAGGACTTTATATGACTTATTATGGGGAAGAAGAAAAGGTTTTAAGCTACACTTAGTTTCCAGTTTCTTTTTTCTAATTAATTTATTATTATTTTATGTTCCATGATCATAATCTTTTTATGTAAGCAAAAATTTAATGCTTAAAATTTAAAGGGCGACATATTACTTAATTCCTCAGAAATATAAAAGCATTCATTATTTCTTTTTTTTAAATATATTTTTTAATGTTTATTTCTTTTTGAGAGAGAGAGTGAAAGCAAGAATGAGTGAGGGAGGGCAGAGAGAGAAGGAGACACAGAATCTGAAGCAGGCTCCAGGCTCCCAACTGTCAGCACAGAGCCTCACACGGGGCTCGAACTTATAAGCAGTGAGATCATGACCTGATCCAAAGTTGGACACTTAAGCAACTGAGCCACCCAGGCAGCACAAAAGCGTGCCATATTTCTAAATAGGATACCATAATGTTAAAAAGATGTCAATCTTCACCAAAGTAATTAACAAATGTAGAGAGCAAAATTCCCAGTTTTCTTAGGGTTAGTTTGAGGAGAACTTAATTATTTTAAATCTTCTCTGGAGGAATTATCACTTTTAAATACATCAATTTATTTAAAATATTATATATAAAATACATTTGAGAAACAAGTATCCTGAAAGAGTTTTCATCCTAAATTACTAAAACACTATACATTTAGAATATTGAGAAGACTTTTGTACAGCTGTAGGAATAGAAAATATATAATTCAAAAGACTAGAAATGGTTGTAGCAGACCCCAAAATATGTAAGAATCTAAAATGTGGTAAAGGTGATATTTCAAAGTATGGAAAGAGAACATATACAGTACAGTGTAATTTACTCTGTAGAAAAATAAAAAGTTTCTTACTCCATACTATAAACCAAAAACCCATCATTATTCAAAATTTAAATGTGGAGTACAATTTTTAAAAGTAAAACATAAATAAAGAGGAGTAGTTATGTCATCTTGGAAAAGAAAAAAGCTTTTCTAAAAATGGAATCACAGAAGCTAAGTCAACTACACACTTGTAAAAAATAAAAATCTAAAATATCTGTGTCGTTATAATATCACAAAACATAATCAAAGTTCGTCAGCACCCTGGGAAATTTACCACAATTTAGCAAAGTATTGGTAATCTTTAGTATATAAAACTCCAGAAAATTATTAGAAAAAGTTTAAGAAATGGGGCACCTGGGTCGCTCTGTTGGTTAAGTGTCTGACTCTTGATTTCAGCTCAGATCATGATCTCACGGTTTGTGAGATCGAGCCCTGCTTCATGCTCTGCTCCACACTGACAGCATGGAGGCTACTTGGAATTGTCCCTTTCCCTCTCTTTCTGCCCCTCCCCTGCTCACTCGTGTGTGTGTACATGCACACGTGCCCTCTTTCTCTCATAATAAATGTTTTTTAAAGATGTTTAACAAATGAAAAAATGCAGACAGGTGGATACACAGTTGGCAAAAGAAATACAACATAATTGATTCAGTATCTATTATGTATTTATACTCTGCCTGTTATGATCTAGGCAGTGTTCTAAACTCAGCAATAGACTAATGAATGTGATAGAACCCATGACTTCTGAGTGTATATTCTAGTAGGGGGAAATAAAAGAAGCAACCATGTGTGACACGAATATAATGCTGAATAATAAAGCAGATTATGGGCATTAGGATATACATATGTATGTATATAAAGCAGGATTTAGGAATGGCTAATTTGCATAGGATAATCAGAAAAAGCTTCACTGAAGGTAGTAAGTCATTGAGTCATGTGGGCAAAGTGCTGCCAAGGCAGAAGACATAAATGCAGTTGCTGAGGTTGAATGCGCTCAGTGGGGTTTCAGGGACAGTGGTATAATGCCACCATGATGGAGTTGAGTCTGGGGAAACAGTGAATATGAAAGGGTTCTGGAAATTAGTGTAGGGACAAAGTGTGAAAGAGTCATCAAGAAGAGGAAGAGTGAATAGGCTAGAACCATAGAGTGAAATTGTCAAGATTTGCTAAAGGCTCACAGTTCTTAGTGGCCATACGTTGAAAGTGAGAGCAAGTAGATTTGCTTTTCCAGCCATGTTCAATTGTAGACCCAGAGGAGACAGGGTTAAATTGAGTTAATCTTGGGGTTTTCTAGGCCAAGAAAACAACAACAAAAAAAACCCAAAAATGAGCAAAGGACTTGAGGGTATCTGCAAGGGAGTTATTACCTGTAAACAACCAATAAAAAAAGAATGTATTAGATCCAAGTAAAAACCATAATATAAATTACCAAATACTCATAAAGACTTTTCACTGAGTCACATGGCACATCATTATATTTGAAAACATTAACCAAATGTGTCAAGAGTAGGACTATCACCTATTAGTGGTTTGATATCATTTTATGAAAATTTGATAACTGATATCTTAATCCTTAAAATGTTATTCAGAAAATCACTACTTTTAAAGTAGTGGCTTTGTTTTTCCAGAAGGAGCTTTGTTTTAATATTCCACATAGTAGTAAAAATATTGAAATCCAAATAGAGTTCAAATACCCTATCCTAAATGTCCCACAGTAGGTAATGGAATGAATGCCTTGATATGAATTTATCTTTGTTCAATGACTTGGAAATATATTCATTTGTATATGTGCATATATATGTGTATGTACATAAATATACTGTATAAATATATAAAGCTTATACTCCTAGATATAAACACACACATAGTTTTTAACAATTTTTCAATGTTTATTTTTGAGAGAGAGCGAGCTAGTGGGCGAGGGGCAGAGAGAGAGGAAGACAGAGAATCCAACGCAGGCTCTGCACAATCAGTGCAAAGCCCTACAGGGGCTCGAACTCACGAACCATGAGATCATGACCTGAGTTGAAGTTGGGTCCTAAACCAACTGAGCCACCCAAGCTAAACACACACATGGTTTTTAAGTAAAATATTTACTCCCAAAAAAATACAGGGTTAGAGTACAATTTTGTTTTTGAAATAAATTTTGTGTTTAAGTGAATCATATTTATGTTTTGTTTATATATATTTTGTATACGTATGTAGATATCTGTATACATGCTCTATAAATATGTATTTTTTGTATATATACTTTATATACATACATATGTATATAAATTTACAGACAGACACATATGTATACACATACATACACATAATTACATATATATAAGATACATTATACTGGAGTGATCCAAAAGTGAGGTTTCATTACAAAGATTAATGTACTACTTTGATGCTTTTACATAGCTAACTTCAAGTCTCTGGCATGGGTTTAACCATTGGTAAGTTGCAAGCAACATTTACCTCATAGACTTGTGGGAAAGATTAAATAAGATAACTTATTTAAAAAAAAGTCCAAGCATTCTGACTCTGCCAATTACAGTTTGTGTAACTTCTGACAAGTCTCTGAGAGTCCATATCCCCCACTGTAAAATCCAGATTTACCTACTCTAACATGGTTGACAGGAATAAGTGAGATAAAATACATGATCTGGTACAATGCCTGGGATGGAGTATTCCTTAAATAGTAATTTTCTAACCAGATTTATCAATTTACACTAAGGTAGATTCTGTTAAATTGCATGATTATCATCTCAAGTTTCAAACTATGCTGCAAATGCCACACACCCATCCTTCATGCTCACTCTTTTATTCCCAATAATTTTCTTTTTTCTTTTTTTTCAGACTCCATTTTCCACTTCCCTCATAACGATCCCTATTTTTCTTAATGTGTACCCAGAGGTAGTTTTATCCACTAGATATTCTATAGAGGAACTTCATTCCAAGAAAGCAAGCTGAACAAAAACAGAGCTTTGCTACCAAAGACCTTTTGATTTTTTTTTTAAGTGAAAATCAGAAAATGTGGACCTTCTAAATCCTCCCACCATGTGAGACAACATGGCATGGTCATTTGTAGCAACAGAAATTCTTATATCCACACATGATAGAAGAAATTATTGCATTGAAAAAAGTGAGGAGTAAAAAAGAAAATTCAGGGGTGCCTGGGTGGCTCAGTTGGTTGAGTGATCCACTCTTGGTTTCTGTTCAGGTCATGATCTCAAGGTTCAAGCCCTGCATTGGGCTCTGTGCTGATGATACAGAGTCTGCTTGGTATGCTCTCTTGCCCCGCCCTCTCTCTACACCTCCTCCATTTGTGTGCATGTTCTCTTGAAAGAAAGAGAGAGAGAAAGAAAGAAAGAGAAAGAGAAAGAAAAGGAAAGAAGAAAAAGAAAGAGAAAATAAATTCACACAGGTAGTGGATAGAGGGGCATTTAATTTGTTTTTTGTATTTTTATTTTTTATTCATCAGAGTTAAGAAAGCTTCTGAGAAGCTATGGAGTTCTAGAATATCCTAGAAGGGAAAAAAGAAGAGATTAAAAAAAAATAATATTTCTGTAGGTTATAAATTTGTCAATGTTCAATGATGTTTAAAACTCAAGTTAGTATTGAAATTCACTAAACACTTTTTTTTAAGTTTATTTATTAATTTTGAGGAGAGAGAGTGTGTGTGTGAAAGTGGAAGGGGGCAGAGAGAGAGAGGTAGAGAGAATCCCAAGCAGGCTCTGCACTGTCAGCACAGAACCCAATGCAGGGCTGGAACTCAAGAACCTCGAGATCATGACCTGAGCTGAAGTTGGATGCTTAACCAACTGAGCCACCCAGGTACCCTGGAAATCACTAACCACTTTTAAATTCTTTTGTTTTTTGGACTCTGCTTCTTCCTGTGGGACCACAAGAAGAGACTGGGTAAAGAAAGGAACAGGAAGTTGGCTCCTAGTGGTTTAATTTACATTTTAGGGTCTGTTTAGAATTGAATGTCTAAGGTATAGTACCTAGTTGAGCCATTTTTGCCTATATTGCTTTAATTATCATATAAAGATTCAATTTTATATGAGTCTATATATTCGTGGAGTAAAATGTCAAAGACTTTGTGGAGACAAACCCTAAGTCAGGATTGGAATACTGGTGAAAATGTACACTTTGTGATTAGATGATTTAGTGGAAAATGAAAACTAAGTTAATTTCATAGAAATTTTTTTTAATAATCATGAGAAGTTCTAAAGTGGCAATCTCTGTTAAAATTCATATTCTTTAAAATTCATGTTCTATTTGGAAGGCTTGAGAAGACAATTAAAAATCTACATAAAACAGGGGCGCCTGGGTGGCTCAGTCAGTTGTGTGTCTGACTTCGGCTTGGGTGGTGATCTCACGGTCTGTGAGTTCCAGCCCCACGTCGGGCTCTGTGCTGACAGCTTGGAGCCTGGAGCCTGCTTCGGATTCAGTGTCTCCCTCTCTCTCTGCCCCTTCCCTGCTCGTACTCTGTCTCTCACTCAAAAATAAATAAACATAAAAAAACAGGGGCGCCTGGGTGGTAAGTTGGTTAAGCATCCAACTCTTGGTTTCAACTCAGGTCATGGTCTTTCAGTGTGCAGGTTTGAGCCCTGAGTCAGGCTCTGTGCTGACAGTGGAGAGCCTGCTTGAATTCTCTCCCTCCTTCTTTCTCTTCCCTCCCCCTACTCGTGTGTTCTCTCTCTCTCTCTCTCTTTCTCCCTCCCTCCTTCCCTTCTTCCCTCTCTCTCTCTCCTCTCTCTCTTTTTCTTTCTCAAAATAAATAGAACTTTACAAATATCTACTTAAATTAGTTCAAGCCTACTGTCCTCTTCCAGGAAAGAGTAAATATGCTGGAAATTTGCATATTACAGTGAGACTTACAATTAAGTAGGTTTAGAACTGTTACTATGGATCTTTGCATCACCTTTGTCCCTGTCGTAGGACAAATGGTAATAATCCTTGTATAGTCCATTAGAACATATGGACAAGGTTGTGTCAGCTCAAAGCAGCAAAGTTGCCTTTGGCTAAAAGCTACCTCACAGTTTACCAGTTTTCTCTGAGGACTGGAGGGAAAAATATTTTGGCATATTAATATCTTCACAACAATGGTTTTGAACACTACCTCCCAACAGGTTCTTGAGGGATTTATAGAAAGTAACATGGCAGAAGCCAAGGACAAAGATTTCAAATTATGGTTAGAATTTGCTATTAGCATAATCCAGCATTAGATATTCTTTGAAGCTCATACACCCCAATATGTAGATGAAAGCTTACAAAGTCATTAATGGACTCAAAGATATAATAACAAAACCGTTTCCATTTCCATATAGGACTCACTTCCTAGGAGGTGTATTTGGCTGAGAGGGATTTGTCTACCATCTATGTGCTGAATTTATAGCTATCTAGGAAAATAAAAAATGTTCTTTCTAATTGAGATTGGAAAATCTTTTACACAATACTTTTGGTAGGGTGAGAGATAATCATAATTGAACTCCCTAGAATTTGGAAAATGCAAGATACTCTCATGACTATTTCAACCGTGGCCATGATCAATAATTAAGGGATGATTGGCCTCATATACCATCTCTCTTCACTCCCCTTAGTCATTAGCTGTAGGCAGAGATTAAACTTGTTCATGGGCACATTTCCTTTTTCTATTTCCAAGTTCATGTGAGGAAGTTACCTGATGGAAAAATCCAGCCTAATCCTAACTATGCTCACAGAACTGTTCTAAAGGAAATTACTCCTGGTCTAGTAGTACAAAGAGAAAAGCAAGAGGAGAATTTGCCATTCAGTAGAGGAACCTATGAGTAAAATAAAGATTGTATCTCTTTTTTTGTGATCAGAAGTTTTTGCCATACAAAAATGGGAGGAAAGTGTTTCTTCTCAAGAGATCCTGTGCACTGCTGCCCATGAGGAACAAGGGAGGACCAGAAGTTTAACCATCCTGGAGTATTCGGGTGCCATCATTCCACAGGGACGGGGCTCCTGGTAGCCAGTTCTATCAGGGAGATAATGCAGTTATAACATCACGTGGAAGGATAAAGAAAGAGGAAAATCAGGAGGCTGTACTAGAGGTGTTTTGTTGCAACCTGGAGCAACCGTGGATTATGACCAACCTGGGACTGAGAAACAAAATTTTTAAGAACTGTTACTCTGGTTTGCTAACATACCCCTTAATGCACTCAGAGGCAAATAATGGTAAGTGCCTTGTAATTAATTTTGTTTAGAGGGTCATGAATTTTTGTAATGACACCATGAAGGAAACAAGTTGACTGAAACCCTAGGATGTTTTCGAAAGATATCCAAAATACTGACCACTACCCAGGCAGCAGGAAAGGACTATCTAGAGGTTTTCTGAAAATTTCTTTTTTTAATTAAAAAAATTATTTTTTTAAATTTTATATTTGAGAGAGAAAGAGAACAAGCAAGCAGGGAGAGGCAGAGAGAGACAAAGACAGAATCCAAGACAGGCTTCAGACTCTGAGCTCAGCACAGAGCCCAACACGGGGCTCGAACTCACAAGCAGTGAGATCATGATCTGAGCGGAAGTTGGACGTTCAACCTACTGAGCCACGCAGGTGCCCCTGAAAATTTCTTCTGAATCAAACCCTTTGCTAGAAATGTTAACTCCTGTTTATTAGGTAATCTCAGAACCAAATCAAACCATAGTAATGTGAGTGCTCAGGAAATATTAAACTTGGAAAGGAAAATACATGCCTTTATAAATACCCATGTTAGAAATGGTCTATTCCTACATCTTCCTTGTAGAGATGTAAAAATGCAGACCCACAGAACTAATGACTTGTACATATTTCACAGCTATTGTCCTGATTTAGACATCAACCAAAAAGGCTTTCTGGAGATCTCTTCACTTTTAGCAAAACTTCTACATAAACTATCTCTGCTTCTTTCCTGCATTTCTTTTTCCTGTTAACTGCCTGCATTCTTCTAGAAAGTTAAATATTCTGAATCTTCTTTAGTGGATGAGTGGACCTTTAAAAAGGTCATTCTCAGTGGGTAAATTTCAATTCCTCCACAAAATTTTAAGCAAGTTCAAAATATAATCAAATATGTCCTTTCATTCTTAGCAGTTATCTCTGAAGTTTCACCTTTTTTGACATTTAACGTGAATTGTGATCCTGGTTCGTGTGCCTGGCTGACAGCCCTGGAAAATATAGTTACCCGGCCAATGAAGTGACAAAGACTTTTGGAACTTCATATGGGCCCTAGAATTAGGATGCCAATATCTCTGAAGCCATTCTGCTGTGATGAATACATGGTACCTGGGTGTTTCAACAACTTCTAAATTGAACGGCTACAAGTCAGGGTTTCCCATTGTTCAAAAGTTTCTACTCCTAGTGCATGTACTTGAAGTATCTGGGAGAGCAAGACATGGCCACACCCTCAGGCAACTGTCAATCAGCTTAAGCTGCTATAAAAAAACTAGCATAGAATGGGTGGCTTGCAATAAACATGTATTTCTCAGAGTTCTGAAGGCTGGGGAGTGTAAGATCAAAGTGCTGGCAGATTCTTTTCTGGCAAGAACCTGCTTTTCAGTTTACTGATGACTCTCTTTTGCTGTGTGCTGAGAGCAGGGAGAGACAGAGCAAGCTCTGGTATCTCTTCTTTTAAGGGCACATTCCCATTCATGAGGGCTCCACCCTCATGACCTAATTACTTTCTGCAGGCCCCACCTCCTAATGCTGTCACGTTGAGGGTTAGGGTTGCAACATATAAACAAAGGGGGGCACAAACATTCAGTTTATAACAGTAACTTTTAACTTTGTTGGGTGAATGTTTAAACAGACATGCAGAGTGGGGGGAAAAGTGCTAAAAGTCAACATGCTTGTCAAATTCAGAGTAAATTAGGAAAGATTTCAAGAAGAAAGCACTATCTGATCTGAAAATTGCTTCATGACCTGGTTTATATACATACAACTCTAGGGCCTCTTCTCCTATATTCTCTGTCAGGATTTATCATTCCCAAAGTTCCAGGGTTCATGTAGCTCCTAGAAATCATTGTATGGTTTTTACATCTCTAGGTCTCCATTCCAGCTGTTCCCTCACCCAGATTTCTTTAGACCATTGTAGTGGCTTCAAATGATCACTTGGGTCTAGGTTTCCTTTCTTTCTAGGCACAAGAGATGATTTTACTCTCTACATTCCCTTGTGGTTGGATGAGGCCAGGCAGCTAGTTCTGGTCAATGGGTTGTGGGTACATTCTGACCATTTAACTGACATGGGAGGATTATATATCTCTATATGGCATATGTTTCATTCCATTCAATGTGTTATGGACAGAAATGATCTATTGATTTAGTGGTAAATGGGACTTTTGACTGACAGTTCCATGCCCTCCAGACCTCTTGTGAAGGCATATATTGAAATGGAGTTTCAATAAGATCAATGTCGCCTATAATCTGCACAACCTCATGATATATTACTGCTCTGGAGAATTTACCAGCCCCATAAGAGATGTTGTCTAAGCAAGAAATAAAGTTTTTGGTTCTGTTGTACTTTTTCTTCCCCTAAGCCACTGATATTTAGAGGTGGTATGTTCATATGTCGTAGTCAATTCCTTTCTGCCTCATAGTATTTCCCTTCTTCACCTTGAAACATGT
Organism: Acinonyx jubatus; assembly: GCF_027475565.1. Taxonomy (NCBI): domain Eukaryota; kingdom Metazoa; phylum Chordata; class Mammalia; order Carnivora; family Felidae; genus Acinonyx; species Acinonyx jubatus. The sequence goes on along the minus strand of NC_069390.1, from coordinate 23,069,311 downwards.
TTCAAAAGTCATAATTGAATTCCCCTTTTCTGAAACCTTCTAGGCTGAGTTAGGGGACTGTGCTTTCTGTGATCTCGTCAAAATCCATTTTCCTCTTCTGATGCCAACATCCATACTTTTTGTTCAAGCATATATGACAAAACCTTTTCAGTCTACAAAGCCTACCTGTGAAACTGCCCCCAGTCTGTGGATAGGAGCATATGATTCACACCAAAGCCAATCAACATAACGTGTTCCCTGCAATTGATTCAAAATGGGGGCCTGATTAATTAATTCTGAACAATATGAATCTCAAGACTTTCTCAGAATGCTGGAATTGAAATATTTTCATCTTATTGAATGATTTTTAGCAGAAGAGAAATAGCCCTAGAGCTACTGGAAGCCATTTTGCTGCCATGAGGGAGGTCCATTTTAAAGTCAGAGACAAGGCAGGTGAAGTTAAATCACATTACAGAGACCTTCTTACAAATCCATGCCTGAACTTTTATGTTATGTGATTCAATAAATTTCCTTTTTTATTTTTAAAGTTTATTTACTTTGAGAGAGAGAGAGAGAGAGAGAGAGAGAGAGAGAGAGAGAGAAGCATGAGTCAGGGAGGAGAAAAGAGAGAGGGCAAAAGAGAATCCCAAGCAATTTCTGCACTGTTAGCAAGAGCCCAACATAGAGCTTGATCTCACAAACCATGAGATCATGACCGGAGTTAAAATCAAGAGTCACATGCTTAACCAACTATGCCACCCAGGTAACCCATAAATTTCCCTTTTCTTAAGCCAACATGGGCTTCCTTTTCCTTTTTTTTTTTTATCTGAAAAGCATTTCTGGTACATATTCTTCCTTCTATAATAGTAACACCATGCAGTTTTTGCTGTTAGATTTAATGTGCTGTTTACTGTATGTCTGGATGCTTGTAACTCCCTCTAAATTATAAGTTTCTTGAGGCCAGAGTCTGTCTTGTTTGTGTTGTAAGTCTGATGCCTGGCTTAAAATTGATGTTTAATAAATGGCTATTCAAATGATCGGAACTAAGAAATGGACATAGAATGTTTGGGGGAATGGCAGAGGTTTTGGGCTCTAGTGGGGTCAGCAGCCAGCTGGAAGAAGAAAGCGTTCTACCAAGGTTATGAAAGAGAAGGGTGCTCAAAGCAGATGTCACAGATTTCCCAACATTTTGGGAGCCATTCTGATATCTTAGCAGACACTGGGGTTGTTTCACAGTCTTTAGGCTTTTTAACAATATCAAGATAGCCTTGCCAGAATTCTACCACTTAATGATTGAAGATGCCACCACAGATCTTGAAGAGCTATGACTTTCTAGCAAAACATGAGAAGAAAGAAGAGTAAGATTATATTAAAAGAATATAGACAACATCAGAATTGTTTTTTCTGACAGTTCAAGGCAAATATTAAGACACATTTAAGAAAGTTACATCTTCAGCAGGAAATGCTTCAATATCTTTTCTCTGCTCAGGTCTTTCTCATAGATGAAGCTAATCCAATTTGAGAGCTTGGTAAAACACTGTGAGTGATGCTCTCTCATTACCTGTCACCTCAGGGACAAGACTCTTTGGAGCATGACAGAACACATCCTCCTATTCTCAACCTGAGTCACTGTCACTTTTCTCTCTTTGACCTTTTTCAGGAACTGCAGGGGCATCATTCTTGACTGACATTGATGCTTCCAGGCACCTTGCTCCCAAGGACAGCACCCACTGGCTCTTTGGCTATGAGTAATACTGAAGGCTTTCTTCTAGCAGGGTAAAAAAAATCTATGAAGGGAAATGCTGACAATTACTGTAGTGGAATAAATAGTGATGGTACCATGCCAACCCATATACTGCTGCTGAATGGCATCCTTCCCGGTTTTTGCCAGAGCTTTCTCTTACTTCCTTTAAATAATCACTGCATTTTAGTTCTTAGTTTTCTCATTCAGACTTTTTGTGTCTTCTTCAAAATGTAGGAATTAGTTATCAAGCTTCATTGTTCCTTTATTAAACAATATTATAACTAAGCACTTGCTAATTTATTACACCATTTTTTTTACTCTTTTTTAAAAATGTTATTTATTTTGAGAGAGAGAGAGGGAGAGAGAGAATCCCAAGCAGGTTCCACATTGTCAGCATAAAGCCCGATGCAGGCTTGAACTCACAAACCAGGAGATCATGACCTGAGCTGAAATCAAGAGTCAGACACTTAACCAACTGAGCCCCCAGGTACCCCTACACCATTTCTTAAAGTATTATCTATAGAACATGAATATCAAAGGTATTACCTATATCATATGTTTAAAAATGAAAATACGGTGTATCACAAAACCCACTGAATATCTGACCACTCTTAACCAACAATTCAGATGACCTCTTTAAGGCACAACAAAGTTTGAGAACTACTTACTAATTGTCCTTTCTGTATTAGGCACTGTGCTGGGCACCAGGAATATCAAGGTGAAATGGGCACCATCTTGAAACTCTTTCTCTGATAAGCAGGCATAACATAATTGAAAATCAGCAGTATCCTTCTTATAAAATGCAATGAAGTTTGAAGGAATTAATATTACATATACCAAGTTTCCATTTGAGTATCTATAGTAGAGTTAATATTCACCAAAATATTACTTCTGCATTATTATTATTTAGAATTTGGGTCTATAACTTTTAGGATAGCAGCCTACCAATCACTTACAAGTAGATTCTTTAGATTTTATGTTACAGCAAAATTATTGACATCCTTAATACTTCATAAACATTTCAGATAATCTTATTTCAATTAAGTAGAATTTTTGGACAGAGATAATATATGAATTTATTTCCATTTTCATGCCATGATGCAAAACTTCTTTTCTACCTAGAGTCTAAATTATGTTAATCAATGCATAAGGAGCTGGAATTACTAATTCCAGAAGGTATTTAGACATGGTTCTTGCTTCCACTCAAGTTTTAACGACATGTTAAAACCACATGAAGTAATTAAAGAACTTACTCATACAAAAAGAATATCTATGCTTAAAACTTCTGAGGCTTCACAATTCATTTTTAAGCCTGAGAGGTATGGGCTACAAGATATAATAGAATCATAGGGTGTTTGTGGGAGATTATGAGGGTAAGTTAAAACATGATAGAGACTAGTCAGGTAGCTGCCTTAAAGGTGAATTGTCCAGATCAAGAATGAAATTTCCAAAATCATATTAGCAACAAACTTTATAATGCCATCAGTTCACTTCGATAAAATAAAATCAGGCTTTCAAATTCTCAAAAAGATAAATTGGGAGAGTAAAAACATAGAAAGTAGCTTAAAACACGTGGAAACATTAACTCCTAATAGCTCTAAATATTTACCGTAATTCTGAGTATAATGTTAAAATCAGAATATTTTTCTTTGGAAAAGTTCTAAACTGTATCACACTATACTGAACAAGACAAAAAAATCTTGTAATGCCTTTTAGTGTTCATAATACAGAAACATGAATCTGTGCTGATTTCAGTGTCACATATACTAGAAAAATTCATCCAATACAGTGTCAAACTCAAAGATACCTATATCATCTATGTTGCCTCTGCACACACATTTGTCCAATTTTTGCACCTGTAGAATTTTGTAGAATTGTTAACTACTTTTTAAAATCTTCATTATTTGATTTTTTTTTTCAGAGATAGCCTTTAAAAACAAGGACTTACAATTTGGTGGTGGAGACCCTGGTCTTTGACTTCAGATTTGGCCTAAGTGCTGCATTTACCACTTAGCTATGTTACTTGAAGTTACCTGACTATTCTAAATATGAGTTCATCTGTAAAATGCAAACAAACAATTCCTATAGGGTGTTATGACAATTCAGTTACCATTTGGGTAAAACCAAGTTTTTCATGTAGGAAGCCCTCAATAAATTTTAGCCATTTTTAGAAACCCATGCAATTAGCCTGGCAGTTTCTAGTAGGGGAAAACACACACACACACACACACACACACACACACACACGCACGCACGCACACACATATTCAAATGTATATATCTGAAAACTCTATGAAAGGAGTTTGTTTCATTAAGAAAACTAAAATCTCTATGAATAATAGCTTATAAGCATTTAAGTATTCTCATATGCATTAGATATCCTCATTCAAACACTGGCTGAAAGTTCTTAGAATACTGATTGATTTCATGTTGCAATGTTCTTTGTGGCTTGAAATCTATTAACTTCATAAAAACTTCATTTGAGGATCCACAATTATTAAGTTTTTAGTTTCTCTTTTGATGTCGTAACCTTAATTGATATTGACTGGGTTCCATTGAGTAGTGACATAGCAGCTAATAAAACACAAAACACTGTCTGGCAGTTTTCAATTCGCCCAGGTTCTCCATGCACTATTTCAGGTACTGGGGAGAGCTGGAGACTTTCCTTTTCACAAAAAGATGTGTGAGAAAGAATTGAGCAAGGATGTACTGTGGAAAAAGAAAGTTTCTGCAAAAGAAATTAAAACAAAATGACTCTCATGCCCACCTTTATAGCTGTGTCATCATAAATCATTTATGCCCCCAGAGCCTTAGTTTTCTTAACTAACTTAAGCAAATCAGAATACTTGTTGTAGTTATTTCATAGAATTTCTTATAAGGAACAAATAAGGCAATGCATATTTAAAATTGAATAGTTCAAATCAAATATAAATTTGTCCTATTATAATGAGTTTCTTTCTCATCCATCCTGAAAACTTTATTTACTCAGTTCCTGTTATACTTGTCACAGAAGCTTTATAAGATCGCTTTTATTTTCCCCTTTATAGATTTTTTTAAGTCTGAAGGAATTAAATCACTTCATAATGAATAATTGGGCAGCTCTTCAAACCAAAGTTTGTCTTACTTTGAGGTTTGAGCTCTTTCCTTCAAGACTACCTCTTGGGGTACCTGGGTGGCTTAGTCGGTTAACCATTCAACTCTTTTATGGCATCTCAGGTCATAATCTCCTGGTGGTGAGATCCAGCCAGGCATTGAGTTCCATGCTGAGCATGGAGGCTGCTTGAGATTCTCTCTTCTCTCCTCTGCCCCTCACACCACTCGCTCTCTCTTCTCACTCACTCTTTCTTGCTGGCTCTCAAAAAACAACCCAAAAAACCCAAAAAGGCAACAGACAGACTACCTCTTAATAAGAGCTGTGTATGATAAGGAAAAACACATTCCTTTTTCTATTACTGTAGAAGCCCAAATTCAAGGGTTTGTTGGGAGTCTTAATTAGATTATTTGATATTAATTGTAAAGTTTAGGTTAAAAATGTACAATTCTGTAATCAAGGGATGTACTGCAACACTTTAATATATTCTAATATTTTTCATAGGAAATATATCTTGAAATCAGACTGTAATGTGTTCCTTAACTACAACATATTTTTAAATTAATTTTTAACTTTTTGGGTTTTTTTTGTTATTGTTATTTGTTTGTTTTTTAAACTATCCTGGGGCACCTGTATGGCTCAGTTGATTAAGCATCCGACTTCAGCTCAGGTCATGATCTCACAGCTTGTGAGTTCAAGCACAGTGTCAGGCTCTGTGCTGAAGCTCAGAGCCTGGAGCCTGCTTCAGATTCTGTCTCTCTCTCTCTCTCTGCTCCTCCCCTGCTTGTGGCCTTTCTCTGTCTCTAAAAAATAAATAAAATGTTAAAATAATAATAAATAAATAAACTATCTTTATGTTAAAATAGGTATTGTGAGAATGGAATTAAATGCGCTAATCCATAAGGGACCTGCTGTGCTAGGTCTACAGTAAACACAATACAAATTAACTAACATTTTAATATTTATAATAATGTTCTGTTATATTGAAAATGATTTTTTTACTTAATAAAAAAAGGAAAAAGGAATGGGTAGAGATAAAATGCCTTTACCCATTTTATTAATTAGTTTGACATCCAGAAAGACATTTTTCTTCTTCCTTTGGAGACTATTTGAGGACCATGTAACCAAATCTTGGCCAATGGAATGTAGGTGAAAGTAAGATAAGCCACTACTAGACTCAAGTACTTAAAAAATTCTCATGATTGTGTTACATTTTTAAGGTAGACAGCATAAAGATGGAAGGAGTTCATTTTGATCATCTCATTTTACTGTCACATTCAGTCATTATACGTTTCTGAAAATATGCACATTGCTTCATATAACCACTCTACTACTATTCTTCCCAGAAAATTTAATACAAACTCTTTGTTATCAAATAATACCCAGTGTATAAAAATATTTTCCTAATTGCTTAAAACAGTACTTTTATAGTGAGTTTGCTTGATTCACCCTCCAAACAAAATCAATTATTTATAACTTGTAGTTATGCCCCCTAAATCTTTTTGAATCTGGAATACCCCCTATGTCTTTATTGTAATGGCTTACGGAAGAGATAGATTACATTTTCTGCTGGAATGTCTTGCGTTCTGAATTTGTCTTTTAGTGTCCTTGTGCTTTTATTTAACGCATTCTTCTATCCTCAGTATTTCCTTTACATGAAAGTTAAATCAAGAAGGGCTCTTTTTAACAAGGCTACTTTGGTTGTACCTTTGTGTTTCCTACTGCTTTCCATTAGGGGGTCACAATGTTTGATAGCACTAATTTGGTTATACTATTCTCGATCAGTGAATTCAGGAGGGGACAGCCATCCCTTTATTGTTGGTTTCATCTACTGATGGTTATTGGGCGAATTAAAAATCCCACATTTCATGGTAGTGGTTTTCTAATTTTTTGTTATTTCCACATTTACAACTTGAAATTCTTTCCCTTCTCATTTGAAAACAGTTTCATATAGGACAGACAGGATAAGTGCAATTTTTTTTTAAATGCTAGTAGTCTAGAAGTAATGGGTGCTCTAATGTCTACCATTGGCATTTAATTAACTATTGTTTATGTGTTTGAAGTTTTCTCTACTTCTTTCATTTCTAGAACATAATTACTAACATATTTTGTGAACTAAGTAAATTCATGTTAGATTTTGTACATTATTACTCTATGCTGCTCAAATCCCTTTGTAAGCAATAACAGGTGTCTATTTGCCTGAGATGACAATTATTCATAGAATCTTTTCTGAATGATCATAGTAAGGTTCAAATTTGTCATTATTTTTCCCAGGAAAGTCAATTACAAAAGAATGTATATGAGGCCTCAGTAAGACCAACATGTGATTGTAATAAGAGAATAATATTTTACCATCTCTCTCATGCTTTCATCAAACTACTGATTTTTTGTAGCATATGTTGTTGAAATCATCTTTGAACTGTTGGATGCTTTCATACCCAGTGTTTTCTGTGTTCATTTAACCAAAAAGCATTGATTAAAAAAGAAAATACAACTTTCTTTGATCACGCAAGTCTAGAGAAGTTAGGATACGTTCAGCAATGACATTTATTATTAGCAGAGTCCAGTGTAAATCAGAGATAATGCTGACAAATTTCACGGGCTGATCACAGTGGGAATATCAAGTGTCTCAGTGTGTGATGGATTAAATGGGGGGGAAAATTAAAGTTGTGCAAATTATTTCTATGCAGGGATTCTAATGTCAGACATGAAAAATGATTAGGGATATCGGGTCAAGAATAATAATGAAGCTGACACTGATCTATGGATTGAATTTTACTTAGTTTGGGTGGCTGATGGGCTTTAACCTTTAAACCAGTCAGTCTTCAGTGAGAGAGCAAAGAGTTGAAATGATAAACACAGGAAACACTATTCTCTAGTGGGATTTTGACCAGGGTTTAATTTTTCTATCAATTGTCACTTCTTAAATCTACATCTGCTACATAAAGATAATTAGTGTTCATTATGAGAGATGGGAGAAGGTAAGTAGAATGCATTTAGAGTCTGCAATCTTACTTGGGCTCATCCTACATGGGTGACATTTTGTAAGACACCCTACTGTATGAACCTCAAAATCTCCATCAGCAAAAACATAACAAATAACACATCTACTGCCTGCCTTACAAGGTTGTAGTAAGACTCAAAATAAAAATTATAGAGTAAGATTAAATGCTATTAATTAGGAAGTAGTTAAGTAAATGACAGTATCCTTTATGTGAAAATGTATTATAGATATTAAAAATTGTGATTTAGAAAATCACAATGATAAGAAATTATAAGAAAAAAGATAACTACTTTCAGTTTTAAAAGCATTAGGGGCGCCTGTGTGGCTCAGTGGGTTAAGCGTCTGACTTCGCCTCACGTCATGATCTCAGTTTGTGGGTTCAGCCCCAAGTCATACTCTGTGGTGATGGCTCAGAGCCTGGAACCTGCTTCAGATTCTGTGTCTGCCTCCCTCTTTCTTTCTCCCTCCCCTACTCACTCTCTGTCTCTCTCTCTTTCGAAAATAAATAAATGTTAAAAAAATTTTAAAAAGTTAAATTATGTAAAATATATTCACACTTCAGTTTTACAGAAGAAAAATTATGACTATATACATGGCAGTAAAGAAAATAAGTAGATCTATCTATGTATCTATCTATCCATCTATATAGTGGTAGTGGTTATTGATGACTATTTTTTCAGCCTACATGTTTACCTATTCTTTGAAAATTTTAATAAGCAATTTTATTAAATCAGAAAAAATATATTTTATTTAAAAAAAATTAATGTTTGTTTATTTTTGAGAGAGAGAGAGAAAGAGAGAGAGAATGCGAGCAGGGGAGGGGCAGAGAAAGACAGAGACATGGAATCCAAAGCAGGCTCCAGGGTCTGAGCTGTCAGCACAGAGCCGATGTGGGGCTCAAACCCATGAACAGTGAGATCATGACCTGAGCCGAAGTTGGATGTCTAACCGACTGAGCCACCCAGGCACCCCAGAAAAAAAAATTTAAATTGAGAAATAGACCATAGTAATATAGTGTTTAGAAACCAGAGGCATTTCCACACAAACACAATTATTTCACAGACAGATATTTACATATAAGCTATGAATAAACAGAATCACTCACAAAAATTCCCTTCTTCATCTCTCCCAGAATTTACAGTATGAGATACTGCAATGTCAGCACAATAATGTCTTATCAATTATTGTTTATGTATAAAATTAAGTGGGAATTTGCAGATCATCTCCTAATAGAAAGTCAAAGTTCTCAGAGCTTTCATACTATGAATACACACCACGCAGAAGAATACAAAGCCTGGTACTTGGAATCTAATAATGGCTGATGGATGTGGAAGAGTTGGATATGAGAAAGAAAGGGATAAACTCCGTGAGTCACAGTTCAGATGCTCACTATATTTTTTTGCTTTCAGATAATATCTGAATCTCAAGTAGGGATATGAGTATAAGAAGATAAAGGAACTCACCATTCTCTAGAATGGGAGGCCATTTAATCCACCTACTTTTAAGAAGGGGGTGGTATATAACAATTATTCACACTCTCCTCTAACACGTAATTTTGTTCAATAACATCTCTCATATGTATGTATTTATGCATGTGTGCATATGTTTATGTGTATTAATAGATATATATTCATTCACACATATCTATATATATGAAACGAGTGAGAGAGAACAAAAGTGGCCAGCATTTTAAAAGATAGAATCAGTTTCTGTGTGCTACTACTCATAAGGGCTTTCATATGGATTCAGACAGACTAGATAAGGCCACAGCTTAACATTTTACGGAGCTGTCCTACCATTTAATGCAGTTTCACCAGGAAATCCTTCTATTTCCTAGGCTTGGGCTTTCTGAAACCAGTGCACTTACAAAAGGTAAAAATATCTTTGTAAGCAGATGCTATCTCCTGTGACTATGCTTAAAAGTATGAGGCATAGGAATACATACATATCTGGATAAATCTCTGTGATACCCACTAGCATATTCTCAAGTTAAGCATGTTTCTTAGTGGACTCACACATCCCCAGAAGTGCAGGGCATTACCTGAAACTCCCTGTTTGACACTGAGAGTGCATTAAGGTAAACCCCTGCTATGCTGGGGGTGATTCTTGTTGTGTTGTGTTCCATTCCTACTACGCATCGGGCCATTAACTCTTCAAAAAGATTTGCTTCTCAACATCACTATCTGTCATTTACTGGAGTTCATCTTAGTGTGTTCTCAGAATTTCTGTTTTACAGCCATGACTTCGCTTTCAACAGACCCTTACTAAAACCTCTGTCAGCTGTCAAATCCTTTGAGTTGTTCTTAAATAAATCAGATATAGCAAGCTGTTTATTCTGGCTTTTATTTTCCCCTTTGTGGTGGCCTCTGGCTGCTTAACTGTTTCATTTTTGTAGTGACTCTCCTGTTTACCTGTCTCAGGAATTAAAAGGGAAAAAATACAAATTTCTTCAGAGATACAGGTTTTAATCAATGATTAATTTGCTATCAGTTTTTGTTACTTTAAAGAAGATAATGTATCCTTAATGATATCTTGAAATTTAAAGAAATACCCTACTTAAACAAAATCTACCTCTCTAAAATAAAGCTACTTTGTTTTCATACTGTCTTTTATACTGCACCCTCCAGGCTCCACGCTCTCAGCACAGAGCTTGACACAAGGTTTGAACTCACAAACTGCGAGATCATGACCTGAGCCAAAGTTGGATGCTTAACTGACTGAGCCACACAGGCGCCCCTGTATTGCACCTTATATATGGAGTATTTGGCTTGTAATACTTTATTGTCTTTTTTCTTTTTAGCTTAACATCATATTATAAAAATGTTTTCCATTTGGATAGTCCTCAATATTATAAATGGACTGGCTAAATGCTATCTATCTGAGCTACTAGGATTCAAACATTTTACTACTCTTACACATTTGGATTGCCCCTCTTTTTGTTTACAATTATACATGTACTCCAGTATTTATCTATCTTCATATAAAATGTTATTCTCTTAAATTATTTCCTTGTTATCAATTCTCAAAATTGTGATTGCTAAATCAACGTGTGTGAATCACTAAGGTTTCTTATTTATGACTCTGTATAAGAGAAGCTCCTCTCTGCCTCTTCCATCTTTTTGTTATAGCTCTGAGGGCCATAGAGAGGAGTCAAAGATAAAATAGCTCTCAGGACATGTCATTGGGAGATACTAGTACAGTGTGACACAACTAGGATGAAGGGAAAGATCTTAAATGGGGCAATCTTTTTGGATTTAATCTCTTAGAATTTCTAGTCTACTTGTTTTGTTTTTTTCTCCTTTGGAAGCCACTTTCTCTGGAGTCTGTCTTCTCCCTTGAGTTTGGTTTAGTCAAAGAACGGTTCCAGGGCCTCCTTCTTTGGAAGGATTCACCTACTCCCTTCCTATTTTTGGAATTTTAAGTGAGTGGTTACCTGGGTAGCTTGATGTCAGAAGAAAATAATAAGTGAAATAAATAACTGACATATTGCTCTAATCTAACAGGTGGCATTTTTTTTTCTGTCTGTAGTCAAAGTAAATATTACTTTGTGAGCTTTGTGATTACTTCACTTTGTGAGCGAAGAGGTAAAATTGGAGATATTATGTGGGTACTTCTATAAAAAGAAAGAAAGGAAATTTCCACAATTTTTGTAATTGATAAAGTTCAAAGTTTTTATAATTGTATATTTTTGTTAATGTAAAGATCCACTGAAGAGAATTGATCTTTTTGTTTGTTTAGGGCTTTTGTTTTGTTTTGGTTTGGTTTGGTTTGGAATAATGTTTTGCTTAATTGGTCTTCAAAGTTAGTATTTTTTATGATCATAGGTTTCAAACATTCATCTGTGAAAACAAAAAAAAAAATCTTAGAGGCCATATAAAAGCCAGTAAAAGTATGGATTTGGCTAACAGGCCAATGCACCCAAGGCACTCCCCTCTTTTAGTCCTTTAGGAAAAAAAATGTTATTTTCTATTTCCTTGGCTTGCTTTCTTTTGAGATCACTAGTTCATAAAAAAGGTGCGGGCCTAGGAGAAAGGAATCAAAGCTAGGTGTTAGTCTTGCCCTCAGGACTTTCTTTCTAAGCAAAAGGATGTCTGTTCTCTAAAGGAAGTCAGCCCAGTTGACTAGTAGACTGTTCTGTAATTTGAGGTAAAAATTGCAGGGATAAATAAAATGTTTTGCTTGGCTTGTTATGCTGCTCATGTATCTTCCTTATGGAGACCTCGTGCAGATACCTGTATACATAATATTTGGCTGACCTAAGATAATGAAGATCAATTATGTCATCCTTCAAAGCTAACATCATATTGCTTTATAATGACATCAGTGCCATCACTACTTCTTACCTAAAAATGAATTAACCCAGACCTAAATATTAAGCCATTCTCTTTTGATGGTTGAAAAGGAATTTCCCCTTTGAAATTACTGCTAATTACTTTAGCAGTTTTACTTTTGAAATTCAAATTTGTAGAACTACTTAAGTGTGTGGGAGTGTCTGTGTGGTTTGTAAAGGTAAGATTTCGAAAGTAATGACCCTTACAAAGAGAAAGCATAAGTAAATAATGGTGCATTAATTAATTAGGAAAGTCATTTAGAGAATCAGGTAGAACTATATGCACTGACATGGAGAGCTTTGAAAATATTACATCAATAAAAAAGTTACTTAAGTTAAATAGATACATGAGTATGATTTGTTTTCATATGTACAAAACATGATTCTAGATATGTAAAAAAAATCATATGTATAGGAAACCATAGAAAAAGGACTGGAAGAATATATACCAAACTGATAGCATTGCTTATATTGGGATGGATGTGTACAAAGAGCAGGGTGACATTATGGCAGTCCAGAGATGGGACAGCTAGTGGAATTTTCATGTTTTACTCTATAAATGTCTTACTAATTGTGAGACTTACTAATTGTGTGTGTCTACTAATGTCTTACTAATTATTATTGTGTAATAGTTGTATTTATTTTGTAATTTAAAAATTAAAAAATATATTTTACCACACAATTAATTTACATTTTCAAATGTTATCATATGTTCTATGTACCATTCCATTTTAGTGATAGAAAAATTGAAGGCATATTTTCTACTCAACTTTTATTCTGTTACAGTATAGAGTGTTTTATGGCAACTGATGTGGGATTGTGTAATTTATCAAATAACACCTCTTTTTTTGCTTTTATTATTCTTGAAATTTATTATTTTCATATTTACTCTAGACCTTCTTCTGTTTTCTTTTTTCAAAATAGTCCATTTATTTGGCAATTCTTAAAGTTTTACCATAGCTTTTTTGTACATACCCATTATTTTCATTCTAGATTCTAATAATTTGTCTTTGTCTAAAATGTGAAGAGCTATAGCTTAACTCTTAAGAGAATTTGCTAAGCTAATTTCAATGATAATTTGACTTTCCAACTGAGATTTCTTTAGATGCTTTGAGCATAAGAAGTTTACTATTTTTTTAATGCTTACTCATTTTGAGAGAGAGCATGCACTTGCAGGAGCAGGGGAGAGGCAGACAGAGAGAGAGAGATAGTGAGAGGGAGAGAGATAATCCCAAGCAGTCTCCTCACTGTCAGCACAAAGCCCAACTTGGGGCTTGATCTCATGAACTGTGAGGTCATAACCTGAGCCAAAATCTAGTTGGATGCTTAACTGACTGAGCCACCTAAATGCCCCAGAAGTTTACTATTTTAAAACAGTTTAGGTTAAAAAAAATGGCATAAAATCAACATTAAATCTTGATAAGAAATGCCTCTTTAGAAGAAAACTGACAACTGGGGCTCCTGAGGGGCTCAGTCAGTTAAGCCTCCGACTTTGGTTCAGGTCATGATCTCACAGTTCATGGGTTCAAGACCCGCATTGGACTCTGTGCTGTCAGCTCAGAGCCTGGAGCCTGTTTCAGATTCTGTGTCTCCCTCTCTCTCTGCCCCTCCCCTGTTTATGCTCTGTCTCTGTCTCAAAAATAAACATTAAAAAAAAATGAAGAAGAAGAAAACTGACAACTTAGATTTCAGTGAAATGGGACTGGAAACAACCTAAACACAGGTCCAATAGAAAATTCCATAACAATGATTCATCACAGTTACTTCAGAATTAAATAATCATCAACAAAAAAGAGCACAAATAATTTGTGACTTTCTTTCTTTGGGTTTGTGATTTACTAAAGTTAACAACTTTTATATTTTTTTACATGTTTTGACTATTTAATATTACTTATTGTGTTTCATAAAATCTCAAATATCTTTTTAAACAACTTGACTCTCAGAAAACACAGAGTTAAAAATAGTAGAAGCTAGACTACAAATTGCATCTTCATACTACCACATTCTAGATAATAAAGAATCAATTGTTTCTATTTTCCCAATATCTAGTTAATAAATTAAATTATTTGAAATAGTTGATGTATTATGGTTCTCCAGAGAAACAGAACCAATGGGATATATGTGTATCTCCATCTCTCTTTATCTCTGTATCTATAGAGAGATTTATTTTTAGGAATTTGTTCATGTTATTATGGAGGCTGAGAAGACCCAGGATCTGCAGCTGGCAAGCTGGAGGTTCAGGGGAGCTCATGATGTAGTTCTAGTCTGAGTTCAAAGTCTTAAACCAGGTGAGCAAATGGTGTTATAGTTCCTGTCTGAATGCTTACAGATTCAAAACCCAAAAGAGCTGGTGTTTTAGTCTGAGTTCAAAAGCCAGCAAAAACCAATTTCCTAGCTCTTTCAGAAGGAGCTCCGTCTTACTCAGCCTTTTTGTTCCCTTTAAGTCATTAAGTGATTGGGTGAGGCCCACCCACATTAGGGAGGACAATGCTTTATTCAGTGTACTTATTCAAATGTGAATCTAATCCAAAAACACCCTCACAGAAACACCCAGAATAATGTTTGGTCAAATGTCTGGACACCCCAAGACCTAATTAAGTTGATATATAACATTAGCCATCACAGTTGGTTCAACTCAGAAAATATTTGATTATTTCACCTCCTCAATTATGGATGGGTGGAATGCAAAGTGCATTCTAAGAAATCTTTGTAGAAATCTTGGTAGAATTTTCCTTATGAAAGACTTAAATATACTGTACTCAATGGCATGTACATTCACAATCAGATGTAGTTTTAAACAACATTTTAAATTGCTAAATCAAATGAACTAAATACTCATATAAAATTTGTAGGAAAAGCAGGTGGTTAAGCAAGCAGTAACTTTGCAGATCTGGGTTTATATACTTGAAAAGTTACTTATTTTCCCCAGTCACCAAATGCATCCATGCATTTAGTATAATTAGTGCTACCTCATTAGATTTTGGGGAGCAATATATAAATCCATGTATATGTACTTGGAAGATCCAATAAATATTAGTTATTAATATTCTCTTCATTTTATCTTCTTATTAATATTAGCCTCATCAATCAGATTAAACATTATATAAAGAAAGTAATGTACAGGTGGGATCAAAATGACAAATAGAAATTATCATTTGGTCTACTTTAAAATCTATGAGAGGAACTCATAATATATTTATGGCTTTAAGCCATTAGTTGTATGCATGTTTTTATTAACGAGAGTTTCTTTCTGACTATAAAGTAGTTCAAAGTGAAAATAAGTGTTATATCAAGGACCAACTTGGCATCATACATTTAAAGAAACTTACAACCTCTCCATCCTCATTCCTAAAATTTTGCTAATTTTCAAAATAAAGAAGTAAAGCTAGTTAAACATGATATTGTAGTTTCTTCAAATATTAAATGCTGTTCAGATACTTAGGAGTTCCACCTTTTTCTTCCCTTGTACAAACATGTATTTGCAGAGCTATTTTAATGAGTAATCATTCTCATTTGAGCCACTTTTCATAACTGAAATTTAGGATTCTAATATAGATGTGTGTCTACCTTGATCTAGCTAGGTTATTTATTTATTTTTTTCTATTAAAGCATCCTACACTAGCATGGTTCAGTTATATGTTTATGTTCAAATATTTTGTCCTAATTTACAATTTCGAGGAAATTTTGAGAACCCAAATAAGGGAAGGGAAAGTAAAATATCAAATTATAATCTGTCTTTGTCATAAAGGATTTAACAAAATAATACAGGACATAGACACATTAAAGATTACTGTAATATAAATAATATGAAATATTAAATATTTCTGTAAGCATAAGTTCTTTTATATTTTAATTAAAGTTAAAACCATTAATTTGTAGGTATTTTTATTATCTATCTATCTATCCATCTATCTCTCTATCTATATATATATAATACCTGACTAAAAGGTATATCTATATATCTATATATATATGGTTATGCAGGTTCTTTTAGTTAGGTATTGAATTTTGAAAATATTAATTTGCCTCAGGTAATATAGCTAGAGAATTTCAACACTAGGATCTTTCAAACTAGGCAAATGAGATTACAGATTCCCTGCCCTAGATCAGCTTCCCACATTGTCTTTTCAAGATAATATGATGATGTCTGCAATAAAGAGAATAAGTAAACAAGTTTGATGAAATTTAGAGATAGAATAGCAAAGTGCTATTGCTTAGTGGGAAAATCAAAACTAAACACCTAGTGGAATTGAGAGAGACCTCAAAAGGTGGGAATACTGACCCTGAACTTTTAGGGTGATGAACCTAACATTTAGAAAGGTTTTATTTGGGAGTTAAGGGTAGAGTTGCCTCACCATGGAGGGGAGGAAGTTGGAAATATTTCTTAATATTAGGTACATAGTGGGGTAGAAGATTAGTGGGGTGGAAGAATGGGGATTAACAGAATTTAAGGAGAGATATAAGCAGAATTAGTGCATACCAACATTGCTTACAGCCACTCAAATGGTAGGAAAGTAACCACAATTTGAGTAAATATCTCCCAAACTTGAAACAAGTTTCATTTTTTTGTTTGATTCTGAATTATTTCAAAGAAGATGTATTTGTACCCTCTTGAATGTTAATAAATAGTGGATAAATATCCCATAAATATCTACAAAATTATAACTAAAATATTTACTAACTTGTTCATGTTTACATGGAAATTTCTGCTGTATGATTCTTTTATTTCCTTTTTCTATTAACTAATACATTTATATATTTACTCAACATTCAGTAGCTTCTTTTCATTGTGCCAAATGTGTAGAGAGTACTGACTAGGTGCCAGCCACTGATCAACGTGCTAGGAATAGAGCAATGTAGAAGTCCAGGGAAGACACTCCCACCAGACAATGAAATTCTAGTCAGGGAGATCAAAAAGAATAAAACAACAAATTCAGAGGGCAATTCAGGCTGTGATTACATTGTGATATGGATAAAACATATAGATTGACAATATACAGACTTAGTCTTAGAGGAAATGGCTAATGGAAATGGGAACAAAAGAAACATGATTTTAATATGATTAGAAAGTGGAACATATGAACTAAATGACTAATGAAATATAAGATTGAAAGAACAGGAGGTCTGTGTGTATCTCCTGGGATTTGAGGTTTACTTGAGGTAGAGGGTGGAGCTACCGCTTAAAGAACTGAGAAAAGCCATGAGAGGAAAAGCTTGGGGTGGTGAACAGAAATTTAAGAATTCTCTGAATATAAAATGCCATTAGATATCAAAATTGAAATTTTAATTAAAAGACATATGAGACTAAACCAGAGGGGAGAGGTCAAAGTTAAATTGTAAGTACAGGATTTATATTTAAATAAATTCCATTTAAAAAGAATTATTTGGATGAGGTCATACAGGAAAAGATAAAATTATATGACCAGGACTTCCTGCAAAGATGGTTTTTGAATAATGAACTGGGTCACATGATAAGTGTTGGAAATTCTCAGTCAGGTAAATACTACAATTGACTGGGTTAACCACACTGAGACAAAGATTGAAGAGAGCATTGAAGAATGAGAAGTATCTACATTAGCAAAATGGGGCAAAGTGAAAGAAGCCATATAAAGATGTGTCAGGAAAATGCAAAGTCTGTGTCTTAGCCTCTGTGATTTCGGCCTTTGTTTTTTTCTTCATCCATTTCTTCTTACCACTGAAGAGAACAAAAAATGTTAATTGCTTTTTTACTAATTTTCTCAATTACCTAGAAACATTGAGAAAGGGTTGTGTAACAAAAGATATATTAGACTTAGAATCATCTAAACTCTAATTACCTTTTCTATCTTTTTCGTGGTATTCTTTTTTATTATTTTATTCAATTTATTCATTCATTGAGTTAGTGAGTCAGCCAGTGTTCATTCATTCAGTAGTTATTGAACACCAGCTATGTTTTGGGTTCTAGTGATACCGTAGTGAGGAAGACACATGAAGGTTGAACCCTTGTGAAATTACAATTGATCAGAGAAGACAAATTATTTCAAATAATCAATAATGGCTGTGCTACTATTTGTGAAGGATATATCTGTAATATAGAAGATTTCCCAGTTCAGCTGAACATGAAGTTTTTTATTTAATTTTTCATTCATAAAATATGTTTGTTTATAAAATGTGTCAGGCACTGTGCTATGGTTTCAGTGTAATTGGGTATAACTTCAGTGAAAGTATAAATTCTTAAAAAGGTAAAGTTTTTAAAAAGAACTGAATGCCAGGTTTCTGGATATCAGGTATATACACAAAGATGACCTCAGTTTTAGACACTAGTTTGTGAAATTTCTATTCTTTTGTGAATATTCCGATTTCTTGAGAAAAGAGAATATAAATGTATTATCTGTTTAGCTTAATGTTCTTATTTTCATTGACCAAGAACATATCCTAGCACTACATACCTTAATTAAAAAAAAAAGACATAATGGTCATTTAAAAATGCCAAATAGCAAAATGGGCTTATTTTCTTTTTATCTGTTTAGCCATTTCCAAAATCAGATTGTAAAGATGTCATTGTGAACTATGTAACATGTGGTATTGAGATGTAGGAAACACTTATCATCTAACACTGATTCCTGCGGTGTCTCACTTCCTAAGATGTATTTGTATTTTTTAAAAACGACAGAAACTTGAATTTAAGGGAATAAAGTCCCCTAGTTAAGAATTATTGTGGGAATACTGCCCAATTAGTGAACACCTCCCTCAGATCCCTTCACAAAAGAAGCTCTTCTATCAAAAAAGCATTTGATATAGGAAACTGCTTTTATTGTAGGAGAGAAAGGTAAGAGGTTCTAAAGAGAATAACTTAATTAGTCTGTTTTTATAGTTCGTGTTTCCTTCCTTTCTTTTCTTTCTTTCTTCCTCCCTCCCTTCCTTTAGGCTACAGCACACACACACACACACACACACACACACACACACACACACACAGTGGCAAGTGATTTATTCATTTATTATGTGTTTAATTTGCACTGTTGTTGAAGAATGGAAGACAAGTTTTATATTTCCCTTCCTACCATGTCACCCCCATTTCTCATTAACCCCACTCGATCAGAAAACAAGCAAGCAACCATGACTCAAGAAGTTCTTGTTTTGGAAAGTGAACATGCTTAGATTTAGAACCAAACCATTTAAAATGTAAATTTAATGACACCTGGGTAGTTCAGTATGTAAAGCGTCAGACTCTTCATTTTGGCTTAGGTCGTGATCTCCGGGTTTGAGAGACCAAATCCCACATTGGGCTCTGTGCTGACAGCTTGAAGCTTGCTTGGGATTCTCTCTCTCTCTCTCTCTCTCTCTCTCTCTCTCTCTCTCTCTGTCTCTCTCTCTGCCCCTCTTCCACTCTCTCTGTCTCTCAAATAAGTAAGTAAACATTTTTTAGAAATGCAGTTAAAAATGTATATTTGTTATTTGCTAAGTGTGCAGACTAAAGTTGCTACAGGATGGAGGGAGATTTTCATGATAGTAGTAAGAAATTACTGTGTCGAGGGTGATATCAGTGATTGACAACAAACTGTGAACCACTTCCATAAAGTACCCATAGACCTTCAGGTCTCTTAATGTGGAGATAAGGAGATGTCAAGAATCTGAACAGGATGCTTGTTCCTTGGAGCCACAGGAAAGAACCCTGAACCAACATTTGAACACAGAGCTACAGAAGGCTGGCATTGACTGGATGCTTGGATTGGTCTAATGAGTATCCAGTGTGGAGTTATGATGGTTGGATGTTTAGAGTTTCTTATTCTGTTCTTGCTTAGTCAACACAAAGGCTCTTGGTATGTTTGTGGCACTGCACTTAAGTGTAAGGGTTACACAGAGCATGGGTGAGATTGAATTTCTCAGAATCTTGTACAGTGAGTATTGAGTCACTCTTTACTGGATTCAGAGCAGTTAAGGAATGTGACTGGTTTTATACCTATAGCTGTGGAATACATTTATTTTCCTAGTGCATAAAGGTTTCGATCAGGCTATATAAGCCATTAGGTTTCAAACATAAGTAATCTTCAGGTTGTGAAAACTTTGAGTTTCAGAACAGAAAATACTTCTTAATGAGAATTTGATGAGTAAAACCAACAAAGTAATTTCTTCTCTCAACAAAGAGAAGAAATTAAAATTAATCTGGCAATTTATATTCACTGTACACTTATATATATATATATATATATAAATATATATATATTATATATATAAATATATATATATAAATATATATATAATATATATATAAATATATATATATTTTATATATAAAATATAAAAATATATATATTTTATATATATATAAAATTAATCTGGCAATTTATATTCACTGTACACTTAATTATAAATAAATTAACATGAAAAGTCTACAAGTTATTTGGCTTATCTTTGGGTGAAATTACAAGAAAATATAAATCACAAGTCACAATAGTATTTAATTTTAAAAATAAATAATTTTGTTCATAAAAAGTTGGAAATTTATACTATCAAGATGTAGGTGAGACAATTAGATAATATTTACATTCCCCTTACCTCAGAGGCTCAAAGAATAAAGACTATAAATTAGATTGGGCAAAGGTTTTACTTGAGTTAAAATGCATGCCCCTACCTCGTAATCAAGTTTATAGTTCTTTCAATGTTTCTAAAGTAATAGATTGAAAGCCTTTGAGATATGCAACAGTTTATTGAGATTACCATTTGAACTCTGAAGAGTTTGTTTTAATCTTTTACCCACAAAGCTTGTAAAAGACATTTTAGGAATTGCATTTGTTATTATATGTTTACTATGGAAAATTTTACTTGTTTAAATGTTATATGAACATAAATATACTCACTCAAACTATAAAATGAACCCATTAGGACTATGGAAATTAATCTAAACTTTAAAACCTCAATAACTTTATGCTTATTAGTTCCACATCTATAAACATGGCCTTTAATCTCTTAATAGTAAGAAAACAGTCTTGGTCTTCTCCTCACGGGCCCAGTTGTTCTAAATATTAACTTTGCAAATTTAATTAATTCTCCACACAAAGCAAAATCCTGTTCCTCTCACACTGTGAGGAAACAATCTCATCCTTAGGACTCGCACTTTATTTGGCCTAATCCTAAACTGGTTTCAGCTACCGGACCAATTATAAGTAATGGGATTTCCAAAGCAGAGGGGAATATGTTATCCAACAAGTCCTCTGCTCCAATGGTCCTCAAAGTGTGGTGCACAGACCAGCATAGCAGCATCGACTGTTGATGTGTAGAAAAGCAGATTTTGGAACCTCACTCTGGACCTACTGAATCAGATAATTCTGACTCACATTTGAGTTGAATAACCATTGCTTTACTCTAGTTAGCAAATTGGCACCCTTCCCCATCACTGGCAAATATGCTTCTGTGGCTTTTTCCTCATTAAATAGATATAGATATAGATATAGATATAGATATAGATATAGATATAGATATAGATATAGATATAGATATAGATATTCTATATAGATATAGATATTCTATATAGATATATATATATAAATAATCTCCTTTAAAGCATTCATAGCCACTCAGTCAACCCCTGCTGTGATTTTCTCATAACGTGTAGGAACAAAAAGTAGTTTCTCCACAAAAACGTCTTTGACTCCATGTTCGCCTACATTCTATAAAGACAATGTGGCTTCATCAAAAATATGTACATAAAAATCTCAAGGGTGAAAAACCAATCTAGAGACATTTTTATTCTGCTTAGTTTATAGTCAAGATATCAGCATCTTATGAGTCTTATATGCCAGAAGATCTGGCAAGGCAAAAAATTCACTTCCCTGAGTGTTTCTGTTTGATACACTTAAAAAGCAACACAGGTAAAGGAAAGAAGTGCCTATGTGAGCACATTTCCTCGGCAGCTGATGTTAATGTTTAATTCACTTCTGGGGAAGAATGATGACAAATATGAGGCTCTAATTGAAAAGACACACAGCTGCTTTTAATATTCTACAATTAAGATCCTGTCAACAAAATATGATTAGAGGATTCTCTTTTTTCTGAGGAAAAAATTACAGAAAACGATGAATATATCTGAGACATGGTGGCATAGTGTTGTGTGTTTGAAAAACTGAACTACTTGACACTATCTTATCTATATGAACAGAATGTGAATTTCATAGAGGTAGAGTTGGTCTCTCTTTTTCACCCTGGATGTGGGTTTCGCTTTTAGAATTTGGTAAAAAATACTTCAATAAATGAAACAAAGCAAAAACTGAGAACCAGGGCTCTGTGTAAATCTTAATTTTTCTTGTAAGAGACTTAGTTTTTTCAGCTGCAGAGAAAGGCCTAGAAAAGTGAAAAACTAGCGTCCAAATGGAAATGGCCAGACCACATATGAAAACAGAAATCTGACCCACAATCTGCAGCAAGTAAAAAGGACACTAAACTACAACTGACCTAGTAATTGACTCCACACTGTCAGGACTTACTGCCAATTTCCCTAATTTTTGCTGCCTCTTCTAACTAAGGACCCAACCAGGAAAAACCAAATAGACTCCTTTAACCGATTACACAGGATGCCTCACTGCTGGTTAGCCCACCTCCCAGCTTCCCCGTGACAATGATTCTAACAAAGGAAATACTTAAAGCCTTCTCTTTTTTCCCCCACTATAAAACTTTTATACTACCCTGCCCACCTTTGATTCTCTCAAACACAAGTGATGGTGCTGACTTCCTTGCTCTAACATGCTATGAAAAAGTAGCATGTTCTTGTTCTAATGTGGGTGACCTTCATTTACTTTCACACAGCAAGTCTGTAATACTAGAGGCTATGACCTCCAAGGAAGAATTTGCATCAGTCTACATGCAGTTTTTCAATTCCAGATGATAAAAACCTGAAAACTCATAATAAAGATGCCATGAGAGTCACATTAAAGGAGTACTAAGATTTTAGTTGAAGATGGAAAGGAAAGATTGGGCTAGCCATGAAATGAAAAATAACAAATTGGGCTTTCCTAATGGGATATTACCATGTTGTCCATATTGTTTTCAAATGGTCATTTGTACTGCAGTGAATCAACCAAAAATTTCAGACCCATTATTACTCATTGCAGGATAGAAAAGCTTCAAAGAACACTGATGAAGCTGAGGATACTATTTACTCATTATTCCAGAGATATTCTAAAAGAAATGAGATAAATATATGGCCGTCACCACTGATATTCCAAAGGTAGGGTTGTAGGAAGGTCAAGTGCGAATATCCACCCTGGATACAAAGACTAAAGGGGTTGTTGTTTTTACAGTACTTAAAAACAACAATAAAATTGAGTTGCTCTTATTTTGATTATTCCCATGCAGTGTTAGTGTAAACAATGTCATTGTTTCAAAAAAATAAAAGTAAAAATCACTGGAGGCATAAGGGAGTTCAGATTTTGGCTGATCTAAGTTCAGCACAATTGCTGTGGTTAAACTAGAGATTGTGTTTTAGTAATATGATATGTGAGATACGTATTAAGACACTTAGATTTGTTCTTTAACAAGAATTGAGTTACACATAAAAGTTACTTCAAATACCTCTCAGTTATACAGGTGGACCCTTCACACATACAGGCTCATCTGACTCATTTCTTTCAAGAATAGATTATAATTGCCAAGTTCTTCAAGATCAATTTGGGCATAGAATATATCTCTAACACTATGATTTTACATGTCCTGTATTTAAACAGTAGGTTTGGAATATTTGAAAATGAAGTATTAGAATTTGATTGACTTCAGTTCTGTCATTCTATGTTACTACTTGGAGTTTTTATTCATGTGAAAATTTGAAAAAATTTACATGTGA
Organism: Acinonyx jubatus; assembly: GCF_027475565.1. Lineage (NCBI taxonomy): Eukaryota > Metazoa > Chordata > Mammalia > Carnivora > Felidae > Acinonyx > Acinonyx jubatus. The sequence goes on along the minus strand of NC_069390.1, from coordinate 23,045,348 downwards.
ATTGTGAGGTGAAATAATTTGGTGTCTTGAAGCTAAAACAGAGTTTTCAGTTAAATTTAAACTAAGATAAACAGTGATTTTTTTTAAATATAAATATGTCCCTTACAATATTTGGGAACATACTTCTAACAGGAAGAAAATTTTTATTATTTTTCAGAAATTCAAATTTTTATTTGCTGTATTTTTATTTTGCTAAATCTATATTGGCAGAATTTTGGTTAATACATGGCTTAGCTTACTGAATTTGAAAATCTTTAAAATAAAGTAAAAATTCTTTTTAAAATCTTGTTTTAAGACTAAAGAATGAATTAAGAAAAATATTATACCAATGGTACAATTTACTGGTTTCCAAAATTTATTAAAGTTATTACAGTTTTGTTAAAATCCAGTTATTATATCACAATTGTTTTATAAAATATTATGTAAGATTACAATCAAAGGATCAAAGTTTAAAATCTTAGATATATATCTATATTATCTATTTATCTATCTCCTAGAATTGGATCCACATAAATATAGTCAACTGATCTTTAACAAAGGAAACAAAGGCAACACAATGGAGTAAAGATAGTTTTTAGACAAGTAGTGGTAGAACAACTGGACAAATACATGCAAGGTGGAGGGGGGAGGAGAGAAAGAGGGAGGGGAGGGGGATAGGAGAAGGATCTAGACACAATTCTGACAAAAACTAATCCTTCACAAAAATTAACTCAAAATGGATCATAGACCTAAATATAAAACCTCTGGAAAATTATACAGGGGAAAACCTACATTATATTGGATATGGGAATGACTTTTTAGATAAAAACACCAAAGGCATAATCCATAGTAGAAATAATTGATGAACTGGATTCATTAAAACTAAAAACTTCTGCTCTTGCAAAAGATAATGTCAAGAGAATGAGAAGACAAGCGAAGCCACAGACTGAGAAAATATTTGCAAAAGATGCATCTGACAAAGGACTGTTACCTAAAATATACAAACAACTGTTAAAAACTCAACAGTAAGAAAAACATCCCAATTTAAAAATGAACCAAAGACCTCAACAGACACCTCACCAAAGAAGATAAACAGATGGCAAATAAGCATATGAAAAGATGTTCAACATCATATGTCATTAGGCAATTGCAAATTAAAATAACAAGATACCACTCCACACCTATTAGAATGGCCAAAATCCAAAATAGTGACAATAACCACAAGCTGGCTAGGATATAGAGCAACAGTAAATCTCGTTTATTGCTGGTGGGAATTCAGAATGGTACAGCCACTTTGGAAAATAGTTTTGCAGTGTCTCGCAAAACTAAACAGATTCTTACTATATGATTCAGCAATCATACTCCTTGTAATTCAATTCAGCTCAAAGTTGAAAATTTATGTTCACACAAATACCATACATCAATGTTTATGGCAGTGTTATTCATATTTGCCAATATGTGGAAGCAACCAAGATGTCCTTCAGGAGGTGAATTGATAAATAAACTTCTGTAGATTTGGTTAATGAAGTATTATTTGGCACTAAAAAGAAATGAGCTATCAAGCCATGAAAGACAGAGTGAAAACTTAAATGCATATTACTACATGAAAGAAGCCAATCTGAAAAGGCTATATACCGGAGTGCCTGGGTGGCTCAGTCAGTTAAGCGTCCTACTCTTGGTTTCAGTTCAGGTTATGATCTCAGAGTTTTGTGAGTTCAATCCCTGCATTGGGTTCTAAGCTGGCAATGCAGAGACTGCTTGGGATTCTCTCTCTCTCTCTTTCTCTCTGCTTCTCCCCCACTCATGCTGTCTCTGTCTCTGTAAAAATAAATAAATAAACTTACTTTTTTTTTTTAAAGGATATATACTGTATAATTCCAACTATGTGAAGTTCTGGAAAATGCAAAACTATGGGGGCAGTTAAAAAAAATCAGTGGTTGGCAGTTAGCAGGGAGGAGGGATGAATAGGCAAAGCAAAGAAGCTTTTTAGCAAAGTGAAAATATTCTGTATATGGTAGATACATCATCATACATTTGTCCAAATCCATAAAATATGCAATACCAAGAGTGAAACTAGTGTGATATAGACTTTCAGTGATATGATGTGTTCAATGCATTGATTTTAACAGATGTACCCCTCGTACAGAAAGTTGATAGCGGGGATGGTTTTAGATAAGTGGGGATACAAGGTATGTGGGAAATCTCTGTAGTTTCCAATTTTGCTATGAACCTAAACTGCTCTAAAAACTAAAGTTTATTAATTAAAAAATGTCAAATATTAAAAATGATGCTTTTGTCTCTTTTGTACCATAAATTTCATTTAATTTCTTTTTATTTGCACAATTATATATGCATGAAGTTTAGTTCACTTTCTGAATTTAGTGTGGCTATTATTCATTGCACATCATGATATTATAGAAAATACTTTTTATTCAGAGGAAGAGGTACTAAAGTATCTGATTTAGATATCAAATAATTCTTCACTGATCTTAATAATTTCCCTGTTTCCGAAGGTTACATAACAAGTCTCCTTCTACTTGCACCTGCATTCATACCTTAAAATTTTTTTCTACATGCAGAAAATGAGTAGGAAGCAAAGATTACAATTTACAGTTCAATTCAGCTATTGGTTCTTTGGTTTGCTAAATTTCTTGACATGAAATTTTTTTGAGGAAAAATTTTCAGTCATTCCTAATAACTAGTTTTCTGAATGAGGGCTGGTTTGAGATACGTTTTGCAATATTCTTACCTTGGTGCTTGTTGATCCTACAAGAAGTATTTCCAAGTCAGAGAAGGAAGATGATGGTGTAGGAGGACACTGGACTCACTGCATCCTGCTGACCACTTAGATTCCACCCACATCTGCCTAAATAACCCAGACAACCTCCAGAAGACTAGCAGAACAGACTCTCTGGATCCAAGCACAGACAAGAGGCCCACGGAAGAGAGTAGGAAGGGTGGAGAGGCAGTGCACGCTACATGGACTGGCGGGAGGGAGCCAGGGCAGTGGAGAGGCAGCCCGCCGGCAAGGCAGAGCCCCCAAGTCTGGCTTGCAAAAGCGGAGGGGCCGGATGGAGTGTGTTCTGACAGCCAGTGGGACTTAACATCTGGAATGTTATAAGTCAACAGCTCTGTTCCGAGAGTGGGAGGGCTAGAGGTTAAAGGGAGGGAGAGTTGTTGAGCCCCAGACAGAGCTCAGCTTGGTGGGGAACAAAGGCTCTGGGAAGCGCCATCTCCCTCACCCATCCCCCAGCCAAAATCCCAAAGGGAACCAGTTCCCATCAGGAACTTGCTTGCACTGTAAACACCCAACGCTGTGCATCTGTGGATCCATCCCTCCAATGGGTCTGCCTCCCTCCCGGTGCCACAGGGCCCCTCCCAAAGTGGACCACGGAAGGCAAAGCGAGCTGAGTCTGCCCCTCCTGCCCCTGTGCACCTTGCGGATCCACCCCGACTCGTACACCAGGTCCTATCAAAGCAGCACCACAAGCCTGGAAATGTGCAAGTACCCCAGACAGGGGCCACACCACTCCACAGTGAGTCCTGCCCCTGGGAGAGGGGAAGATAAGGTACACACCTGTCTGACTGTGGCCCCAGCGGTGGGATCTGGGCAGACATCAGGCCTGACTGCGGCCCCGCCCACCAACGCAAGTTACTCCAGAAAGCATAGAGGAAGAGCCCTGCAGTTCCGTGCCACTCCAGGGACTGTCCAAAATGATGAAATGGAGGAATTTTCCTCAAAAGAAACTCCAGGAAGTAGAGACAGCTAATGAACTGATCAAAAATAATTTAAGCAATGTAACAGAAAATGAATTTAAAATAATAGTCATAAAATTAATCACTGGGCTTGGAAAAAGTATAGAGAACAGCAGAGAATCTATTACTACAGAGATCAAGGGACTAAGAAACAGTCAGGAGGAGCTAAAAACTGCTATAAATGAGCTGCAAAATAAAATGAAGGTGACCACAGCTTGGATTGAAGAGGCAGAGGTGAGAATAGGTGAATTAGAAGATAAAATTATGGAAAAAGAGGAAGCTGAGAAAAAGAGAGATAACAAAATCCAGGAGTATGAGGGGAGAATTAGAGAACTAAGTGACACAATTAAACATAATAACATACACATAATTGGGATTCCAGAGGAGGAAGAGAGAGGGAAAGGTGCTGAAGGTGTACTTGAAGAAATCATAGCTGAGAACTTCCCTGATTTGGGGAAGGAAAAAGGCATTGAAATCCAAGAGGCACAGAAAACTCCCTTCAGACATAACTTGAATTGATCTTCTGCATGACATATCATAGTCAAACTGGCAAAATACAAGGATAAAGAGATAATTCTGAAAGCAGCTAGGGATAAACATGCTCTAACATATAAAGGGAGACCTATAAGACTCGTGATGGATTTATCTACTGAAACTTGGCAGGCCAGAAAGGAATGGCAGGAATCTTCAATGTGAACAGAAAAAAATATGCAGCCGAGAATCCTTTATCCAGCAAGTCTGTCATTTAGAATAGAAGGAGAGATAAAGGTCTTCCCAAACAAAAACTGAAGGAATTTGTCACCACTAAACCAGCCCTACAAGAGATCCTAAGGGGGATCCTGTGAGACAAAGTACCAGAGACATCACTACAAGCATGAAACCTACAGACATCACAATGACTCTAAACCCATATCTTCCTATAACACTGAATGTAAATGCACTAAATGCTCCAACCAATAGACATAGGGTATCAGAATGGATAAAAAAAACAAGACCCATCTATTTGCTGTCTACAAGAGACTCATTTTAGACCTGAGGACACCTTTAGATTGAAACTGAGGGGATGGAGAACTATTTATCATGCTACTGGAAGTCAAAAGAAAGCCGGAGTGGCCATACTTATATCAGACAAACTAGACTTTAAATTAAAGGCTGTAACAAGAGATGAAGAAGGACATTATATAATAATTACAGGGTCTATCCATCAGGAAGAGCTAACAATTATAAATGTCTATGTGCCGAATACAGGAGCCCCCAAATATATAAAACAATTAATCACAAACATTAGCAACCTTATTGATAAGAATGTGGTAATTGCAGGGGACTTTAACACTCCACTTACAGAAGTGGATAGATCATCTAGACACAGGATCAATAAAGAAACAAGGGCTCTGAATGATACATTGGATCAGATGGACTTGACAGATATATTTAGAACTCTGCATCCCAAAGCAACAGAATATACTTTCTTCTCGAGTGCACACGGAACATTCTCCAAGATAGACCACATACTGGGTCACAAAACAGCCCTTCATAAATATACAAGAATTGAAATCATACCATGCATCCTTTCACACCACAATGCTATGAAGCTTGAAATCAACCACAGGAAAAAGTCTGGAAAACCTCCAAAAGCATGAAGGTTAAAGAACACCCTACTAAGGAATGAATGGGTCACCAGGCAATTAGAGAAGAAACTAAGAAATATATGGAAACAAATGAAAATGAAAATACAACAATCCAAATGCTTTGGGATGCAGCAAAGCAGTCCTGAGAGGAAAATGCATTGCAATCCAGGCCTATCTCAAGAAACAAGAAAAATCCCAAATACAAAATCTAACAGCACACCTAAAGGAAATAGAAGCAGAACAGCAAAGACACCCCAAACCCAGCAGAAGAAGAGAAATAATAAAGATCAGAGCAGAAATAAACAGTATAGAATCTTAAAAAACTATAGAGCAGATCAACGAAACCAAGAGTTGTTTTTTTGAAAAAATAAACAAAATTGATAAACCTTTAGCCAGGCTTCTCAAAAAGAAAAGGGAGATGACCCAAATAGAGAAAATCATGAATGAAAATGGAATTATTACAACCAATCCCTCAGAAATACAAGCAATTATCAAGGAATACTATGAAAAACTATATGTCAAAAAACTGGACAACCTGGAAGAAATGGACAAATTCCTAAACACCCACACACTTCCAAAACTCAAACAGGAGGAAGTAGAAAGCTTGAACAGACCCATAACCAGTGAAGAAATTGAATCAGTTGTCAAATCTCCCAACAAATAAGAGTCCAGGACCAGATGGCTTCCCTGGGAAATTTTACCAGACATTTAAAGCAGAGATAATATCTATCCTTCCCAAGCTATTCCAAAAAATAGAAAGGGAAGTAAAACTTCTAGACTCATTCTAAGAAGCCAGCATTACTTTGATTCCTAAACCAGACAGAGACCCAGTAAAAAAAGGGAACTACAGGATAATATCCCTGATGAATATGGATGCAAAAATCCTCAATAAGATATTAGCAAATCGAATTCAACAGCATATAAAAAGAATTATTCACCATGATCAAGTGGGATTCATTCCTGGGATGCAGAGCTGATTCAACATTCACAAATCAATCAACGTGATACATCACATTAATAAAAGAAAAGATAAGAACCATATGATCCTGTCGATCGATGTAGAAAAAGCATTTGACAAAATTCAGCATCCTTTCTTAATAAAAACCCTCGAGAAAGTCGGAGAGAAGGAACATACTTAAACATCATAAAAGCCATTTATGAAAAGCCCACAGCTAACATCATCCTCAATGGGGAAAAACTGAGAGCTTTCTCCCTGAGATCAGGAACACAACAGGGATGTCCACTCTCACAGCTGTTGTTTAACATAGTGTTAGAAGTTCTAGCATCAGCAATGAGACAACAAAAGGAAATCAAAGGCATCAAAATTGGCAAAGATGAAGTTAAGCTTTCACTTTTTGCAGATTACATGATACTATACATGGAAAATCCGATAGACTGCACCAAAAGTCTGCTAGAACTGATACATGAATTCAGCAAAGTCGCAGGATACAAAATCAATGTATAGAAATCAGTTGCATTCTTATACACTAATAATGAAGCAACAGAAAGACAAATAAAGAAACTGATCCCATTCACAATTGCACCAAGAAGCATAAATACCTAGGAATAAACCTAACCAAAGATGTAAAAGGTCTGTATGCTGAAAACTATAGAAAGCTTATGAAGGAAATTGAAGAAGATATATAGAAATAGAAAAACATTCCATGCTCATGGATTAGAAGAATAAATATTGTTAAAATGTCAATACTACTCAAAGCTATCTACACATTCAATGCAATCCCAATCAAAATTGCACCAGCATTCTTCTTGAAGCTGGAACAAGCAATCCTAAAATTTGTATGGAAACACAAAAGACCCCAAATAGCCAAAGTAATATTGAAGAAGAAAACAGAAGTGGGAGGCATCACAATCTCAGACTTTACCCTCTACTACAAAGCTGTAATCATCAAGACAGCATGGTATTGGCACAAAAAAAGACACACAGACCAATGGAATAGAATAGAGACTCCAGAATTGCACCCACAAATGTATGGCCAACTAATCTCTGACAAAGCAGGAAAGAATATCCAATGGAAAAAAGACAGTCTCTTTAACAAATGGTGCTGGGAGAACTGGACAGCAACATGCAGAAGGATGAAACTAGACCACTTTCTTACACCATTCACAAAAACAAACTCAAAATGGATGAAGAACCTGAATGTGAGACAGGAAATCATCAAAACACTAGAGGAGAAAGCAGGAAAAAACATCTCTGACCTCAGCGGCAGCAATTTCTTACTTGACACATCCCCCAAGGCAAGGGAATTAAAAGCAAAAATGAACTATTGGGACCTCATGAAGATAAAAAGCTTCTGCACAGCAAAGGAAACAATCAACAAAACTAAAAGGCAACCAACAGAATGGGAAAAGATATTTGCAAATGACATATCAGACAAAGGGCTAGTATCCAAAATCTATAAAGAGCTCACCAAACTCCCCACCCGAAAAACAAATAATCCGTTGAAGAAATGGGCAGAAAGCATGAATAGACACTTCTCTAAAGAAGACATCCAGATGGCCAACAGGCACATGAAAAGATGCTCAACGTCGCTCCTCATCAGGGAAATACAAATCAAAACCACACTCAGATATCACCTCACACCAGAGTGGCCAAAATGAACAAATCAGGAGACTATAGATGTTGGAGAGGATGTGGAGAAATGGGAACCCTCATGCACTGTTGATGGGAATGCAAACTGGTGCAGTCACTCTGGAAAACAGTGTGGAGTTTCCTCAAAAAATTAAAAATAGGCCTACCCTATGACCCAGCAATAGCACTGCTAGGAATTTACCCAAGGGATACAGGAGTGTTGATGCATAGGGGCACTTGTACCCCAATGTTTATAGCAGCACTCTCAACAACAGCCAAATTATGGAAAAAGCCTAAATGTCCATCAACTGACGAATGGATAAAGAAATTGTGGTTTATATACACAATGGAATACTACGTGGCAATGAGAAAGAATGAAGTATGGCCTTTTGTAGCAATGTGGATAGAACTGGAGAGTGTGATGCTAAGTGAAATAAGCCATACAGAGAAAGACAGATACCATATGTTTTCACTCTTAGGTGGATCCTGAGAAACTTAACAGTAGTCCATGGGGGAGGGGAAGAAAAAAAAAGAGGTTAGAGAGGGAGAGATCCAGAGCATAAGAGACTCTTAAAAACTGAGAACAAACTGAGGGTTGATGGGGGTGGGAGGGAGAGGAGGGTGGGTGATGGGTATTGAGGAGGGCACCTTTTGGGATGAGCACTGGGTATTGTATGGAAACCAATTTGACAATAAATTTCATATAAAAAAAAGGATTTCCAAGATATTTGAGAAGAGAGGCTACTAAATTCAGATTATTTTGGGGGGCGCTTGGGTGACTAAGTTGGTTAAGCATCCAACTTCAGCTCAGGTCATTATCTCACAGCTCATGGGTTCAAGCCCCACGTCAGGCTCTGTGAGGACAGCTTGGAGGCTGGAGTCTGCTTCAGATTCTCTGCCTCCCTCTCTGTCCCTCCCCTGTTCACACTCTGTCTCTCTCTTGCACTTTTGAAAATAAATAACTTCAAAAAAATTTAAACAAAAAGATTTTGTTTTCCACTAAGGGCCAGAAGACCATATTTGCCTTTTGAATATATTTTTTTACGAAAGGAAGATGTCTTTGTATTCTCTGGCTGGCTGTTTAACTGGATCACCTCTTCCTCCAACCCTTTTCCCTCCTTTAGAAAATCAATTATTGGATCAGGGTTCCAACCTTGTGACCTCATTTAACCTTAATTACTTCCTTAGAGGCTCCACTGCCCAATTCAGCCACACTGGGAATTAGGGATTCAACAAATGAACACAAGGGGACACACATATTTAGCTCATAACATGTGAGTTAGACTCAAATTGTGTCTGATGGGGTTGAGTGTCTTGAAAAAGAATATTGAAAACATTCAGTGTTCTTATGCACACTTTTCTCCAATAAGTACTAGAAATACCAGTGGTCGTAAATACATGTCACAAGTGTAGTAAGTACAGTGTGTGATTTTTGTTGGCTCTTCTGCAAAATTGGCAGAAGAATTTTTGTAATCCAGCTATCTCTTGTTTTTCTGGTAAGTTTCTCCCACCTACTTTTTAAATAGCTCACTTGTAGGAAGTGTCCATGTCAAGTAATGGAACCCTTGTTTCAAAAGATCCTGTGGCCTAGACTTTTGGATTTAGAAGGCACTTGTTCCATATTTGCCCGGAAAAACTAACAGAAGGAGACTTCAAGTACGTGAGAGACGAGTGTCTCCTAGAGCTGTGTACTGTGGCATTTTAGCTAGAGTTAAAATCAATCAATTTAAAAGTTTCTAAAAATGTGAATATTTTGTATTAACAAATAAGTATCGTTATTTATAAATGTACTATTTTTACTTTTTATTAAAGTTAAATATATGTACAGAAGAGTACCCTGGTGGAAAACTCTTCAAGTTTTCATAAACATGAACATACTTCTTTAGAGCTGCAAAAGCCTTCCTCATGTTTCCTTCCAATCACTATACATCTAGCACCATTAAGGTATCAATTTCTCCTCTTTTTAAAAAAAATTTTAAATGTTTGAGAGAGAGAGAGGGAGAGAGGAGAAGGGAGAGAGGGAGGAGGGGCAGAGAGAGAGAGAGAAACACAGAATCTGAAGCAGGCTCCAGGCTCTGAACTGTCAACCCAGAGCCCAACACAGGGCTGGAACTCACAAACTGCGAGGTCATGACTTGAGCCAAAGTCGGATGTTGAACTGACTGAACCATCCAGGCACCCCAAGGTTTTGGTTGCTAAACAGATGAATTAGTCTGTTTTTATACCTTATATTAATGGCATTGGAGAACATGTACTCTATCAAGTCTGGTTTCTTTCAGGCAATACTTCTGAGATTCACTGATAGCATTGTGTGTTGTAAAGAATCCATTCATACTGTTGAATTCCATTGTGCAAATAGCTCTTCAACCATGACTGTCATTAGGCTTTTTCCAAATGTGGGCTATAAAATCATCCTAAAACATGTCTTTTGGTGAAATTGGGTAGGGTAGAGTCCATGCTTTTGGAAATGCATATATTCATATTTAGAAGATGCTGTTTGAACACTTTTCCAGGAGAATTTTACCAAACAGTATTCCCTCTAGGAGAGTAGTAGAATTCTGGTTTCTCACTATAATTGTAACTTCTCATACCTGTCATTGTTGAGCACTTATAACAGCTACTGTGCAGTGAGTAGGCAATTTGCATAGATTATCAATAATCCTCATAACAACCTTGCAAAGTAGAATGCAATTTTCAACTGGCAGATGAAGAAACTTATGTCAATAATGTTAATAGTTTTCTCAAGGTCAAATAGCTGATAATATCTGTGCAAGGACTCAAACTGAGGTCTGCCTGACCATATTGTTTCATAATCTTTACATTATCATAATCCTATTAGCAAATTTAACAAGATAATGTCTGTGACAACCATCTGTAAACCTTAAAATTCAATCACTGTTGTTGCTTCCATTTTTATAATTTCTTACATATTTTTTATTATTATCTTCCTAGCAACCTTGCGAGACACGTATTCTCTCTATTTTACAAATGAGGAAAATGAGATTCTGGAAAGTTAAGTAACATTTATGAATTCATATTGAATGGCATCTCTGGGAGGTCAGGGTTCACAGAGTATGGAAAGTGAGTCAAGGACAGGGGCTCTTGTACTCACTACTGCATCCCTAGTACGAAGAAGAGTGTCTGGCACTAAGAAAGCCCTTAATCAATATTTGATGAATGTTGAATAACTGCATAATAGATGAGCCAAAAAGAGATTATATAAATATGTTACTCTAACTAGCAAGTATATAGACAGGCACCTGAACCTCAGTGGTCTGTCTGAAATAATCATTTTGTGGGGGAAAAAATGTCCCTCCTGGAGGAAGTATATATTAATTGTATCATCAAGTTTCTCGCTAAGTATAGTTGTTTTCAAAACCAAATAAAAGCACTTGCTTTCTGTAAGAAATGTGCGTCATGAGGTCAAAGACATAGTTGAATCTAACACTACAACTTAATCACCTGGGAAAGTTCTCTTATCACCCCATGAAATATCTTCTAAGTGCCTTACAGGGACGAAAGAACATACCGCGTGCTGGGGATAATTGATGGAAAAGGAAGACATATTCCTTGTCTTTATAGACTTAATTATAGTTACATAAATTCCTTGTGCCTCACTTCCCTAATCTAAAAATTGAAATGATATTATCTAACATTATAATAACACTGTTAGGGCATTTTGACCGAATCAGATAGTACATCTATAAGATAAAACATGGATAGCTGCTTACAAAATAGAATGATCAATACTATGACTATTTTTGATTTAACATAGTGAGCATCAAAAATGGAATCACAAAGGACAGTGTTTTAGGTGTAGCATTACATTTCCATTTTGTTTTATGGCCCTAGCATCTCTAAAGAGAATTCATTCATTGATCCTGCTTTCATTTACTGGAAAACACAATTACTTTTTACCAATGAAAACTCCAAGTGTTTTCTTTGTTGGTTTATCTAATTATTTATTTATTTTATTTTACAAGAGAGCCTGGTTATCTGTGGAATAAAATGCCACCTTCTGGCACTATCAGAATACAAATACATGGCCTTTACATGCACCCCATCCAAAATGATTATTTGGTAATGCCCCCACTTTCTTTATCAGGTAGTTATCAATTATCCTCATTGTGAGTCCTTGCTGTGTGGTCTTTTTTGCTTTTTCATGCATCAGGGAGGCTTCCAAACAAGGGTTTTCTCATGTAGAACATTTAGGCCACTAGGGGGGATATCATTTTTTCCCACCTGTGTGGGAGTGCAGGTTCTCAGGGAGTTCAGGTTCTCAGGCAGCAGACAGCAGAGGAGGGAAGCACACCTTAATGTGGAGTCCCTGCAGAGTCCTGTCCTCTTCACTGAGCTCCCAGGCCCAGGAAATATCTACTTTGGCCCTTCCTTCAGTCCTGCCATTTAGAAATTCGTCTGCTCAGAACACATCAATGATCTCTAGGGCACGGCATAGCTATGCTCCACTAACAAGAATTCTGTTACCAGACTGCCATCAATATGAACACATAATACCCCCATTCATTCATCATTCATTTAGTGGAGGTATTGTTTGTGCCAGACCTTATGCTAAATATTGGCATTAGAAAAATAAATATGGCATAGTCCATTGCCTCTAAGACTACAAAGCATCTTGTGCCTATTGGTATTACCAAGAGACACCTGTGTAATTTTATGGATGAGTTCTGAAAAGCCGTCTTAATGCAATCTTCGATTTCTTAACCTCCTAAAGGCACTAATCAGAGCATTTCTCTTTCTGAAGGAAAATGTTTTTAGGTTTGTTTTCAGTTCCCTTAACTGATTTACTGCCCATTTTCAATCTGTTTCAAGTGACCTTATTTTACCTTGAAACCCTCTGCTTGGTCCACTTTCTCATGTGCTATTTTTTTTTCTTAATGTTTTCTTTACAACATGTTGCACTTGTGGGGATCACAAAGAAATTACTGAATTATTGTCCATTAAAGCTTTATTTCAATTTTCCTGATACTTTTCCATTTAAGGTTAGCATTATCATGGTCAGGATTGTAAAAAAAATAATTTAAGATCACTATGCCAGCAGGTGCCATTTTCTTTCTTTTCTTTTTTTCTCCCGCTCATGAACTTTTTTTATTAAGTTTTTAAATTCCAGTTTAGTGAACATACAGTGTTGTATTAGTTTCAGGTATACAATATAGTGATTCAACAACTCTGTACATCACCCGGTATGCATCATAATAAGTGCACTTTAAAAATTTTTTTTTAATGTTTATTCATTTTTGAGAGAGTGAGAGCTCCTGAGTGGGGTAGGGCCAGAGAGAGAGGGAGACACAGATCCAAAGCATGCTCTAGGCACAGAGTCTGACATGGGGCTTGAACCCATGACCCATGAGATCATGACCTGAGTGGAATTTGGACACTTAACTGACTGAGCCACCCAGGTGCCCTGAGAGCCCAGGTGCTCTCCATCCCCATCACCGATTTCATTTATCCCTCCACCCACCTCCCCTCTGGTAGCCATCAGTTTGTTCTCTCCTATTAAGAGTCTGTTTTTTGGTTTGTGTCTTTCCTTTTCTTTCTTTGTTCATTTGTTTCGTATCTTAAATTCCACTCATGGATTTTTATTGATACCTTCTATTCAATAACAAGAATTACCGCACATAAACCCTTAAAATCCATTCCATGCATTAAAACATATTATTTGTATAAACAGTGTTTTCTTAAACTGTTAATTTTTATAAATATACAAGTCTCCAAGTCATTCAGTGTTTATTATGAATAAATTATAATAAAACCCTTTACCATTTTCAAAGCATATATGAAAATATTACTTTAATCACTCTGAGATGCTCACAGTGTAAGCTCTGAGCTTACACATAAAGAGACAGAAAATAAAGAGGTCAGAAATTTTAAGTACTTTTTCTTTCTTTTTTAAAAAAAATTTTTAATGTTTATTTTTGAGAGAGAGAGAGAGAGAGAGAGAGAGGCAAAACGTGAGGAGGGGAGGGGCAGAGAGAGGGAGACACAGAATCTGAAGCAGGCTTCAGGCTCCAAGTTGTCAGCACAGAGCCCAACGCGGGTCTTGAACTCAGAGACTGTGAGATCATGACCTGAGTGGAAGTCAGATGCTTAACTGACTGGGCCACCCAGGTGCCCCTAAATACTTCTTCTGATACTATAGTTATTACTGGTCCTGAAACCCTGTCTTTTAGCTCCACATTTAGTGTAGTTTCTATTAGACTAAAAGATATAGGAGTATGAAGACAATTTGTGTGTGTATGTGTGTGTGTGTGTGTTTTGCTAATATTTACCTAACTCCTATCTCAATAACCATGACATAGAAATATGTTCATTACTGTTTGTCTCACCTTTTCTTTTTTCCCCCTGTGCCTGTGAAAGAGACCTTCTTGGTGTTCAGTTAACATTAGGGAACTTTCTGTACATAAATTTTATTATTTGACTTGGGATGGAGTAATTAAATGATGGCTAACCATCACTGTGGTCAAGTGTATCTTCTTTAGTGTCTTGTGCATATTGTGAAGTGTCTAACTTGAAACTAGGAAATACATATCCCTATTAGTGGTTAAAGTGCAGCAACCCAAAATCTGTATTAAATCTCTTGAATCTACTCAAGGTATGAGATCACTAGATCCAGCCCAATGACGATCCAAGCAGCTGAACAGCAATAGTTTTATCTTCAATTCATCAAAAACACAGTTAGTTACTTATTCAGTGTCAGTATAGGAAAATGTGTGAAATAGTTGTTTTTTAATTCACACATACATTAGCATTCTTTTTTTTAATGGAAATATAGTTGACATACAGTATTACATTAGTTTCAGGTGTACAACATAGTGATTCGACAAGTTTATGTGTTATTGTGTATGTAATAGTTTTGAGTGAATTTTTTCACATAAGGGTTAAAGTTTTTCACATAAGGATTAAGAAATTTTAAAAAAATTAGCAAAAATGTTATACAGAAATGTGTTTTTTTTGTAATGTATGTGGAGAAAAAGTTATATAGGTGTGTAAATGGTTTTGTCTGTGCATGTGATGTTTTCATTCATCTTAGTGTCAGGATACCTTTTGAGAAGAAAATCTTTTAACAATTGTGTTGGAACAGAAATTTGTTGGAACAAAATTGTCAAGCACCTAAACTGAGATTAATTAGTAGAACTAATATGCCTCTTGGACTCTATTTCATTGTTTACTATAGAAGTCAACAAAAACAAATTTGAGAAAGAATAAATCATAAAATGAATAGGCAAAAATACCTAACTAAATTCATTTTTTAATTTTGGTCATATGATTTTCATTAGCAATTTCCAAGAAGTAAGTGCAGAGACTATAATAAGTTGTAGAAAAAAATAACCTTGCCTACTTAGCTTAGTATGGGCCAGAATGTCTAACACAGTAGCCAAGAAGTCTTCTAGTGAAGTTGGGAAGAACCTGACTCCCAGCTAAACTAGCTCATGATTGAAATTGGAATGCTTGAGAAAATTCAAGGGGTCTGGCTATGATTCTCTTTGAATTTAGAAAATCATTGGGAGCATAGCCATGAAGCTCAGAGAAAGTTTAGTCATCCAATTTATGCACTAGGCTCATTTTGTGATTATGTATGAGTATCCATCCAACATTCCAGAAATAATATTTGGATTTTATTTCTAAATTTTGTGTCATTTGCACTGCTTTACTTTTGACCAGAACATTTCTATACGGGAGATCAGCTAATGTAAGTCACCATCCTCTCACTTGGAGATGACATTACAAGAGTATCTCCATATTAGCTAGCTTGGTTCCAGTCCCCTTGGCAGGAGGAGGACATGAGGGCATATGCTACATCGGGAGAAGATGCTACGTCTGCCATTTTTACTCTCTTCACAAATTTCCTGGCAAGGGAAATACTACAAGGGAGGAGGAAGAGAAAGAATTCATTGCACAGAATTTTTCTCCTTGCAGTCTCACACAGTGAAACAAAATATATGTGCACAATCTCTTATTCTTGCAGAAATAAAGATTCATTAGGTGAGAAACAGTCAACACATTCTGGGAAATTTCTTGGCAACTCTTAGGGAGGTGAGACAAAAGAAATAAAGATCAAAATTGAAATATTGAGCAAGGTGGTAAAGGATGGTAAATAAATCAACAGCTAAGCCATATCTGTGAAAAATTAGCTTTTCCTCTCATTGAACCAGCTATTGACAGAAGTTCTCAGGAATCTTCACACACACAAAAATCATTAAATGCAAAATCCTAGTTAGATTGAAGAAAAACTGTTTGCAAATTAATGCTACTATAGAGGCCCAGAGACCTTAATAAAATCAGACCAAAAAAATGAATTTGTGTTATCAAGGGACTTGGATCATGGTCCAAAAGTATTGGACCTATGTCAAGGTCAGTCTCCATGATTATTGGAGAATGGGTTGTGATAACCTAATATGTACACCCTTGGGGAACTCTAGAATCTGCAGAGGACGACCCCAGTCATTTATTCCGTTTTATTTCCATAGCTCTCAGTTATTGAGACATTTTTTGCCCCCCCCCCCCCCGGCTTAGGACCAGAATATCCTTGTACTCATCTTTGCCCATTTACTCTCGGGCACATCCAGGCTGATGGATATATTCCACTTCTTAGCTTTCTTACTCATTCTAAAACTAGTCACATAGCATCCTCCCAAGTTTTCCCTAGTTTAGGGAGGCAAACTGTAAGAAACTTTTAAATACAGAGAACTAACTGAGGGTGGAAGAGAGTGGGGGAAGGGGGGAATGGATGATGGGCATTGAGGAGGGTACTTGTTGGAATGAGCTATGAGTGTTATATATAAGTGATGAATCATGAGAATCTACTCCCGAAGCCAAGAGCACACTGTATACACTGTGTACATTTATATAAATATAAATTATGTATTATATATACATATATATATATAAAGTATTCCTGCTTTACATTTAAAAGAAATAAAAAAAAATACATGAGACTTCCAGATGTGTGATGAAGCCAAAAGCATTGTTTTTGGATTGCCACAAAATTTTCCAGAAAACTAAAAGGACCATATAGGATACTAAGCAACAACAAACAACATGAAAATGATGCTCTCAATCAAACTTGATGTCAGGAAATCCTGATGAACTTTACAATGTGGGTGATATGTCCATTCTGAGATCAGGAGTCCTCTAGTAGGGATCAGAGGGAAGTGAAAAGAGGTTCTTGAAGGACCCTACAAACTAAAAAAAATAGAACAGACACTCACATCCCCAAAGAAAGGGATGTTTCTACCTATTATGAGTAGAACATTGGTGGGTGGCCTGAAAGTCAATCAGTGAAATTGAGAAAACCTCTTACAGATTCTAAATTGCTAATGAGTATGAACACAATACAATTAAAAAACAGACAACAACAACAAAAACAACCCTGTGCATGTGTGTATGAGAATACATAGGTATAAGTTCTTATGACCCTCTGAAGAATCCATTAAATACTTTTAAAGTGACAGAGCCTACTCATGAGGGATATACTGAAAGTAGGAAACAAATTGAGCATGAAAAGAACACTAGGTCAAGAGAAATAGAAGTTGAAGATAGTTGTAGGGGTTAGCAGATACATACATTTTTGTTACCAAGAAAACTCGACACCCCAGAGAAAAGAAAGAAAAACTAAGTGGAATAATTTCAACATTGAAGCACATTAATATGTAAATGAGCTTCACATACCCTCCAAAACAAAGGCCAAAAGAATGTCCTGGGTCTAATTTTTCTTCACAGAGGGATTTTTCTAAACCTTCAACCATCTTGGAGTCACTTTGATCTTAGAACTGTTCCAGAGCATGAAAAAAGAAAACCTTTATTTTATTATTTATTTTTTTTTGAGAGAGAGAGAGAGAGAGAGAGAGTGCCAGTGAGCAAGGGGCAGAGAGAAACCGCCATGAGGGGCAGAAAGGAGGCAGAGGGAGAGGGAGAATCCTGAAGCATGTCTTGAGCTCAGGAACTGAGACCATGACCTGAGCCAAAGATGGATCCTTAACAGACTGAGCCACCCAGGCAATGGGGAAAATAAAACTGTAAAAATTCCTCTTACAGGGGCGCCTGGATGACTTAGTTGGTTAAGCCTCTGACTCTTGATTTTCATTCAGGTCATGACCCCAGGGTCATGGGATTCAGCCCCTCGACTGGCTCTGTGTTGAGCCTGAAGCCTGCTTAGGATTCTCTCTCTCCCCGCTCCCACCCCTGGCTTGTGCTCGCTCTCTCTCTCTCTCTCTCCCTCTCAAAATAAATAAACATTTTTTTAAAGTTCTTTTACCAAGTAAATATAACATTGCTATCAAATCCTAATAACTGTTTAATTGAAAAATAAAACTACAAGTAAATCTCAACTACAAATATCAATAAAAAAATCTTAAGCACAGGTTAGCAAATAGCATATAACAGTGAACAAAAAAAAATACATTATAATCCATTGGGATTCTTTTCAAGAATCTCAAGTGTGGTTCAATGAAGGCATCTCTTAATATAATTCATCATATAAATGTATCTAAGAAGAAAAATATATGCTGAAAGGGCTTTTGACAAAAAAAACACATCCATATTAAAAAGTAATAGAAACTTCTAAACTAGATTTAAAATTAAATATTAGTGCAAACATCAGGTTTTCACTTAATGCTTACTAGTAGCATTTCTTCTAAAATGAGGGGAAAGAACACCCACTATTGCTCCTACTCTGGACAAATGGTTAATGTAATTACATAAGGAAAAGCAATAATAAGCCCAGGAAATAGAAAGGAAGAAGCAAAACTATATTTATTGCAGCTGCTATGATTGTGTGTGTGTGTATGTGTGTGTATAAAATATCCAAGAAAAAATACCCAATGAAAAGCTGCAAAAGATAACAGAATTAGCAAAATTAATGAAGTAGTGGGGTAATAGAATCCACATACAGTAAGCTAAAAGTAATCTTTTTATGTTTTAAAAAAGTTACAAGTTAAAGACCTATTTTAATATTAATAAAATATAGAATACTGAACATAAAATTCACATGAAGTTTCCAAATATTGTATGAAGAAAGTATTAAAAGACAATACTGTATTTAATTTTCTGCAAAGTAGAATTGAACAAATGAAAATTTATCACACGTCTTTGGATACAGAGATTCAATGTGGAAAACCTCAATTCCACTTCACTTAACATACAATTAATTTTATGTGATTCCTATCAAATAACCAACATTTTTTCCCCTGAAGGCAGTCCAACTGATTATTAATTCTCCTGGAAAAATATGATTGAAGATCTAGAAAATAATAAAAAGGCAAAAGATTAGGGTGCTACCCAAACACATTGTTAAAATATTAGGCTACTATAATTTAAGCACTGTGATACCAATTATCGAAAAGATAGAAAGATGCAAAGAATAGGATGTCCAGAAAGAGACCTACCCACATGTGGAAATTTGATATATGATAAAACTACTATCTCAGATTGTACGATGAGTGGTCACTTTAATAAGGCAACGTATAATCATGAAGCCATTTGGAAAATGTACAAAATGTAATCTGAACTTCACATTGCATAGCGGAATATTGATTGGAGATTTAAATGTAGATATGGAGCAGGGTACCTGCTAGAAAAAATATGGATGATTTCCATTATAGTCTTGGAGTTGTGGGAAACTTCATACAGATGGTCTAAAATACAAAATACATAAGAAAAAAATATTGGATAAAATTTTAAAACATGCAAGGACATTTATACCATAAGCAGAATTAAAAGACAAAAGATAAAAAGAGCTGAGAGAAGATACTTGCAATTTATGCACAGAGACAAATCTCCTTAATGCTGTTATTATCTAGAAGATAAAATATGTTTAACACAAAGAAGCTAAATATATGAGAGGGTATTTCACAAAGGAGGGGAGGAATATTCCTTAAGCATATGAAACAACCTTATGAATCAGATAAATTCAAATTGCATAAAAACAATTTTCACTTATCAAAAATCTATTAAACAGTGGCAGAATTGCATACTAAAGTACTCATTTGCTTTAGCCATAAACATATGGATTATTAGTTTCTGTAGAGCTTCTGTAACAATTTACCACAAACTAAGTGACTTACAACAACAGAAACATATTCTCTCACAGTTCTGGAGGCCAGAATCCTGACGTGCAGATGTCAGGAGGGTTAATTTCTTCTGAAGCTTCTGAGGGAGAATCTGTTCCATGACTCTCTCCTGGATTCTCATGGTTGCTGGCAATATTTGGCATCCTTTGCCTTGTACATGCATAGCTCCTATGCATATGTCCATCTTCAAGTGGTGTACTCCCCATGTGTCTGTATCTGTGTCCAAATTTTTCTTAGAAAGACACCAGTTATTCAAATTGGGGTCACATTAATGCGGCATGGCTTCATCTTTTTCTCTATGCTTTTGTGCACCTGTTGAGGTCGTTATATATTTTTTAAAATTTTTATTTATTTTTGAAAGACAGAGCACGAGTGGAGGGAGGGGCAGAGGGAGAGGGAGAGGCAGAATCTGAAGCAGGGTCCAGGCTCTGAGCTGTCAGCACAGAGCCCTATGTGGGGCTGCAACCCACAAACCCGCACACCCACCAACCGTGAGATCATGACTTGAGCCGAAGTAGACGTTTAACCAACTGAGCCACCCAGGCGCCCCTGGCTTCATCTTAATTATATCTGCAAATACTGTTTCCATAAAAAAGATCACATTCTGAGGTTCTGGATAGATGTAAATTTGGAGGGCATTATTCAACCCAAGATAAGATAGATAGATGGATGAATTTATATAATTCTAATATTTTTATACACCATTATGAATTCTTTGAATTTTATTTTTTATCCTTTTTAATTGAAAATACTGTTTGGGAGAAGCCAAAAAAAGCAGTAAGTCATTCAAAAATGTTTGTTTTCCTTGAACCATACAGAACCAATATTAGGAGATTGCCTAATAATACCTAATGTAATACTATGAGTTGGTCATTACCATGGCTAATTGAGTTGCCTGTCAAAATTGATGCTTTCATGTTTGTTTTGGTCTGAAATTTAAAATTAAATTCAGGTTGTAGATAGAAAATCAGCACTTAGGTAAATTCCTCGGGAATTAACTAGTTTTAATTGTTCTATAAGGAAATAGTTAAAATCCTAATGCTTGCCCTAATTGTAGTGGTCATGATGCTTTAGGATTTGAGTAAAAGGATGTCCCCCTAACATAATTAGCACACATATTTCATCATTTCATATGCTTTCAGGAAGTAGATGTTTCCGTGTACTCAAAATCCCCAGCCCTACACAATGCCCATGTGGCCCATGGAATCTAGGTTTATCATTTCTCTACCCTGACATATTTTGTATCTTGTAATTGGCTTCTAGAACTGCAGACATAATATTCTCGTAAAGAATCATCTCAACTAGGAAGAAAGATGAAGTAACTGTATTTTTTACTTGCTTTTGTATCTTGTTTTTATGGAGAATTGAATTTAAAAAAAAAAAACAAAAACATCTAAGCAGATTTCCTTTGTCTGGCATTGAACAGAATTGCACCACATGTCCATCTCTGAATAAATCACTGGACAGAAAAAGCAAGACCACTTTGATTTTCTTGTATTAATACTGATTCATTCCCTGGAATAGGTTGCATGGCCACCAAATGTGGGATTCTATAAATGAAGACAGTGAGGATGGTAGCTGTTAGATTGGTAACCTACTACCTAGAATGAGAGATATCTTTCCTTCTAACATGTGGCTATCCATCTAACAGTGATTTTACTCTCTCAAAGAGCTCAGGGCAAATTGTATTCAATCCCAAAGGGAAGAGTTAAGGGACCAGCTTTCTCTGTTTTGTTATAAGGCTAAAAACTTCATGAACTGGAAACAATATATTTTTCAAACATTCCTTATGAAAATATTTGATATCCACTAGAATATGAGCTTTAAAAGTCATTTTTTTTCACTGATGTACCCTAATGCCTAGCACTGTGCCTGGCATATAGTAATTTTTCAATAAATATTTGCTGATATGTTGAATAACCAAATGGGTGTCTTTACATATGAAGAAGGAGGTAAAAACATAGAGCTTTAGAATTTGAAAAAAAAATCTTGCCGCATGAATTTCTCATGACCTTAATGTAAGTGTGTGGGAATACTTGGATATGTTTTGTTCCCCAACTTTTTATGCTTAGTCTCCAAACAAACAAACAAACAAACAAACAAACCTCAGGTCAGAGAAGGATGTGACAGGTTTGTTCTATCCTTCAAAGCATTCCCTTCTCTTGGTGATAAACTGAGATTAGGGTGTACCAGTGAAGATGCTGAGGATGAAAACATTTTTAATATGCATCTTACTCATTTTTTTCTCCCCCTCCCCACATAGTTTCTCTAAGGGTTTCTTTTTATATATTATTTATATCAGCTGTGTCATATTTTTAAACATATGAGACAAGCTGATAGCTCCTTTGGGAAAGTTAGACTAAGCATAGGGTTTTCCACTTTGAAAAATAGTGAAAGACCCTAGACATCAATAAAAAAAGTATATCGAAATCAGCTTGCTAGTTCTAGGTCTGCTCATTCATTAGGGAACCAGAGACATCGCTCCTGGATTTTCTGATGTATAATAGAAATGTAAATATCGTTATGAAAGTTTCATTTTGCATTTTGGGAATTGAAAACCCAAGGCAAAAATTGTTGCTGTTGTGTTCATGCTTTCCTTGTTGCCACTGCTGCTATTATGACTATTTCTAACATTACTAGTTTACACATAATTACAAAATGCTTTGGGTATCTTTTTTTAAAATAAAAATAATCAGCAGCAGCATGTGGCCTGTCTCTGGGGATATATGCAATGAGAAAGATTACAGTGAGTGAGCACAGCCAAAAAGTTGAAGTGATTCAGGAATCCAGCAATCTGTTTTAACACTGACAAAGTAAAAGAGCATGACTCTGGGTTTGTTTTCTGGGAAAGGTTTTTAACTGAAGAAAGGAAAACAAGAATTAAATAGTGCAGGCAAGTGTTAAATGTACTAGGCATCTAAAAGCTGTAGTTGGACTAAGTCTCGGAATCAGCGAAATCCTCATGCTACCACTTTCAAAACAATATGGGGGAGGAAGAGGTCCTCAAGTGAGGGAAGACATGGGGGCCGCTGGAAAAGAAAAAAATGGAGCTACCAGACAAAAATTCTAGTGATTTCTAGGACAGCAAAGTGGCAGGTAATGTTAACACCCAATCTATTAAGGCTATTATAAATAACGGAAAAACTCATGTTTTCTGACACATTAAATATGAGTTTTCTGAAATTTAGAAACCTCCTGCATCTGTCCTTAGTTCACCCACTAATTTTGAGAGTTAAAAGAATTTTGAAAATTAAGATTTACAGTATGAGTTATAGTTACTTTCTATCTTTATTGCTCAATAGGGTGGCCACAAACCACATATGCCACTTACAGTTTAAATTTCCATTGCATAAAAATAAGACAAATTTAAAGCATAATAAATAATACAGTTCCCCTGGCCACATTTCAAGTGCTAAATAGTTACATGTGGGCTACCACACTATCAGACAGAAAATTCCTTTGGCTAGTCCAGCATGCAAACAATAAGATAATGCTAAAACCTGTGTAGTGATGCATTTCAATCTCTGAATCAAATATTTTTAAAACATTATAGGGAAGTTGGTATGAGGATAATATTTTTAGAGCAAACAATGAACTTTTCATTAATAAATGAGGACCACTTTTACTATTTTATACCTAGTACATAATGAGTTTGAATCCTCTCTGAATATACTTTCATTTCTTTCCCTTGTATTATCCCCTAGGGGTTCACAAAGGTTTATCATCCTAAATGCTGATCCAGACTTCAACTTCCTGATCAAAAAGTTCCAACCTTCCAGTGTCCCTACTCCCTCACTTTCTCCATGAATTTTCTGTATCTAATCTTGGTGCCTGGCACTTAGGTCTTCTATAGTTTTTGCCTCATCTGGTTTGCCTGTCTTTTTTACTCCTATATTTCAGAAATTATTCACTCCAGGCAAATTGCTATTCTCTTTGAGTGCCTCATACTGATTTTTTTTTTCTACAAACAACTCTATGCTTCTGGGCACAGAGAAGTAAATTAATTATATCATTAAATATTATTGAATGCCAGCTGTATATAAGCCACTGTAATGTAATATCTTCAATTCCAATCAATGCTTGAGAAACCTATAAAGTCCTAAGAATTAACAATTTCAATTAAACGATCCTTAGCCTGATGCATGTACTAAATTCTGTCATCTAAATTTTCATGATATATACTATAAGTACATCACATTTTGTGGTCATTTTATATTGTTCCACATAATATCTGAGTTCTTGACTGGTCACATGTATTTTCAAAAGCTTAATTTGATACTCTAAAGGATTACCTTTGTGTCCTGTGTGACTCTTCGTGGTATCTTGTAACCATTAACTTGGTTTGTTCAATATTTTTTTTATTGTTAATAAAGTTGGATTTGATTTACCGTGAATATATCTCAATGCTATCAAGTGACAAAAATTTCCTTGATGTTTAATCACAAACTGTGGCAATACCTACCTATGGGAAAATATTTAAGATTTTCTTGGGCCAGAAATGCTCATATCTTTCCCCAACCAAACAGTAGAGCTGTTGGCTGATTCACAAGCAGCTCATCGGACGGCAGATACCTCCCTTCTACCCATTTTTCTGCACCCTGGCATCATTCAGTGCATTGCTGTTCTAGTAGCTTAGACACCTATGGAATGAAACATGCTCATTAGTCTCCGATTACAGAGAATACACCAGTTCACACATCACTAAGTGATGCTGTTGAAGTCTTCCATAATCTCTGCATAATGGTGGCATGAATAAGGGAGGCTATAGTTTTTCTTCACAAATACTCCATTCCCTAAAAGGGTCATTTCGTCTTTGCCAGTCCTTCACTTGTGCTAATGGAACAAGCACAATAGGATTAGGAGAAAGGTAGCTTGGACAGTTGTTAATACAGTCAGTTCTCCAACTGAAATATCTCAGAAGCCTTTTTGTGGGATTCCTGGTGTGAGAATGTAGCAGGAAGAATTCAAAGATGGCCCCTGTGATATTACAACCTTGATTATTCTATGTTACATAGCAAAAGGGATTTTGTGGATATAATTGAGGTTCTTAATTGACGTTAAGACATAGGTTATCTGGGGAGATTTAATCTACTCCTGTGAGCCTTTTAATAGCAGAGTATTCTCTGGCTGGCCACGGAAGAGAAAGTCAGAGAGATTTGAAGCATGAGGGATTTGATGGGATGGAGATTTTCCCTTGCTGGGGAAGCTAGGAGGCAAGGATCTAAGGATAGCTGATAGCATCTAAGAGCAGTCCCAGCAAGATATCAGAGCTTCAGCCCTATAAGTAGAAGTAATTGAATCCTGCCAATAATCTGAACAAGCTTCACAGCAAATTCTTCCTCAGAGCTGAGCGCTTCCAATAAAAACCCAGTCTGGCTGACACCTTGATTTTGAACTTCTGAACTCTTAAGCAGAGATCCCAATCAAGACTACCCAGACCTTGATCCACAGAACTGTGAGCTAATAAATGGGTATTGTTTTAAACCCCTGAGTTTTGTGGTAACTTGTCATACAGAAATAGAAAAGTTATATTTATATATACTACTATTCCTACTGTTCTTGTGAATATCATACTCTCACACTCTGCTTAGTTAATGCCAGATGCTCTTCTGAACACTTTACAAATATTAAGCAGTTACTCATAACAACATATAGAAAAGCTAATATTATTTTTGCATTACAGATGAAGAAGAAACTGAGGTACATGGATATTAACTAACTCACCAAAATCACAAAGGTAATAAGTGGTAGAATGAGTCTTGAAATTGAGGCAATCTGACTACAGAGGTCACATTCTAAATTACACATTAACATTTTTACAATACTTTTGTACGCACACACATTATTTTTATTTAAGACTATTGGTGCCCAGTTCTTTTTTAAAAATTATCAGTTCTCAGATGTTTGGTTGTCACCCTGACTGAATTCATTCATTCAGCAAATATTTATACAGTGATTTGATTGCTAATAAACAGAAAGCAAAAGACACTTCAAAGCATCAAATATAAATTGTTAAACAAAGCCAGCACAGATATTATCCTGGTCAAATTTGAAATCTAATGAAGGAGAGAAATAATATGTAAATCAATTGACACTGCAGCATACATTTTGAGAGTGATGAGGTTTCTAGGTCAGTATCTCAAATCAACTTTTTTTTTAAACTCCTTACTCACTGAAATAAGTGGGGTTTGTTGTTGTTGTTTTGTTTTTTCTTTTTTAAAAGAGTTGTCTGTCTGTTATGAATCTGTTGTTTTACCTTTGATTTGCTCATTGTTGAATTCTTACTACCTAAAAGAAGACTTGGAATATAGGACAGTAAATAGTTTCAAAAATATGTAACTGTATGAATGTATAAATGAATTACCTGTTACTCCACTGGTTAGGTAACAGATAGTACTCTTGTAAGCATTGCCTTCATTGAGAAGACATGTTATTTCCAGAGTAGAAATAAAAATCTTTAATATCAAAATGACTTTGATATTGCCCATTCTGAATAGCTTATAATAGATTGCAGAATATCAGTATTTCTGCTGTAAGATTAAGTGAACACCCAATGAACTGAAATATAAAGGAAGGAAGGAAGGAAGGAAGGAAGGAAGGAAGGAAGGAAGGAAGGAAGGAAGGAAGGAAGGAGAAGAAGAAGAAGAAGAAGAAGAAGAAGAAGAAGAAGAAGAAGAAGAAGGAAGGGAGGAAGGCAGGGAGGGAGGGAGTGAAGGAAGGAAGAAAAGGGAAGGAAGAAGGAAGAGCATGAAGGATAGATTAATACAGAAGAGTTGTAGAAGGAAATAACCAAATTCTAGAGAAGGACAGACATTTGATATGTAATCTGAGATGAGAGACCACACTAAAATCTGGGTCTGGATGTTGGAAGTGTAAGCTTGCTGTGGGTAAGTAAATTTTGCTGCAGTTAGGAGAAAGCAGCTAAATGTACAATGTCACGGTTGAACTAGTGTGGCTGACCTGAATCAAGATGTGTTTCAACCATAAAGCTAGTCTTCTCTGCAAAACGAATTGGATGCGGTGGTGGGGGCGGGTGGAATGGAAAGCAGAAGATCCTGAGCTTCACAGTGCTTATATCCCAAAGCACCGTTGAAGGAAACAGCCTGAAACCACCCACAAGATATTATAAATCAGAGGGAAATTGACAATAATTAAAGTTCTAAATGAGGTTTGACCCATTTCAAATTTTGGTCAGAAGGAGGAATTCAACAAATCCTCATCCTTGCTGTGTGATAGGGGAAAGAACAAGTCCTTTCTGGGGGAAAATTACTATCTATTTCAGTGTCTACTCTTATTTGTGTAAAAAATGTCCAGGACAAAATACAGAAACTATGACATGTACAAAGAAGCATAAAAATGTAGGGGCACCTGGGTGGCTCAGTGAGTTGAATGTCAGACTTTGGGTCAGGTCGTGATCTCACAGTTCATGAGCCCGAACCCCAGGTCAGGCTCTGTGTTGACAACCTGGAGCCTGCTTCGGATTCTGTATCTCCCTCTCCCTCTGCCCCTCCCCTGCTCATGCTCTGTCTCTCTCTCTCCCAAAAATAAATAAATATTAAAAAAAAAAAAAAAAAAGGAAGCATAAAAATGTAACCCAGGGGCTGGGTAGCTCAGTCAGTTAAGAGGACTCCGTTTCAGCTCAGGTCATGATCTCATGGCTTTTTGAAGTCTAGCCCTGCATCGGGCTCTGTGCTGGCAGCAGGAGCCTCCTTAGGATTCTCTATCTCCCTCTCTCTCGGCCCCTCCCCCACTCATGCTTGCTCGCTCTCTCTCTCTCTCTCTCTCTCTCTCAAAAAATAAATAAACTTAAAAAAAGAAAAATGTAACCCATAAAAAAAAATCACTGATCAGTAGAGCAGAACTACAAATGGCTTATGCTGAATTTAGAAAACAAGGACTCTAAAATAAGGGTTTAAATATATTAGACAATTTTAATGAAAGAAGGGAGAAGAGTGGGAAGATGAAGAAATAACATAGAAAAATAAAACTATAAATTAAATTAAATTTTCAGGACTGAAAATTTTCAGGACTATACTGAAAAATTAATTGGATGAAATTAACAGCAGAAATGATAAAGGTCAGGTAAATTCAGACTGATAACAAGTCAATGAGTATTTCCCAGACTACACAAATGAAAGAAACCTTTCAAACTCTTTGGTGTCTGTATGAGTATTTCCCAGACTAAACAGAAAGGAAAGAAACCTTTCAAACTCTTTGGTGTCTGTAGTGATACCAAACTTGCATTCTAGATATTGGTAATTTTTGTTTCCTTTCTTTTTCTTGGCTAGCTTGGATAGACGTGTATTAATTTTGTGGACCTTTTAAAGAAACTACTTTGGATTTTATTGATTTTTGTCTATGCTTTTCTGTTTTTATTTTCATCATTTATGCTTTGATATATTTTTGTTTGTTTTCTATTATCTCTTTTCTTTACAATTCATTCTTTATATATATTTTTATTTTTAGGGGCAAACTTAGAATATTGATTTGAAACCTTTCTTTTTTCTGATGTAGATATTTAGTAATATAAAATTCTCTCTAAATTCCACTTTACCTGCATCTCACACATTTTATAGAATCTGCTTTCATTTTCATGCCATTCAAGATATTTTCTAATTTCTCTTGGGACTTCCTCTTTGACTTATATGTTATTGGGAAGTGGGTTTAATGTCCTATTTGAGTATTGTAGAGGTATCTTTGTATTATTAATTTCTAGTTAAATTTGATTATGGTCAGAGTAACAAACTTTGATTTCAATTTGCTTTTAATTGGCTGAGATATTTTTATGACCTATTATATGATCGAATTTGGTGAATGGTTTGAGTGCCTTTGAAAAGAATATGTATTCAAGTATCGTTTGGTCAAACGTTTTAAAATGCATGATAATTAAAAGTTAGTAGTATTATTCGGTTCTATTTTATACTAGATTTTATGTTTACTTTTTCAATCAACTGCAGAGAAAGGAGTGCTAAATTTTCTATATTTGCAAATTTGTTTACTATTCCTCCAGTACATATTAACAATTAGATCACTTATATTTTATGCAGTTATTGGTTTCCATGTAGGTTCACCTTTTTGTTATTTGTTTTCTATTTGTCCTCTACCCACACCCTCATTCACCCTTCTGTTCTTTCTTTTGGACCATCTAAATTTTTTATCCTAAATTTAATATAACCCTTACATTTTTTGCTGTGTATTTTTGTATTTTCTTCTCTAAAAAAACCCTTTTTTTAATGCTTATTTATTTTGGAGACAGAGAGTGAGCAGAGGAGGGGCAGAGAGGGAGGGAGACACAGAATGAGAAGCAGGCTCCAGGCTCTGTGCTGACAGCTCACGAGGCTGAGCTCACCTTGAGAATACTACCTGAGCTGAAGTCGGACGTCTAACTGACTGAGCCACCCAGGCACCCCTGTATTTTTTTCTTATTTGTTACTCTAAGGATTATACTATGCATGTCTAATGTACAGTCTACTTAGAGTTATCATTTACCACTTCAAAGAAAAAGAAAACATTTAAGCTTTATTTTTATATCAATCTCTTTACCTTTTCCACTTAACCTCAGTTTTTGTGTGTGCTATACTTTATACCTTGCAGGCCACCAGAAAACATTATAATTGTTGCTTTCAACAGTCATACATGTGTAAAGAGTTTAAGAGAATAAAGGTAATCTTTTGCATTTATCCAGCCTCTTATATTTATGGTGAACTGTCACCATTTCTTTGCTCTTCTTCCATTCATGAAAATCCATGTTTCCCCCTGGTGTCCTTTATCTTCATCCTGAAGAACTTCCTGTAACATTTATTATAAAGCAGGCACACTGGTGACAAATTCTTTTAGTTTTCTTTAATCTAAAATGCCTCTATTTTTCTTTTCTTCATTCCTGAAGTATGTGTTCACTTGGTATAGAATGTGTTGATGTTTGTTTTCTATCAGCCCTTTAAAAATACTGCCCTATTGTCTCCCATCTTCTAGTTTTCTGATATCAAATCTGTATGTATTCAATCATATTCCTGGTTATAGCATTTATATTTTTACCCTGGAGGCTTAAAACATCTTTTTATTCACTTTTGGCTTTCTGATGTTTTAGTTTGATATATCTTGGTGTGCTTTTGAGTTTATCCTCTTAAGGTGTGCTAAGCTTCTGGAATCTGTAATGCCTGTCTTTCACCAATTTGGCAATGTTCTTAACCATTATTTCTTCAAATATTTTTTTCTGTGCCAATCTCTTTCTCCTCTCCCTCTGGGACTCAAGTGACACAAATGTTAGATCTTTTTATTCCACAGATCTCTGTGGCTTTGTTTAATGCTCTCCAATTTTTCTTTTCTCCCTGTTCTTTAGATGGGATGATTACTATTGTTTTATTGTACCTTCCCTGTCAACTTCGTTCTGCTAGTAAGCCCCCCTAGTTATATTTCATATATTTCAGTTTTCAGTTCTGAAGTTTCCATTTTGTTATCTTGTATTCAGTGCAAAATATCTTTTCAAAATTTACCCTTCCATTTATTTCAAGGGTGTTCAACTTTACCTCATGAAGCACAGTTATGATAGCTACTTTAAAGATTTTGTCTGATGCTTCAAACAGCTGGATCATTGGGGGTTGACTTTTTTTAAGGGAATTAGATTTTAATTAATCGATTCAATTTATTTAATTTCCTACCTTCCCCTTCTTCTTTGTATGTCAAGTAATTTTTAATTGTATCCTGGGAATTCTAAATATATTGTGAGATTCTGGAGCCTGATAAAATTTTTTAGATCATATTGATTTGTTTATTCTAGAGTCAGTCAACTAAGCTGGGTTCAGCTCACAATTAATGTGGGCAACAATTCCAAAGTCAGCTCAGTGTTCAGGGACTGTGCTAAGCTATCTGGGTTTACCATACACTTATACCACTCCAGGGTTAGTCTGAGATGTCGCGATTTGTCATGATTTTCTTCTCATAGCCTTTGTGATGTTTCTTATGTTTTCTCACATGTATGCACAGTTCATATGTAAACCTTAGGCTGTGTTAATTCTTACAAAGTGTTATAGGGTTCTAATGTCCATTCCCTTAATTCAGGGATTTCTCCATACTCTGTAGGTACCAGAGACTCACTTTTAGGGTTTTTGAATAAGATGTTTGGTTGAGTTTGTTTTCTTTTTGGATTTTCAACTTATAGGAGAGAAAAAGAGAGGAAAAATGAAAAAAAAAATTAAAACAAGGATACCCCTCACACTAGCTCTGTTTCCAGTCCTCTAGCCAGAAAAGATTTTTCTTAGATTTCTTGTATTCTGTGCTTCATTTATAGCTTGTTACTTAGGCCAAAGTTGAGTCAAGGCCAAAAAACTAAAGGAGAGGAAAGCAAATAAGGAAGAAAGTCCCCACAAAACAGTTCATTCTTCAAAGTTTGATGTCTCTCCTAAGTCTATCCACTGTTCTTTATTCTTCAGCATCCTCATGCAGTTGCTTTTGAAAATTATCCCACAATTTTAGTTGAGATCAGTGGGTGAGATAGATTTGTAGTAAGTTATCCCATCTTAGCTGGTGCTGAAGTGTTCTCTTGAGTTTTTATATCTAGTCAATGTTTTTTATATATATTTTTAATGTTTATTTTTATTTTTGGGAGAGAGAGAGAGAGAGAGAGTGCGAGTGGGGAGGGCCAGAGAGAGAGGGAGACACAGAATCCGAAACGGGCTCTAGGCTCTGAGCTATCAGCACAGAGCCCAATGCAGGGCTCCAACTCACAAACCACAAGATCATGACCTGAGCTGAAGTCAAACGCTTAACCAACTGAGCCACCTAAGCACCTCTAGTCATTGTATTTATGTCTGGAAGTTCTTTTTGGATTATTTTTAAATCTTAATATGTAATTTTTGTCCTTTTGTGGTCCCTTCAGATAATATCAAAGTTTATCATCTACTTTTAAAAGTGGACAAAGTCAATTTGCAAAAATCCAATATTTATGTGGGTCAAATGCTGCTTTATTCTTTCTAATTAATTCTAGTTTATACTCAAGTTGTTTCTTCTGGTGTGTCTCTAGATATTAAATTGCTTGTTAATCTTTGAAAAATGATATTTCAGCAGTTGAAATAAACACAAATGAAATCCAAGGTTTGACAGTCACTGGACCATCTACTTCGTGTGTGACTATGTAACCAATCTATGTGAAGTTGGCTTAGGAAGGTTTCACTCCCTCTTACTTTTTTTCCCCTTTTCCACCCTATGCTGTAGGCAGTCATAGCAGCATTTACTACAGTTTCACTCAATTTAAGTTAGAACGTGAAAACAAATATAAAGCTGGATTCCCTTTACCCCAACAGATGCAACTTTCTGGGCTTTCCTATGAAAGTAGGAATGGTCTATCTTTCATGGATACTAGGTGTGATGTCTGCTCAGAAACGTGTATTGTATAGATGGGTGTATTTTTTTTAAAATGAAAGCGACTTTTCTGTTTGTAACTCACCTACCCCTTTGGTCAGACTTTGAATAAAAACTCAGCCTACATGTTTCTTGTTCTCTTTTTGTATCTTTGATATGTGTTTGTTAATCCAACAATTTAATTATTTGTAGCAGATTTAAAAACTAACTAAAGTAAACTGGAACTCTTTCAACCAAGGCTCTTTAAGGACAGATTTAATTTGTTAGACTACTCAGTGCTCATCAGTACCCATCACCTGTACGAAGTGTCCCTCCCTTAGGCCATGACAAAATCATTTAATGATTTATAATCAAGAAAACATCTCTCTTCATTACATAAGCTATGTTTAACTTAGCAAAAATACAATGTGAAAAAGTTATGCTACAGGGTTTTATATCTCCCAAACAATTCTGAGTATATAAATCCTATGCTTCTGAAAGTATGTGCCAAAAATAGGTTTTTATTTTTTTCCAGCTTTGAATTGCTCTCTTTTATTCACATTCTTCGATGATAATTTAATATTCAGTTTAAAGTATAATTTGCTAATAAGTACTAAAGTCAAGACTACAATTGTTAGTGAGCTCTATTACTGAGGATATATTAAATCAAGTGAGAAGGGAAACAAATTAATGAATCTAATTGTTCTCCACTTCAGGCAGTAATGTTCAGAGGTTAACAAATCAAGCAAGATTTTCACAGAGAAACTGAAAAAAGGGGGCTTTTAAAGTAGTCACAAGTATGATGCTGTGTGACATCTGAAGAACTCAGGGGCCACTTTCAATTACTGGAAGACCTCATATCTTATCATCTAATAGATTCTCAGTTCTCATTTCTGTCAGGAGACTCTGGTGCAATGTTTACAATTTTATGGCTTAAAATCTTTGCTGATGGGCATATTCATTTATTATAAACTTTATTAACACACACATTCCCAAATGGTCCCCAATTTAGTAGCTGTTAGTTAACAAAAAGATTAACTAAAAGAAAACAAAGAGTGTGCTAAGTTTCGTAACCAGAGAGAATAAGAACTTACAATGAGAGCTTTTCAAAAAGACCAGGGGTGGCAAAGTGCAAAGAGACACTTTGTAGACAGTTTAGTGGTCATTATATAATAAATTAGATACTAGAAATGAAAATTGTTAAAGTTCTTTTTAGAATTCAGAAATCCTAATACACTTCATACAATTTAAAAAAAATTAATGTTTGTTTATTTTCAAAAGAGAGACAGAGCATGAGCAGTGGAGAGACGGAGAAAGAGTGAGACACAGAATCCAAAGCAGGCTCCAGGCTCTGAGCTGTCAGCACAGAGCCCAATACAAGGCTCGAACTCATGAACTATGAGATCATGACTGGAGCCAAAGTCAGATCCTTAACCGACTGAGCCACCCAAGGCTCCCCATACAATTTTTTTAAATGCCTATTTGGTTAGATGTAAAATATATTTAGTATTTACTAAATAATTTATGAATGGATGAACGGTTATAATATCCTTAAAAGAAGAATTCAATTCTTCTGACTATTTTATTATATGTGCAGTAAAGTGCACAGGGAGAAACATAAAATGCATGGAGAGAAGGAAAAGCATATAGAATAAAAGAAAATAGTTATGGACAAGATGCATAAATATTAGAAAAGTTAAATATTAAATTTTTCTTATGGAGATTTCAGTGTACAACAGATACTTTCATTTTTTTACTCAGTATTTTACATTTTATATGGATTTCAATCCAATAATTTGTACTATCATCCTTGAATTATTGATCTTACTTGTGGTCTTTATTTATAGTTTCTTAGCATTTAATTAAATCCACAGTCATCTTATGTACAATCATAGAGTTGGAAAAAGAAAAAAGGAGGTTAAAGATTCTTCTGTCAGAATGTAAATATAGCTGTAACTTTCTATGTGAATTTCATGTTGAACAATAAATTTGGCCTTTTCCTTGGCTAATTTATTACTTCATTTAACAGCCATTTATTGAAATTCTTAGTGTGTGAATCACTAAACCAAGAATTGGAGATAAAAGATGAACAAGACACAGTCCTCACTTACAGTTTGGAACTGAAAGCTATATAACAAGGAGAACTGGAAGTCCAAAAGTTGGAAATGTTGGAATAGAGACTGCAAGAAAAGTCTCAATTCAGTGGCAGAAAATGAGGATTTTAAGTCAGGGATGAGAAGAAAACATGAAACTCTTCTTCCAACTGAATCATAATGAGTATTTTCAAACAAATAGTAGAAATAGGGTTTTTAGAGAATATTTAGAACAACTTGCCCTCCTTTGGGACAGTAACGATGGCTGATATGACTAAAATCTGATACATAAGAATAAGAGTGGGAAATGAGGAGGAAAAGGGGTGGAAGAGACACAGGAGGAAGTGGAGACTGTCAGAGGAGAGAGAGCTTTGTACCAGTGAAGAACCAGTCATTGGAGGGGAATTACCATACCTAATGGGAAGCTATTTCTTGTAGAGAAGCAAAGAGTAAGAAATTACCTTAAATATAGGGGCACCTGGGTGGCTCAGTCTGTTGACTGACAGACTCTTAATTTCAGCTCAGGTCATGATCTCACAGTTTGTGTGTTCGAGTCCCACATCGGGCTCTGCACTGACAGGACAATGCCTGCTTGGGATTCTTATTCTCTCTCTCTCTCTCTCTCTCTCTCTCTCTCTCTCTCGCCCCTCCCCCATTATCCTCTCTCTCTGTCTCTCTCTCTCTCTCTGTCTCTCTCTCTCAAAATAAATAAACGTTAAAAAAATAAGTTGCCATAAATATTCATAGGTAGGAGGAAAACCTACTCTGAATAGCAAAATAAAAATATACACCAGTTGTTAAAATGAATCGCATGACTAGGATGATATGGAGATGAAAAACAAAGGGAGACAGGAATTTAACAACAAAGAAAAAACTACACTAAAAAGGAATGCATTAAAAGTATATATAATTGGGGCACCTGGGTGGCTTAGTCAGTTAAGCATCCCTCTTCAGCTCAGGTCATGATCTCACGGTTGATGAGTTCAAGCCCTGCCTTGGACTTTCTGCTCTCAGCACAGAGCCTGCTTCAGATCCTCTGTCAACTTCTCTTTGTCCCTCCCCTGTTTGCTCTCTCTCTCTCTCTCTCTTTCAAAAATTATAAATAAATATAAATACATATATATAATTTATATTTATATTACATTATTTTGTATATTATATAAATTATATATATGTTTTAGTTTTCTTACATTCTTTGATTTTACATTAAATATTTTTATAATATCTTTTACCTAGAGTCTTATTTTCTAAAGCCCAATCAACTTGGGATGATGAATAGCTAATGGGCAAATTGCATATATGTGACTTCCTTGTTTGCATGTGTATGTTTGTTTAAAAGCATTTAATTTTACTTTACTAATTTCATTATTCTATTCTAATTATTAGTACAGGGAACAAAATTTGTCCTCAAATAAAGTCTCTGTGATCACATATAATGACTACTTGGTTTAAGAATCTCAATGACCTAGGAATACCTGGGTGGCTCAGTCGGTTAAGCATCTGACTTCAGCTCAGATCGTGATCTCATGGTTCATGTGTTTGAGCTCCGCGTCAGGCTCTGTGCTGACAGCTCAGAGCCTGGAACCTGCTTCAGATTCTGTGTCTCTCTCTCTGTCTCTGCCCCTCCCCTGTTCATGCTCTGTCTCTCTCACTCTCAAAAATAAATAAACATTAAAAATTTTAAAAAAAGAATCCCAATGACCTAGTTTTTCCTGTTGTCATACATATATTCCTTTAATCATTCTACAGTTATTTATTGAACAGCCACCAAGTTCAATGCTAGGGATATACAAGTGAAAGGACATTTGTTAAACCCATGTGAAATAAACAGAAAAAGCCAAAGTTATAATGCTTCTGAGGTTGGTTTCAGCAGATATAATCACAGGTTTTTAACTACTCAAGGAAGGAGAAGGTTGTGTTTTCATTGACCAGAAGTGAAAGAGGACCAAATCTCACAACACGTTTTCGTAGATCAATATGACTTAAAACCTCCTTTGTTGCCTACAGACGTTTTGAAATTCACGTGGTCTATACGGACAAGCATTTAATATGGAAGTTCTGGAACAGATGTGTGTCTAATTGCTTCCACAAAATGAAATGTTTTTGTTCTGCTTCTGCCACAGAGGAACACAGGAGAGATCCTTCAGCAAAGGGCACCAGCTGAAAAACAATAAAGGAAGCTTTAAGCATTTATCCTATGATTGGCGGCTGTTTTGCCCCCTTAGATTTTATAAAGTTCACACTTACTAGAGCAAAAGGTAAAACAAAGAAGTTCAGCCATTATATGCCTGGTTGAAAATCAAGTGTACAAATATTTGGAAATGGATCTGATTCTAGAGACCAATTTGTACTGTTTTTTTGTTTTTGTATTTTTTTCATTTTTTAAAAAATTAATATTTACTTATTTTTAAGAGAGAGAGAGACAGAGCACAAGCGGGGGAGGGGCAGAGAGAGAGAGGGAGACACAGAATCCGAAGCAGGCTCCAATCTCTGAATTGTCAGCCCAGAGCCTGATAGGGGCTTGAACCCACAAACTGTGAGATCATGACCTGAGCTGAAGTCGGACGTCTAACCGACTGAGCCACCCAGGCGCCCCTCTATTTTTTTTTTCAAAAGAAAAAAATATTTCTGTGTGAGTCAGTAATGAAGATTGCTTCTTCATTAAGAATGCTGCTGCCATTTATTCATTCCATCTACAGTGCATTGAGCAGGTACTAGGCTAACTGCTGAGGCCAGTGGTGAACAGAGGAAACGTTCTTCCTTCACATACTTCACTCACTTCCTGTCAAATCAAAAAGATACCTCCATCATGTGTGTAGTAAGAGAGATGAGACAAATATTCTTTTGTTCAGAGGTGACCTCTACTGACTCTTGTCCCCACTTAGTAGCAAAATGAGTAGAGCTATTTATGGCATAGAGTTACTTTGGCTGATATAAATAATCCTGCAGGTGTGCCTGCTTTTATTCATTTTGGATACGTAAAATTGAGAGTCCAGGAAATTGTTAAATATATTAATTGTTCCAAGTCTTAATCAGTCCTCAACTGCTGTCATCCTTCTATAAACTATACGTGTGGTTAGTAAGTGAAAGAAGAAACCATGGGTGGGCATTTTTGTGGTAAAGAAGGCCTGAGGTCCTAGACCCCGAGGACCCCTCTCTACCTCCATTATCTGCTTCTCAGTCATC
Source organism: Acinonyx jubatus (assembly GCF_027475565.1). NCBI lineage: Eukaryota > Metazoa > Chordata > Mammalia > Carnivora > Felidae > Acinonyx > Acinonyx jubatus. The sequence continues at coordinate 23,007,694 of NC_069390.1, read as the reverse complement.
TTTTAAAATATCTACTCCATAAGCGCAGGACCAATGTATATTTCCTTCATCTTTATGTATCCAGAACCTACTATGGGAACCAGTATTTATATTAGACACTCACTAACTCGCATTGACTGAATAATAAAAGTATCCCTTTTGAAAGTGGTCAGTGTAATACAATGGCATCGCTATACTTTTGTAAAGTGCTCACCTCTATGGTAATGTAACTCTGGGAGCGCTGCCACTTTCAGACTCAGTGAGGCTCACAGAAGCAGGCTATGCCCCTACAGAACCAGGATGAGGCATTCAGAATACTCTGATACCATTCTCAATACATTCAGAGAAGTTCAGCTTTGGGTTTAATGGTTTTATAAGCGGTGGAAGAAAACTAGACTTAGTGCCATTCAATGTGTGGTCTTGCAGAACCATATTGGTCTGTGAATGGTTTGTTTTGAGTCCATGAGGCAAGAAAAATATAGAAATGTAGCATAAGTCTATTATATTATTCATATACCTATTTTCAGAGTAGTTTTTTTTTAATGTTTATTCATTTTTGAGAGCGAGAGAGAAGGAGAGAACATGTGTTGGGGAGGGGCAGAGACCAAGGAAGAGAGAGAATCCCAAGCAGGCTCAGTGTTATCAACACAGAACCCAACATGGGGATCCATCTCATGAACTGTGACATCATGACCTGAGCCGAAATCAGGAGTCAGAGGCTCAACCAACAAAGCCACCCAGGTGCCCCTGTTTTCAGAGTAGTTTTAAAAGGAGAGGAAAGCTCTCTTTCTGAAATGGCATTTATTAAGCAGTCAGAGGTGAAGGGTTATATTGCCACTATGTGGTGACAGTTTATCTGACAAGAAGTCAACCCCCACAGGAAAGCAGAGGAGGAAAAGTGGAGATTTATAGACTCTGAAACTCTGAACTTGATTTGAATTGTCTAAGAATATTAGGAGCATATTTGGTCTAGCAAAGCAGCCATGTTAATCATGCTTCCTCCTTATGAGGTGTCTGAGAAGATAGTCTCATCAGCGTCTCTCGACCATTTCTTTAGCAAGCACTGTTTACTGTTTAGCAAGCACAAGTTACTGTTTTAGTAACTGGGCTAACTCTACCTTTTGAGACCCATTTCCATCCTCTGTGACCTTTTAGAATTAATTGTTTTCTCCTAAATATGCTTTTTATTTTTAGTCTCTGTGTTAATTTTCCCCCATGGTTTATTTCTTTTCTTTTCTTTTTTTCTACCTACCCTGTTTTGCTGACGCTCCCATTTCTGACTATACTTTGGATCAACCTGTTTATAAAAAATGTGGGTAAACTATAGCCCTGGTATGTAAAAATATGCTAGCATTGCTATTAAATGATAAGGCAGAGCCATCTGGAACTACTTCCTATCCCTCATTCTGCAGAGCCATCAATCGCTAAGCTCTGTCAAGTTTATCTCCTAAATATTTCGTAAATGTGTCCCTGCCTCTTCTGCACATTTACTACTTCTCTTATTTATGCTTCCCAGTGTCTAAGATCTCTTACAGGTCATTTCCTTGCCTCACACTTGTCTCCTTGCCTTCAGTCTTGTAACCCTCAATCTTCTCTCTACCTAGTGTCATCCCAAAGCCTTCAACTGGACAGCTGCAGCACAACTGTGCCGATTGATACCCTCAGCTTTGGAGCAGCGGGCATAGAGCCTGGGGGCAGAAGAGGAGGGGGTGGGGCAAGCAAGCAGTCTCTTTTCTTTTTTTAGGGTTCTGTGTGAATGTTATTATTTTCAGTGTACACCATGATGGAAACAATATTTGGAACAACTGCCAGAGCTAATGTAGGTGTTCCAAAATGGACATTTCACGGTATGCTTTGCATGTAAAATTCCAGAATTTTTAATAAGGCATATATGAGCCTTACATGATCTTGCCTACTTCTTCAGTATCACTTCTCATCAGTTCCTGATGTGCAATTAGATTTTGTGTTGCACAGTAAGTTTTGTAATTCATCACACGTGCACCATATTGACTCTCTGCACCTCACCCTGCACCTTCTGTCTGCAATACTCTTCCCTGCTTGTTCAGTTCAGGTGCACTTCCTTCAGAGAAATTGTCCTTTTCCTCCCACAGCCCTGCGAGTTTGGAAAGCCCTCCATTTTATTTCCATAACACTCTTGGCATCCCTCTAATTTTGTTCTGCTGTATTGTTTTACAGTTGCCATTTTGAGGTCCGTTTCTTCTGTGTATACAGAGTTCTTGACTCAATACACTTATATATTTATTGAAAGAATGCCCAGTCAATATTTTTATAGATCAATCATATAGCATCCTGTGGCCAATAAATCTCAGAGATTCAGTATCAGAGAAATATAATACAATCTCAGTGAAAGAAAAAGAATATTAGGTAGAGAATAGATTATACATAAAGTACGTTTCTTCCAGGTTTACTGCATATTGTTAACATGCACATTCTGTTAATTGGTTGCATAGCACTATGGCTCATTAGTATCTTTGAACTAAGGCTCATTAGTGTCTTTGCTTCTTAAATGTTCTTATTCTGTCTTGTTGGGAGATACAACTTTAACGCTTTAAGCTTGCAAAATAATAAACAATCATTTCAGGGCAGTAGTGCAACAAGTGTTTGCAGCAGCTGTCTGCAGATCTGCAGGGCTCCAACCCATGCCTCTGAGAACTGCCCCCCTCTGAAAGCTGTGTCACATTACTTAAACAGCTGATTCTGATTGGGCCTGGTTTTGACATTTAACTTCACATGAGCCAATCAATTTACTCAACTGAGAATCTAGAATCCTGATTGAAAGCAACTTTGGTCTTGACTAAGAGGGCCTCAAAGCTCCCCTCAGCTTGACTAAACATTAGATAGATTATTTCCTTCCAGACTCTAGGCCTCTGACCTCCCTTTCCTTAGAGTACTTACTTTAGAAAACTTGTAATTGAAAAATTCTTTTTCTGCTCCTTTAAAATATATCTATATCTATATCTATATCTATGTCTATGTCTATGTCTATGTCTATATCTATAACTATAACTAGATATAGACATAGACATAGACATAGACATAGACATAGACATAGACATAGATATAGATATAGATATTTTTTTTTCTCAAGAGCCTGAGAGCCATGCATTTGAAATGTAATCACTGGGGAAGATACTACCTATATCTCCCAGTTTCTTTGGAAGGTAAGAAGCCTAACTTCAATGGGCACCAATTAGGAAACATAGCCAAATCACAGAGGAAATCATTTGTAGATTCGGGAATAACTTATCATGCTCGATACACCTTATCGATCAACCTCTCCACGAATATCCACCTGTGCTTTTCCAGTTGCTTCCTCAGAACTTAAAGACTATGTTTTTTCAGTAGAGTGGGTGTCAGTCTCTCTCCCCTATTACAAGAGTCTTGGATAAATTCCTCCTTGTTTGATTAACCTCTCCAGTACAAATTTTCTTTAACAGGTTTATGAGTGAATACTAATCACTTATGAAAACGGGACCTGTAAAGCTATTATTTGACATGCAGAAGTAGAGAAACCCATTGTTCAGAAAGGTAAATAAGCATAAATAAAATCAATAAGTGAGATTAGTGAGATTAGTCACCTGAATGAGAGAGAAAGAGAAAGAGCAGTTACCTTAATTGTTGGCCCTTTCCTAGTACCTGACTGCAGACCCTGGGAAGAACTTTCTGTAGTCGAAATCTGAGAGATAGCCTGTATTCCTGTTTTTTTTCTTTGTTTATTTTTATGTTTAATTATTTTCACGTGAGCTTCTATTACTTGTAACTAAAATAATCTTTGCTAAAAGAAGTGGTGTATTCAATACAGAAATGTCGATTCATACTATTGACAATGTGCTAACACTTTTTGGCTAGCATGCAAAATCAAGGACTGGAGTTATTGTGAGAATATGGATGGCATTTGTCAAGAACTTTCTCTAATATGTCTGCTTCACTTTGAGGTAATATATATTTTTTGAACATTCTGTCATCACCTCTAATTGTTACTTTTAAAAAGTGATGTGAAGCATAATGTGATTACAGAGTCCACAACCCTTTTATAGAAATATGTCACTTTAGTTTTCCAGGGAATGATGCATACTCAAAGCAAAGATAATTCTTAAAAAAAAAAAAGATGGAGAAAATCAGAAACATTAGAAGCCCATGTAAAATGAAAGGGAGTGGCAAAAGAGCACATTATTTTCCTTAACCACAGGATATTTCAAGCCTTTTAGGTTTACAACCATGTTGGATTAAGATTTGAAAAAGAAGGATATAATTAAAAATGTGATGGGGGGAGTAGCTGGGGCTCAGTTGGTTAAGCATCTGAATCTTGATTTTGGCTCAGGTCATGATCTTGCAGTTCATGGGATCAAGCCCCATGTCAGGATCTGTGCTGACGGCAAGGAGCCTGCTTGGGATTCTCTCTCTCCCTCTCTTTACCTCTCCCCCACCCTCCGTCTGTCTCTTTCTCTCTCAAAAACAAATAAATGTGATAAGGAAGGCACGTTAAAATAGCTAATAAATGTATTAAAATAAGACAGCAAAGTTAAAAATTAACCATCCAGGCATTCATCTTCTAAAGAAGTGAAAAGAAAAGCATATTACATCTAATGAGAGTAATTGTAAAAATGATAACAGATCAACTCTAAAAGTTCTATGTAAAGTATGCACCATTAAAGAAAAATGAAGACATTTTACATAAATTGACAAAAGATTGGGGGGAGGGATATACTGTAAATTGAGACATGAAAACTAACAAATTACAGAAAAATGTGTCTGCAATTATTTCTTCATATAAAATAAAACACACACACACACACACACACACAGAACACTCATCAGGATGGAATCACACATAGATACAGGTATAAGTGTCTCTTTTATATATGTTTAAATTAATAAAATAATATCATATGTATCTTTATATCAATAAATATCATCTAGATAAAATGGACAATGTACTAAGACAATCTATATTTTTAAGTGACTTACTATCTAACAGAAAAATAATAGATTAATAACAATTTAAAAACTTGAAAATGTAATCATAGATTCAAGATTTTCCAAAAGGAAAATTCTAGCAAACCTTCAAAGGATTCCTTTTTTGCTAAATTATTTCAGAATATGGGTGTGGGGGTAGGGTAAGAATTCAAGCTAACCAACTATTTATATAATAACAAATAATACAGTATCATAAAAAAATTAAAAGAAACTGAACTCAAGTACTAATTTAGATACAAAAAATTCTAAATAATTACCAATTGAACCTAGCTGTATATTAAAATAATGATTTTAAAACACTTTTCTCATACATATTAGGGTGGCCCAACATTAAAAGAGCTACTAGTAATATTTCACTAATTTAAGAAATTAAAAAGACAACTTATGATAACATTGATAGATGTTATAGATAATAAATGGATAAAATATCAGTAACCATTCTTGATTGAAATAAATACCTCTTAGTCAAGTATCTATAAAACGTCTTTGCCTTAAACTTGATACTGTTAAGTGTAATTTTCAAAGAGGTAAAAATCATGACTCTCAGATACATATAAAACAAACACCCATCAAAACTCTGTTTATCATATAATGAAGGAACAAGTAAGATATGGCCACTTGGGAAAGAATTACAGATTAGGTGTGTATAAGCAGTGCTAGAAAAAGATTTCTGGATTGCATATAAAACTTCTTTATGTCTATCAGGACCATAAACCTTTGGGGTTATCTCTTCTACCAGAGAGAAATTATTTGCATCTTTATTGTTAACATGGTATCTGGGACTTCTAATGAATAAACTATGAGGTAATTTAAGGACATCTCTCTACATAGTCATTGGGTGACAGTTGGCCCCCTATGGCATTGAAAAGATTTGCTGCTCACCTTTATGTCTTATATACTTGAAACCCCAGAAATTATCATGCTTATTTGTGACACTTTAAAAACTTTCCAACTGATGTCAAGATTGTTGTTTTTCTACTATGATTTACTCTTACTCTGGAACATCATATTTTAAATCCCATGATGGTTGAGTCAGTGTTAGTTTTATTTACCTGTTTATACCTAATGCCTAGGACAATGGCAAATACATTGTTAGGACTCATTATGTTTATATTAATAGACTATATGCTCCCTAAGGAAAAAGACCAGAGCTATTTAATCTGCCACTGAATACACAACATTAGGGTTAGCTCTTTGCATAGAGCTGAGTATTCCATAAATAAGTTGAAGGAATTAATCAATTTAAAAAAGAATGAATTTTATCATTAATGCATTAAGAACTGTCCTACATAGAGAGTAGATTAAATAATTAGTCCAAAGCAATAATTAAGTTTAAGAAAAAAATTCAGAGGTGGGGAAGAAGGAGATGAGAAAAGATAAATCTGAGAAATAAGCTGTCATACACTCATGTAGCAAGGAATGCAAGTAAACTGTCCCAGAAAGGAAAAGACCAAACCATGATCCAGGCAGGCTGATAAAAGAACTCCCCTTCTTAAAAGTACTTAATTTCATGGAAGAAAAACAAACAAAAAAAGTCATAGAAGTATATATATATACACATACACACACACACACACACACACACACACACATATATCCCCCAAACCTTGTATATTTCACTTAGCAAAACAAAATCCTTCAATTAGACCCACCTACCTTATACCCATCCCTCTTTAGATGTGTTATCTATCATCTGTTTCCAGCATATAGATAAAAACAGAAAACAATTTATTCCTTTCCTCCACTGTCCTTTCAAATTCAAATTACAGGCTCATTCTTGAATAAAAACCTTAACTTTTGGCATATATTTGAATACTAAAAATTCCTCCGAAATAACTTAGATCCTCGAAACATTTTCAGTCCTACAATTAAAAATAAACATCCAAAACATGATTCTTGTCATTTTCACTGGCTTTGTTCTGCTTTAAGCAGAGAGGACTATGTTGAAGTAGAGAAGTCTGGGTCCAACCTCACTAGGCTGTTTCTGGTCCCCTCAGATCTACAGCAGTGGAAGGGAGAAGAGGAAAGAGAGCATGTGATAATTACCATGGTGATTTGACATTATTACTTTTAGATTGGAAGGTGTTCCTTCTCTATTGGTTGCTTTTCTGAGCTTTTTGGGAAAAATAATTCCTCAGTCACTGGAAGTCACTTATTTGTAAAGTTTTTAATACAAGCTGTGCCTAATCTGGCTGACTTCTTAAGACCTGTCCCCTCCCCAAACCCAATCCAGACTACACTTTTGAACATAGTCTATCTGGAAAAGATCTAATCAAAACCCTGCTATGAATGATTCTATTATGACTCCTTAGTAACTCATTTTCTTTCGTCTTAAAATTGCTGATTTCCTTCTTGTGGTGACCTTTCCTCACTTGACTAGTGGCTGTGCTCTAAGTATGACTTTCATATATGCTCTTCTCAGGAGTGGATCAATTGCCTGTCCCTCTGACTCTTCATATTCAGGAGACAAATACTAATTATTCCAATGACAGACTCTGAAAATGCCATCAATGAAACCTGAGCTTTGAGGAAAGAAAATGTCTCCCCATGTTGGGAATTAAAATTCTAAGTAAATCTTTATCCAAACCAAATTGTGGTTCCTGACTTCTCTAACTCCATCGGTCTATAATCAAGAGATTAATGTTATGATAAATCAGCGTTTCACAGCATCCACACTACTGACATTTTGGGCTGAATAATTTTTTATGGTGGTCTGTCAAGTGCGTTACAGAATGTTGAACACATCTCCAGCCTCTACCCACCAGATGCCAGTAACACCTTTGCCCAGCGACCCCAATCCTGACCACCTGAACTGTCTATAGATATTGCCAACGTCCCTTAACTGGCAAAATTGACCTTAGTTGAAAACCACTGGCCCAAAGGACTACTTGAAAATCGCCTGCTTTACAAGTCTTATATTGGAGGTTTTGTACCTGATTTAGGATGTGGGTTATATGCCACTGAATGTTGTGATGTTTTGTCTTCATTAAAGACAAACTGCAAGAGTCCCATCTTAACATCCTCTGGCACCTGGAATTAGATTTGTTCATCAACTCCTATTTCCAGTGATGTCTTAGCAGCCCAGTGATTTGTAGTGCTCTCTAAAGATTGTTGCCCTGAGCGACTGCCTATTGGCTTGTACCTTCATGCTCCTTCCTTAGCCATTAACCATTGGCCACACACACCTGACTTCAGAAGTAGAGCTGTACTGATGCCCTTGTTCAGTTTAGAAGGAATAGTATTTCTTTGAAGCTGAAATTTTTAAATGGCCCTGCAATGTGGGCCATCTCCAGGGAGAACAAGCCCTTTTGCACTCACACATAACACCCTACAATCGAGGATCTACCTTATAATACACTTACATCTTACCCAGTCATACATCAAAACATAACTGTGGCATCAGCAAAACAAATGTGAGAAAATCCAGAGATAAATCTTCCCACACCTGTACTGTAGTATAAACTTGTATTTTAGAATATTACAGTAGGGTTCAGAAGAGAGTGATTTGGGAAGGGGAGTAGAGGAGAATGTGATTATATTATAGTGTAACAGGACTAATATATATTTCTACATACCTCATTCTCTAAGGATATTGCAGATATCTAAAATGCATATGCATTTTATTTTAAATTATTGACAAATATGATATTGATTGTGAGGATTCATTAGTGTTTGAGTTTGAGCTATCAAAGCCATGGCTGAGTAAGGAAAATGGCTCATTAAAAGGCTTACCTTAGTGAAACTAGTGCTGTATTTTAACATATTTAAAAGACAGCTCTTATTACACATTTTTTATAAAAGTTGCTCTTGGGGCGCCTGGGTGGCGCAGTCGGTTAAGCATCCGACTTCAGCCAGGTCACGATCTCGCGGTCCGGGGGTTCGAGCCCCGCGTCGGGCTCTGGGCTGACGGCTCGGAGCCTGGAGCCTGTTTCCGATTCTGTGTCTCCCTCTCTCTCGGCCCCTCCCCCGTTCATGCTCTGTCTCTCTCTGTCCCAAAAATAAATAAAAAACGTTGAAAAAAAAAATTTTTTAATAAATAAATAAATAAGTTGTTTTCAAATTTTGTATTAATTTCTGTTTTAATGGAGCCCAATCATATCTGTTGATCTGAATCCTCATCTGTTGATTTAAATCATAAATTAATGCAAAACCATGCGTTTTACAACTATAAGGTGAACATGTGTCAAAGATGTTAACATGATGATGAATGTGGGAACCATTAAAACCATTTCAGAAGAAAATCACAAGAAGCATGCATACATAGGAAATAAATTCTAAAATGATATTGCAAATAGATATTTAAAAAAAAAAAAGGCTGTCCACAGGGCAATAATCAGTGTATTCCACTTGGAACAATTAATTTCCATTTTATGGACAAAAATGATCTGTATTAATATTTTTCTGTACCTTAAAAAAATTTAAAATCTCTCAAAGCCAATAAAAGATGTAGATAATGTGAATGGTCAATGTAAACAATATACCCATTAGCTTTTTTGTCACATTTTAAGGTCTTTCAATATTAACCCTAACATGTTCTAAAACCAAAAACTGTATCCAGAGTTTTATATTGGTAATTTAGTAAATATCCCAAATTTTTGCATTGATAATTATTTAAATACAAGAAGTGGAGTTCATTTAATCTCGTCCTCATGGAAATATTATACTCAATTTTTTCGTATAAATTTCAGTAGATTATTATGTCAATAGTTTGTTAAGGGAAGCCATGCTACAACATTATGGCAAGCTGTTTGCCACTTGTAAGTGTAATCATTAAAAAAATTCTAATGAAAGTGTATTATTAAGAATTTTTTAAATGGCATAATTAAGAAATACAAGAATCAGTTCTTGGGGAGCTTGGGTGGCTCAGTCAGTTAAGTGCCCGTTTTTGGCTCAGGTCATGACCTCACAGTTTGTGAGTTCAAGTCCCACATCAGGCTGTGTGCTGACAAACCAGAGCCTGGAGCCTGCCTCAGATTCTGTGTCTCCCTCTCTGCACCTCCCAGCTTGGGCTCTGTGTCTCTCTCTCTCTCTCAAAAATAAATAAACATTAAAAATAAAAAAGCATCAGTTCTTTACACTAGTGATAATACAGGAAGATTTCTTTTAAATGAAATGGGCTAACAAATTTCATTTTCACATGGAAATTTTGAATATTTTAAATACTATAATATGTTATTTAGCATATTAAATATTGAATATTTCATTAAATAGACAATAAATATAAGCAACTATATTAAACTGACATGATTTGATGCCATATACCCATGGGGGTGTATGAGTTTCCTGAAGAGAACAGAAATCTGATGCAAAAGATTTCGGCTCTCTCCAGGAAACACTCCAAATTGTCTAAATATTAACAGCACTTCGAAAAAGTGGCTTAACGTTTCACAATGAAGAAGGCAATGGTGTCAAATCCTTGGGTCGGTGGTTAAAAAAAAAAAAACAATAGCAAAACAAATTTAGAATTGAGATTAGCCAAAAATAAAATTTATGTGGCTGCACTCCCTGTCAAGATCACTGCTGCACAGGTTGTACCGCAAAATGTGCAATGAGGGTACCCCCTAGTGGTCAGATGCTAAAGCAACTTTTTAAATGACCGTCATCAATATACACAAATACGAAAATAGGAATTTAAGAGAACACTGTCAAAATAGAGGCAATACACAGTTTTAAAGGGTAAAGAGGCTAAAAAAGGAGAAAAGCCTCCCCAATGCTCCCATTCCTCAAGCAGTTCCTACTAGCTAGGTGCACAGATGTGGCTCCAAAGGGGAGGGGGCGGGGGTGAAGAAAAAGAGTTAGTTTCTCCCAGTGATCACATTTATTACATACTAATACTTTACCTTTTGTTTCCTCAGATTTAGGCAGTATTTAATTCGTGGTGTGAATTCTTCAGATTAAAACAAACCAAAAAATATTTTTATGTATGAAGTACTATTGTATACCTCATTTCATGCTAGATCTAGTGTATTTTTTCCTGCTCTAAATTTGTTGTAGGGTCTTGTGAAGTTCTTTTCTGTTCCTCTCTTCAGCATTAATATGGCCATTAAGAATCTTCTTCCCACATATAACTCCCTTTCTTAGATAGACTCTGCAGAGAGCAAAGAAATGCCCACAACTCCACCTGGGGTTTCAATGCTGTTAAATGTTAAACAGACTCTGTCCTGTATATTGGTTATCTTCAAATGTATGGTACTTCCACATTTTCCCTAGAAAGCATAAAAATTGCTTTTGGTGACTTATATGCGCAGTGTGTTTATGTCTTCATAAATAAAGACATAAATAGATCACATACACAACACTCTATGTTACATACAAATGCCATTTGCTTTCTCTCATCTCAAAGTCCTCAAAATTGATAGTTTACAGATATGTCTGGTGTTGTCCATTTTGTTTCCCTAATTTAAATTGGTACTTGAACCAGTAGCTAGGGCAAAACAAAGTGTACCTTTTAGAATGAATTTAAATTTTCTTTCTGTCTAACCTGTCATTGAGGAATTATGATTCTATGAAAGTCAAAAGTTTAAACATCACAGACATTCAAAAATAATATAGTCTGTTTCCACATATTAATTAATAAATTAAGCAAAATTATCTTTATTCTTAACATAATTGCCTTTGAATAATAGACTACATGATTCACAGTGTTTTACTGGAGGATAAATGAGGTACTCTCCAAAGAGCCTAGCAGAGTGGCAAACACTTAATAAATAGTAACTATATAATATTTTTCTTCAGATGCTTTTAGGTATGTTTTCTTTAATCACCTCTTTATAATCGGTCACATCAGAGAAAGGAGAGTGCAACAGATAGAAAGTTTTATTGGGGAAAAAAAAAGAGATCTTTTGAAACTGTGACCAAAATATCTTGCTTTTGTACATTTTACAAAGACCCTTGACCATGAAAACTCATTTTTTAGGGAAATACTTAGGGAGTATATGAGTGAGGGTTCTCTAGAGTATCAGTCTCATTCCATTAATTATAAATACACACCTAGTGGTCTTGTTTATTAGAAGGAAACTTGGCATATGTTTGTTTATTATTTCATGCAAGCTGCTGAACTATACAAGTTATGAAAGCAAGTTTTGTTACTGTGCCCTTGAAAATACTTGGATAGAGATAGCAACAAAAGAAAGTAGAATTAATACCATGAATACCATATTTTATTATCTGTTGCACAACTGATAGACAGTTGGTGTAGGTCACCGTTGCTAACCTTTTTTGCCTTACATGTACTTGCGATCAAATAAAAGGTCACTGAGTAAAGATAATTTTAACAAAATCTCAGAATAATTATCCACTTTTTTTTGTTACAAATATTTTTGTATTACAAACTTTCCTATGGGATGCGCAGTCAAAACATAAGAAAAAATTTGTCTGAAGTCATCCTACAGGAAGGCTGTTGAAATTTTTTCCCCATAAAAGTCATATTCAAAAGGCTTGTCCCTGAGCATTTCATCTAATTAATAAAATAAAGATAGCTTTATCATATTTTAGTACTTTTCCAATAAATACTTGAAATATAAATAATGTATAATCTTTCTGTTTGACATTTGAAGTTTCAAGTTCTTCAATATTTTCAGATCTTCAAACATAGCTATCATGTTTGCTACTTTGTGAATGGTCATTTTTTAAACATGAAAGAGAGCTAGTCAATTAATGTTAGTCTGCACTCATGTAACCAAAACACTTGTTTCTCCCTTCACCCTACTGTGGCATCTACAAATAGGCATATTTTGGCATATTTCTTTTTCAAAATCAATGAACTTCAATATTGAATGAAATGCTTTTATTTTGCATTACAGTATTTAAAATGCAAGGCACATGGTTAAGTATTTTTTTCTCCAATATAATTATGCTATTTGATTCTAAAGTACAGATTTTCTCTCAGATCTCATGAAACATGCAGTAATGAAAACCAGTGCTTGATGGTAAATGACACATTGCATCCTGAAAACAGGTAATTAAAAAAAAATTGATTTTAACAAAAATGTGAGTCACCGACCGAGCATTGTGAAGGACTGTCAGTGTTTAATGCCACACACTTTACACCCATCCCAATATGGCTACGAGGTAGATAGACATGATCTCATTTTAATAAATCTCACTTCTAGCCTTCAGAATCAGGATAAACACTTAACCTATGCAATGGTCAAAATAGAAGATATAACAAGTTTGGAGAGCAAAAGCAATTTTGGTTTGCAATACCAATAATATGTAGAATGGCAAGTTGTCTTCTAAAATAAAATATACCATCACCTAAAATCATGAAGAAACGCTTAGAACATATATGACATGAGAAAAAAAAGTTTATCTTGCATGACATACACAAAAATATTGCACACACAGGAAAGTTACACTTTAATATTTGAATAAATAATCATACCACACAAACTGTAAACACTGTTTACTCCTTATTTTCTATAATTCTTCATCCAAAAAGAGTTTGTAGAGATTTACTTTGTATATGTGTATGTATTTTGTGTATGTGTTTAGAGAGTGCCATTGTTGTTTTGTTGTGTTTTATTTTCTTAATAGGAATTTATATTATGTTGTTCAATATGCTCTTCAAACTATACCCCCAACAATAACTGTGAAATGATATTGTAGAGCTGCGTTGTCTAACCTAAAAAACATCGTTCCATGCGATTATTTCAGAATAAAAATTATATATATTTCTTACATTAATTTTATGTATACTACAATTTTATAATTTTTTATTGCACAAAATTGTTATAATAGAAACTTTGTTCATTCTTTTTGTCTTTAAGCAATATGTTTTTTCTTTTGGTGTTAATTTTTGTTTGTTTGTTTGTTTTAAGGTTCTAAACTTTCAGAGAGCTCTGCTTTGGTATAAAACTAAAAAAAAATTAATTTATATTTGATTTTTGGATGTAGAACTACCATGCACACCTCTCCGGAAACATTTGCCAAGAGACTAATTTATAATATTCAAAATTATGATTCTTTATTTTAAAACTATTGTTTAAGAGTTATGACTCTTTGGTCTTATCCTTCTGGTCATGTTTGTGTAGCTTGTGAAAACTGGGGTTGTCTAAAGATTTGCTTACAAGAGTCAGGAAACATGGGGCCAGGGTGCTGTAACCTCTCTCTCCTTTTCCCTCATGAGATGTCTCTGGTGCATGAACTCCTTTGTGCTGAGCCTTTAAACAAAGCTTATCTAACAGCTATTCCTGAATCTCAAATGGCAAGGGAGATAAGATCTATTGATTATCTTTATTTCAAACTCTGTGCCTTTATTAAATGAATTTTCCCTGACATATGGTTTCATGTTCTGCTGGACTGGGTTTCCAATAGATAGATGTAAAGCTGGAGCACAGATTTCTATATACTTGTTTTCTAATAAAATAAGTGCTTTATTGGAAATCCCGACAGTGGAAATGCTTAATTAAAATCTGGGGCAGGGGCACCTGGGTGGCTCAGTCGGTTGAGCATCCAACTTCAGCTCAGGTCATGATCTCGCAGTTGAGGAGTTCAAGCCCCACGTAGGGCTCTGTGCTGACAGCTCAGAGCCTGGAGCCTGCTTCTGATTTTGTGTCTCCCTCTCTCTATGCCTCTCCCCCGCTCATGCTTTGTCTCTCTCTGTCTCAAAAATAAAGATAAACATTAAATTTTTTTTTTAAATCTGGGGTAAAATTTGAAGGTATAAACAGGCTGTTGACATGGTGATCAGTTTGCCTCTTTTCACTCTGTACCCTTTATAGTTTGGGTTTCATGTTCTTCCTAACCTGGAAATTTGCTTCAGTAACTTCACATATTCGAATGAGCAGCATAAATCCAATCCCCAAAGCATTGTCGAGTAAGTGGTTCCTTGAGAATATGGAAGCAAGTATAATGTTACAACCCACAGCACAAAAATAAACCAAAGTTCTGCCACATGTACCTCTGTTTTCTCCCCCCACCTCCTTGGATTCTTCTATCTCTGTTTCAAAGGATCTCCCACTCCTGTCCCCAAACTCCCTCTATCCTGGATCTCTGTGCAACTTGTTCAGCCTCCCGCAGCATCCAGTATCTCTTTTTTTTCCCCCTTCATCCTTTTTCTTACGTACAATAATTCAGTCCTGCCAAAATCCCTCCAATTTGCATACTTACACCCTCACTTAGAGAAATTGGGATCTTCAGAAGATATCATTTGTTTAGAGGTAAAATGAATTCTAACAATGTGTGGGCATTTGCACTTGCACACATTCTTTGATCTGTAGCATCCCAATCGTCATGTTTATAAAGAGCTGTCATGCTCTGGAAAGCAATATTTTCTTGCTAGTATTTATCAGTGTGTACTGAGGAGAATCCTCCATGCAAAGACAGAAGTTAACATCACATCACACATCTATCCTGAAAGCAGTTGTATCCCATGGTTTGGACCTTCCTATATGACCTCTTAAAGTTTGGTGATTGGTCTTCTTTCCTATATAGACTCTGGTCCCTTCTTTTTCTTTTATGTCTGACAGTACAGAAGCTGATTCTCATTCTTTATCCACCACCTATCTTTTTGGATTGCTGAACGTCAACTTTTTCTATAATGCTTGGTTACATTTTACTCTTTCAATGGACCCAGACTTTAGTTTGCTGGCTCAGATAATGCATTTCAGCCCGTTTCAACAGTTTGCACTGACAGGTTAGCTCAAAAGACCAGAGAAATACACTAGCTCACGTGCTAAGAAATATTTATCTAAAGATTAAAAAATTTTAACTATGCTTAGCCTTCTAAAATAACAAATGCCCAAGTCATATATGGTTTGACTTCTTACCACTAAGACACAGTATCTCACTTTTATTTCCTGGGTCATAGTTTTCTCATCTTGAAACTACAGTAGTGAGCTAAATAATCTTTGATGTATCTTCCAGCTATAAAATGTGACTTTTCATTGCACAAGTCTGTGTTTAACTCCATATATCTAAGCTATCTAGGCCTAGTCTGTTTTTTGGGGGGTGTTGTTGTTGTTGTTGTTTGTTTTGTGTGTGTCTGTATGTGACATAAAAGACTGACATTTTTCTTTATGCAGCTTTCAGGTTCAAGGGAAAAGAGAGGGTGGAAGGAGAGACAGACAGAGACAGAGATTTCCAATTTCTCTGTGATAAGCTTTTCCTGGCCAGAATGAAGCTGTTTCATGATTTTCTACGTGTCTATACCTGTCCAACTCCATGCTTTTTGAAGTCAGTATCTCTATTTCATAATAGAATGAATTCTTTCACTAGGAACCATCAACTTCCTATTTGTTCCATATCGTCTACAAAGACCAAATTTCTTAATGAATGAAGGCTTCTATTTTTGTAGAATATTCAAAACACCACAGAGGAGAAAATATCCATTGCCTTTTAAAACAAACTTTGTTTTTTTTTTCTCATACTATCAGATATTACTGTTTGGTTGTTGTTATTTTTTTTTAAGCTTATATTCATGAAGACCTCAAGTAAATGACATTTAGGTTAAAGCAGAGCTCTTCATTCTTCCTGCTATGCCCTGTGCATCGTCACCTCTTCTTAAATTGTAAACCTGGGGTCTCTTTCGCTGTTTTTATTCCATCCAACTATCTTTTGCCCACACCTGTCACTTCTAGCTTCATGTCACCTGCAACACTCTGCCCCTTCTCCAGAACCCCTACTGTGGCTGTCTTTGGTGTGCCCAGCTCAGTATTCATACATCACTGTCATTCAGATTTCATGTTGATGACACTGACAGTGATTGTTTCCTGTATATAAATATAAAAAAGGAAGAGCCTATAACAAAACAATGCTTCTCTAAAGGCTATAGCCAATAATTGAAATCCAGTCGCATCGCAGCTGGGTAATTCTAGAATTTCAAATAGAGGCCTCTTCACTGATAGCTTTTTGCGAGGCTGATCTGTCTGACACTGTTATTTCCCAGAAGTTTACCTGTCTGACACACTGTGTAGACTTATTCTTCAGCAAGTGTGCACTTCTGTGCTTGGACTGGGGGGGAAAGAATTAAACTTGCTGCAAATAGCATTTATTTATTTATTTGACAGCTGTTACAAAGATAAGGTCATGCCTGTGTAGCTGTGCTTCAATTAATGAAACCTGATTACACATGTGAATTAGGGTATCAACTTTTGCATTATGGAAGGGATTATTCATATCACAAAAGAATTCACTGCAGGGTTCCATTAAAAAGTGACTACTGCTTTTAAAATCAGGCACTCTAAGATCACATAGATTGAGGTCCCCCCACACTACTTTTGTTCCAATTATATTTTATTAGCTATATACACAACAGACATCTATCTATTTATCTATCTACATATATATGTATATATATATCTGTGTATATATCTATGTGTATATCTGTATTATAGATATACGTCTGTTGTGCATACATATGTGTGTGTCTGTATATATACAGTGTTGTGTATACGTGTGTGTGTGTGAGTGTATGTGTGTCTGTATGTATATATACATATACATACAGACACACACACACACACGTATATATATATATATATATATATATATATATATATACACATACAGACACACACACACACACACACACATAGACACACACACAGGTATATATACAAGTATAACTCAGAGACATAGCAGGTTTGGTTTCAGACCACAAAGTAAATATTGCAATAGAGTCAAAGAATTTTCAGTTTCCCAGGGCATATAAAAGTTATGTTTACACTATGCTGTAGTCTATTAAGTATGCCATTGCATTATGCCTAAAAAACAATGTACGTACATCAACTAAAAATACTTATTGCGAAAAAGTGCTTACCATCATCTGAGCTCTCAGCAAATCTTAAACATTTTGCTGGTGCAGGGTGCTGCCTCGATGTTGATGACTGCTGACTGTTCAGGATGCTGGTTGCTGAAGGCTGGGGTGGCAATTTTTAAAATAAGACAACAGTGAAATTTGCTGCATTGACCGACTCTTTGTTTTGTGAATGATTTCTCTGTAGCACGTGATGCTGTTTGATAGCATTTTACCTACAGTAGAACTTCTTCCAAAATTGGAGTCGATCCTCTCAAACCCTGCCAAATGCTTTACCAACTAAGTTTATGTGATATTCTAAATCCTTTGTTGTCATTTCAACAATCTTCACAGCATCTTCCCCAGGAGTGGATTCCAACTCTAGAAATCACTTTTTTGGCTCTTCCATGATAAACGACACTTCATCCATTTAAGTTTGATCAAGAGATTGCAGCAATTTAGTAATATCATCAGGCACCACTTCAAATTCTAGTTCTCTTGCTGTTTCCACCACATCTGTAATCACTTTCTCCACTGAAGGTTTAAAACCCTCAAAGTCATCCTTGAGGTTTGGAATCAACTTCTTCCAAACTGTTCACTTTGAGTCTTTCCATGAATCACAAATGTTCTTAATGACATGCAGAATGGTGAATCCTTTCCAGAAGATTTTTAATTTAAAGCCAAAATCACCCCTTGATCCATGGGCTGTAGAAAGGATGTTTTATTAGCAGCATTAAAACAACATTAATCTCAGTGTACATTTCCATCTGAGCTCTTAAGTGACCAGGTGCATTGTCAGCAGTCATATTTTGAAAAGAATCATTTTTTAATGTCTACCTATTTATTTTCACAGAGAGAGAGAGAAAGTGAGAGAGAGAGAGAGAAAGCATGGGAGTGGCAGACAAAGAAAGAGAGAGAATCCTAAGCAGACTGTCAGAGGGGATACTGTCAGTGGAGAGCCCGATGGAGGGCTTGATCCCACCAGCTATGAGATCATGACCTGAGCTGAAATCAAGAGTCAGATATTTAACTGAATGAGCCACCCAGGCACTCCAAGAATCAGTCTTCTGAACAGTAGATCTCAACGGTGGACTTAAAATATTCAGTAAGCCATATTGTAAACAGGTGCTCTGTCATCCAGGCTTTGTTATTTCATTTATGGAGCACTGGCAGAATCAATTTAGCATAATTCTTAAAGGCACCCAAGATTTTCAGAATGGCATTGATCATTGGCTTCAACTGAAAGTCCCAGCTACACTAGTCCCTCATAAGAGAGTCAGCCTATCCTTCCAAGCTTTGAAGCCAGGTATTGACTTCTCCTCTCTAGAGTCCTAGATGGCATCTGCTTCCAATAGGAGGCTATTTCACCTGCATTAAAAATCTGTTGCTTAGTGGAGCCACCTTCATCAGTTATCTTAGCTAGATCTTCTGGAGAACTTGCTGTAGCTCCTACATCAGCACTTGCTGCTTCACCTTGCACTTTTATATTATGGAGATGGCTTCTTTCCTTAAACCTCTTGAACCAATATCTTCTATCTTCAAACTTTTCTTCTGCAGCTTTCTTACCTCTTTCAGCCTTTATAGAATTGAAGACAGGGGCGCCTGGGTGGCTCAATTGGTTAAGTGTCCAACTTTCGGTATGGGCTAAGGTCATGATCTCATGATCATGAGATCTAGCCCCGCATCCGGCTCCATGTGAAGTGTGGAGCCTGCTTGAGATTCTCTCTCTCCCTCTTTCTCTGGCCCTCCCTTGCTTACACACACACACTCTCTCTCTCTCTCTCTCTCTCTCTCTCTCTCTCTCGTTCTCTCTCAAAATAAATAAACAAACATTAAAAAAAAGAAGACAGTCAGGGGGGTTAGCCCAGTTTTTGCTCTGGATTAGGCATTGGTTGAAAGGAAATGTGTCTGGTTTGATCTTCTGTGCAGACCACTAAAACTTTGTCCATATCAGCAATAAAGCTGTTTCTCTTTCTTACCTTTCATGTGTTTACTGAAGTAGCACTTTGGATTTCTTTCAAGGACTTTTCTTCTGCATTCACATCTTGGCCACCTGCTGTAAGAAAGACTAGCTTTTGGCCTATCTTGGCTTTTGACATACCTTCCTCACTAAGCTTAATCATTTCTAGCTTTCAATTTAAAGTGAAAGATGTGAGTCTTCCTTTCACTTGGACACTTAGAGGACATTGTAGGGTTATTAATTGGCCTAATTTTCAATATTGTTTTGTCTCGGGAAATAGGGACGCCTGAGGAAAGGGTGAGAGATGAGAGAATGGCCAGTCAATGAAGCAGTCGGAACACACACGCATTTATCAATTAAATATGCTGTTGTATCGGGGCGTACTTCGTCATGCCCCAAAACAATAATGATAGTAACATCAAAGATCATTGATCACAGATCACCATAACAAATATAATAGTAATTAAATAATTTGAAATATTACAAGAATTATCAAAATGTGACACAGAAACAAACACAAAGTAAGCAAATGCCAATAGACTTGCTTGAGGCAGGATTGCCACAAAAGTTTAATTTGTAAAACATACAATATCTGAAAAGCACAATAAAGCAAAGCACAATAAAACAAGGCATGCCTATATCTGCTTTCAGGAAGAAAGATGGGTATTATGTAGAGACAGATAATTTTATTATACCAAATGGTATATTGAAAGAACTCCATTTTCCTTTAATTTTCAAACCTTTTGTTGGAATATTAAGAATAATGAGAAATAATTTTTTGTTTGTATTAGCTTTTCTGTTCCTGGAAACCAAGAGAATACTTTGCATCAGGAACAAAGTGAAAGTGTGGGACAGAGTCAGATCTCTGAATTATTTTTATTTATAAGAGCAGCTCAATTAAATTCCACATTCCAGGAAAGGAATTTTCAGGAGATCCTATATCTGAAAAAGTAGGAGAAAATTACAAAAATGTTCCAAGCTTCTGTGAATGAAAGACAGTTGTATAGTGACTTTTAAAGTTTGGTTTTTTGTTTGTTTTCACTATGCTCCTTGAACCTAGATTTCTTGGTTGAGTGTGGATTTCAAATAAACTCTTTAAAAACAACTTAGTTTTATGGAATTAGCTATACTTTATTTTAAATCTCAAGTCTATATACAATGCTTTCCTGGAAAAGAGATGGCTTTTTCTAAAGTTGTTTTGTCATTCTAGCAGATACATTCTCCAGATTGTTTCCAACAAAGACTTGGCTTTTTAACAAATTTAATTATCTAACAAATAGTAGTAAGGGGAGAGTGAAGCTTTATTGCATAATATTGATGCCTTTGAGTAAAATGAAAACACTGTAGGACTTGGAGTAGACTGTCTGGCTTATTGTGATAGCTCTGCTACTAGAAAAATGTGTCACCCTAGAAAGTCACCTTAAAATCTCTGTACTTTGTTTTCCACGTGTGTTAAATTAGGGTTATACCAACACTGCACAGCTCACAGAATGTGAAACAATCAGAAAACTGATTTCAAACCATTTGAAAGTACAAAAATAATTTCTCAGAAGTAGTCTGAAATGAGAAGAATTATTTTAATATCTATTTAAAGAGAAAGACATAGGCATCAATACATCTTAGATGTATAATAGGAAGATCTAAAATAATTTTGATTACCCCCATAACTGTGGGTCATCTTTGACGTGTGGAGCTATTATTATCCTCTAAATAGACTATCAACAACTTGAAACTAAAAAACATAAGCCCCATATATTTCCACAACTGTCTAATATGTACTATAAATATGTATAAAAATTGATGGAGAGTAAGTTCATATAGGCATATTTTCTGGGTCTCATAATTTAATCACAAGCCACCTAAGACATAGGCTCTGGGAATTAAACACAAATTAAAGAAACCTACCTTGACAGAGAAGACAAACTCCCTCCCCCAAAACAAACAAAACAGCATTCCAGGGACAACAGATGGGATAGCTGATGAATTCATCTTTCTATAATTGTCTTCCATTGTTCCCTGTTTACTTACAAATTAAATGTCCTGATTGATGGGGTATGTTGTCCTTGAGATTAACTTCAACTGGTTAGAACATGTTGCCTGAAAAGCCTGAGATAAGAGTTTATGGCACCAAAAGAGCCAGATGGCTTTTCATTATTCCATAGCTTGAGTGAGTCAGAACAATACCATCAACTCTCAGGAAGCAGGTCATATTAATGGCCTGCCAATGCTGATCAATCCATCTCCATGGTATACAGGAATGACACAGCATGCAATTTTTCTCTGGTCCCTGCCCTACTCTTCTACTTTACATACATATTCACAGGCTTTCCTTGAGGCTGATCTTATTCTACTAACATTCCGAATAATTCCCCTTAAAGGATACAAGCCCTTTATATTTCTTATACCTTCACTAGTTTATACAGTTAATTGCCTTTTTTTATCAATGACATAATTTTAACTTATAGAATTCTTATGAGCCTACATATATAACACATACATATGTGTGCGTATGTGTATATACACATATTAAAGCTTATATGTTTCTGTGTGTCTTGGTCCTTTATCTCTTTATGTATATATTTATTCTGAATATCATATATATGCATAATACATATCTATGTAATTTATATATGAATATATAACTAATTTTCTCTCTATGTATATTGACCATTATAACTTAAAATACATACATACATACATACTGTAGATAGATATAGATTTAGGATCACATATTCATCAATTAATAAAATATTTTGTGAGGGGCACCTGGGTGGCTCAGTCAAGCATCTGACTCTTGATTTCGACGTAGGTCATGATCTCATGATTTGTGAGTTCGAGCCCCACGGTGGGCTCTGTGCTGACAGTGCACAGCCTGCTAGCTATTTTCTCCCTTTCTCTCTTCCTGTCTCATGCTCATGCTCTCCTTCTTTCTCTGAAAATAAATAAATAAACTTAAAAAACTATTTTAAATATAATATTTTGTGAATTTTACATATTCAATATTTTAAATGTTTAAATATTTAAAATACTTAAATTTAAAATATTCATTTATATAAGTAAAACAAGTTTTTTAATGAAAATGTGTCTTACAATCTTATGACTCCAATTTTTCCTGCCATACAGATTAAGAAGTCTTTGCTTTTGATTAGGACATTCTTGATCCCGGTATCTTTGGTGAGGGGAAATATTCACTTAATATCTGTGTGTACATGTGTATTAACATATAGAAAATATGGTCATTGGCTTTACTATAGGCAGAAATTCACATGTATAAGAAAATATTTGTTATGTTTTGGTAAAGAAAGCACTGATTTTCTTTTCTTTTCTTCCCCTATTGAACCAATTATTCTTCTCTGTGATTCATTTATCCATTAGAAATATAGTTATTAAGCATAATTCTCATGACAGATATTATGCTAGGATATCAAGATGATACCTATGTAAATAAGTTAGAAGTACTGGCTTCTTTTCTATTTCTATATGACCTTCTAGCTATTTGGGAGTGATCTGTCTTCTTGGTCATCTCTGAGAATGCATTTAGCCTAAAATGTTTCTTCAGACTTAGATTTTTGCTTCTTGTCTAACCTCGTGTGCTGATTTCCTTTCACTATTTAGAGTTTTCCTTGAAATCTTTTATAGATGAACCATCATTATCTAGTTAAAACTTTGAGTTAAGTGTTACATACATTATGCTTTGTACTATATTGTAATTCTTCCTTATTGTTCTAAATGCACCGTGTGCTGGCAAAGATAAATCTGAACACGAGTTAAAGTAGTAAGGACAGAATTAGTCAGTAATATACAATTGCAATAGAGAAAAGAAGCCAGCATGAATAGAACTCAACTTTGATTAGTACAGAGGTAACTGAACATTTTAAAGGGCAAATGAGGGACTAGGGAGGAGGATTGAAAGGCGCTCAGAGTCAGGGAAGTAAAAAACTTTTTTTAAGTGAAAAGGGGTAGTTAGTCCATGTGAAACCCATCTGGGTTTGGTAACTGATACTTACCAAAGTTAGGCTCCTATCCTCCCACAGAGGCTGGGACACAGACCCTGTCTTCAGGTGTTGGCTAGAACCAACAACAAATTCGCTGGGTAGCCTTAAGTTTTCTCAGGCAGGCACTTTGAATGGGGGGTGGGGGGAGGGGGATCATTCTAGAGATGGGGCCTTGAGCTGTTAGCAGCTATGTTAGTGTTCCTTCAAGTCTTTAGAGGCCAAGATTAAATTCTAGTCAAGAAGAGAGTTCAGAGGAGACTGGCTAGAGTTTGGTCAAGGAGGAGATCTTTGTCAGTATTCATGTAGAAAATTTAGAAAGTGTAAAGAAAACAGTTAAAACTTACATGCAACCAAGCCCAGCTAACCAACTATTACCATTTTTGTGTATTTTCTAATTTTTTTTTACTTATTTCCCATTTTTACATATTCTGTTTCAATGGACATAATATACTAGTCTGAGGATTCTAAAGGTTGAGGATGGCTAGTGCCCCAAGGTAGCAGGTTCCACAAATTGAGGGATTGTTTGGGGAGAGCTAACTGCATTTCTTCAGTAGTGTACTCAGTGTCATGAATCTTGAGGACCAAACGTAGAACCAGTGGCAAGCATGCTGCATGATGTCATTTAAAGAGAAGTTGTTTCATATGGCTTCTGCTACAAAACATGGGGCTTTTAAAAGAGATAGTTCACAAAGAGTGAGACACCAGAAGCCAGAGTGTAAGGAGAGAACAGAAGCAGACTGTTGAAGTAGAATCTGGGAATCAAAATCAGAGGGATCCATGAGGCATCCTCCATAGATACCAAGAATGCTCCCATGTAAGAGTGTTTCTTTATTAATTAGCCACAAAGCCAAAAGAATGCAAAGACAAGTAGACAAGGAAGGAGCGCTGCCTGGCTCACACTGCTTTCCTCCCCATACTTGGGAACCAGGGAGTTCTGGAGCAAATAACATTAGTAAAATAAGGCCCTACTTGGAAGTCTGGCTCGTGGTGCTATCTTTGAATAAGATATAAATAATAAATTAATAAGTTATAATAAATTAATAAATCAAAGTGATGATTTGTTAATTAAATTGACCCATAGCTTTGTATTATTTATGAGTGACAAGAAAAAATATGGGACCTGCCGGTGTTTTCAATCAGTGGCAGAGGGGAAATTTCCCCCTCTGAAAACATTGTTAAGTGATAGTGTGTGACAAAAAGAAATGGCTTTCAGAATTGCATTGCAAAACTCAAGTTTCTGAAACATCTTCAAATAGTGGGGTACTCTAAGCCTTAAATGTAAAACAAGCTGATGGAAATTGACTTTAATGCAGTAACCGTTAGGATTCAAGTAAAAGGCTGTATTTTAATTGAGAGCATAATGGACCTTTAGCTGTGTAATTTAAAATATGTTTCCTGTGCTTAGATATCCCAATAATCCCTAAATGCCTGAGTACTCAATTCAGTTATTGTCAGGAATATGAATGCCTTACGACAATAACTTTGGAGCAGTCTGGGTAACACATTAGGTCCCCGGTGTTTGTCTTTCTGTTGTACTTGTATGATCACCTATCCTCTCTTATACACATCAGTAACTGGGTTAGGCAGTTATAAACAGAGCCCTCACAACACTCAATTAAGAGTAAATGGGCTGTATGAAGAGTAATCTTCCTGTAAGAGTTCACTCTGGTTGTTTGATCAGAAATCTGAAAGCGAGTGGATTCTGGCGTTGGTTCAGCAGCTACTTCAACATGTTACGTCTGTGGTTTGTGCAGGAGTCTTGGCCTTTCTCTCCTGATCTCAATATGGCTGCTAAATTTTAAGCCTTCACACTCACATTCTAGGTAACAGACAGAAGAAAGAGTTTGAAGCCACAAGGGCTTTCTAATAATCTCTATCCTTCTACTTCTGTTAATATTGCATTGTTCACACATGTATACAAAGAAAACTGAGAAATAGGGCTATTTAATTGGGCAAACTGCCTCCTACAATAACTGTGTATGATGGTGGTGGTAACGGTGGTAGTATAGAGGAAGGGGGTTCTCATAGAAGGAAGGAGAGAATTATAATGGTCAGACAATTAGTATTCTCTGTCATTTGGCTAACCCTAATGGAAGGCTCTGGTTTGTTGGCTACAAATACTAACAGAACACGGAATGACTATCCTCCACCGTCATGCACTACTTAGAGTAGCAAAACTCCAACCTGCAAGGACACTATTATGTAGGAGTCTCTCATTTCTTCATCAATGGCTCAAGAAAAAGCAGGAGGCAACAATCATGTTTGTGACTGTTTTATCCATACCCTGGGCATTCAGTCAAGGTCTCCATTGAAATATCACTCAATTAGAACAAAAGGGGGTTCTTCTCGGTTGAAACTTTGGACTAGATACATTGCCCTACATTGATCTAACATAGTCAATTGATGAGTGTTTTTATAAGAATAAAGTTCCCATATTTCGGAGCAACTCTTCATAAAAAATGAAGCACAATGCATAGCATTAAAGATCTTTTAGGCAGGGCAGTAGTGTAATAATAAAGGATCTTGTTATCACCCTGCAACCTGTTCCTGTTGCTCCCTATTTTCACCCACTCTACTCTTGCACCAAAGTGGGGATTCAGTGACTGAGGTTACTATAATCAATCAGCCTCTCATGTTCTATTTCAGTGTTTTCTGTATTCATATGACTTGAGTGTTTGATGATGTGTTAACAAACTCATTTAAAAACAACCTAAGATCTACAGCCAAAATTTTGGCTATCACTTGCCATAGAGATTTGCAATTTATATTTGTATTTTAAGCATTCTGGGAAAACTTGTAATTAAAGAAATCCATTCAACTTTATTTAAATCAGCATTTCCTATATTTGTGTAATGATGAAAATAATTTTTCTTGCTTATGAACATTATGTGGAAAGTTCCATGGAAGGTTTTTAAATAAAGTTTATTCTATCTCAAGTATTTCTGCTTACTGCACACTTACTGTTTCTTTTTGACATCTACATATCATTAAATTTAATATTACTCTATATTTTTAAAAAGCAATTTTAATGTGTATTTATTTTTGAGAGAGATAAAAAGAGAGAGAGTGTGAGCAGGGGTGGGGCAGAAAGAGAGGGAGACACAGAATCTGAAGCAGGCTCCAGGCTCTGAGCTTTCAGCACAGAACCTGACATGGGGCTTAAACTCACAAACCATGAGATCATGACCTGAGCTGAAGTCAGACACTTAACTGACTGAACCACCCAGATGCCCCAATATTCCTCTGTATTTTAAGACAAAATCTAATAATACATCTATATAGCCTATTGACAGATTTTTTTTCTTGTTCAGGCACATAAACCTGGTTCAATCAGTTATGGCTCGAGTCATGGAACCATGAATGACAAATGGATCAGTGGGACATATAAGACCACATATATGAAACCTATGTATAAGACAATTTCTTTCCAGGAAGGAGCTTCACAAGAGCTGTGGAGTATTGCATTCACTCAGGGAATCATTCTCTCCTTTTCAGTACATACTCTGATGTTCCCAATGAATCTGAAGCCTCAGTCCCCCATGATCCACTCCTATAAATAGTAAGTCAGATTGGGGGAATAAATTGAATGAACTGTCACAAACATTTCTCAATAAAATAAGGGGGAAAGTGTAACTGTAGCCTGAATAAGAATTGCATGTAGATTTACTAAGCTTTGGGGTCCTCTTCATTGAAATGCATTTCCAAAGGGAAAAAAAATCAATATTAAACTACATTTGATATATTTCTTTGCTAAAAGCCACAACTTCCAGTATTCTAGAGAGAAATGATTTATAACTATAACATCCAACAAAATGTTCTTTTTGGCCCTGAAATCTGATAATTTGGTTTTACATGGTGACTGTGCTTCCAGAAATAAAACTCCTGTCCATCACCATTATTATTATCAAGGATAGGCTGAGAAGTGCTGTAGACAGCATAGCACATTTTCCCTGCTTTACTCATGTGTGATAATTGCAGAGTTTTGGAAATGTATTAGCTACATAAAAAGAAGAATGAAAACCTTAAAGCTGTTTTAGGTAGAAATGAGCAAGGAACCTTGGTTTTCTATCTTGGGAGCACTTTTCTCGGCGTATTCTATAATATATTTCATCTTGGCCTTGCAGATGTATTTTTGAATATTTTGACCTGAAAACTGTCTTGCGAATGCTTTATCAGCCTTCCTTCCTGTCCACACTAGTACCTGATGCATATTGTAAGTGAAGGGTAGAGAATGAGAATGTAGCCCTCATTTTCAATTCTCAATCCTTAATTCTTTTTTTTTTTTTTTTTGGTCTTTTTGGGTAGGTCATGTTTGTGTGGTTTGCATAGGATGTCTTAAGGAAAAGATACTTTTCATCAATTGTAATAAATGCATCACTCTGGTGGGGGATATTGATAATAGGAGAGGCTATGCATGTATGGGGATACAGGGTACAAGAAAATCTCTATATCTTCAGTTTTTCTGAGAACCTAAACTCACTCCAAAAAATAAAAGTCTCTTAAAAAAAAGACTCTCCTAGAAGTCTTAATAGGAGGAAATCATTATCTTTCAGCTCTTGTACAAGAATTATTAATGCAGAATGAAGAAAGGGACAATTCTAATTATATTACTAATTATACTACTGTTTATTGGCTTGGTGGCCCACCTTATTTTGAGCTGAAGGTGCCAGGAAAGATATGTAATGATATTATATCAGAAGTAGGATTCCTTCTATATGTCTTCCTAGGAGGGGAATCCATTTTCAGCTCATATTGTAATTAAGAAATTATTCCTTTTGGGGTGGCTCAGTCAGTTAGACATCCAACTCTTGATTTTGGCTCAGCTCATGATCTCATCGTTCATGAATTTGAGCCCCACATCAGGCTCTTTGCTGGCATTGTGGAGCTTGCTTGGGATACTCTCTCTCTCTCTCTCTCTCTCTCTCTCTCTCTCTGTCCCTCCCCTGCTTGCTCTCTATCTCTCTCTTTCAAAATAAATAAAAATAAAAGGAAGAGAAAAGAAAAGAAAAGGAAAGAAAGAAAGAAAGAAAGAAAGAAAGAAAGAAAGAAAGAAAGAAAGAAAGATAAAGAATAAAATTACTCCTTTCTAGCAAAAGGAGATCATGGTACCCACCTCCTTTCTCTTCAGCTATAGAACAGTCATAGTTGAGGGAAAAAAAATCCAAAATCAAACCAAACCAAACCAAACAACAAACAAGAAACAGAAATTAATCCCACAGAGCATGGAGAATTCAGCTAAAGAGAGAGCAAATGTATTAAGTAAATACCAGGGAGATACCATTTCCTAAGTAGTTATTGATGATAAGAATTTAACAGAACATAATGAAGGGACATACCATCTTTAAAAACCTTGTTGATGAAGGGTTGATACTTGAATGAACCTTTAAAAGGTAATGTGAACAAAGGTTAAAAACTCTCTTCAAGAAGTAATGAATAATCTAATATGAGAAAGTGGCATCCTAGCATAGACTGATGTGAACTGAGAACAGTACAATACATAGAACTACATTAATAAAACAAATGGATAAATGATTCAGAAGAGACCAAAGGAAATGTCAGTCTCTAATTTAAAGATCTCTTATTTAAAGTCTCATTAATTTAAAGATCTGCATCAATTCCAAATAAATAAATAAGAATTGAACACTGATGTTGTGTTCATTTATTTATTGATGTTTAATCCATCCATACCATATTTTAGGGGATTGAACATCCATTATATATGGCTTTAGTTTAAGAGTACACATTCAATCAGTTTTGGTTATTTATTTGGTTATGTTTTTATGTATGTCTTCTTTAGTCTCATGTTACAGAACATCTCCACATATCATTACACATAGATAAGCATATCTAATTGAAGACGAATATGATTGCATCAAGATTCTGAGGCCACGTAGGCAAAATGAAGATAAAATTTGTTACCAAAAAAACTACTCTTGTATTTTTATCTGTATCGCCCACACAGTATATGGTTTGATTTTAACATGTGTTGAGAAGTTGTCCACCAACACTTAACATTATTCCCCACTAACATGTTACTTAAAAATCCCTTTATTTGTCTTGAGGAGGAGTACAACAGAAAAGTTAGCAAACTGTAGTCTGTTTTTATAAAGAAAGTTTGAAGACAGCCATACCCATTCATTTATATATTATCTACGGCTGCTTTCTAGCTACAACAGAGTTGAGTAGTTGCAACAGAGCCATTAAGCTTGCAAAGGATAAGATATTTACCCACACTTTACAGGAAAACGTGTTAATGCCTGGCATAGCACAAAACAAATGCTCTTTGAGTCAGACAGCCTCAGAAGGAACTATGTGTTCCCAGTTCGGCTTCACGTTTTCTGCTGTTTTATGATTCCCGACATAAAACAACCTAACTTTTGCTTATATAGTAAGGTACTCTGTTTTTCCCATTGATCCAGAATTTTCTACCAGCCCTGAAACTAAGCCAACTCCTGGTATTTTTTGGGTGTAAGGCAAGAGGATAAATGGGGCTCATATACAACACATTTAAAGTTTTAAATCAAGTAAGAAGGATCATTAAAATAGTATGTCTTATCCTTCTGTTTTGATAAGCAGACATTTATAATGAACTAGAAAGCCAAACTTGAACGTAGAATATTCAGACTTTTAAGAGTTTTTATACAAAAACATGGCAGTATGAAAGGGATCCATTCTCAACCTCCATCCTGAAACTTCTCCATAACCTTCTCTTTATATTTTGTTTCTTCCTCCACGGCATAGGGCAGCATGCGGTGGACATTCTGCCCTCATGCTTAAGCTCAGTCCACAGCTCATCCAAGTGTCTCCTTTTGGCCCCTCCCCTCTGAAGGCCTGGCGCCATGTGTGACATGGCAGTCCTTGAGAAAACAGACCCAGCAAAGAAGTCTCATAAATCTTACAAGCAGGCCTAGATCATTTTACCAGAAAATCCCCAGGTCCTAGTTGCCTAGAATTTGGTCAAGAAGAGGAGCATAGGCTCAGAATATGTTCTTCTCTTGGCCCCATATACTCCTTACTCTGTGGAGAGATGCATAATTAATGGAGAGCCCATGTAGATCCCTCGCAAAAGCTTGCTATCAACACCACTAGCATCAGCATCCCTTTGGACAGTGGTTCCCAATTGGGGGTGATTTTGTCCTCTAGGGAATGTTTCACAATATTGAAAGCATCTTAATTATCATGACTAGTCAGGGAAAGTCATGGGACTAGTTGGGTAGAGGCCAGGAATGCTGTTAAACATCCTACACTGCACAGGATATATCTCCAAAACAATCACTTGGTCCAAAATATTAATGGTATTGAGACTGGAAAATCCTCACCTAAGATGTTATTAGAAATTAGACCCTAAGGCCCACCTCAGATGTACTGATCAGAATATGAATTTTAACCGTATCTATAAGTACATACGTTAAAGTTTGGGTGACACTGCCCTAAAGCCTGGGGCATAGTCGGAGGCTCATCTTACTCTAGGGAGGGGTGGCACTGTCTAGGACAGATGCTTTGTTTGTGCTCCCATCAGATTGTCTGATGTCAGTTTTGTTGTTATGATTTTCCTTCATTCCAACACCACTTTTCACTTGTTGGTTTATTCCTTTTATAACAGATTCAGAAAACCAGACATATCTTTTATTTTTATCTTTTCATATAGAGCATAGCATACTAAGTTCAATCTATAGGAAGAATTTTGAAGGACATTTGAAAGGTTACATCAGTAAAGCTCATAATTCCTAATCGGTGTCACAGGCTTTATAACATTAAGATTATCCTAGACTGAACTCTCCTAGTTGCCTTGAACCATATCCTGAATTTTATGAAATAGGGAAAAACATAGACAGACTACATCATAGCTTTTTTAGAGGATTTCATTATCTGAGCAGGGCACAGGAAGGCTTCCGGTACTGAATGTCTGGCCTCTTCTAACATGACTCATTTACCGATGATACCAATTTCATTTCTCAGACTAAAAAATGCTGGAGAATGAATAAAATGAAATCTCATTTTTCAGTTGAGCCTGAATACCTTAATTTATTGATAGAAAAACATGTTTGTGTTTAGCTTGATTCTTGTTTTACCCATGCATAGACAACCTAAGGAATTATTCCAGTTTGAAGGGCCAAAGCATTAGAGGTGTGTGCATCTTGTGCACAAGGAGAGGATTTCTAGAGGCAGGAGGACAGTGAGAGGGCCATATACAATGTTTTCAAGGGGACTTGTACATAACATTTTCTGGTCCCAAACATATTGTAAAGAAGGCAGGCCTTGCATTTACTGTTTAAACAGTATATATGTCCTTGTATATACCCTATTCTGTGAAATTCACCCATCCCTTGAGGAATACAATCATTTGGTACTTTCTTCCTCTTCCTAATTTCTGATTTTTATATTTACTCTAAGTAAAATTCCTACAAATATTCCTCGAGAATCCACAGTAATTCCAAGCACTATGTTGAATAAAGACAGAAAACAAACCAAAAAACAAACCAAAACAAAACATTCAACACTTCCATGACTGCCTGCCTGACAATAAATCTCCTTTATGATTTTTTTTTAACATTTACAAAACACTCTCTTCCCATCTTCACTCTGGGAATCTTTAGTTTGGTATGAAAAAAACAAATGTGTGTGTGTGTGTGTGTGTGTGTGTGTGTGTGTGTGTGTGTAATTTGCTTTGAATAAGTATATGAATGAAAGTTGGGGGGATAATACAAAAATTTCTGAGGTTTTGGTAGCCCTTGACATTGTCCAGTGTAGGAAGTCACCTGTTTTGCCTATTTATACAGACTGATTCTTCTGGCATCCTCAACAGTTCTTTTCTCAGTACAACTTTATCAGCTGTTCATCAAGACATTTTTTTCAGACACAATGTGCATTCCATTAACCTTTGAAAGACTTATGATTCGCTTCTTTTCCAGCTATCCCCCATCCATGGAGCTATCTGTTTCAACTCTATTTCTAGCCCAAATCTTGACTTACATCTTACATGAAGAATGATTTAGTGACTCATCCATTGGTACTGCATGACAGACCAGTATCCAAGCTGTCCTACCAAATGACTCTTGATGACATGCCAGCCTTGGACTTTGCCACAGGCCAGAACATTGAGCATTTTCTCATTTCCGAGGATTTTACTTTGCTTGCATTTTCCTATCACGTTTCTAGCAGGAAGTTCTGGTTACCAGTGACTATAACTAAGAACATGTTCTTTGCTGAGAGATACTGTCTCCTTCTACTTGACTTAACTAGGTAGCTCACAGCCCAAAATTGTCACTACCTTTTTCACCTAGATATGTCATATACATTGCATGATCTTGCTCCCTCCCACCCCCAGACGTCCAGTTTCTAGACAAGAATTTACTTTAGGAAGTGAAGTAATTTTATCACTCTAAAAGTACACATTAAAAAAAATGTTTATTTTTGAGAGAAAGAGAGGCAAAGCACCAGCATGGGAGGGGCAGAGAGAGAGGGAGATACAGAATCCAAAGCGGCTTCCAGGCTCCAGGTTCTGAGCTGTCAGCACAGAGCCTGACGTGGGGCTCAAACTCACAGAAGGTGAGATCATGACCTGAGCCAAAGTCAGACACTTAACAGACTGAGCCACCCAGGTGCCCCTAAAAGTGCACATTTTTACAAAGTTCTTAAGGTAAAATGTACCTTTATTTCTATATTTTATTTTTCAGTTAAATCATTGATATATTTTGGCATAGGTTTGGCCATTAGATGTATGGTTGTTGAAGGAACTTGAAAATTAACCATATAGTTGAGAGAAGGACAGAATTCATGTAGTAATTTCGATATGATTAAAACATTTATAAAATGGCTTTTGTCCTTGTTCTAAGTGAACAGGATATGGCATAAAGCAACCTTCAGAATTGTGTTCATATTAAGAATCCTGTTTCCAAGATGACTCACACCTAACTGAGTGCGTATTGCTATTTTTCATGCTGAGTGTGTTGCTCTTGTCTGTGTCATTCTTCCCTGTTCACATGTTTAAAGGAACGGAGGGCAGCGTGAAAAGTGGCCTGTGGTTACCTTAAGGCCTTGTGGAAACCTAAAAATGCCAAAGGTATAGTATTTACATGATTGTAGAACATTGGGCTTAATTATTTTGTGAGTTTCTCTCAACATATTTTAGGCTTAAATTTTTTTTAATGTGGCTGTTAGAGAAGCTGACAATATAGATTTAAGCCATATAGATCAAACTGTAAAGAAATAAAGTCTTAAACACGCACACACACACACACACACACACGCACACGCACAGCCCATATTGGGGCAGTATCTTTTTGAACAACATCAAGAGAATAGCAAATCACAAAAGGGGGAAAAAAAACTATTATCTGTGGGAAAGCAGCTTAGCATTAAATTTTGCCAATTTCCTTTACCCATATAATTTTGAGTTCAGGTCTGCTAATCAGAAGTATGTACATTAGATTTGTAAAGCAGAAGGTAGACAAACTATGGGAATTATAGAGGCACACATATAAACAGATTGAGTAGGATTAGCAAAGTCTTCAATTTGTGTTTTAGAGGAAAAACCCAAGATAGACTCCTTCAACAATGAGAAACAATTGAAAGAAAAAACCCAGGAATACTGGGGGAAAGTTGTGTATTGGAAAATTATTTTAAAAGACAATATTCTGGGGGTACCTGCGTGGCTCAGTTGGTTAAGTGTCTGACTTCAGCTCAGGTCTTGATCTTGCAGTTCATGAGTTCAAGCCCCACGTTGGGCTCTGTGCTGACAGCTCAGAGCCGGGAATCTGCTTCAGATTCTGTGGCTCCCTCTTTCTCTGCCCCTCCCCTGCTCTCTCTCTCTCTCTCTCAAAAATAAACATTAGAAAAAAATCAATCTTTCAAAAACAAAGACAATATTTTGGTGGAACTGATATTAGGATTCCAATCTATGCATATTAGGTCTGACCACAGGAGAAATTAGAAGAAAGAGCGTAGAAGTCTTTACAGGAAAAAAAATTACCTTACTTAAAAAAGAGAAGGAAAATTAAAATAAAAATTAACTAAAATATTTTAGGACATATACATAAATAAGAAATATCTTCATATTTCAGTGATAAAAAAATACCAAAAATTTTCAAAGGAGGAAAAAAAATGTTTTCTAGAAGCGTGCACACAAAAATAATTTGAGCTTTCTTTCTTTCTTTTTCTTCCTTTATTTTCTTTTTCTTCTCTTTATTTTTTTTCTAATCTCCCTTTTTTTTTTACAAAGTCAAATAACAAAAGTAAGGGGAGAATTTGAGTGGGGCACTATGTACCAAGATCTTTATGTCCAACGAAGTTATTCATCATCTTGGAAAAGAATTAAAAACAATTTTTAACAATTTTCCTATATGAACTCTCATAAAAATATTTCACCCAGGTATGTTTCATGAATATTTCATTCATGTATGTTAAAAAAAAGAAAACCTTGAGAATATTTAAAATTAATTAGAAAATAGAACTCAAGTCAGAAAAATGTATAAAAGAGTAAGTTATCAAGGATGGTGGTGAGGGTATTTTTTAAATTATGGTTACGGAACTAAAAATAAAAAATTTCTGAAAATATCTACATTGTCAACAACAGAGACAACAAAATAGCTGGGGTCTTGAAATCTGAGGGAAAATGAGAAGGAGGGTCTGGGTGTGCTGGTCAGCAAAGTGCTGAGAACATAGCAATGGGCAAGCAAATTCCATTAGTCTTACTTTTTTCACATTGTTGCTATTCTATCAAAAAGCGATAAAAATAGGGTACTGTTGCTATTCTATCAAAAAGCGATAAAAAAATGGTTAATGCTGTCAGTGCCCACACTCATCTCCAGCCAGTTTCCAGCTGCTACTATCTGTTTCCTTTGCATGGTGACTCTCACATGCTCTTAAAACATGCTCTCATGCTCATGGTGCAGATCAGAAGTTCCAAATGACTGAAGACACCAGGAGTAGCTTCAGCCAGTGGTTAGCAGGAGTTTGTGTATAAATACCCCAATTGTTTCCCCGCTTAGTTGGGATAACTTTGAGGCATGCCATCTACACTGGCTCCCAGAATCTTCCCAGTGGGTTTAAACTCCACTTTACCCACAAAGGTAATTGACTTAATAAGACACCTGTTACTGGCTCCCTTCTCTTCTGTCTCACACATCTCCATTCCACTACTGATACTCCTGTGGTCACCTCCCCAGATAAACCACTCGCATGAAGATCCTGGGCTCAGGTGTGCTCCTGGGGAAAATACAAGCTATGACACCACAGGTCATTTAACAAAGTGTCAAGCAATACACTACTAAACAAATCTGGCAAGTAAAATGAAGGATCACATACATTTATAGTGGCAGTGTGAATTGATACGAAGCATCTAGAACTCAACTTGATTCTAAATATCAAGGCCATAAAATGCTTATGCACACACACTTTGATCCATTTAGTGCCACTGTGGGAAAACCAACATAAGGGAATAATAATATGACACATAGGAAAATAAAAATCATGCCTAATAATATTCATGAGCTATAGCATTTATAATAGTAAAATATTAGGAAAATGTTTCCAAATTCAACATATCATTGGCAAACATCAGAACAACTGTCAAATTAAAACATTGCCTTATTTGAGAATTAAACTTGGATTTTATCTTAAAGCCAGAAAGCTGCCTGTGATAAGGCATTAATTGAAAATCAAGATATAAAAATCTATCATAAAGTTGTTTATTTGCATTACCCAGAAATCCTACTACAGTTCCAAGAAAAATAACATTGAGACAACAATTTTATACCTGCCTCTTTTTCCTTTAAACCTGGCCCAGTATTTTTATTTCACTGAGAAAAGGGAGATCATGGAAGTCACATGAATCAATACATTTACTTAAAATGGTACCCATACACCCTGTCCTGCTATAATGATGAAATAGCCTTACTGTAACCAGAACCAAAGATTCCTTTTGTCTACCAAATTGTCTCCCTGCTTTAGCCTACTCAAGGATTATACTGTATTAGCTTCTTCTGCTTTTTTCTCCATTTCTCTTTTTTTGGTAATTGTTTTCATTTATTATAAATGATCATTTATATAATTCTACACTCATCCCTATTACAAGAAAACAAAGTAACAAAAAACTCTTCTCTTTTATACTCAACTGCTGGTAGAGCTGCTTATAGTCATAGACTCTTTTTCCTCCCCTTAGTCCAATTCAGATTTTCTTCCCTGTCACTCCATTGAAACCTGTCTCATCAAAGTCACCAATGACTAGCTTTCCAAATAAAATTTTCAAATATCTGTCCTTATCACACTTGAAGTTATAACAGTTTCTAACACTATTGACAACTTTATTTTAAATCAGAATTATTGGGGCACTTCAGTGGTTCAGTTGGTTAAGTATCCAACTCTTGGTTTGGTCTCAGTTCATGATCCCAGGGTTGTGGGATCGAGCCCTGAGTCAGAAGTCTGCTTGAGATTCTCTCCCTCTACCCCTCTCCCCCGCTCTCTCTGTCTCTCTCTAAAAAAAATTAATTAAACAAGTAAACAAGAATTATTAATTCGGCATGGGAAATATCTTATTTCCTACTCTACTAATGACTCTTCTTTATTCTACTCCCTGGCTCCCCCCCTTTGTCAGCTCTCCAAAGTTTCATTTGCCTGAGGGCACAGTTTGGGTCCACCAGTTTTTTTTTTTTTTTTTTTTTACTACATCTACTGTATTCTAGGTGTAGATTCATTCAGACCCATGGTTGAAAACTGAGTTTAAACTGATGATTTCCCAACATGTATTTCTGAGCTTCCAGACTCATCTCTAGCTGCTAAATTGATGTCTCTATTTGAATGCCTAATGGGTGGCTCAATCACTATGTAGCTGGACTAGAATCCCCTACCCACTTTGAATTAATCTTCTTTTGCCTGCAATAGCTCTTTCTGGTATCATCATGCATCCAATCCAAAAATCAAAGACTTTGGAGTTATCTTTATTTCCCTCTTTTTCTTAGTCCTCATCTCCAAATGGAGATTCTACCTCCAAAATTTTTTCTGAGTTCAACCGTCTCACTAAACATCCAGCACTGTTACTATAATCCTGTTTTTCTTGCCTGGACAATGGTAATAGACTTTGAATCAGCTTCTAGCTGAAGTGATTTCCTCTTCATGGTCCATGCAAAACAGATAAAGTAATATCTTTAAGCGCATGAGCCAGATTACAGCACACAATTTCACTTAGAATTTTTT
Organism: Acinonyx jubatus; assembly: GCF_027475565.1. Classification (NCBI taxonomy): domain Eukaryota; kingdom Metazoa; phylum Chordata; class Mammalia; order Carnivora; family Felidae; genus Acinonyx; species Acinonyx jubatus. Next base: position 22,969,833 of record NC_069390.1, on the reverse strand, counting down.
TTACTCTTTTTAATGACTGCAAACCCTACCTAACCTGGCCACAACTTATCTTTCTGACCTTATCTATCATGACTTTGTCATTCTATAAGGCTTACATTCACTGACCTGTTTCTGCTATTAAAAAATGAAAGCATGACAGTCCAAAACCTCTTGGATGCAGCAAAGGCAGTCGTAAGAGGGAAATATTTAATAATCCAGGCCTTCCTAAAGAAGGAAGAAATGTCTCAGATACACAACATAACCTTACATCTAAAGGAGCTGGGAAAAGAACAGCAAATAACGCTCAAAACCAGCAGAGGAAGGGAAATAATAAAGATTAGAACAGAAACCAGTGATACTAAAAAAACAAAAACAAACAAACAAACAAACAAAGAGTAGAATAGATCAATGAAACCAGGAGCTGGTTCTTTGAAAGAATTAACAAAACTGATAAACCCCTAGCTGGATCGATCAAAAAGAAAAAGGAAAGGACCCAAATAAATAAAATCATGAATGAAAGAGATCACAACCAACACTGCAGAAATACAAACCATAATAAAAGAATATTATGAGCAATTGTATGCCAACAAATTGGGCAATCTGGAAGAAATGGATAAATTCCTGAAATATATAAGTTATATATATATATGTGTGTGTGTATATATATATATACACACACACACATATATATATATGTATAACAGGAACAGGAAGAAAATAGAAATAGGAAGAAATAGAAAATTTGAACAAACCCATAACCAGTAAAGAAATTGAATCTGTAATCGAAAACCTCCCAACAAACAAGAGTCCAGGGCTAGGTGGCTTTCCAGGGGAATTCTACCAAACATTTAAAGAAGAGTTAATACCTATTCTTTTAAAACTGTTCCAAAAAAATAGAAATGGAAGGAAAACTTCCAAATTCATTCTATGATGCCAGAATTACCTTGATGCCAAAATCTGACAAAGACCCCACTGCAGAGGAGAGCTACAGACCAATTTCCCTGATGAACATGGTTGCAAAAATTCTGAACAAGATACTAGCCAACTGAATCCAACAATATATTAAAAGGATTATACACCATGATCAAGTGGGATTTATTCCTGGCCTGCAGGGCTGGTTCAGTTATCACAAATCAATGTGACACATCACACTAATAAAAGAAAGGATAAGAACCACATGACCCCCTCAATAGATGCAGAAAAATCATTCAACAAAATACAGCATCTTTTCTTGACAAAAATCTTCAAGAAAATAGGGACAGAAGGAACATACCTCAAGATTATAAAGTCCATATATGAAAGACCCACAGTTAATATCATCCTTAATGGGGACAAACTGAGAGCTTTCCCCCTAAGGTCAGGAACATGACAGGGATGTCCACTCTCACCACTGTTGTTCAACATAGTGTTGGAAGTCCTAGCCTCAGCAATCAGACAACAAAAAGAAATAGAGGGCATACAAATTGTCAAGGAAGAAGTCAAATTTTCACTCTTCACAGATGACATGATACTCTATGTGGAAAACTAGAAAAGCTCTACCAAAAAACTGCTAGAACCGAAACATGAGTTCAACGGAGTTGCAGGAATCAGTTGTACAGAAATCAGTTGCATTTCTATACACCAATAAGGAAGTAGAAGAAAGAGAAATCAAGGAACTGATCCCATTAACAACTGCACCAAAAACCTTAATATACTTAGGAATAAATCTAACCAAAGAGGTGAAAAATCTATATGCTGAAAACTATAGAAAGCTTATGAAAGAGATTGAAGAAGACACAAAGAAATAGGAAAACATTCCATGCTCATGAATTGGAAGAACAAATATTGTTAAAATGTTTATACTATCCAAGAAATCTACACATTCAATGCAATCTCTATCAAAATAACACCCAGCATTCTTCACAGAGCTACAACAAACAATTCTAAAATTTGTATGGAACCAGAAACGACCACAAACAGCCAAAATAATGTTGAAAAAGAACACGTAAGCTGGAGGCATCACAACTCTGGACTTCAAGCTGCATTACAAAGCTGTAATCATCAGGACAGTATGTTACTGACACAAAAACAGACACATAGATCAATGGAACAAAATAAAGAATTCAGAAATGGACCCACAAACGTATGGCCAACTGATCTTCAACAAAGCAGGAAAAGAATATCCAATGGAAAAAAGGTGGTCTCTTTAGCAAATGGTATTAGGAAAACTGGACAGTGACATGCAGAGGAATGAATCTGGAGCACTTTCTTACACCATACCCAAAAATAAACTCAAAATGGATGAAAGATCTAAATGTAAGACAGAAAACCATCAAAATCCTAGAGGGTAAAGCAGGGAACAACTTCTTTGGCCTCAGCCACAGCGACTTCTTCCAAGACATGTCTGCGACGGTGAGGGAAAAAAAGCAAAAGTGAGCTATTAGGACCTCATCAAGATAAAAAGCTTTTGCTCAGGGAAAGAAACAGTCAACAAAACTAAAAGGCAACTGACAGAATGGGAGAAGATATTTGCAAATGACGTATTGGATGAAGGGTTAGTATCCAAAATATATAAAGAATTTATCAGACTCAACACCCAAAAATCAAGTAATCCGGTGAAAATATGAGCAAAAGACATTAACAGACACTTTTCCAAAGAAAACATCCAGATGGCCAACAGACACGTGAAAAAATGCTCAACATCACTCATCATCAAGGAAATACAAATCAATCCACAATGAGATACTACCTCACGCCGGTTAGAATGGTTCGAATTAACAATTCAGGAAACAACAGATGTTGGCAAGGATGCAGAGAAAGGGGAACCATGTTGCACTGCTGGTGGGAATGCAAACTGGTACAGCCACTCTGGAAAACAGTATGGAGGTTCCTCAAAAACTTAAAAATAGAGCTACCCTATGAACCAATAATTGCACTACAAAAATGCTCTTTTGAAGGGACACATGCACCCCAATGTTTATAGCAGCCCTATGAACAATAGCCAAATTATGGAAAGAACTCAAATGTCTATCAATCGATGAATGGATAAAGATGTGGTACATATAAACAATTACTTGGTGACCAAAAATAATGAAATCTTGCCATTTGCCACAATATGGTTGGAACTAGAGTGTATTACGTTAAGTGAAACAACTCAGAGAAAGACAAATAGTGTATGGTTTCACTCATATGTGGAATTTAAGAAACAGATGAACATAGGGGAAGGGGATGAAAAACAAGGTAAAAACAGAGAGGGAGACAAACCTTAAGAGACTCTCAAATACAGAGAACAAACTAAGGGTTGCTGGAGGGGAGGTTGGTGGGTGGATGGGCTAAATGGGTGATGGGCATTAAGGAGGACACTTGTTCGGATGAGCACCGGGTGGTATATGTAAGTGATAGATCACTAAATTCTACTCCTGAAACCGTTATTACACTATATGTTAACTAACTTGGATTTAAATTTTAAAAAAGTATTAAGTCTGGCTCATCTCTGTGTTAGGACTAGTGTACATGCTATTCTCACTATTTGGATTCTTCACCACAGATATTTTATATGGCTGGTGCCATTCTAACATTCAGATCTCTAGTAAAGTATCATCCCTCTAGGGAATTGTATGGACCATTCTCTCTGTTATGTAATTTTCTATCCCATGTTGGGGAAGAGTAGCTAAAACTAAGATATCTTCCTAACAAGAAAACCTCTCCGCTACAGAAGAGAAAGAACACAATTTTATTGTTAAATAAGCTTTAAAACAGAATCTGATGCACATCACAGGCCATCTCCTGACAGATTTCAAGGTCGGGGAAAAAGTTCATCCTTGTATATATTCAAGCAGATACAACCCATCACATGTGTGTTCTCAAGACAAACAATAACTAGTTATCAAATACAAGGACTTGACAGCACCATTTGTCATACATGGTTCCTCTTAAATTCACCTGGTACTTGAGATAATCACTATCTGTGTTACACAATTGGCTTTATTCACAGGAAAAATAAGCCTCTCATATCTTTATGATGAGATATTTTTGCAACTTGAAGCACGGTGCCCACTGAAGTCTTCTACAATCCCACAGAAACTAGGAGATAGAAGGCACTAAATTTTTTGATGATTATATTTTAAAGAGTAGTTCCCAGATCCTTGAGAAATACACTTCTGGGTCTTAAAGCTGTCAAGAGGCTTATTTAATTTTAAAAAGATTTGCATATATTTCAAAAAGACAGAAAATAACTTAAAATTATTGATTTTCTAAAGTAAATTACTAGTTTTCTAAGGCTAAAAAAAGTGTAGGGATTATCTTTTATTCTCAACTGGGAGAATTAATTTTGCTTTCTATCAACCCCATACTCATTATCACTATATTTGCACAACACTGATCAGCAAATTAAAATTTATTTGTAGACCTGTCTTCTTGGGGTATTATCTTTTCTTTCTTTTAGAATTTAGCTTTAATAAAAACAGAACGTTTTCTTTCAACTTTATAATTGTATTCTGACTGCCTATAACAATGTCTGGACCATAACACATGCACAAATGTTTATAGAACTAACAAATAGTATTATCATTTAATAATATTTATTATTTAATAATAGTATTATATAGTATTAAGCAAGAAAAATACTGTGCACAAAGAATATACTGGGAAAAATACAGCAAAAAAATGTTTTTTTAAATGGCTTTTGAGAACTACTATGAAATTGTTTTTAAGTTTCATTTACAGATTCCAGTGTTCTCTTTTTAATAGACTTTAATTTTTAGAGCAGACTTTGCATTTAGAGCAAAAACTTAGTGGAAAATACAATGCTTCCATTATTCCTTCTTCACCCCACCACTCTTCTCCTCTGCCCCCCCCCACACACTATCAATATCCTGAACCAGAGGTACATTTGTTACAACTGATGAACTCACATTTCACACCACTATCACCCAAATTTTATACTTTACATTAGGGTTCATTTTTTGTCTTTGATGTACATTCTATGGATTTTGACAAATGTATAATGACATGTAGCCATTATATATATAAGCATAAAGAATATTTTTACTGCCCTAAAAATCTTCTTTGGCCTTTATTAAAGGTATTAAGGTGGGATATATGGGTGGACCTATTTAGCCCTATGTATTTATCCCTATATACTTAGTTTACCTATATAAAGGTATCAAGAGGGATAAAAAGATATATAGGTGGACCTATTTATCCCTCTATCTACCTTAATCCCTGGCAGCCACTGATTTTTTTATTATCTTCAATTTTGTCTTTCCCAGAATATCATATAGTTGCAATCTTAAAGTATGTAGCCTTCTCAGATTGGCTTCTTTTACTTAGTAATATGCATTTAAGTTTCCTCATGTCTCCTCATGGCTTGATAATCCATTTCTTTTGTAGTGCTGAATAGCATTCTATTGTCTGGATGTACCACAGTTTATCCATTCACCTACTGAAGGACATCTTGGTTGTTTCAAAAGAATAAAGCCATTAGGAATAAACCTGCTGTAAACATCTGCGTGTAGATTTTTGTTCTTGGACATGTTTTCAACTCATGTGGGCAAATACCAAGGCGTGTGATTGCTGAATCATATGAAAGCATAGGGTGAGTTTTATAAGAAACTGCCAAACTGTTCCAAAGTGGTTATACCATTCTGCAGTCCCGCCAGCAGTGAGTTCATCTTGTTCCACATCCATGTCAGCATTTGGCATTATCAGTGTTTTGGACGTTGGCCATTCTAATAGGTGTGTAGTGAAGAGTCCAGTGTTTTTCAAAATAAATTGGAACATTTATTTTACATGGAAAAAATTAACAATAATTGGATCATTGACTTAGAAGAGGTAAAGACAGGAACTGAATCCAAATCCTCTATAAAGGATCCACTATATCAACTTAGCGTATCTGTTGATATTCCTTTTATTTTTAATTTTTGTCATTGTTTTGAGATAGTTTCAACCTTGAGCATGACTGGCTGGGTGTGTAATTTGAGCATTGTTGGACAAGTTTTGTTCATGTCTATATTTTTTCAGTCATAAGATTATGGTGTTCTATCCTAAGACTCTGTTCAAATAGTTCACATTTAAAATACCCCAATCTGTGGATTTGGTTGACTCAATACTACTTTAAAAAGTGTTTTCAGAAGTTTGACTATGTTGTTGTTTCTGAAAAATCTGATTTTATCTCTTTTAGAAGCTCACAATTTGTTTTTTTAATAGTTTTGAAGAGAAATAGGAGGAAGTATTAACTAATACCTCTGGGTGTTTATTGAATTAACATGAAACATTATAAAATCAGAAATTATTTCAAATCCATGGCATTTATCCTATCTGGATAGGATATATCTGGATATCTTGTCTCCCTGCCTCATTTGATTGTGTACCGGAGGATATGAGCCTTTAGTTTTCATTTACTAAAGTCCACAAACTTCATTTTAACCTACCCCTATGTATAGTAGCAGCAAGTATTATATTGATCAAGTCTTAATGGTAAACACACATAGAGTAAACCATGCAAAAATTAAACTGTTTACCCAAAGCAGACATTTTTCTCTTCCATTTGTTAATCCAGCTCACTCACTTGGAGATTACTCTCAATACCATATACTTTTTCATGGCTCCAATTAGGACCTAAAATGCTCTCTCATATATATAAGGTACACAATTTGGGCTCTTCAAAAGCAAGAAACACTTTTTAGTCATAGAAAATTTCAAATGGTCAGAATTTTCTGGAAATGATATAGATGTCACTCCTTAAAGAGATGTTTATGGTAAGGGAAACATTAGATGAGATGACCATTCATGCCCTTTTAAAGTTTAAGTTATAGAATTCAATCATTTTGTAAGATCAGGATCCTAGAATTATGCCACAGAATAAGGGGATTATTTGAGTTAAGTTGGAGTCTATTACCACAAAGGACGGTTGTATCTATGAAAAACAAAAGTTCAATGGTAGTGTGTTGAATTGTGTGTCCCCAAAAGGACATGTCATCTCCAAATCCTAACCCCTGGTTCCTGTGAGTGTGACATTATTTGGAAATAAGGTCTTTGCAGATTTAAGTAAAGGATCTTGAAATAAGATCATGCAGGATTTAGAGCAGGCCTCAGATCCAATGACTGTTGTCCTTATAAAAGAGAGGAGAGAGATTTGACACATGGAATAGGCATGGGAAAGTTTCTCCCTCAGAGCTTCCAGAAGGAGCCAGCCATGTCCATACTTTGATTTCAGACCTCTGGCCTCCAAAACTGTGAGGGAATAAATTCATGCAGTTTAATTCACCAGGTTGGTTGTAATTTGTTACCAAAGACCTAGAAAACTAATAGAACCTCTTAAATTGACTTTAAAAATATGAAAATTTATTAACTCACACAAATAGAGAAATGACTGTCTTTGGAATTGAGCACTCTAATTCTATTTCTCTGCAATTCTTTGGGCTTTGCTTCTACCTTTAGTGTTTCATTAAACAAATTTTTTTAATGTTTATTTACTTTTGAGATAGAGAGAGAGAGACACAGTGTGAGTGGTGGAGGAGCAGAGAGAGAGACACACACAGAATCCGAAGCAGGCTTCAGGTTCTGAGCTGTCAGCACAGAGCCTGATGCAGGGCTCTAACTCACGGATAGCAAGACCATGACCTGAGTCGATGTCGGATGCTTAACCAGCTAAGCCACCCAGGTGCCCTAGTGTTTCATCTTTAGTCCAAATGTGAAATGGTTGCAACAGTCCAAAACTCATATGCAATCAATAATTTCTGGAGAAAATGAGGGAGGGATAAGAAACTTACTTCAGATTGCTTTCAAATTCCAGGAATAACCTTTTCAAAAGACTCAGAAATACTTCACTCAAAATTTATTTGTCCAAGTTAGGTCATATATGTATTTTTTTTAATCAATAGAAATGAGGTTATCTTTAGACCTTTCATGTCCTCTCATGGTGATGGAGCTGAATTCAGATTCTCTTGCACTACAAGAGTTGCATAAGAAGGGTTAGATACCTAAACAAAGTGGATTTCTGTCAGAAAGGAGGAAAGGATCACAGATGTTGGGCAAATAATTTTACCTATAAGATAACATGAACAATATAATGTTCCTACCTCATAGACACACCCACTAAGCAGCTTGCCTTTATAATAAATAAAATATCTTGACTTCCCTAATAAAAGTTCGCTAGTAAACTTTTAAGGTTACACTTCCCCTAACATTTGGAATTTTAATAACTTTTGTTCTATAATGACATTTCTAGTTAAATTTGGTGATGGGAGGAAAAAGGTAGAAAATAGTATTGCCTTTTTGGATTGAAGGGAGGATATATTGCCTGTCATGACATATTCAGAAGCATGATACCTCGAAACCCTTTGTCTTTCTGTCTCCTACCCTCTTAACGTCTCATCTTTCCCCAAAATATCAATAGTCCGGATGACATGGTCTAACCTACGTGGAATAAATTAACTGACTTTCCTACTGCTGTTGAGTTGAATATATCATATGTTTGGTAGATTAAACATTTTCAAATAAGTAGGGGGTGGTTTAGACAAAGAGAACTATTTAATAATGAGAAATTATATGAACAAAGCTCTAGGCTAGACATATTCATGTTCAACACATTCCCCTAGGGATTTATTCCAATGGAACTGAAGAAACAAGGACTAATTTATGTTTCCAGTGTTACACAGTTAGTGAGAAACCAAGATTGACTTCGAATCTTATTTTGATCCCTAAGCCCATGCTCTCTCCAAAAGAAACTCTAACCAAAATTATTACTGCAGAAGAGTCACTAATAAATTAGTTTTGTATCATTCTTCACTGGTAGGCAAAGAATTGTACGTAATTCCCAAACATCTATGTGTAAAACAAACTGTTTTAGTTCAAGTTCCCATAGGCAAAACTCAAAGTGAGCATTCATATTCAAGTGACTTTGTAGGAAGAACCCCTGAGATAGACTGGTGAAAGAAGAAACAGGACAAATAAGGGTAGGAAGCCAAACGAGGCTATGATTCATGGCAAAGCACTGTGGAAAGCCATTTCTGCTGATTTCACTGGAAAATTCTGGAGTAGAAGATTTTCCAAGTTCTGAGGCCAGAGACCTAAGTCCCAGACCCTAACTTGTCAATCTTTGCATCATTGGCTAAGATCTGCACCCAAAGGATGTAAACTCTATGCTTGCAGAGAAAAGTGGCTCTAGTAGTCTGTGGGCCACAGTTAGGAAAAGAGTCACAGGTGTAAACCTTAATAAGAACTCAGGGAAAGGCTCCAGAAATATAAAAGGTATACAAGGAGATCTGGATATAGTACTTCCATTGTCAGTTATATCAATCTTGTAAAAAGGAATGATATATGCATAGAATAACCAAATCTGGAACTGTCCACACAACTTGATTTAAAATAAATACTGTAGATGTGTTGCTTCTTAAATTATTGAATACCTCATAGGTATACCAATTCTAGATTGATAATCTGTTATAAAGAAAAAGCAACTAAATGTTTCTTCCCTTAGTGTGAGGGTAAGAGGTATATCCATTTGGGTGAAGAATAATGTCCTGAGTGTCATTAAAATTAGATTGATTAAAACTTGTTTCTTCACCTGCCAAGGCCTAGTTGGAGAATTGTTGTTGAGGGATAATTAACAAGATAAACAGACTGGGAGCCTTGTTTATGATATACGGTTTCTTTAGTTTATATCCTATACAATTGTCTGGGTTGTTGAAAATTGATAATGGGAATTCATATAGCTTTCTATATTCATGATTTGGCTTTCAAGTCATTCTGGAAGTAATGCCCCATGATGTGCTATTGTAAACATCAGCTGATATACAAGGATTGATGCCACACATTTACTTGGAGTATTTTTTTAGCCATGTATTAGCTTCAAATTGAAAAAGAAAACCACATAAAGTTCCTTAATAAATGTAGTGTGAGCTTGATTGAAACATATTGCTAATATTATTAAGTGCCCCAGAGAGTAACTGAAATATCATATTGTTGGTATTCACACTTCCATTTTTGTTGCACAGAGCTTATAAAACACTTACAAACACATTACTATATGCAAAACATAATGCTCTTTCTGGAACTCTGGTTTTTATGGACTTTTATGGCTGAACAATTGATATTTACCTATTGAGATTGGTTTAGAAGACCCTAAAGCAACACGGCAGAAGATAAACTATGACTATTTGCCTATAATATGAGAACAGCAAAATAGCTAAAGGCCTCTTTAAATATTCCTGGTATTAAACCAGCACGGCTGTTTGAAAGTTCAACATTTTACGTTCACACTCAGCAGCCCACTTTCTCCTCCAGGCCTCTTTGGTAAAAAGGGCCCTGAGAGATCTTCTGAAGGGATTATGTCTTCTGTTGTGACAAAATACATTGACACACTACTTTCTCTTCTTATCTGAGACTCTCTTTCTGAGTGTTACAGGTACTACCTGCATTCACAGGTGCTAACTGGTGTTTCGTAGTCTCTGATGAGCTGACATGGACCTAGTATAAAGAAGGGTGGTTTTTGTTTCTTTTTTGTTTCTTTTCTTTTTTCTTTTTCTTTTTCTTCCTTTTTTCTTTTTCCTTTCCTTTTCTTCCCTGTTCTTTTCTTTCCTTTTCTTCCCTTTTCTTTTCTTTTCTCTTCTTTTCTTTCCTTTTCAGAGCACAAGCTAGGTAGAGGCAGAGGGAGAGAGAAAGAATTCTATGCCCAGAGCCCAGCATGGAGCCTGACACAGAGCTTGATCCCACTTCCCTGGGATCATGACCTGAGCCGAAATCAAGAGCCAATTTCAATCTACTGAGCCACCCAGGTGGCCCATCTGTAAAGAAGATTTTAAAGCAGGGATGAAACTAAAGATGTTTCTCTCTGTGAATATGTAAGAAAACAGGTTTTTTTTCCCCCTAAGTTACTATAATATGAAAGGCTTTGTCATAAAGGGTTATGCTCTCTGATTCAAAAAAGTATAATTACTGTATCTGAACACCGAGGAGAAGATACGTCAGAATTTAAGAAGGTAGAGACAGAGTAAAAGGCCATTCTTTCATGGTCAGAGAAAAATAACATGTGGCTGAAAAATAAAACTGACCTGACAAAGGTGCATTTAGGAGCAAATTAGGGTTACTAATAAATAAATGAGACAGTAACAAAGCCCAAGGTAGTTTGGATGTCGTTAGGGACCAGGTAGCATATGACTCTGACTGTGTCAAGGGACTGACTTCCCCTAGGCAGAAGAGGTAGGAAGGCATTTTTGGAAGCCATTGTGATGTTAAGAAAGGTGAGGTGGTAAAATTGGCTTCTGAGAGCAGTGACTAGACAGGCTTGGTATAAGGAGATGAGCACTCATGGAGAAGCAGTGATGAGAACAAAGCTGCGAAGGCAGTGGGCTGTATCTCTGAGGGCCTCCGGCCATGTTGAAGATTTGATCCCGCAGGCAGCGGCATCCATTAAATATAAATATGTCTGAGTGGAGAGGTGACAGTTGCAGGCTTTGCTCCATGTCGTGCCAGAATAGATACTATCAATTACCACAGATTCTATTCTCTTTCCTATCCAAATGGAGGCTTGATGGGAGAATCCCTATTGTGGGCAGAGAGGGAGAAGACAGTGGAATGGAAGGCTTTCTGAGTAGTCAGAGCTCCCAAAGGCTGCACAGCTTGTGCTATTCTGTACATAAAAGGGAATAATTAGGCCCAGTGGGTGTCACATCATAACATGCACTTTATGACTGGGTCTGCACAATGCCAGGCAACTGGTGTGCCTTGTTTTATTGTTGTAACCACTCATTTTAGTTCAGTGCAGGCGAAGCCTAGGGCTAATGCTTCTAATGCAGCTGAGGGCATTCTTGTGGTGGAATTTTCCATGTTAACTTTCAGAATTATGCGAAGCGAGGGGTTTTTATTTAATGTCTTCACATTCTAAGCACGTGGAACAGCAACTGTATTGGCAAGAACCTTCTTTTAAATGAGTGAGAAGGCAAAAATGAATGGGCCATTTAACCCACAACATTAACCTTGTTTTCAGAACCTAGAATGATTTGTCTAGGTCAATAGCATGCATTCAAATGATTGGAAATGCTATGTGAGGAAAGTAAACCAATATTCTGTAGTGGGGGCAGATGGACTTTGAAGACAGAAAGACGTGGGTTTATTTTTCTTTCTCAGTACTCATCAGCTGTGAGACCTATGCAGTTACTTTCTCTGACCTTCACTTTACAGACATTTTTTTAAATTAGAGAATTGATTAAATATTTTCCAGTGAATTCATATCAAATAAAACAATACAGTCATTAAAAATAATAATATGGGTGTGTATTTCCCAACATAGACTCATGGAAATTTTTTTTTTCTACAGCATAGAGCAGACTGAAACATGTCCACAATGCCACATGTATATACCAATATATGCACTTTATAGTACCATGCTTTTATGCTTTTTATGCTTTTACACCAAAATGTAAATTATTCCTATTTTCTTATGATGAGGTTATAGATGATTTTTATGTGATTCTTTTAATGTCAAATACATGTGTGTTTTTAACATAAAATAAAGCTTTTAAGCAAAAATGCAAAAAGAAAAGAAAAGAAAAAAAGAAAAGAAAAGAAAAAAGAAAAGAAAAGAGGGCATGGAACGAACTATTTTCTTCAGCCTATGGCATTACATCTCCTGGGGCACCAGTGACACCCAATTATCACTGAAGTTGCACAAAGTTACTAATATTACCAGCACTTTCAACTTTGCTGCCTGCCAGGCTAGCAGCCAGAAGTCTGGAAGGCTCGCATCTCCAACACAGAAGCAGATCCTGGGAAATGTATGTTGTATTAGCCACATCATCATCACAGCAAGCAGGTGTTGTTAACCTTATAATATGATAACAGAATTAGACTCACAGCCACGAGGAGGCATGAACAAAATTATACAATTGGACCCTAGGCCAGTATGATCTCAAAGCCCCTGCTTTTTCCACAACACAGTGTTGCTTTACTGTCACCCAGGTTAGAATCAACAAGGAAGAAGTAAGAATATGCTTTGCTTAGGTGATCATATAGGTATAATCCTGAAGAGTGAGTGTTGTTTATGTGTTTCAAAATACCAGTGTCTCTGAATGTTGTCAGTATATCTTTTTTTTTTTCTTTTAGGTAGGGAAAATCATCGAGGCAGGGAAAAGTATAGCGCTGAGTAGGAGTTTCTTTACAGTTAAAGTTAGAAGCTTGCAAAATGAAGGAAATAGCCTCTAAATGCTATGTATTTCCCTGTCACACCCATATTTGAAAGCAGAGGTTAAAATAGAGTGGATTGGGCCCCGGGGTGGCTCAGTTGACTGGTTAAACATCTGACTCTTGATTTCGGCTCAGGTCACGATGTCACGGTTCTTGAGTTCGAGCCCTGCATCTGTCAGCACAGAGCCTGCCCTGGATTCTCTCTCTCTGCCTCTCTCTCTCAAAAATAAATAAATAAACTTAAAAAAAATTTAAAGAGGTTTAAAAAAATAACTAGTTTGGCTCAGTTATACTAGAGATGCATTAAGGATTTAAATAAACTAAGAGTCCAACACATAAGTAAAAGTATTGAGATAGCAAAGAAGAAAACATAAAATATCTGCACTTATGTGATGACCTGGCCCTTTTGGGGTTGCACAGAACACATGGGTGAGATCCTCAAATAGCCTCATGTGCTGAAGCTGTGCACCAATAACTTGAACTGAACAAGCCTTATGCTCTGAGATTTTGTGCATGTTCTGCGTTTCATTCTCACGGAAACCCTGGGTACTAATTTTAGTGATTCTAATTTTAAAGATGAAGTTACAGAGGGTTCTGGAAGTTAAATAATCATTCCAGTGTTTTCACATAATATCCAACTCTAAAGTTAATATTCTTTCCAGTGAGCCATGGTTTCGTACCCCATCAGATCTGATCTGCTTATTATGGGTGGAAACCATATGTGAGAGCTACCGCTTTTGAATATGGCTCTATAACAGTACATAAAATACTGGGCACCTTCAGCTTTTAGTTTAACAAAAGTAAACTCTGTATTTTTGCTTTGTTTTGTTTGATTTTTGTGTTTCGGCTGGCATAAGTGAGACAGACCACCAGATACTCTGCTATTCCATCTTGGTTTGGAGTCATTTTTCTTAATGAACGACAACAGTAGGAACTTAATGCTTTGAGACATCACATAGTATGATGCCGTGTTAGTTCTTCATTACATTTATAATTTTTATTGTGGATATCAAAGCATGGATCCTAGTTCTGTAGTGAAGATGCTGTAGGGATCCTTAAAGTCTCATGTGAGCGGGATTTAATATTATGGCTGTATCTAGCATTTTATTACTGGTTTTATATGGTAATTTTCTCTTTTTAACTTGAAAAAGTGAGGTAGGAATAAGATTGTGATGGAGAGAGAGAAAGGCCTTTTCCCTTCGCCTTCCAACCACAGGAGCACTGCTAATTCGTAACAGTAGCCCTGGGGAAGGTGGTGGTTAGACTGGTAATGGAAGTGGAAAAAGATGAGGGCCCCAGAAAATCCTTTATTCTTCGCAAGCTGACCATGAGCAAAGATATCTGAGAATTTGCCCCTAGTACCAGGAACTAATGATTGCAATTGGTAGAACATAGAAAGATGACTCCCTATGATAAGAACATTCATCTAACCCGCATACAAAGTTAAGCAAATCTAGCTGCAATAATGACAACAAACAAAAAACAGCAACAGCAGCAATAACAAACACACACAAAAAAAAAATAATAAAAAAAAACCACCCACATCTTTGTTGAATGGAAATTAATAGAGGAGCAATAAAAAGAGATCAGAAGTCTATGATCATGCTCAGAGACAATTGTCCCGATGTGTCTTAATGTGTATTTTTAGGCCCAATTTAGCTCTCAGCTAAGACTGAAAAATTATGGACTTTTCTAATGCGTAACTACATTACCATTTTCTGATCCTGGCACTGGATATTTCTGGATACGTGGCTGATAAAGAACCAGCCAAATACTGTGAGGCTCACTGGGTTTGCCATTTACTTCTAAATGTATCAGTTTTCTGGTAATGTTGCCTTTCATAGGTAAATGGCTCTTCCATCAAAGAGTACATTTGCATACCTTTCAAATCTCATCACCCTAAAGTAATCATCACTTGATCATAAAATACCTTTCCAAGCACTGAATGACATTGAATAGTTTGTCAGACAAAATGTATGGGAAATAAGCAAAGGTATACTGTGTGTCTAAAAGACTCCCTTTGAAGAGAATATTTTGGCTTCCAGTAGATTTCCCTACAATCTGTCCTTTAAAGAAGTATTTGCGGCTTCTGGCTGATACAATTTAAATATTCTGTAGCTTTGTGTGTGCGTTCCTTTATTTGCATGCGTGATACCACTTTCCAAAAATGTTCCAAATATGATACAAGGACTTAACACTGTTTCAAGGCTAGAGTTTCCTTTTATTTTGCATTTATCCTTCTGTCCAAGGTTAAAGAAAAATTTGCAATTTTGGGCATATCTAGAATATGTAACTACTTGTCTGTCAAGGGAATACTAAAAAATAAATAATAAATAAATAAATAAAGTTTAAAAGACCTCACAGATCTTTTTAAGGAAGTAAGAGTGAAGTAATACCAGTCTGATGGTAAGATGAAAATACCTTATTCTGTGTGTCATAAACACTTGTGGGGGTGGGGGGAGACCAATTCAGGTTTGAATTCTGTATGCAAATTCTGTATATTTCATTTATAATGAATAATAATGAATAATAAATAATAGCCCTATCATTTTGAATAATATATTGAATACTTTTAGTTTGTCTTCCCATATGTAGCATAGGGAATATAGTAACTATTTTTCAGAGCACCTCAGTGGCTCAGTCTGTTAAGTGTCCAACTTCGGCTCAGGTCATGATCTCGTGGTCTGTGAGTTCAAGCCCCGCATCAGGCTTTGTGCTGACAGATCAGAGCCTGGAGCTTGCTTCAGATTCTGTGTCTCCCTCTCTCTCTGCCCCTACCCTGCTTGTGCTCTGTCTCTCTCTCTCAAAACAAACAAACAAACAAACAAACAAACATTACAGTAACTATTTCCCAGGTCTTTAGATGTGTTGTACAATATAT
Source organism: Acinonyx jubatus (assembly GCF_027475565.1). Taxonomy (NCBI): domain Eukaryota; kingdom Metazoa; phylum Chordata; class Mammalia; order Carnivora; family Felidae; genus Acinonyx; species Acinonyx jubatus. Next base: position 22,953,809 of record NC_069390.1, on the reverse strand, counting down.
GGCACAAAGAAGATACTTAATCTAGGTTAGTTTGTTCTCCTTATAAGTCAATGACTAGAAAAAGTGAAGATTTTTTTAAATATATTAGAATAAAAGCATAATTATATGATACTAAATTGCATAATATACTCTTATTGGATAGTGATTCTCAATCCAATTATTAATTCTATTGGTTCTTCCAATTATAGGTTTGTGTGATTTTGAATTCTAAAGACACTATCATCTTGGCATGACATTGCCTAGAATACTGTGTTCAAGTACCTTTCTGGAAGTATGACAGAGTTTGCTAGCTGTTTTCCCATAGCTGTTTCCTTTTTGTCATAAGTGCAGAGATAATTTACGTTTTCCAAACACCGCCGTAGTGTTTGTTTAGCAGGAGAGAATGTGCACAGCCAGAACTACCCCCCCAGTCTCTTACATGTGATTTCCTCTCTTCTTTCCGTGTATGCTGACTGGGTTAAAGATAATCGCAGTGGTGATCTTCGAAGCTTTCTATAGAGTATGGTGGAAACATAGAAGTAATGAGGCATAATAACCAGCATTGAAGATGACCCCCAGTAATGTTCACATGTCGCTGATCCAACCTTTGTGCAGTCCTTTCCCAAATTGAAACAGGGCTGATCTGTGTGACAAATAGAATGCTGCAGAAGTGATAGGTGACTTTTAAAACTAGGTCATAAAAAGCATTGCAGCTCCCACTTGCATTTCTTGATTTGCTTCTTCTGCCATGGGTACACCCAGGCAGCCCTGCAGAAAAGCCCATGTGGAGAGAAATTGAAGTACCTGCCAGGAGCCAGCATGAATTTGCCAGCTATGTCAATGAGTCCCTTGGAAGCTATTGCAAGCTTTCATCCTTAATCAAGCCTCTAGATGGCTGCAACTTTGGCAGATATCTGACTCTTTATGAGAAATTCTTAGCCAGAACTGTCCGACCAAGCTGCTCCCAAATTTCTGGCACACAGAAATGATAAGATACAACAATAAAGGTGTTGTGGTTAAGCCACTGTAACTTATGGGTAATTTAAATTTAAGAGTATGTTGTTATTCATCAATAGATAATATATCTGGTGACCTGAATCATAGGCTGAACGAGAGTCTCTCAGTCAGAAATAGTTGCATTGCATTCAGTTGAATAAAGATAGATTTCCATTATATAAGCCACTAACATTTGTTTTAGCACTTTGCGTTAGCTTAAGTAATATAGCTAATGTACAGAGTTCCATAACCTCTGAATTTTGGGCTTATCAACATTTTGGACTAAACAATTCTTTGCTGTGGGTGGGTGTCTTATACATTGCAGGATATTTAGCATGATACTTGATTTCTGCCCATTAGATGAAACCCCTTTCCCCCAAGTTGTGACGATTAAAAAACATCAAGGGTATTGTCAAGTATCCCCTGGGATAGAAAATCACCCACAGTTGAAAATCACTGAGCTAGAGAAATGTTAACATTCCTTTGAGTTCTAAGCTAGTGTGATCCTGATAAAGTCACATAAACTTAACTTCCTCCTTTATAAAATCAAAGTTGATTAGCCAAGTCAAATTTAATTCTGAAACTGAACAAGTCTTGTTTAAAGGTCTTTTCTCCTTTCTACGATGTCAGCATCCTAAGATCACTTAGGAATACCTTAAGATGTAATTTTTTTTAAAAGAAACAATTGTCGTAGCTCATGCAATAAAACAAGAGAGAGGACAAAAGGCATATGGGCTGGGAAGGTATAAATAAAACTGTCTTTGTTCATTGATGATATGATTGGCAATGTAGAGAATCTGAAAAATTGATAAAAAATTGCCATAATTAATAAGCAATTATAGCGAAGTTGAAGGACAAAAGGTTAATATACAAAAGTCTATAGCTTTCTTATATACCAGCAATTAATAAGTGGAATTTTAACTGAAAAAACTCAATAGCATTTATATGGGATATTCCAAAAGTGAAATAATAAGGTATATATTTAACAAAATAAGTACAAGATCTTATGAGGAAAACTATAAAACTCTGATGAATAAAATCAAAGGACCAAATAAATGGAGAAATATTTTATGCTCATGTATAGGAAGACTCAATATTGTCAAGAAATCAGTTCTTCTCATTTATATCTATAGATTCAATGTAATCCAAATCAGAATCCCTGTGAGTTATCTTGTTTCTTAGAATCAAGGGATGGAGTCTAAAATTTATATGGAAAGGCAGAAGACTTACAATAGTCACCAAAATTCTAAATGAAAAGAACAAAGCTGGAAGATTTAAACTATCCCAATTCAAGTCTTACTATAAAGCTATAATAATCAAAACAGTACGGTATTGGTCAAAGAATAAGCAAATAGATAAATGGAGCAGAAAAGAGAGCAAAGAAATAGACCCACATTAATATAGTCAACTGATCTTTGACCAAGGAAAAAAAAAGAATCCAGACACAGACTTTACACGCCTCACAAAAATCAACTCAAAATGGATCATAGACCTAAGTGTAAAATGCGAAACTCTAAAACTCCTAGAAGATAATTTAGAAGAAAAACTAAAAGACCTTAGGTTGGCAATGATTTTTTAGGTAAAACACAAAAGGCATGATTTATAAAGATAGAATTAATATGCTGGGTTTCATTAAAATTAAAGATTTCTGCTCTGTGAAAGATACTGACAAAGGAGTAGAAGACAAGATATCGTCTGGGAGAAAATGTTTACAAAAGACATAGCTGATAAAGGGCTATATCCAAAACACGTTGAGCCAAAGACCTCAAGGATACTTCATCAAAGAAGATATACAGATGGCAGACAAGCATTATGAAAAGATGCTTCACATAATATGTCATCAGGGAAATGCAAATTCAAAGAAGATAGCACTACAAACCTGTTGGAATGGCCCAAATCTGGAACACCTATAACATCAAAGGCTTGTGAGGATTTATAGCAACAGGAACTCTCCTGCTTTGCTGGTGGGAATGCAAACTGCCACAGTCACTATAGAAGACAGTTTGGCTGTTTCTTACAAAACTAAACGTACTCCTACCAGGCAATCCAGCAATCACACTTCTTGGTATCTACCGGCAGAGTTGAAAACTTATGTTCACACATATGTTTTACATCACCTTTATTCACAGTTACCCACATTTGGGAAAAATCAAGATTTCCTTCAGTTAGGTGAATGGATAAAGTGTGGTACATCCAGACAATGGAATACTCATTTCTTTTCAACACTGCTCAGTGCTCCAAAGAAATGAGCTCTAAGCCATGAAAAGACAGAGAGAAAAGTTAAACTTATATTACTAACTGAAAGAAGCCCATCTACTTTGGGCTATATTTGGTATGCTTTCAATTACATTACGATCTGGAAAAGGAAGAACTGTGGACATTAAAAAAGATCAGTGGTTGCCAAGAGTTAAGAGAAAACTCGAATAGGCAGAGCACAGAAAAATGTCAAGTCAGTGAAGCTAGTATACATAATGCTATAATAGTGGATACATGTCATTATACATTTGCCAAAACCCATAGAATACACAATTCCAGGATTGCACCTTAATGTAAACTAGGAACTTTGGATAAAAATAAAGTGATGATGTAAGTCCATAGGTGGCAACAAATGACAAAGGTCCCAGGCCCTCTTTTATTTTCTACCTTTGCATCCTTTTCTTTTTTTTTGGTCTCTGACTTCCTCATCCAGATAAGCTGATTAAGTGCAGGTTTTGCAAACACAGTTCTCAGAAAATATCTTTCTCATGGTTATCGGAACTCTGAGCAAGGAGCATGAATACAGGAATGGCCCACAGCCATATGTTTTTGTTAAAATAAAAACCAGATTAAACTGAAACTGTAGGACAGGTATGTAATTTCTCCTATCACATACAAATCTTGACTCCGCTTTATGGTACCTGCTTTTCCAGTGCTTCCTAATTCGCATGAGTTGAATGGAGGCTTTCTTCTCAGAATCCCCTAATTTCTTTTAATATCTAACCTCATGCATTAAAAAAAAAAAAACCAGAAACCATTCTAATGCTACCATAATGATGACACAGCTTAGAAGTCGCATTCTATGTTTTTTGAAATAAAATATGACAATAATATAATATTTATGCCACCCACAAACTAGGCTCAATAAATGATTCCAATTTAATTTCCCGTCTTTCTATAAATGAACAAACCCACAACACTAGTTAACATAAATTTTAAAAAAATGTTTAGGCTTTCCTTTTAATTAAAAAAAAATGTTTAGGCCAGCAGCTTGAAAATTGGTAGTTGTGTTATAACCACAGGGCTTACATCCATCATATTTCTCCCACCTATTCACTAAGAAACTTTAGTCTCCCACATTTTTCAATCAACATAAAACATTCCCATGGCATCAACCTCATATCATTTCATAAGCCTAACTAGTTCTGGGCTCATACTTTGCTGAGGAATCAAGGAACAATATTTACTAGAACAAATGTTCTTCGTGCATAGAGCAACTGATTTACTGTTGGAAGTAGACATCCATCCGCATTCTATCTCAGAAAGAGTAGGAGAAAAGAATATAAATTCGAAGGAATCAGCAGAAAGTACATGAGAGTCCAGAATCTTGGCAAGAGAGGCAGGAGATGGGTTGGAGAATAAATTTTCACATAGCACAAATTTGAGAATCTTTGAGTCACTCTCTTCTGCTTTCTCTAATTTTATTTCTGAAAGAATGGAGACTATGTGGGAAGTAAAACCTTGGCATCAAGAATAACTTATGAATCCCTCAGGGTACTATAGAAAAGTTGACATTACAGCTATATTTGAAGTAAAAAGAAAATTAGGAAATGAATCACCTTGTATGATTATAGTGTATTCTGACAAATTTGCTCTTTTTTAGCTTTCTTCTGCATCATCACTTATTTTGATATCTATATCACATTTTTGCTGTAAGGTGCCCTACAAAGGAGCAAGGTGATTCAGTAATGAGAGATAAGATCACATAGCTGAATATTGGAGGGACTTTAGAATTGGTAGTTTCATAAAAACTAGCTGGATAAGACCAATTAAGATCAAAAATACATTTGATATAAATGGTCAGTTTGAAGTACCATATGATCCAGGAGTAGTATTCTTAGGTATATCTCCAGCTGATTTGAAAACATATGTCCTTATAAAACCTTGTACATGACTATTTAAAACAGCAGTTTTATTAATAATCTTCCAAAACTGGAAACAACTAATATGCCCTTTAATGCACTAATGAATATACAAACTACAGTACCCCCAAACATTTTTAAGCAATAAAAATAAAGAAGAGGAAAAATGTGTGTAACTTTACAGTCGTGAACTCTGGCAAACATTACCTCTTTCAGATGATCAAGGTCAGTATCAAAAGTGCTAAATCATGTTGAAAGCATGTACCTCTGATATGGTGTGATAAATATGGCATTTCACCTCTGTAGTATTTCTACCAAAAAATCCACAACTTTAATGTAGTCAGGAGAAAAACATCAGACAAATCGCTTATTGAAAGGCATTCTATAAAATACCTGAGTACTCCTTAAAACTGTCAAGGTCATCAAAAGCAAGAAAAGTCTGAGAAACTGTCACAACCAAGAGGAGCCTTAGGAGACATGACAGCTAAATGTAATGTGTTCCTATCTTTGTGATTACTCATTATAACTATTTGAACCTTGTGGCAAAATTACCTTTGTATCAAATCCATTTATTCTTTGTGGTTTTTTTTACTTCTTTTTTTTAATTTTGGCAGCCTTGCCACATCTACTTTATTCTCTTTCTCTCTCTCTTTAATTCCATTATGCTTAACATATACTGCTATATTACTTTCAAGTGCACAATATAGTGATTCAACAATTCTATATGTTGCTCAGTGCTCAAGAGTCTCTGTTTCTTAAACTCCACGTATGAGTGAAATAATTTGGTATTTGTCTTTCTCTGACTTCTCTCACATAGCATTATACCCTCTAGATCCATTTACATTGTTGCAAATGGCAAGACTTCATTATGTTTTATGACTAATATTCCATTGTGTGTACATATGCACCACATCTTTTTTATCCATCCATCTATTGATGGATGCTTGGGTTGCTTCCATAATTTGGCTATAGTAAATACTACAATAAACATAGGGCTGCATATATCTGTTCAAATTAGTGTCCTGTATGCTCTTGGTAAACACCCAATCATGTGGAAATTCTATTTTTAATTTTTTGAGGAATCACCACTTTCTTTCCCACAGTGGTTTCACCACTTTGCATTCCTAACAGTAGGGAAGGTGGGTTCCTTTTTCTCCATGTGCTCACTTGTTTCTTCTGTTATTGATTTTAGCCATTCTGGCAGGCATGAGATGATATCTCATTGTGGTTTTGATTTGCATTTCCCCTAATGCAAATCTGTTTTTTTTTTTTAATTTTTTTAACGTTTACTTATTTTTGAGACAGAGAGAGACAGAGCATGAACAGTGGAGGAGCAGAGAGAGAGGGAGACACAGAACCTGAAACAGGCTCCAGGCTCTGAGCTGTCAGCACAGAGCCCGACGCGGGGCTCGAACTCACGGACCGTGAGATCATGACCTCAGCCGAAGTCGGACGCTTAACCGACCAAGCCACCCAGGCGCCCCAAATCTGTTTATTCTTATGATCACAGACGCACAACAATTTGATGATTTTTGGCAATATCACCCATTTGTCCAAAATATTCTGATGTTATTCTTTGTGTATCCTTTATGGTAGATTCAACCACAGGCACCTTTTTTTTTTTTTTAAACCTCTCTCTTTCCATGACCTTCTCTATTAATTTCCATTAAAAGGATGAAGGATAAATTGTAGGCCACTGAGATTTTGTTAGGAAGCAATGGTTAGCTTGACACACCCTGTAAAAAATCTATATATAAATAATTCAATATTATCCACTTTCCAACTTATAAAGCTAATACTCTTTTCAGGGTTTTAGACTTGGAAAACACTCTCAAGGGTACAGGTTGTGGATTTGTAGTGACAGCCTCTATTCACATGCTTTACATAAAATCTATGGTATTTTTTAGAAGGGCACTGCATCTTATTGTGTGAAATAAATCATCTTTAAAAAAGTAAATAAGAGCTCATATGTCCACTTGTACCTTCTGTTAAGCACTTTAAAAAAAACAAGTTTACAACCAAATAAGCCAAATTTTATAAAATATTTTTTTTCATTTTGTGGGGAATCAAATGTTTATTATAGCCTTTCTGAAAGAAGTGGTATGCATTTCTATTTAGATTTCAAGTCAAAACATCCTTTTTCTTTGCTTACCAATAATTTAAACTGCACTTAGCATGCAATCACTAGGTTGTTGTTTTATAATCTACATCATCATTTTGCTATACACTAAAATGCATAATTTTGGAAAATTACTGATTTAAATTTAATGAGAGAATAAAATATCATTCCTCTTTTCTCTTATTTTAACTAGCTCCTTTATATCTAATGATTTTCCAACATCTTTGTTTATATATTACCATATTTTCAGATTACAAATTGGCAAAAACCATTTTAGACCATCATTTTCAAATTTAATTTCTTTATTTGTTTGTATTTTTTAGCATTTGCTTGTTGAAAGGGATGTTTTACTCCCCCTGAGACACCAAAATTTGCTGTGACCATGCTTTGTACCATGCTTGGTGATAAACAGTGTTTATACTGCTAGATAAAAAATAATGTCTGTTTTTGACCTTATCATTTGAACTTTAGAAAATATCTAATTAGCCGAGAACCTTTTCCTTTCTTCTGAAATAAAGGGGCAATGTTTCATGTAACCTTTAGAGTCCTTATAGAATAAAATCATTAATAATCCATGTCCACATTTTAAATCATCACTTAAAAACTAGGGATGAAAAAGGTAAGAGCAAAAGCAGTGGAGACATTATGAGAATATGGAACAGAAATGGTTGATCAATAATTTAACTCTGTGGCTTAAATCTGTTATATATATATATATATATATATATATATATATATATATATATATATATATATATAGACATATGCCATGTATATATTTGTAAAAAATAGCCTCATTAGTTAATTTCTTGGAAACCTATTCTGATGGGGTAAATGTCTGGAGTGAGGAGAGGATCATAAAAACTGCTATTATGTGATGGAAAAAGGGAAAATATTGGATTTTCTCCAACTACCATCTGCTGTCAGTTTCAGCTTCATCTATAAAACATATTTAAACAGCTAGGCAATGTGAAGGTTATATGTAACTTTTCTGTTTGCAAACAGCGTTCAGGGAAGACTGAGGTAGAGGCATTTAAAATGTAGTGATTCCAAAATGTTCAAGAGAAATAATGGAGCAATTGTAGAGAAAACCAGGCTTATTAACCTCTGTGTATGTCAGTTATTTATCCATAAATTGGGGTGATGAAAATGACAGTCTTTTAGTATTGCTTGGAGGCTTAAATGAGTTAAAATATGGGAAGGGCTTAGAAGAGCTCTTGTCAGGTAGTAAGTACATTACTATGTGTTGTCCTACTCTGTAGGGTAGCTTCACTCTCTAAGGAAGACAAACATGAAGTTCACTGTTGAGAGAAAAGCTAAAACCATACAATTTTCCCCATAACTCAGAGTATTCTCTGCCTCAGTGGTAAATGTGAAGAAGTTAATACTTCTCTACAGTGTAGAATACATATATCTACCTAAGCTATAAATGCCACCTTGCAATTACGTGAACAGTATTATAGTCTTATATACATCTTTCACAAATCTGGACTTGTTCTCCACAAGATTTGAAATCTTTTATATTTCTATGTAGCTGTAGTTTGCTGCATAAACATTGCCCATACATCTAGCCTTTTGCATTTCAAAACACTTAAAATGAACTCCTTTTCTAATTCTAAATAATAGTGATATAATATATAATTCTATATTATAGTTATATCCCAAAAGAGTAGAATGACAAAAATAATGAATGAAGACGTATTAGACAACTCATCACAATTCAAATTTAAGCCAAAGGATGTGTAAGAGACAATTTATTGGAGGCATTTTTTATAAGTTGTGTATCATTATAACATAAATAATGTTCTGGTCACCCAAAATTAACTCTCCATATTAGCTAAACATTGTATATATATTTTTTAAATGTAAGAATATTTAAATCTACCTTATATCAAACAAGAATTATTAATTTTAAAATAATTTTCCCTTCTTCTATCAAATCTTGAGTAAGTCCCTTACATCCTCAAGCATCACTTTACCTAGAAATTAAAGTTCTGTACAAGTTTAATGCTTTCTAGCTATGGGCTTCTTAGATTTTATATACTCGTCATTTAAATTCACTATGTTAAGGTGTCAAAGTAAATAAATGAGAAGTAGATATTCACCTATATGCACAATCTTGGCATGCTTACTACTAATTGCTTGATTGGATTTCAAGTACACAAATATAATTATTTTAACTTTGTAGCATTTTGGTGGAATGAGACATTTAATAATTACCTTTCCCTGAAGAAGAGCATTATTTTACTCATCCATTTACCTTCCTGTTCCTGTACAAAGACATGGTCTTACTAGTCCGTAAAGCTGTTGTTTCATAATATAGATGATTGCATAATATACTGTTGTTACAATAAATTGAGAGCTAATAAGTATTAGAATAGATATCTGTTATTTGTTCAGAGTAAGGAAACCTTTTTTTTTTTTTTTTAAATCTCGGCTGCTATCTGCATCATCATGTGGATTTCTGTGTTAAATTGATTGAGCCTCGAATGAGCACTTCCCTCAGCCTTCAGAATTGCAGATTATTAGATCTTAGGTTCAGAAATAATTGCTTTCAGAGAGAGAATTTAGTTTGTCATCTATTCAAGTCCATATTTTTATGACAGCCTGTTTACTTTGGTTTAGAATCAAGATATCCTTATTACCTCCACCGTCACTGTCTGTCACTTAATGTGTCTGGCTGGGGATAAGGACTACCAAGAATGCAACAAAAAAGAAGAAAGCCTAAACCTCTGAGTTTATTGACCTACTCACTTTTCATAGATGAATGAAACAAGATCAAGTTCAGAAAATATGTGCAGTGAAGGTAGGACTGGGAAAATAAAGAGGAAAAAAAAGATATTTCATTAGATTTTCAGAGACCATCATCTATGTAGAAGGAACAACAGAAAAAAAGATGTTTTGCCAATGGCATTTTGTGCACAGACAGTGAGGAAGGTACACCAATGCCACTCTGAAGCCTGGGGTATCATTTCTCAGGTAATGCTCCATGAATATGAGGGGACATTGCTTAGTACCCTCTGGCTTCAATGATGGGAATTATTTCTTAAGAAACGTGCGTCATTGATGACAAACTTGAACGTCATTGGCTTCGATCCAGCATTATTGCTCTACTCATTGTTCCCTGAATCTGCCAAGGTCTCTGGCCTCATATATCCATGCTTGGCATCTAAGTTGCATCAACTCACAAGAAGCAATTAAGAAATTGATCCAGCTACCCCAAGCCCCAAACAGATGAATTGTGTGTCAGACAAAGCAAATCACTTATTTACACTGACAAATAAACTTGTGTGATGAGTTAGAAAGAAGTGTCACTTACATAAACACACATTCTATCTGTGGCAGGAAAGCCTACTTTGAAGCAAATAGTAACAGAAACTTGGATTACAAACAAGAGAGCTGGATATATAGTTAGAACCAATGGTTGATATTAATCAAGAGTAAAATCAAATTATTACCACCTGATATACCCTTGTTTCACCAATGATTCACTTGTTTTACCAAGTAACTTAGAATTAGGTGCCAGTACATCCTAAGTTGCCCATGAGAGTCCTGCTGTATATTTGTTTTCCTATAAAACATTCACTCTCAAATCTTTCCCAGTTTGGATGCTTAAAGTCATCTTTGTAGAGCTTTGTCAGTAATGTAATAAATGATGCTCCTTATAATTATTTTTGTTTATATGGATGAGGGGATCCAAGCAAGCCTCTCATTTTTTTTTCCAAAAATGTCAGGATTATTGTCAAATATTTTGAGTTTTTCTGCATTAGTAGTTTTTTTAGCCCTTTATATTCTATAAAGAGAGAGACTGTGATGGGTCTCAGAAAGACACTAAATTTTAATCTACAACATGGAGATGACCTATGTTACTATTCTCTGCCTGAGACTCATACCTTATAACCTCTAACATCATAGGTATTTCATACATGAATATTGGCTGGTCAATTAAATCTTAAACATCCATCTGTTGACCATTTATGTCTCTACCGAAGGTGTTTCTTGTGAAATTTTCTTCTCCATCTACATTCTTAAGCTTGTCTTCTCAGTGTTATTTCTGCCTCTCTGTGTGCAAAAATATTTTTCCTAAGTATTTAGTCAGTAATTCCAAAGTCTTGGGAACACCTCTTATTGTATATATCATCGATATCTAAACTCAACATGCTCATATCAAATTATTTGATTTATATGAAGGACTTTCTTCATTACTTTTGAAAAATGTAAAAAATTACACAAGCTGGTTGTAGGGGTTTCCCTAAATGTATTGCAACAACAACAAAAAAACTACAAAACAAAACAAAATAAAACTCAAGAAGCAGGGAAAGAAAGTAGGACTAATTACATCAAGTAGACTTGATATATTTGCATGAAATAGTTAGTTGGGGAGGCATGGAAGAAGAGGTAGTTTGCAGTGAAAGCTACCATGTTGTACTAATCTCACTGGGGTGGGGAGAAATTATGAGCTGTGGAACAAAAAAATATATAAAGAAGTGAAAACAAAACACACTAAAATAGGTAATTTAAGAAAATTAAGAGATTTGAATAAGTTTGAGAGTGTACCACAGCCCACAGAAAAGGAGCAAAGAACAGTTTACTAGATCTGTTGCATAAAATGATCAGACATCTAAGATAAAGAAAAATATTTTGTGCACCTGGATAAAATAATTACATTATTTTATATAAAAATGGTAGAATTGCCCATGAAGGACTTACAATAATTAATGTGTATGCACCAGATTTTATAGGCCAGTGTTTATATGTTAAAAAATAAACTATAACAATATAAGGAAAATAGAAACATAATATCTATCATATGATTTAATTAACCTCTTTCAGGTCATGATTGATCAAATGGACCAACAATAAATATATAGGAGATCTAGGAAAATGATGGTTTCCTATAAACAGACTATATCATTTTTTAAGTATGCATGTGTTATTTATAAAAATCAATTCCATATATTAAGCAAGAAATAAAACTTTAAAACATTTCCAAAACAATACTCATAAATATTTAGTGTCACTATTTAGTAAACTAAAAGCTAATAATAGAAAACTCCCCCAATATATAGGTCCATGTAATTTTACACAACACTACCCAACCTTTAAAACATAGATAATTCTAAATATGTCCATTGCATAGTATAAAAAAATGATAAAAGAAACACAAAGAAACTTTTCAAAATAGTTACATTTAAGGTTTTAATTCATGCAAAACCTGTCATGAAGATCATACACACAGGGAAAATAAATAGAATTAAAGAAACACACCTATGGATAATAATGCAAAAGGCTAAAATAAATATTAACAAACATAATTCAGTATCATAGTGAAGAAAAACAGATTGCCTTGTGAAATTAATTACAGAAATGCAAAGATGGTTCAATGTAAATAAGTCCTTTAATATCGTTTATTGTTATGGTTATATGTCAAAAGCAAAAAATCATCTTAGAGAAAATTATGGTCATTTGCAGTAATATTCATAAGACATTTGTTAAATTTAATTAATTATAATCAAGAATATGATACTGAAATGAATACATATTGTTACAAGTTCTTAATAAATTAAGGATTAACCATTTACATATACCCATCATCAGACTTGATACTCTTTCCATGGAAACAATATAAATAGATTATTTATTTTATCCTATACCTAAACAGATTTCAACAGGAAAAGTTTTAAATATTTTATAAAGCTGCTAAGAATGAGTCAAATTTTGTACTGACATTAGGAAATTGCTCAGGATATTGAGCAAATAGAGAGAGATGCAGAACCACTTATGCACAATGTTCCCAATCACACATTTCAAAAAACACTCAGTAGATATACTTAAGAATGATATTTGTAAACTTTGATATGTAGACTATTTCTGGACATATTCAAAGATTCAAGGTCACTGGTTTTTGAGGAGTAAGGGTAGGCACGGGACCTGAAACTATCCTTTTCTTTATACATCTTATCTCATGAAATTTTACCATGAGCACATGTTGCTTTATGTTACGTTATTCTTTATTTTTTCATATGTGTAGGACAAACAAGTGGAAGAGAACTGTGAAAACGTAAAATGGCACAAGCTCTTATTTGAGTTTTTTCATATAGTAAACATAGTCTCTGCTTCCAATATATACCAAGTTATCACAAAAACCGCTCAGCTGAAGGTGGTACTTTCCAGAGTAATACAGAAAATGCATACCACATACATGCATACATTTCATCTTCCGTCCCTTAGCCAGTTTACCAGTATGTATTATCGTTCAAGTATATCTGGTGAAATTCTCCTGAATTTGCACTTTCTCTTCATGAGACTATTTAAAACATTACTCCAAATGTAAAGGACCTGATTACAAAAGTCCAAGAATACACCCAAATTGGAACACAAGAATTACATTTAGAAATGCTTGAAACAGCAGTGTTTTTGAAATAAATGAGAGAATATATTATCAGAAGAACAGAAACTGGAAAAAAAAAGTTTACTTTGAGTGCCATCAGATGCATAGCTGATAAAAGAAATTAGAGTTTAATGTGTCACCATTGCCATGTCGTGAATAGAATGGAAAAGTGCTTTCTGTGTACTAGGACAACTGAAAGACTGAAGCACTTGGAACCACACTTTGTAGCATCAGGGGTCATTAACAGCAAAAGCAGCTTCATTATAAAAGGGGGAAATGAGTGGAATGAACACAGCAGGACTCCTTTTTTTCTTTCAGTTTTCCTCCTTGGTATACAAAAAGTAGAAAATCATATACACCTTCTTAAAAATAGTGAAAAAGAAAGAAAAATCACAACGATCTCCAAACACCTGTTTCTGTGATATAACAGAATCCTGGGAATGTACTGAGAATGATGACGTTCTGTTTCTAGTCTCTTCCTTGACACTCAAAAGCTCTAAGGACATTATCATACTGAATCCCACAAAGGAAACCTCAGGTCTTTTTGCAAGTAAAGTGCTATATTTGTGAATTATTTCTGTAGTAAAATTTTAATGTACATAAAACTAAGGTAGTAGCTCCCTTCCTCCCTCCCTCCCTCCCTTCTTTCCTTCTTTTCTTCCTTCTCATGAGATCTTTAGTTTTAAGAATTTGATCAGAAACCTTCTCCCCTCCCACAACCTCTGCTATTTTATCACGTGAAAATCAATGTTACAAATAAATGTAAACCATTATAAGGGAAATGCCTATTATATTTTTAAAAACTAGTTTAAAAAAATAAAGTGTTATTAAATGCAGATATGTTTATTTTCCCCCAATATTAAAAAATCTTGACTCCATTTCCACTATTGAAAAAAAGTCCACTTTAATTGGCAAACAAAACCCTTCACATCCGGGCCCCACATATATTTCTAGTATGCTCCTCATTTTTTCCCTACTTCCTATAAACAGAACTTTGTTGTGATTCCTTAACATGTATGCTTTTTGCAAGCTGCTCCCTAGTCCTAGAATATCCTGATTCACTGTTCTCTGGCTGGCAAAGGCATGGTTATAGCTCAAGGCTCAAGGTCCAGTTAAAATACCACTCCATGCACCAAAAAAAAAAAAAAAAAAAAAAAAAGTCTCAAGGAGTAATTACTATCCTCCTTTGACTGTCATGTAGTAATTTAGTAATCTGTATACAGTTATGCAAAGGTACTTAACAAAGTGTGTTGATTTCTTGCACTGTTGGGTTGTCTCCTTCAGTGCATGGAGAGGCAATGTTCTAACTCAAAGCATAAAGGTTTTGTGGTTAAGGCAGACCTGTTCCAAATATTTATTAGCCACTTGCAGATTAGGTACCTTAGATCATTTAATCAACCATCTGTGAATTCTCTTTCTACCACAGTAAAATGATAATATAGTCAAATTCATGAGGTTAATATAAAGATTAAAAAACAATGTATGTAAAGTACTCAGGTTAGTGTTTAATTTTTCCAGTAAATTCTAGCTGTCTATTTCCTTCTCGAGAAGAAGATACATGTTTTATTAATTTCTGCTCCTTGCCACAGAGTGAGTACATGATAAATATTGAATAAATACTGGAATGATGATATTTTGTTACAAGCCTGTTGCATTACTAGATGCTGGACACCAGAGATACCTGAATGTTTGCTGTTTGAACTCCTTTTATCCATTTGATTTTATGTTATGCTGAGTTGAGTTTCGTGACATCTCATACTGTGAATGAGGCAAGGTTTATGCCAAGATATACAATGTCAAAACACTGTTGCTCTCTTCAATTCCAATATTCCCCTAGCTTTTCTGACCTGAATTTAAAACAAACTGCAGAAAGGAAAATATCTAAAGAGCTCAGATACTCTGAATCCTTCTGCAAATAGCTTTTGTATCTTTCAATACCTGGAGTGAAGCAAAGTGAAAATGTTTTAGAAAATTGTATGCACTTTTCCAACACAATGGCAAAACTTTGGGTGGTGCCCGCATCATAGACTGTAAAGGTAGAAGCATAAAGTGGCCACTCCATTTGACTAGCACGTGTATATGGGTTAGAAAGCATATTTGATACTACTAGTGATTTATAAGCTAAAATAACAAGTAAGAAACAAATGCAAAAGATACAATTAACTCAGTGAATTGCCGTCCTGAGAAGTAAGGCATATCAAATTTCATTTGAACCCCCTCTTTATTCCTACTTTGAAAATCTTAATGTTGGATTCTTGCATTTTCTTTGCATTTCTGTTTTGTGTTGCTTTACCATAGAGGATTTTCCTCTCTTTAGGAAATTACTTAGTGACCTAAAGGTAAAATAGAAACATCATTTTGCTGGCAATTTGTCAATAGTATTTTAAATTCTGAGATATGAATTATACATGTATGCATGTACATGTGTGTATGTGCGGTGTGCATGGTGTGTATATGTGAATATATATATATATATATATATATACACACACACATATATTCACACACACATATATACACATACACACCCCACATATACATAAAAATCTGTGTGTTTATGTTGTATTATATATATATGTATATATACATACACACATATATATGTGTATATATACACATATATATGTGTATATATACACATATACATATATATACACACATATATACACATATACATATATACACATGTATATTATTATATACATGTGTATATACACATGTATATACACATATATACATATACATATATATGTACACACACATATATGTATATATGTGTGTATATATACATACACACATATATATACACACATATATACATATATATACACACACACACACACACATATATATATATATATATATATATATATATATATATACACACACACACATATATATATATATACACATGTCTGGGGTGCCTGGGTGGCTCAGTTGGTTGGGTGCCTGATTCTTAGTTTGGACTGAGGTCATGATCTCACAGTTCATGTGTTTGAGCCCCACATCAGGATCTGTGTTGACAGCATGGAGCCTGCCTGGGAGTCTGTCTCCCTCTCTCTCTGCCCCTCCCCTGTTTGGTCTCTATCTCTCACTCAAGAATAAATAAATAAACATTTTAAAATATTTTTAAAATGTCTTTCTGAGAATTTTACATTAACTACTGACTTTCATTTCTGTGTCACAGCTTATAATTTGTAGTAAAATACACATGAATATTCTGGTAAAATAGAAATGTGCTTAAGAAATACTGTGGTGAGACTATGGTCAACATGTTTCTCATTACTGTCTATTTGGTGCTGATGCATTGAAATATCTCTTGTAATTTTAGGGAAATAATTTAATTTAGTATCACCCCAATAATTATACATTTATGCACTTTGGGTAAATAACATGGCCAGTACTTTAATTCTTGCCTAGTTTGGAGAATGCTTCCGTTTACCTTTGGCCATATTTACTGGTAAATATGCTTCCATTTTTCATGTTACACTTCAAGTGTTTGTCTTTCAAAGTCTGTGAAAGGAAAAAAATAAACAACAAAATATAACTGAAAGGATGTGTGCACTCATTAAGTTTATGCCCCTTCTCCCCAACTCTTGGAGTCCTCTCCCTCTCCCCTTTTATCTTTACTTGTAGGCAAAGATAATGTAATGGTTAATTGCATAGCCACTAGAGTCAGCCTGCCTGGGTTTGAATCTTACTTCTATCAATTTCTAACTTCATTCCTTAATATTGCTATTTAACCTGTAAGTAAGGATATTAGTATCATTTACCTCAAGAGAATATTTAGGGGCCTGGAGTTAGATGTTCACTGAATTTAGAACAGACCTATCTCATTGCAGGTATGCAGTATGTATACATCTTACAGGACTGTTCACATTAGCCTTATTTTGTTTCTTTTCAACCTGAGTTCCTTCTCTCATTTAAGAAAGGCCTAGCATAGGATACTTAGTGATTGTGTATAAGAGAACAATACATAAGCATAACTGAGACACAGGCTTCTTAACAGAGGAGGTATAAAATAAACATAAGATAAACATAATACTGCACGATAAACATTCAACCAGCTTTGAAAATTGGGAACATTGCCTAACTGTATTAGGGGGAAAAGAAAAATCTCATTATGACAAAGCAAATCTCTGCTACATATTTAAATATAAAAAAATGCAAACATAAAAGAACTAGAAAATACAGAAAGAGATGGAGATATTTAATTAAATTGTGGTGAAATCTTTTCCAAACATACATGAAAAGTTCAAAGCATTTGCAAGCTTGACTATATTAAATATAAATCATCTGAATGTAAAATTAATTACAAAGATAAAAGGCCAAAACTGGAGGCAGAGGCAAGCATACACAGAAAAGGTTTTCCATATATGAAAGCTCTTTTTTAAAAAAAGAAGCTGAAAATCCCAATAGATAAATAGACACAAATAAATTAGTCTGTTATAAAAGAAGATATACAAAAACCAGTAAGCCAGTGAAAGCATTTCCAACATCATCAAAAATCAAAGAAATGCCAATTAAATCTCTGAGAATTAAATCTCTGAGATAATATTTTTTCACATAAAACCGGCAAAGCTTTTCTTTTATGCAAAGTTTTTGTTTTTAATCTAGTTTTAGCAATAATATGGATGGGCCCATGGGCACATATGAAAGAATACCCTATTTTTAAGAATCTAGACAGGTAAAAATTTGGGGAGAGTAATTTAGCAACATATCAGTAAATTGAGAAATGTACATCCTTTCAAATGAACAAATTTCTTTCTGGGAATTTATTACAAGAAACTAATTAGAGATATGTACACAGTGGTGGCTGGAGGCTTGTTCATCATAGCACTGTTGATAATAAAAGTTAGGAATGACAAATATCCAACAATGGATAAATAGTTCAATAAATAAATCTTTTTATGAGTCCATTAAAATAATGATGCAGGTAGGATATTATTGGCATGTGAAAATGTCCACAAAAGGGAGAAAGTATGTTGTAAACAGGGATATACAGAGTGCTTCTAAGTTAGGGAAAGTAAAAAAGCATACCCATAGAAATGGGTTAGTAGAAACTGCATGTAACAAGTAGTAGATAGGTTGGTAATATTTGTTTAGTTTTGATTGAAATTCTTCATTTTCCATTTTCCCTTGAAAGGACACTTATCATTTTGAAATCAGAGTTTTCAAAAGTCTGTGTTTGTCATGTTAGACCTAGAAGTGGTAGGCAACTGAACACATGGGAAAACCTGTCGGTATGTAAGCCAGGAACACCTGAGTGTTAATAATAATTGTGCCACTTATTAGCATTGAGACACTGATCATTAACTTAACATATGTGAACTTCAATCATAAAATTCACCCAAAATTTTCAACGGCCTTGCATAAAATATATCTGTTAGTTCACTCCTCCCTTCTTTTATTTACACGATAAATTAATTACCTCTGCAATGTTCACCCATGGGCAATAAATCTTTGTAAATATTGCCAGATGGACACTGGTCATGATGAGCACAATGTACAACACGTTCTAAATCTTGTCTGAGAGCAAATTATACATGTGCGGAGTGTCATAACATTTCAAATAAGACAGTTTGTAAGGCTGCCTATGGTTTTTGTTCTCTGTCTTACATTGCCCCTTATCATTTATTTTTGGCAGGATCTCACCTGGGAAAAATGTCATTTTATCCAAAAGATTTTTACTATTAATCTATGCCACTTCAGAAATTATATTTGCGTTTGTGCGTATATATGTTATTTACATGTGTGCATATATACATCTATTTATTCATTCCAGATTGAACAGACTTAGTCAACGTAAGCCATATGTAGTTCCAAATATTTCTAAGTATTTCGAGTAAAATATTCATACTAGGCAAGCCTTTATAAAAGATTATTTTGCTAGGCAGAGTTCTTTCCAAAAATTTTTTCAGAAAGGAAAATGTATTTCAGTGAAGACCTTTAGATTTGAATGATTTCCATCAGCCACAAAGACATATTCCTTATTTTGGAAATAAACTTTGTCACAAATGTCAAAACTCTCTCTAGGTTTATGATTTCAATTTCCAATATAAAAATCTTTGTAGGGGGACACCTGGGAGGCTCAGCTGGTTAAGCGGCCAACTTTGGCTCAGGTCATGATCTCGCAGTTTGTGGTTTTGAGCCCTGCATCAGGCTCTGTGCTGACAGCTCAGAGCCTGGAGCCTGCTTCAGATTCTGTCTCCCTCTCTCTCTGCCCCTCCCCTGCTCCTGCTCTGTCTCTCTCTCTGTCTCAAAATTAAATAAACATTAATTTTTTTTTAAAAAAATCTTTGTACATGTAGCCTCTTCAAGCGGAAAATTTTGAAAATAAAACCTAATGTTTGTCCAGTATCCAATTCTTCTGGAATTTTAATGCTTGACTTTTATTTCATGAGTTAATTATTGATTTCCTGATATAGACCAACTAAGTTCTCAGATCTTCTTCACCTAAATACTATTGAAGGTAATGTTTTATAGTCTATACTGAGTTGCAAAGTCAAATGCTTACATTGCATAGCAGGAAAATAAGTGGATGAATCAAAATGGATTTTTTTCTTCCTGGGCAATTTAAATATTTGTGTGATGTAGATAGACAGATATAAATGTTTAAAAAGGTGTGTGGGGAGAGTGATCAAAGGAGAATTGTAAAGAACATGTCTCTTTAAAGACTGTTAAGTTGACTCACTCTTGATCTTGGCTCAGGTCATAATCTCACCCAGTTGCTGAGTTCCAGCCCCACTTTGGGCTCTGAGCTGATGGAGTGGAGCCTGCTTGGAATTCTGTCTCTGCTTCTCTCTGCCCCTCCCCTGCTTGTGTGTGTGTTCTCTCTCTCTCTCTCCCTCTCAAAATAAATAAAAGTAAACCTAAAAAATTTTTTAAAGGCTGTTAAGTTGAAAAGTTTTATAGGGGCACCTGGGTGGGTCAGTCAGTTGAGCGTCTGACTTTGGCTCAGGTCATGATCTCAGTGTCTGTGGGTTCCAGCCCCGCATCGGGCTCTCTGCTGACTGCTCGGAGCCTGGAGCCTGCTTCAGACTCTGTGTCTCCCTCTCTCTCTACCCCTCCCCTGTTCATACTCTGCCTCTCTCTCACTCTCTCAAAAATAAATAAACATTAAAAAAAAACCTTAGGGGCAACTGCACAGTGCAGCCACTCTGGAAAACAGTGTGGACGTTCCTCAAAAAATTAAAAATAGATCTCCCCTATGACCCAGCAATAGCACTGCTAGGAATTTACCCAAGGGATACAGGAGTACTGATGCATAGGGGCACTGGTACCCCAATGTTTATAGCAACACTTTCAACAATAGCCAAATTATGGAAAGAACCTAACTGTCCATCAACTGATGAATGGATAAAGAAGATGTGGTTTATATATACAATGGAATACTACTTGGCAATGAGAAAAAATGAAATCTGACCGTTTGCAGCAATGTGGATGGAACAGGAGGGTATTATGCTGAGTGAAATAAGTCCATTGCCATGTTTTCCTCTGCTGACAATTTTTAAATTGCTGAACGAAAACTAACAAAATACATGAACTCCTATAAGATCCTTAAAAACTATTCTTTAAAGATGACATTTCTTCACACACACACAAAAAAATTCAGTGATACCTGGCTTCTTTATAAGTTCCAAATCCTTAGCTTTTAGATGAGCTTCATACAATCTGATCTTAATTTCTGAGCTACCACCCTTCACAGACTGAAGCGTGAATTTGGCATCTTTGATTCTGAACCACTTACAATGTGCCCTTGGCTTCTGTTCTCAACCTCTCACATGGAATTTTCCAAGCCAACGATTCTTGGAGTTTTCCTCTTTCTCAACTGTTTACTCCCACTGAGCCCAGACTTACATCATTGGTTCTCTGAGTCCTGTTTTGAGCTTTTGTCCTGTATCATATATTATTTCCTTAACAACTAATATATAGTTGCTAAGCTGATCTTAAACTTGCCCCTCATTCATGGTCCTTTTATATCTTTAGAACTGAGTACAAGTACCTTGTGACTCAGTGAAGCATATTGACTGGTCAGTCTCTAGGCTCCTTATATGTGTATGGAGGGTGAACCAATCAGGTTCTGATGCTCCTGTAGTGTGTACAGAATTATGGTAACATGTCTTTTCTGGACCACTTGTTTGTGTCACATTGTCACACTCTCTCACATTTTGTATAAACACATGAATATGCTTCCTGTATAGAGTCTAGGCTCTTTGATGTCAGGAAACTTATCTAACACTTCTCACAATGGAATTTTCTCTCTCTCTCTCTGTCTCCATGTATATGTGTGTATACACACTCACACACACACACACACACACACGCACACACACACGCACACACACACACACACCTGTAATAGCTTATTCATCTCCCCTATTCACCAGTTTTGTAAAAGATAGAGATATAAGGGGAAGGTAGAAAGTCAATAATTTTAAAGCATGGTGGAGTAAAAATGGGCAATATTTGGAATATAAATAGAATTAGCTTTCCACTCTTTTCTGTTTATAAGTTCAGTAACCTTGTACAAATTACCTAACTCCAGTAAATATCATCATTCTGATCACTGACGGGGGAGGGGGTGGTCTCTAATTAAAAAGTGTTGTTAAAATGAAACAATAATGGATGTTATCACCTTGAAAGTCTATTTCAAGTATTCCTTGATTATGTACTTACCTCAGTTTCCTGATGTGTAAAATAAGGGACATCTGGGTGGCTCAGTGGTTAGTCATCGGACTTTGGCTCAGGTCATGATCTCATGGTTGGTGAGTTCAAGCCCTGCATCAGGCTCTGTGCTGGCAGCTCGGAGCCTAGAGCCTGCTTCCAATTCTGTGTCTCGCTCTCTCTGCCCCACCCTTGCTTGCCCTCAGTCTCTCTCTGACTCTCAAAAATGAATAAACATTAAACATTTTTTTAAATAATCTGTAAAACAAGCATAATATATGTCAAACCAATATGTGAAATAGGTAATTAGAATAATGCATATAATGCCCTCGGAATAGTCCCTGTTTAAGATGAAAGTATTTAATAAAACTTAATTCATTCTTCCCATATAGCAAAATCTTAAATCATTTTTTTTTTATTTTAGAGAGGCAGAGAGCATGAGCAGAGGAGAGGGGCAGAGGGAGAGAGAAAGGGAGAGAGAGAGAGAGAGAGAGAAATTCTTAGGCAGGCTCCATACTCAGTATGGGGCTCAATCCCAAGACCATAAATCATGTTTATATCACAATGACAGATAGTTATTACAACTAAATTAGGTCTATTGTACAGGGTTTTTATTTTGCCCCCAAAGTCTCATGGACTATTTTTACATTACAAAGATCTAAATAGGGTTGTTAACTGAAACTTCCTGGTTAATTATTTTACCTATCTGTAAAGATGATACCTAAAAAAATAAAATTAAGCTTGGTTTGCCCCAAAATACCCACATATAATAGTGTGAAAATGAGGAATTCTCTCCATAGGTCTTCTTAAATTATATTCACAAAATACTTCCTAAACATATTTATTAGAAAAAAAATGTGAAAAAAAGAAAAGAGAAATATTTGGAGAATGACAGTTTATGAAATGTCAATTCTGGGTGTTAAATCATTTCATCATAAATTTCATTGCCCTGGTTCTGTAACTTTTCACTTCTTCTTGAATGTTACTCACAAATCTCAGAAATGGGAAATTTTATTGGGTTTATAATGTTGGAAATATTTATCAGTACCATACTGGCCAAAAATAATTAAATAAAATCAATCTGTATTCACAGAACAAGAACCTTCATTTTACAGTCAACAAAGCTGAAATTCTGAGAGATTTAATATCTTTCTCAAGGTCATACAGATAGCAGATTTTGCATTAGTTTTTTTTTCATTTTTATATCCTCCCTGAAAAACATATTGAAAGTGAAAATGGACAGTCAGATGTAAAATATCAATATATTATAACAGCAAAAATAATATCAATCACTATAGGATTAATAGAAACCTGTTTCAAGGAGAGCTGTCTTAATTGAGTGGATTATTTTATAAAATGTACCTAGGCATGAAGCAATATATTTCTATTAATTTTGCAAACATTAATGGCTGTTTATTTTAATGTCAACCTTGATCCCTGTAGGAGGATCTCAATCAAATAGGGATAATAACCTCACTCATTGAGAGTCAGTAGAGAACACACACACATACACATACACATCCACCTGCCCCACTGCACATGGAGATATTCTTCACAACATGGAGGAAGTAATTATGCTATCCATGAATGTGAACTATTGTCTTCATAATAATGTCTTCCATACATGTGTAAAGTGTGTCAGAAGCCTCTTGCCTTTAGAAAGGATTGTGTCACAGGTACCTAGGTTTCAAACCATTGTTTTCAAAATCCCTGTGTCTCCCATTATACAGTATCCCCTCTGTAAATAGATAACATAAGCCCATTGTCTTTTACTATGTTGGGTTTTGTGTATTCCTTCTCCCATATTCCAGCCCCTTTATTGGTTTACATACTGGTTCTGTCCCAAGCTGTTCCCTACTCGTCCCATTAAATTTACTTTGGTAGCAACTATATTTCCACTTCATCCCTTCCCCATAAAAGTGGACTCTGGTTGATAAAACAGAAGAAAAGGATGAAATAGATATTGGGTTGTTTTAAAAATGAGTTCGAGGGCTTAACAATCATGCTCAAGGCCACGCTTCTAGCAGCAAATCTGGAAACTACAGTCTAGCACTAAGGAGGAAGCAGCGAAGAAAAAAAATTAAAAAAACAAAAAAAAAACAAAAAAACAAACAACAACAACAAAAATAAAAGAGGAAGCAGCATCCATTGCTGAAGGGCTGAGAACAGTCCCACTTTGGTCTGGCCCCACTTCTGCTTCAAGAATGTGGCTTCGCAACTGTGGTTACCATCCTCAAGAAAGAAAAAGCTTCTCACTCCTTCCTCCTCTGGTGTCACCTTCATAGGCCCCATGATTGTGCCAGCTGTAGGGATGTTGAAAAGCAGGGAGTGCACATTTCTCAGGGTGTGTGAGGAGATGGTCTTTGCCAACCAGTAGGATTCCCGGGAGGAGGAACTTCCCACCCACAGACTGGCTCTCAGATGAGAGCAGCCATACTGAGTGAAAATGTTTACCCCATATGTTATTCATTATTATTTTCAATTTTCTATGAACTAAAATATATTTTCTCTTAAATAATTTTAAAGTAGAGAAAATTAGAGAGATTAACATAATAAACACCCCATTACAAACCTACTCTACTTCATCAAAACTTGTTTGCCTCTTTTATTTTTTTCCCCCGTAAGAAATAGAAGTTGAAAGATGGTGGTAAGTTCCTGCTTGGAACTTGTCAATTAGCCCATTCTTTTTCTATTCTTTCTCTTTCCATCTTACTAATGTTCATATATGTCATTTTCATGCAGGTTTTTCTAGTTGTAGTGCGTGTGTTTGTGCCAGGTCAACAATAGAAGGAGCCCAGGGGCCAAATGATCATGTGAACTTCTCAAACTATTTGCCTCCATACTTATTTCCATAAAAGAAAAATAAACGATCTTGCATAGGGTACTGTAATTCTGAATTAATACAAAGTAGATATTTGACTTTAGTAGATATTACCAAATCCCTTTACATGGTGTCTATAAAATTTGCATTCCCTTCATGTAGCTTAAGAGGGTTCCTGTTAGTATACTTTCCTGTCAACATTTAACGTCAGACTTTTAATTTGTTCTGAGCTAATAGATAGGAAATAATATTCAATTTTTCTAAATTTTCTCTCTTTGATCACTAGTGTGGTTAAAGATTTTTTTTTCCTAATTCTCTATATGATTTACTGTATGAATTGCCAGTATATGTTCTTTGTCCTGTAAAGGTGAGCTGAGTATCTTTTCAGTATAGATTTATGAGACATATATAGTATGATTTTATATTAGAAAGTTTTTTTCTAACTTTAATGTAGAAAATTTCCCTCTATGTATCTCGCTTCTGTATACATTTCCCCACATCATATTCATTTAAAAAAATTGATATACCTGGGGCAGCTGGGTGGCTCAGTCATGTGTATGAGTCTTCTTTTAGCTCAAGTCATGATCTCAGACTTTGTGAGATCAAGCCCTGGGTAGGGCTCTGCCCTGTCAGTGCAGAACCTGCTTGGGATTCTCTCTCTCCCTTTCTCTCCCTCTTGTCCCCCTACCTGACTTGCTTTCTCTCAGAATAAATAAATAAACTTAAAAAATAAAATCTGATATCCATAAACATATGTATGTATTTATATACATATATATTCCCACTCATTAACATGTATACAGATATGTGTGTATATATATGTATTTATAAATATTTTAAAGTATATTTATTTTTTATTTAGGCATATCATTCCCCAGACTATTGGTTTGTGTGTAAGTTGAGGTAGGATTTAATACATTTTTTTTCCAAAAGCCTCTTTCTCATAGTGCCATTTATTGAATAGTTTACTTATACCTCCGAATCTATTATATACCTAATTTCAATATGTTAGTGGATTTGTTCTTGAACTCTCCACCAAAATGGTTTATTTATCTGTTTTGACACCAATATTTTACTAGTTGATTTAATTACTATAGATTTAAAATAAAATTGGTATTTGATAATTAGAGTGATCTTACTTCAAAATAATTTTCATTGCTTTGATTCTGTGTGTTTTCATAATGTTTTAAAGTGAAATTTCCAAAAAAATAAAATACTCTTGGAAATTGATTTGAATACAAGGAATTTAAAGATACGTTTGGGAAATTGTCCTCTATTGTTTTGAATCTTCCCATTTATAAACATAATGTATCAAATTTGTTTAGGATCTCATTTGTACCATTCAAATATGTTTTATAAAGTTTTCTCTATAAAGGTATATTTAATATTTGTTATACTTCTAGAAACCCTGTTCTGTTTGTGGCTTTTATGGCTATTTTATTGAATATTATAGGTTTTTAAAAATATTTTTTAATGTTTATTTCTTTCTGAGACAGAGAGAGACAGAGTGTGAGCTGGGAAAGGGACAGAAAGAGAGTGAGACACAGAATCTGAAGCAGGCTCCAGACCCTTAGCTATGAGCACAGAGCCCGACACAGGGCTCAAACTCACAAACTGCGAGATTGTGACCTGAGCCGAAGTCGGACGCTTAACCGACTGAGCCAGCCAGCCTCCCCATTGAATATCATGTTTTTAAATAAGCTATTGCTGATTTGTAGAAAAAACGTTTAATTTTTATATGAATCTATCATATAAAATCAGCATTTCTAGGCCAAATTGCTAATGTGGAACATATTTTTGTTATAGTGAATGAAAAATATTATCATGTATTATCCATCAATATGAAATCTCAAACCTATATCAAAAAATATAACTGGAAAACATACACAAAAATGACTATATGTGACTTAGTCTTGTTTTAAGATACAGAATGTTAAAAAATACTTACTGTTTATCAGTCAATTTGGATGTTAAGAAAGTTATTTTATGTGTAGTAATTTATAAAGTTTACATGCCATTTACAAGATGGTGCAACAAATCATAGAGAGAGCCAGATTCATTTTCTTATAAAGAAACTTATAATGAAATATCAAAAAATTTTCTGAAATAAACTTATTCAGCAAGAGAAGTAATGATTTGGGTCTTAAAGAATATTGAGCAAAAAGGAAGGAATGAAACTTAGAGAAGTTTTTGTTGCTGTTTGGGAAGGAGATAGCATCAACAAGTAAGATGAATAAGGAGCAGTTTCAGGCAAATGCCAGATATTGGGAAATAACGTGGATTTTTTAAATCAGTTTTGGTCTAATATAGAGACTCTGTAGTAGAAAGGATTTCAGGGGAGGTAGTTTGGGCTTATAATGAATGCTATTATCTGTCTATCTATCTATCTATCTATCTATCTATCTATCTATAATCTATCTATCTTCTATCCATCATCTATCTATCTATCTATCTATC
The DNA here is from genome assembly GCF_027475565.1 of Acinonyx jubatus. Lineage (NCBI taxonomy): Eukaryota > Metazoa > Chordata > Mammalia > Carnivora > Felidae > Acinonyx > Acinonyx jubatus. The sequence goes on along the minus strand of NC_069390.1, from coordinate 22,926,261 downwards.
TATCTATCTATCATCTATCTGTCATTTAATGACTCTCTGCTTTCACTCTTACATGAGCGTCTTTGAATGACACTAAAAAGAATCATTAGGCAAAAAAAAAAAAAAAGAATCATTAGGCAAAATCAAGGATTCTCATTATATGTGACATATTTGTAGAATATATTTATCATAACATTGGCAAATCCCATAACTGTTTTGAAGTTAAAGGTGTCTGGGGGATGAAGTCAAGACTGCATTATCACCATCTTATTGAAGATAACCCTTTGTGGTAGTGATAGCAATTGTGGGTGATTTGGGTGGGGTTTTGGTTATGACTTAAAAGTTATCATTGAAAACATTCATATATTTATATTTGCAACCCAAGAATTATATATTGATGTTTCATTATCCAAGACTTTTATGTAAACTTATGTGTGCCACAGCTTTAGTATTCTTGCCTTCAGGAATAGACAGTGCTTTTATGAATTCTCTGCCATTATTTGATATTTGTTGTAGGAGAATACAATATACAGCTGATATTGATAATGATCATTTGATCTTTTAAATTGTATTAATATAATTGTTTTTTAGCTTACTATTTTTTTAAATGTTTATTTATACTTGAGAGAGAGAGAGGCAGAGAATCTCAGGCAGGCCCTGTACTGTCAACATAGAGCCTGATACAGGGCTCAAGTACACGAACAGTGAGATCATGACCTGAGCTGAAATCAAGAGCTGGATGCCTAAACAATAGAACCACCCAGGCACTTCAAAGTTTATTATTTTTATTCAAAAAATATTTTCATGTAGATTAAAGAGTCAAACAATAAAAATGATCTGATTTATAATGAGAAAAACACAGTTGCCTATTTCACATTCCCTATCCTTAATTTCGCTCCCCCATACTATTTCTTAATTTTTCTGGTTTAGGTATTATTGTGATGGTTAATTTTATGCGTCGACTTGGCTAGGCCACATTACCCTGTTATTTGGTCGACTGTTTTTTCTGGATGTTTCTGCGATGGTATTTGTTAGATGAGGTTAACATTTAGAGCAGTAGATTTTGTATAAAGCAGATCACCCTCCATAATATGGTGGTCCTCTTTCAATCAGTTGAAGGCCTTTGATCTCAACTCTTCCCTGGGTCTCCAGCCTGCTGGCTGGCCCATCTGCAGTGTTTAGACTTGTCAAACCTCCACATTTATGTGAATTAATTCTTTCAAATAAGTCTCTTTCACCCCACCCCCATCTCTCTACCTCTATCTATTTATGTACATATATGCACATCCTGTTTATTCTATTTCTCTGGAAAATCTTGACTAATATGGATATTGCCTTCCAAATTTGGAAGATGAATCTCTACTTTTTCTTACCTTCTACCACTTCCTTTCTCCTCATCTTTGTAGTATAATCACATCCTAATTTTTACTTAAATCAATATTTTTCGTGAGTGCATTTTTAGAACTATATCATTATTGTTCACTGTTGTACCATATAATGAACCATAAACATGTCTTCATTCTAATACTTTTTCTTTCTCCTAATGTTAATCACTGTCTCAGTTCTTCATTTGCATGCTTTTTTTTCCTAAGTGTTTTACTAATGCTATAGGACACTTTTCAATATGCTCATACACTACTCCCTCTGAAAACTAAATGTGTTAATTACTGATTCTCTCGTCCTTGCCAGCCTAGTACCCCAGCTAATCTGAATCTCAGGTTTATAATTCCAGGTCTGGGCTACATACGACTGATTGGTTAAGTCAGAGTCAATAATTCATGTTCTAGGTGCAAGAGGGGACTGGTAAGACAGAATTCTAGCTTTACAGCTTCTGTTGTAAGAGGAGGATTATGTTTCACCTAGCTGGGGATTTCCATAACACTGGAAGGGGCTTCACTTTCTGAGTGGCCAAGTTGAATTGTAAATGGCTGCTATATCCTGACACTGACTTACTACTTGGCCTTGATTATCAACTGCATTCATTCATCAAGATTCATATACAGACACAGAATAGATAAGTGAATAGAAATTGGGAAATTAGATTTTAATCCCATGTCTAATATTTATAGAGTAGGGATTGATCTAGATTGTTGTACATAATGAAAGATTGCTATTTCTAGTGAAAGTTGAGATCAGGTTTTGATTTTCACTTAGAAAGTCACCAGATAATTTATTTTAATTATCAGTATTTTACAAGCTTTTTTTTTAACGTTTATTTATTTTTGAGACAGAGAGAGACAGAGCATGAACAGGGAGGGTCAGAGAGAGAGGGAGACACAGAATCTGAAACAGGCTCCAGGCTCTGAGCGGTCAGCACAGAGCCCGACGCGGGGCTCGAACTCACGGACCTCGAGATCATGATCTGAGATGAAGTTGGACGCTTAACTGACTGAGCCACCCAGGCGCCCCTTTTACAAGCTTTAAGATATAGGTTCTATCTCAAAAAATGAGGCCAAAACCTCAGAAAAATATCTTGAGATGGTGGATTTTTGCTGTTTTGTCTTCAATTCCAGTAAGATATGGAAGGGGGAAATATTTGGACAAAATGAAGGAAATAATGAGGAGAATGGAATTAAACGGTTGATTTTTTAGTATTCAAACTGAAGGAGTTTTAAAAGTTTTGAGTTGAGTATTAGTAGATTCTAAAATATATACCACCGTAATGTACCTACCCATATTTTTAAGACATGGGAAGTCTTAAATTTCTCAGACTCTCATCCATAAGTGACTAAATGAGGCCGATGATAACAGTCTTAATTTAGGAGTAGGGAAAATGTTTTGTTCTCTGAGGAATGAGTTTTTATTTATAATGTGTGCTTCATAATTCTAAATTGTTTCCAATGTAATTATTTTATGAGTAAAAGTTTTATTTCTTTATGATGTCAGCTGAAAGAACTGTCTGAAAATCAAAAGGAAAATTTTGGCATCATACTTACCAACACATTTTTTATTACATTGCATAATTTTTTAAACATATTTTTAATGTTTATTTATTTTTGAAGGAGAGAGAGACAGAGTGTGAGTGGGGGAGGCGAGAGAGACATAGAATCTGAAGCAGGCCCCAGGCTCTAAGCTGTCAGCACAGAGCCCTACGTGGGTCATGACCTACGTGGGTCTTGAACTCACAAACCGCGAGATCATGACCTGAGCCACCCAGGCGCCCCTACATTGCATAATTTTAAGAAAATTCCCATTGGTAGTAAATAGCCAAAAATTAGAGATGTGTTGATTACCTTCAAGTTACCTATTAGTTATTTAAGAGTTAGATGTCAAATTGGAATTTTTTACTCATGTTTTGAATACTGGATTGAAACAATTGAATGCTGGGAAAAGTCATATGTAAGAAATTAGTAAGGATGTAATTGAGCACATACAATTCTTTTCCTTTGAAAAAACATGGAATGTGTTACAATATGAAACAATTTGTGTGTGTGTGTGTGTGTGTGTGTGTGTGGAATATACCTCAAACAAAATTGTTTTTAGAAAGAAAAATACCTCAATCACTAATTTATAAAACTAAATTATTGACTTGTAGAATAGATTCATTTATTCATCCAACAAATATTTTGAATTTTAATTATACATTGTGAAAAATGCATGCATGATACTCTGCTTACACTCTTGTTATCTAATATTATAATAAAAACATATAATATGAGTTCAACTATCTCAGGTAATATTTTGAACAGGTGTTGCTTTTTTCCAACATAGAAGTCCTAATTTTTTTTTTCTGCAAAGGGAAATAAAGATATCCATAATAATCTGTCATAGATTTGGTGTGATTTGTGTTCAATTTGGGAAGAAGTGTTCTATGACCAGATAATATTTCCTATACCTGGGATACAAATTCAGATTGAAAGAGGAGACCTGTGCAGTGACGTTTTGTTAAACTCTAAGGTGATGTGGGCCATGGATTGCAGGTAAAGGACGACTGTTATGAAGTGATTGCCTGTAAGGAAAAGATCTTTGAGAAAACTACTTACATTCACTCAAGTATGTCAAAATATTACATAAATGCTGCACCTTATATTGACAGCATCTGTTCCTTGTCCTGGCCTAAAGGGTGTCAAACTAGGTATAAATTCAAAAATGCAAATTTTATTGCTTCCTTTCAAAGCTAAATTTTCACATTATACCTCAAACCATGAATAAATTCTACAGATTTACACTTTCTTCCCCTTCACCTCATCATCAGTCCTCTTTATTCATGAAAAATATGCTTGACTCTCCATGTATATATTCTTTTAATTTCCATCCTGCCAAAGGACGGAACAGAAGTATGTTTGTAATTCTAATACTGATGATGTTGATGATGGCAATGATCACAGTGATGATAATGTTAAAGAAAATGATTTTGATAATAATTATTAGCATGATGATGATGATGTTATTTTTTTCAAGTTTTTATTAAATTTCCAGTTAGTGAACATACAGTGTAATGTTAGTTTTAGGTATAGAATTTAGTGATTCATCATGTACATACAACACCCAGTGCTCGACGATGATATTATTTCTGATAGCAGTTCCAAGTTCTTACTCATTTCTGCATTGTTGGTTGTAGGGAAGAAGAAGAAAACCATTAGTATTTTCAGACAATTATGGAGAATTAGTCTATCAGGAAGAAGACACTATCATAAATATACTTTATATCCATTCTTTCCATTTGCACTGACCGCATTAATCTCTCTACTCATTGATTCATTCATTCATCTATTCAATACATGCTTATTAGGTATAACTAAGGTACTAGAATACCACAGAGAGCAAACATAGACACAGCTATTACCTCCATGGACCCTCAATCGAGTAGAATACATGAAGGTTAGTTCCATAAAACTAATTGAAAAATTACATCTATAATAAGTGCCATGATTGAAAGTGACATAATGCTACTACAGCGTATAAAAGAGGGCTTTGATATAAATTATGAGCAAGGAATTAATGAGCCTTAAGAGTTAAGGGAAGACAGGAAAAAAAAAGTATCCCAGGAACAGCAGTCAAGAGAAGCACGATAAGAATATTAGTGATTGAAAGGCATTTTGTCTGAATTAGAGAAAGCTAGGGGAATGTGGTTCAAGATATAGCAAGAAAAATAGGTAGGACCATACCAAGCTGAATCCTGTTCTCTTATGTTACATAAAAGGGGAAGTTTGATCAAAATATTCTAAGTTGGAGGATGCCCTGATAAGATTTGCATTTTGAAAAGGTCACTCTGACTTGGCTGCTGTCTGAAGGTAGTTGGAAGGGAGCATACTGACTGGGTAACAAGTCATAGATTTAAAAGAAAAAAAAAAGTAACCTGGTATTTGGAATGGCCAACTATTCTGTTTTAATAAGAAAGAAATGAATGTCTAAGAGATACAATAACTTTTATAATTAGTACCAGACCTGATTTAAAAGAAACAGAATTTAGATTATTTATTCTAAATATTTTTTCAATGATACTCTGACATGTAGTTATTAAGTATTAGAGCCAAACTTGCTTAACTGTTTGTGCTCTTAGATCAATTTCTGTCACCTTTACTTTGCCATTTCTTCCAGAGTTCTCATTCATTTTCAATACTTTTTGCTATTTTCTCTCTCCTGCCAAACAAATACATCATCTTGTAATTCTGAACTACAAAAAAATCTGTGATACCCTAAGGCTCTTCTCGCACATTTCCAATGATGTAATAACTTATTCATAAACATACTATTTTTCCAATAAATTGCATGTTTTCTGAGGGTAGAGGCAATAATTTGATCTGTTTTCCTTCCACTGATTCTGATTTGATGTCTTGTATGTAATGGGTGTGTCAATAAGGATATTACTTTGAAAACCATTAATATTCTTTATGAATACATTACATTGTATTACCATATATTTCTGAAGAACATTTTGTCATTTAACAATAACAAAAATATATACCCATAGTTTTATTCATGCGCATTTCACCAAGTACTAAGGCTGACATGGCGAAACTTGACAATCCTAGAGGGAAGAAGTAGGCACTGCCTATTTACCAAGTCTTTCTTCGGGTCAGAAAGATTTGCCAACATGGTTGTGTATGTTTGTGACCATTTCATAATTTTTATAATCCAGCCCCTAAAATCAATTATTCTGAAAGCCAAAATAACTGTTTTAAAGGTGAGTAAAAAAATACTACAGATCTCCCTAAAACTCTTCAATAAACTCTCACTGCACTTAAAATACAGTCCAGACTCCTACTACATATGAAGTGATCCTATGTGATGAAGCCATGTGGGGGCCTCCCATCTCAGGTCCTTTCACTCTGCCCTCAGTCACTGTGCTCCACCACTATGTCTTTTCTCAACGCTTCAAATAGTGCAGGCTCACCTCAGCCTGGTGGCCTTTGCACTGGTTCTTTCCTGCTCTCAAGGTTTCTTCCTACACAGTCTCCTAGGTCTCATTTCTTATCATATAGATCTCAGCTGCAGCATAAGCCTCTCAGAGAGAACTTCTCTGACCATGTCTCCAGTACCACTCACCCTCTGTCACATCACACTGCTGTATATCCTCCCCAGGACTTCTCATGATTTGACATTTTCATAGATACGCACTTGCATATGATCTGTCTTCTATAACTACACGTTCCATGAAAACAGAAACAGTGTCTGTCTGGTTCACTATTTTATTTCTAGAGAACAGAATATCACCTGTCACTTGGAAAGTACTCAATAAATATTTGTTAGAAAAGAAAATAATTCGATGAGTAGCTAAAGAAATCATGCTATTCTTTTTTAAAATGTTTATTTAGTTTTGAGAGAGAGAAAGAGTGAGAGAGAGCAAGGGGGGGAGAGGCAGAGAGAGAAGGAGACACAGAATCCAAAGCAGGCTCCAGGCTCTGAGCTGTGAGTACCAGAGCCCAATGCGGGGCTCGAACCCATGAACTGTGAGATCATGACCTGAGCTGAAGTCGGATGCTTAACCGGCTGAGTAGCCCAGGCGCCCTGAAATCATGCTATTCTAAGGCCTCCTCTGGACCACTACCTCAAAGCAGCTATAGGCACAGGGTTCCAGATCTTTCTTTCATTGACAGAATTCATGACACCTATATTACCTTCCAATTTACTATGAGATGTGTTCAGAGAGAAACATAGAGAGTTTTATGGCATTGAGTGTAAAGAAAAAGAATCCAAGAACTTGGAATAATAACTGGTTTCCTTCATTGGGAGTTAAATTTACACCAATATGCTTTAGAAAATTGAACTCTTTGGTAAACCATGCCTTTATAGCACTACAGAGAGCAGCTATTGAAAATAATGTAATCTTGTATATTAGCAAGTGTAAAGTAAGAGGGATTGAGAGAATGAAACATTCAGAGAATAATTTAACTACCTGTTATACTAGATTAAATTAATATATATTAGGTGTGATTCATCAGGACAGTTTAAAAAAAAGTGGTGACCTGAAATTGTGTCAGAAATCAAATTAATTCTGACAATCTATTCATACTATTCTGATGATTTGGATCTTCAAAGGAACCTCATACTATTCTAGCTGTACATTCACAAGACACCCAGCAAATACTCTTTATACACTGGGCTTCATTAACAGAACAATAGTAAATGTTTATATAACATTTATCATATCCCAGTTACTGTTATATGTACTTCACATATGTTAACAAGTGTGATCTTTATGATGGTCCTTCAGAGTGACTAATTATTCCCACTTAACAGAGAAGACTAAGTAACTTGACCAAGATGAAACTTGTCAGAGCTAACATGTGAACATAAGCAGTCTGTCTATAGGTCCACACTCTTGATTACCGTACAATGCCGCTTCTCACACAATCCTCTTCTGTCCGAAAAACAATTATGTGTGTGTCAAATAGAGTCAAACGTAGCTAACAGAGCTGGGAAATGAAGTCAGATATAATAAGTCTGAGCAGTGAGAAACAGAAAACTAAGGGGAATTACAGAAACTTTTAAATGATTCAAAAAAAATTTATTTGGATTCAAAGGGATTGTCTTAGCTTAGGCTGCTATATCAAAACACCAGAGAGGAGTGGATTAGAGTCAACAGAAATTTATTTCTCACAGTTCTGCAGGCCAGGAAGACTATGATTAAGGCAGCAGCACATTTGGCATCTGGTGAGGTGTCCTGGGGCCTCACATAAAAGAAGGGGGCAGGTAGCTCTCTGGAGTCTCTTTTACAAGAACACTAATCTCATTCCTGAGGGCTGTAACCTCATGACCTAATTGCCTCTCAAAGGCTCTACCTCCAAACACCATTACATTGGAGATTAGGTCTCAACACATGAATTTTGGGGGAGACACATTCAGTCTGGTGAGGGAAAGATCTTGGTTGCTTTCTCTCCCATTAATTTTGCCTGGTATAACCTAGAGTTGTAAGCAAATTTCTTAAATTCTGAAAAAGATAGTTTATAACTTTAGAATAACTAGTGGACTCTACTGTACCTGTTACCTTAGAAAAACTCCTTATTTGTGAATTCCAAATAGTTTTAGGTACATTACAGCAGTCTAAACACATTTCTGAAACTTACTTTTGACGAAATCACGTAGTCTGTTTTAGTTGCTTTTATACATATTTACAAATTCTTTGTCCATTAAAAAAAATTGCTTGGGGGTGCCTGGGTGGCTCAGTCAGTTAAGCATCCGACTTCGGCTCAGGTCATGATCTCACAGTGAGTTCGAGCCCCACGTCAGCCTCTGTGCTGACAGCTCAGAGCCTGGAACCTGCTCCAGATTCTGTGTTTCCCCCTCTCTCTGCCTCTCCCCTGCTCGAGCTCTGTCTCTCTCTCTCTCAAAAGTAAATAAACATAAGAAAAATTGCTTGTATTTAAGACATATTCAAAATTACATAGTGGCGTATGAAATATATATATATATATATATATATATATATATATATATATATATATATATATATAAAGATAGGGGAGATAGGGGTACAAGCCCCAGCTGTACTACCTACCACAAATAAAACTTTTTGCCAAAATTCTTCTTTTGGACTCATTTCCTTACTTTTACTCTTATTTCCTCACTCATTTCCTTTACTTTTACAGCAAGAAGTACGCTTCCATTGCTCTTATCTGCTCAGTAATTTTCTGGGGGGATTTTCCTTCTATTCTTTTGATTCTGATTATTATTTTTTAATAAATATTTAAATATTTATTGTTTGGAGAGAGAGACAGAGAGAGCATGAGGAGGGGAGGGGCAGAGAGAGGGGAAGAGAAAGAATCCCAAGAAATCTCCACTTAACTGACTGAACCACCCAGACACCCCATCTGATGATTCTTATACTCTTGATATCCCCATATTTTACAACAAACAGACCTTATTAAGAGACAATCAAACATATAGATTCTGTCTGTCTGTCTCTCTTTGCTAGGCATTTTGTTCTATTAATATTTATTTATTTTTGAGAGAAAGAGTGTGAGCAGGGGAGGGGCAAAGAGAGAGGGAGACACAGAATCTGAAGCAGGATCCAGGCTCCAATGAAGCAGGATCCAGGCTCCAAGCTGTTAGCACAGAGTCTGATGTGAGACTTGAACTCGTGAATGGTGAGATCATGACCTGAGCCAAAGTCGGACACTCAACTGACTGAGCCACCCAGGTGCCCCTTTTATTTTTTTAATGTTTATATATTGTGAGAAAGAAAGAGAGAGAGACAGAGAGAGAGAGAGAGAGAGAGAGAGAGAGAGAGAGAGAGAGTGTGTGTGTGTGTGTGTGTGTGTGTGTGTGTGAAAATGTGAGGAAGGAAGGGGAGAGAGAGACAGATAGACAGAGAGAGACAGAGATCCCAAGCAGGTTCTATGCTCTCAGTACAGATTCCAACACAGGCATCGAACTCACAAACCATGAGATCATGACCTGAGCCAAAATCAAGAGTCAGATGCTTAATGGACTGAGCCACCCAGGTGCCCCTCTTTGCTAGGGATTTTAATCTTTTGGGATATGCCCAGGGTAGGAAGGCAGCTGGAAATGGGTAGCACTATAGATTAAGGTGTACTGATTCCCGATTCTTTAATCTCTGAAGTTGTGCTGTCTCCTGTCTTTACCAAAGATTGGGTGATTCCTCCACTATTGTGATTTAATCCACATCCTTTCAAAAAGTTGCTGTATGCATGCTCAAGTCAATAAAGTTCCTCTTCTACTTACTATCAAGGAAACTAAATGATACTTGGGAAATAATTCCTATTCTAATGATCATCAGAATTGTTAGCCTGGGCCATATGAATTGATAGCTATGAAAAGGATTAACTAGGAAATTCTACATAAGCAATCTTTACAGACCACCTAGACAATTTGCAGTACCCAGTGCAAAATGAAAATGCAGGCCTCTTGTTCAAAATTATTTAGACTTTCATATGATGACTGCCATTTTCCATTCCCCCAAATTCACGTTAGATGCTTAATACCCAATGCAATCATAGTAGGAGATGCGACCTTTGGGAAGTGATTGGTGTACTGCCCACCTGAATCGGAATAATGCCCTTATAAAAGAGTCCCCAGACAGTTCCATTGCCCCTTCCTCTATGTGAGGACATGAGAAGTCGGTACCCAAAGAGAGCCCTTATCCAATTATGTGGCACCCTGATCTTGGGCTCTCAGCCTCCAGAACTGTGAGAAATAAATTTCAGTTTTTTATAAACTACTCAGTCTGTGGTATATTGTTACAGCAGCCCTAAAAGACCAAAACAGTGACAACGGAGCATTAAACCAAGTATGGAGTCCACACGTTGCATACCTGTGAAGCTGGTCCTTGCATACTTATTATAATGGACTTAAAATCAGATATTCCTGGGGCACCTGGGTGGCCAGTGGGATAAGCATCCTACTCTTGGTTTGGGCTCAGGTCATTATCTCACAGTTTCATGAGTTCAAGCCCCACACCGGGCTCTGAACTGACAGCGAGGAGCTTGTTTGGGATTCTCTCTCTCTCTCTCTCTCTCTCTCTCTCTCTCTCTTTCTCTGTCCCTCCGCCACTCACATGGTCTCTGTCTCTCTCAAATAAATAAATAATCTTTATAAATGAAATTAAATTAAATCAGGATGTTCCTTAGACATCCTGATATTTTTTAAACAATGTCATTGTTAATACCTCTCTTCTTTCTTTATTAACTATTAACAAGAAATAAATGAAAAGAAATGTAATTCCAGTAATCCCAGGACTGGCAGTGGTATTTACTATGGGCAAACTATAATAAGACTAGAAAAAATTAGATGTATATTTTACTATCAATTAAGATAAATATAAATATTCTGATTATTGGACTGAAGACTAATCTGTAGTATAATCTGTAAAAAGTTGTTAACATTTGTACCATGGAAATAATCTTTATTTTTGTAAAGTTTATCCATTAGAGTATTTGGATGTGTTTCATTTACAATTATAAAGTAATGAGATAAATAATGCTAAAAGTATTTTTTTTAATTTATGATTTCTTAATAACTAGCTGTATGATCCTGAAAAAGTTAAAATATTTTTGTACATCTTTTTTCTCATTCTCAAAAAACTCCAATTTTTCTTCTTTTGTCTCACTGGGTCATGGTGAGCATAGAACATGAATTCCCTGAAAATGGGGAAAAAACACACACAAATAAAGTAATAGCAATACTACTGCACTTATTAGTATTGTCATTATATTATGTCACTTCCTAGCTATTAAATATCCAAGATGGAGCAGAGAAGCTAAACTTGTGGTATTTGAAGTTTTTTCTAAGGCACTTTTAATTAAAGAATAAGAGGGAAATTTTTTTGACTGATTTATAAGTTCTAAATAATGTGACATATCTTTCTGACCGAAGATTGTGTTTTGATCATGTGGCACTATCCGTGGTGCCTAGCACAGTTTCAGATGTGTAGTACTTAGTATAATCTCTAAAACTTTGCCCTGTGGTGTCTCCATAATCTAACTTTAAGGTTAGATTCCCTTTGCTAAGGGAATGGGTTAATTTATTTTCAAATAGGTATTGATTCCTTCTGGCATATGATTTTAATAATCAAAGGACTTAAGAACTTTGAGTTCCACTCACCATGCATGTTTCCCATTGTTACATTTTGATTTGCCAAGCTTTTGCCATTTCTCTGTTTCTGTATTCCTTGAAATGACAGTTTAAGCCTCCTAATTTTTCAAAGTATAGATAGTTATAAAAGAGCATTGCAGGTTCAGATTTTTCATATGTTGAGTTAACACCATTAGATACTGCCATGAAAGCAGGTGAATAGGCATAAATCATACAATCATACAGCTGGAAGAAAACTCCAAAGGTCACACAGTTAATTCTCTTGAATCCACAATAGACTGCCTTGAAATTAACCTAGACAAATAGGTGTCTGTCCAAGAATGTAAAGGTCAAATGGCACCATGAATGTATGAACACCCATAGCCAAGTGGAGTATGAGGTGATTATTTTAGGTAATACAAGCACAATATCTTCTTATTAATTTAATCATCTGAACATAGGAATATTTCCATTTATATAGTAGTGCTGTTAGCAGAAGAATGTGATTGGAAGTCTGAAAGATGGTATTAGAAGGATTTTGTTGAAACTGAAAAAAGAAACTACATACAAAATGCCCGTATCAGTTATCTAACGCTATGTAACAAACCACCACGAAGCTTAATGACTTAAAACAATAATAACAATTTATTGCCCATGATTACAAAACTTGGGCAAGGCTCAGTGGGAAATGATCATCTTTACCCATATGGTGTTGACAGGAGCATGTTGACTTGGTTTGTAGGATACAAGAGAGGCTCTCTCACATGTCTGGCAAAACAGATAGGGATTGCTAGAACGCATGGAGAATGCTGAAATTCTGAAAAAGAAGAGTCTTAATTTTTTTTTTTTACATGGAGACTTACTCTTCAAAGACAAAAATGGAAGATCCATATCTTTTAATAACCAGGGATATTGCTCATAGAGTGTCACATCTGCTGTATTTCGTTGATCAAGCACGTCACAAGGCCAGCGGGCACTGCTAAGAGAGGTAGAATAAGTCTTGATATGAGAAAGGCAAGGATGTACAAGGAAGGATCCAATTTCTAGAAACAAATCTCAGTAAAATCTAGCATGATAAATCATGCCTCCTCCGGTGAGAAATATATCCACCCCCTGCAACACCTCCCCAAACACATCTCATCATAGAATCAGGCTTGAAGTCCAGTATCTTTTGCTCTGCGTCAGGGCTGGCTTTGAATGGTACTTCCTGGGTTCAAGTCCAGTTCTTCTGGAGAATTGAACATTTAAAAGGCTGGTTATCAGGGCACCTGGGTGGCTCAGTTGGTTAAGCGTCAGACTCTTAGTTTCAGCTCAGGTCATGATCTCATGGTTTCGTGAGTTCGAGCCCCACAGCAGGCTCTGTGCTGGAGCCTGCTTGGGATTCACTGTCTCTGTCTCTCTCAAAGTAAATAAATAAACTTAAAAAATAATTAAAAGGCTGGCTATCTGCCCCTAGTATTATTCATGAGTCAGGGATGGGATAGTAGAGACTAGAAGGGAAGGGGAGAAAATAGGTACAAGCAGAGAGGAAGGCAAACCATAAGAGACTCTTAAATACAGAGAACAAACTGAGAGTGATGGACATTGAGAGGGCACTTGTTGGGATGAGCACTGGGTGTTGTATGTAAGCGGTGAATCACGAGAATCTATCCCCCAAAACAAGAGCACACTGTATACACTGTATGTTAGCTAACTTGACAATAAATTATATATAAAAAAATAAAAATAAAGAGTGGAACAATATGCAGCACATAGCAGTCTCTGCTCTGTAGCTCTTCTGAAATTCAGCTGTTGCTTGCTTTCAGAGCTTCCTAATTATGCAGACAAGGAAGGTTTTCTGAATAGAAACTGGTTCTGGCCTGTGAGAACACATTCACTGTCCCATGGCTAGCCTTGGCCCCTGGCTCTATCTTCTGAGCTATCAGCTTTGTTCTGAGATGCCATTCCCTTATCATAAGAAATAACAATTTGTTGCTAACTTTTCTTCCTGATACTAAACACGTGGTGGCTGAAGTCTCTTTTCATTAGGAAGTATATTAATCCCTATTAGCCCAAGTCTGTACATATTTCTAATAACTTTGTATTAAGTTGATGTATGAAATTATAGTTCATTTTATTAGACAAAAGCCATACCCACAATGTCTTCAAGATAAGCCCTTCTCAACTTTTGGCTGCAAGCCATGGTTGTACTGGACATTGCCTTAATATTCTTAGAATAGTTTGTTTTGTTTTGGGTTTTTTTTTTTTCATGCTGGGGGAATACAGGATAAACCTCCTTAAGTCCTTCTGAGCTTTTAAAAAGAGGCCTTATAAAACACCCTGGATTTGATCTTTTAACTGGCAGTGCCCTGAGTTTGATCTTTGCCTGAGGCTATTTTAACTTTGAGGCTGGGATTAGAAAAAAAAAAAATTGCAACCTGGAAAGTCCTCAGATAGGAATATTTCCTCTATATTTTGTTTCAAAATGGAATATTTTCTCCTTTAGCTCATCACCCATCTTCTATTTTATCATACCCAGTAAAGAAAGTCAACTGGCACTTTAGACATTCTGCCTGGGTACCTTCTTATTCAGATATATTTTCTACATTTTATGCTAACCCAGTCAGCACTTTTGCCAATTTTCCCATCAATGGAATAACACTGGTTTTCTTTCCTTTGGTCTTCTACCAACAGTGTCCTCACTGCCCATCCAGCCCAGGACCACTTGGTTATAAGCCAAGACCACTTATTTTAAGTTTCTGTCATGTAGCACGCCATTTCCACATATCAACAGCTATCTTATTTACATATTACTGAGTAAATAATCACTAAACACTTAGCTACTTGAAACAACCATAATTTTCCACTTCCCACAATTTTATAAGAAAGTAAGACTCTGATGGATACGTCTACTGCTCAATGTCATGTTGGTTGTGGTCACTTAGCTATTTAGTGACTGCTGCATCTAGCTGGGAGCAAAGTTGATTCTGGAAGATCTCAGATAGTTTTAGTCACATACCCACTACTTTAGTAGGGGTAGATAGAATGTCTGCTATCAGACTGGGCCTGCCTGCATATTTTCTCTCATTATTCAGTAGTCTGATCTGAACGTCTTTGCACAGCAGCTAGATCCCAAAAAATTAAAGCAGAGGCTATTAGTCCTCTGGAGACATAAGTGTAGATTTGGTGGTACATCTTCTTCACTACATTCTATTGGCAAAAGACAGCCACAAGGCTAGCTCAGACTCTAGAGGAAGATACCACATCCATGTATCGATGGGACTGTGGTATGTATGGACATGTCAAGACTGAAGAAATTCTTCGAAGTTATGCTTAAACATAATCTATCACTTCCTGGGATAATTCTGGACCTATAGTGAGTGATTAATAAATGTCAGTTGTCTTTCATTGACACCCATCAGATGATGTATATGTTACTCCTTAATAATGAATGTATTTATTAAATAATAATTTGAAAAATAAAATGAATTTTACTCTCACTACAGTAATCTGGTTTTCAGTTTTAAATTTCTCCTTTTGTAAAAAATATTTTTTTAAGTTTATTTATTTATTTATTTATTTATTTATTTATTTATTTTTGAGAGAGAGAGAGAGAGAGAGAGAGAGAGAGAGAGAGCAGGGGAAGGGCAGAGAGAGAGGGAGAGAGAGAATCCTAAGCAGGTTCCACACTTTCAGCAAAGAGCATGACACAGGGCTTCATCTCATGAACGGAGAAATCACTCCCTGAGCTGAAATCAAGAGTTGGACGCTTAACCAACTGAGCCACCAGGTGCCCCTTAAATTTCTCCTTTTTAAATAAAGAAGGAATATTTTCAGTGACAAATGATTTTGAGAGATCACGTAGTATCGTGACTACAATAGATTTGGCAATTCCAAGGTCATTGGTGCCCTTGTCTTTTTATGTCCTGAAGACTTTTCCACTACATTGAGGATTAAAAGAGGATGAGAGAGAGTAGAATCTGTGAATAAGAACTATTCAAACTTTACTGCTTAAAATACAGGATGTGGGGAAGAGAGAGATTGTTGTGAAGAGATGTGTTTCCACTACCTCAGCCTTATCTACTTCTATGTAATGAATTTAAATTTAACAATTTAAAACTTATGTGAACTTCCCACACTCTCTTTCTTCAATCTTTGATTGCATTGCTTGCTCCAGCCCATGAAAGTATGTGCTGTGTAGGTGAGATGCAGTCATCTAAGCAATGAGGTAGGTGTGCTGAAGTCATCGTCTATATTTTCTATAGATACAAAGTGGAATATTAGATTAATATCATGTGGCCTGATTTTTACCCCCCCCCCATTTTTTATACACAGATTTTTTTTTTTTTTTTTTTTTTTTGCTTCTGAACAGTTCCGTTGGAGTATAGGACAATTTCTAGCTAAGTGCATTCAGGAGTGTTGACATCTTATTTGTTCGGTGTCAGGCTTCAGAGAAGGAGTTTAAAAGGCCCTGGAAGCCCTCATGATTAGGAGACTCAGGTGACACATCGGCTATGACATAAGCCGCCATATGTGGTGTCACTGGCCAAGGCCGCTGGGTTCTGGCAGAGCAGTCTCTACCACCAGCTGAGGAGAAGACATACTTTCATCTTCATGAGTGTGACAGACATGTCAGAGAGTCTTTTCAAAGCTCTGCGTTGGCCACGCTGAGAAAGAGCATTAAAATATGTTTGCAGGAATGAGGCGGAGAGCCCTCTGTCCCCCAAAATCTCTGCAGGGAGCAGCAAGAGAGCCTTGTGTTTTTGTCATTTCCCCACGTGCATCGCTCAGTCTACACAATGGTGTTCACAGAGTGAAGAGGAAAGAGAAGGGGCTGAAAGGGATCTGAGGGTAGGGGCCAGGGTAGTGACTCGTGCCAACTCCAGTCTTCAGTGAGTCCCACTCCCGCACAAAGATCAGAAGAAACTGAGAAAGATGGCAATAGACAGTGCAGTGCAGGTGATCAAAGAGCAAAGGCTGAACCCCATTCCCGTAGAGCTGAGGGGAGCCAGAGAATGAGGCCGGAGGTACAGATCATCAGAGAGGAAGAAAAGTTTTACAAACTGGCCTCTGGGTTTCTACAAGTGACACGCTAAAGCCCAAAGGGAAGGCTCGATGAAGGGAGTGGTGAGAAACTTCTGGAATACAATGTGCAGTGAATAAGGAAAAAAAAAAGACATTTTGGGAATGCTGAAAAATAAAATTGTGTGAAGGCTCTTAAACACTTCATTCAGGAGAAAAATCCATTAAGTTCTTTCTTCACATCAGACACTGTACTAAGTATAAAAAAAGAAAGGCTCTAAATTTTGAGATAATCATTTTTCATATTGTAAAAATAGGCATATAAACAAACAATTAGGATTCAATGCTCAGAATACTAAAATACATAAAATTATAAACTATCTCCACCTTCCATCCACAGCATTGTCTCATTTTTTTTTCTTTTTACCAGATGAGACTCTATTTGCAAAGGTAAAAATGTCAGTAAGAAAATGAAATTTGGCCAGTATTTGTGAATTTTTATCTTCTAGTATGGGGACATTTCAAACTTCCCTTTGTTTTTAATGTGTGGAAGAGTTGTTGGTAGTTCTGTCCTGTCCATGGAGTCTTTAATCTGGGACTGATTTCTTTTTTTTTTTTTTTAATTGCCTGTTTATGTTATACATTTCTACTCTTATAAATAACTTACTTCCACCAGGCCAATGTTTTTTTAGTTTGCATATAAATTTAATTCTGCTGTCCATGCTCTTGAATCTTCCTGAAGCTTTCCTCTCCATTCTTAGATCCAGTCTAATTTTAAAACATTTACAGTGAAAGACACGAAGGAAAGAACATGGCAAGTTATATAATTATAATAATATTAGCATTTATATTTACTATGTAATTTGCTGACAAATTCACATGAATCATCACGTCTAATATTTTCAGTAATTTGTAAGTTCAATACTACTTTTTTGTTTGTTGTTTGTATAAGGCATTATAAATTAGATGAAATAAAGCAACTTGACCAATGTTAAAGGTTCAATAAGGAGCGTATTAAATTTGGGGACCTATACACTATGTCATAAAATCTTGCCTATTTTGCCAAGCTTAAAATTTTGTCACATAAAATCAAGAATATAGGAAAGGATTTTTTATACATTAAAGAACAGTATTTGGGATTTATGAAAAAAAAAACACTTCGTGATGCTTGGAACAGCACAATTCAGGTCAGTGAAAAGAAGTAGTTTTGCCTTCTAAACCAACATGTTTAGTTGAAGACAATAAGAACTATTAAAATAAAAATATATTAGGGGCACCTGGGTGGCTCAGTCGGTTAAGTGTCCGACTTTGGCTCAGGTCACGATCTCACTGCTTGTGAGTTCGAGCCCCGTGTTGGGCTCTGTGCTGACAGTTCAGAGCCTGGAGCCTGCTTCAGATTCTGTCTCTGTGTCTCTGCCCCTCCCCTGCTCTCTCTCTCTCTCTCTCTCTGTCTGTCTCTCTCTCTAAAATATAAAATAAAACATAAAAAAATTATATTATATTTCGGCTTCCAGGAATATGGGGCAGACATATGTGTTCCAATTTCTCCCCCTGAATAATCTTTAGTTTTGTTCCAATTAAAAGCCCTGGATGTTATATTAAAAAAAGAAAACAGAAAACAGAAAAAGAAAAGTAGAGATAAGAAGAAAGACCAGCTAGAAACCCAAAAAGGACCCCAAAACAACATGGTGGTGGTGAGTTCCTGGGTTTTCCTTTTGCCTCATATCACACACTTGGAGTTTAAAAAATTACCCACCTGGGAAAACCAACGGACACAGATAATGCCCAACAAAAGCCTGCTCTCTCTAGCCAAAGGCTAGGAAAGAATTTTTAGACCACCAATGCTCAACTTAGCCATACAGCACCAAAAGATCTGGCTCCACTCCTATGTCAGCAAGGCCTAAATGTATAGCCTACACTTGTACCTGTCAGGCTGTCAGTAGGCTCCCTCCTCCACCACCAGGCTGGAGTCAGGGACAGCTAGGTAGGGAGCCTGCACTTTTATCCCTGCTGAGCAGTAACAGATCCCCACACTATGCAATGCCAATGGAGTCCATATGGCAAACCTGGACTTGCACCTCGGCAAGCATCAACAAATCGGTCCTACCCCCAAGGGCTGTGTCAGTGTGGACCACATGTGGAGACAATCTCCCACTCTGCTCAGCAGAGATGGAGAGCCATTCCCCTGGCCCGCCACCACCCCCGTGAGTGTCAGGAAGCTGTCTGGGGGAATCTAGACTTCTCTTTCCACCAGTCAATAATTCAGTGGGACCCCTACCTTTTGCCCTGCTAGGGCCATGTCAGAAAAAGCCAGTGACAAAGATGGCCTCAATATTTCCCTCAGCATGACCCAACTTGTGACAGGTTTCTTCCTGCCTCTAGGTCTCTGACCATCCTTTCCTCACAGCATTTACTTCAGAAAAGTTGTAATCGCAAAATCTTCTGCCCCTTTGAGATGTAAATATTTTTAGAAGCTTCTTGCCAGTTTTCGTTTGTTTGTTTGTTTTGTTTTGTTTGTTTGTTTGTTTTCAATAATCTGGGCCAGTTATTCTCAACTTTGGGAGCCATCCCTTTGAAATCTACTCATCAAGGAAGACAGAGCTCCTATCCCCCAGTCTCTATGGGTGGATAGAAATTTCACGTAGGTGGGTAGATGGGTACCTCACTCCAAATTGTACAGCAGTCTCCTATTACAAAGATTCCAGGAAGTTTGCTTCACTTTTGTGTAAAGCTGAATAGTGAACACACACTGCCTAAGATCCACCTCCAACCCAGCTCTTGAAGACTCCCCAGTCCTTCCTTTACTGCAGTTGAGTTTAGACTGTATTTTAGTCTGTCTCTTCTATTGCTTGTTTAACTTGGTGCAATTTTTGCTTTAACACTGGCTCAAACATGCTGTCTCATAACATACTACAGAAATTTTTAGGTTTTAAACAAAAATCACACGTTACTGAGAGCCAGATGGATCTGAAGCGAATGGTAAAGAAGATAATCAATAAATGCTAACAGCAAGATAATAGAAATATTAGAAGTTTCTGATAAATATTTTAAAGTAAGCATGGTAAACAAAAATAATGCTTCAATGGACAATTAGGACCATGCTTGAAGCCAAAGGGGAAAAAAAAAAAAGGAAAGATTTAGCAAAGAAGTTGAAGTTATCAGCCAAGATCAATCAAAAGGAAATTTTAGAACTGAAAACAACAATAATCAAAATACAAATTCAGTGGATTGTCTCATCATCAGAATGGAGGTGTGGTATTTTTATATATTTAGAAACTTTGTGCTGTCTGTCCTTATTTTATTTTACCAAATGGTTGAAAGAGAAATACTATAATCGGCCTATGAAAGTAATTAGAGAATTTGTTAAAATAAAAATGAATTGTTCTGGTAGTCGGCCTCACCTGTATAAATTTGCTCCATTTAATTGGATTGATGAGGGTTTCTAATTTGGTAAAACTACCATTTTAGGTTTGTATAATTGCCATAATGTATTGGCAGGTCCTGTGTTAATTATTTTGTGTTTATCATTTTAATATTTCACA
This sequence comes from Acinonyx jubatus, assembly GCF_027475565.1. Taxonomy (NCBI): domain Eukaryota; kingdom Metazoa; phylum Chordata; class Mammalia; order Carnivora; family Felidae; genus Acinonyx; species Acinonyx jubatus. The sequence continues at coordinate 22,905,763 of NC_069390.1, read as the reverse complement.
AAATATGGGGCACAAAAAATTGTTGTTACAGAAGATAATTAGATAGTCTATGGTCTTAACGTTAAATAACATTGTGTTACAGAGAGACAAAGATACTCCTCTTTGTTTTTATCTCTGGCCTCCCTACTGCTCAGAAAGGACATATCTGTTGAATATCACAATTTCTTTATAATCTCTCTGTCTTTTTACAAATATAAAGCTTCAGGCTCAGAATCTTCGTCTGGCACAATATTTAGACACCTAGGTAGGAGTTTGTAGCATTGCTTTGTTTTCACAGTGTTTACTTTATGGTTGTCTGTTATCTATGAAAAACACCCTTGTTTTCCATTATAGTGGTGATATAAAATTTCCTTTTAAAAATACATTTAATGTTTTTTTGAAAATTCAATTTAAATGAAAATAATAAGTAATAAGAACACATACGAGATGAAAGCAGCAAATGATAAAGGCATGATGCTAATGCAGAATATTAATTATTACACATTAGTTCATTGGGTCTTCCATTAATTATGAGATTAATGTCCCGGTTTCACAAGTGCAGGGACTGAAGCTAAGTGATTTATTCCAGGTTCCACAGATAGTTACAGTTAGATCCTACATAGTATACACTCAGCTCCTGGGTGAGTGCCTCTCCTTTAAAACAAATTAAGAAGTCACTCTTCTTCTCTATAGGAATTCTAGTCCAGGTTATGTGGTTCACTGTCTCCAACGCTGATAAAATAATTGTGGAAATCTTAAGTTGTTTCCTCTAGCAAAACTATGCAATTTTTAGTAGTAAACACAAATGAGATTAAAAAATGGAAATAAGTCATTATAATCTCTTTAAAGGATACCTCAGATGAACTTATTTTATTGATTTTTTTCAATATATGAAGTTTATTGTCAAATTGGTTTCCATACAACACCCAGTGCTCATCCCAAAAGGTGCCCTCCTCAATACCCATCACCCACTCTCCCCTCCCTCCCACTCCCCATCAACCCTCAGTTTGTTCTCAGTTTTTAAGAGTCTCTTATGCTTTGGCTCTCTTCCACTCTAACCTCTTTTTTTTTTCCTTCCCCTCCCCCATGGGTTTCTGTTAAGTTTCTCAGGATCCACATAAGCGTGAAACCATATGGTATCTGTCTTTCTCTGTATGGCTTATTTCACTTAGCATCACACTCTCCAGTTCCATCCATGTTGCTACAAAGGGCCATATTTCATTCTTTCTCATTGCCACATAGTACTCCATTGTGTATATAAACCACAATTTCTTTATCCATTCATCAGTTGATGGACAGTTAGGCTCTCTCCATAATTTGGCTATTGTTGAGAGTGCTGCTATAAACATTGGGGTACAAGTGCCCCTATGCATCAGTACTCCTGTATCCCTTGGGTAAATTCCTAGCAGTGTTATTGCTGGGTCATAGGGTAGGTCTATTTTTAATTTTTTGAGGACCCTCCACACTGTTTTCCAGAGTGGCTGCACCAATTTGCATTCCCACCAACAGTGCAAGAGGGTTCCCGTTTCTCCACATCCTCTCCAGCATCTATAGTCTCCTGATTTGTTCATTTTGGCCACTCTGACTGGCATGAGGTGATATCTGAGTGTGGTTTTGATTTGTATTTCCCTGATGAGGAGCAACATTGAGCATCTTTTCCTGTGCCTGTTGGCCATCTGGATGTCTTCTTTAGAGAAGTGTCTATTCATGTTTTCTGCCCATTTCTTCACTGGGTTATTTGTTTTTCGGGTGTGGAGTTTGGTGAGCTCTTTATAGACTTTGGATACTAGCCCTTTGTCCAATATGTCATTTGCAAATATCTTTTCCCATTCTGTTGGTTGCCTTTTAGTTTTGTTGGTTGTTTCCTTTGCTGTGCAGAAGCTTTTTATTTTCATAAGGTCCCAGTAGTTCATTTTTGCTTTTAATTCCCTTGCCTTTGGGGATGTGTCAAGTAAGAAATTGCTGTGGCTGAGGTCAGCGAGGTCTTTTCCTGCTTTCTCCTCTAGGGTTTTGATGGTTTCCTGTCTCACATTCAGGTCCTTTATCCATTTTGAGTTTATTTTTATGAATGGTATGAGAAAGTGGTCTAGTTTCAATCTTCTGCATGTTGCTGTCCAGTTCTCCCAGCACCATTTGTTAAAAAGACTATCTTTTTTCCATTGGAAAAGATGAGTTGGCCTGCTTTGTCAAAGATGAGTTGGCCATACGTTTGTGGGTCTAGTTCTGGGGTTTCTATTCTGTTCCATTGGTCTATGTGTCTGTTTTTGTGCCAATACCATGCTGTCTTGATGATTACAGCTTTGTAGTAGAGGCTAAACTCTAGGATTGTGATGCCTCCTGCTTTGGTCTTCTTCTTCAAAATTACTTTGGCTATTTGGGGCCTTTTGTGGTTCCATATGAATTTTAGGATTGCTTATTCTAGTTTCGAGAAGAATGCTGGTACAATTTTGATTGGGATTGCATTGAATGTGTAGATAGCTTTGGGTAGTATTGACATTTTGACAATATTTATTCTTCCAATCCATGAGCATGGAATGTTTTTCCATTTCTTTATATCTTCTTCAATTTCCTTCATAAGCTTTCTATAGTTTTCAGCATACAGATCTTTTACAACTTTGGTTAGATTTATTACCTTATAACCTTCCAGATGTCAAGTCCAGCTTGCTGTCGGAACACACTCCGTCTGGCCCCTCCCCTTTTGCAAGCCAGACTCAGGGGCTGTGCTTGGCCGGCGGGCCGCCCTTTCGCCCAGCTCCCTCCTGCCAGTCCATGGAGCACACACTGCCTCTCCGCCCTTCCTACCCTGTTCCGTGGGCCTCTCGTCTGCACTTGGCTCTGGAGACTCCGTTCCGCTAGTCTTCTGGTGGTTTTCTGGGTTATTTAGGCAGGTGTAGGTGGAATCTAAGAGATCAGCAGGGTGCGCGGTGAGCCCAGCGTCCTCCTACACCGCCATCTTCCCAGGATTCCTATTTTATTGATTATTACAACATGGATCATTTGTTGAAAAGCATGGCAGGCAAATAATACAAGGGATTCTCATGTTCCTCCTTTGGATGTCATCTATTTGTAAAGAACCTAACTAAAAAAAGAAAGAAAGAAAGAAAGAAAGAAAGAAAGAAAGAAAGAAAGAAAGAAAGAAAGAAAATGAAGAACTATTAAATTAAAAGAGAAGCTGCAAATTAATCTAAAACTTTGCATTTAATAAGTGTCTCAATTAAATGTACAAGATTGAAAAGCTCCGGCTGGATGGGTGGATGGGTTAGGAGAGAAAGCAAAAGAGTGTATTTGCATAAGTTTTACTCTAGAATTGAATTAAATGGTACAACTTCTCAAGATTCAGTGCAAAAATCACATATGTAGCTATGATCAGGGAATTGAAATAGATAGCTTTTATTATTCAAAGAAGTATACTATGATATTAATCAAAAGAAACCAAAGAGAATGCATTTCACTTATTTGATGAGCATATTTGGACAGATTTTAATGTACACAATGGAGACAACTATAGAAAAAAAATCTCAGTTCCTTCTTTCCTGACTCTTTGATGCATAAATCATTTTTGGTTGAGATATTCATTTAAGATATTAAAGCCTTTACATTTTTTTATAAAGTTGTAGAATTATATGTAAAAGGATGTTTCTAATGGACTGACTTTTATCAAACTTCCAAATCCTATTTTCTGAAACTAGTCTTTTGGACCCTTTTTTAGAAAGTCATATAGACAAAATAAAAATGCAAAAAAAAAAGGGTATCTGTAATACATTTTTCATCAACATTTTTTTAGATTTCTTGCTTTAAAATGACAAAAAACTGGAGTGCCTGGGTGGCTCAGTTGGTTAAACATCTGACTTCAGTTCAGGTCACATTATCACAGTTTGTACAAGCCCTGTGTCGGGCTCTGTGCTGACAGCTCAGAGCCTGGAGCCTGCTTCATATTCTGTGTTTCCCTCTCCCCCTACCCCCATCAAAAATAAGTAAACATTAAAAAAAAATTTAACTGACAAAAAGCTCTGCCCAGATGATGAAAATACCTAGCCTTTTGCCCCAAAAGGACAGAGAAAGAAAGACAGTTAGTCATTAGATTTTAGTAACTAGAGTAAAGATTTCCTGAATTTTTACTCTTTTCAACTCTGGTGATGGACTTAGGATGCATACTATATTATTAACTTCTGAACATATAGACTAAAACAGGCATGGGTTACAGCTTTGGGTAAATTTATTTATATATTTTTTAATGTTTATTTATTTTTGAGAGAGGGAGAGAGATTGTGAGCAGGGGAGGGGCAGAGAGAGGGAGAGACACAGAATCTGAAACAGGCTCCAGGCTCTGAGCTGTCAGCACAGAGCCCCACACGGGGCTCGAACTCAGGAACAGCAAGATCATGACCTGAACCGAAGTTGGATGCTTAACTGACTGAGCCACCCAGACACCCAGCTTTGGGTAAGTTTAGTAAACCAATATCAGTAAAACCCATCTGAAGTCATTGGCCAGTATAGTGGGTCCACTTTACTTAGAAGTCCGTATTAATAATTACTTTGGACATAATGTCAAATCCCATCTATATAATGTGAGACTCATAAATATGAGACTCCATGGCCTTAAAATCAAATTGTTGACTACTGACACTCTATAGATCTTTAGACAATTCTAGAACAACTATGAGTTCAAGGTGTTTATATTGTTTTTAATTATTACAAAATGACTTATTTTGTAACAATTAATTGTACTATCAAGATAAAAAGTAGTTCTGCTAAAATGTAGACTTGCAACTGATTAGTAAAAACATCAGAAGAAATTCTAGAAGATACCTCAGTCCATAGATGTGCTCATAGCCACACAAAGAAGATTGGGATGCACTGCTGACACCTTGCGTTCAAGTTGCTGCAATCAGATTCATTATTTTCCCCCCTTTCTGCCCCCTTTCTTGGTTAATTTCTTTGCTATCTTTTTAGTCACCAATGTATAAACTTTGAACTCCTTCCTCCTCTTCACTAAGTTCTGGTCATTAAGTTCTATGGTTTTACCTCTGAAATGCCTCTTGACTCAGTCTTCTCCGTTCCCTTTTTATTTCCTTGATTCAGAGCTTTACTGAGCTATCGCATTATGCTACTAACTGGTCTTCCAATCTCTCTAGCCTCCTAAGATACTTTAGGAATCTTTGATTGTTTTGTACTTTTCAGGATCAAAATCTAACTTTTTGATGGTACCATTAAGGTCCTTCCTTGCTTCAGTATTGTTATTACTAATGGGTAAAACTAAGGCTTTAGGGTCATACAGACCTGGATACAGATTTCATCGTTATCACTTTCTGTGTGTTTTGCTCAAACAGGTTTCTTAACTTTCCTAAGAATAGTTTCCATATCAATAAGTTAGTAATGATAGCAATAATAATTTACAACTCCTAGAATTTTTGTGAGGGTTAAATTCGTTATAGTCTACTTCAAGTGCTCAATGTGTGATAAGCATTCAACATGTTAGTTTTCATTTTTGTATCTCATCATTTTAGCCACCATGCTGATTACTTGCTATGCTGTTTTCAGATTCCATCTATCTGCTTGGGCTTCTCTATCTGATGAACTCCTACTTGCTCTTCAAAGCTCTATTTAAATGCTACTTCTTCCGTGAAAATTTCATTGGCTGAACTGAATTAATCACTCTCTCTTCTGAGAGTCACATTTGTGTGAGTTTAATGTGTTTAGCTGACTAGTAGAGATGTGTAAACAATTGAAGTCTATTATGCTCCCACAGCAAACTTTGTGATAAAGATATGATGCCTCTGATTTTCAGAAATAATTTCAGTGTAAGCAACTACATGGAGAAGGCATGTATGTGTTTTAAGAGACCACACCCCCAAATGTTTCTACTACCTTAATTATGGTGAATCCTTCTGAGAAGCGCTGATCTGCTCTGTGGTGTAACCTATGTACAGGATTAAATGTTTGATGATGTGAGACAACATTTCAGAACAAAGTAAGCATAGAAGTAGAATGGGGATTTTAGACACATAAGAAAAATGTTCTTATTAATAGCCAAATTTAGGGCAAATCAGCCAAATTTCACCCCAAGATGAATAAATTGGAAGACTTACGCATTACATTAAAATCATTGGTATACGTACAGTCAGTTTGAATCATTAGGCCAGAAACACAAATAAGCTGTCTTAGCCACATCTTTATTTATTTATTTTTTTCACTCACATCTTTAATTCAAAATTCTTCCTATCACCATTCAACAATGATAAACCATTTTAAGTTTTGCATCTGTCCTGATAAGGCACATATGTCTTGGGACACCAAAAGAGTCATTTTTCCCATGAAGTAGTATGGAGAATCTCTGATTTGATCTGTAATTGATTGGAGGAACTCAGATTATGATTCAACAAGGCAGACAGTGAGAGATGAACTGCATGAAATCTAGCCCTAGGCACAGATTTATACCACAGAAGGCTACGATTTTACCTTTTAAATATTTCTAGGGAATCTTACCTAGAGTTAAATAAAATACTGAATTATCATAAAAACATGCACTATTTTCCAGCTTCTTTATAAAATCCTCCAAAAGTATTGGAAGCTATGAAATAAAGCATCATGTGAAGCAGAGTTGTCTTGGTTACAGACGAAAAAAGAAATGTTCAGAAACATATGTCATAAATAGTAAAACTGTTCATCAGCAAACAATTTATTGTTTGCATTAAAAGATATTATACATTGATAAGGGATAAGTTGCAATATGGAATAACCTTGCAGTAATAACATCATCGTTTAACACATTTATGTGTTATATGACCTGAGTTGAAGTCAGATGCTTAACCAACTGAACCACTGAGGCACCCATGTAGTTACCACTTTGTTTTCAAAAACATTGTGATTACATATGTATGAATCTTAAATAAAGTATTTTTTAAACTTGTTTTAGATCTTTATACAAATGACATCAAACTATAGTCTGTAAACTGGGACTTTTTTCCTCAAAAGTATCTTTATAAGATTTTTGTTATTGTTTTGGGTTCTAGTTCACTTTTAATGATAATATTCCATGAAATAATTTGCCATGATTTACCATTACATTTTGCTTACAGTTTTTAGGTTTATTATTTCAAGTATTTGCTTTAATAAACTGCCCTTCTAAGAACTTTCCAGTGCATGTTCCTTGGTGCTCATATGCCAGAATTTCTCTAAAATAAATGTATAAGACATTGGTGGCTTATAGGATATATTACCACCCGATTTAACAAGAGATTGTCAAATTATTTTCCAAACTGTCCTTGCTTACCTATCATCCACATTGCAAAAGAGTTCCCTTTGATTTACAATGTATTTTTTTTTATTATTTCATTTCCTTCATGGTGCATTGTGATGAAAATCTTCATATACTTGGATTTATCAATCTTTTTTTGTGATTAGCTTTTATTCTCTATTGTTAAAGAAATGAATTTGTTACCACACTTCCGGGGTGCCTGGGGTGGCTCAGTCCGTTAAGTGGCTGCCTTCAGCTCAGGTCATGATCTCGCGGATTGCGAGTTTGAATGCCACCTCGGGCTCTGTGCTAACAGCTCAGAGCCTTGAGCCTGCTTCAGATCCTGTCTCCCTTGCTCTCTTCCCCTCCCCTCCTCACAATCTGTCTCTCTCCCTCTCTCTCAAAAATAAACAAAACATAAAAAGAAGTTCAAAAAATAATTTCTTTTTGTCTTTAATATTTAATAGATTTTCTGTGATGACCCAAGGTGTGGTTTTCTTTGCCTATATTTTGCTGGGCATTCAGAATTGTTATAAATCTCTAGCATGGCATTTCATCAGTGTTGAAAAGTCTGTCATTTTTTTCTTTAAATGTTGTTCAGCCTCTTCTCTTTTTCTTTAGTTTCTCTCTCAAAATGAATAAACTTAAAAAAAATTATCTGAATTGCCATAAATACCCATTCACATGTCTTAGAACAATTATCTTCAATAGTCTTGTATACATATGCATTTTCTCTTATTATTAACAATTTGCAGTAGGGTGATACATTTGTTAAAGTTGATGAGCCAGCTTTGATACATTGTTATTAACTAAAGTCCGTAGTTTGCATTAAGGTTCACTCATTGTGTTGTACATTCTATGGATTATGACAAATGTGTAATGACATCTATCTACCATTATAGTATCGTGCAGGATAAATTCACTGCCCTATAAGCCCCTATGCTCCACTTAGTGATTCTTCCCTCTTTGTTCCTGAACTCTGGGCAACCACTGATCTTTTTACTGTATCTATAGTTTTGCCTTTTCTAGAATGTCATATAGTTAGAATCCTACAATATGTAACCTTTGCAGATTGGCTTCATTCACTTAGCAACATGCATTAGGGTTACGACCATGACTTTCATTCCACCATCTCATTTTTTTTTTAATTGCTGAATAATATTCCACTGTAAGGATATACCACAGTTTGTTTATCCATTTGCCTACTGATAGACATCTTGGTTGCTTCCATGTTTTGGCAGCTATGGATAATGCTGCTAAAAACATTAGAATGTCAGATTTTGTGTACATAGGTTTTCAACTAATTTAGGTAAATGCCAAGTAAGCATGATTGCTGGATCATATGGTAAGAGTTTGTTCAGTTTGTTAAAAAAAAAATGCCAAGCTGTCATCCAAAATGGCTGAACTGTTTTTGCATTCCCATGAACAGTGAATGAGAGTTCTTGTTTCACAATCTTACCAACATTTGGTGTTTTCAGTGTTTTGGATTCTGGCCATTCTAACAGGTGTGTAGTGGTATCTTGTTGTTTTAATTTGCAATCCCCTAATGATATATGATGTTGAGCTTTTTTTCATACGTGTATGCCATCTGTATGACTCCTTTGATGAGGTATCTATTCAGAACTTTGGTGAATTTTTAATTTTTTAGTTAGATTGCTTGTTTACTTCTTGTTGGGATTTAAGACTTCTTTGCATATTTTTGGTGCCAATCCTTTATGAGATTTGTGGTTTGCTAATACTTTCTCTCAGTCTGTGGCTCGTGTTTTAATTCTCTTAAAGTATGATTTTTTAATCACATAAATGGATTTTATCATTGTTATCATTTTATATCAATCACTATTTATGTCTGTGTTTACCTTTTTAGTAACCATTCATTCTTTCCCTTTGGACTGTCCTGTGATTATTTTTTTATTTACCTTTTCTCTTGAAATGAATTCTTTAGACTCCATTGTCAAAAAGTCAGTTTGTGGTAATCTGTCTAAATTTTGCTTATCTGAAAATGATTTTTTTTGCCCGACTTCTTCTTTTTAAATGTATTGATTTGAAGCCATTACCAACATGAACGAGCTATTCTGGATTTCTTTGTCCAAGATCCTAGATACAACTGTTTTTAAAGATTCATGTTACCTCATTTTTCTGTCTCCTAAATCTCATGTGAGTTCTTCTCACTGGTTAAATATAATCTAGAACTGTCTGGGGAAGGTAATTCTTTAAAACATAGTCTTTGTTGTTCCTGTGCCATGCCAAAGAAACTTAGACTAAGCAAAAGACAGAGTATCATGTAAACTCGCACATGTAAGGATAAGCCTCACTGAGAGGTAACATTTGAGCAAAGCTTTGAGTGATATAAAGAAAAAGAAATGATTAAGTTGTCTGGTGAAAGAGCATTCCAGGCATTGTGCAAGGACCCTGAGATGAGAGCATTCTTAGTATGTTCTAACAGAAGCCAAGAAGTCATGATGGTTGGAACAGAGTAGGCAAGGGTGAGAGTAGCATCAGACATGTTCAAAGAGATCATGGGAACCAGATCTTCTAGAGCCTTGTATGCTTTGTTTTGTTTCTTACTCTTAGTGAGATGGGAACCCAATGGGAGATTTTGAGCAAAGGAGAGACCTCACTGAAATAATAAAGTTGATTTTCCTTAATTTGTAAACAGAAATTCATCTTCACATAGGCTGTAAGAATAAGATGTCAGAAAACAATTCTAACACTCAAAGCATGAGTTAAAGGCTTTGATAAACAAAAAGATAAATATTTAACATGTTGAAGTCTATTTGGATTATATTTCCACTCAGTAAACAACATATAGGTTCATATAGGTTCATGTGTGGTCTATATGTGTACCATGCTGACTTGCTGTAATAAATGGTAAGAACGATGAGAAAGATGATGATGCTAATAATATACCAAGTGTCACTACTATCACATACTAGTTACTTATTTCCTGTTATATATATATGAATATCTATATCTATACCCATATCTATATCATCTATATCTATATCTAATCTATATCTACATCTATATCCATTTATCCTCTATCCATGCCTTTATAATGAGTGCAATTGGCTTATAATAAGAAATCAGTAACCAGCCTGCCATGGTAAATAATAATCTCATATATCACAAACACGCACATATTTAATTTAAGAGCATAAATGTGACATACACACTTTCAAATATGATGTAATAAAGTAACATATCCTATAGGTGGTGGACTTAGAATAAGACAGTCTGCATCCTGCTTCCTGAGTTACTTGTGATTACAATAAATTTCCTTCATTTACCTACTTCAACATGCTCCACATATTACTTTTCCCCTTGAGATTATGACTCTACATTATATAGGCCAAATAAGATTCTTTTAAGAAACACTGGAAATCTCATCAGCATATTTACATACTCATCACAGAGGATTTGCTACATTGCCTAAAGTTTTAAAAATAGTGCATACTACTTAGCTAATACAGTCTGAAAGCTTTGTATTTCTATATAGTAAGTTTCATTTTAATAGCATTCCATTTATGGAATGGAATTAAATAAGTACAAATTGTCTAAAAGTTCAAGAATAAAATACTATTTAAGGGAAATAGAATTTTAGTAACAATTTCAGCTATATTGAGCCAACATTAATCTGATTGCTAAAAAATTATTCTTAGAATTTTTTTGTAATTAGATAAAATTTTCTAATTCCAACACTCTCAGAAGAAGAAATTGCTCCTATGTAATTTTGAGAAGTATTGTAACTATTTTATAGTTTTCTGTAATTAAAAAAAAATGAGAAGGGTATCTAGAGAAGATATGTTTCTTTACATCTAAATATTTGATGGCACATATTTATTAAGTAATAATATCTACCACATTGTCTATCCTCTATTGAATCACTCATGATTGATATCAATAACTTGTTTAGTATAGACCATAATTTCTGTTTCATTGGTAGTGATAAATGATAGACTGTGGTAAGAGAAAGGCTATTTGCAAGTTTTGGTATCTGATTACAGTTAGTTGATAACACCTTGTTATGATATTAAGGCAGTTAGGAAACATCAATAGGAGCTGGGCCCCTTAGAACCTTTTTTTAAGTTTATTTATGTATTCTGAGAGAGAGAGAGAGCACCCGAACAGGGGAAGTTGCTCCCCTAGGAGCAGCCGAAGCTTCCTCTGTTTCTCTGTTCCTCTGGTCATTAACTACCAATAGAGAGAAAAAAAAAAGACCAGGAGAAATGAAATAACTATATTATTAACAACAAATAAAATCTACTTCGATATTAATTAAATTAAAATGCTACCTAAAACATTAGTTGATAGGGTGAATTTTAGTTCTTATGTTTATTGATGATTGTGTGGATATGTATACATGGCACTAAGAAAATTTTGCATTGATTCATTATGACTCTTATAGGTGAGTATTAGAATGAAACATTTAAACATGTTTAGCATTGAACAGGGCTTTATAGAATGTAGATTATGAATAAATATATGATGAATGAAGAAATTTAAAAATATAAAAGTTTGACTTTAAATACTAAGACTTTTGAACAAACTTTTATAAGCATTTACAGCACCCAATGTAATAAACAAGATTGATGTGGCTTTCATGTATGTATTGAAATTTTCACAATTTTTACAATTCTGTGAGTGGGATTTATGAATCCTGTATTTATAATAAAAGAAACTGAGACTTGTAGAATGAAGGAGATTTCAGTTAAATGTATTTAATATCTATTCTTTGAAAATCAGTTTTTTGGGGGGCACCTGGGTGGCTCAATCGGTTGAGCATCCAACTTCGGCTTAGGTCATGATCTTGCAGTTCATGAGTTAGAGCCCCACGTCAGGCTCTGTGCTGACAACTCAGAGCCTGGAGCCTGCTTCATATTCTTAGTGTGTGTGTCTTTCTCTCTGCCCCTTCCCCACTCACTCTCTGTCTCTCTCTGTCTTTCAAAAATAAATACATGTTAACAAAATTTTTAAAGAAAGAAAGTTTGTTTAGAAACCAGTATGAAAGCCAAACTAGGGAAGTAACTTATATAGGGACGTATCTTCTTATAGTCAAGCCGTAAAATGGACTTTAAGGATATCTGGGTATTTTGAAATATAGGTTCAACTTGTTAAATTTCTGAACATACCGAATTACCAAAAATTCATTTATCTATTGTCTATGATACCATTTTTGTTTCTAAAACTCAGAGTAGAAAAATATCATGCATCGTGAACATTTCTTATAAATCTAGACATTTCCTCATGGCTTTCAAGTCAATCACAGACCTGGCCTAACCTTCTAAGTCACTGAACTTGAGAGATTATGACCCAAGGAAGCCTCGCTCTGTGAAGACATCAAAAAAAAGAAACTTTTGAAGAAAATTGGAATTTAGTTACTTGATCTTCATGAGATTGAGATCTAATCCTTTCCTTTGCCAGAGTCAATGGGCAGTTGTCTCTACTCCAACTTATTTTTAGAGTGATATATAGCAGAGATGTGAAACCCCATGAAAAGATTTTTTAAAAGACACAGAACTTAAACTTCATATCCAAAAAGAAGATGCTATTGTCATTTTATCACTGCCTAAACTCAACTTTATAAAGGCAAAGAGGACACCAGTAGACTATTATAACATCAGGTATTGGAAACTATTTCTCTAATGATGCCAATAAAATTAAGCCAAAAACATACATATCATAATCATTTTCAAGTAAGTACATGACAATTAAGTTCAAAATGACTTTGACTTTATAATAATACATACATATAGAAGACCTTGAATAGTACATTTCAATAGCACCAGAAATAATATAAGTACTGGTATAAGGAGAATTGTCTTTGAAACTTGATGGGTTTTGATAGTGATAAAAACATACTAATTAATAATTTCAAGTCTATATATTCCAGGCTCTGTGAATCATTATTTCATAGAAACCTCAGGCAAATCCCATATGGCAGGTATTTTGCCATATGGCAGCTAATATTTCCATGCCCCATTCATAAATGAGTATAATAAGGGTGAGAGAGATGTTTAAAATTGCCCAAGTTCTCAGAGTCTATAACAGAGGTAGTGCTGGAACCAGATCTCACAGAAGGGCCCAAGTTCTTAACTATGCCACTATAAAATAATACCTCATATATAAGTATCTTATTTATTATTTGTTTCAGCTATATTAACTTCAAAAATTGATACATGTAATATTTTTTACAGAGATCATTTCCTTGCCAATTTATTTTAAGTCATAAAATAATATAAAAGAAATTTATATTTGCGGTGGGGGGAGGAAAGTAATTGACAGGAGATAAGGGATATAAAAAAAATACAAAATCCGGGGCGTCTGGGTGGCGCAGTCGGTTAAGCGTCCGACTTCAGCCAGGTCACGATCTCACGGTCCATGAGTTCGAGCCCCGCGTCAGGCTCTGGGCTGATGGCTCAGAGCCTGGAGCCTGTTTCTGATTCTGTGTGACTCCCTCTCTCTCTGCCCCTCTCCCGTTCATGCTCTGTCTCTCTCTGTCCCAAAAATAAATAAACGTTGAAAAAAATAAATAAATATTCGTTTCTTTAAAAAAAAATACAAAATCCAAGGCAACTAAGTATTCAATATTTAAATATTTATATTTACACTAAAAAAGTGTATATACAAAGAATACATAAGGTCATGAGATCATGTCCTGAGCTGAAATCAGGAGTCTGACATTTTAACAGGTTGAGCCACCCAAGTGCCCCACAATGACCTATTTTATATGGAAATGTGAAGTTTATTTGTTCCCAAAGTATTGAACCAATGGTCTAAATATTTAATACAAGACTGCCCTCCCCCAAAACAATGAAGTATAAAAGCAGAAAGATTGGCCATAGAATAATTTATATTGATTATCTTCATGAAACATAAACTTGGGTTTTGCATGTGTACCAAGTGCTAGAAACCATAATAAGTCTCATTATAAAGAATATAGTCAACTCATCCATGTATATGATGCTGATCATGCAGCAAATCTACCACACTCATTAAAATTATGGACATTCATTACCTGGGTTCTGACATAAGCCTTTTGTCAAAACGTCAACTAGTTACATTATATAAGCATAAATTGAATGACTATTTATCCACACACTCTAAAGAGGAAGGAGGCAAAGATTTTATCATTCCTTATTATAGTCCTTGTCCACCATTGGTGTCTGTTATGTGATCATCTATTCTATTAATGATCCTACACGTTTCCATCAGAGTCAATTGGATGAATAACTAACTACTGTTTAAACAAGGTCATTCCCCACTACGGAGTGCCTTAGCCTCATTAATGATAATGGGAGGGAGGGCGGCTGGCCTGCATCAGCATGAAATAGGCTTAGTAGGAAACATTCAAAGATCAACAAGAAAATTACAGCTTTTTAAAAGTTATTATTAAAGAACTCATTCTCTCTAAGAAGCAAAAGTCAAAGCAATTAAATGGCCTGTTTGTATTGGCTATCAAAATATACATATTCACTGGATGGTACTACATTTGAAAGTTCAAAATAAATAGCGTGGCTCTTTTATTTTTATTGCTGCCTGTGTGATACATGGGAAGGAAGAAATGGTTCCTTCCCCTCCATCTTCCAACCCTATTTATGTTTTTGCTTTTTAATTCAAGGTTGTATATTTTGAGTCTTAAGATACTATTTAACTTGGGTGAGCTTTGTTTCTGGCCTAAGGCTCTTCCATGTTAAGTGTTTTATTTTTAAGTCTGGATGTGAATTGAACAGACACAGATGGGGGTTAATGGACTGCAAGTCCTCATTGTGTGAAACTAAAAGCTTCTTTTAATAAGGTGCCTATTAAACATTTGCCAGTTGCTGCATGTTTATGATAATTCAATCTAGCTGAATGTTAATTTTACCTTAGAAGATTTAAAGCACTAGTTCTCAAACAAAATACGTTAGAATCACCTGGGGTGCTTGTTCTACTTCTGGGGCTCAAGCTCAGTGATTTTGATTTTTAGTTGGGCCTGAGATCAAGAAAACTTAAAGCACCTCAGAGAAGGACTACATTTTGAGAAATACTGGTTTAAACTTAGAGTTGTTAATTTCCATGATGTATTTAGTGAAATCAAGAATGGCTAATAGTTTCATTTTTTTTTAAGATCTAATTTCTCATGTCACCTTCCTTTTCTTGTCCCCTCCCAAACTTTATTTTTTATAATGTGTTTGCCAACAGAAGACAAGTATTGCTAAACTTAGCTAATTTTTGCTAGGAAAAAAAAATCATAGTCCTGATAAAAATCAACAAAGCAATAAAGTCACACATAATATTTTGAAAGAAATGACGTTCACAGGTTTTGCCTCATAAAGTTCAGCCTAAAGCATCTTTTTTTTAACAAGACGTAAACTTGGATTCTTAATTATCCAGGTGTTCATTTTCCTTTCTTATATTATCATCATACATAGGTAGCCTGCTCTTATAGTTTCTAATAAAAATTAGTCATTTCTAATAATTAGAAAAATTTTAGGCAATTCCAGAACGCTGGTTCTGTCACTTACTAACATATCTTATTATTTAACTTTTAATCAATTCTGTCAAAAAAAATAGTTTTTAATAGCTCTTATAGGATTGCTGTTACTCTAGCTGAGCTATTGTATGTAAAGCATTTAGCACAATTACTTGCACATGTGAAATACTCAGCACCACCTTGAATTAATAGTATTGTCATCTTCCTAATTATTAGTAAAATATGCTTTTGTGATTATAATGAAACTGTTTATAATTCGTAGATCATTTAAAGGAACTAAACATTTTCCCTTAATATAATAAGAGATTTCTTTTTTACTGAATGATCCATCTACTGTAAAACAGTTGTGTGTGCTGCTTTTAGATCCAAACGAGGGTGAATAAGGCAATGACAGATCAATGCATAAACCAATGGCATTCTGACATGACAGTTAAATAGGTTCAAGACAAACAATTTTGTGTTGTCAGGGTTGTCTTTATAGTAAATTCAAAAATGACCGTGGAAACAATGAATTCTGCATGTGTATTACTTCAGATGTAACATGATGCAGGCAGAGTAAGAATGTAAGAGACTATAGTATCCAGGAATGATACAATGTGGTAGAATGGTCTGTTCCTATTGAAATTTTTACCTGTTACAGAATGGAGGCTGTTGGACCATGTAACTAAAAAGCACAACTGGCTTTCAAGCGATATTTGTAGCAATTTGAAAAGAAAATCAAAAGTGAATCAGAAATTATTGAAAACAAGAAGATTCAAACTATTCACTTTGGAAAAGATTAAAAACCAAGAGAACACTACTAGAAATGCCATCAAGTAAAGTGACCTTTCCTAGTAGTCAACACAAATTAAACTAGAAACGTAATCAAGAGGATATTTACTTTGAAACTTGCTATTTCAATTTTCTTCCTTGATCTTGTGGTTGATACAAGTACTCAAACAGGTACACACACGGCATTTGTTGTTGTCTCTTTTCTTGAGTACCATTAGACACACATGGACTTTTAGAAATGCAATGTGTTGCAATCACTTGTAAATATCGTTTTTGAATACTTCAGCCAGTGGAAAAAGTGGACAATGCATTATAGTCTCATCTAATACATTCTCACCGCAGACCTGTAATTCAGCCACTTCCCTAGAAAGCCTACTTATGTATGGTGGGAGAAAAAAAACATCCTTAAGTGTTAAAAAATAATGGCGATTTTGCAAAGGGTAATTTAGAGAACAAACAGAACACTTAAAGGAGGAAGGGCTCTATGACCAAATAGTTCATCATAAAGCCCAACTAAGCCTGATGAGGAATAGCTGTCCATTCCTCCCTACTGTTCCAGAGGAACAGCATTTTAACTGAAAGATGCATCTGGACAAGAGGTTCTCAGACACTGGTACCCAGAAGAATCTCCACAGGAGCATCTTGAAAATACAGAGATTCTAAGCTTGTGTGTCTGGGTAGGCATCTGACAATCCAAAATTTAACCAATATCCCCAGGGAATTCTGATGGCTGTGATCCATACTTAGGAAATTATGTAGGAAAGCTTTTGGTGTGTTAGCAACAGCCAGGCAGCTCATAGACGAATAGACCCCATTCTGCTGTCACTTCTCAAACCTGTAGAGCTCACTGTTCTTCATGATTACTGTCTGTGTACCTCTTCACGGACATAGATGACCACAGGGTTGTAAGTCATCTTCCTTGCTTCACCATCTATTCTAGGCAATCTAACCTGCAAGATTACCTGTGGGTCCAATCATCTCCTTCATCTCCCAAGCTGGGAATTCCAGTTATATTAGCATAAGCATAATTTATACAACAAGATGTAAACTTAGGTCCAATGACTAAAGAATTACTCTGCACCATATTTGTTAAGAAATGCTATTTTTGAGGGCCATGAAAAGAGGTTGGAGATGGGCATGAGGGGAATGTCAGTAAATAAGGAAGAAGAGAAGAATCACTAAAATGCATTGGCTGCTTATTTTTTTTCCAGGTACTGCATTAAGATATTTATATACTTTCATCCTAAGAAAAACTCAGTTAGGTTGTCTCTATATTTATATGAGTACATATATATGTAATATATGTATAGTATTACACATTAAACATTATTTTATTTTATATTATAATATTAGAAGTAAAGGTATAAAGCTCAGACTGATAAAATAATTTTATAGGGAACAAGCTAAGATGTAGGAAAACAGAAATTTGAAGTCAGGTTAGTCTGCCTGATTTTATAAAAAGTATGAGAGTCTGAAAAGGAAGCATAAAATAAAAGAAATCTTATCAAATTCTAAGGAGATAGATTTTAGTCTCCACAACAGAGAAATTGGTTTAACTACAGCACAGAAAATAAAATTGAAAATGTATTACAGCAAAAGAGATTCGGCTTTAACATTAAAATCATATATTTTGGAATCTTGTACCTAAAAACATGGTGCTGGAAATCTAGAATAATGATACTCTTTGATATTTTACCTATACTTACTGGTATATTTTGGAATGAGATGCAACCCTCCCAAAACCTTTATAGAGAAGCGTCTTTCAGGCTGCATGATGAAATTTCACTTTCAAGTAAGAAAGAAGATAAGGCAGTGAAACTCAAAGCATATCTAACCACTGTTCAGATCCTTCCATAAAGCCAGAAAAAGCAGGGTGGTTCCAAAGCTAGTGTAGAATTGCTCCATAATCTAGCTCAGAGAGAATTCAGCTTTATAGAAAATACTTTCAGAATCTCCTTGTGAATTTCCTTGCCAACTCCAGAACCCAAGAAGCCCAGCCTTAATGACATTTCCTTGACATATTTTCCTTCTTTCTCAAGGTCAGCAATGTTGAACTCAGTCAAACCCAAAACAGAAGAGGAATGCATACAATATGTGATGTTTGTTAATTGCTTCTTTTCTGATTTGATTGAAGTGTAATTTTACATAAAATGAGTCATTAAATGGTGCAATTTTAATCTTCTTAAATTTAAAAATTTACTTGGAATTTTTCCTGGCATCTCTGACAACCAAGGTTAAGCATTATTAACATATTTTTTCTATCTCATACATACACATTGTGTTATACTGTTTAATTGTACAGTGTGTTGTGTTAGAAATTGAAAATCAACTAAAGGGAGTAATGGTGAATTTATTTTTAATTATTTTTTTATCAAAATAATGATTCACTGTAGTTTAGGTAAGATAATGATGCTTTTGTCTGATGATAGACA
The DNA here is from genome assembly GCF_027475565.1 of Acinonyx jubatus. Classification (NCBI taxonomy): domain Eukaryota; kingdom Metazoa; phylum Chordata; class Mammalia; order Carnivora; family Felidae; genus Acinonyx; species Acinonyx jubatus. The sequence continues at coordinate 22,886,871 of NC_069390.1, read as the reverse complement.
TAATCATAATGTAAACCAAAGTAAAAAGAAGAGAGAGCTTGAATAATCTAAGTAATATTATATTAAAATGTCAATAATTGGAATGATAATTGTGAGTATAAAACCCTTCTCTAGATTATCAATGATATAATAAGTCAAACTACCACTAATATCAGCATAATATAGCGCACTAAACTCTAATAGAAAAATGCAGACTTTAGCCTTAGTTACAATTTCTCACTACTGACTGCTAATACCAGGTTCTCATTAATAGTCATGACACAAACAGTCTGCAGTTCCAAGTTTTTAGAAGACACATTTGCTCCATTTTCCCTTTTGGCAAATAATACTCTCTGACACAACTTCTAGTCTTTCTAGTTCTTTCTTCTTTGCATACTTGACTTTTTCTTTGCAAATAACTTTCCTCTTTCCACTTTTTTCTCACTCAAGCAAATCAATAGCTCTAGTTTTTTTGACTGGTCTAATTAAAGTGACATAAGACAGATTTTCAGTAGGCAAACTAATTTTATAGGTATGGGAGATTATAGAAATATGAAACTCAAAGAAGAGACCAAAGCAGGCAGCTTGTATACCTTTTAGACAAATGAACAAAAAGTCGGTGAAGAATTGGTAACACAAAGAAGTTTGGGCTTGGATTAGTAACTTAGTGACGAAGTTGCAAGATTTGTTCATACAGCCTTCTTAGTTCTAAAGTCTCTATCTCTGGTGATAAGGATGTCTCTCTACCTCCTGGGAGGATGCCTTTCACATGGTGGGGGGGTTATTTCCTGCCTTCAGGGGGGCGGCAAAGGAGGTTCAAAGTGGTGGTGTTTCACCCGCTCTTTCCTTAGTAACTTCAATTCAAATAACCAGTAAGCCAGAGTGATATATTTTGGGGTGGCATATTCTGCTCTCTCTCACTTAATATTTCTGCTTCTTATTTAAGAGGGATTTGAGGAGGACAGATAGAGAGTATATTCTGATCATTTGGGGGTCTGATTTGCACATCAATCACAAAAGTTAAAAGAGATGGGGAAGAAGGGATCACTGTCAGATTGGCTGGAGAATAGAGGACAGATACCAATTTCCTCCTTTTCCAACTTGAATTCTTGGCCAGGTAATTTGTTGTCAGAACTTTGGTAGTGTCAGTTACAGACAGAACATAAATCTATAAAACTGTGTCATGAAGTACTTTGGTCATGCAAAACAGAATGCAATCTGATGCCTTTTATTGATAATCCCAGTTTCTCCACAGTAGTGATACTTCCTGCCTAAAACAAATTTACCTAGGACAGGGCTTATGACTCATAAAGATTCTGAGAACCAGCCCAGCAGTAAGCTTGAAAGATCTGATGAATATACAACAGTACAGACAGCTGTGTACCAGGTAATTGTTTTAACTTTTGAACTACTGAGACTACTACTACTGATAATAAATGAAATCATTCCTACATCAAAATAGTGGGCATCTCTTTCACCAAAAGACTTCAGAGGTTTGATAAGTCAATTCTCTGCCCTAGGTATGAGAGGTAGCTCTATGATTTCAATGGGATACTTAAAAGATATTCAAAGTTAGGGGCACCTGGGTGGCTCAGTCAATTAATCATGTGACTCTTGATTTCAGCTCAGTTCATGATCTTGTGGTTTGTAGGATCAAGCCCTTCTGTGCTGTCGGTGTGGAGCCTGTTTGGGATTCTCTCTCTCCCTCTCTCTCTGCCCCTCTCCTGCTCGCGCTCTTTATCTCAAAATAAATTAAGAAACTTAAAAGGTATTCAAAGTTATTTATAAATGACAAAAGATATAGGGGCACCTGGGTGGCTGAGTCGGTTAAGTGGCCGACTTCAACTCAGGTCATGATCTCGTGGTCCATGAGTTCGAGCCCCACGTCGGGCTCTGTGCTGACAGCTTGGAGACTGGAGCCTGTTTCTGTGGTTCCCTCTCTCTCCCTTTCAAAAATGAATAAATGTTTTAAAAAAATTTAAATAACAAAAGATATCAAGTCCCACTTACAAATACTTTCTCATTTCATAGTTTATTTGTCCTTAAGGAAATTAGAAGGCCTGCCCTCCCACAGCTTACCCATAACTGAAATATTCAAATATCACACTGTCTTTGTTCAGGACTAATTTTATTATTATTGGACAACTCTTCGGCTGCAAATGGCTACTAGAAGAACAACCTATTTAACAGTTGTCAGTCATCCCTATTTTCTGGTAGACTTCCGAATTAAATCAAGCAGAAAACATTTATAGAAAGCCTACAGTGGCATTACTCTGAATGTATCAGTAAAACTAATGGAGACTCAATACAGGGCAACAGGGATGACAAACAAAATAAATACCACAAAATAGGGACATTTTAAATACTAATGGAATTCACATATTTATTTTGCTTGAAAATGAGAGAGAAGAAAAGATTGGGGTGCAAATTCAGTGAGTGACTTTTTGAATGCTTAGCAAGTTAAAATATGAAATGAGAAAATGAGAATTTGGCTCTGAGAGGGAGCAGCAGAATCATTTTAGCTCTCTGGACACCGCCTAGTGAGAACAGGACTTGGTAAGGCCTGGGTATTTGTTTTTTGTCTTTCTCATAGAGGAGGGCAGAGCCATATTAAGCCAGGAAAATCAAAGTCCTGGATGATTTTATGAAGCAAAGCTTCTCCATCTGCCCAAACAAGAAAATGAAAAACATTTATTCTAAATCTATCCATTCCTTTTCTTTCCCCCATGAAATCATGATGATTGCCTCATCAAAATGTCTAAAACATGTATTTTAAATTAATTTCTTAGAAGCTTATAAGCAGATTGACAATGGTATTTCTCCTCTTTATCCCTTTTATTACCTTTTCTTTTGTCAATAATAATACGACAATGTAAAAAATAATAGACAATTTTTCAATGTTAAATATAAGAAACTGTAGATATTATATGTGTCAACTTGTTTAATTTTCACAATAATCCTATGAGGGAGATACTCTTACCATCTTCCTTTTACATATGAGAAAATTAAGTCACAGAGTTTGGATAAATTTTCAATGGTCATTCAGTTTTAAAAAGAATGGAGCTAGAAACCAGATAGCTAGATTCAAAATCTTAGCTCTTACATTTTTAAACTCCTTTATTTATAAATTGAATTACTGGGTATTTGTTGACCTTCTCTGTCAAAGGAGTCATTCCAATGTAAAGGACTGGTATGAAATCATTTTATGCATTGGGTTTACATGATCCAAAGATAAGACACCTGTAAGGCATTGAGACATCTAAATATTCATCCTGATATAAAAGTAGAATTTCTCTGTGCTACTCCAGAAACCAGAGTACAACAACTAGTAAACTGAGTGGCAAGAAGGTTAGTGATGAAACGCTAATGAATAGTGTTCCCAGGAAGGACATGCCTTGTCTCAAAGCTGTGAGTTACTTTTCACTGGACTTATTTAAAAATAATACGACTGTCTGGCAAAGACTTTGAGTAAAGGATTATCAGCCAAAGGAAAAATAGGACTGAACTTTCATAATACTGATTCCATAAATGGTAACTTTTAATTGTTAACTGATCTATAATGGGCAGATACTATCAACCATACGTATACACCACTCTCAGCTTTGCACCAGATAAAGGGAACTTGATCTTGGCTGATTCAGTTGTGTTTTCCTCCCCTGGACTATATATATATTTGGAATAGTTTCTCTCTGGAAATTGGATTTAGTTAAGGTTTCATCTTTTCTTTTTTTTACTAATATCTATGCTTTCTATTTAAAGATGTACTTCTTTAATCTTACACTATCTGTATGTGTGAGAGATAATAATCTATAATCCTATATTAATGTATGCAGAATTCATTTAGATAATTCAGAATGTCTTAATTAAAACACCAATAGATTGAAATTTCCATCCTTGAATTTTATATGTATTTGGAAAAGTAATGTTTGCACCATTGCCCAATTCTTCATGATATGTTTTAATACAAGACATTTTTCTAGCATTTCATGTGCCTTGAATATGGCAGATATCAAAAGAGCTTAAACTTATCATTGCTGAACTTACACACGCACCAAAATAACTTTTTTACCATCAGTCTCAGCCGAAAGCCCAAGGTTTATTTCCATTTATTTCTTTACCTGATAAACATATAGTTGCATGTGGCATATCAATGTTCCCATATGAGATCTTTTTTCACTATATATAAACATGGGATAATTGAAGAATAAGTGTTGAAAACATATATACTCATTATTATTCTCATTTTGTAACATAGGGTGATTGTTGATTTGTTCTGTCTCTGAATAGTATGTAGTCTCAGAGCACACATAATGACATGAAGGGATTTTATAATATTTTAAACCCACGGGAAGTCAGTGACACAAGAAGATAGCTTTCATTATCTTATTGAACGTTTAATATCTGCTGTAATAAATTTTATAAATTATTTATTTATGAACAGGCATTTCTATCATGGTCAAAAGATAAAGTGGAGACAGTAACATAACTCACATATTTGTTTTTCAGAGTGCCTACCTTCCTGTTTTAAAAAATTATTAGCTTCCTTTGAAAAATCTCATTAAATTATAACCATAAAGTACAAGGAAAGCACAACCCATCAGTAAAGTCATTTGAACTTTGCCCTGATCTCCACATGTGTTATTGACCACTCAAACCACAGAAGTCTATTTTCCAACCAAAGGCTGAAGGCAAGTGAAAGAAAGTAAAGGATAAAAGCGGCAAAGAGTACTGAAGTGGAGTTCTACTTTTCTCTAGATCTTTCGAAATATGAACTGTGTTCAATGTTTAAAAGTTAGGCGGATGGGGACACTTGCCACAATAGCAGCATCTACAGCAGCAACAATAGCACGTTATTGCCCTTAATTTTCTTTTTCTCTAGCAGGAGAGTCAAGTTCACTTGTTAACCTCCTCCTCATCCAACTTTCCCTGGCTATGAATTATAGAGCTTCAGTTATTTCAGCAAATAAGTTTCATCTCATTATTGAAGAGATGTATAGTATATATCTATATTTTCAGAGATTTCAAGTATCCATACTTTTTTTTTTAACTAAAATACTGTTTCACAAAAGGAAAGTTTATTTCATTCTAATGTCTTTTGTCACCTTGATCTGATCAATTAAAAAAATTAGTGGCCAAAAATAATCAATCCTTGTTTAGGACTTTAAAATAGAAATGCATATGAATCATAACTATGTAGTTCCATTGCCCAGTCTTACCAGCTCATGTGAATTCTCTACTAACTTTTATATAATTATTTGTGTGGCATTATTATGCCATCATAAATAAATGATTTATATAGTTTAAATTATGGTCTCTTAATAAAAAGAAAATGGATAACTTGTGGATGACAGGTTTTCCTTTAAAATTTTTTAAATGCACATTTAAATTTTTAATAAATGGCTCTGTTTGTTCATGTATCTTGGCCTAAGCATTTATCAAGCTTCTTTCAGTGAAATTTAATAAATTTGTGATAAGCCTTATTGAGTGTGTGAGATTTTAGCTCTATTTATCACACTAAGTCCAGGTGAAGTCTCAAGTAAAAATGGTTTCTTGGGGTGTAGAACTTTCATTGTCAAAGAGATATTCAACAAATTGATTCAAAAGTACTTGCCTTTGTGCATAAACTTTTTTATGTTAGTGGTGATGTGCACAATATCTGTCTACTTACAACATGTTTCAATTTAATATTTTGTATTCTCCAATCAATGGACCAGGTAAAGGACTTAGATATTTGCTTTGAGAAACAACCCTAAAGAAAAAATCAGTCAAAGAGTACTAACATTTAATAACATTAAAAAGCCATGAGACTTTTCTCAGCCTGGTCACCACAAGGAAATCTTTAGTTTCTTAGAACTCAGTAAGAAGAAGCTTGCAAAAGAGGCAAATTCCTCAGTCCTCCTTAGTGGATTCTCCCTAATGTTTGTCCACAAAACCACAGCAAGGGATCTTTTCTATCTTGGTTCTACAGAATATAACTTATGGCATTAAAACCATTCTGTTAAACAGGTAAAATTTCTAGCGCCATTCATAAGCACCTTTATTTTTATTTCCCATCATTCTTTAAAATCAGTTTAGTGAGGTTGGTTCTTCCCCTGACCCTAGATGTGAAATCAGCAATCGCATTCAAATTATGGGCCGTATTTATGTAACTATATCTTAAATCATTAATTAGCAAATGCAGCTCCATGTAGTAATCAAATCTCAGAAATTTTCTTTTTGTTTTCCCTCAACTCAGGCCTAGTGTAGATGGAAAGTCTGCCTTGTCCACTGAAGCTTATAATTTGGAAGCTTATAATTGGGAGTACTATGACCTGAATGTCTGTGTTTCCCCCGCATTCATATGTAAAAATCTTAATGCCCAGTATGCTTGTTTTAGGAGGTAGAACCCTTGAGGGTGATGAGGTCATGAGAGTGGAACCCTCAAGAATACTTTTGATCCTACAGAGCTCTGTAGCCCCTTCCACCATGTGAAGACACAATGAGAAGGCACCAGGTATGAACAAGGAAGAAGTCCTTCACCACAAGGCAACCATGCTGGAATCTTGATCTTAAATTTTCCAGCTTTCAGAACTGCAAGAAATACATTTCTGTTGTTTATAAGCTACCTAGTGTGTGGTATTTTGTAGCCTGAAGACTAAACGGGATAGTAAGGGAGAAGTTATTAACCATTGTTCTGTGTGAAAAGCTAACTTTGCCATACTGCTCTCTAGATATTTAAAGTCGACTTTCCCTCATGAAGTCTTTCATGGTTTCTTCAGAACCGTCATCATGGTTTAGGATCTCTAACCTCTCAGATGGCTAAGGTGGATGAATCTCTATTCCATCTTGTCACAATCTTGTTTGGCCCAAGGTTTCCCCGGATGCTTGCTTAGTTTTATTTGCTAATCTAGAGTCATTCTCTGAGAAAGCCTAAGGTGGTTCTAGAGTAATCTTGTCTCTCACAAAGGTACGTTTTTTATCCATGAAAAACTATTGTATCCTCTCCCCTAAGAAGTTGCTCATTGAGGCAGCAATCTTCCCTTTGCTCCACCATTGGAGCGGTTAGCCAGCCAGTTACTTGTCCTCAGTCCCTTGCTCCCTCAGAAGTCTAGATATCAATGTAAAATGTTGCACTGTTCGTTGAATAAACTCACTGCATTTTAACAAAAGCTTGAGTTTAGCAAGAAGGATGGGGACTCCATGGGATGGTAAGGCTAAATACTCTAATAACTCTCTCCAAAGAGTGAAAACATTTTTGTTCAAAACCTTCTAAATCGGGAGGTTTAAGAGTCTCATAAATTTTAATTTTTTTAAACAATGGCTTTTCCATCCCTGTGTTTGGTTTAGCATCTCCGTTTGAGGGTGCTATCTCTTGTTTGTGATCCTTTCGTAGATGTTTCCTTTTTATCATCATAGAACATTATGCACTGATGGTAAAGATGCATTCTTTTGCTTTCTCCAGGTAATAGGTTGAATTGTGTTCTGCTAGAAGATGTACCAAAGTCTTAACCCCTGGTGCCTGTGAATGTGAACTTATTTGGATTACATGTTATTGTGCATGTAATTGAGTTGATGTCATACTAGAATAGGTGGGTCCTTAATCCAATATGAATGAGTTCCCTATAAGAGATGAGACACAGAGACAGACACACACAGAGAAGAGATCACCACTGCACAGAGGGAAGACAGCCATGTGGCAGTGGAGGCAGAGGTTGGAGCCTTGGCGCTCCAAGCAGGAAATGACTACGATTGCCAATGAGAAGGCAAGAATTAGGCGAGAGAGCGTGGCTCTGCCCACCTTTTGATTTTGAACTTCTAACTTCCAGAAGTATATTCTAAGCCACCCAGTTTGTGGTAGTGTGTTGTAATGTACCATGAATCTAACACACTCCTCTTAACTAAATACTTAACGTATACATAAACCAGTGACACCATCACCGCAACCTCAGCGATATGCCCAAACTCATCAAGATGCACATGTGAAATGTGTGTAATTGTTTGTATACCTGTTATACCTCAAAGCTAAAAAGATTGAAAAAATTAATATATGTTATTATGGTTCTTCTAGAGTACTGTGCTACTGGCATTGAAATGTTGTATTCAGTCATGTGTTAGCCGATTATGAAGAGTGAGACTTGAAAGAAAAATATGTCCATCACTCTGATACCTGACTCAAAAGCTGGATATACTAATTGCTTGAAAATTTGGACAACACTTCAAGTAGAAAGTGAATTATTTAATTTTTCTTTTTGGTGTGAGATGGTATGATATATACGGCATTATTTTTAGAAAGTAAATGTATGGGAAGATGGGCCTGTGTAATTGTTTATGAGTTAGAGAATAGAATGTGAAGTCATCATCTATTTTTGCCCACCTGAGACTCCTCCTTTCTTTCAAGGAAAAGCATTCTAATTATACTTTAGATAACTGATTTGCCATTTTTTCACTCTACGTATATCTTGCACTAGGCCCATTCTATTTTGAATTCGTAGGGCAGGAACATGACCCTAGGCCTGGCTAATCAGAGATCCGTATCTCTGTGCTATAGAAATAGATTAAGAAATAACCACAGATATAAAGTTGGGAGATTGCATACCTTCAGACAATACTGATGATATTAGCTGGAAGTGGTATTCTCTCAATTCTCAAGTTGCTAAGCTGTTGGGATGTAAATAATGGTGGCAAGCTTTGTATTTCCACAAATGGGGTTAATGTAGAAAACTATCACTGAGAAATAGTAAAGACAATGTCCTGATAGCAGTGTTCAAACCTAAGATTCAATTATGCCTGAAAGCTCATATTTCTGACCTATAAGGCCAAAACCACATATGTTTTGTTTTGCCTCTCCTTCTGTAACTATGGGTGAGCTCTTTATCTTCCCATCTCTGGTGAACCTCTACATGTGTACCCATCATGTGATGGGAAACAATGTCTTGATTGTTGCTTGATAGACTCTGAGTTAATTCTACAAATGGTTTAGCTTTAAAGTCCAGTGGACTGGAAGTCATAGTTTGTTATCAAGCATCTCCTTCAGATTAACAAGGAATCCTCTGTAAACTTTTCTTAAGTTAGAATTAAGAGAATTTTTAATATTAAATTTTAATAGAATTATTTTCTGAATAAAGGGAACATATGCCACAATTTTCATAATGATATTCATATACATATTCGTTAATAATTTTGAAATACCTAACATGTTACCTACATATTTTAATGTAAAATTCACATAATCTCTCTAATAGTTTTTATGTATTCTACATAATTTACTACTTTCATTTTGTTTGTGTACTGAAATACAATGAGAGCAATGTCAGATTATCTCAATGCATGAATTTATTCACATATCTTAACTATTTTTAGTATACATGAAAGTATTCATTCAAACAAAGATTTATTGAATGAATAAATTTTAAAGACTTTCAATCTCAAAAGCAGGAGGCACACATATAAATAAACCAGATGTCAGAGAAATAATTATTTCTTTAGATTTGCAGTTACAGACACAAGCACACTCACATTTTCAAAGAAAAATACATTAGGCTATTTTTCCTATCTTTACTACTCAGAATTTTTTTTAAAAAATCTTAAGCAAATGAAGTTTTCTGTTACCTTTAAAATATGGACATAAAGTTAATAGAGTACAAATAGTGCAACTGAAAAGCATATAACTGTATACACTAAAATTACAGATTTTTTTAAAAAAAAATTAATGTTTATTTATTTTTGAGATTGAGAGAGAGAGAGGGAGAGAGAGAGAGCAGGGGAGGGAGACACAGAATCCAAAGCAGGCTCCAGGCTCTGAGGTATCAGCACAGACCCCAACGCAGGGCTCAAACTCACAAACCATGAGATCATGACCTGAGCCGAAGTCAGATGCTTAACCAACTGAGCCACCCAGGAACCCAAAAATTAAGACTTTTTTACATAGTGTATGTGAACTTTAAAAATACCGCTTACCAGAGAAAGAGGATGTAACAACAGAAGTACAATGTTTACATATCAATATTTCAATGGCAGTGGCACATGATTTATTTAGAATGTTTAATTTTATTCTTTTAATTTTTCTTACTCTTATTGAAAGCATTAGGCAGCAGCTACCTGCATGTTTTTTAATTATTTTTTGTTTTTGTTTTTAAAATTTTTTTTTCAACATTTATTTATTTTTGGGACAGAGAGAGACAGAGCATGAACAGGGGAGGGGCAGAGAGAGAGAGAGACACAGAATCGGAAACAGGCTCCAGGCTCTGAGCCATCAGCCCAGAGCCTGACGTGGGGCTCGAACTCATGGACCGCAAGATAGTGACCTGGCTGAAGTCGGATGCTTAACCGACTGAGCCACCCAGGCGCCCCTTAATTATTTTTTGTAAGGCATATTTGTGCCTGCTCAATTGTACATACATTCTCAAAGTCAAATTTATTGTTGGCTTTAGATATTTGTTAGCAAGAAAGTCAATAAAAGTTGTACAGTCAAATTATAATGTTTATAGTCTAGAATGAAAAAGTCAGACATAATAAAAGTTATGCCATAGCTTTGTTTTGAAGATATAGATTTTTCTGATGCTTATAAGATATTTGGAGAATATTGCTGCAAAATTAAATAAGCCATAACAGGTCGATATTTAAGGTAAATAGCCTTAAATCATTTGGCATAATTGGGTTTTAAGAACAGTAAAAATAATTAGATTTAGAATGCTTAGGTACTTGGCTATTTAAAAGTCTGGCCCTAGTACAGCTAGGCATTTTACTTTATAACTCCCAAAGTGGAAAGAACTTAAATTCTTTGCTTTTATTTAGCTTGGTACACTTCATTCAAATAATTTATTTGAGTACATGGGGAAAATTGGCTCAATCCATTGACAAAATTAAGACATGTTTTGGGCATTTGGAACCAAGAAGAATGTAAGAAACTAATGGAAATGGTTGTGCTTTTGAAAGTAAAAGTATGAACTCCTCAAAATTGCTGACAAGTACTCCTTAAACACTAGGGCGATTATCTCTGTATAACACTAGAAATTCAACTGAGTTCAACTAAGAAAATAGGTATTAAGTAATTCATTTAGTTCCAAGGTTTTATTGTGTTTGATGTGTAACCTTGTAATAACTAAATACAGTTAGTACCTTGAGTATTTGCCTGGACTTTATGTATGTTCTCACTCTTCACAACATTATTTGGAGATGAACACATTATTTTCTCTCTCGCAATGCATTCAGCCTTTGGTGAAATTAGAAGACAGTGAAGAGCTGAGGCAGGATTTGAAATCAGAAAAACTATTCTTTTTTTTTAATTAAGTATTTTTAAAGTTTATTTATTTATTATTTTGAGACAGAGCAAGTGGGGAGAGGAGCAGAGAGAGAGGGAGAGAGAGAATTGCAAGCTGGCTCTGCACTGTCAGTGCAAAGCCTGATGTAGGGCTTGAGCTCATGGAACCGTGAGCTCAGACCTGAGGCCAAAGTCGGATGCTTAACCAACTGAGCCACCAAGTCTCCCCAAGAAAACTGTGTTCTTAATAACTGTCTTTAATTACTATCTTGTAATATCATTCATCTTTTATATTACATTTAATATCGTAAATAATATAGATTTTTTCCCCTGACTTCAAGAAATATGTTATACATTTGAAGAAACAACAAATATAGTCTTAGTAGGGTGCTTGGCAAAAATCTGCTATTTTATGATATGAAAAGGGGAACAAACCTGGAGAGCAGAGGCTCCCCTCTCCACAAAATGATTTGCCCCACAAGATGCAAAGGACTGCCTAGAGTGAATAATGAGTAGTTCATTAGAACTTATTCTCCTGGTAAAGTAGATTTCCAAATTCACCTCAGGAAGGAGGTTGAATGAAACTAGTCAAAGATTGTATCTCAATTCTTCAACTTTCTAGCACTTCTTTCTTCTTCTTTCCAAGCCCCTTCTGCTTTAACATAGTTCTAAGTAGCATAGAGGTAATGAGAAAAAGTCATGGTAAACCTGAGATAGAAAATGGAATGGAAGAATGGAAGAAAAGGCAGAGAGCGGGAAGCAGGCATAGCAATGGCACATTATGAATCAGGAAATGTTTATGGTGAAACCATTCAGCTTGATACATGATTCTGGTTGTCCTACTACAGATTATTTAAAAAAAAAAAAAAAGTCATTCCAAAGGATCTGAATGCTACTTTTCAACTGAACACTATTTTAAAGAAAACATTGGGAATTCTTTTTAAGCATAACTTTATCATAAGCAAAATGTCCAGCTTCAATTTTGTAGTCATAATATACACACAGGTAATAAGTAACTTATTCTAGACTCTATTACTCATTTTCATGGGCAAGTGCCCAATTTTACAAGAAATAGTCTCTAACAGGTGAAAAGAATATTTTTATAAGATAGTAGAGAGAAAATAATTTATTAGAAGTATACATTTATTAGAGGTATATTTTAGAGGTATGTAGAGGCTGGCCATCTTGAATATAAGCTAGATATTTAATGCCAAATTGTTGTCATCAAATAATTTTTACCTATCACCAGAAAGTTCAGAGGCTTACATTTTACACCATCATGTGGAAATGTCACAGAAATCTCAACATATTTCAGAAGGTAAATTTGAGGACCTTAGTTTCAGCTATCACATGAAGGACAATGCTATCAACTGACTGCTCCCGCATAAAGGCATATGCTGAAGTCCTAACCCCCCTATTAGAAGATGGGTCCTGCTATAGATGATTAGGTCAGGAATGGGATTAGTGGCCTTATAAACAGAACCTGGAGAGCTCCCTTCTCCCATCCTCCATATGAGGACACTATGAGAAGATGGCTGTCTATGAACCAGGGAGCAAGTTCTTACCAGGTACCAAATCTCCTGCAACTTGACCTTGGATGTGCCAGTCTCCAAAAGTGTTTATGTTTTTGTTGTTTATAAGTCACCCAGTTTTTGGTATTCTGTTGTAGCAGCCCAAATGGACAAAGACAGTGACTTGGTTTGTGGGTTTCCACTATTAAACCGGTTTTAAACCCCCAAGGTAACTTGGATTTAATAAATGGTGTTCACAAATCCATATGGTCTACAAGAGTTATAGGTTTCATATTAAAATTTTACTTCCAGAAATGATGTATTTCTTGTAAGAAAAAAATGGCTTGTATGAATCAAATTGGTATTTGATAATGATTAAGTGAGAAATTTCTCAATCTTATGTAGTGTTTAGAATGAAATGCTGACCTGTTAACAGATCTTCTAAAGCAATAAAACGATGAGCTCTCCTTCAAAAAACTTCAGAAAACCCCACAAAGCATATTGTGTTATGCTTTCTATAGCATCTGGATAGCCTGTGTCAACCTCAGTGTCCTCAGTATAAGTAATGGAAAACTTAGTGTGTGGGCAAAATCTTATAGGACTAGGCTATAAATCTTGATATAACTATTATGACACTGGCTACCAGAAAGGTCCCCATTTCGTTGGCCAGATGCCTTTCGCCAAGTATATCTTAATTATTCCCTGTGAATCACTGTCTGTGGTATTCAGCACTGATATTATTATGTTTATTTTTTAAAAGCAAATGATATTTTAGGACCTCAAAATATTGGCCATTTTTTTTTAATGTTTATTTATTTTTGACAGAGACAGAGACAGAGCATGAGCAGGGGAGGGGCAGAACGAGGAGACACAGAATCCAAAGCAGGCTCCAGGCTCTGAGCTATTAGCACAGAGACTGACGGGGGGCTCAAACTCACAAACCGCAAGATTGTGACCCGAGCCAAAGTCAGACGCTTAACCGACTGAGCCACCGAGGTGCCCTGAAATATTGGCCATTTTTATTTTTTCTTACCCTTAGAGAAAAAATCATTTTTCTCTACCTTGAACATTCCTTTGTCAGACAAATTTTTTTACCATTTTAAATTAAAATTCTAATATAGATCATGAAAATTATGGAACCTCTCATAAATTTGTGAGAACCACAATGTCTTTAATACACTGAGACCCTTTTTTTTTGCATTGGTTCTCAGAATATCATTATATTTTTCCAGAACAACCTAAAGTAATACTCTCCACAAACAAAATATTCCCTTCTGATTTTTCCCTTAACCTCTTCTACTTAAATCCAAAATCCATTTAATATAGTATCTTAGCTGACTTTTAAAAGGGATATGTAAAGTCTAATATATTTTCTGTCATCTGAGTCAAATTCAAATGACTCAGAATTTCAAGTGTAAAACTGGGACATATGCTATCTCAAATACACTTGATATACACTTCAAGTACCCCAATATATAGTATTTTCTGTTATATTCACAATTATTACAATTAAAAAGGAACTTCCTTCTCTCTCTCTCATATATGCATATACATATATAAGAGAGATAATATATGCCCAAACCTTAAAAAACAAGAAGAAGAAAAAAATGAAATATAGTGAGCTCTACTACTCCAAAGTGATTTTATCCTACATCCTCTTATTTGCCTTCATAAAAACCCTATATATTAGGCATTACCATACACATTTTATGGATTGAAAAATTATACCAACATAAGGGTAATTAATTAAGCAACAGAGGTAGGATTCAAATTCTGGTCAAATTATTGATCTTTCAACTCTAGAAGGTTAGGTGACTGGAAATATTGCACTCAATGAATGAACAATGAGCTCAAGGCACCAGCAGAGGGAAATGATAATTCCACATAGAACATCAGAAAATAGCTTTTGGAACAGTCAGTATCTTTTCCAAATTTTGAAGGAAGAATATAATTTTGATAAGCAAAATATACACAAAGGTTAAGTAAATGGTATGGGAATAAAAATGAAAACCCAACATGTCAATTCTTTAGAGTGGGTCCTATGTGGTAGAATGTACACTTGACTGAAGTATAAGTAATCGAGTTAATAGAAGTGGGTGAGGTAGGGCCACTTCATGGACCCCTCTACTGTGAAGGGGTTTGAGGGCTGGAAAAGAGAGTTCAAAATTATTGTCTAAGCAATCATGGAAGGATTTTAGATGGAGGTGATATAAACATATTCAGAGATATCCATCCCTTGTGTCTTTTTTTATGTTAGGGAGAGTTCTCTGGCACACTGATTTCCCCATGGGTAACAAGGATTTGACTTTTTACAAAGTTGAAATGGGTGGATTGTTGCAGCTAGTCTATTCACACTGGAGATTGTATTACCGCCCCTCCCCCCCCCATGCCTACCCTTGAAACCCCACCCTACTCTACCTTCAGAGTCTGCAGCTGTAATGATTGGGTTTGCTCTATAAATTCAGACTTTCTATTAAGTGGGCTATTCATGGGGGTAGGCTTATAGCAGTTATAAACACATTTGGCTCCATGTATAAATGCATACTCTGAAAAATTGTGTGAGTATTGACGTTGGTTTTCATATTGTCATTAGTCTCTCTCCTCTGTCTTAACTTTCAGTTTATTCCAACCCCTGGCAGGGAAAATAGTTGTTTTCTACTTCTCTTCATATCTCTAATGACTTGAATTGCTTATCTTAGGGAGTTAATCCTGTCAGGAGAATGGAACATAGTTTAAAATATAAATAAATGATGGATAGTGACATCATATGGAAGGCTACTGCCCTAAGTAGCTGTGAGGGTATAGAGTAATTAAAAATTATGAAACACAATAAGAAGTTGAATCAGCAAGCATTTATATAAACAATCACATTTAAAAAAAGGAAGAATCAACTGCATTGAAATAAACAATATGCCTTTATAATTTATGAAGGTGCCCCAAATCTTTAACCCACTGGGGCCTGAATCCAGAGTTTTCTGAGTCATTGAAATGGGCTTTAATGAAAAAAAAAAAAAAAAGGCAAGGGGTTTTTGGTATGTTTTGCTTTCCTTATAGGCAAAGAGACTTTGAAAAGATGGGTAAAGGCACCCACCTGGAATATTGTTGCAATTTGAGTTTGAATATCAAGTAATACTATTTAGGCACTATCTACCATATGTCTGGAAAAATATTTTTACAAATAATTGGAGTAATTTGTCCAAACGCATTTTGGTGGATAATTCAAAACTTAGTCCTTACACACATTTTATCTGAATCAAGACATCAAGGAAAACACAAAAAATAATTAGATTAATTAATGCCTTATATTTCATATATATTACTCTCATGAAATTGATATTAAAAGTATCCCCTTTTTACAAGGACATTCAGTGAAGTTCATTACTTTTGTTATGTGGGTAGGACATTATGAAAGTGTGATTAAACGGAGAGGTTCCAAACAGAAATGGAATTAAATTCTATTTGGTCTGTGGTGCTGAGACTTTCTGTGTGATTGCAACTAATCACAAAATGAGGCAATATTATTGCCATATTAAAGGTAGTGAAAGAGGCTAAGAGTTATTAAGTGAATTGCCCAAGTTCACAAGCTACTCTCAAATCTAGATGGGCACAAAGTAGTGACTAGTTAGATGAGTGATCGGATCACAGCAGGCATTTCATTTCTCTATTTCTCTCATCTGTTAATATTACATAACATTCAATTTTGTCTGAAACTTTTGGCAAATTATGTCGGAAAGATGAGACTGTAGAGCTCTATCAACTTGCCTCTTCTAGAATTATGGAACTACTATAATCTGCCTAGATTTTGAAGCCAATTTTCAGTGATAATTCATAATCATGAGAACCACATTCGAGATCATTTATTTTTCTTATGCCAACAATATCTCTTCTCTCTGAAATCATAAACTTCAGAGATGAAAAGGACATTATAGATTCTCTAAGCCTACTGCTAATCAAATATTTAACTTCCCCACAATATTCCTGTTCTTCCCGCCCGTGCTGAAAACATAACAACCTGAAGAATCCGCGCCATAGTTTTCAGTTAAATTCTTACTGAAACTCCTGCTGCAGCCCTACTCACATGCATCTTTGCAATCTATCAGCCAGAGAGGCCAGACAGGGCAATTCAGGACCAAAAAATACAATCCGGAAGAACTTTTTGACTGCGTGGAGACTGACAAGTTCACCGTGGAAGGTCCTGAAGGACAGTGACATAGGGAGGCACATACAGCATATATGCCTGAAAGGCAAATCTATATCAGGTCAGCTTTAAAAAAAAATGGCAAAATATAATAGCTATCACCTGGCACTGAGACAGAATGCAAGACAGCTATGTATGAGCAGGGCTGGCTACATGAGTTGCAGGCTGCAGCCCAAAATGAAAACACAGGGCCCCTTGTTCAAAACAAAAAGTGCTGGAGCCCCTGGGTGGCTCAGTCAGTTGGGCCTCCAACTTCAGCTCAGGTCATGATCTCACAGTCTGTGAGTTTGAGCCCCGTGTGGGGCTCTGTGCTGACAGCTCAGAGCCTGGAGCCTGCTTCAAATTCTGTGTCTCCCTTTCTTTCTGCTCCTCCCCCACTCATGCTCTGTTTTCTCTTTCTCAAAAATAAATAAATAAACATTAAAAAATTAAAAAAAAGAAAAGTGCTGTAAAGACACTGAAATATAAAGCTTTTTCTTTCTTCAGTAGTCTGTCTCTTGAATTATCAGGGTATTTTAATTTGCTGTTTAATGTTGTTCTAAGTAAATAATATTTAATATTATCAGTATTACTCTTTATAGTGTGTAGTGTTCATTTTAAAAACAAATATAAGAGCATTTAACTCATTTGTGAAAATACCAAAATGACACAATTTCCATTTTATAACTCATTCCTGGAGGGTGCCTCTAGCCACTCCAGAGCTAACACATCCACATTACACACTGGGAGGTTCGACAAAAGGGAAAGAGGTTTTTGGCCAGGCACTGAGCCATCCCCAGGGATGCTGCCCTGGGTATGGGAATACCAGGATATGAGAACCCTCACAGCCACCCCTGCTACCCAACCCATGACTGAAGGCACCTGCTAGGACTCCCACTGCACTGTGGGACTCCCACAACTGGGCTTAGAGCGGGCTCTAGAGAATTTAAGCCGGCCGTCCTCCTTCCCACTGCCCCACCCACTCTCAACGTGTGGCCTCTGGCTGCCCACTGGATGCTCCAGGAATTGTCTCCAGTGGCTAGAGGTGACTGTCACCAGCCCGACCCAGAGACACTCCAGAGTTCAGGTGCCCGACTCTGCACTGTGATCCAGGTCTTCTGAGTTTCTCTTATACTCAGGCCCCCACTGAGGTGTGAAGAGTGGTGGTAGAATGTAGGCTCCATCCCCCCATCACCCTAGCTGAATAAGAGAAGCGTTGTTGCTCAGGTAGAGGGAAGAGGCAACAGCAAGCGGTGTCTAGGGTGCCAGAGAGTAGGGGACTAGGCAACTGAAAATCTGCATGGGTGGCCAAAAGACAGGACTATACATGAACTGAGACTCCATACCTCCCTCTCCCCCTTCAACCATGTTTGCTTGTGCCATGGAGATTCACTATCAAAACACAAAGTCAAAAATAACATTTCAAGACAGTGACAACAGGGCATTAAACCAAGCACATGGGCCTTCTGAACTTGTGGCCCTGTGCCACTGCAATGCTCCCATGCTCTTGAATCCAGCCTTGGATATAGTCAGGTAATGTTTGATGTTTACACTTGTATAAGCAAGTCAGGTCAAGGTCCTGGCAAATGTCAGGGACCAAGGCTGAGAAATCAGACACCAGGGGGTCCTGGATGGCTCAGTTGATTAAGTATCTGACTCTCGATTTTGGCTCAGGTTCTAATCTCACAGTTTGTGAGATCAAGCCCCTTGATGGGCTCTGCACTGATGGCCCAGAAGTCTGCTTGGGATTCTCTCTCTCCCTCTCTCTCTGCCCCTCCTCCATTCTCTCTTTCTTTTAAAGTAAATAAACATTAAAATTTTTTTTTAAAAATCAGGCACCAGAAACTATACATTTATGGAAAGATCTACTTCTTCTCTCACTATTTCTAAATGTGTCATTAATATCTGAGTCAAATCACTTGTCATATTTATTCTTTCCTTAGTCTATTATAGGTTTGGGTACCAGAATACAATTGCCAGAGCTGGGTTCACAAATGTATATAAACATAATCACCTCTCCTGTTTTAAATACTCAACTCTGCCTATTTAGGTGGTGGCTATTTATCAAAACAATTTGCTAAGTAAATTGATTTTTTATACAGTTTTCACAAGGAATATTTAACCACTTTAAAACATAGACTGTCTGCAAGCCTGCGAATACAAATATAGTACAATGTGTAAGTTAATTAAAATTTTTTTCATTACTTATTCACAATAGTGGTTTCAGTTGGCCACATTTAATTTCTTTTATATATTTTTTAGCCTACAATTTAGAAATTTCATGAAAATGTAGGCAACGATAATGTACATTATTATGATTATATTCATTTTCTTGTGTATGAATTCACAAAATAAAAAATGCCTCAAATTTAATTATTTGCCCCTAACAAGGTGAATTATCAAATGTCAAATGAAACTAATAAACACAGGCCTTTGAGATCACAAAACCACATACAAACCTGAATTGCATTTTCATACAAAAAGTTAATTATTTTCTGTTGACACTGATAGCATATTCCCTCAGCTACTTCAAAGTGTTGTTAAAAATCAGACGCTGTCACAACTCTGCATTTGACAAACAAAAGATGCGTGAATACAGATTCAAGAGAGGAGAATAAACCACAGTGCAGGAACTTATTTTTAACACCAGAGACAGATAGATGACAGAGAGAGCTTTGATCTTGTATAGGCATGAATGAGGCTTTGAGAAAGTTAACTCCCTCTGCCTAATTGAATGCCAAAGATCACTGCCACACTCAGACAACCCCACTACATAGTCCCTCTTCTGGGCATGTTGACTTTTATCTAGGAATGACTTCATTGACTTTCCCATATGCAAGTTACACATTTTAGTTTGTTGAATATTAGTTTAGATGTCTCAAGGACTTAGGCTAAATTGCCTTTTTTCTGTTTATCACTGTAATAGTTTTTTCTGGTGTGATACCATTCATGCTATCTTTTAATTTCTTAGTGCCACAGGGTACAAGTTGTCTGTGATTGCATGTGTCATGAATACCTGAAACAAAAAGATTGTGCCTTGGAACAAGGGTCTCGAAGAAACTTTAGTTCCAGCCTCATTCCATTTAACAGAGGTGAGCATAAGGCTTAAAAATTTGGAGCACTATTTGAATTGGAAATGCACATGACCATTTTCAGCATCGTATCAACGAAAGGAAATATAAACTATCGAAAGGAGCTTGCCTGGCGATGATGGGTCTTACAGAAATATACAATAAAATGAACATATTTTTCCAAATGAACATTAAACCCTTGTGTGAAGTGATTTGATATGAAAAAAAAATGCTGGATGTCACACAGTCCTTTACTCTGTAATTCTGTAATGGAAAGCAATGGGGCATCAATTTGTTTTTACTTTATTTTTAATCTACAAAAAGTATTGATTTCCTCTTTAAAAAAAAGAAAAAATGGCATCGTTTTCTAGAAAATTCGTCAGCAGTTTTACAAACACAACATTTTATTTATTTCTTTTCTCTAAAAATATATATCAAAGTTTCAAAACCATTAATATCTTAATTTTACTATATTTATATTTAAATCATAGTTTTTATAAATTATTAGAACAAAATATATATGTCTGTAGATGATATTCTTCTACCCTGAATGGGACATTGTATCATATCCAGTAATGGATTTTCCATTGCAAACTTGCCAATGAATATTTGGGTTTTCAAATGGTCATTCTAACATGTAATTTTCAAACAATTAAGAGTTTGCTAATTAGATCCACTTTGTGTAAGCTCTAAGGAAACTGGATGAAAAACACAATTCAGGGGTGCCTGAGTGGCTCAGTTGGTTGAGCGTCTGACTTCAGCTCAGGTCATGATCTCACGGTTTGTGGGTTGGATCCCTGCATGGGGCTCTGTGCTGACAGCACAGAGCCTGGAGTCTGCTTTGGATTCTGTGTCTCCCTCTCTCTATGCCCCTTCCCACTTGCACTCTGTCTGTGTCTCTCTCTCTCTCAAAAATAAATAAACATTAAAAAAAAAGAAAAACAAAATTCATTCCTTAATAGTGCTATTATATAATACAGCACATGTATTCGAATTCAAAAAAAAAAAAAAAAACCCATAAGATATTTTACATACTAGTTGATAATCAGATTAAAGTTAGTTATAATGGCATTCAAAGAAACAGATTATTGAGGGATGGAATAGTGGAAGAGGCATTCAAGGATCAGGTTATAATTTGAAATTTTAAGAAAGGACAGAATTGAATGGGCATTCCAAGTGAATTTGCTTTATGACCAACTATCGGTAATACAAGTGCACATGGTGATTAAAGAATAAATAAGCAGACCCAGTTCGGTGAAATTAACGATATTGTAAAGCCGAAATTCAGCAAAGGAAATGATTGAAGTAGTTCAGGTGGATAAAACAAAAGTGATTGCAGAGAAGCATGGAGAATTGAAGACTGTGTTCCATCCAAATGAAACCACGCAACATAATTTGAAGAGCCTTGTGGGAATTCGGACCAAACGTGCGAAACTTCTTATACTGTATTAGAGCTAAAATACGGGCGGTTATAGGAAATCCTTTAGAATTTAAATTCTGGGAGTTAATTTTAAAAACTTACAATCAATGCTGACCATTTTATTGGGCAAGATCTTACATGGTGCCCACCCCGCAATTTGTAATCTCACTTGTATATGGTAAGTGAAAGAGGTATTTGTGCATAAAACCAAGTAACCATCACCCAGTCAAGATGTACAATTTTCCAATACCCTAGAGCATTCCCTTGCAACGTTTCACAATTAGTGTCACGCCCCTTCCACAGGACATAACTATTCTGACTTACATCAATAAGGATTGGCTTTGCCATGTTAGCAGTGTTGCTCTTTGTTTATTCTTGTCCTGGAGTTTACAGTGTGACTTCACAGTGATATATTTATCCATTCTTTTCATGAGTATCAAGATTCTTTTTTATGATTGGGAGATGGTACTTAGACAATTAATATCAACATTCATATAAAAAGTAAGCAAGCAATCATTTTCATAGAAACATGGTAAATGTAAGATAACGAGGAGAGATTCATGCTATCATGACATAGGCAAATATTAAAAAACTGTAATGATTGAAAAGTATGTAATTAATGTGAACCAACACAGATCAACAAATCAGAATATAAAGCTCAGGGGAGGATCCTAGAACATAGAAAATTCAATGTACAACTTAGTCTGCCAATCAGTAGGAAAAATAAGATTATTCCATAAATGATTTTGGAAGAAGTGAGTAGCCATAAATATATCCATGAATAAAGTTGGTTATAAAACTCATCCTTTGTAAAAGAATAAATTGCAAGCAGCACAAGATGGAAATTGTATATTTAATGTATTTTCTAACAACAGCAATAACAATAAACACCCTACAACCAGGAAGACATAAGTAGGCATTTCAAAGAAAAGGAAATACACACGGTTTGTATATCTATATCTATCTGATTAACTACTATAATAAGACAAATGCAATTGTCTTTCTCTTATCAGATTTGAAGAATTCAAGGAGTTTGATACCACAGTGAACTGATGAGCATATGAAAATGAGACATTATTAGAAGGTAAATTTAGATATATTTGCAAAATCCAAAACATACATAACTTTCACCCAGTAATTTTTCTTCCTAAAATCTTATAGATTTAAAATTTGAAATAATAAAATGTAAAATATTTTTCCTTCCTTACTGTTTGCAATAAATTCTGAAAGACCTAAATACTCATGAATAGGACACTGGCTAAATAAGTTACAGTGTATCCATAAAACAGACTATAATGTTAGAGAACATAATGAGAAAGTTCTGCATGCACTAATCGGAATATTCTCTAAGATACATGATTAAATAAAAACCCTGGAATATTCTCTAAGAAACATGATTAAATAAAAACTAAGGAGAATGATAATGTATCTAATAAGTTTCCATTTGTATAAAAAGGGAAAATGATACACATTTGATTTTATATGCATAAATACTCTGGAAGAATACAAGAAATTTCTAATAACATTGACTAACTCTAGCAAAGGAATATGAGTTTCTTGGGGTCAAGGAGAAAAATTTTCACATGTGTTTTTGTATACTTCACATTTCGAATCATATGAATGGGTTACTTAAAAAATTAGGTAATTATTTTTTACAAGGAGAATGTCATAATAAAGGTTTATAAACTATAAAGCAATATGCAAATGTAGGAATTTATTTCATATTATATTGCCTTTAGGCACCACCTAGCTATGAAACTTTTTTAATGATTAGGCAATAGAAATTTTAAATTACATTTATTATAGAAACTATAAATGCTCATTTGCTCATTGCAAGAAATGTGGGAAGACATAAGGCTAATAACTTTAATACACAAAGAACTCTCTGCAAATTGCCAAAAACAATTCAAACATATAAAAAGGCAATTTTTAAAGGGGGAAATGCAAGTGAGTAATAAACGTATGAACAGATATTCAACCCCACTACTAGACAAGATAATAAATATTTCAGCAATGATATAATTCTTTGCACCCTTTAAAATGACAACAATTGTAAAGATTAATAACATTGAGTACCAATAATTATAAGTACGCCATGAAACAGGTAGTCTCATGAATTACTGGTGGAAGTTTGAACTGCTGTTACTTATTAGCAAACCGAACTAAGCTGGGCCAAAAGAAGTTTTCTTTCTTTCTTCTTTCTTTCTTTCTTTCTTTCTTTCTTTCTTTCTTTCTTTCTTTCTTTCTTTCTTTCTTTCTTCCTTTTTCTTTCTTTCTTTCTTTCTTCCTTTTTCTTTCTTTCTTTCTTTCTTTCTTTCTTTCTTTCTTTCTTTCTTTTTCTTTCTTTTCTCCTTCCTTCCTTCCTTCCTTTCTTTCTTTCTCTCTTTCTTTCTCCCTCCCTCCCTTCCTTTCTTCTTTCCTTTCTTCCTTCCTTCCCTCCTTTCTTGTTTTCTTGTTGTTGAAGAGGTAATATATTCACATAACTGACATAATTTAAATTCAAAACACAGAAGGGATGGAGAGTGAAAAGTCTCCCAGAAAATAGTGCCCTCCCATTCTTCTTTCTGAAGGCAACTAATGGCATCATTGCCTTTTAAATTTTTCCAGAGGTATATGTATGTATATGTGTGCATATATGTATACAAATATACATATATGCCTATATATATGTCTATACTATTGATGTATCATATATTCATGTATATAACATTAAGTCTCTTCTACTTATGATAGCATATTGCATACATCGGCTACAATTTTTTTTTCTTCACCTATTGACATCAGGTTTTTGGGTGGTGGTGGTGTGGAGGTGACTGCCTATTCCAATGTATGAAAGTACCATAATTTATTTGCTATTGTTTCTGTGAAAATCTGTTTCTTTACAACTGCTGTTTTGAGCAACATCACAGTGAATAAATGTGCACATACTTAATTTCAGAAAGGAAAAAGGGAGAAAGCAAACTTTCACATTGGAAAAGAGATCAGGGACATAAACTCAGATAAATACAAAAAACAAGAATTATAGGATAATTCTTTGCTCAATTTACATTAATAGATTTTAATACTTTAAATATTGATATACTGGAATATGTAACATTCTGAGGCTGACCCAATATAGAAAAATCTATACAAACAAATACTATAAGAATATCTAAAAATGGTATTTTAAAAATTCCCTATTACCTTCATTCACTATTTCAACTTTCAAATCTATTCTCTGCCAAAATTTTTAAAAAATGCCTGAAAGATTTCATAAGAGAATGCTTACAAGTTTTTCAATGAATGGATAACTCTGAATTTACTTAATATATTCCAAGAAGCAGTAAAGAAAGCAATGCTCCCAAATTATTGTTGTGGCGTCAGCAGAATAGTAACTGCACGGCCTAACTTTAACAGTGTGAATTAATATGATACTGAAAGCGGAATTGTAATACCATTCATCTGGTTATTAAACAATATTATAGGGCATTGCATGTAAATACTGTGCATATAGTTTGATATATTAAAATATGCCCAGAAAGAGTTTCCAGCAATTCATGATAATAAGTACCTACATTAAAAGAACTTAGAGAAAAAAAGGAGCGATGGTTTTATTTGCAATGTTTCATTTATTTAAAAATGATTTGAAATATACAAATAGTTCAATGTCTAAATACAAAGCCACCAAAAAAATGTGCATGTATATCCACTGTAAACATATTACAAGAATAGTCCTAGTTGCATCCTGGTTAAAAAAAAGTAAATAAAACACAACTCAAAACAACCTATAGGTCTACCAAAGGAAAATGATTACACATTTTATTATACTTAATATGGAATAATTATACAGCAATAATACAGCAATTATACAGCAATTAAATAATTGTATATTATTAAATGAATGTATGCATTAGTATACACAACATAGATGAATTCCACAAACTGTTTTGGGGGGGTGGAGATTGTTTTTGAGGTGGTTGTTATCTTCATTGGTTTGGAGGTGGGGAGCAGGTGCTCAGGAGGTCTTGGTGGGGCGGGATGCATCCCTTTCAGCATCACAGTCTTCTGGCTGGGTGGGATGGGGCTGGCTCTATGAACTGCCGCCACGTGCGGATCTGGGCTGCACTTGTTCTTGTGGATCATGTCCCGGTTGCTGCTGAGGGCGGCCTTGGCGTTCTTGTAATGGCGGTCCACCTGTAGGAGGTGGCAGGCTTTCTCTGGCCAGATCTCCACTTCTTGACCACCACCACACTTTAGCCTTCAGCTGCAGGCTCCATGCCCACAGCCTTGAGGTGAATCAGCCTATTATAGCAGAAGGGTTATTGGGCTCCACGCTGTGTATCTGCTCGTTCCCCTGGATCAGATAGTTGAAGCAGTTGTGCAGGACCATCCATTGTGGCTGTGCAGACATGGCTGCTGCTCGTCTCGCTAGGGTAGCTGGAAGCAGAACGAGCCCCAAACGTATTTTTGATGAAAAAAGGCCAGTATAAAGTAATATGAAATGTAGGATTCCATTTACATAAAATTTACAACAGGCAAACATATCTCTGGTGTTAGTAGTCAGTTGTTCACCTCAGCAGGGTGTATCTTGACAGAAGGGGACAGAGGGGGTAATGTAGTATTGCTGGATCTAGGTTCTGCTTACACACAAGTGAACATAGTTTGTCAGAATTCATTAGGCTATACTCATGTTTTATGTTCTATTCTGTGTGCAACTTACGTGCAATATAAAATATACCTTCACTAGACTGACCTGAAGCAAATATGCAAACTAGTAGATGTTAAATGTGAATGGCAGAATCACAGGTGTGTATATTCTTTTTGTAATAGTGTCTAACTTAATATTAAATAAATTACTTTTATTTTCATCTATGAAGCATTGACTACTGCCAGCATTTTCCTCTCACTGTAATCATGTAGCAGCAGAATAAAATGTATGAAGCAACTAGTTTTAGACATTAGATGGTAGGTACTGAATTTCTCTGATGCTTGGAATAAGGGAAACATTTAAAGTAAGCCCTGAAATTGTTCCAGCTTCCTGCATAGAATGAGTTTCCAGATCACAGTGCAGGGAGTGAGATTCCCCAAAGACTCCAGAGGGCTCAATGACTTACTCAGTTGGTATTTGGGAAGGGAGAAGGGGCTCAAATTCATGATGTTGAATGCAGATGAAGACGGAAAAGTGGAAGGCTGAGAGAGAGAGAGAGACCCACAGATCTTCAAAGAACTCTGTTAAATTTTTGGCTAAGTATTGAACAGCACATACAAGTAAGGAACAACCCCAAAATACATTAAAGAACCAGAGGAAAGCAATAGCCTAGACAGTTCCCAGGACTCACACAAGGGGAGAAATAGTTCATGTTTCTATCAACCAGAGTGGATAGACTTCAAGATAAATATATATAACTGTATTAATAATACATTAAATATCCAATATACCAGGGGTGCCTGGGTGGCTCAGTCAGTTAAGCATCTGATTTCAGCTCAGGTCATGATCTTATGATTTGTGAGTTCAAGCCCCGCGTCAGGCTCTGTGCTGTCAGTTCACAGCCTGGAGCTTGCTTCGGATTCTGTGTCTCCCTCTCTCTCTTCCCCTCCCCCACTCACATTCTGTCTCTCTCCATCTTTCAAAAAATGAATAAACGTTTAAAATTTTTTTTAAATAAAAAAATATCCAATATATCAGTGTATTTAATGTTCACAAGTATTTCACTTTACCATCGGGTCTACACTGGAATTAGAATGAAGACTATTCTGGACTCACCATAATAAAGCTTAAATACAAGTCTAGAGTAATCAAACTGATCTTTAAGTAACTTAACTGTGTGTTGGAACAAACTCATCCACTCTTTAAAGGCATACAACAATATACACTTAATGTAAACGTTTAACTAAAAGTTTCAAGCCATACAAAGAAGCAGCGGAATGTGATGCATAATGAAGAGAAATATAAATCAATAGAAACAGACCAGAAATGATAAAAATGATGGAACTAGAGGGCTATAACGTCAAAATAGTTATTTTAAGCCTTAGAATATACTCAAGGATGTAAAGGAAAACATGAAATCCGTCAAGGAAAATGTTGGAGCTATAGAACTAGAAATTATAGTGTTAAAAGTCTATCTCTTAAGTGAAAAATACACTGAAGAGAATTAGCAGAAAATTGAAAGCTATATAAAACAATCAATATAGTTGAAAATAGTAACAAAATTATTTAAAAAACACAGAGAAAAATATTTAAAAATAATAAACAGAATAATGAGCTGTACAACATTTTTCACTATAATATATGAGTTATTTTGTTTCAGGAGGAGCAAAAGGTGGGGAATATATGAGAAAATAATAACAGAAAGTTTTCCAAATTTTAAGTTATATCCAAATCCCTAACATAAGAAAAACACTACAAAAAGAGACGTTATTATCAAATTGCTGAAAAACAGTAATTAAAAGAAACTTTAAAACTAATAAGACCAAAAAGATACCTCACATGTAGAAGAAGAAATATAATAACAGTGGATTTGTTTACAGAAACTATAGAGGTGAGAAGTCAATGAATGGCATTTTTAAGTGTCACACAAAGGGGACAAAGTTTGTTTAGATTTCTGTACCCAGCAGAAATACTCTTCAAAATTTAAGGAAAAATAAAGATCTTTAAAAACTAGCAAAAGCTGAGAGGATCAATGTTTTCTCATATGCATTGTAAAAAATAGTAATGGAGGCTTTTTTTGTTTTGTTTTTTGGCAAAAAGTATATCAAATAGAAATATTTATCTTCTCTTCTTATAATATGTACTATATGAAGTATTAGAACATAATAAGAATTAAAGCAAGTTTGTTTAAATACATACTTTTATCTATATATGTATGAATTATGAAATTATATTAAATCTTTTTTTAATGTTTATTTATATTTGAGACAGAGAGAAAGAGAGTGTGTGTGTGTGAGTGGGGGAAGGGTAGAGAGAGACAGAGACAGAATCTGAAGCAGGCCCCAGGCTCTGGGCTATGAGCCCAGAGCCCTACGCAGGGCTCAAACTCAGAAGCCGTGAGATCATGACCTGAGCCTAAGTCAGATGCTTAACCGACTAGGCCACCCAGGTGCTCAAAACTGTATTAAATCTTAAAAGGATCTGAATGGTAACATTTATATAATAGTTGAAATAGTACTTTATACAGAGTAAATAAATGGGATGGATAAAATGAATGAATTGTTGAATTGGAATATCAGATTGAAGATTTTTTTTTGGGGGGGAAAGTAGGAAATAATACAGGATAAAACATATAAAATATTAACAGGCAATAAAATCTAAAAATATTTGTCGATATCAGTACCCAAAAAATAAGGCCAAGAAGGAATGAAATGAGGAGAACACAAAGCACAGGTAAATAGACATAAATTAAAAAGGAAGAAGGAACTCATTGAAATTTTTCACTGAGAGTCAAACAGGACAAATAAAGTGATGCCTGTGCAAACATATTTTACAGTGGCTTAAAAGAACAGAGGAGAAAATGTTAAAACTTCCAGAGAAAAGACCAAGCTCCCTAAAAATATATGACATTCGTATTGATACCGGATGTCTTGACCACAGTAATAGCTACAATATGAAGTTTAAAAAACTTAAAACTATTAATGACAAAAGGCATTGAACAAAGAATGCAATATCCGGTCAGATTTTCATTAAAATGTGGGATATATTAAAAACAGTACACAATACACATGGTCTTTAAAGTGTGCCAAAAAAATAAAGCCCTTTTGTGAGCAGATCAGTGGCTGCCTAGGGCTAGGGGAATGGGATGGGCCTGGGCTTGGGAAGTGATGCACTGGAAGAACATTTTCTGGGTGATGTAAATATTCTGGTGGTGGATACTTGGATATATACCTCAGCCAAATCACACTTCCAGAGATGACAAACACTCTAGGTTCTTCCCACATAAATAATAAGAAAAAGACAGTGATGAAAATGGAAACTGTAGATTGAAAGAGAATTAATCTTATCCTTATTGTTAATGATCAAGACTCACCTATATCTTTACATGAGGGAAGAAAATACAAGGAGATAAGGTCATGGTCACTATAAAAGTCAGGATAGTGAATAATGTTGGAAGGAAGGTCAAACCTGTGGTTGAGACAGGGCACATTGAGACACTTCTAAGGTGGCTGGTGAAATTCCAGTTCTTGACCGGGGTGCTTATTACAAGGGAGGTAAGAGGGTGAGAGAGACAGCATGGAGCCCAACATGGGGCTGGATCTCACAACCCTGAGATCATGACCTGAGCCAAAATCAAGAGTAGGATGCTTAATGGACTGAGCCACCCAGGTGCCCTGTTAATATTTTCCAATAACAAAATTAAAATTACTGATTCAAAAATCAAGATTGACACAGAAACTTGCATAAATACCACACAGATAATTTTGCAAGCTTTTTAAGAAATATTCAAATCTTATATAAGGTAGGCTAAATGGTTTTGAAAAACCATGATCAACCCTCCTCATTATATAAGGGTATTGAAATTTTGCCTACCAGCAAGGGTAGACAGCTTGGTTATGTCTCTCCTACCTTAGTAAAAATGATTTCCTATATGAGTTAACACATGCAGATTGCCTAGGAAGCATGGACCTGCTTGGAACAACATTTTTATTTTAAAAAGATAAAATCCAGAAATGATCTACCAACTATGATTTGGTGGGGTAAATCCTAAATTCCTGAGAAAAAGAGACAAGAAAAAGAGAAAAAAAGTAACATTTAGTGAGGATCTAACATGTGCCAGGAAATTTATATCCATTACCGCATTTTCCCATTCTTCATGGTCAATGCTAATATTACTAACCCATTTTACAGTGAGGAAACAGGCTCAGAGAAGTTAAATATCCTACTTATTACCATATAGACAATTAGTTTAATAGAAGAAGCTTGAACCTATATATGAATATTGTATCTTTTTAGTTCCTAATCCAATTGACATTGTTATTGGATTTTAAACTTGAAAGAGTTATTCATTCACGGGTTAAATTATTAATTTACCAAGAATTTATAAAGAACCTACTATCATAGCTCAGAATGCAAGTTTCTACTTTAAAGCAAACACTCCATTCAGTGAAAGCAGTATTTTTTTCCAAAGGCATAAACATTGCTACGTTAAGAGCTTTTATATGTGTCTAAAGGAGTAAAGCCTCCCATTTCTAAGCAACCCATTAGTATTTGCGATTAATTAGCGTGAAGAATAATGAGGTGACTGAGACCAGAGTACCCTTGCTTTAATTGATTGCCTGAGTTCCTGGATTAATAAAATCCAATTATTTTCTTATGTAATTGGCACAAAGTTTATTTGTATTTCCTTTTTAATAAGTTTGCTAATGGTATAAGAAAGTAAACAAAACAAACTAATCGTAAATGAATACCAAGTTCAATTAAATCTCCAGGCCTGACCAAATATCCCTGTATACAGATTAGTTCAAAATCCTTATTTATCTGTAAAACACACACCAAGTTAATGGCCCCTTCTATCCTGACTTGTGTGTTGAAGTGGGAGCAAGAAAGCATTATAGCTTTTAAATAGAAGTGAAAGATCATAGCTCTCTGGAATTACAAAAAGGCCAATCAGAGGGAAATCTCTAGTGTTTCAGAGACTGAACTTTAACTGAGAGACTAGAAGAGTCGTTTCCATGACACTGATTTTAAGATATCTCTCAAGTGACTCTAATGGTGCCTTCGGGAATCCTTTGCCAAATCAGCCCCTGTTCCTGCTGTGACTTACTTGTCCTCATTGTCAGATTTGCATACCCCCAGTCCTGCCTGGTTTGGGCTTATGTCCTCTTGTATGCACACTCTAGACTCAAGTTTGTATTTCCAGACCACTTAGGACTGGACCACCAAACATATGCCTGGAATCATCTGAGTTGGGGTGAGCCTTGGGCAACTCCGTGCTCAGTGAGATTCATTCCTCAGTTCATCATTATTTGGCTTCTGGAGCTTTACCTTACTGAATCTTTATTTCCACTGTTTTAAAAGAAATTGTTCCTTAACCTCAAGCTCTTTGGTTGAGGCTTAAAAAAATGTTTTGAGGGGCGCCTGGGTGGCGCAGTCGGTTAAGCGTCCGACTTCAGCCAGGTCACCATCTCGCGGTCCGTGAGTTCGGGCCCCGCGTCGGGCTCTGGACTGATGGCTCAGAGCCTGGAGCCTGTTTCCGATTTTGTGTCTCCCTCTCTCTCTGCCCCTCGCCCGTTTATGCTCTCTCTCTGTCCCAAAAATAAATAAACGTTGAAAAAAAAATTAAAAAAAAATGTTTTGAGTACCTTACAAGATATCTAAGAACTGGGGAGCGCCTGGGTGGCTTAGTCGGTTAAGCGTCCAACTGTGGCTCAAGTCATGATCTCACGGTTCGTGAGTTTGAGCCCTGCAGTGGGCTCTGTGCTGACAGCTCAGGGCCTGGAGCCTGCTTCAGATTCCGTGTCTCCCTCTGCCCCTTCACCACTCACACTCTGTCTCTCTCACACTGTCTCTCAAAAATAAATAAACATTAAAGAAAAACACTTAAAAAAAAGAACTCTAAGACAGAATGCTAGATAGTATAGGCACTCCGAGTCTAGTAGAATCTTAAAAAAAGTTGGTGAAAAATATACATTTGCTTTTTTTTTTTAATTTAATGGATTGATATAGTAACTGTATTTGAGAACTATGCCTAATGTGACTGTAGTTTTAAACATCATTCATGCTGAAGACTCATCTGTGCATACCTTTAGCTCTCACCTTCCCCCAAAAGTTTAGGCTTAAATGCATGACTATCTGCATGATGTCTCTACTTTGATAACATCCACAGCCAAGCTTCTCATTATCACCAAAATCCTAACGACTTCCATATCCTTTCCATCTCTGGTAGTGGTCACTTCTACATCGTAGGTGCTTAGACCAAAAATTTTGAAGGCAGTTCTTCTCCTCTCCTCTGTCATCCGACCTTCCAGTCAGTACTGTCAATTCTCCCTTAAAATAAATCCAGACTTGGGCAATCTCTTGCCATCTCTGCCACTATGGCGCTGGTCCAAAGCTCCAATCCACCATCCTACCTCATCTAAAGTATTGCAATAGTCTCTCTGCTTCCTCCCTCTCTGCCTACATTCTATTCTCAATAAAACAGGCAGAATGAGATTGTTAAAACTTACATCTGGTCATGTCTCAAAAATCTGCAACTGCCTTTGCTTTCACTCAGAGTGAAAGGCATCGTCTTTACAGTGGTTTATGAGGCCAACATATGCTCTTCCCTATCACTCGGGTTTCATCCCCTTCTTTGCATAACTTCACTGGCTTCAGTTTTGGAGACTGCATTTACCGCTTTCCTGTTTTATTATTTTTTTAAGTTTGTTTATTTTGAGAGGGAGACAGAGCAGGGTTGGGGCAGAGAGAGGGAGACACGATCCCAAACAGGCTGTGTGCTGTCAGTATAGAGCCCAATGTGGAGCTTGAACCCACAAACCATGAGATCATGAGCTGAGCCAAAATCAAGAGTTGGACGCTTAACCAACTGAGCCATCCAGGCACCCCTTACTGCTTTCTTGATTAGCTGAAACATTCACTGAAATCCTAATTTATCTGTATAGTGTCCTCACTTCCTTTACATTTTTAGTTAAATGTCCCCTCCCCACTGTGTCTTTCTTTTATCATCCTACTTAAAATATTATAGGCAGTAGCACCTGGGTGGCTCAGTTGCTTAAGAGTCCAACTGGACTCAGCTCACAATCTCATGGTTCGTGAGTTTAAGCCCCACATCAGGCTCTCTGCTGTCAGCATGAAGCCCACTTTGGGTAGTCTATCTGCCTCTCTCTCTCTTCACTTCCCTGCTCATGCTCCCTCTGTCTCTCTCTCTCAAAAATAAATAATAAAGCATTTTAAAATAATAATAAAAAATATTATAATAAATTATGGAAAGAGCTCAAATGTGTCCATCGACTGACAAATGGATAAGGAAGGCACACACACACACACACACACACACACACACACACACAATGGAATACTACTCTGTGATAAAAAATAATGAAATGTTGCCATTTGCAACAATGTGGTTGGAACCTGAGTGTATTATGCTAAGTGAAATAAGACAACCAGAGAAAGATAAGTATCATATGATATCACTCATATATGCAACTTAAGAAACAAAACTGATATGAACATAAGCAAAGGGAAGGAAAAATAAAATAAAAACAGAGAGGAAAGCAAACCATAAGAGACTCTTAGATTCAGAGAACAAACTGTGGGTTCCTGGTAGGGTGTTAGATGGGGGGTGGGCTAAATGGGTGATGGGTATCAAGGAAGGTACCTGTTGGGATGAGCACTGAGTGTTACATGAATCACTAAATACTACTACTGAAACCACTTTACACTATACACACTTTAACTAACATGGATTTAAATAAAATTTAAAAATAAAATAATAAAATAAAATAAAATAAAATAAAATAAAATAAAATAAAATAAAATAAATAAAATATTATCCCCTAATGCTCCTCATTCTCCTTCCCTGCTTTATATTATTTACTACAATATTATCATGATCTAAGGAGTACATTATGCATTTCATTTATATATTTTATTTTCTGTTTTTCTCCCCTAAAATATTAATTCTGAGAGACAAGTGATTTTGTTTCCAGCTATATCCCCTGTACCTACATAGATCCTGTCACATATAAATTGCTCAAAAATTATCTGTTGAGTAAATGGCTGAATAGGACTATAGTGGACAGATACTGTTACTATTCTCCATATTCTGCCAGTAACAGGACTGGACATCCATTCTTTTCCCCATGTATCTTTATATGGTGTTCTTTCACTTTGGGGGTAAGGTGAGGAGGGTTGCCTTTCCTTAACTAAGGACTCAACCATGTAATTTGTTTTGGTCAATGGGCTTTTAGGAAACACAGTACAAGTACAGCACCTGAACAGTCACATAGGCATCTTGCCAGTACCTCTTCTGTCACATGAGAACATACCTCAAGCAAACCAACCAAATCCAACTGAGATCAGTAACACTGTTCAGCTGTGCTGTACTTTATTATAGTAAATTATAGTATAGTACTTTATTTTTATAGTATTTTTAGTATTATCATATATTATAGTAATTATTTTGCTTTTTTATATTATGGTAATGTACTTTAGCATAGATTTCAGGATATAATCATTCTCTTCTCCCATAAGCTATTCATTTATTACTTGATTCTGTTTTCAATCTTTTTTAAGATACAGGTTTTTTCCCTGTTTTACTTTAATTTATTTCATTTTTTTAAATAAATAGGAGTTATGTAAATTAACAATGATAACAATTATTATAATACTGTACTCAGTAGAATTTATATGTTGATACTGCAACATAAGGCTTATTAATCTTTAATTAATCTCATGGGGCCCATGTTCTAGCCTATATAATATTAAGAGGGTAAGTTCTATCTTCTATTGTCTGTGTCTTCATAGCTTAGATCTGAGCCGACTAGTAAGATGGAGCTCTGAAGTGAAACTAAATATTTTACTGACGCTTAAATCATTAATTTTTAAATTGATTTCTATATCATGGTAGTTAAATTAGTTCCTATGACAATTCATGTAATAAAACATAAAGTCACTTGCTGAAATAATAAATTCTGAAATGAATAATAAATTATAATATGAAGATTCTAAGTCACTTTTAGTCTCCATTCTTTTATCTGAAAAGAGTTGCAAAATTTCCCCAAAATACTAGTTTAAAATAACAGGTGGTCAAATGTTTCTAAAATGTTCATGTTAGCCTTTAATTTACATAATTAATTTACAGCAGGAATTACTCTTCATATACAAATCTCTCTCTGTCTCTCACTTTCTCACTGTCTCTTCTCTGTCTCACACACAATGCACACAAATTCACTGAGCAGAATATTAATTTTTGAAATTTTCTTTTTGTCTATGTTCAATTATTCCAAAGTATCCTGAATCAATCTTAAGAGCATACACAGAATCATTCTTGACTATGAGTAGATCTATCATTTCATTCATTATATCAGCAGGCTGAGTCTGGTAAGTATAGTATAAAATTCATTCAGGAATTAAAAGTAAAATTAACCCAAGGATTGAAAAGAAAAAAAAAAATAATGAAGTGAGTAACAAATCATTTTGTTGAGTTTTTCCAGTTTATTAATAGAACTTATTGACTCATTACCCATTTTTCAATTCAATTGAAGTGTTGTGAAAGGAAAGTCAAGTGAAAAATTCACTTTGTTTCTAAAGCTTGATAAAGTTTGGACAGGTCCTTTTGAGAAACGAGAGGGAATAAGATCAGAACTGAGGAATCGAACTGAAAATAGAATTAATCACTGAAGTATGGTAACCAGATATAAAACACAGATATCTAGATAAATCAAGTGAACTTGGCCTTGGTGCAAATTGGTAGAAAATAAATGATGTTAGAGGATTCAAATTACCAGTGATGTCCTACCTTTCAAGGGCTCTCTTTGTGACTCCAAGCAATTTCTCTTTGGATCAGGATCTCAACCAAATGGTTGAGGTTAAAGGGTACATGATCCAAAATATATTCCACAGAATTTCAGTGTTCTACCCCAGTTTCTTGGACTTATAGAAGACATGCAGTCCTCATGGGAGACTGGACTCTAAAAGGGAAAACAAGATCTTATGAGATACAGAAGTCTGATTAGATGGAAAAGAACAACATGATTGGGAAGGACAGGTTGTGATAGGATTGACATGAGTTGGCTCCTGTTCTTCATCAGTGCTTCTCTTTAACTTGTTTTGTCAGTGAATATTTAATGAGCATCTTCATTGTACTCAAATCTAGTATGCAAGGTTGAACAACATGTCCACCGTAAGTGTGGTACCTACTGGAGGAAGATAGTCAAAGAATTAGGTAATTTTAATAGAATGTGTCATATACTGTTTCTCCATAAGAGCAGTACCATTTGTATTAGACCCCTTCTACTGTCAGGTGGAAACCCCTAAAGGGCTCTTCAGATCCATGAGCAGAATTTGCTCAGGAACTGGTTAGAATAGAGCTAATCTTGTAATGGTTTCATTTACTAGCTTGAGTAAGTTGCTAACTGATTTAATCTTGGATTATCCTATTTATAAAAAGAGTAACAGCATTAAATATGTCACTGAACTTAGTGATACTAAGTAACACTGCTTTGAGAGAGATTAGCAGAGTGCCTGGCATTCCTAATTATGGCATAGTTATTAGGGTTACTATTTCCAATACTCCTATAATTAGCTATAATTGAACAAAACTAAGGAGAGAGGCATTAGTGTACAACATAAAATACTGTACATGAACAGTATAGAAAATCTGGAAGGTAAGAGTTAAAATCTCAGGAAGAGTTTACCATAATTCATATGAATGTCTTTCATGCTGAAAAGCAAAACTAATATTCTTTATAGCCTGATCACAAAAACATCAATAAGCATTTTACCAGAGATCCGCATCCTTTCTAGCCTTATTTAACTCTAGATTGCATGAATTACGCAAGTTACCCCAACCTCTTTTCCCTCATGAATAAATTCATTCCCTATTTAACTTTGCTTCACATGATACAGCATATTACATTTTGGAAATATGAGGTTCCAGAAGTGTCACACAAATATAGAGCTCTAATGCTTTCTGATCACTCAAAACCCATGGTTAAAGAAATAATAATCCTAAATAGAGATGGACTGATAGTATACTAGGAGATATTGCTGCTGCTCAGTTTAATAAAATATGATTGACATGCTTAGATTTATCATGGGAAGGATCACATTTTTATAACAATCCAAAATGACATGGAGCAAAATTTGCTGCCAGTGAGTGGAATGAGAAACACAATGCTCTGTGCTCTGTAGCAGAGCATTAGCAACCCAGCATTGAAACAGACAATGCTTGTTTGTTCAGGGACCTCACACCTTCCTTCATGAGTGTGGCTCCCAGGACCTGTCTCTATTATCTAAGCACCTTCACACACTGCTTTGCACTGTGCTCTCCCCCTATTACAACATTTGCTGGGAGGCCGGTTGTTCTTATTCCTAAAAGCTTTCAACTCGGCCAGTTGATTTTCAGAAAGACGACAGAGGGTTGAAATTCCCAAATACTGGGAAGCATTTTGATAGGATCTAGTGTAGAATGGAAAGGCAAGGTCTTCTTTTCTCCTTTTAGCATTTATGTTAAGCATCATTCTCTTCGACTAAAGGAAATGAGAATTTAAAAGGGAAAAACACACACGTTCACAGAAACATTATTCATAATAGTCCAAAAGTGGAAAAAAAACACGAAATTTTCATCAATGAATGCATGAATAAATAAAATGTAGTATATGCCGACAGTGGAATGTCATTAAGCAATAAAAACACATGAAGCGTTGGTACATGCTACGACATGGATGAACCTTGAGAACTTGCTAAGCGAAATAAGCCAGTCATGAAAGACCACATATTGTATGATTATATTTTTATGAAATGTCCAAAATAAGCTGATCTATGCGGACAAGAATAGATTAATAGTTGCCACAGGCTGGAAGTGGGAGTGGAGTAAAAACGCAGAGTGACTGCTAATGAGTATGGATATTTGAGAGTGAGGAGGAGTAATAAAAAATGTTCTTCAATTATTATGGTGATGGTGGGGCAACTCTATGACTATCCTAAAAGGCATTGAATTTAAATAGTTAATTCTATGGTAAATGAATTATAGCTCAAGAAAGCTGTTGTTTAAAAAAGACATTCATAATGAGAGCTAGCCCTATCGATTTTTTGTGAGGGTAAAAAAGGGCATATAAGATGCAACACCACATCTAATAGACATAGAGCAAAAGACATAGGACTTTTTACTTCTTCCCTAACTGCCCAGGGTGTTTCCATACAGAGTCCAAGAAAGCAGTGATTATACTTTCTTAAAGCCCTGTAAACTCAGATTCCAGGCTTATGTTGAATTGTGTATGGTTATGCAACTAGCACGTAATGGAAATGAATCTTCAATTACTTTTTCTGACCACATGTTACCTACTCTTTCCACTACACCCCAGTAAACGAGCTCCAACACAACCTATTTTTTCATCTCTTAGGATTTTCTTAAAGTCCTAAAGGCTGCTTTTTATATTGATAATAGTAATAGTAATAATATTTCAATTTTCCTTTATAGCATATATCATTTCTGAAAGTACGTACATCATCTTTTATATTTTCTCTTATTTTCCTCTAATTAGATTTTACTTTAATAAGCCAATTGTAACTATTATAATT
The DNA here is from genome assembly GCF_027475565.1 of Acinonyx jubatus. Classification (NCBI taxonomy): domain Eukaryota; kingdom Metazoa; phylum Chordata; class Mammalia; order Carnivora; family Felidae; genus Acinonyx; species Acinonyx jubatus. Next base: position 22,848,259 of record NC_069390.1, on the reverse strand, counting down.
TTACTGTTTTATCTTCATGCTACTCTTAAAATTCAATTTTTATAGTAAAGAGGCATTCAAGATTATTCTGCATTCTTAAATTAAAACAACCATTTTTTTTACAGGTAGGATGTTGCTTTTTAAAGCATGTTAAATTTGGTAAGGCTTGGTGGGAGATGGAAAGCTTTATGAGGTTTCATTAGTTTGATTGCTTATCTAGTTTCTTCTTTGCTTAAAATTCTTCAGTTTCATGCTCCTCATAAATTACATGTTAACGTTATACATTTTCACATTCTAAACTGCATCTGAAGATATCAATACTATTTGGGATCAATCAATATGAAAATTGTATTATTGGTGTTTTTATGTCTATTATTTAAAGAATATTATTTTTGAGGCTAGTATCAGGCTTTTGCAAGAGGAAATCATAAAATTTAAATTGTAATGTTCATAAGTTAAAATACACTAGTTGCTCAGGGAAAGCACTCTTAGTCCTGGTTATATGCTAGGAAGAAATCTCAATTGTGGACTCGCAGAGAGAGAGAATTGTGTAAAACACCGAGCATCCTTTTAAGTCAAATCTTCAGCAAAGTCTAATTTTTATCTTATTTCTGAAGATAGGTCTTTGGAATCATGTAAAGTCACACACAACTTGTTCAATTGGATTCTTTAGGTGACAAGAGGATATGGTGCTAAGCATTAGTTCATTTATGACTTGACGATTTCAGGATAGATTCTCAACACATGCCCTTCAGTATAGTAGCCACTAGCCACATGTGGCTATTTAAATTAAAATTGACTAAAATTGAAAACTCTATGTCTCAGCCTGAGTAGCCACATTTCAAGTGCTAATGGTGATTGTGTTGAACACAATTATAAAACACTTTTGTCGTTACAGTTTTATTGGACAGCATGCCTTGATTTTATAGACTAGTCATTTTCTCTGCCCCTGGATTCAGTGTTCTTTTGAAAATGCAATGAAATCTGATCCAAAAGAACCAATAGACTGAGATTCTGCCACCTTCCAGCAACCATCCATAATATAGTTTGCTAAGTTGAGTTTTGGAAATTGTTGCTTAAATGTTATTTTTCTTGAAGATTATTAGAAGTTCAGCTACTTAATGTGGCAATCTAAAGACAAAGTCATAACTGAAAGAAAAAAGTCAATTACAGATTATGAATGACATCATCCCCTAAAAACTAAAGAACTGCACAGAAGCTTCTTAAATTCTACTGAAGAGGTGATGATAGTAATTATAACAATAACAAAATTGAGAATTACAGTATCAAGTGCAATCACATATATCACCTCATTTAATCTTCAAAAATCCTATGTGTCAGGCACCACTCTTGTACCAAGTTGAGAGAAAAAAATAAAAAGACCCTCCAACAAAAAGGGTTAAGTAAATTGCCAAAGATAATTCATACTTTGTAAGAGATGAATCAAGGATTATACTCACTTCTCTTTGATTCAGTTCAGATTTAAGGTTTGTTAGATACAGAAAAGGTGATGAGCAGAGTTCCCTTAAGTCACAATTACAAAAATTTTATTATGAAAATGTGAAGGCAGATATAACCATGTGCCCAACTTGTTTATTAAAAGAAAAATAAATAGTTGTAAGTCACCTTTGTACACTTAGCTTGAAATTCTTTCCCTTCCTAGAATGCAAAAAACTAACCAGAAAACTTGTAACAAGAAACAAACCTATGTTACTAAATGATTGTCTAGAACATTGTATGAATATTTTTCCATTGAAATTATGAGTCACAAGCCATCTGTTTCCCTGCAATTTTGCTTTTAGTATATTTTCCCTGATATCCTTTCTTTTTTATGTAAATTAATTGAGAAATGCAAACACATATTTGGACCTTAATATCTCTGGGAATTTTTAAAAGACATATCTAAATGTTGTACTTTAAATTCTTGTATGTCAAATGGGGATGGTGGCGGTGGTTAGTGAATCTGTTCTTTTAGAATTGTCGGGGATAGAGAAAGTTGAATCAGATGGCATGTGTGAAGGTGTTATGCAAGAATCTAAAGCATTACGTTTCGATTGGTATGATTTATATTTCTTGCTCTTTTTATTCCAGTTCACTTCGCTGAACTGCCCAAAATGCAATGATGTAAGAAGTTGAAATAATGTATCCTAAGAGTCTATTATTCATTCTTTTTTTAAACAGCCAATATATTCTACAGTTCACAACCAAATTCACCACAGAATAGCACCAAACAGATCTGTGTTAGCACTCAATTCACACACACACACACACACACACACACACACACACACGCACACATGCACACCCACACACTTCTCCATATAATTCATTCATTTGGGTATATATACTTCTAAGTAAATGCTCAGCCAACAAGTCTAACCAATCTGACAATAGCTTGATAGCTAAGAATCACTAAGAAGTTTATGCTTTTCCTGATTTTTATTATACTAAGAATTCAGGCTAGATTTACCTATAAAGATGGAAGTAAAGTACTTTTTAGTGCTTTAAATATACCTTTTTCATTCCACGAAATGCCTCATTAGGGTCTTAAAACACTCAGTATTTGACTAAGCATATATAACTTATAAAGAACAAGAGATTTTTATTTTCAACCACTGACATTTTTCTAGATCATTCTAAAATAATAAGCTTAACCACCTCCAGAACTTTCTTCCTATCTGAATATCTTAAACACCAGATTTTCAGGTGGCTTGACATAGTAAAAAAAGCACTGATAAAGTTATGAGACAGAACACCTGAATTTAAGTACCATTTTGGCTCTAGATTTGTTTCAGAATGACTGGTTTCTCATCTACAGTTGGGGCTATGATACCTTCCTCAAAAGGCTGTTTTGTGGTCGGAGGGAGATGAGGTATATGAAAGAACTCTACAAATGTAATGAATTACAATTATCATTTTCATTAATGCAATGTTTGGCAAAGCGAAATAGAAATAGCATGACTGATTAGCTCCTGAAAGGGACTCAGCACCCATATGACCTGCAGTTCTTTTCTTCTTTTTTATTTTTAAAGGTTCCAGAGCCCACTGTAATATTTCTTTTGACTGCCACATATGTGGTATAATTTTCTTTCAAAATTTAATGAAAAATTAGCTTTTTACCATCTTCAGCAAATTGTCTTTTTTTAAGCTAAAAAATGTTTTAATGTTTATTTATTTTTGAGGGGGGGTGGGAGGGGCAGAGAGAGAGGGAGACTCAGAATCTGAAGCAGGCTCCAGGCTCTAAGCTGTCAGCACAGAGCCGGACCCGGGGCTGGTTCAAGCTGTGAGATCATGACCTGAGCCGAAGTCAGATGCTTAACCAACTGAGCCACCCAGGCACTCCAGAAAATTGTCTTTAATTGTTGTTTTCTGTATTCTTAATTGAGTGACATTTGTGACTTTTGAGAGTCTTCAATGTACTGGAAGCCAAAGTTATTAATGCCGTTGACTCTTCAAATCATAAACTAATTCATTAACTCCTCACGTGTGGGGTCTCTCTCTAACTTTGTTATTCTATTCCACAATGGGTAGCATACAGGACATTCAATGAACTCCATTCAATAACAACTCAGATATAGATGGGAGTGTGGAAAAGGACACATTTCAATTAACGAGTTTTCTTCCTCTGAGTCTGAAAGTTAAGACCAATCCCAGAATTAAAGAAAATGATGTAAGAGAAAGAAGTTTAAACTAATTGGCAGAAAGCCTGGCAAAAAATGTGGTAACCATGAGGCGAAATTGAAATTAATATTAACTGTATAAAATCACAATCATAATTTCCTGTGTGGTAAAAAGCAAGGTAAGAATTAAAACACATGGCAACAGTTATCTGTAAGGAGGGGAGTTTATGGGGCGACTGGGTGGCTCAGTCTGCTCTCACAGTCTGTGAGTTCGAGTGCCGCGTGAGGCTCTGTGCTGACAGCTCAGAGCCTGGAGCCTGCTTCGGATTCTGTGTTTCCCTCTCTCTCTGCCCCTCCCCCGCTCATGCTCTATCTCTCTCACTCTCAAAAATGAATAAACGTTAAAGAAAAAAATGTATAAGGAGGGGAGTTTATAGTGGCGTCTGTGGTTCTTCTTTGGTAGAGGGAGAGGGTAAAATGATTGACTACACTTATATTTTGATAAGGAAGTATGCACATTATAATTTCTCAGATAACCAATAGAATATATTTACTCTATATAGTATGTAGGAATAAAATGAATTATAAAAATGTTTAGTCAACCCAAAAGAAGGCAAAAAGGAAATAAAAAAAAATATAGAACATGCAAGATATATAAAAAAGCAGAATATATGATGACATGTATCAAAAGCATGTGATGTGTTACCTGTAAACAGATTAAATTCTCTGATTAAAGTAAAAAGATTATCACAAAGCAAACTCCACCTATATGCCATTTTCAAGAGGCAAAGATAAAATACATACACACATTTTTAAGTTAAATAAAGTTATAACTTAACCCAGGAAATGATAAATGAAATAATCTTGGAATCATTTTATTAATGTTAAATAAAATAATATTCAGAGAATAGGACACTACTCTAAATAAAGAGGGTCAATGTATAATGATGTGTTTTAAATTTACTAAGAATTTATTATAATTTAAAAACACATATGCCATCTGGTGATACAGTCTCTGGCTATTTTTAAAGAAGATTAAATGAAAATGTATTTTTAAATTGACAAAATATATTCATAATGAGTGATTTTTCATGTTTATCTCTATAACTGACATAACAAGCAATGAATATAAGTATAAATTTATAACTAAGAAACCCAGCCAAGATACAGAAGATTTCAACAGCGTAACTAACATATAATCTTAACACACACACACACACACACACACACACACACACACACACACTGCATCCAGCACATATATATACTAGGATGTTAAGAATAACAAACTAGGGGCGCCTGGGTGGCGCAGTCGGTTAAGCGTCCGACTTCAGCCAGGTCACGATCTCGCGGTCCGTGAGTTCGAACCCCCCGCGTCAGGCTCTGGGCTGATGGCTCAGAGCCTGGAGCCTGTTTCCGATTCTGTGTCTCCCTCTCTCTCTGCCCCTCCCCCGTTCATGCTCTGTCTCTCTCTGTCCCAAAAATAAATAAACGTTGAAAAAAAAAAATTAAAAAAAAAAGAATAACAAACTAACAGGTCTAGCTTACTGAACTTTTTAGAAAATAATTTACATAAAATAAATACTATCTGTTATTGTTAGGGTTTAAAAATACTCCTAGGAACTGTTGTCTACCCACTTCTCTAAACTTTTCTCTTGCCATTCATGTATTGATTTAAATATTCAAGTAGATTTTTATAAACCTTATAGCTTCCTGCGATCACATTCGGTTTCATGCTCCTCTGACTTTGTCATTTCAGATCTTTCTGCCTGAAATATTCCAGGTTATTTCTACTCTTGTACATACTGTATTATGATTCAGCTTTATGAAAATAACTTCTCTTTTTTGTCCCTTTTAATCAGGATTCCCTATACCAATACAGGTGACTGTAGAAATGCCCTTTCAATACCTAATTTACCTGATAAGTCTATTGCTTCAGTAGTGATAGTTTCTTAAAGTTGTTACTCCAGTGCATAAAACTATGTGTTTTTTTTTAATTTGCTTCTCTCCCTGTGCTGAATTTCTATCTTTATTACCCACCTTGATCCCAAATTTAGAAACATTTGCTAATTCCCACACAAAAAATTTAATTTCTATTGCCTAGATTCTTCCTTGTCCTCACATCAGAACCCACCCTTCTTTTTTAATCAAATACCTATGATTATATTAATCATATTAATCATTTATTCTTTATCTTTCCTCTTAGAGCTCAACAAGTGAGCTTTCTTCCAAGATGCAAACAGTTCCCCAAATGATGCCTCCTACTTGAAGTTAGCTCTGATTATTTGGAAGATTCACCAAACTAACTATATTCTGCCTTCTTATAAACAAACCTAAGAATGCAGGTGTACTTTCTTGCCACATATATGAAACTATGTTTAGTGTATATTTATAACATGAACAAATTATATGACTTAGGTTGCACATTTATAGAAAAAAATCAACCATTCTTTAAAGATTCCTTTAAATATTATCCACTACCTATGAAATCATTCAGCAATGTTGGTGGATTTTGTGTGCCAACTGTTTCTCCAATCTTTACTGCTTCTGTTTTCTCAAGAAAAGAATACTGTGGTAATCCCTATGCTTATATTATTATACTGCTTACCTTATACACTTATTACGCATACTTTTAACTCTACAATTTGAAAACAAGGTGGAGGTGAAATTTCTGTGAGGTTGAAGATATTGCAAAGGTATCTCTGAGTCTATAAGATAAAAGAAACATTCATTTTGATCTATCAAAGGTAATTACTTCTCTTCAGTTTAAGTGCATTGAAATTGTTGGGAACATTTTATTATTATCCTTAAGTAGGAAATTATACTCTGAAATGCCAGGTTTTAAATACTTAATTTTAGAAATAATGCCAGCTCCTCTGTCCCTGTTAACATAGAACAGAGAAAATCAATAGCTCCTAGCAGGGTGATATGTCACCTAAGAAAGGTTATCTTTATGATGAAACTGTGCCAAATGTATTAACTAATTTTCTTATTATTCTGGACCAAAAACATAATTAGGTTCACAAACCTATGGCAGTTGGTGTGGCTTTAATTTCGTTACTCTCAAATGGAAGTTGAGAGGACTACATATTGAACTGATTTTGCTAAGATATGTAAAATAACTGTGGCTCTTCATTTACACATTCACTATTAAACCTCTTTTTTCCCGTGACTTCTTCATCACAGTAAAGATGAACTATGCCCACTCACTTGCTCAAACTAAGAACCCAAGGGTCACCTTCAATTCTTCATTTCGTCTCACATACCAAATTCAGTCCAGTAGTAAGTTGCTGGTTCCACCTCCTGATACATACTGTATTTCATAGCTCCTTTCCATGCTCATGGCAGGCTAGCGTCCTCTCCCAGCCCATTACAGTAGACTCTCGACTGCACTTCCTGAGCTTCTCTTACCCTCATGTAATAGTTAACTTTATATATAGATAAACCACCAAATGCTTCAGACTACAATCCTCTAATGATTTCTTAATGCACTCAAGATATAATTAAAAACTCCTTATCAAAGCCAACAAAAGACTTCATATGGCATAGGTGTTGCCCCTGTACTGGACCTCGTTCTGTCAACCCCTCAGTAACAACCAGCCCAGTCACACTGGTGGTCTTTCCATTTCTTGAACATGTACATACATCTCATTCTCATACTTGCTCTTCCTGTTCTGCCTAAAGAGAGTGCTTTCGTCCCAGATATTCTCTTTGCTATTTCCCCCCAAATGTTAATGCTTCAGAGAATTCTTCCCCAGTTACTTTTCTAAAGTAAGCTGCAAAACCACAGATAACAATTTCTTTATCACCTTGTTTCATTTTATACATAGTATATGTGACTGTTTATTGTGCACATCTCTTCTGCTAGAATTCTTGCTTGTCTCATGCACCACTTTGTCTGGAAGCTAGGGATAATGAACTGTGTGCGACAGAATATCAACCACTTTTTTAATGAACAAAATCCACTTTTTTTGATAAAGGTTATAATTTAATTTGATTTTTAATAGAAAGTACAGGTACAACATAAAAACTATGATTCTGAAAATCCTTAAAAATATGAAATCTCAATTCATATACCCCCAAGATGAAAATTTATAAATATTTGACTTTCTTACCATAAGGGTAATAGACTCTTGGACGTTACTGCTGCCTTGAAACTTTAATTCCATTTCTGTTAGGTGGTGAAGAAAAGCATCATACAGTGTGGACCATATCACTTGACTAGATTTGCAAGTGGTTAAACCTAAAACCTAAAAGTGGCAGAAAGCCTAATTATGTAGAACATGGTGAAAACAGATGCTCACTAACATACAATAGATTGCGTACACTGTCACAATTCATTGCAGCTGAGAGCATCTGAATGACAAGACTTGGCTCTTTTGGAGGCTTGGCACATGATGACAAACAGGATTGTGGGTTGCCTCTCTTAGGGTTGCAAGATGAGTGATTACAGTCCAAAAGTTCTGGTTCCCAGTTCTCACTACTAATGCTGAGTTCTTATGACACTGGAAATGTTCAGTGTTACAAAGGAAGAGCCAAAATTGCCAAAAGGAATCATATATTTTCTATCAAATCCTGTGAAAATAAAATAAAAAAAAAAACCTGAGAGAGACCATGTAGAGCAAAACTTTATATTACATGATCACCTGAACCCTGAAGAGACTCAACTCAGTTTTCTAAGCTCTATTGATGTAGAATTGATACATACACCAAAATGCACTCATTTAATATACTGTTGACCCTTGAACAATACGTTTGAAGGGCACGGGTCCATTATAGGTGGCTTTAAAAAAAATAAATACAGTATAGTACTGTAAATATATTTTCCTTCTTATTGTCTTAATAACATTTTATTTTCTCTATCTTACTTTATTGTAAGAATACAGTATATACTACCTATGACATACAAAATATGTATTACTCAACTATTTATGTCATTGGTAGGGCTTGAATTCAACAGTAGACTATTAGTAGTTAAATTTGGGGGGAGTCAAAACTTATATGTGGATTTTTTGATGTCATGAGGAGCCTGCACCACTAAGTTCTGTGTTGTTCAAGGGTGGACTGTATACATCTTGATGAGTTTGGACACACGCAAACACCAATGAACCACCACCACGATCAATGTATTAAACCTTCAAAATTTTCCGTGTGTGTGTTTGGTGGCAAGAACATTTAACATGAGATCTATTCTTTCAACATTATTTTCCAGCTTGATGGGGATATTATTGACATAACATGTAAATGTAGATGTGATGACTCAATACATTGAAAAATTATGACCACAGTAATGGTTAGTTAACACTCCACATACTTACCCTTCCTATTTGTGGTGATAAAACTTAAGATTAACTCTCTTAACAATTTTCAAGTGTATAATATTATATTGTTAATTATAGTAATCTTACTATTACATCCTCAGAATTTATTCATCTTATAGCTGAAAGTTTGTATCCTTTGACCAACATCTCCCAATTTCACCCAGCTCCCAGCTTCTGGCAATCACCATTTTACTCTATTTCTATGAACTCAGTTTTTTTAGATTCCACATATAAATGAGAACATAACGTGTCTGACTTTTTTACTTACCATAATATCCTCAAGGCTCATACATGTTTTTGGAAAAGGCAGAATTTTCTTCCTTTTATGACTGAATAATATTCATATATATGATATTATGTATGATATAATATATATATTATATGATATTTTTGTTATACACTCATCCTTTAATGAACACTTAGTTGTTTCCATGCCATGGCTATAGTAAATAATGCTGCAGTGAACATGGGGGTGCAGATATCACCTAGACATAGCGATTTGACCTCCTCTGGATATGTACTTAGAAATGGGATTGCTGGATCATATGGCAATTCTATTTTTAATATTTTTGAAGAAACACCATACTTTTTTCCATAGTATCTGTACTAATTTCCATTCTCACCACATTGTGCAAAACTCTAGACACAGATTAAAGTGCACCATAATGTATTGTTAACTATAGGTACTATGTGGTATAGCAGATCTCTAGAACTTATTTGTCTGGTGCAACAGAAACTTTACATCCATTGAACAATAATTCTCTATTTCCTGTTGTCCTCAGCATCTGCCAACCACTGTTCAAATTTCTGCTTCTGTAAGTTTGACGATTTTAGAGACCTCATATAAGGGCAATCATGCAGTATATGTTCTTATGTGATTAGCTTATTTACTTAGCATAATGTAATATCTTCAGGGTTCATCCATGCCACAAATGTCAGGATTTCCTTTTTATAAAGGCTGAATAATATTCCATTGTATATATATATATTACCACATTTTCTTTATCCATTCATCTGTCAACTGACCTTTGGATTGTTTCCATATCTTGGCTTTTGTGAAAATTGCTGCAATGAACATGGGGGTGCAGATATCTCTTTGAGATCCATATTTCAATTCTTTTGGATGTATATCCAGAAGTAGGATTGCTGGAGTATATTGTAGTTCTATTTTTAATTTTTTGAGGAAACTCCATACTGTTTTCCATACTGGCTGCAGCATTTTACATCCATTCTACATGCCCGTCAATAGTATATAAAGATTCCTTTTTTTCTACATCATACCAATATTTCTTTTTTTATAATAGTCATCTTAATAGGTGTGAATTGATATTTCAGTGTGGCTTTGATCTGTGTTTCCTTGATGCTTATGATGATTTCATATACGTGGTGTCCATTTGTATGTCTTTGGAGAAAGGTCTATATAAGTCCTTTGTCCATCAAATCAGGGGTGCTTTTTTTCTTTAGAGAGAGAATGAGCAAGTGAGTCGGGGGGGGCAGAGAGAAAGAATGAAAGGATCTCAAGTAGAATCCATTCTCAGTGTGGAATCCAACATGGGGCTCCATCCCACAATCCTGGGATCATGACCTGAGCTGAAAGCAAGAGTCAGATGCTCAAGCGAATGAGCCACCCAGGCACCTCCATCAAATTACATTTAAGTCAAGCCAGAACTAGCCTCAATTACCCAGTCCTCTCTTTATAATATTCTCACATTTTCCCAATATGCCATACACTGATTTCTTTGAAAGAAACTTAATTTTTAAAATTTAGCCACAAAAATGCTGAAAATAAATTATGTGATCCATATATAATTGGCTCATCATATATTACACTGCTACTATAATAAAATGGCTCTAATATGCCTTCTCATGTTCAAATTTGCATACAGTAAAACAAACTAACAAAAAGGTAAACTCATTAGAATATAAGTTCCATCAGTTCTGATACATTAATTACCAAGACCTAATATTTCTTTTTTTCTTTCTCCCCTTCTTCCCATTCCTCCATCCTGGTGTGAACAGGTTATAAAGAAAGTTGTATTTTTTTTTTTTTGTAAAAGCAATAGAAGTTCGGAGAAGAGATTACATACTGGTGTTGGGGCACTGGAGGGTAATTAGATATTAATCACTTTTGGTATTGATGTAAATTGGAGAAGCAAGATGTAGGTAGAGCAGTTTGACCACTGTGAAGCCATCCAGGGGAAATAGTGCTAAGCTCAGAGCACTGAAGAATCATCTTGTTATGTGGGATTTAAGCAAATGAGGGAGGAAAAGATCATTCCACAGGGGATTATTTGCATATTCTCTTGAAGCCTGTGTAACGGTGAGAGAATGGGCAGTGCATATCTAGTGATCTGTATGGAGGACACCTCCATCAGCATTTTTAAAATTGGAAATTACAGCATTTAACCCAAGCTAGTTTATTAAAGAAAAAGTATTGATTCATTATATGAAACAAGTCTAGAGTTATCCTAACGTCAGGAAAAGCAGATGTCAGATTTTATTTTCTTACTTCAGTTTCCTCATCTGTAAAATGGAAAAGAAATATTAGCATTTATTCATATGCTCGTTTTGAAAACTGTGAATTGGCATATGTAATGTACTCGTGAAAATGCTTATTACAAAGTGAGTATTACCTATAATTCTTTTTTATTAACAAAAATATTTGTAAAAACTTACAGAATAATTTGTGCACGCTCCGGTTTTCTTTCAGGAGAGACTTGACTAGTGAGGAAACCAAACATTTCAATGAAACTAAAGTAAAATGATTTCAACACAATTAAACAGGAACATTTTGAGTGAAAAAATCAGCAAAATATTTAATAATTATTCTGTCTTCCAGGGATAGGATCCTCCTCTCTTGTTAATAGTGTTAAGAGGAATTATCGCTCACTGTAATTTTTAAACCTGAAACACATTAAAGCATTCATTTTAATTTATGCCCCCCTCTTTAATATTCACAATTATTGGTATTTCCAAATATGTGGGCAAAGAATGTGAATAAAATAGATGAGCAGGACATATTTCCTAAAACTCTCATGGTAATATCTTACATGGTATGTTCAACAAACAACAATCAAATAACACAAGCAGTAAGTCTGGCAAATGTTAAAGCATATGCTCAAGCCACAGGCTGTAAGACTCAGTCAAGTGTAAAATCCCTTAACCTTCAGACTTCCTTGCCCCAAACGCAACACCTCCCTTACACTGATACCCAAATTCCCCTCCTTCCTTTTCATTCAAAGGAGAGTGTTTTCTCTCTGCCTGACCAAGTTGGAGTATCCACATGTGCGCTGATTCTAATCCCCTCTCAGTCTCAATAAATAAATAAATACCCCCCCAAAAACAGACAAAACAAAACAAAAAAAAAACCCAAAAACAAAAACAAACAAAAAACACATACTCAACCTCTCTTCTCTTTCCCTTTGTCATGTGATTATAAATTCTACCTCTCCATGTGCCTTTTTGCCTTCTGCTAATCATTATATTAATTAATGATTAACTTTCTCATATTAAAACCTGTCCCTTCACCCTGCCTTTATTGAGGTCATGTCATTTGTCTCTGGCAACTTGATCAATCTAAATACCTCACTAGATAGCTCATACTCAGTAGCTCCTAAGGGTTCATTCCTCCTTCTTCACTGCAACCAGATTACCATTTTCTTCATGTCAACATATATATTCTGACCGTGGACAATTTGGCTAGCATCTAGCCTTAGTTGTTTTTTGTTGTTGTTTTTTTAATGATGTTTTTTTATTTTAATTCCAATATAGTTAACAGTTAATTTCAGTTAATAGTTAATTTCAGATATGCAGTACAGTGATTCAATTCTATACATTACTCAATTCTCTAGTCTTAGATTTGCCATTTGCAAAGAGAAATGTCACACTTGCTTTTTAGGGTTATTGTGAAGATTTAATGAAATAACATATATGAATTTTAATGTACAATACCTGGCACATAAGAAGCATGCCAATAAATCTTCATTAATTAATAATAATGACACATTTACTGAATAAATTAAAGTTGTTCCCATGAAATTTTTGTCAACAGAATATAAGCAGAAAACTAGACATGGGAAATTGATAAGGCATGAAGGTGAGCATATTTTCAGGAATGAGTGTTTGCTTCATGGTGGTGATCCTGGGGAGACTCTTATTTCAGTAGATTGACATTTTATGAATTTCTTCAAATCTTCACCTGCAGCAGACTAGTACCTGTCAATCAAAGATTCATGTTTCCTTATTTTTTTCAAACACATGTTTCTGAGAACATCTACCCAAGCTGAGGCTACATTTAGTACACTTAGGAGATGGCTTTGAACCAATTTGTCCCCCAAACATTATGAGTTAACATGTGTGTGTTTCCTGAACTGGCATAAATAAGAATTAGATAAGTTTCCTTTCACCCTCTCTGTCCCTTTACATTGCTGCCTAGAAGAGCCCCATTATGAAGGTACCTGGATTCTTGAATAATGTGGAACATCTGGCATATACCAACATCTGGGGGTTGTGTAAACGGGAGATAAACTCCTACTGTATTAAATCTACAGAGATTTTTGGATGTGTCTGAGTTACCATAACGAATACATCTTCTGACCTTTTTGTGAGAACATCCACGTTTTTGTGAATTCAGGTACAAGAAGGTTTCTCTCTTTGGGCAGTAAACATGACATTGATATTTTTATCTCAATTTACCCACTTCACATAGAACCAATGGCTCTTAGATAAATTATTGAATCACTCTTTAAAATGATACACCGACATTATCTATACAATCTTAGATATTTGGACAATTAAAGGGAGCGATCCTGATTTCTCTTAACTTTATTTTCTAGGAAATATTGAATTCATATTTTGTCTAAACAAGGCCACTGTTAAGGAGCAGGGACTGAGTGTTACTTTTAGAAGAACAAATGTGCTTTCTTGAAGCAGGAAATTTAAAAAAGTCTTAATGTTTATTAATTTTTGAGAGAGAGAGAGAGAGAGAGAGAGAGTGAACAGGGGAGAAGCAGAGAGAGAGGGACACAGAATCAGACATAGGCTCCAGGCTCTGAGCTGTCAGCACAAAGCCCGACCCCGGGCTTGAACTCACAAGCCACGAGATCATGACCTGAGCCGAAGTTGGATGCTTAACTGACTGAGCCACCCAGTCGCCCCAAAGCCAGAAATTGAAATGGTAGATATATGCTAGTCCACGGAAAACTCATCCAAATTGTCAAGGAGTGCAGTGAGCGTAGAACAGCAGACCATATAGTGGTTCATTAGCTTCTGTTTTCTCCAGGATATTCCCATTGGTGATAGAAAGATGTTGTAAATCCCTTTTAAAAATAATGAGAAAAATGCAAATGAATATCATTTTCAAAATAAACAAATGCAAAATATAAGCTATGTTAGTGTGCATTTCACAGATTGAGTGTTTATGTTTGATTATGCCATCAGGTAAGGAAAATAACTTTTTTTCTGAAGTTGGGAGAATGGCATAGGACTCATGGTCCCATATGTCATGTTATTTTTTCTTTATTATAATGTAGAAAACTTGTCCATATAATTGAACTTTGTCAATTTACTTTGGTACCTTGTGTTTATTGGGTGATTACTGTTTTAAAAAACAATGAAGAGCTCTATTCTTGCTTTATAATAATGGGTTTTCTACAAAATACTTTCTGGAATGGAAAGAAACAGATGAGAATAAAAACAACTTATTTTATCCATAATGTTTTTTTTAACAGACCCTATGATCCTAGGAAAAGGGGCTTCCTTATATTCCATCTGGGTAATGCATTTATGTGTTCTTTTCACTAGCATTTTGAGTTTTTGTCTATATTCTCATCATGAGGCAATTACCCTATTGTTTGCTAATTTTGATTTTTCCATGATTGGCAACATTTATACAGTAATTGTCCATGTATATGGTTGCTTTTCATATCTCAAAGATAGTTAATAACATGTCTAGAAATCATATAGAATGATTAATTTATCAGGACACTGTTTTAATAGGTGATATTTTGAAAAATCTCATATGTCTATGTAAATAAAAATGTTATGGAGCAGGTAATAGAGGGATCACTTTGCTACAGTTTGTATCATTATAGGATTTACTATTAGTGAAAATACCAAAATAAGCCAGGACACAATAATATAAAGTAGAGAATAGAAAAAATAAAATGATGAAACAAACAATTACCACATTTATCATATATGGAAAACTGATGTATGTAATTTAGAGATTTTTTTTTTAATTAAATATGCAGGGGCACCTGGGTGGCTCAGTCAGTTAAGCGTCTGACCTCGGCTCAGGTCAAAATCTTGTGGTTCGTGAGTTGGAGCCCCACATCGGGCTCTGTGCTGACAGCTGGAAGCCTGGAGCCTGCTTCGGATTCTGTGTCTCCCTCTCTCTCTGCCCCTCCACTGCTCTTGCTGTGTGTCAAACATAAATAAACATTAAAAAATTTTAAATTAAATACGCAATTATTATGGGAAGCAGAGCTACATATAAAACCCAATTTAATGGTAAACAGAAAGTAAAATTTTAAATTTGATTTGCTTTTATTAAGCTTAATAGGGTATTTCAAAATCTCATTAATACATCCATCATTTTTTTTTGGCCTAAAAGTATGCTGTATGTTTTGTGTTCATTAATTTCTCAAGCACTTTGACTAACTGATGAATTGATTCATGCACACATTGAGGTCTAGACACATTAAAATTAGAATGTAAGTTTAGATCTAGGCTTCAGTTTAGAGGAAATACAGAAGAAAAGGAAAGAGTCAGCACCTTTAAAACCAATGGGACAATTACAAAATATGGGACGTTCTACAAAAATAATTAATACGGTACCTGATATAAGTCAATGTCAATTTTAAAAGTAGGAACTGTTCTAAAATAAGAAACCAAAAAAATAATTTTGAGCATCTTGATTGGAGAATGGTGGGAAAAAAAAAGATTTTAAAAAGACACTTGAGATATACTCTGTAATATTTAAGTATTTCAATTCCACTATAGAGGTCATTAGAGAATTATTGCTATCATTCTTCATTGCGATAACATTATTTTATTTATGTGAAATAGCATTCTTATTTTTCAAAGACATATACTGAAGTATTTAAGAAAGAAGTGCTGTGTCCACAACTTACTTTGAAGTGGCTCAGCAAAATACACACATACACACACGCACATACATACGTGTGCACAATACATACACGGAACAAAATTATAGCAAAATATGCAATATTGTTGAATCTAGACGGTGGAAATGTGGGTACATTATTCTACTATCCTTTTATTCACCATATTTTTGAAAATTGTTATAAAATCTTGAAAAAGTATAAAGCCACTGCTTAGAAGTTGGAACTAGAAAGTTGAAAAGGGGAGAGACTCTGTGTCAAGTAACTCATAGAGCACATGCCAAATTCATACTCAAAGTGTTTGCAACAGCCATTCTTAACCTTTTAAGGTAAATTCCGAAATTCTACACTAGTGTAATATTGTACCTGAACTTTTCAAGATCTCTCCTGGCACATTGTCCAATGGTAAGCTAATCCATGTGACTGCCACTGACCTCTCTAAAGGTCAGGAGCTCCCCAGACTCTTACATTTTTAATGATCTTATTTCCATTTGCATTCATTGTTCTAGATAAAATTATCAGAAAACATAGCTTTATGAACTTCTTAGAACCTGAACTAAATGAAGTCCCCCTTAATTTGGGGTATCTTAGTTACATTCTCTTGGGCTCCGTCTTGGTCTATTGATTTTTAGATGCTTTCTACAATAGGAATATTATTACTGTAAAATATTTTAGTGGACAGAAATATAGATGCAAGTGAACACTTTTTTTCCCAAAGTTATTATTTATATACTCTTTGAAGAGAGTCATATCTCTATGGTATTAAGTGAGTTTCTATACAGTGCAAATGTTAGAAACAGGATTGAAGATCAGGCAAAATTTTGAAAGTTAATCATCAGTAAAGATGTAGAATCAAAAGTTACAGTCAGCCAAAAAGAAAATCATTATGAAATCTCTTATTAAGGTATTTAAATATAACTATAATCAATTAATATAGGTATTCATATCAATATAAATATAATTAAAAGTACAACTGTATTGGTTAATGATTGAGATGGCATATTATTAGTTTTATATATTTATGATAAAAAACAGAGACAAACAAATACAAAATTATGTAATCATGGAGCAAATGGAATAAATGGAATTTAACAAATGGAAGAGTAAATAAAATCCATCCTAAAATAACCATAACTACTAAAACAATTATACCACTCATAGTCATGGATAAATTCCAAGATTCAATTTGTTTTTCTTTGCAATATTTCAAAGCTTAACTGTAATCAAATAGCTAATTGATATTAAGGACTTTTTTCCTTCAGTTTTCACACCAGTTTATCAATACTAAATTATTCAATTAGTATTTCAAAATACTTGGCTCATGCAGAACATATATAAAGGAGAGTGTGAGTTTAATCCATTTTCTATTAGAAGATTTTGTTGGAAAAGCCTCATTGTTTTCAGTCACATTTTCATAATGGAAATTGGTTCCTGTCCCTAATCTGACTTAATGGAAAGGAAGATCAAGTTCTTGACATATCTGATAGGATATCAACACAATTTGCTGGAACACTTGCCACTTGATGATGAAACTGTCAGGACTGTACTAATGAGAAAGGGATGCTTTGATTAGATGTCTTGTTGAATGTTAATTATGCAGTTAGGAAAATAGAGAGTTTATATTCTGACACGAAATTCCTAGTGGAATAAAATGGATTCATAAAAGACCAGGAAGTCAAGCTAAAACAAAGTGCCCTTTATCTTATATATTGACCAAATAAACATCTTCACTATGACCTTGAAAATTCATATAATTTTCTGGTATTAGTAGACAGCATCCATGCAGATTCCAGGATACAATGCTCAGGAGGATAAGTTTTAGTAATGTTGGTTCCATGTTCTAAGAGAAGCAGTTGCAAGATAGTGTGGAGTGAGAGATAAGCAATTAAGGTGAAATATCCAGCAACTATGTTACATAAGAAATACATAAAATATTGTGATAAGTTTTGTTTAAACAAATATATGTTAGCCATCTTCAAACTCTTGAAACTCTATCATGTGGAAGAGAGACGAGGTTTATTCCTACCGGTTAAATTTGCAAACATGACTTGTACCACAAATGTAGCTATCCAACTATGGAAAGAATAATGTCTAAAGAAGAAGTGTCTAAAGAATAGTGTCTAAAAAAGAGATTCTATGTTAGCACAGCTTCCATTAAGTTAGGTCTCATTTCTTTGAATTTGATTTTCTATAATTTGCCAAAATTAATAATTTA